>NC_089141.1:23047362-24362776 GCF_009819655.1 Sylvia atricapilla | reverse complement strand
GACTCTGAACTGCATTTGTAAGGTATTTATTAACTTAGGTCTGAAGACAAGAGCAAGCTCATCTATAATAAGGCTCAGTTCCTGAACCATGTCATAGGACACACATTGAGGAGAACGGGCTTAAAGCACTGCAGAAGAAAAGAGCAGAATCCAGATGACCTTACTCCTGTGCTTACATAAACTCTTCTAAAACTGTCCTGGAACAGCACAATGTTTGTGGAGTGGCAAAAATGCTGATAAGAAGTTAACAATACTGGTGAAATGTCTGTTCTGCAGCTATCTCTGGGTTCACATCAGGGCTTTTATTGTGAATCCACAGATCTTGGAAAACAAATGAATCAAATCCAAGGGAAACTGACCTTCAGTTCATTCCTACCACTGTGGCACACTTTCTTAAAGGCTGGGCATAGTCCTGGCAACTTCTGCTCAGCAACGGGAGCTGCCACATCAAAATATTTGTGGTGGTAAAATCCGGAGTTCCTAAGAGCACCAAAGGAAGGACAAGTGGACCATGGGCTTTGTCCACAGTATCCTCGACATCTTTGAACTCAGCATTGTTGCTACTTCACACATTGTTTTAAACTCTTCGCTGGTGCATGCAAACCATGATTTTCTTTGTCTTTCTTCCAGTCCAAGATGACAGACTTCTGTGTACACGAAGTGTTTTGAGTAGGTGGAAGGTTGCTATTCCCTTCTTTTTGGCTTCTCTGTGCATCGAGGAAGCAAGTCTGCTTCTTAAGCCTGGACTTAGTCGAGGCAAAAGTTTCCTTGGGCTTTGAATCTTCTCATTGTTATCACACATAGCTGCTGCTGCTTCTTTTGATTACTGACTCCACTGATGTTAACCTGTGTTCAAAGAGCAGTGGACTGAAATCACAGATCCTGACTTGCCTGTTTGTCTGTGTATGGTACAACAGGGGTCAGCTCCATGTTGATCAGTGACCAGCATCAGACCACTTTGCCTGGCGGACTTGTGTGTTACTTGTTAACTCCTGCCAATGCCACGGCTCAAGACCAAAGCTGTCTTTTCACATCCAGGCAAGGACAGTACTTCTGGGACAGTACTCTGTTTGGTGTTCCACGGCAGCAGCTCACAGAACCTGAGTGTGTTGGGTTGGGAGGGAACTCACAGACCGCTCAACCTCCCTGTACTGCAGGGACCAAAGCAGATCAACCCTCGGACAAAACACCCGCTGACCAGGGAGGCTGGGCCAGGCTGCCCCACCAGCAGCCACAGCGGAGGGGGCCATGGGGCACACGGGCTCAGGGAGCACCTCTCCTTCGGGCTCCGAGGATGGCCAAAAGCGGCAGAGGAAAGGGGATGGTTTTACACTCAGCAGCTCCGGTGGCCCGAGCTTGGTGTAAAACACTTGGCAGGGAGCAGGTGGCATTTCCAGCCGGCGGTTCCGGCTCAGCCCGACAGGCCAGGCCGGCCAGGTGCGGCCTGTGGCGGTGCGGGGGGCGAGCGGCGGGCCCGGGGCACCCCCCACCCCCGGCCCTGCCTGCGCGCCGCCCCTCGCTGCTCGTTCCGGGGCCGCCGAACGCTCCCTCGCCCTCCGCCGCCGCCCACCCGCAGGCGCCCCGCAACCTGTATAAGAGCAGTCGCCTCTTTGCGGCCGCCGCGGCCTCGGCGGGCGGCGCGCCCGGGATCGAGCATGACGCGTGGGGCGGCGGGGCCATGCAGGTTCCGGGGCGGGGCGAGGCGCGGAAGCCCGCGGGGTGAGGAGCGGGGCCGTCGGTCGGCGCGGGCGGGATGGCGGCGGCGGGCAGGGAGGGCCCCGAGCTGGAGCCGGCCCCGGAGCTGGCGATGGAGCCGGAGTCGGAGCTGGAACCCGAGCCCGAGGCGGCGCTGGCGGCGGAGCTGTCGGCGCGGCGCAGCGCGGAGGCGCGGCGGCTGGTGCTGTCGCCGCGGCGGCTGTCCGGCCCGCTGCCCCGCCGGGCTGTCGCAGTGGTTCCCGGCGCTGGAGGTGCTGGACGTGAGCGGGACGGGGCTGACGGAGATGGGCCCGGAGCTGCTGTCCCTGCCATGCCTCCACACGTTGCTGGCCAAGAACAACCGGCTTGGCGGGCCCGGCTCGCTGCCCAAGGGGCTCGGGCAGGCGCCGCTCGCCCGCTCCCTCCGCGTCCTCAACCTCAGCGGGAACCGCTTCTCCGAGGTGCCGCCCCGCGCTGCTGCAGCTCCGCGGGCTGCGCAGCCTCAGCCTCGGCGGCAACCGGCTCCACGGCATCCCGCCCGACATCCAGGAGCTCCAGAGGTGAGGGATGGGCCCCGCGGGAACAGGGACGGCCTTGGTACGCCCGCCCGGGCTTTCTGCCGCGCTCTCCCTCGGGGGGTCAGTTCTCTCCAGCCTCAGGTGTCTCCAAGCACTGCTGCCGTTGACGTGGTTCTTCCCCTTCGTCATGTTGAGTTACCAAAATTCTTTATCTCATCCACAGTATATATATATATACATATATATATATATATATATATATATATATATATATATATATATATATAAGTGTCTAAAGGGTGGTGTAGAGGATGAAGGCAGGCTCCTGTTGGTGGTGCCAAGCAATAGGACAAGAGGCAGCAGGCAGAAATGATGATGCGCAGGAAGTTCCTCCTGAACATGGGGGAGAGCTTTACTGTGGTGGTGACCAACCACTGGAACAAGGTGCCCAGAGTGGTTGTGGAGTCTCCCTCACTGGAGGTGTTCAGTGGATGCAATTCTGTGCCATGTGCTCTAGGTGACCCTGCTTGAGCAGGGTGGTTGGAACAGGTGACCTGCTGTGGTCCCTTCCAACCCAGCCGATCCCATGTATTCTTCAGGTGACGATGGGCCTTCTGCGCTCACAAACTGGGTGGCTCTTGGCACTGCCCAGTCCCTGGGCTGCCCTGGTGCAGGAGTGCTCCTCTGGTCATGGTGTGGTTGGTGTGAGTGGTGGCATGAGGAAGGCTCTCTGTGGTTTTGCTCTCATGCACATCTCTGGGTGACAGCAAGATAAACTCCATGTGTCCTGCAGCTCATGGCTGCACGATGGATTGCTCAGGAAGATAAAGATGTATCTGTGGCTCGTGCAAAACAGCAGGGCCCTTTGTCCCATACAGCTGCAGTCTCACTGGTGGCATGCTGTCATGGATGGCCGTTTTGTGGTGTTTTTCTCAACCCATGGACTCGTGTAGATCTGACAGGTGCTGGCAGACCTGAAGCATGCAGCCCCAGGATGTGCTTGGGTGCAGTGGTATCTCTGGCTCTGGAGCTGTATCCAACCACACAGGTCAGTCATACAGAAACTCGTGGCTGAATCACAGCAGCTGGGAGCCAGTGGTGGGGTGGGAACAGGCCTTAGGCAGCGATGGGTCTTGACTGCCTGCGTTGGCCTGGGCTGGGTACTCCTGAAGCCTGGTGCCCTCCCGGGCAAGTGGGATGCTTGTTGTGGCACAGGCACGTCAGTGTGTTCTGCTGGATTCCCAAGCTTCAGGCTGACCTCTGTATGGTTCTCTGCTAAGACTTTGGATCTGAACTTTGTTTGCTCCAGCTCTTTGCCAAGGAACTTGCCAGAGGCAGCCTCTCTTACGCAAATTCCAGCACCCCTGACCCTAAATACCTGGATTCACTCTGATGGCTCAGCAGAGCTGCATCCAGTGGAAGCATGGGATGGGCTGTGTCTCCCGTGGGTGTAGGTGGGAGGTACCAGAACTGCTTGAGTGCTTTTGGGGAATGTTTTTGTCTGCTGCACTATAATACAATTGGGTTTGTGGCTTTTGTCCAGGTGGCATAGCATGCACCTGTTAAGGATTTGGAGCAATTCTGAGTTAAGCTCTCTGGACTGAGAGATGCTGTAAGACATTTGGGTAATGGAGAATGCTCACATCCTTCATGCAGAGTTTGATGCATCCTGGGTGGGACTGTCATGAGGAAGAGGACAGCTTTTTGTCTGCTGCTTTTTGTCAGCTTTTTGTCTGTCTGGGAACAGATGCTTCAGGGATGAAAAAGGAAATGAGGCAAGGGAGAGGAGGCCAATGGGGGAGGGCAGTTGCATGAGGAGGATGATCCACGTTGTCTCTATAGCATATGTGATAGCATCCAGGATGTGGTTGGGATCTGATTGTTGCTCCCAGCACTGAGTCAGAGGCTCCCGCCTGCTGTTTATATGGTTTCTGGGGTTGTGGGTTTTTTCTCTTCCTTTTTTTTTCCTCAGGACAGCAAACCTCAGCCCTGCTTGTCTTCTGTGGCATCCCCAGGAAAGTACTGGGCTGTGTAGCACTGCACATGGTGCCCCAGCATGATGCTGCATGCTGTACCTCTGTCACTCTGCTTTGTTCCTCTTGATGCCTTGAGTTTTAGCTTTCATGTATTCAGAGTCTGTGCTGCCTAGGGATATAGCTCTGAGCCTCATATTAAGTGTTATTAAGCTCTCTTCACAGAGTAGGTAGACAAAACAAATCCTTTTCCTGCTGGAGACCAAGGACAACAGTTACAAGTTTTCAGGCCCAAAAGCATAAACAATGGGGGACTGAAGAGAGAAAACAAGAAGGATGGGACTTCATAATCTGAAGATGTAATTGGACAATTAAACTCCATATGCAAATGGACCAAAAACTTATACAAGTGTGAGAACCTCATGACCAGTCATCCATTTTGTGACCATTTTGGGTCCACCTTGGGTGTAGTCCTGGCCAGGCTCTTGTACTGCCCAAGGTGTATCCTTTAAGGGCTTCTAATACATACCTGATGTATTCTCTAGCTCTGTCCAGTCTCTGTTCCAGATCAGCCCTCCCAAGGGCATCACTCTGACCTGCCCTGAAGCAGGGCTCCTTGTTGTCCTGTCTTGCAGCTTTTATTGGACTGGTCATGCTGGAACCCCCGGAAGGAGAATTCGGAGAGAGCAAATGCAGACAGAGCTGTTAAACTGTCTGTTCATCATTGCAAAGTGATTGTGTCAGGTGGAAAAAGTTACACTTAGGACACTGCTTCTGTCTGCTGCCCACGTCACCAGTGCTACCTCTTTGAACTTCTGCTAACATGTCAACATATATAATTGAACTTTAGCTCAAGATAGCAAATCTGTGCCCCACCAAGGATTGTCAGCTTCTTTACCACTCTGCCATCTGTGACTTCTGTATCTGGGACTGCTTAAGTAACAAAAGAACGCTCCACACAGCTTTGCCAGAGCTGGAGAAAACAACACTTTATAATGTGTTGTTCTCCAGAGGGAATCCGGAATCTGTTCATTGGGACACAGATAACCAGTGACCCTTGCCAAATGCATAGAAAGTACATTCTGGAGAGAAACTGCTGCCAGACTCTGTTTCTGCCTGCTGGCAAGAGAGGTGTCCTCAGTGTGAGTGTACTTGTGGAAGTAGATAAAATGAGCTTGAGCAAGGACAGAGCAGAGCCAGCTGTTAGAGCACGACAACACAGAGACTGTTAAGTTTCTGAGCTCTAGAGTTGGCAGTGGGACCTGGTGTTCTGGCTTCTATTAACCTCACAGATCAGTCTGCATATGCCAGTCTTGCTGTTGCTGACAAGTCAAGACCTTGACTCTTTTTCCATGTGCAGTATCTCATAAAAAATAATTTTTTCTTTATCTTAGGGGCTCTGAGACCACAGAGGAATGCAGGCAGCGCTCTTAGTGATCAAGTTTCTCCTGCTCCTTACTAGAGTTCCTGAGACCAGCAGCTCTCCTCCCATGACCCTGGCAGCTTCCTATTTGCTCCAGTCACTGATTATAGAGCAGACTGGAGCTGTAGAAATCTAGAAAGCTTCGTAGATTTCCAAGGAAATAACCTGAGCTGTGATGAGATTTTTTTTTTTTCTTAAAATACTCTGATAACTAAGTTTCATGTCTTTTCTTCTGCATCCCATAGTTTCCTGTTTTAGTTATTGAAGGAACAGCATATCAGTTTTAGTGAAGGCCAGGAAAATAGTAGGTAAGGAGTCTGTGTATGTGGTAAAGTTGAAAGTGTAAAAGCTGATGGGTCCGAGCTGCCAAAAGAGGAGGAACATACTGGTGGCTACGAATGCAAAAGTCCTGAAACGGGAGGTGCGTGCCTTGTGTTGTTACTCACAGGAAGATAATAAATCCACCACTTCACACCAAAACTGTACTCGGGTCAAGTGTATGTGCACAAACTTTTCTCTGGCATGTTCCTGGTGACTTGTCAAGTTAATGAATGTGGTGATAAGAGCCACAGCCAGTCCTGCTGCTGTCGTGCCTTGCTCCTTCTGACTTCAGTTGTCTACCCCCATCCTTGCCCACACAAATGTTTTGTGTGCAGTGCAAGATCCTACATGGAAAGTGAGTGCTGTGTTCCTGATTATTGGTATCTCCTGGGCTGTTGTGGAAGGACAACCAATATGCTTGAAGCTTCCTTTGCATGGCTTCATAAGTGTACGATCATGATTGCTCTGGTGATGGCAGTAGGATGATGCTGATCATAGCAAGCTGGCACCAGGGATGAATAACCTTTGCTTCATGTTTTCCATTAGGAAAATTCTGTGCTCTTTCATCGTAGTTTCACTGTAAGCATCGAGCGTGACCAGCAATAGATTTGTGTGTTTCTGAGAAATGTAAGTGTAGGCACTCTGCTGAGGGCCTTTTCTGGGACCATGTTTAGGCCATGCCAGGTCCTTCTGTATGGCCAGCATCCCCAGTTCCTGTCAGTACAGTGCAACACCTGGGCATTGGCTCTTGCCGTGAATTTAGAGTTGAGGAATGCACCAGACGTGTGAGAGCAGCCACCTTTGCGTTGTTCTCCTGTTTGTTGCCAGATAAAATAGGAGCTTAGCATAGGCAGACACAAGAGTTTTCTTCTCTGTGGTTCTCCCTGCTGACCTTGCTGTGTTTTCAGTGGGAGATGTTATGGTCAGTCACTCTCTCTCAGACTCTATTCACAGCTCTCAGCAGCTGCTGAACTGTGGCCTGCATAGAGGATCCCACTGCTGCATTGGTTCTTCGTATCCTCCCTCTGCTGATCCAGCTGAGGATGTACTGTGGGGCAAGGTGTATTACAGCTGGTGAGCTAGAAATGTGGCATCTGCTGTGCCCATCCCGACACAAAATTGTAGAGCAAATCTGGTAGAACATAGCTCTGACCTTCACGGTGCAGCTGTGAGTTTTTGGCTTAAAGGATGCAAGGTTGCCCTGATCAGTGTGCAGGCGTGGGAAGATGTCCTGCAAGTGTCCTGTGAAATGAATGATTCTCAAAGGCTTAGTGAAATGCAGCTGATACTCTCCTGCTCTGTAGAGGACTGGGAGTAGGCAGAGCTTGGAAAAGACCCGTGCATGTTCCTTTCCTTCTTGCTGGTGTTCCTCTAATAAAGCCTGCTGTGCAAGGGCTGGGATCAAAGACCTCAAACGCCTGACTGAATTCATCCAAGGTTTGTGTAAAGGCTTAGATGCATTGAAAACCAAAGCTTTAGCTTTCATTCGTGGGTAGTATTAAGCATGTTAGACAAGCATACACTTAAAGGACGCTGTTAGTGTGGGAAAAAGGGCAAGCAGAGCTTTGATAACAGATACAGCATTAGGAAATATGCTTGCTGTCTCCCTTCTTCTTCCCCTCTTCAAACGTTTTGCAATACAGTTCAGACGACTGTTTGATCTTAAAATTTGGTGTCAGCAAAGGCTATGCGGTTCTCTCAGGAATTAGCAAATCGTTAGAACAGGGTTAACAGGAGTGTATTGTGGGCTGCTTTGAAATTCCTCCCTTGCATGAGCCTCAAAACTGCCCTGGAAATTTCCTGCTAAAAAGTTTATCTTAAAAAGACCTGGAGCTATTTCAGGCACCACTGTTTGGTTTGGGCTTTTTTTATATTACCTATTTAGATGCATCTGTTTGATGTCAGCTGTTAAATTTATCCGAAGAAGCATCTGTGGGGAAACAGGGTGGATGAAAATTTGAGTATCTCCTATGCCTGAAGACATTATCCCCTTGAAATATGACTATGGGAGTGCTGTGGTAACTGATAGGGTATAAAAAATACCTGTAGTGTTCAGAGTGGCTCTTCTTATTTACTGAGTGTCTGGGGGCTTTTGGATTTGATTTGTGCTATATGATGACCTGAAAACATCAAGGACATACTCAAGCAAGAAGGTACAGTCTCTTTGCATATTATACATTGCTGCCACTCCCTGAATTGATCATAGTTGTTTGAGCATTTCTCCGCTCCTTTTCTAGTAGGTAGAAGTATTTTCATTGCCACCCTACAGGCCAGTGGTGTGAAATATGCTGCTGGAGCACCACATGATGGGCTCAGTGTGCTGGCTGTGCTTGGCAGCAGTTAGGACTGGTGCTGAGCAGGGGCTGCTGGGTGTGAGGCTGAAAGGGACTCTGGCCTTTTATAGTGTATTTGTCAACATTGCTAAAAGGCGGGAGAGAAAGTGTCAACCCTCATTAGTAACTCTGTCACATGGTTGTTGGGGTTTTTTTCAGATTCTGTTGAGACTGATTTTGTTAGTGTTTGTCCCCTCTTGAAACTCATTCAGCCAGAGTCTGTGTGGCAGGTTGGAAGTAAATCACTCATTCTAGCTTCAAAAATTGGAACTGAGCTTATGTTTGTTTGATGACAGTTGATCTCTGGTTTTTCGAAGATTCTTGACTTTTGAAAGTGCAGAAAAACATGCAGTTCTACCTCTGTGTACACAGCAGTTCACAAGACCTTAGCTGATCAATCAAAATGACTGTACAGATTAATGATTGTCAGAAGGGCTAGGTCTAAGTGTGAAAGGTTAGTTAGAAGCATTCACTGAGCTCAGTGCCATCCCTGCTGTGGTCCTCGTGCAAAAACCTGGGGTGAATGTTGTGGATTGCCTTACTGCAGGCTCCTTCTTGAAGAGGGCAGAGCGGAGCAGTGCTTTTGCTTGTCTTACCAAGCAGCAAACTGCCCTGCCCTGAGCAGGGCAGCTCGAGAGCCAGCATCACCTTTGCCTCCAGACACAGGCTTAGTATGAGTGTGACATGAAAATCTGCCAGGAGCAGATGAGCTGGGAGCTAACTCTGTTCCAGTGCTGTGGTCAGTGCTCTTGACAAAAGGGTTGTGCCTCTTGAAAATCCTTTCCTGTGTCATGATTAGCTTTGCTCAGACAATGCGTGACACTTCAATTTGATGCAGAAATGGCTGCTGTTGGTTCCTTCACCTTGCTTAGCCAAGACTAGGCTAGATCCTTCTTCCTGGCAAATTGTACTTTGAGGGATGGGAGTGATGGATTTTGTTTATGGGAGTATGGAGTTACTGATTTTGCTCAGCATTGTTTCAGTGGAAGCTATAAGAATATCTTTCCTATGTTTTAAATAAGTTTCTTTGTAGTTTCAAAACCTCCTCCCCGTGTTTTCTTATAAGTTAATCATCTAATTAATACCGTAAGTTGATGTGGAAATTATGAATTTGCTGTACCAGACTGAGCCTCATGAGGTTTTAGTCTACTGACCCCAAAAAGGTGATTCAGAAGATGAGTAAACCAAAAAATTTTTAGGAAGCATTTTGTTGCCAGTGAAGGGGTCATCTTATTTAGTGGGTTTTTAGTTTGAAACAGTTTGTATTCTGATATTATGTCTTTATATCCTTCCTGGTATGACTGAGTGTTCTCATTACAGACTTCACAAAGAACAGATCTGAAGCTGTAAGAAGTTTGTAGGCAGTGTTTTTGCACACTTAGTTTGTACAGTAGGCAGTTCTTGAGACATATGCATTTAATGCCTTGAAATGAATTCCCAAAACATTTTTACTGTATAACTTGTGCCTCTTCACCTTCCCTGGTTGGAGGTGTTTTTATGCCATATCACTTTACAGGCAATAGTGTCCTCAAACGCAAAGGATGAGGAGTTAATTATTCACTTTTCCTAGGAAATGCAAACTTGTACACATCCAAATCTTGTTTAAATATTGAAATCCACAGTGCTAGAATTCCCTTGCCCAACAGCTTTTGGTGTGGACTCCAGCAATGGTATGGAGTTAGAAATTGTATGGAATTGTATACTCAGCAGTTAAGTCCCTAGTGAGAGCCAAGCAGCCTAAATCCACCTCGGGAAACAATGGAGGCTTGAAGAAGGAATTTTGGTTAAAACTTAGGGCTTTGTTAGGGGATCAAAAGTTAATTAAAAATAATCTCTCCTTGACATGGTCTCTGCACGGCAGCCTTCCTTCTGCCCCCGCTCCTCAACACAGAGGCTGTCTGAGTAGAAGAGAGGTAAAGGTTTCTTTGAAGCAGTGGCAATTGGTGGTGGTTTTCTGCTGTGCACCTTCTTGCACGTTCTGAGTAACCTCCAATGTGCTGTCCCTTGGACTGCAGTTACTGCCTTCCATATAATCAAATTCAGTTGAAGGCTTAATTTTCTGCCCGCTTTGTCCAATTTCAATTTTTTAGATTGCCTTTGACATACTCCAAAAATACAAGGGGTCCCAGGGAAAGCTGAGCCCTGTGAGCATCTCCTGGTGTGTTGTAAAGGTCTGTCATTCTGTCCTTCGCTGTTGGGCACATGCATTTGTGCTGCTGGAGTGACCTCTGTAGCCCAAGCAGATGCTGTCATTGGATCTCTGGGATTCGAGTTTCTTGCAAGAGCTGAGTGAAATAAACTCTCTCTGCTGTTCTCCTGCTCCATCCCAGGGGAAGTCTCGGGGGGAGCTTCTCTGCGCTCCGCATATGTTGTAGCACAGTGTTTCAGGGCTCAGACCTCGTCTGGGTGCACCATTCTGACCCTTGGGTCCTCTGTTCTGTGTTTCTGTGCTAATTGTATCCATAGCGTTTCTCAGTGCTGGAGTGAGATGGAGGTGTCTCCTACTCCAAGGAAGTAATAACCTATACTTAAAAGAAAGGCTGATGGAGCCTGGATGAGTTCACTTTCTCTGGCCTGCGGGCAATGCTTGCTGGATCAGAGAAGGCCAAGATGCATTGTAGTTAGGCAACCCGAGTGTGTGCTGGAGATACTGAACCAGGACTGTGGGATCCATCCTTTTCAAATGTGGGAAAAAACCTTGGCTGTACTGTGATTAACAGGAAATACCCAAACTGAGGCTGCCTTTGTTCCTCTTTCAGAAAACATCTGAGAACAGGGAAAGAAAGCTACTTGAGTCCGTGGAATGGGGACTTGAAGCTATTATGTCAGAGAAATGTTTGTCAATTTTTCTTCCTAAAAGGGCAGAGATGCACAGTAGATGCTCCCACCTGACAGAAGGAATCTAGGGCCTCTCTCTCTTCCTGTCTCCAATTCACTGAGTTTTCACAGGACATCCAGTGATTCTTTTATTTGGGCCCAAACTGCAGTGTAGCCCAGCTGTGGTTTCTGGTAGCTTTGGGCTTCATGACTTCAGAGTAGTGAAATCAGTGTCTCTGAGAAATTGCCTGCGTGTACTTGTGTGACTCGGGTGCACTCTGTGCCGTGGCAGCTGTGGTGTTGGTATGTGAATTCTATCAAAGGGGGACTGGCTGCCTCTGACTAATGCTGAAAGGTTCCAGTTATTCACTGAGGAGTCAGATGATTCCACAAAGAGTAACTAGTGCTGGTGCAAGGCCAGGATTTCCAGGGAGAGACGCTGCTTGTGCTTCACTCCTGCTGAAACTGAGAGCTCCCACTGGCTGCAGCAGGATCTGTGGCAGTGCTGCAGACCCTGTGTGTGTGCAGGCTGCACATCCTTGGAAATAGGAGCAGGAGCTTTGCATAAGGGGCTGTAGTGGGACACAGTTGTCTGGTGCTTGCCTGCAGGTGTAATAGTGACTGCAGGAGTCTGGAGGTAAAATCTCAACATTATCTATTGTGAAACAGCAGCTCTGTTGTAATTTTGATGTGCAACTCAGCTTTTTTTTTTCTTGCTCTCAGCAAATTATCTCATAGGTAGTCATATGTCAATTTCCTTTAAGAAATGCACTAGCTGTGAAAACCTAGATGTTAAAGGAAACTTAAAATTAATGAAATAATCCACTCTTTTCTCTTCTGTTTTTCAGTTTAGAGTTTCTATACCTTGGAGGCAATTTCATTACGGCAATTCCACCTGAATTAGCAAAACTGCCTTCTCTGAGGTATCTAGTTCTGTGTGACAACAAGATCCAGAGCATTCCACCTCAGCTGGCACAGTGAGTACTTACTGTCATCAGCCACCAGCTGTAATTAACTCTTTGAACTTTTTCTTCTCTGTGTGTGGATAAAAGTACCTGGGAGGACCTATTTGTCCTTCAGTTTATTAATGTGACTGGATTTGAAAAAGAACATCCTTGGCATGGTGCACTGCAGGCAGACCATGAATATATGATCTGGAAAACTTAATGAAAGGGTTATGTTAAAAAGCTATCACTGAGATTGCACGTTACAGTGAATTAATAGATTTGTATAGGGGACTGTGAACAGTACCTAGGCAACTCAGAAAAGATAAATTGCTGCCTTAAGAAGTAAGAATGCTACTGTTTTTTAGTAATGAATGCTTGATGGGTTTTGCCTTTCACCCAAAACCTTTTTGTGTGTGCTTTTGTCTTGTACTATTCCCTTGGTATTCCTCACCTTTGGATCTCAGCATGTTCATATAATCATACAGTACAGCTTTAGTGGCTAGGTTACTGCTTTATCTGTAGAATATTTATCTGGAGAAAGAGGATACTGCAGTTCTGTATGTGTAGCCTCAGATAGGAAATTAAGATGGGAGGTATAGCTGTAACCCTAAAAACAAGTGAATGGCAGCATGGAGTTCTCCAAGTTGCAATTTGATAGTGTGGTGGGATTATTCTTAGAGTACAATACCTTGTAATTTTTACAAATTTGGGAGCAGCCCTGGGTGCTGTGCTGGAGCATTGCTTTGTGCTCCTGAGAGGGGAAAGCCTCATCCAAAAGCAAAAGAATTGCTTGTCCCCTGCGCCGCTGCTGGCCTGGCCTGACCTCGCTCAGTCCTGGTGGTATCAGCGCGAGGTGGTGCAGCCGCAAGCGATGAAAACAAGGGGCTTTCCAGGGCTGGCTCCCTCCCAGCAATCATCTTTAATGCATGAGGCAGAGCAGGTGACTTATTCAGAGCGCTGCATGGGACTGTTCTTGGTGCATGTGCTGGGTACAAGGAAGCGCTCTGTCCCCTGAAAGCACTCAGTTTGTACACTTTTGTTCTACCTTTTTTGGGGGTGTGTGTGTGGGGAATACTGAGAGGGATGGCAGTGTGTTTAAGACTGTGTTTCTCTAGCAGGTATTGTGGTGCTGAGCTGAGTTTTCTAGTGCATTGTGTGTACTGGAGTATGAGCAGTTCTTTTGAAATGAATTTATGTTTTTAAAAGGGGAAAAGCCAAAGAAAAAGAAATTGATGGGAGCGGGGACAGTCATCAGGTCTGCTTAATATAGCTGTGGGGCAATTTTGCTTGCACATCTTGACAGAGTATCCATTTCCATCCTTAGGCTGCATTCCCTGCGTTCCCTTAGCCTGCACAATAACCTGCTGACTTACCTTCCCCGCGAGATCCTTAACCTGGTTCACCTGGAGGAGCTGAGCTTGCGGGGGAACCCGCTGGTGGTGCGGTTTGTGCGGGACCTGACCTACAACCCCCGAGCCTGCAAGAGCTGGCCGGACGCACGGTTAAAACTCGCAACGTTCCCTATGCTCCCAGCGACCTCCCCGACAGTCTGGTCCGCTACCTGAGCTTGGCCAGCAACTGCCCCAACCCTAAATGCGGGGGTAAGTTCACCTTGACAGCTCTGCTTCCTGCTCTTACCTGATGGCTTCCTTTCCCTCTGACTTGCCGTGACTTTATAAGCTCACTCGGGTTCAAAGTGTTACTTGCTGCAGCCACATTCTGGCTGTACTCCCCTGGCTCCAGGTCTCCTGGAAACTTGTCTTCAAGGAGCCTGGTTCATTTAGGAACAGTATTCAGAGCTGTAGTGCTGGTTTACTGGATTTGCATGAGAATGTAATTGACAGCACTTCTGTCAGAATTTTGTAGCTCATCCCATCATTCCACTATGGTTTTATGATCTAAAGTTTCCGATCCATTTGTCCTGAAGTAGCTCAGAGCAAGTAATGGACAGCAGAACTTTTGCACACGCTCTTGCTGAATGGTGAGCATCGTTTCTGGGTGGAAAAGAGGAGAGTGGCTCTAGTGCTTAGCAATTACTTACAGCAACTTGTTTAGCTCTAGCTTGGGACCGCTAGCCTATAGCTCTTGGAAGGAGAGGACTTCGTAAAATAGCCTGGAATACCTGGGGCTTAATTTGGCTCAATGCTTAATCTTTAACCAGAGTAAATTATCTGCACATTTAGCATTTAGAAGATTAAGGGGGAAAAATCATTAATTAGTATCTACCCTGCAGTCATAATGCAAGCTGTATCTTCTTACAGGACAATATCAAAGCATGCTCCATCAGCCAAGATGGAAGGGCTGGTACTTATATTGGGAGGGGAAAGAAAAGTTTCTTTTTTTAAGAGTTTCACACAGCTTAGATAACAGTGGATTGGTTTTGTGCTTTTCACTATGCCTTATGAACTCTCACAGTTACTGCAGCATTGCTCTAGCACTGCAGGAGAAAAGCTTACTCCTGACCAGCTAGGACTTAAAACACTGCTGGAAACTTCTGAAATGTCAGCGTCTAAAATCACTTGCTGTGACAGGAAGAGAACGTAATTGTGTGTTACAGCAAGACTGTTGCCATGGAAAGTAGCATCCAAGCTCAGCATGGTGGCTTCACTCAAGCAGAAGAAAAGTAGAGCTGTGAAGGTCTATTTGTGAGCGCATTTTTCCTAGCTGGTAGAAGAGGTTTTCCAAGTTTGAACATAGAGTGCATTAACTCATTTGACATTTAAGAAGTCTGCAAATTCCCAGCCTGAGTTTTCCCCCTAATGGTTAGAAGAAATTGCCACGCTACTTGGAAGTAACTGCCCTGTGTCTTTACGTGAAGAGTGTGCTGTTCTGAATCACCTACCAAATACTGTTTTACTAAGAAAAGGACTTCTTTACTAAGAAAAGGAATTTCACATTTTCAGAAGTATCCTGGTCCCTTCCCTTCTACCAGTATCCCTTGTGCTCCTCCATCCAGCGCCAGTGCCAGTGAAATCCTAATTGAAGGCATGTGCTCCAGGCACAAGGGCCCTGCAGTTTGCAGGTCTCTGGGCACAGGCTCTCATGTTTTTCTGTTCCCTCTCCCTCACAGGTGTGTACTTTGACAGCTGTGTCCGACAGATCAAGTTCGTTGACTTCTGTGGGAAGTACCGGCTCCCACTGATGCACTACCTGTGCTCCCCAGAGTGCTCCTCTCCTACAGCTCTGCCTCCCAGAGCTCCACTTCCCAGAGCGAGTCTGACTCCGAGGATGAGGCCAGCGTGGCTGCACACAGGATGCAGAAAGTCCTGCTGGGATAACGGGGAGCCGGAGGGGAAGACGGGAAGGAAAATGGATTTGAAAAGCAATCATGGAATGGTGAAGGGAGAGCCACTGGCCTGAAGGGCTCATGAGAAATTGTCCTCAAGTCTATGCAGGGACAGAACATCTTAACAAGCCTGGACTTGCTTGGTGCAGTGCTGCTTAGGAGATTTAACTCAGTATCGTGCTGCCTGTAGGTTGCCTGGGGTTGTTAGAAATGTCTCCTGCCTGGGAGGCACCCCCCTCCCTCAGACAGGATCCCTCAGATTTGTTCTCACTGGCAGATTCAGAAGGATTTTAATATATGAAACTTGACTGGACTTCAGTCATCCTGCAGAGCAAAGGAGACTGTCCAGATCCTTTAACACTGTGGTAAATCAGAAGCAGGCTAATGATGCCATGTGAGTGTGTATGGACCCCAGTGTTTTATATTGCAGTGTGATTCCTTTCTGTCTCCTTTGATCTCAGTTACAGATTGTACACCCATCCACCGAAAATGAAAGTTGAATATTTTTTTTTTATTCAGGACTAGATTCTTCCAAACTGTGGTTACTCTTCCTTTGCCTAGAGGTGTAGGGTTTTTGTAGTGTTACAAATGTTATAGCCATAGAACTGAGCCACCTTTTTTTCCCTTGTTATACTAAGCTGCTCTTAGTGTCTCCTTCTAACAATATTTGTTATTTTTCCTCCTCCTCCCTCTTCCCATTACACCTGAAGTGTTGCTGTCTTTATGGTGCCTTCAGAAAACAGACAAGTTGTTCTGTTATAATTGGCATTACTTCAGACTTGTGGCCTGTGCAAGGGACCAGATGTGATGCTCTGTGTCATACTTCTGAGTCTCAGCTTACTGGAGCAAATCTGCTTTTACAGCTGTGAATTGCAGCAAAGGTCTCGGTTGACATTCTTTGTTTATAAAAAGCCACATTTCCCCACTGCAGTTTGCTCGGCTGTGCTTGGCAGAGTTACTTTCCATCTTTAAGGTTACATGCCTAAAGTACATAGCAGCTCAGTGAATTGAAAGTACCAGAGAAGTGCTGTGGAGAATTCTTTTTTCCTGATTCCTAACAGGGGAGGAGAAGCTGTTTGGGAGGCAAAAGCATGTTATCTGACCTTCTTGCACGAGGTACTTTTGAAATGTCTTCCTTATTTATATTTGTTTGCATTTGCTCTCGTTGCAATAGCTTTGGCAGTCTGTTGATGGTTCGAATAACACATCTAGTTATCTTAAACTCTGTTTAAAGGAAAGCTGCAGAAAATACTCAGGAGCATCAAGAAATACCTTATAAAATTAATGTTACAAATTGACAGGTATCTATAAATCTGCTTTATGAGACTGTTGTGTGCTTCACTCAGTGAGAGCTGCCCCTTTATTAATATTTCATGATAGACAGTCCTTTTGATGCAGTTTCTGGTAGAGCAAATCCAACTGTGCCTTTGAATGCTATGAACAGAGCAAAACCATCATGTTAAGAAGCTGAAATGAACAAGAAAAACTTTCTTAAGTTTTGGCCCTACGGGGTAATTTAAAACCTGTGCTTCTCTCTTGCATTCAGAAAACACATGTACCTATTTTAACATCTTATGGCAGCTCTGTGTTAATGGTCCTGTTTAATTATGTTTGACACTTTATGTATTAAAGCACTTTGATAATTCTGCTCTTTATAACTAGCTTTAGTGATTTTTTTTTTTAATTAGACTACAATTTTTGCTTTCATGTGACCTGAAGAACAAGGTCTGTGAAACTTTGTATGTTCCAATCTGTCTCGGTGTGCAGGTTGAATTTTTTTGCCTTGCATTTCCTTGACAGAACTCTTTATTTCCCCAGTTTCCCTTGGAAAGAACTGGAATTTGAAAGAAATTATCTGTTAGTAAAATAGTACCTTGTCCATTGTTAATCATTGCAACTTAGTTCCCACACATGTGATTCCCTGTGTGCATTGATCCACAAGGAATAATTGCATGTGCTCTATGCCTTTCCAAATAATTTTTTAAGTATGTTTTTAAGACACAATGAGGTGTATGTGCCAAACAACTGGATGTCACTTTAGCAAATTCTATGATGTTTGCTTGGAAGGAAGAACTTACAGGTGCTGAGAGAAACCAGCTGCATGCTGTTAGTGAAATTGCAACCAGTGAGTGGCCTGTTTTGTTCATCTCCTCCCTCAGATGCCTCTTGCTGTCCCAAGTGAACATAGTCACAGCAATGCTGAAGGACAGCAAGATGATTTCAGAGCCACAATTTTAACTTGCCTGCTGGTGTAACTGTAGCAGTAAGCTGAGTGATCTAGAGCTTGACTGTCCTGCCAGCAAAAGTGAGCCGCACAAGTTGAGATCTCAAGATCTTTTGAGTCAGGGCCATGAGGTACCACCTTCCTATTCTTGTCTTTAGCAGCAGCTGCCTTGAAGTCATGCATTTTTTTCACTTCGCAAAGCTAGATTTCATCAGTTCCTGTTTGCACAGTTGCACCTCTGTATGTGATGAGTTCAGACCAGTGGTGGCTGGTTCTAATGTAGCTCGATCCTTAACTGCAGTTTCTTCCTAACTGAACAGGCATCCCCCTTCTGCCCAAATATTATATGGTCTATTAGGGTAATCTTTTTTCACAGATTCTTCATTGTAGCCAGGTCAAAACTTGACAGCTTATGCAGTTGATATCTGTGCATTTTTAGACTTGATAAAATGTCTCTTAAAATTTTATATATATATATATATATATATTCCTGAAATAGCTACCAAGTTTTCTTTTTGCTGCTGGGCTTTTAAAGTGCAATTCCAATAAGTCTGAATTTAAAACAATCAAGAACTTGTAGGAAAAACAAATTATTGGTTGGTTGTGTTTGCGGTTTTTTTCCCTCTGAAGTAGTTTTGAGAGGACCAGGGATGCAGATATATACTGTAGTGCCTAACATATTGAGCCCCTGTGAGTCATTTTTCAGCAATTGCTGGCCCCCAAAGACTTGAAAATATACTGGGCAATCAAACAGGTGAGACATAACTTGAAAATACACAGATGGATAATAGGCATTTGTTTCTACCATCCCTCTCTCAAGGGCCCTGAGAAATAGGCAGTGTTTTTGCCACTGTCAGTTTGTTGTTTTCTGTCAGTTTTTAGCAGATTTCGGCTTCTAAAGATGCATCTTGAAGTGAAGTCTTCAGTGGATGTTTTGGTATCAGTGCCCTTGTTGCTACAGCAGCCCAGCAGGACCAGCTTTTGTAGCTGTTCTTAAGCTGAGACACAAGTGTGTCAGGCAAAGTTGCTCATTCCTTCTTCCCAGTGGGGCCTGGGGCCCTGCTGCATTCATCCCCTGCCCCACCAGGCCTCTGCCAGGGAGAGCTGCTGGTGTGTTTCTGAATGCAGGTACTTGATGGGATGGGAACTGTGGGGTCGTGTTAAAAAGAAGCAGAATATCAATTTGATGGGAAGCAACTTAGACAGTTGCCAATTCTTTTATGTTTCTCTTTCTTTAATAAGAGGTGAGACCTGAGGAAGTCAGTAATGAATATTTAAACATACTCTGAAGTGGCCAGATGCAGTTTTTCATGGGCTTCTGTCCTGGTCATTTTAAGTCTTTGAAATCTTGTGTTGAATTATAATGGGACTGGGGGGAGGGAGGGGAGAACCAACTCCTTTTTGTTCCTTACTCTTGTTGGCAGTAATGAATGGAAGGAATTTAATCCAATGAAAGTAATGAAACTTAATCCTTGCAATGCATTTTGTTGCCCAGTTCAAAGAACTATTTTAATGCATCTTATTCACACCATGCCCTCCCTCCCCAACTGAAGACACTTCAAATAGACTGCTTCAGAGTGCACACTAATACAGCAGTAACTCTGTCTTGGAAACCTTTCTATTGATTATTTCACTTGCTTGCCTGACTAGAGAATTGATCATTTACTGACCAGAACACTAAGGGTAGAAAGGGTTCTCATCCAGCCCTCTTGTCGAATTTTTATATAAGCATTTGTTTTAAGACATCTTAAAGTGCCTTATGATTTTTAAAACTGTATTTTGCCTGAAACATATGAATGTAGACTATCTCTAACTGTATTTCATTATAAGCTGTAAAACAAATTGCAAACACTAAACCTACAAAACGTTATTTCTGCTGTTGTCTGTCCATTATTTTCCAACATCTCAGTTCCGGTGTTTCTGCAGACAAAACTCTTGTAGGATTGGAAGCTTTGAAATGGGGCTGTACATGGTCGGGGAGTGGATGGGATTTGACCTGGTCTGTGTAAAACCAAGAGTAGGTGAGACTCCCAAAGGGACTGCTGAAGCTCCTGGCTCTGGGGGCCCACTTGTGACAGACCAGTGTGTGTTACAGAACCAGCCCGTTTTACTTCTGGAAGAGTGTTGCAGAGATTTGCTGCACAGTTCAAAGGCAGAAGTAACTCACAGACAGGATAATACCCAAACAAGAGCAGGTGGTGTCCTGGTGGAGTGTTCTAGCAATATGAAACAACAGGTCTAAACTTTGTGAATTGTTTCCCTCTTAATACACTAACCTTGAAACCTATAAATGACTTTTTGAATGCTAATTTTCTGATCGTGTTAACTGGCTAATGTGTTTCCATTTCTTTAGTAATCCCCTGTTTCCTCCTGCATCCTGAAGAGTTTTGTGATCTGTTGCCAAAATGTTTCAGATCCTGCCATGCAATTACCAGCTGTCAGTGCAGAAATGTGGTGTATTGGAAAATGGGATGATGGGGAACAAGAATGACTTGATATTAACTTCAGCAGGAGCTATTTCAGAAATGGTTTCAACTTCATATGTAAGGAAAACCTTCTCAAATTATGCAGCAGCTCCATTTTGAGTAACATAAAGTACAGAGGAGTGCAGTGACCTTGCAGTAACAGCCAGGCTGAGAATATTCTTATTTCTTTTTGTTAACTAATTTAAAGATACCCTTTTCTTTGCCTTCTTAATGCCTACTTTATATTTGGAAACAAAATCCTTGAAGTGATGATTCCTGACATTTTATTCTGTAATTAATTTAATAATTGCCAACGTTTTATTCTTTAGGAGCAAATCTTGGCCCTCAGACCCTCACCTCTGCCTTTAGCACTAAAACAACAGGAAGAGTGCAGAGGAGATGTGAGTGATGTAGATGGCTGAACCAGATGCTCAGAATGTCAAATTGACATTTTAGGCTCATGCAGTTGCACAGCTCTAAAGGGAAGTGTTATGTTGATGCATTGGAAGTGTGTCATCATAAAGCAGAGCTGTACTTCTCTTACTCAGACATGCTGCCTTAGGTGATCAAGACAGCTAGAGCTGAATGTGTGCACCTTTTTCTCTGCACTAAGTTTGGGAGCTGCAGTTGCTCACCTTTAAAAAAAAAAAAAGTTTGGGAGAAAGTCCAAGTGCTGCATTGAAGGGCAGGGCCATCTCTTTGTCCTGGCCTGGGACTTACTGGTAGCAGCTCAAAGCTACTCTCAGAGTGGGAAGGATTAATGTGTCTTCAGGGTGTTGTCCAAGTGCTGTCTGTAACCTGTCTGTAACCCCTTCTTGACTCCATGGAAAAAGCAAGACCCGAAGTTAGTACTAGTGAGTTGTATATTTATCCTAAATATTACCCTTTCATCAGAGTGTCAAAAGGCTGGCTGCCATTTTACACACCTCTGAAAACCATTTTGTTGGCAAATAAATTATTTCATCAAGCTCTGTCACTCCCTGTGTAAGGGAATGAGACAGACCAAATGTTACAGGGTCCTTGCTTGAGCTTGACTTGGGCACTGATGAACAGGTGAATTGGGAGGGCAGACAAACTCTTCATCTGGGTGATAGCTGGGGGCAGGGGGTCACAGAGTGAGCCCAGCAGGTCAGCATGACACCCTTTGCAAGGCCACAGCCATTTACTGCTGGTGAAAGGACATGTATGAAAGCCATAGCACTGTTTCGTTTGGGGGGCTGTCCCTGAAGGAGTAAATTTCAGCCTGACGGCTTTGAAAATGGATAGGAAAATGCCATTGTGGAAAAATTCAGTAATTCCTGGTGTTCCTGGCATCCCTAGTAAAAGTTAGTGTAACACACATGCACAGTATTGAGCAATGTCCTTTTTGTCAGCCAATGTTACGTGGTTGCTTTAAAGCCTTGCCTTGCAAATGCTGTTTGTAGACTTGGGAGGGCAGCCTGTGGTTCCTCAGGAACTGCCATGTGATGGGGTGGGTGACCTAAGGGATTCTCCTCCTGAGCAGGGTAACACTGAACATATCCTGACCAAACTGGCATTTCATGGGAATGGGGTGGAATATGGATACTAGAAATCAGAGACCTTAACATTTCCCTTGACAATAACCCTCTGCTTCAAACACGCTTGAAGGCTGGGGTAAATCTGCCCTTTTGGGGACATCCTTTGCATCAGGTTAGCAGGTCACTGCTAGTCTTGTACTTCCTTGGCAGAGGATGCCCCTGGGCCACTCAGGACAGCGCTTTGTTTCCCTGTGTAGTCCTGCTCTCCCTCAGAGGGCCTGAACTCAACCTCTGTTCATAAAACCTCCCCACAGGCACAGGGGGCCTGGTGAAAGCACTGGCTGAAACCCAGCACTTTGTTTCTGTTGTGAGTAGCAATGCTGAAAGGGCCTTGCTGGAAGACTTTAAAACATCCCTTACATTTCTATAAACAAACACCCTTTGTAATCTAAATCAGACCCGAGTAGTTTGCAGCAGTGGTTTTTATCTTCAAATAAACACTGCAGTGTGTTTTCCAAGTTGGGTTCCCTACTTACTCTCTTCAGGTATTTGGAGTTAAATTGCATCTTTTGTTTGTTTTTCTTTCTTTAAAGCAGTCCTGAGTCTTCTGCTGAGAGATATAATCATAAAAGGCCTTGCAGAAAACCCCATGCAACTGGCTCGTCAAAACACGTTTTGAAATGGTCCAGGAATGTCTGAAACTTTATGTTGGTCTTTCACAACTCGCAACCCCATCTGGCTGCCTTGCACTTTGAAAACCTGTTCAGAGATGACCCTTTGCCATGGTTGTAGGGAAAGCCCCCACTGTGGTGCTGGCCACAGCTCGTCCCTAGTCCCACGCACAGCCCTCCCAAGAATCCTGCCTAGGAACACTTCGTAGTGCTTCTAGAAAACCAGATTTCGTTTGGTGTCTGTGTGGAGGGGAGAAGTATGGCCTTGGGAGGCAAAACTGCCCTTGGCTGAATGCTGACAGCTGGCACATGCCAGGTGTGCTGTGGCAGCAGGTATTTTCATCCCTGTGCTCAGAGGTCCCTACACTTGTGGGCAATGAGGAAGAAAACCACTGTGCAGCACATCCAGGAGCATCGTGTTGCTTCCACACCTCCTGATGGAGGGCTGTGGGCATGTTACATTTAAACTCTGCATGAATAAGGTTTCTGCTTTGGCTCATTGCTATAAATATTGTCTGCTTTAATAGTGTCTGGCAAAGCCCTGGTGGGGTATATTCCTGCTCCTGTGATTCCCGCTTCAAGCAGGGCATTGTGGCTAGTGAATTCCCCATAGGAAAGAGGGCAAAGGCAGGGCGTTGTCCCAGGGCCAGTGTGTTCCTGTGGCAAGGAGCCTGAGCTTGTGCTTGTTTACCTGTACTGTTGCACATAAATGCCATTTGCACTGGAGGGGATTAGCAGGGTTGTCTTCCACCACCAGCCTGGAAAAGGGCATATGCCAGGGGAGGGGTGTTACTGTCATTTCTGCAGGTGGGTGGCCAAACCAAGTTCTAAGAGCTGCCCTGGCTGCTGGGGAGGGTGTCAAAAGGGCCCATGCAGGGGCATGGTCCAAGGGAGGCTCATGTAAGGTGCTCCTTAGGACTGGGAAACGGCAGATGCCTTTGCCATTATACAGTTGAGGTTTTGCATCCAAGAGGTTCACCTTTTCTTGGAGAAAGAGGTTCACCAGTGGCTGCCTGCTTCTCCTCTGGGTTGTAACAGGAGCTTTGCTCCCACAGTCACAGATCTGCCCTTCCAAGGTCTTCAAGGACCCCCTTGAGAAGTGTATTGAAAAGGGGTGGCAAAAGTGTCACTTCTGTGTCACACTGCCAGTTACCTAAATTTTTGGAGATTCACATTATGAAATAACATCGACCCCAGTGTAATTCCTCAAACACAACACCAGCTTCTGAACTGAGGGTATCCTGACAGAGAACACCTTCCAACATCATCTGTGGTCTCCTGGCAAAGGAGAACACCAGGGGTGATCCTGTGCCATCCATCATGGGTTGTGAAGGTGGCTTCTGTACCAGGTGAGTGAGAAGGAAACATCCTCTTTAATGACATTTTCTGAATGCCACTCCCTCTTCAGACAAACAAATATGCCTTCTACACCATCCCACTCATCACAAGTGTCTAGAGAGGGTGTCTCACATGATGCTTTTTAAACCATCGTGGTGGTGTTCCCAGATTTCTGTGGCCAAAGGTGAAGCCCGAGTATAATTTGACATGACAAATGAGGTTCTGGTCTAACATGACAAATGGCAACAGTGGGTTGTGACAAAGGGCCTTTGGATAGAGCAGAACACATTTCATCACATGTAAAGGCAACAGATGTTGCTTTTTCCTGGGTAGAGATGTAGGAATATGGAAATATTGCCCCACAAATAATTCTTTCACATTCATTAATGCACAACATATTAATCCTCAAGTAATATCTGGGATGAATGAGGAGGTTCATGGTTATCATGACTCAGCAAATCTTTCAGGTGATGGCTGATTCATCACCAGCAGAAAGCTTTTCATCCTTCCACAGGTTCTGCAGATAGCTTTATGTTGGTTGTAGTCTTGGTCCTGGTAACACAGGAGTTTGCATGGGTCTGCAGTAACTTTGCTCATTCAGTGCCTTCTTTCCTAAGTCCAGAGTAAAATACCCTGGCAACAGAAAGGCTGGAATGACATTTGAAAAGGCTGTTCCAGTCATCTTTTGCTACTGCTCCAGGTGCCAGCATAATGTGTTTTCCCAAGCCTCCTTCCCAGAAACCTGGTACATCCTTGGGTTTAACCACTGCAGAAGCTGAGTTGCTGCTTCGTGAGAAGACACCAGTGCTGGCACTGCTGGCTACAGTGATAAAAACACTTCTCCCTTGCCTGCATTTTCTCCTTGTCATAACATGCTTGAACATTCCGGATCTGAGAGTTTTCCATGTGACTGTTGATTTGTACATGGCAGCCCAGACATTTCCCCCTTCTTCTCTCCTTTCTTTTTACAGAAACAACCTTTTCATACTTGCAAGCCCTGTTGCCTTTTGTCATAAACTTTTCTTCAGAATTCTCCAGGGTGAATAAAGCTGACAAAAGTCTTGTCTTCACAATCTTTTATTCAGCAACGAGAGTCTTCTTCATGCAAATTTCATTGGCAAACATCTAGTCAAACTTTTTCAAAGACATCCACTTTTTCAATTTCTTTTTAAGAAAAGAAAGGTGTGTTTCTTTTATTTTTAAAGCAGCTCGTGATGAAGGAGATTTCAGAACCTTCAGAGAGACTGAGGAGTTCACAACTTCAGGGCTGGTGTGTGTCATCCTATGAAGCCTGTGATTATAATCCCTTTAAAGGACATTAAGCAAAAACTCTTGTGAGTTGTACAATATTTTCCCATCTCAGATTCTAAACGATGGGGTAAAGCATCGGCAGTTGCTGCTTTAAATTCCTTAGTGGCAACAAAGCAGTGAGCTTATTGATCAAAGTGCTTCACAGTTTAGCAAAAAAATCTGTACTAAAGGTCTGTGATTTTTCAGGTACATGTCCTTGACTCAAAATAGCTTTAAAGACCATGGAAAACCTATCATGTGACTAAAATGTGAGCATATTTAGATCAGCATCCACCAAGGGAAAGGTGTACTTTAGTGGTTGTTAAATTGGGTGTTGCACATCCAGGGAAAGCTTTATTGGAAACAATAGTTCTGCTTCTAAAATTTCTTTGTGCCACCTTTTACAGAGAATAACAAACAATAATTTCCTTGCATGTCAGGCTTGCATTTGCCTTGTTTCTCAATTATCACCCCTTCTGTTCCTGTTCTACTTTCCTTGCTCCAGGATGGCTCATTCAGGATGGATGGGGAACATTCTCATTCAACACATTCCCACCAGCATCAGGAACTAATTTTGAGCGATGAACATCTCCCACCAATGCCCTCTGTGCCACATGGTTCTCAGCCTCAAGTCTTTGTTTCTAAGGACTGCCATGAGCAAGAGAGCATTGTTTGTGAGGATCTGGAAACAGGGATGTGCAGTCCTTACCTGGCAGCAGAGTGCTTAGCATCCAGGGAGAGAAGGGCCAGGCCCCTGCTGCGACAAGGAAACACCTTAAAAAGAAGGTAGTGGCCGTCTTTCCAGCTCTTAAATGGAAAAATACTTTAGATGTGGCAGCTAGAGCCAGAAAAAAAGAGATGCTTCTGTTATGTACTGCATGTGCATTAGATCTGTATTAATAGGGATTTGGGTTTGGTTTTACTCTCTACTGTTAGAAAGAAAAACATGTTCACTGTGTCAGGTAGAAGAAAGAACACGGTGAATAACTGAGATGAGATCATTATATGACTTCATGACTAGTCATGGACTGCTACAATTGAAGGAAACTATCATTTACCACTTGTTATTTAGCAGATGGGCACAGCTGAAACTCGGCTCCACTGCAAACTTCATTGTTTCCCTGTCAAATCCTAAGAGGCTGAGATACCTCCCAGGAGACCACTAATCACTGCTGGCACTGGGTGTTGCTGGCAGCATGAAGTGAACCTTAAAAGCTTTGGTGGTTCAGATTAGCATCAAAAAGGCTGAATGCTTCCTCTGGGTTCCAGGTCATGCTAAATGTTTAATAAAAATCCTACATTAAGACTCAGTATGAAAGGAAAGAGTGGGCAAGCTTTACTGACTGCATCTGGCATGACCAGTCCCTTACCTAAAATTAGCCGAACTCCTGGTCTCCTGTGTCAGCATGCACCAGGGCTTGGGCAGAGCCTGGCTGGTCCTCCAGGAGCTCGGACCTCTGCAGGCTTTTCTGAAGTGTGGTACCAGGCATGGCCCTTCAATGAAGCACCATCTAACCTCGGAGGGCATTTGTTACCTCACCAAAAACAGGGACTGATGAAAACCAAGTCTCCAACGGAAAATACAAGTGGAAAAAAACCCACAAGACAAAAACTGTGTGTTCTTCTGCTCCCCTCCACCCTCCCATGCTATTTTTTATATTATGGTAAATAAAATGTGTCAACCTCTGGACAGCTCAGTCAAGGACGCACTGTCCTCCCACTGGAACCTGTGCTTTGCCATAAGTTATGATTCTGCCCGATCCCATCCCTGTGAGAGGGATTGCTGATGTTTAATAAAAGCTGTGCATGTGCTCCTACCCCATGTGGGAGAGGGAATAATCCACCAAGTTTCTCTCTCCCCTTTGTGCTGGTTTTGGGTGGGGTAGAGTTAAGTTTCTTCACAGTGACCGGTATGGGGCTGTATTTTGAATTAGTGCTGTCCACAGGGTTGATAATACGGAGATGTTATTGCTGAACAGATCTTACACAGAGCCAAGGCCTTCTCTGCTTTTCACACTGCCAGGCTGGGGAGAAGGTCCTGGGGGTTGGGAGGAGATACAGCCAGGACAGGTGACCAAAGGGATACTCAACACCCTATGGCATCATGCTCAGTATGTAAAGTGGAGTGAAGAAAGAGGAGTGGGGGAACATTTGGAGCGACGGTCCTAACTGTTTGGAAAGGATCTCATCAAAGATGAGGTCATTTGTCTCATGACTAAATCTGTATGAAAATCCCTGTTTGCCAGAGCTAGAGAGCTATTTGGTGCCTCTCCACCAGAAAGCTTGGTCACAGCCTCACTTGATTCCCACATGCTCTGGCTACACACAGCACCGTAGGATCATCCTGCTGCTTTCTCAGAAGCTCTACCCTGGCTTCCTTTTCCTTGCCGCAGTACCTAATTCATAATCTTGTGTTTTCCCCTTGATGCTATCCCCTAAAAAAACAATAATTAGAAAGCATGTGGGAAACCAGCTTACAAAAGGTTGTCAACCTCTCCCACATCCGACAGACTGACTGAGGGTTTTCTCCATCCAGCTGGTCCCCATCCAGCATTGCCACTGGCAGGATGCAAAAAGTCTTCACAGAGAGAGTTTCTAACACCCCACAGATTGGCTTCATGGATGGAGCAGAAAGGATTAGGGAGAGTTGAAGCAGACCCGCCTTTCTTCCAGTAGTGAGCACCAGTTCTACTTTTACAGGGAGCTGCCAAATGGCAGCTTGAAGGAGGTCATGTCTCAGGCCCAAGCCCTCTGTGACTTTCTGACCTGGGCCCCTGTCAGGTGATTCTGGGATTAGCCTTACTTTGCATAAGAGACAGGCAGGATGAGCAGGGTGCTGCTAACAAACCAGTTTTCAGGGGTGGGAGTGAGCTGCAGTTCTAAGCATGGTGGAAACCACGCTGAAGCTGATCTTCCTGCCCTAGACAAGTTCAAAGTGCTGTAGCTTCTGCTATAAGGGGGTGTGGGTCACATGTCACTTCTTCACGTGGTGCTTTTCTTCCACCATGGTTTTCCCCACTCTTCCTATTTCTTTTTCCACCAGGGTCACTCCTGAGATCTTGGATTGTCCATCTGGCAACAGTGGGGTCCCCATCAACCATACAAAGATCAGTTTTCTGAGAGAGTAAGTCTGGGAAGGTGCAGAGCCTTGTACTACAAAAAAAGGGTTTTTAACTTGCCCTGGATAAAGAGGCACTAAGGGGGCTCAAAATTTTATGTGGCATGAGCAAGTTACAAAGTTATCTTAAAGCAGTTCACAGAGCCATGGAAAATGGGCCCAGTTCATACTCGTGTCCTCAGCTGCACCTAACTACCCCTGGCAGAGATTTCACCATCTGAATGGACACTCTTCCAGGATGTACTGGGAGGGACACAGTGAGCAGTGGGAACCTCCCTGAGGGCAGTTCTTTGTGTAGGAATAGTCTACACATAGTTCCCAGTTGCTTTATCAAGGTAAGTGGTTATAATGGAAACTTCTGTCAAGGGCAACGAAGAGGAGTTGAGAAGAGATTGTTTGGAAAGTGTCAGAAAGAAAACAGGATGATGTAGGAACAGCAGAAGATTGTTCAAGCCTTCAGAAATCTCAGAGAAGTAGAAATAAGTCCAAGGTCCTGCTCCTGAGAGCTGGAGAAGAGAACAGAAACTCCTGAAGGCTGAAGAAGTGGCTTCTCTTTGCTGAAAGACTTCACTGTGTGGAGCACTTAGCCCTGGTTCTTGAGGATGGGTTCCCTGGATGGCTGCCTGTGCAAAGTCCAGTGCCCAACCTCATGGCCTGGAAATGGGCTGGGAAAGGCAGGATGGCTTTAATGAACCTTCAAACGGGTAAAACTCAGACCATTTACACCCAAAGGACCATGAACCAGGTGGGTATGTGAAAAGAAAACAATCAGTCGTTTAAATTCCCACATAGGAAAGTTTGTCTGTAAGAAGAAAATGTGAAGAAGTTTCAGGAATGAATCGGACAAAACCGCTATTGCCTAAGTGTGGCTGAATGATTTCTTTAAGGGGGATGTTAAAACTGCTGGCTGCCACATGCTGAGAAAGGAGAGAGCGCCTGAAAGAGAGAAGGGTGGTGCTTCATGCTAATGGCAACATTACCCGTTCTACAGGGGACACTCGGAGCAGACTATGTAGATCAGCAAAGCCCAGGAGGGAGCACGGTGTGCGAGCCTGTGTGTACCTGACTGCCTCATCAAACGAGGCCCAGCACGGATCTCTCTACAGGCTCATTTGCAACGTGTGAAAAGAAAACTGTATTTGCATAGATAATTTCATTCTGGGACACATCTGTGGAGATTGCCTGCAGGCCACAGTCAAGTCTCATGAGAGTTTTTAAGTGTGCTGGATGATAATTTCCCAGCAGAGGATGTGTCCATCCAGCACACCCTGGCTCCCTTTTAGATTCTTCATGATGGGTAGAGACAGTGGAGCTGAGCAGCTGCAATGGACTTGAGCAAAGTCAGGACAATCATAGGTAGTCATATATGAACTTGGCTTTTCCAAAACACTAGTTTTCCCCAAGATGAAGCAAAACCCAAATGCAATTCACCCTGAAGAAAACTCAGACAAATTCAGTGAAATCTGACTGCAGTATGAGTTGCTTGAAGAGTTCAGCAGATGACCAAAAGCCACCATTTAAGTAGAGGGTATTTTTGATGTTCCTGTATGACACCCTGGTTGGGTGTGAACCCTTGAGGATGGCCAAAGCATAAGTGTTAAATGGGCTAAAACTCTGAGTCAGACCCCAGAAGAGAAGCATTACTGCTAATGACTGGCAAACAGGGGGTGTGTGTGTCTCAGTCCACAAAAATCAGCTCCAAACCCCCTTTTTTAAAAGTAAACTTGAACAAGTATCCAACCATTGTGTGCATCTTGGAGCAAATTACATGGGCCAGACTTCCAAAATGAGGTGCTGTGTCCCAGGTGATCACAACTCCCACAAGGGACCCAGCAGCTATAAGGTGTAAGTAGCTCCATGCAGGATGAACAAAGTGCTGAGGATGAAGAGCCAGAGCAGCAGTGAAGAGGCATGAGCAGGTGATTTATCCTTCTTATCAGGCAGTGTTGTGATGGATACTGAGCCCCTTCAGGGAGCTCTGCAATCCAACTCTTCATCAGCATGTTTAAAAAGAGCAAGGACTGAGAAAATACATAGAAGACAGACGGAGAAAATTGCATCCTGCCTCCCCTGGAAGTTTCAAACGGGTTCAGCTTTTGCTTTCCCTTCCTAGGACCCAGCCTCTGGCTGAGCCATGCTGCTGCTGGGCTCCAGTTATTCTCTGGCATGGGGTGATGTGTTCCCAACACAGGGTTACTGAGCATGCTTTAAGCACAGCAGGACCCTTTGGCACAACAGGGGCCTCGTCCCTGCAGAGTTTGTAACACAACTCACTTTAACTATGGGCTTTCTGCGCTCACTTGTGCCTTTCCAGACCTCCATTCCTCCTGCTTGGCAGCACCAATCCTTTTGGTGCACACCTGCACTGCAGCAGGCACTTTCCTGCCTCCAGACAAAACACCCAGGCACTTTTCCTGGACTCCCCAGCACCCTGGCTGCAACTGCATGTTCTCTGACAGTGCCAAGTGACACCCAGAAGGATGTCCCAGCTCTTGTAGGGTTGCAGAGCTCACTGGGGTGAGGCTGTGGTCCCACTTCTGCTGGGTGAAGAAGAAGAGGCAATGCACATCCACATGTCTGTAACAGTTGCCAAGGAACTGTCCATACCCCTAGAGCTTTGACTATTATTTTTTGAGAGCAAAACCCAGGAGCAAAACCAAAGCACACACAAAGCGGTCATTTCTCATTATCACAGTTTACAAAGTGTTTAGTAATAAGCACGAGTCAGTGGGACAACAGGAGTGCTTCTGCTAGCCTTGGGAGGAACCAGAAACAAGGCACTTCAGTCCTGTTCCTGTATGAACAGCCAGGGTCTCAGTCTCCCCCTCACTTCCTGGAGAGATGTTTCTACTTATGGTCTTATGGAGGCAGAGACCAGACTGTTGAGCTCAGTCCGAGAGCCTGTGTGTTTTAAAAGAGATCAGATTTCCAGAGACACTGAAATACGGGGGCCTTTGTTATAGCCACTGTGAGCTGCAGATATCCTGCACATCTGCAAATTGGAGGGCTGCTTTCAATGCCAAAATTCAGAATGATTCCATGGGTCTCCATCTTTTAAATTGCTGGACCTTGGTCTCCCAAGGCTTTCCAAGAGGCTTTTTCATTCCCCTTTGTACGTTGCCGTAACAAGGCTCCTAACTCCTTCACTTGTTCTGGATGTGACTCTTGGCCCCACTGAGCCTTCACTTCCCATCACTGCCCAGGCTAGAAACCTCGTACTTGGGCAAGGTATGTGCCTCTGTTTCACCTCTGAGGAGGATGGTAAAAGGGAGTGGAGAGGTCCTACGGCAGCTTCTCCTCTGGGGACACCAGTCAGATCTAGTAAAGGGGACTGGGAGCTGCTGCCAGAGCCAGGGGCTGCAAACTGGATGCTCTTACCAGGCTTGGGAAGTAACACGTCACTGCTTGTTTCCAATGGTGCTCTGTGGCACAGCGTGACCAACAGTGCTGTGCAAACCTCTCCACTCTCATTCAGACCACAGCAGCCCTGGTCCATGGCTCTGCAGGTCTGGAATGGGCAGGAGTGAAAAATTAGCTCCCACTGTTCATGCCAAGGCCTAGCCGAGTTGGGTGAATGAGGTAAACAGAACAGTGTAAAGAGAGAAAAGCTGCACGGCCTTACACCTGTCTGCAAACAGCTCTTTCCAGCAGCACCTGGCACTTTGCTGCAGACGGGGCGAAACTACGGGGTGCTGGAGCAGAGCTTCTGACTTTCGGAGTTAGGGAAAAATTCCAGTAAAATGGAGTGCCTGTCTTGAGGGGAGCGAGCACGAAGTTGATGCGAGCCAGCTGCAGGACCGTGGGAGGCAAGACAGGGAAACGTTCAGCACGGGGATGCTGAGAGTGGCTCTGTCCACAAGGCACCGAGTGCTGCTCCCACAAACATCCATACCTATTGCAGTAGTCACGCTGGCTACCGCTAGCCATGGGGCGGCACAAGCAGGTCACGGAGCACGAGGTTGGCCGCCCTCGCGTTTACTCACCTTCTCGGGCCGGTTTTGCTACCGACTTTGTCTTTGTGCTGCCTCAGCTGCCCGGAGCACCCGAGCGAGGCGGCCCGTTCCCAGGGACGGGGGCTGGAGATGAGCGCGGCGCGAACGGGGCCAGGTCAGCCGGGGGCCGTGCCGGGGGTCCCGCTCTCCCGGCCCGGGGCCCTTCTGGGGAGGGTTCGATGCTGTTGTCTCGAGGAGGCGTGAAGCGGGGTCCAGCCCTGCCGGGACAGCCCCGGCCCCTGGGCTTTTTCCCCGCTGCAGAGAAGTTCTGTCCCGGCTCAGACGGGAGCGGGGCTGGCGCCGCCGCCCCGGCGGGAGGAGCGCGGCCGCCCGGGCCCCTCCCTCCGCCGTGCCGTGCCCTGCCTGGCCGGGCCGTGCCGTGCCGTGCCGTGCCGTGCCCTGCCGGGCCGTGCCGTGCCGTGCCGTGCCGTGCCTGGCCGGGCCGTGCCGGGCCGGGCCGGGCCGGGCCGTGCCGTGCCCTGCCGGGCCGGGCCGTGCCGTGCCGTGCCCTGCCGGGCCGGGCCGGGCCGGGCGGAGCCGGGGCGCTGAGGGGCGGCCGCCGGCGCCGAGCTCCGCGTCCCGCGGCGGCTGCGGGGCTGCTCCCGCCCCGCTCCCGCCCCGCTCCCGCCCCGCAGGTTCCCGCAGGTTCCCGCAGGTTCCCGCAGGCTGGCAGCCTGGGTAAAGGTGGGTCGGGGGCTCCGCCGGCGCGGTGTGGGGGGAGAGGGGCTGGCAGCCGTGGCTGGGGCTGCGAGCGGGATGGCTGAGACGAGGGCGCCCAGGTTACCTCGCGAGTTGCTTTCCTGCCCGGACGCTGTTCGCTTTGGTGGTTGTGCTCGCCGTGCCCCTTTCCCTCAGCGGCCGGACCCCGGCGCGGCGAGGCCGCGGATGGATGCGCTGGCGGCCCCGAGCGCTCCCGCCCTGCGGCACCGAGCCGCGCTCTGGGCGCGCTTTTGGGGGATGCAGAGCTCCTCGTCCGCCCTTCGCTGGCTTGGCTGTGCCCGGAGTGCGCCCCTGAGCTCGAAACGGAGCGGGCTTGGGTCGGTGTTTGGTAGCTCTCTAGAAAATACCGTCCGAAGGTTCCAAGCAGCCCCCGGAAGGCGCCTGTGGAAGCGGGAGCCTCCCGGCACCTGGCGATGGGAAAGGGCTGCCGTGCGGGATGCAAAGATGGGAAGCTGCAGAGCTGGGTCAGTTTGTGCTAAGCAAACTGTTGTTACCTGGGCGAGCCGTGTGCCTTTCGGAGTTCGAAACGGGGAGAAGTTGCAACCAACTCCACAGTGCAGCAACCTGCTGGGTGGAGAGGGAGAGAGGGACCCGTGTGCCCTGGATTCACAGTGCTGCTAAGGGGCGAGATCCCCCCGAGGAAAGCCAGGACCCAGCTGGTTTGCTTCTCCTTGGCTGCCAGAGTTGAGCACGACACGACTCCCAGGGGCTCGGTCGCCTCTCGGGAGGGGTGGCCCACGGACCCAGAGCTGGATTTTCCGCTGCCCCACAGGTGCTCTGCATGGTCAGAGGGGCAGGGAGGAGGCCAAGGGAAGCGGATCCCGGGTAACCGGGAGCTGCCAGTGTAGAGTTGCAGCTGGCATTTCTAAAGCGGCCCTGGCGCGGCTGCACACTCCGCTCTCACGGCGACCCTGTGCTCACACAGGCGACAGGTAACACTTTCCGCGCGGGTTTGGTTGTGCCTCCAGTTTCGGAGCTGCGCGCTCCACCCCTGAGCAAGCCCCACCGCTGTCTGCAGGGAGCCAGGCTGGCAGACCTCGTGGAAACCTTGATGTGGCCCTGCCCCTGGTGGGGCTTGTTTTGCCCGGCAAAGAGGCTGAGCAGCGCAGCACCGGGTGCAGTTTGGCAGCCTGTGGTACCCGGGAGGGGAGCCAGAGGAGCCGTGGACATCTCTGGCTTTCAGAGCCTTAAGTCAAATCTGTCTCGTAGTGGAAAATATTCCCTGCTGCTTGGTCATCGGGGGTAAGGTGAAAGAGCTGTAGTGCTCTGTTTTCCTGCCTCTTTAAGGACTAAATGTGTCACTTGATTTCCAAAATCCTGCCAAATCTGAAAGAAAAAAAAAAGGTTAAATAGGGAAAAAACACGCTGACCTTGTTAGGGCTAGAAGCTGTCCCCATGCTTGGGGCTGTGTGGCTTTGCAGCCTGCCCATCCTAGCCCTGTTTGTGAAAACACAGGTGTGCTGGGGCTGTGAGGGGATGGTGTCTGATTGCATGAAGGAGCAACCGAAGCTTTCTGCCAGCTTTGGAAAGGGAGAACTCTTGAAGGCATATGCTTAATGTGAAACATAACTTTATGGAAATATTCCTCCTGAGGTCTCTTCCTCCTCTGCATTTGATAGCTCGGCAGCAAACAGCTTCAGTGGGGGTGAGCTTCTGCTTTTAATTAAGTCATACACACCTCAACCACAAGGTAGATCTCCCTTGTAAATCAAAATTCTAAATCATCAGGCTTTTTTACCTCTTACTCATGGTGGCTCTCTAAAGATGGTACAGTTAAGACAGAATAAAATCACAGGCTATATTTACTGTAAGGCTTTTTGGCGTGTTTCTGTTTGTTAGGCTAGTGCTAGCGCCCCAAAGGCAGAGGGAGCTGATGGAAGGAAGGGATGTTGGAGCCTCCAGCAGAGGTGCTTGGGGCTGAGCTGTGCCTCAGAGCAGCGTATTGGGGCACATGCCCAAAGGAGAAAGTAGCAGCATTTGATGGGAATGGCCTGGGAAAAGGCAGCTTTCTGAGGCAGGTCATGCATGGGGATGGATGGGAGCAGGTTTAAAGGCAACAGAGGCACCAGGAATGGGCACAGAGCCCTGAGACCTGGTGATGCTGCACCAGTCACAGCACCTTGAATCAGCGTCCTGGTGGAAAAGTTGTGTCACGGCCACAGTGGAGTCCTGCAGCCTCCTTGTTCTGTGACAAGGTGCCAGGCTCTCTGGGGCAGGGATAGGGTGTGATCCGTGGCAGGGATTCAGGACTGACCAGCCTGGCAGACGGGCACGGGGGCCCATGGTTTGCCTGCAGCAACTACTAGGGAAAATTGTGAAGCAGACTGGGGATATTTGCACACCTCCAACGTTTCTCCTCTTTGGCTGTGCCTGGTAGAGTGGCTGGCAGGAGCTGTGTTTCTGTGGGCATGGTGGCCATGCAGTTTGGCCCTGCAGCCAGCCCTGGCAACTTCTGCTTCTTGATGAAGGTGCAGTGCAGCATGAAATTGGCTGTGTGTTTCTGGAGAGGCAGCCCCTGCCATCCCACTTTTAGGTCAACTGCCACATGCCCGGCACTTGGGATGGAGACCTTCCTGGTCTAGTCCTTGGGAATGAGCAGGGAGGTTATCCCATGGAGGCAGAACAATACCTACAGGTGTGGTCTCCCACTAATAAATTAAATGATTGATGAAGTTGTTACAGAGAAATGAAAACCCAGGATTTTTCCCAAAGTGGTGAAAAGCCTCTGCGTGTCCTTCCTGCTGTGGGCAGAGGTTTGGCCATGGGAAGGGGATGGGAGCAGCACTGATCCTTCTCAGAACAGTGCTTGGTGTATGTCCCCTGCCCATTTCTTGGGGAGGCAGCTGTGCCCTCCTTGGCCCCAAGTGGTGGGGCTGCTGTCTCGCAGCAGAGATCCCACTGCCCCCCTCACTGCCTGCAGGAAGGTGAGCTTCCACCTGGGGGTACCATGTTGTCACTAAAATTTGGCTGGAAGGACTTTCTGGCTGTTTCCTGCTGTCTCTGGGCTCTGTGTGAGGAGCCTGCCAGGCCACCTGGCAAAGCAGGGATGAGCTCAGCACGAGGGGTGGTGGGCTCCCCACCACAGGACTCCCAGCCAGCTACTCTGGGGAAGCAAAAACCTGGAGGTTTCTGCTCATTTCATCCACGTGCTGCTCAGCAGCTGCTGCAGCTGGACACGAGGGAGGGCTCAGATCTTCGAGTGGCACAAAGTTGCTCAGTCCTTGGCAGCTCCAAGGATTTGGTTTACCTTCCATCAGCTCTGGTCATATCAGCCTCATCTGTGGCATGCTCCCTATGCCTCTTGATACTCCCTCCTAATTTTCCTTCCATTGAGCATCTCCAATCTATTCTGTCTCTCTTTCTCACCTGCCTGTCATTGTGTAGCAATTATGGTTAGAGAGTTAAAAGCCTTATCAGCTCCTTAGTGGGGGAAGTGTGAGTCAGCTCTTCACAGGACTGTGTGGTGGTTCAAAAAACGTAATGTGGGGATTTTTAGGGTTTGTTTGGTTTTTGGGTTTTTGGTTTTTTTTGCATGGAGGTTATTTTAATTCAAAATGTAAACCACAGAACTGAAAATAGCCATGTGGGTATTCAGCCTGCAGTTATAAAGTTAAAAAGTCTAGAGGCAGAGCTAAATGTGCCAACCTTGTGCCATCCTCCCAAGCTGACGGAGCTACAGTGGACAGACAGGCGTAAGATCAACTTTAGAAGTCATTGCCTTGGTGATATTGGGACATGCTTTCCAAAATTATAGGAGGCTTGAAAATCACATCTCACTTGAGTCAACACCAAATTTCAGGTTTCAGTCACACAGTGAGCTCCCCATGCATGCAGAATCAGAAGTGCCTTGTCCTGCATCTCCCTCCTTTGTGTGCAGTGGGTCCTGCAGCTCCTGGTGGTTATCCTCACTGAGATTGCTCACTATCCCCACTAGCTACCTTACTGTCTGAGGTGATGAAGATGTCTGAGGGGCCTGGGAGTGGCCTCTGGAAATCCCAGGGACAGGAGCAGAATGAAGCATGAGCACAGGAACAGTCCTTGAAAAGAAGGGTGACAACTTTGTAGCTCTCCAGTATTCATGGGGATTGAAACTTGGGTAAAGCAAGGTTTTAGGGGTGATGGTGTTAAGCAGGGTTTCTTGGTTTTCTTTCTTTTTCCTTTTGTGTTTGCAGGGGAAAACTTGAAAATGTAGGTGCTGAAGTTTTAAAATATAAATTAAAAATAATCTTCAGATATGCTGGTGTTTTAACTCACCGTTTTTAAGTAGCTTCATTGCGGGGGGTGTTGCAGTAAGTCTGGCTTGTGACTTTTTTTGATTGCCTTGGGATGGCAATATTGCAGGTTTCTCAGGCCAGACCAGAAGGGATCTTGTTGGACAAGAAGAGCAGAAGGAAAAAAACAGGAGCCTGTCTTGGAAGCAACATGTTTCTGAATTGCAAAACCCCATCCCGCGGTGTTCCTGTTGCTGGAACAGTTATCCGGAGATTTCCCAGTGTCCTGTCAGCCAAGGCTGCTCCTCACCAGCACAGCACCGTCCCACCAGGACTGGGAGCAGCAGCACAGACCATCATGGGTGAGCCGAGGTCTCCTGCTCCCCTCCTGAGGCAGCAGGAGGGGCCTCGGCCCTTTCCACATTGCTCCTTCTCCCCAGCTGTTCTCTGCCTCTGGCCACACAGCCACCTTCCCAAAAGTTCTTCCCAGCAGATGTTTCTCCTGATGTGCTCCTATGCAGAGTGTGCATGTCCCGTTTCTCTGTCAGGGCTGGTGTGACTGGACAGGATTGCAGAGCTCATGAAGATTGGCACATTTCGGAATGCGATTGTTCTGTTGTCTGTGATTTACATCGTTGGTTTTCCACCTCTTGATTCACCGAGCAGTGATGTCACCCCTGGGAAGAAGCCTCTCTTTCAACATCAAAATGAACCTTTCAACATCAAAATGAACCTTTTGGGGTGAAAAATTCCTTCTGCCTGCCCTGGGTCTATACATGCTGTGCCGATTTTTCAGCTTCTTTAAAGGTTTTTTTCCTCTGGGTTGTTGTTGTTGTTTCCAAAGGAAATGTTTTGAAAGGAAAGAAGACACTTTGAGAGAGTCAAGATGTGCATTTAGGTGACATCAACTGCATCTATCTTGAGGGCTATTTATACATTAGTCTACAGTTACTCAGCATTGTTAGGTATTGGACTTGGTGATTTTTGAGGTGTTTTCCAACCTTAGTGATTCTATGATTCTGTATCTGTTCCTGGATGTGTTCAATAAACATGTAGAATGTCGTGCTTAAGGACATGGTTTAGTGGAGGGGTTGGCAGTGCTGGGTTAATTGTTGGACTTGATGATCTAAGAGCTCTTTTCCAATCTAAATGATTTTATGCTAAGTATTCCTGGATCTCAACGGATCTAAGGAAACAGGTTTTCCAGGCCTGGAGGTCAACCATTGAGGTGACCACAAATTGCTTTTATCCAAATACTGTTTCTAGCAGTCAGTGCTTCCCTTTTATCTTAGAAGATGATGGTGCTAACCACATTTTTTATGTGGTCCAGTCACTTGTTTCCTGTCAGCTTTTGGCTTTTTGGATCATGTCTGCATGCAAGCCGATGCTCCTCTGTGGCCAAATACTCTCCACCATGTCCAGACAGCAGGCAGGTACAAGGCCACAGAGACCAAGGGCAGCAAGGGGAGAGCAAGGCAAGCAGAGCTGTCGGGTCCCTTCCAACCCGAGTCGTTCTGTGATTCTGCTCTGGGAGTCGTCCATTGGAATTGGTTGGCATCTGGTCTTAAAAAACCCTAAAAACCCAAATCTCTGTTCTCAACAGATCCTTACATTTAAAGGATGTAGGGTTTTCCCTGTGTTGTTGTCTGTCCTAACAACCATTGCGCGGCTTCGCCCTGAAGGTCAGGGTGCTGATCACCCCCCAGAGTGCTGATCCCCCTTGGATCCTCTCCAGGCTACAGAGAAGCATTCCTGCCAGTTCTCACAAGAGGCAGGAGCTGGGCTGGAAATGCCTGTTGCCTTTCAGCGACAACTGCCCTGGTGCTTGCTTTGTTGCATACTAATGAACACTAATTGGCCTCGGCTTGTTATCAACACTGTGTGCGAGCGGTTTGCAGAATGCAGGGGTGGGGGGCTGGGGAGACCCCAAGGTCTCCTGGCCTCCTCCAAGGAATGGCCTGCTGGGTGGATAAGGGCTGAACTGGTGCTCGTGGTAACATCTCCATTTGTGAGCCACAGGAAGGCTGTGCCTGCTGGCCTCATGCCAGCCTTGGTAGTGGTCCACCTGCCAGGTGTGTTCTCCCTCTGACACGGCAGAAGGTTACAAGGAATTATAGGGTTTTTTTGTCCTTAAAGCCACTTGGGGGCATGGGGAGAAGCTGATCCCTTTGGAGGCTGGGCAGTGCTCACCTTCAGGTCTTCTCAGCATCAAAGGTTCAGTGCCCCTCTGCTACCCCTGTCCCCACCCAGTCCCTCCACACCGTCCACTGGTCTCTGAATTGTTCAGCTGGAGCCTGTCTCCTCCTCTGCACTGCACTTCCAGCACTGTAGCAATCCGGGCATTCACTGCAGCAGCTGGATATCTCCTGCAGCCGTGGCTCTTTTCCAGTCACTCAGCCTGAGCTACGGAGGGCATGAAAACTCCCAGAGGATGATCCTGCTGGAGAGGGGAAACACCACCACGGTTTGCGACAAGCTGGAGAGAAGGAGGTTTGAGGGGGCTGGGTGGCTTCAGCGCTCTTGAAAAACACGTCTTTACACACCATGTGTGTAAAAGCTTCAGCCTGGCTGTGTGTGGTACTGTGTCTGTAGGACACAGCGAGCTGATCTCACGCTGGGGGAGGTCCTGGGCAGGGGCAGGACAGTGCCTGGACCTGCAGAACACAAAGGCTTCTGGCAGCAGGAGAGCTGTGGTTAGTGCTTCAGAGGTGGGTCTGCTAATTTTGGACAAGTAGCCCACTTACTTTAATGTGCTCTGGTGGGGACTTGTAAGCAGCTACTTTAAAGCTGAAAGATCAGTCTACACTCAAGCTGAGAGCAACACCTGTAGCTTTTTCTGGCACTTGAATCCCTATTATGCTCCATGATGAACATCAAGTTTCAGACCAGGTCCTGGTGACTGTGCTTCTTTTTAATTGACTCTTGTTTTGCTCAATAATGAAAGGAGTTTTTCCAAAGAAAGGACTTGGAAGGAGAGGGCATCAAAGTGTCAGGAGCAGTGACAGGGAAGGATGGAGCACCGGACAGCCACAGGGGATGCTCAGCCAGGGGGCAGCCCGAGGAGCATGATAGGGATAATTTTTTCTCCCACCTGATGTTAGGAGCAAATAGGGAGTGAGCTATTGTGCCTCCTCCCCAGCTGCTAACGACGGGAGACTTGCTTATGGTCGTGCACTGGAAGCTAATTAAACCTGGTGACAATGGTAATTGAGTAAGGATGCTTGAGGATAAGTATGACCTCATGTCTAAAATGGTAATGAGGCCTATTAAAATCCACACCAAAAGAGAAATGAAAGGGGGAACGGAGGCAAAGGTGGTGCAAAAGGAGCAGGAGCAAGCAGGGACAATACCTGGCAGCCAGAGCACCGGGAGGGAGGGGGAGCACAGAGGTGTCAGGCTTCTAAATCTCCCTGATGAGCAGCTCTTCAGGTAGCCAGGCTGCGCCTCGGGCCGACTCAGCCAAAACGCTGGGTTGGAGCACCTTCCCCTCTGCTCACCCAGGCCTGGGTGTAGGTCTCGTTAGGCGATGGCAACACTTGTTGCTGTTGGTTGTTGTTTTCACTCTCTGGTTCTTTACTGGAAGAAAGGGGGTGTTCTGTGGAACGAGCAGTCACTGCCAGCACAAGGAAAACGCTTGCAAAATGACCCTGAAATTGCTCCAGTGCAGGGAAATGCATTTGCAAAGGAAAGATGCAGCGGGTTCAGGTTGCCATGCTCTTACTGGACCAGCACAGCACCTTATTTCAGCTCCCAGCTGAGATACAGAGGCTGGGGGCCACCGTGACCCTCCACAGGTGTTGTTTTGCAGGGTGGTGTAGCAGTGCTGGGATGCCGCCGTGCTCCGTGGGAGCCCAGGTCCCGAGCTAACTCTCCTCGCTGCAGAGGACACCCCGAAGGACGCTGGCAGGGGGCACTCCCTGTCCTGACTCTGGATGTGCATCACACCAGTTTGGGTAAGCTCAGCCCTCTGCCCCTCCCCTGCCGACAGGGGGGATGTGGTGTGTGCCAAAGGCTTCTCGCTGCAGAAGGCCAACGGAGCTCATCCTTCCGGCAGGGCAAAGGAACGGCTGGATAACGGCTGAGGATGTGCTATGGAGCCAGGATTCAACTGCTCTGAGCTCTGCCATGGCAGCTCCAGTTTTGGCAGCCAGGAGCAGCAGCAGCGGGCGCTGCAGGAGCTCTGCACTGTGACAGTGGTACGTATGGATGCAGTGGGATGTATCAATGCAGGGGAGTGCTCTGGGACACCAGGTTTGCTCTGCAGAAGTAGATTTGGGGGCGAGATGAAGAGGGGCCTACAGCTGCCAAGCAATCCCAGTGCAGCTGAGGGCAGCACACTGTCACCTGGTTGGCCTCCAAGACACACCCAGTCTAGGTGACACCCAGCAGTTATCCAGAAGGGGAGAAAGCATCCATGACAGCCAAGTCATGTCAAGCAACCCTCCCATGTGTCAGGCAAGTGCTCGGGATTGGCCTGAGATGGCCCCATCTGCCCTTGACCTTTCCTGTCCCCCATAACTTCAAAGTGCTTTTAAAATATGAGTAGAGCAGGATTTAATTAAAAGTCATCATCTGTAATAAATGGTACCTTCTCCATTCACCAGTAAGATGGTAGAAGTGACACTGGGATGCACTCAATTGCAGCTGAGACCACGTGAGGCTGCTGGATGGAGAGGCTTGGCCCACTCGGCTCTCCATCACGTCCTGCACGACCATGGGCCTTTAATTAAAAGACTGTAAGCTGCTTGGCTCCTCTGGCTCTGGCACTGAGCTTGCAATTAATATTCCCCCTGCCAGGACCAGGATTTACTCCGCTCAGCAGCCAACAAAGCGCTCCATCAACTTCAAGTAGCATCAACATCCAGGGAAACAGCAGTCAGGTGGGAGGGTGCGTGGGAGAGAAAAAGTGGAGATCATAGGGGTGTTTCTGATCCCTGGATGTTGCTGGAAATAGGGCGCAGTAATACTTTTGACAGCAGCCAGAGGTGAAAGGATTTTGTTGGTGGGTGCATCTGGGAGTGAAGTGCAGAAGCCCGGGAAATCTGAGTTTGCCCTGCTCACCTTAGTAGCAAAAGCCAGGTGTTACCCTTGGGCTCAAGCAGGCAGGACACAGAAAGAGAATGGCATTACAGCCTTGTACCAGCCCTGTCAGCTCCAGGCAGGAGGGAGGATGGGCCTGATCTGTGCTGAATGACGGGGTTTTTACACAGAGAGTCCTGGTACCAGGACTGTGTCATTCAGCACAGAGTCCTGGTGTAAGCAGGGGACTGACCTGGCTGACCATCTCCACCATCTGGTGTGGTCTTCATTTCCCAGATAGCCAAAAGACTCCCCAGGGAGTAGCAAGAGGGAAGAGGAGGTGGGAAGCAGTTTTCAGGATAGAGATGAGGATCCCTCTATGCTGCTGCAGAATGAGGCTGAGATGTTCATGCAACTGTATCCCAGCAGCAGCTCTCAGCTGGATGTCTCTCCCAGGCAGGGGTTTGCCTTTCCCAGTTGCCCTGTGACCAGCGTGGCACCAGCATGTGAGCTGCCAGGAGCCTGCAGATCAGCCGTGCTCATGTGGCAGTGACACGTTTTTGTTTCAAGAATTATGTGGTGGCTTTAATTCTGCAAGCTGTGCGTCGTTCTTGCTCGCCCAGTGGAGATGAAGCCTGGCTGGGGAAGAGGGACATGAGGCTTTGGCTCTGAACAAATGCCTTTCTTCTGCCTGAAGATTTATTTCTAGCAAGGTTGGAAGCAGAAACAGCTCAGACCTTGAAGTAAAAATTCGGAGTTTGGGGCAGTGTCAGCTGTCAGGAAAAGTAGTTTTCTGCAGTAGAAATTGGATGCAGGAATACCTGAGAAAGAACTCAGCACCAGAGAAGTTAGTGAGGAGGTGTGTGATCCCAGCTCAAACCCCATTCTCCTCCCTCCCCCCTTAAAGGGAATGTGCCAGCACTTTTATTAAAATGATGCTTGTTTTAAGGGAAAAAACAAAGTTGTTAACCCACACATGCACACCCTGTTAAAAAGGCTGGAGCATTTTAGATCAGCAGTGGAAGGAGGTTTCTTGTTTCACGTAGGATCATTTTATCTGTTTTATGTTAATAAGGAGATAGCAGAGAATATTTTTAAATGGAGATTAAAACCCATAAGGTGGTTTGTGTGTAAGGAGAGAGGTGCCTCCATCATACCCACTTTGGGAGTGTTCCTCAAAAGCCAGTTCTCAGCTGATGTCTGCCTGGGACCAAGTTTCCAGCCGGCTGGGAGATAGGTGTATTCCCGCTCAGTGTGTCACTGCCTCTGGAAAATGCTGTCACATTCCCTTTGCTGTGCTCCTGCACTGACTGGCAGCTCTGCTGCTGGCTCCCAGTCACGTCCCCCAGCTGATCAGTTGTCTGCTGCAGGGAGGGGTAAGGATGGGAGCCAAGAAGCATCTAAAGAAGCATGATACCAACTGGGGCACCACAGGGCCTTTCTCCAAAGATTTCTTTCCAGAAGACAGTGGGGAACTGTTGTCCATGTTCCCGTGTCCCAGAGGCAGGGCTGCCTGAGGTTTGTCAATCACTTGTACAGCTTCATTATGGATTTTGCCGGTTGGCCATAAGAAGAGGGCTCTTGGATTGCTGTGTCCTCCTGAGCACTCAGCAAGTGACAGAGCACACGTCCTGTCCACACACATCTCAGTGGCCCTACCTGCAGGATTTGGTCTGGTGCCAAATCTCACTAACTTCTCTGGTCTTCTTACTGGGAGCTGTGGTTTCTGGCTGAGCAGGATAACTTGTAGGAGTGATCATGCTGGAGTAGGGACCTTCTTTGCTAAGAGCCCCAGCAAGAGTCCTCTTCTTCCTTATCCCTTTTGCCTCCCGCAGACATCTTTTGACCGTAGTATGAAGAGCTCCCCATCCTTCTCTGCTGGTCTCCTGGGAGTTGTGTGGACATTCCTGACTGGAGGAGTCCTGCTAGCACTCTTCTTTCTCATCTTCACAATTCGCTTCAGGAAAAACAGGTAAGGGCATCCCTCTTCTCCTGGGAGATTTCCCCTGAGCTGGAGCAGCAGAGTCAGGCTCCTTCAGGACCAAGCTCTGAGCTGGTGATCAGCTAAGGATCAGGAGGGTGTAAGCCTCAAGGAGCAGCACAGGGCAAGCAAAGGTAATGGCAGGGATGTCACAGCTTTTTCCATCACACAGGGTTTTGATCGCTGGTGGAGACAGTCCTGTTTGGACTGCTCCCTTCCTCCTCAAGGCAGGGAACTGTAGACAGGATGAAAGGAAATGGCATCAGCCAAGGTTCAGGTTGGACACCAGGAATAATTTTTTCACCAAAAGGACTGTCAAGCATTGGAGCAGGCTGCCCAGGGAAGTGATGGAGTAACCATCTCTGGAAGTGTTCAAGACTGGATGTGGCACATAGAGCTGTGTTTTAGTTCTTGTGGTGGTGTTTGGGCAAAGTTTGCACTTGGTCTTGGAGGTCTTTTCCAGCCTTAATGATTCCATGACTATGGGTGTCCTCTGGCAGCAATGCATGGTCTCATTCTAGAGGTGCTACTCAATAAAACCATCAACAGGAGTGGGCAAAAAGAGAGCTCATTTCTGCTCCACATGGTTGAGAGCATTGCTCTGAGCAGCACAGCTCCATAGCAAGGCCATCACAGTGAGCCATGTCCTTCCTGCTGTTGGGCCACTCAGTTTGAAGATATTGATAACCCTTTTTGTTCTTGGTGGTTGCTCATATTGGTGGAGAACATGATCTTCATTGGTGAGAGAAGCTGGTGGTGAAGTGTAGACTTTTTTTGGTGCTGTTCAGTCTGCACAGAGGAGATAAAAAGCCCTGCTCCCCTGAAGGCAGCCTAAATCCAGCAGAAGGCTTGGCAGTTCCTCATAGTTCAACCTGTCTCAGCCCAGTGCTGAGCCTTCCTCAGCAATTCTGGATGTCTCTGCTGCCCCTTTGCCACCTTCTCCTCAGACTCACTGGTCCTTTGCTATCTTGACTGCTTCCTCCTCCAGGGATACATCTCTCTCCCAGGCTTCACCTGGCAAAGCCTTTGCTCTCCATGTGCCATTGTTTTGCACAGGGGTGTACGTCTGAGTGCAGCCTGGATTGATGTTGTTTGACTTCTCTGGTGACTTTAAGGAATTTAGTGCTCCTGACAACTACTGTGCAGTCAGGAGGGTCTTGCCTATAAAGGGTTTGTGTTGAGAGCCCTGTGCCTGCTGCACTGCAGCTGCACATGCAGCAGCTGCATGACCTGCATCCCACTCTGAAGCACCTCATTTTTTGAGTGGTGTTGAGTTCAGTGGCCACTCGAATTGATGTTCTCAAAACATGCTGTAACAAATGTGCATTATTTATTTGCTCTGCAGTAAATAAATACTGGTCTGCCTCCTTAACCTGGGAGGGTAGAGGAGACCTTTCTCAGCTGCAGTGGAGAGCATGAGCTGGTGAATATCTTTCTCCAAGGACTGAGACATGGTGAGGAAGGCAGGGAGGGAGTCAAGTTGAACCCCAGGCTTTGTGACTGCAAGACAGCAAGCCAGGAAGGAGCTCGAGGAGAGAGAAAAGTCGTGACTTGGCAGGTCATAGGGGCAGAGCTATCGTGGGGGGAAGGCAGGATGTACAGCTTTCACTCCATGGGCTTGCTGGGGAAGGGTGACAGGTCATGAGAGATCAGTGGGTTGATTCTCCCCTCCCTGAATACAGTTACAGGATTAGGAGTGATGAGGTGAAATTACAGAGGGGAGACTGTAACCTGAACGTTGCTGGCAGCTTCCTGGAGTTGAGACTGTGCTGAGTGTGGAGGTATCTCTTCAGAGGAAGGAGCAGTGGGAAGTGCCTGCTCCTGGGGGCACACATGGCTCTTGCACCCAAAACTTACTGCTGGGGACAGTCACCCTGGGCTGTGCTGGTGTGATTTTCCGCCTCTGCCCCTCTGCAGCAGAAGTTTTGGCATAGGGCTAAACAAATACCTGAAGGACTGTGAAGCACTCCAGCAGGAAAGGGGAGAGGATGGGACCACAGAGTAATGGCTGAACTTTTGGAGCAGTGGTGAACAGCACAGGCTGGGGGTGGACAGTGTGTCAGCATCCCCTGTGACCATCATCATCCCTGTAAGGGGACCTCACCCCTGTGCTGCCAGGTCATGATGTTCAGTAACTGTCACCAAATTCCCTGCTTTGTTTCCTGGAGGATTGTGAAGATGTCCAGCCCTAATCTCAACATTGTGACCCTGCTGGGCAGTGGCTTGACTTACACAAGTGCCTACCTCTTTGGGATTCAGGAGCAGAGCCTGCCATCTGGAGACTCAATGGAAAAGCTTATTCAGGTGAGCAGGGGCTTTGCTGGGATGGGCACCTTGATGCATGTACAGGCCTGTTTGTACGTGCTCTCTCCCAGCCAGCTGCCACCTGTACATGCTCTGTCCCGGCCACAGCCTGTCACCACCACATTGCTCAGCTGGGCTGTGGCTTTCACATACACAAAAGGCAACCAGACACTTTCTGTCTGAATGGCCTTTGCTGTTTTGCAAACCACATCTGCACAGAGGAAAGGATTCGAGGCAGATCCCCAGGGGACGGGTCCTGCAGGCAGGCAGGCTGCTGGGCTTGGCAAAGTGCAGCAGGCAGAGGGAAGCACAGAGGGAGTTGGGATCCTCTACAGAGCCACCACTGCCTGACACAGCATAGGTGCTGCGAGGCCGTGGGTGAGTTTTTTGGCTGCAGAGCAGATCTTCCTCAAAACACTCACCTGTGTGATGAACCCCCATGTCCTGGCCTGAGGCAGCCACCCTGCCAGACTGAGGACTGGGTGTGCACCCATGTGGGGGCGTGGGACATGGGACAGTGCACACCCTGCATCCTGCTCAGCCACTGCACTGAGGATAATTAATAGAGGTGTCAGCAAGTGATTTATGGGTGCTGGGATCTTCTGGGCCCCTGCTGCTCACAAGCTGCCTGTCTCTCCCTGCCTGCCCTTCCAACAAGAATCTCTAGGGATGGGGAGGAAAAGGTAGGCAGCAGGCATGCCAACAGAGGAGTACCTGCCTTTGCATTTATTTCACCCCGTGGTCAGCTTTCTGGTATCTGATACTACCCTCCAGAAGTCAGGAGAGTGTAGGCAGGTGCCCAGCCATCCTTACTGCAGCCCAGGCTGGGAGGGTGTGTGGTGTCCCTGTGAGCCCCTCTGAGCCCCCCACTCTGACCCCTGGCAGGTGAGGCTGTGCCTGCTGTGCGTGGGGACGTCGCTGGTGTTCGGGCCCGTCCTGGGGAAGAGCTGGCGGCTCTACAAGGTGTTCACCCAGCGGGTGCCGGACAAGCGGGTGGTGAGTACCAGCGCGGAGGGCGGGCAGCAGGATTCCCGTGGAGGGCAATTCCCAGCAAGGCCCAAACCACTGCGGGGTAGCAGATAAAACTGGCACGTGGCAAGGACGGATGCCACAGTCACAGGTCGGTTTTCACACCTGGCTGGGCATGGGCCCTTCATTTATTCCTACACGATGAGGCAGGAGCTTTTCCACTCCACAGGCAAGGGGGTGTCCTGCTAGGCACTGTTCCCCAGTGGAGTCCCAGCCTCATCACTGAGCAATGTTCTCATTTTACATTGGCCACGTGTCTTCATTATGCTACACACCAGTGTTTGTGTTTGGGTCTGGGCTGATTGTTGTGGTGGGATGTTAATAAACCAGGTGTCCTCAGAAGCATGTGATGTAGGGCCATCCCCAGACGGATCTGATCTGCTCTTGGAAGGCAGGAAGGGAGCTCTGGGCACTCCTCTGCAGCACTTAAGTACAGGGATTCAGCAGCTGGGAGGGAAATAGGAAATTTGTTCACAAAAAAGTGAACTTTCAGTGGTCACTTTCCAGTGAAAAAAGTAGGTATCAGATCAAAGATGGGACAAGAGGGTTTGCAGGGGAACTGGGTACCAGCAAAGACTCCTGTTTTACACTGTGTTAAACTTGCAAAATTATGATCCTACCAGGTGTTTTTCTCCACCCTTTTTGTCTATGCTGGTCATAAGGGATAATAGTCTTGTTTTGAAAGAACTGTTTTCTCTCATAGCACTTACCTGCTATCTACACCATCAGGCAGGGTTTATACCTGGCCTCAAGCCTGATTAGGTCTCCAAGAATCTGGGAGCTGAAGACAGAGATCTTGTGGCCAACTCAAAAAAATTATAGGTGCTAGACACCTCTCTGGGTGAAGTAGTAGGATGGACGTGTCACTTGAAAGAAACCACAGAAAGGGACCTGAGGGGGATTGAGGTAATTGGTGTCCACTTGTTCCACATAGTAACTTTTACTTTTTGCATGTTTGCAGATTATCAAAGACCTGCAGTTGCTGGCCATGGTGGCAGCGTTGGTGCTGGCAGACAGTGTCTTGCTCTTGACGTGGGTGTTCTCTGACCCAGTCCAGTGCTTCCGAAGCCTCAGCATCTCACTGCGGGTAAAAGGATGAGGAGGGGCGGTGCAGGGTGTTGCTGTGTCCTATCTGAACTCTGTGGACAGAGTTGGTGGGTGGCCAGGCATTTGGAGGTGGTCTTTGAGAAACAACAGAAAGAAAAACGAGGCAGAAAGCCTTCTGGGCACTCTGGATTTGGTTTATGTCTGGTCTATTACAGAGGTGAGAGTCCACTGCAAATTTTCCAGGTCTGTTCAGATCACCTGCATGACACAGGAGGGCTCCAAGGCATCTGCTTTAGAGAAATGTTTAACCAGCCCTGTTGGCAGCAGAAGGCCAAAATATTCTTGCTTTAAGCTTCTGCCCCCGGTAGCACCAGCGTTGACCTCTCCTTTCAGAAATTTACAGAGGAGACCAGCTTAGATGTGTCTTCACATTGGTGTGTGCCAGGCTGCAGCCTTCACTTCTGCCTTTCCCTTGGCTTGTAGGCAACAGAGAAAGGCATGACGTGCTCCATGAGCCGGGTGCAGTCCTGCGCATCGCTCTATTCTGACCTTTGGCTCGTTCTCATTTTAGGGTTTAAGGTATGTAACCTCTTGACTGCTTCTTGCATTGTATCTCACCTCCTCCCTGTCTTTCAGCCTGAACTGTTTTACAGCACTTGTCCTTTTGCTGCCCTCCCAAGCTACATGCCCATTGCAGATCCTGGCTACCCCTGTTTGTCTTGTAAGCCCTCCTATTTCCAGCTCTTCCTACCTTGGGAAGAGTGAAAGCCCTCCTAGCTGCTTTCTCCTTGCCTCACCATCTCCTTTATGTACACTGTGCTCATACAGTCAGATTCTCTAGGTCTATCCTGGCAACTCCCTGAGCTTCATCCATCTCACTTCTTGAGACTCACGTCTTGCTGTTCTTTATGTCACACTCCTTCCCTTCACTTCCTTCCAGTGAATGGCCACTGCCAAGGCACGCTGGGTGGCTCAGCCCCTGAGTCTTCAAACCAAGGAGGTGCTGATGACAAGTGCTTGGTCCCCACCTTTACAGGATGCTTATCAGGTTAATGATACCTCTGAGGTGCACTTTCACTGGTGAATCTCTGCACATGGCCGGTCTTTTTCCAGCAGTGTTAGTTATACTGATGTAACTATGTCAGTATAATTATCACTGTAATTATCTGGTCTCATGTGCCTCTGGTATGGCAGAAGCTGGACACATTTCAGAAAGCTGATGTTGGTGAAGCTTGTGAGATCACAGCCTTATTTTGGGACTGGCTTAATCTCTGTATGCAGCACAGGTACTTCCTTTGTGATTCACTGTAATGTAATACTCACTGACCATCTACCCAGAGTCTTAGGAAAAAGAGCAGAAAGGGCCTCACAACACAGCCAAGTCCTTCTACACTTAATTTCAAAGGCATTAATCTAGACTGTCCTTAAAAGTCCTTTGGTGTTAGGGAATGTGGGCATTTACCTGGGCTTTCAGTGCTGTGTCTCCACCTCTGATTTCTTCTACAGTTTGTGTTAGGTTTTAGAGAGGTAATGTCTCTGCCTACAGCCCTTCCAAAATCCTTTTGGAAATAGAACATCCCTATTGTCCGTTTTAGGTAATCTTTTTAATGTTGCATTGAATCTGGCCCTGTTCCTTCCTACTTACTGGGGGTCATGGAGTACTTCCTTGGTGGTTTCTCTGGAGTTAGTCTGGATTTACACTAACATGAGAATAGGCTTTATCTCTGCGTACATAGCACTGCTTAGCATCCACAGCATTAATGTGCTCAGCCCTTTGGGAAGACACAGTGTACTATCCTGGTTTTACTGGCACAGAGCAATGAACAGAAATGACTTGCCAAGGACATGCCTGGAATTAGTAGCAAAGTCCTCTGCTCAAGTTTAAAACAAGCAAACAAACAAACAAACAAGCCACTTATTCCTGTGCTTACTGAGAGTCCTAGTTTATGAGAAGGCAGTGCTGTTGTCTGTGTCCCAGATAGACTGTATGAATTTAAATGGGACTTTGGTGCTGTTTTTTTTCCTGCTCAGGGATTAGGGGTTGGCTTGCCTTTGGGCTATTTGGAGGTGCCCCATGGTGGACACGGTTGTGATCCAGTGCAGGTTCTACAAAGCAGGGTCAGGTGCCAGCCCAGTTCCCAGCAAGGCAGGTTTCACTCTTGCAGCCCCACCCTGAGACTTCATGCTGCTCTGAAGTTGGGAGTCTCACCAGAGATCTGAACATGGACCTCTCTTGCTCGTGTCCCTCCAAACCTTAACCCTGGCAGTGGCCAGCACAGTCATCAACCAACCACAGCACAGAGGGGTTCAGAAGGGTCTAAAAAACATCTGCATCTTGCATCACAAAGCACTTCTTGATGCCCAGGTAACAATGACTCTTAGTAAAAGGCTGACACTTACTGGGTAGCATAGGAATAATGTCGGTCATATTCCCTGTATTCCAGATCCTTTCAGGAGCTGGGACTTTGTTAGATGGTATTTCCAAATGATCCTGAAGGCAGACCATGCTCAGCTCTATGGAGGCAGGCAAAAAATTCTTGGCGTTTCCTCCACCAAGGAATTCAAGGAGTGCAGCTAGTGTCACCTAGGGAAGGAGAGGCTTATCCTGCTGGGTAGTTTTATCCCCTGAGCACACTGGAGAAATGTGTGCATGAGACCCTTGGTGAGCAGGGTGGTGAGACAGCCTACTCTGAAACAACTGCTCTGCTTGGGGGGAGGGAGAGCCTCTGTGTACAGAGCATTTCTTTAGTGCCCTTCCCTGCTGCTGGAGTCAGGAAATAGCAAAGGGAAGGGAAAAGAATTACACCTGGCAGTTTCCTGGATTATTGCTATTTAAAGAGGCTCGAAGTACATCCTCTTCCCTCCAGTCTAAACCTCCATTTGTCCCTGCCTCCTTCTTTGAATTCCTTCTGGATACCTTTCCTGCTCCTTCAGAGGTATGCTGTTGCTCCTTCATGGCACCCACTGCTGCATCCCTGCAGGGACCTCTGCCTCCTGCCTCTCTGCCTTTGCTTCTCCTGCTACAGGCTGCCCAAGGCGCAGTTTTCACTATTTCTCCCAGCCATCCCCTGCTCTGTGGCAGCACCTGCTGATGACCTCTTACTCTTGGCTCTTCATGCCCTTTGTTTGGGACCCTCTGTGCCACCACCACCCTCACTCCTGCCCTGTGTCCCCAGCCCCACTGCTGGCCTGCAGCAGCGTGCCAGGTGTTTGCTGCAGCGTCACCACCACACGCTGCAGGTCTGCATTATAGATCAAAGAGCATTAATTAGGATTGTGCTGAGTGTATCTGAGCTCACCGGGCTTGGTGCGAGGTGGGGGTTGACACCATCACGCTGTAATTTTCCACACTCTGGAAACCTCTTTTTTCTGCTTCCAGAGTATCCTCCTCCTGTATGGGACCTACTTGGCTGGTCTGACCGACAACATCAGCTCCTCACCAGTCAACCAGTCCTTGACACTCATCGTCGGGGTCAACCTCGTTTTCCTGGCTGCTGGCACCATCTGCTTAGTTCACCGCTTCTTCCGTACTTGGCACAATTTGCTGTTTGGTTTTACCTCTGGAGGCATCTTTGTGTGTACAACCACGATCAACTGCTTCATCTTTGTCCCACAGGTATGCTGCCACCTCTGTCCTGTCACTTGGCTGGAAATGGGCACATTTTTGGAGTTTAACAACAGCAACCGTGGGCATCAATGTTCTCACTTTCTTGCTTTTTTTCCCCAAATGTTTGGACTCACTTGCACAGCTCGTTCTCCAAGCCCCACCCCACCCTGGTGGTTCTGCTTCCCCAAGCAAGTTCCTTGAGTCTCAAAGAATCACAGAATTGTTTGTACTGGAAGGGACTTAAAGATCATGTAGTTCCAACACCCTTGCTGTGGGTAGGGAAGCTTCCACCAGACCAGATTGCTCGAAGTGCCATTCAGCCTGACCTTAAATATTTCCAGGGATTGGGCCATCCACAACTTCCCTGGGCAAGCCTGTTCCAGGGTATCTCCACTCTCATAGTGAAGAATTTCTTCCTTATATCTAATCTAAACCTACCTGCTTTCAGTCTAAAGGCATTCTCCTTTGTCCTACCACTGTGTCCCTGTAAAATGTCTGTCTCCAGTTTTCTTCTCCCTTGTCCCCTTTACATCCTGGAAAGTCTCCAAGGAGTGCAGCACTGCTGCTCAGAAACCCTCCTGCAGGAACGTGCTGCAGGTGACAGCAGCACAGACAGCAGCCCTGAGGCAAGGCAGCCACTGGCCTCCTCCTGCTCCATGTAGGTGGTGGGATCTGTCCTCTGTGCAGTTGTCCTCTCCTCATACCTCACGTGCCCACACACACCAGGACCTTCTGCCACTGGCAGGGATGGAAGATGCTGGGTACACACCATCCAGATGGCCCAGCCACTCTCAGAGACTTCTTTGCTGCTGGTGGTCCCCAGGGGAGGCTGTCCTCCTCCTCTGAACTTTTGGAGAAGGAAGCTGGGCTTTGCCTCAAGTGAAGAGGAGAAGGAGGCGGAGGTGTTTAAAGGAAGCCTTTTGTGGCGAGGAGAGGCACTTCTGCTTCCTGTGTCCTCCAGGAGCAGCCTGGTGTGCCTGGCCACCCGCTTAGTGGGAATAATGCTCCCATTGTTAGAGGGAGAGGAAACAGTTATTTACTCAGTTGAATGTTTGGAGGGATGTTTGAGCTCAAGGACATGAGGTGAGAAAGGGAGGAAGAGGTGAAGCTGAGGAAAGCACATCTGTGCAAGGGAGGGCTCGGGTGATCTCAGCAATGTATATAAATATCGATGAGGTGGAATAGGGAAGGGGGAGCAAGGCTCTTCTCAGTGGTATCCACTGACAGGACAGGGGACAATGGGCACAAACTGAAATACAGGAAATTCTATTTAAACATAAGGAAAAGGCTGGAGTTTTTTCTGTCAAAATTGTAAAACACTTGAGCAGAATGCCCAGAGAGGTTGTGGAGTCTCCATCCTTGGAGATACTCAAGGTCCAGATGGACAGCCATGAGCAGGCTGCTTCACCTGACATTGCTTGAGCAGGACAGTTGGGATGATTTCCAGAGGTCCTCTCCTGCCTCAGTTGAAGCAGTGTAACTGCAGAGCCCCAAGCCCTTGGATGAGCAGCCTTTGGGAGCAAGGATCCAAACCTCCTCTGGTGAGCACCAGGCCTGCTGGCCATGCTCTACCAATCACCAGATCTCTTGGACTGAGGGTGGAGAAGCTGATGAGCTGTACTTGCACTCTGCCTGAACCATTTTTCTATGGGAGCCTGGGGCCTTGAGCATTTTATTTAACTCGTATCTTTTAATTCATTACCTTGTTTTTCCTAATGGGCTTGGTTTCTATGGCTCATCTGAGATCGATAAACAGCTGGAGCTGGGCTGCACAAGGCTTCCAGGCAGGCACTAGATGAGAAAACAGATACTAAACATTGCTGGTTTTCAGCTTGTCACCAGTGATTCAGGGATAAGGGGGCATGCATGACACTGTCTTTGTCTGTCATGGAGTCAGGGAGTGGGGAGAAGAGGGAGGAGGCTTTTACAGTGTGCTCAGCAGTGTCAGTGCAGCCAGGCACTGACCCCTCTCCTGCGTTAAAAGCTGGAGCCAGGAACAGGGTAGGGCTCAGATGGATGGAGGCTCCAAGTGACACTGCAGCCCCTCACCCAGCCATCTCTGGCTGGCTGTCTCTGCTCCCCCCGTCACACCCTGCCTTTGTCTCCCCCTCTCCATCCCTTTGTCTCCTTCGCGCTTGAGCTGTGCCTGCCTCCCGCTGTGTCGGCTGGGGCTCTGTGGATAACACCCTCTTCTACTCCCCAGCTCAAGCAGTGGAAAGCCTTTGAAGAAGAAAGCCAAACCATGAGCCACATGGCAAAATATTTCACCAGCCCGAGCAGGAGCTGCCGCTCAGTGTACAGCGAGGAGCAGCTCTACCAGCTCATAGGGGAGAAAAACTCTATGAAGCGGCTGCTCACCGAGGTACGGGGCTCTGCCGCCCCCCTCCTCCAGCTTCTCCCCTTCCCTTTTGTGGGCTGAAGGCTTTGCCGGGTGGGAAGCCCTTCTTTACACCCCTGCCCACACTGGTGATCCCTCACCAGCCTCTTCCTTCCTGAGGGGAAGAGCTTTGTTTTGTCACACTCCAAAGCATCACAATTTAGCCATTATTTTGGAGGGCTTAAAAATCTCTGGGAGGAGTGCAAGAGAGCCTGGTTCCCACAGCCTTGTCAAACATGGTTAATTTAGAGGGGAGATGCTGTGTCTCAGAGGAGCCCCCAGCCTCCTGCTCCCTCACCTGCCCTGCATGGGCAGGAACACCCCAGCCTGAAGAGCTGCCTGCCCAGTGAACCCCTTCCTACACACACGTCTGGGGGGGCTCAGGGGAGGCTGAGGTCACACATGCTGCCGGTGTGGCTCTTGCCATGCAGAGAGGGGTGATTTGTTTTCTGGCAGCGCCTGCTTCCAAACTGGCAGCGTTTTCCTCCTCTCTGTCCGCCCCACAATTGACAGGCTTATTTGTTTGACACAGAAAAACGCCGTGATCGAAAGCCTGCAGGAGCAAGTGAGCAGCGCCAAGGAGAAGCTGATGAGGCTGATGTCTGCGGAGAGCGGCTGCGACCCCCGTGCGCTGCCAGCAGCTCCCGGCACCTGCAGCTCAGGGCAGCCCGGGGATGCACCAGGGGACTGCTGCCCCCGGAGCCAGAGAGGGATGGGTGGCAGACCCCCTGTGTGCTGGGTACATCACCTCTTGGCAGCAATGCTCAGGCCCTCCAGAAACATGCAACCCAGGAGCCTGTTTGCTCTCAGGTGTCCCTTTTTAATACAGGGGACAGCACTGAACGTGGCCTGAAAGATGTCCAGGAGTGTGGGACACCTGCAGTGCAGGGGCAACCTCTGGAGCAGCTGCCGGGCCAGGACAGCTCAGCTGATGTAGCCTGGGAGTCACCCCCCAAAGTCAGCTATGTAAACAGCGAAAAGCTGTGGGAGATCTTGCAAGAGTTAAGCCTGGATGGCAAAATCTACAGCCCAGCCTTATCTGCAGGACCCCCACTTGGCCACCGGGGCACCTCAGGCGAGCAGGGAGAAACACGGGTGGGCCAGGAGGGCTACCCAGGCATCCATGCACCCCTCAGCCCCTACCTGGCAAGGCATCGGCGGAGGATACCATTGCCCCCTGCCCCCACAGGCTTCCCTGGACACGTATCCCCTCGTGCCAGCTGCAGGGTGAAGGAGGTGGGCAGCTGGGGCCGTGGGGAGTCAGCACGTAACTCCCAGGGAACGGGAGGGGACTTGGCTGGCAGAGGGCTCCTTCACGCCCCAGCACCATCCCCTCCAGCCATCCCGAGGGAGACCAGCCTCCAGCCAGAGGGGTGGCTGGGATGGCCGGAGTCCCGGTGTGCTTCATCGTGCGTCCCGCAGGAGCAGCGGCGGTGGCAGGGCGCCCCGAGGGGACCGCTGAGCCCTCCCTGCGCTCGCTCTACTATTACCCAGACTCTGACTCCAGCAGCAGCAGCTCTGAGGAGAGTGTTTCATGGCTGCCACCGTCCCTGCTGCGAGGTTTGCTTCCAGAGCCCACGTGGCTCCCTGGGCAGCAGCAGCACGGACACGGACACCGAGCCCAGTGACTGCGAGGATCACCAGACAGAGCACCACGGCGGGCCCCAGCCTGTGGTGAATTCAAAGCCGATCTGAAACCCACTTTTGTGTGACTGGGAGCACCCCTGCCCCAAAGGCAAGTGCCCTCCCAGCCCCGAAACACTGCGTGTTTTCAGCCGTGCTAAAGCCACGCATCTCTCTGGGGAATGTGCCTTGTTCTGGAATTTGAGGATTGGGAATAAACCTTGACCCATTCTGATTTGCGGTGTCAGCCCCGGCCTGATCAGCCGTGACTGCAGCATGAGTTTGGCTGAGAGGGGGTTGGCAGCACTCGGGGAGGTGGTGATGGCCTTGTCCTGGCTACTCTGTGTCCCACGGGCAGCCAGCAGTTCTGTCCATCCAAGTACCAGCAGTGGGGAAAACTGGGGCTGGGCGTCTGTGAGAGCCCAAACTTCATCTCCTCAGAGAGCTTTCCCTGTGAGACCTGCGTGATTCACACTGGCAGGGAGCAGTATCCTGCCTCAGAAACAGCCATTGCGTCTTGCACACCACCCATATGGACCAACAGAGGACTCCTTCCCTGAGGCTGCCCAAGCAGAGCATCCCACGGGCATCACCCCAGCTGGGGATGGGAGATGGACACCAGAAGCAGTTGCAGGCTGCCGCTCACGTGGGGTGTGCTGCTTCCAGGCAAAGCAAGGACTTCGGAATGGGTGTGCACAGAAAACTTTTGGGTTTTCGTGGGTTTTTTGTACATCTGAATGAGAAAATGGAGTCCAAAGGTGATGTCAGTGGAGGAGTCTGCATTTTGTGTTTTTCAGGTACATCATTGTAGGTGAGACTCAGGTCAGAGCTGAAGGGAAAGACAAGCTAGCCATTGTAAAGGAGGATCTGAAAAGGGGTTTCTTTTTTTTTACCTTGATTTCTGCATCTTGTGCCTTTCTGTCTGTCTTTGTATGGATGATGTAATCTGGAATAAGGTTGTTTAAATTAATATGCTCTGTTTAATTTTTATCTTAGAAACACCAAGAACAGTAAATCCACTCTGTGTGCCTTTTTGGGGGTATTTATCATTGCATTTGAATTTATTGTTCTTCCACAGGAGTTCAGGATGCTGAGATCTGATGCCCAGTGCAATATAAACTTTCTGGGGAAAGGCTTGAATAAAAGAGCAGGTATCAGAGGAATTCCCAGACCTGGTTTTGAACAAAGCATGTTAGCACTGCCCTCTCCATTACCCTTTAGGATCGTGAAAATCCCTCACTTCTCTCTCCCGTCACTGGTGTCATCATTTGTTTCCCCTGTTGCCTCTGCAGTTTCCCAAGCTTGCATCTAGGGCAAAGCACCAAAGTCAGTAATCTTATGAGGAATGATATTCCAGACAGAGTGTAACTTTTTTTTTTAATCGTCACTTTTTGCTAATAGAAACCGTTCTCTTTCGTGTTTTCTTTTACAGCTGTCGGAGCACTTATGGCTCTGGCCTGGGAGAAACGCACTGACTGGGAGGGTCCCCTGCCTGTGCAGGGCAAACCCGGGATCCCGGCGGCTCCCTGCAGTGGGACTCGGGCTCTGTCCCCATCGCCTGGCAGCCGCCTGCAGTTCTGCAGCGCTCGCAGCAGGTGCTGCTGCTGCCACGCCGGGTGTGCCGGCAAACACCGAGTACATCCCACGGCATCGCCACGCTGGGACGCGGGGGGAGACAAGCACGCTCCCCCTGCACCTATTAAATACGGGTCAAAACCTCTCCCCACCTCAAACGTGTTTGCTCTGGAGCTGGGAAATACTGCAGCAAAGTCAAAGGAAATGATCAACCATGAACCCACCTGGAATAGGCTGATATAAAAATTAACTTTAAATCCACTAGTGAATGCAGAAAAACCCTCCAGAGGACTTTGAACCTAGAGTTTGTTTGGAAACTCGCTGCTGGAATTTGAGGTCGTTGCTTTTCTGTGCGGTGACCAGCAGCCACCTGAAAACTGCACAGCCTGTGGATGCACCTACTAAGCAGGCCAAGGGCATTGTGGCTTGTGTCATAAATAGTGTGCCCAGCAGGACTAGGGCAGTGGTCATCCCCCTGTATTCAGCACTGGTGAGGTCACACCTTGAATCTTGTGTTCAGTTTTGGGCCCTCTTCTTGCTGATGGCTGTTTAGGGGAAGGGTCACATCACAGCCAGGATGAGATCACTCTCCATGCCTGCCTGGTGACCCTTGGCAAGAGGCAGGAGGGCAAGGAAGCTTTGAGGCTCCTGTGCCACAACCATCTGCCATGGCTCAGTCTGCCTCCGCTACCCCATCATTTTTTTATTTCCTTGCCACTGCTTAGGAAATAAAAAAACTGATCTTGATTGTGATTCAGCTGCCTGGATAAAAAAAAAAAAAAAAAAAGGGGAAAAGAGGAAAATAACTTCATTTGCTATGGCAGAGTGGGATTATGACGGGCTCTCTGGCATGGGAGTGCTGATCATTGGTGTAGAAGTAGAATCCCACTGCCTCATGTTGGCATTAGCAGCTGGGATCTCTGGGAACCTCTTGCTCTGATCTTTGATACCGGGTGTAGTTATGAGGAATAATGAGTATTTGAAAGTACCACAAGAGAGAGAACCTTCTGGTGTCCTTTGCCGAGAGTAACAGGACCGTGCAATCCCTGGACACAGTGGCCGTACAGTGGTGCCACATCTGTGTGGAGACATTCCTGTGGCACGGTGGGGAGCAGAAGTCAGGGGCCCTATGACTTCAAGTAGCCTGTGCTGCAGGTTTTGAGGAGGTGAGGGAGCACCCACATCTGTACATGACCTCCACAGATCTGGAAGAAGCTCCAGAAAGCCTTCCTTGAGTCTGGCTGTCATGAGGGCTGTGGAGAAGTGCTCTGCTCCTGAGCAATGTTGCTCTCCTGAGCCAAGAAAGCAGGCCCATCTCTTACCTTGTCCAGTTTCTCAGGGCTGTCTTCTTGGCCTCTGCTTCGAGCTCTGCACTGCTGAATTGCTAACTGCTGCTGTTACCCCAAGGTCTGTGCTTGCAGCCAGAGCAGCAAAGCTGTGGATGTCCGGTTGTGAGGCATCAAACCCATCAGCATCCTGATTGCTGGCCTTGTGCTCAGGCAGAAAGTGCTTGGGGAACTCCGTGGAGACAGGGAAAAAATACCATCAAAAGAATTGTGGGCATGGCAGGAGAACTATGGACGACTTAGTGGTTGATGTTTACTGCAGGAACTTACTGCTATATGACACATCATGCCCTATGGACCTAATCGATCCCTGCACACACCTGGCTGAGCAAGTGCATTGGACACTGCCACATAGTTCCAAGAGTTTCTTTCTCTCATTAGGATTGTGTATTGAAGCTGCTGGAGCAAATTCACTTTGGAATGTGTACCTCTCAGTTTACAGTGGGGTTCCTTACTTTCACATCCATGCCACCACCTTTCCCCTGTGTAGAGGTGCCTGTAGCTGAGCTGGCTTTCTTCTAACTCAGGCATCCGTAGCTGCATGCTTTGTGCTGCCAGAGCACAATCATTTACGTAAAGCTGTTTTTTTTTTTTTTTTGTCCTGGAGGTTCTTGCAGACAGGATGGGTACGAGGGACTTTGTCCTGCCAGGCAGCTAGATAAAGCACTCAGTGATTCAGCATTTATTGCACCCTACGCAGATTCCTCTGTTATCATACCAGCAGGAATGTGGGGCTAGAAGGGATCTCCTCGTCATCATATTTCCCAGCAATGACAAACAGTGAGTCATAAAGCCCCTCTTGTTAATCTATCACAGTCCATCTTAAGTCATTGGGAATTTTCTTGGCAGGTTATTCAAGAACTTCACTTTGACAGAAGGAAACTTGTTTCTGATTTGCAGCCCACATTTTTTCATAGCCTATTTTTGTCTACTTGTCCTCATGCCAGTGCTGTCTTTAGTAGGCTGTTCTTCCTTCCCGTTTTCCAACCTACTCTCTCACATGCCAATAAAGAATGTGGCCTCTTCTTCCCAGGATCCCTGGTCTACTCAGAGAGAGACTGTCTATTTTTAGTTCCTCTTAGCAGCTCATACCTATCCTCTTTTCATTCTGCAGGGAGGCTTTGAGGGAGAGCCCTGGTTTTATTGCTACCAGGTCACACCCTTCCTTCCCTTGGCAGCCATGTGAGGATGGCAGTATACACTGTTCCCTGCCTCCAGCAGCACAGAGGCCCAGGATGCTGGGACAGGGTTATGCTCACCTTTGAAAAGAGAGAAGAAATACTTCATTGGGAGTTAGGACATCAGAAAGACAGGCCAGAAGCAGCAAAATTCCTGTGGGTTATCAGGAAGCTGACATTTTCTCTGCAAGTCTGCCAATGGTCCTGAGGTTCCCAGTGCCATTGGGTCCTAGGTTTACCACCAGTGTGTTAACAATCTCACGGAAGGGCTATCCATGCCTTCATGTTTTCATTTCAACACACCTCCTGCAATTGCTGAGAGATGCAACTGTTGCCCTGGTGAGTGGGGAAACCATGAAGAGCTTTTGTCTTCTTGTAGTTTCTATTGCTTAGACAGTCCATAAAGACCTGAGTTCCTTAGAAAGCCCCATGGTACCTCTCAAGGGGTTCACAGAAGGGGAAAATGAAAGCACACCCTCTGCAGTGTCCTGATTACAGGATCCAACATAGGAATAGCATGGATATTTTATTGGAAAAGGTGAATATAATGAGCAAGGCACCCTTCTGGAGCTGTGACTGGTTTCCAGGCAATTGCATCTCGTATCTAACCCAAATGAGTCGGGTGATATTTCAAACCAAAGAGAACGGCAGGAATAATATTAGCTGATGCAATCGCACCTTGAATTTACAGCAGTGCTGGGCAGATGCATGAACAGTGGGGTACCCTGTACATGATTACAGCAAATGCAATCCCTTGTTTGAAAGCAGCTGGGTTTTCCTTGGATATTTTTAATAGTCCCCCAAACAGAGGTGGTGGATAAAGACTTCCTTTCCTCTGAGAGGTGAATCTTACATTGATGGTGAACTACACTTTGGCAAGTCTCAGTTAATTTCCTTGCTATTACAGCCTTTTCATGCCAGTAACAAAACCACATTTAGACGTCTCCTGCTTCTGCAGTCCATTCTTCACAACCCTCCAGTGGTGAGGTCATTTTCCTAGTTCTGCAAATAACTGATAGGAGCGTGCTGCAGTCAGTGGGGGAGCCAGGCTCTCCCATCCCTGGAAGCCCAGCATTACTGGGTACCTGCTGTGCCTCAGTACCTCTGGGCTAAATACTCACTGCCTTCTGGTGGAAAAAAGCTCCCAGCCCCCACTGCCTTCAGCCACAGCTACCTGAGGGCATCTGCATTAACCCTTTAAAGCAGACAAACCCAACAACAACAGTGCATCCAAGGATGACATGGATCTAATTTTCTCAAGGAGAAAACTTGGGAGTCAACAGTCTACTGACTGTTACGCTCATCTCAGAGAGAAAAAACATGGTCTCTTCTGTCTCTCACTGGCACCTGGCATTCAAGTGCCACCTCCCTGAGCTGCATCAAGGTTTCTTCACTATATGTTTGCAAACTGGATTTGAGTGTTTCACCAGCAAGGCCTGAGTGACCAGTAGGACCAATGAAAGAACAGGAAAACAAGAACTGATGCTCCCAGGTGGGTCTTTTTTAACTTCCTTAAACAGCAGGTTTTGGATGGCAGTGAAAATCCCAAATGCCCCCTTGAAAAGTGAGTGAGAGGCCAGAGAAGATGGAGAAGGGGTTCAGACAACAGTCTGGAGTATTAACAGGGAGACCAATGTTTTTGCTTTTAAGAAGTTGATATGTGGTGGTGTTCACAACAGCTGGTTTTAGTGAATTGAATAATACTTCTGTGCATGCTCATGCATATATTTGTGTCTTTACACAGAGGAAAAAATCCCACTTTCTCAGGATCATCCCACCGTCTGGAAAAATTGGAATTTGACAATCATCAATTAGAAACAGAAAAGAACCCTGCTCCCCATCAGCAAGTATGCAATTTCGACCATGAGGCAAAGATTTTTCTAGATAGTGACAGCATTAGAAACAACCCCACAAGCATGTGAGGTATGTCTGGTAAAGCACTTAAATAAAAAAATCGTCTTGCAGCTTTCCACTGGGAAAAATGAGTGCCCTGCAATGCAATCAGACCCTGGGCTGCAGGGGGGCCACACTCCTACAAGGAGAGATGACACCTCTATGCTGGATACAGCAGGGGCCTGTTTATTTTACAGAACTGGGCTATCCTCCCCCTGATCCAGACAGCATCAATCTTGCAGCAGCAGCAGCAGCAGCAGGTAGGGTAGGTTTTGCACTGGCCACCTACCTTCCAGTACAGCTGGAAATCTAGGAACAATATTGTTTCCAACAATTCACGATTTCAAGATCGGTGCCAAGCCCTGTGCAGCCAGCAGCTGAGCTACAGAGATTCTGTCTCTCCTTTTACAGGATTATTGTAAAATAATTTCTCTCCATGACCAGATTAGGCCATTCTAATGCACAGTCATAAATGAGACATTGACTTCTAAAGATCTTCCTACCCTTAGGGTGGCAGATGAAAGAATGGGTCACAGCTTTGTTCTGCCGCAACATGCCTGGAAGCGTTGAGAGACACATTTCCCTCACAGGGAAATTTCCACTGTCTCCTTGGATTTGCAAGTTTGCAACCTACCTGTAGAGTATAAAAGAAAGGCTGGGCTGACCAAAACAGACGTTAGAAATTGATTTGCTCCCGCCATTCAAGCAGCAAGAGCGTTCTGCTGATGTGTGTGTCTGTGGAAAGAGCACAGTGACTTCCACTTTTGACATAAACCTTTTGGCTTTTTTTTTCAGCAACTCAGCAAGCATGCCCAAGCCCAGGATAACAGAAATACCTTTAATAAACCTGAATATCATCTTTGTTAAAAAAAAGTGATCATTGTAAGGGAAGTTCATGACACTGTGCTGAAAAGGATTCAGCTGCTGAAAACTAATTCAGCTGCTCAAGCAGATTGCTCCTTTAACACTGCTTATGACTTAAGTCCTCAGTATAATACCACTATTTTTATGACTCAGCAGTCACCAATGGAATAAATTAATTCAGGGGATGTTCCAGATAATGAGGAGTTTGTCCTGCAGCAAAAAGGTCTCCAATGAAGAGTAAAATATTAGAGGCCCAGAGCATGAAGCCATTAGACGATTTGATAATTGGTGAGAATGGAAATGAGAAAAACAAGGTGAAAAAAATTAACTACTCTAATGATTGCATTATCTAACAATTAACATGCATAGGGGTGCAAAATATCCCTGCATTATTAAGGCTGTACAGCATTTTCCTAGAAAATATCTTAGATGCTCTCACTATAGTTTTCAGAGTGATGAAAGTTAAAATGAAAGTGATTCAGGACATTTCCAAGAAAAAGGCTTAAAAAAAAGCATTGTCCCATTTCAAGCATGTCTTCGTTTTTTGTCTGAGACACTTCCTGACACCATACAAAGTGGAAACTAGCTTTTATGGGTATTTACAAAAGCTATCCAAACTGGACCACAATTTACGACTTTAAAAAATCATAACCACATAGGTCTGTGGAGGCTTATTAGCACTTACCAGACAAAAAGCCATCCCCAAATCATCCCTAGGAAGTCTTGGCTGAGTATATTCTGGAGCACCTGTCACCTGGGCTGTGCACAGGTGGTGGCCAAGCCCACCCCACCTGCCAGGCATTGCAGTGGGAGGCTGCACTGAGCTGAGAGCGAAGTGAGGTTTCCTATTAAGCGATGACCACCACACTGTCCACCACGCTTCACTGGCGGTGAAGCGGCATGGCAGGAGAAGTGGCTGTGAAAGGCAGATGTGGGAGGAAAGAGGTAAATCTTTTGAAGAATCTGCTGTGACTGGGGCTGGAATAGCTGGGGGAGGAGGTGGTGTAAGAGGGAAAGATGGTGTGACTGGGCAGAGGCAGGAATGGGGAAAGGCTGATTTTCTGAATCAACAATCAACAGCAGTGAGGACAGAGAGAAGGATTAAGCAATGGAGGATTCAGGGTTTGGGAGCAGCTGTTGGGCAAAAAGTAAGTGAGAGAGTAGGGAAAAGAGCAGAAGTGGGAAAAAAAAGTGATGGCAGGACAAGCCAGGTGACAGGGAGGGGGACAGAGGTAGGGTGTGGGCATGACTTGAGGTGGATGCAATTAGTGGAGGCAGGAGTGGGGAGAGGAAAGACCCTAACTTCACAGTGGTTGGGACAAGGAGCGGAGGAGGTAGCAAAGGAACTGTTTGCTTTCAAGGATCTGAAAAAAAGAAGAGGACTGGAGAGAACATGGATGGCAAGAAGCAAAAAGCTCTTGGTGGTACATATTACTCCCCAGAGTCTGGGATGGAACCAAGGCATCCTTAGATTTTCATCTCATCTGCTCCTGCCATGTGGATCTGAAAAGCAAGTTTCTGGTGCTTCCCCTACCACTGCCATCCTAACCTTTGTTAAGCTGGAGAGGTCACAGTCACCTTGGTTTTCTCTGCAGTTCCTGGAAGAGGTCTTTGTCAGGGGGCTCTTACAAGGGGTGGATGTGCATATCATGGCATCATTGCTAAGCTGGGTTGGCTTTAAAACAAACTGACCAGGATCCCTAAAAAGCAGGACACTGTAGTCTGTGCCAAAATGGCTCTGAAATCAAGCATTCAGAAGTCACAGAAAACTGGAATTAAACAACGTGCACAAACCTAATTTGGTTTAACTTTGGCATGTACGACTTCGTGGAAAAGAGGCCTGGAAGGGTCCTCAAGGAGCCATCTGGGGACTGCAGTCCATCTCTTTATCCCAAGGCAGGAACAATTATTCCTAGACCATTCTTGACAAATGTTTCTCTAATCTTTTCTTGTGAGACAGACATTAATTACAGGATCACATATTTTTTTTCTTGATGGCATTCTGCCTTAGCGCATAAAATCTACTGGGACCATGCTGGGAAGGAGACTGGGAACCACAGCTGGAGACAGGACAGGCTCATGGTTCAGCTTGTGGACTGCTGCCCTGGAGAACTGTCTGTGCTTCAGAGTCCTGGGTGGTCATGGAATCCAGCTTCTCCTGGGCAGTCATTAATGTGTTTTCTCCATTTTCTGTGTGCACAGTTTGAAAATTCTGACTATGATTTATTTGTCCATGCTTGGTGCCCTGTTTCGATACAGTCTTAGTGCTTTAATTTTACCACCACCACCCGGACTGCCAGACCTTGTGGCATTGGTTCTCTTAGACTGGGAAATAAAACCGAAATTCTTGTGTGCCATACTCAGTGCTGACTGTCATATGTCACTCTTCTCCCACTTCTCATCTGTCTCTGCCTTGTGCACTTTGTCAGCTTCCATCCCCCTGAATGTGATTCTCAGATCCTCCATTTCTTTAAATGGACAATTCTTCTGACTATTTTGTTAATTTCAGGTTTCTACACAACCTCATCATCCTCAGATGGTACATGCATTCAGTGCAACTTAATACACCAATAATTAATTACCTCAGGGAAAAATGCAAGAACAATGCACAAGAAACAAGAGCATACAGGACACCAGGAACTACTATAGTGGCTCACAGAATCATCATAGGATGTGGAGGATGGAAGTGACCTCGGAGACCATCTAGTCAACCCTCTCTTATTTAAGGGGGTCAGCAACACCTGGTTATCCAGGACCGGGGTCCAGTCAGGTTTTGCACATCTCTCAATAGCTGGAATCATAGAATGGTTTGAGTTGGAAGAAACCTAAAGATCACCTCGTTCAATTCCCCTGTTGTGCCTTGAACACTTCCTCCACTACTTCTCTGGGCAACCTTCTTCAGTTTGCCTCAACACCCCCATATAAGAACTGGATACACTAGTAAAATGAGGACTCCATGACCTCTCCAGGTCTTTGATGACCCTTAGAGTAAAAGGATGTTTTCTGGTATTCAGGTGGAGTTTCATGTTTTAAATAATGCCTACTGCTTCTTGTCCTGTCAGGCACCTATTTCCCTTTTTCATTCCTTCCCACTAGATACTTATACACATTAATGAGATTCCCCCTGAGCCTTTTGTTCTGTGGGATGAATAGGGTAACATTCCAGCTCTCTGTCTTCCCTCATATGAGACTTGCTTCAGTCCCTAACCATCTTTGTGCCCTTTGTTGGAGTATTCCAGTATAGTCCCTGTCTTTCTTGTACTGAGGAGGACAGAACTGGGCACAGGACTCCAGGTGTGGCCTCACCAGTGTTGAGTAGAGGGAAAGATCAAGACTTGTCTTGACCTACGGACAATGCTCTTCCTAATGCAGCTTAGGATGTTGCTGTTTGTCATTGCTGTGAGGGAACACTGCTGGATCATGGGCCAGCTTGATGTCCTCCAGAACCCCTCACGTCCTTCTCTGCAGAGTCCCCAGCCTACACAGGTGCATGGGGTTATCTTCCCCAGGTGCAGGACTTTGCATTTCCCTTTGTTGATCTTCATGTAATTCCTCTCTGATCAATTCCCCAGCCTGTTCAGGTTGCTCTGGATGGCAACAACCTCATCTGGCGTGTCAGCTCCTCTCAGCTTTGTGTAATATGTAATTTGCCAAAGATTACTCTGTCACATCATCCAGCTCATTAATGATGGTGCCAAAAAGTATAAGACTTGGTAACAGAATATACCTCTAGTGACCGGCCTCTAGCTGGACTTTGTGCCACTGACCACAACACTCTGGGTCCATCTATTCAGTCATTTTTTGATACACCTCACTGCCAACTGAGGTAACTCATGCTTTGTCTCTGGGATGGTATGGGAGGACAGTTGTCAAAATCCTTACTTACTGCGCAATGAGCAAGACAACATCATTGCTCTCCTCTCATTCACCAAGACTGCTCATTGTGCTGTGGAAAGCTGTCAGGTTGGTTATGTCTGATTTCCCCTTTGTAAACCCATGCTGACCTCATTTGATCACCTTCTTGTTATTTGTGTGTATGGAAATGGTTCCCATGATTTCTTGCTCCATTGTGTTTTCAGGGATTGAGGCGAGGCTGACTAGACTCTAATTTCCCAGATGCTCCCTCTTGTCCTTGTTGAAGATAGGAGTGGCTTTTGGCTTTCTTCCAGGCCTCAGGAACCTCTCCTGATCAGTGTGATCTTTCAAAGAGTGGTCTTTCAATTACATTATCTAGTTTCCTCAGCACTTTTGGCCCCCTTGCTCAGGGGCCTGGGATTGCTGAAGGACACCGTCACCAGTAAGGATTCCTCCTGGGCTACCTACCCCTGCTTCCACCTTCTGTGCATTTCCTTTTTGTGTCAGAGTTAGTAATGATCTCTTTGCTCATCCACACATGCCTGTCACCGTTGCTTGAGTTTCTTCTTGTCAGGATGAACCACTTTTGAGCTTTAAGGAGATGATCAAACACCTCAAGCCTTGGTTTCTAGTTCAAGATCTCGATACTTATCGTGGCCAGAGCAAGATGCTTCAGAGCATTTATAAATGTTCCCATACATCCATACTTAGAGAGTGATTTGAATTCAAATAGCATGTTTCCAAACAGCATTCTTTCCCCCCAAAAAGGATCAGTGTGATCCAGGTTCTTGTCCATCACTGGTATCCCGCATCAGTGACTTTCAGAGTCCAGTTAGAAATGTAACTGTCTTCCTGCCACATTGTTGGGAGGCTTCTTACTCCAGAGGCCACTTACCAGGCAGGTCTTTCTAGAATCCTTCCATGGGTGTAGAGAAGAGACAAGCTCCTCTAGAGCAGTTTAAAAACAATCACACTTGGGAATTAGAATTATCTCCTGGAGAAGTGTCTCACCTTCCAGTGACTAGAACAAACTTATGTTAAGTGCCTGAAATATACAATAACTGCTTAATTTAAAATACTCCCTTCTACTGCTTTTGAAAGTACCGCCTTTCCTGTTAATTGCATTGTGCCCTTGTTCCCGTGCTGTGAGGCAAAGAGAATATCCTTTTGAACTCAGAATGGCATCATCAGCTTGATATGGCTTAAATCCAGTCCAATTAAAAATACATAAATGTGGCACTCCCCTTAAGTCAGATGTCCTGAAATGACTTCTGTATAAAAAGGCCTTGTTAATTCTGCCAGGCCTTTTCTGCTTGCAGACTCTTTCTTAGGGGTCATTTGTAGTGTCTCCTGCTCCAATCACGCTAACCTGTTTAAGCTCACCCATTTCCTCTCTGTGTCCTTACATGCCTGCTCATTGTTGCCTGTTGAGTTCAGCCGTGCTCATGCTGCTGGCTTGCAGCCTCTGCAGGGTTTGAGAGGAGTGCTCATCCAAGTCTTGCAGAACAGCATGTGAGCAATAGCGGTTGGGCTCGATCAGGAGATAAGCTTTGCTGACCATTAGCAAAACAATGGACTGTACGCTTAGTGCTGCTAAATACACAAAATAAACAGGGAGAGGAAAAAAATAGGTTCCTCGTAACAATCAAGGTCACAAAATGTTCAGGAGGAAAGGAGATTCTGGAAAAGATTGGTTGGGCTTTTTTTTTTTTTTTTTTTTTTTTTTTTAAGGAACACGATTGTTTCCATTGATTTCTAGGGCTTTTTTTGTGCTTTCATGCTACTGGTTTCTTGTTTCCAGCCAGTTAGATCTTGCTGCCTGAATCCTGAATCCTGCCTTTTAGAAAGGCTTTTGAATCATGTCTAATAGGCTGAAATAAAAGCAACATGGGTTGTTAGCCTGATCAAATTAGGAGGTGTGCAGAGTGTAAAAGATTTTATGATGTCAAGCAGTCTACAGGGAATTAGCGGAAAGAGTCATGTTTTATGGGAAACACCCAGGACTCGTGTTTTAAAGACACAGCAGAGAGTCTTCTCTGTTCTGATTACTGTGCCTACTTTTAAGTTTCGTGTTTGCAGACCCTCTAGCCTATCCACATATTTGCTAACTTTTTATATTTGATAGCTCAGTTTCAGTGCCATATTTTCCCAGATGTTTTAGAGATTTGAGAGAGAGCTCTCCATTTAAAAACAGCTGTCTCTCCATCTCAGGGCAAGGACAGCTGTCAACACCAGATGTACAATGCAAGATGCAGCAACAATTAGTAACCATTTGCCAGCCAAAGATGACGGGAGTAGTGTGTGATGGTGATTAGTGAGCAGCCGGGGACAGGGATCATTAAATCAATTAGAGCGCTTGGCAAAAACTCAATGAACTAAATGAAAATACTGTTACATTTCTGGCCACTTCATCATTAGCTGTGCATTTTCTCCCAGGTTCTGAAGAGAATCACCACTTTTAATTCAGGGCTGCAAACAGAGATCCCAGTTCATAGGCAAGACATACAACAGTGCAAGCTCACTGCTGTAGCTGATGACCAAGATTTGATGGATCTATTCAACCATTTTGCTATGTGTTGTCTACTGCAGAGCAATCATTTCCCTCTGCAGATGTACTATAGCATGGTTTGCCTTGTGGATATCAAGAATGGCTCTAACCCACCAAACTCAATTATCCTCTTCCTCCCTCCCAGAGCTGGCTGTCCTGCGGAGACCTGTACCCATGCAGTTATTTTCAGCCAGGGTAAAAACAGCTGCAACAGCAAGAGCTGGATGAGCATTTCACTGCCGTTAAGGACAGTAATTTTATTCTGCAGAGAGCCCTTCCAGCAAGGAAGCATCCCAGGCAGGCTTGACCAGGCCTATTGCTGCTTTCCTTGCTTCTTTGGTGATGCAAACATCTGTTCTCAACAGCCTTTTCTCCTGTTGGCACCTTGCACCATGTGCAATGCTTTCTTTCCAATAACTATTTCAATAGGAACTAGCGAATCCTCTTCCTGCGTTTGTGAGAAGGCACAATAAACCTCATCACCCTGGTGCAACATCCCCCAGCTGTCTGAAGGAGGAAGTGGAGAAAAATCTCCTTTGTTGGCTGTTGTGCCTGGTTCCCTGTACAACTTCTAGGTCCCTGTGATGACTTGGAAAGCCAGCCTGGCTCTTCTTCTCTGCACATGCCTCTTCCATACTTCTACCACGATCCAGCTAAAGAATTGTAATCCTGGGGCTGTAGTTAAGGCTGTCTATCCCTCCAAGATTTTCTCAAAAGAACCGAAGGCCTCAGGAATTAGGCTGGATTTAACTCTCTTTACTTTGAAAGTCTCCTCAACAGCCAGTTTGGAAGTTGATTGGGGAAGAAGGGAAATTGTGAGCATGGGACATTCATAGGTCCTTCCACCAAAACTGTGGAACTGAAAGAGCAAAGGGATGTCAGTCTTGGGCTGCTTGACTGAACCTAATGTGAGATGAAAGACACAGAAGAGACCAAACTTTTTTCAAGATTTGAACCCTTTCTGATTGCTGAGGAAATGGGCATAGATGTTGCTTTCCAGAAAGCAAGAATCTGGAAGACTTGTCAAAAGCTCACAAGACTGATAAGCTTCTCTGGCTCTGGACACCCTTGTTTTCCAGGGTTATCTATGAAGACGGTGTGGTCAGACAAATTCTGGGGCAAAGGCAACTGTCCAATTGAACAACATGTTCTCATGGCATGATGGGAAACCTGATGCATTTGTCAAGAGCCAGTGGATAAAACCAACTTTAAACCTATGCAGAACATAAGCAGGGAGAACTTAATTCCACAGAAGGATGCACCTGCCTGCATACTGAGTCACTGATGTTTTCCACGTGTTGCAATATTGCCATGAACCTGTATTTGGTGTCTCTGCTCATTCACCTCCACTACAAATTTGGAGCAGGGAAGTTGTCTGTAGCTTCTGTTACACTGAACTGTGTGTCTGAACACTTGGCTTTATTGGTTCCGGCAAATTTACCTGGAGTCTTGCAAGGACTGGGAGCACCATGAACATCCAGATCAGCAAAACATCAGCTGAGGCAATACTTCTGAGGCAATTGTTAGTGATGACATTTTGTGACAGGAAGTGATTGCAAATAGTGGGTTCTCAGCATTAAAAACTTGTGTCCTGCTCATAAACATGAATGCAACCGGTATGTTCTAAACATAGATTCCTTGGGTTGTGTTCTGGGACAAAAATCCAAACCACTTTTCAGGATTTATTGTTTAATCATTAACGCCCGGGCAATTGGTAAATTTGTTACTGTTACAATATCTTGATTTTCCACTGGGAAAAAAACCCAAACAAACTAAGTTAAAGTTCAACCATAACTATTGAGTTTGCCCATGCCAATCAAACAGGAGACAGGCCATTACAATGTCTCACTAAATTGTTCTCTGGGTAATTGCCTTGGCAATATTAAGGCTTAGAGACAAGACTGGTGTATCCATTAATATAATTTAGATTGTCTAGCATAGCAAGGCTCAAAACAGCCTTGAATTTTTGCATCCTTATGAGACTAGCAAGACATAGGCCTCTCACCATGCTTGCAGTGGAATGACCCAGCAAGAGCTGCAAGGTAAGCAAGCAGAAAAATCTTCCTGCTGATCATCTGAAAAGGAAGCAATGGAGAAAGAAAAAAAGCAAGAGTTCCTGTGCAGGAAGACGTCTATTGGTTCCTGTTGGAGCAGGCCTATTCAGAGTCTGATTAGAATGATTGAAGTTTATTGTTGATACATGAAATGCAAACAGACAAATGAAAACCCCTAAACAAGCAAATAAAGCCCTCCCCTACTCTTCTCCTGAACTCCTTAGAGCTTTGTCTACCCAGAAGTTACCAGTTTTCCAATTCACTGCCACCTTATGGCATTTCAGAGAGATAACACCTCAGTAATTTCTCTCAGACACTTCATGTATTCAGACAACCTCCCTGGGCACTTGCACATGACAGAGACATGGCAGCTGTAAAACTGCCCTGTGCATCCAGAATTGGAACAATATTGATGCTTGAGATGCTGGATTATAATAGCTTGTGAAAACTGATCATTAAAACGTCAATTCTATTTATATTTGTAGATTCTAAAGGAGGTAATTTCATCAGCCAAGGGGCAAAATAAATATGGACTTTGCAATGTTGTCAAAAGACAATCTTTCAGTCTAAAAAAGCAACTAGCTCACTCATGAGTCTCACAAATGATTTTAATTGCCAGTCCATTTTTGAAATTGAGGATGAAAGCTTAACAGATGCCCTTATTGTGTGTTTAGGGTTTTTCTGAGAGTAGTCTCAGATAAGGAAAGAATCTGTGAAAAGACTAACAGAAATTGGAGGTGCTTTATGCTTTTCCATCCCCTCAAATATATCCCAATTTTCCTTTAGAACACACTTGTGGTTTCTTGGGGGATGATAAGATGCTACAACTTGAAGGACAGGCTTTGGAGACTTGGTTGCTTATTTATGAATGAAAATATGTGCAGGATTGCCAAATATTAAACTGCACCTGGGATTTTTGTAATATGTGTCCCCCTGCAGATGGATAGGCTTGGTATTCAGAAAAGTTTATTAGCAACCAAGTTATGGTTTTGATATAGAGTATTTTGGTATTGAAGAGCAAATGGTGATTCTAGACAATGGCTATACCAAGTGAAGGAGGACAAGCACAAAGTTATTTTCATGAAGTAGCTTGTTCTCTGTAAGTAAATGAAGTTGATTTCCCATCTTTCTTATCAGGTTGTAGACTCATTACAAAGCTTTAAGGGACATTTTTCAAATGGGCACCATCAGTATAAATTATGCATCTGTCTGATTTTTATTTACCACTATCATGAGTAACAGCAAATGCTGAAAAGCAAAGAGCTCACCCTCCCCCACCTGCTGATTTTTAGACTGCCAAGTTTTTCAAGAAACAAAGCTCAGCTGTCTCTCCTAAGTCAGTTCTCCTGTTTATGCAGTAATTTGAAAGAACTTTGTCAGAAAATAAGAAAATGTGATTTGTATTAGCATTTTGATGCCCAAAGCCAGGAAAAATAATGACTGGAATGCCTGGTGGTACATTTCAGGTAGAAGAGAGTTGGCCACCATCTGGTGGCATATTTACTTTGTTGTTTTATGTAAGAATGTTCTTCAGAGAGCTAACCCAGTCTGTAACCCTAATTTTTGACAACAGCTCTGCCAAACACAGGAGAGAAACTGTCATTTTCAGCGCTGGCAGCTCACTGAAGCTGTGCTAAGCAACATTTGACACAGTGGTGTCTCAGGGTGGGGTTGGAACAATGGGTATGGTAGGGTGGCTTGGGGTGGCTGCAGTACCACTCCTGTGCTGTGACTTCAGTGTCTCTCAGCCCTTGCCAGGGCACACCACTGTCAGGTTCCCAGCTGTAGAGCTGCATAGGTAGATCCTGAAGAATCAAACCTCCAACAGTCCCATGGCCTTTATAGTGGGTTTTCATCATTTTTCAGGCAGGAAAAAAGGCTTCCAGCAACCCAACACCCCGGGACGAACAAATTACTGAACAGGACCATTTTGAGAGACTGGTTTGTTTTTTGCTTTGGAAAACAGTTCTTGTAAAGGATAAATTTTAGCTGCCTTTGGCCTGGTCTTTCTTTGGTCACATACAGTGGTGTTCAGAACAGGGCTGCAAAAAAATTAAATCTGGCAATATTTTGATGCCTTGAAAGCATCTTAGTTAGACTCTTACACTGGCAAAATATGTTTCTGCTAGTCCAAGTTATTTTGTTTGTGGTATACTATGCTGGCAAGAGCACTTTTTTTTTTTTTTTTTTTTTTTTTTTTTTTAATAGGCATAAGCAAGCGGTGCTCAGTTTTTGCTGATGTCTGCTGAGTAATTTCACTGAGGTCACAGCAGGCAGCAGTGCTCCAGTGCTGGCTGTGCCAGGGCTGGGAACCGCTGCCCCCAGGATGCTCCAGAGCCCTGAAGGAGGAAAAGTTCCTCCAGAAGAGTGCCTGGAACTCTGGCCAGCCCACGCTCAATCTACCTATGGTGGCAGTGGGATCTAACTAGGGGGCGTTCACTGTCTCAATACAACTGTGTTTCCTGTGAGGAAGCCTTGCTGTTAACACCTGAACTGGGAGGACTTTCTCTGAGAGCCCAGATCTTCTTATCCCTGCTTGGCACAGTTTGTTTAGAATGGGTTCACCATCATTTCATGAACCACATCCACGACTGTTCCTGCCTGAAAGGTGGAGATGTAGAAGGGAATGGCTGCAAACCAAAAGATGGTAGGGTTAGATCAGATGGCGGAAGAAATTCTTTACCGTGAGGGTGATGAGACGCTGGGACAGGCTACCCGGAGGAGTTGTGGATGGCCCATCCCTGGAAAATCTTCAGCGCCAGCCTGGATGGGCGTGGAGCAACCTGGTCTAGTGGAAGGCGTCCCTGCTCGTGGTAGGGGCGTGGGAACTGAAGGGTCTTTAAGATCCGTTCCAACCTAAACCATTCTCTGATTCTGTGACAGTACTGTGCTCTCAGCGCCATTTCTTTCAACGGCTCAATGAAGCACAGCTGCAACACGTCGTGTGCCTGACGGGTTTTAGGCACAAACCCCGCAATTTCGGGTTTCCTCTTTCGCTCTGCACCAAGCACGCCTCCCGGCGGGACCGGGCCGCGGTGAGGCGCGGCCCTGAGGGGGCGGTGCCGGCCATGCTGCGCATGCGCGCTGCCCCTCCCCGGCCCCCACAGAGGTGATCAGCCGTGCCCCGTCGGGAGCGGGCGCGCCCGTGGCCCTGCGCCTCGCGATTGGTCCCCTGCAGGCAGCCTCTCGCCGCCAGCCAATCGCAGCTCGAGGGCCGCTCTCCGCCTCGGCTGCGGCTTGAAGACGTCCCAGGGCTGGGTGACGGAGGGCAGCGCGACTCCTGATGGCTCTCCATCCTCGGCTCCACTCGGGTTGGCCCGGCGATGGCCGGAAGAGAGCGCTCCTTCCCATTGGCCCGTCCGCCCGCGCTGCTAGGGCGCGGCAGCGTGCTCCGATTGGGTCCTCCGCTTCACTTCGGGGGAAATCGGTCGCGCCCGCGGTGGTTCCGTGATTGGTTCCGGCCAGTTAAAGGCATTCTTGTAACGGCCTCAGGATTGGCCCCGAGAAGGCTCGGGCGTTTCCGTAACGGCCTCGGGCCGGGGGCTCGCGGGCGCGCCGGGTTTTTTTCGGCCGGGTATTCACAGACGGGCGCTTACGGGCCGCTCCGCAGCGTGGGGCGGCGGTGGCACGGCGGCTGCGCGGCTTTGGCGCACGCACAGAGCGCAGCGGGCGGGAGCCCGGCACGCAGCGGAGGGAGCAGCGGGGACAAAGGGACTGATCGGCAGGAACGGGGAGGGGGGCCCGGCGGGAGACTTCAGTCGGGCGGACGAGTCCTACGTGCCTTGGGCGCCTGGGGAAACAGCAGCAAAGCAGCAACCGCCGCCAGCACTCTGAAGCCGGGCTGAGAAGGAGCAGGAAAACCGCCGCCGTCATGGCCCGTGCCGTCGCCACCGGCCGCCGCCCGCATTGCAGCGTGCCCTGCCTGAGCCGCCGCCAGCTGCCCGTGCGGGCGCAATGAGCGGCCGGCGCCGCCGGATCCGCCGCCGCTTCAGCGCCGCACTGAGCAGCAGCGTCAGCGAGCAGCGAGGCCCGCCCGGCCGCCTCACCCCCCTCCGCGCGCCGCGGATCCCGCCGCCACCGCCGGATCCTATTGCGACTGGTGGCCGCATCGCCTCCGCTCGGCGGTACCCCGAGATCCCTCCGCCGGGGAAAAAAAAAATAGTCCCGTTGCCTGCCGCCTCCCTCAGAGGCGAGGGGGGAAGGAGAGGAACGGGGAGGGAGGAAGGAAGAGAAGGAAGAAAAAAGAAGAAAAGGAAAGACAAAGAGATAAAGCAAATAAAAGCAGAGAAACTCGGCGGCGGCGCGATCGGAGGAGCCGGGCCGCGAGCCTCCGCCCCATGTGACTGGCGCCCGGGTGGGGGCAAGCGAGGCCCAGCGAACCCCCCTCGCTCGGGAGCGGCGCCGGGGGGAGGCGGCTCTCGGACCCACCGGCGCGGCCGGGAAGGATGGTCGTGTGAGGAGCGGGCGGCGTGAGGAGGAGCAGGAGGAGGCAAGAGAAGAAGAAGCAGCCGCCGGCGACAGAGACCGAGAGGGGAGGGGGCTTCCCCGGGGGGGGAAGGGGGGGTCCCGGCGTTTCATGTGGCGTGTCCCACCCGTCTCCTGCAGCTGAGCGAGCGAGGGAGCGGCAGGCGGGCCCGCCGGGCGAGGCGGAGGGCGAAGGCAGGAAGAGGAGAGAGGTGATCGCCGTTGGGGCAGAGCGGGAGAGACCATGTCCGGGCGGCCCAGGACCACCTCCTTCGCGGAGAGCTGCAAGCCGGTGCAGCAGCCCTCGGCCTTCGGCAGCATGAAAGTCAGCCGTGAGTATCCTGTCCCCCTCGGTAGGGGGGTGAGGGCCGGGGAGGCTGCCCCGCCCTTGCCCAGGCGGGGAGCGGCGAAAGGAGCCCGGCCCCAGCCCCGGCCTCGGCAGCTCCTTTCTCTCCCCTTCCCCCCCCCCATTAACCTTGAATAGGCGCACGCCGCCGCTCCGTTCGGGGCCTGCTGGACGGAAAATCCCGGTGGGTTTGTCCTCGTCCTTAGCTCCTGGTCGCTGCCAGCGGCCTCTGGCTCATTAAAAAGCCATTTTTCCCCCCTTTGTGAAACGGATTGGGAGCTCCGTAGCTTGTATTTCTTTTCATTCCCCTCCCGCCCCCCCCCCCCCCCCCGAAAGGAGGAAACGAATTGCGGGCACACAGGTATGACCGTGACATTCACGTTCATTATGTGTTTTTTTGAGGTTTTTTAAGCACTCCTGGCTGTGAAGGGGAGACAGCATGGAAGGTTTTTCCATGCACCCCGTAGATCGGGTGTGAGCACCTTTTAGTCCAGCCCATTAAAAAAAAAAAAAAAAAAAAAAAAAAAAAAAAAAAGGAGGGGGAGGGGAGCTTACAAAAGGTGTCTCTAATATCCTCCAGGCTCTGGTAAAATGCTCAGAAGAAGGCATAAGAAACCGCTTATTTTGAAATAACTACTCTATGAACTCACATGTCAAGCTTGGCGTTCCTCTTCCAATTTTCTGTTCAGAGGAATATTTTTAAGAATGAGGCCTGTGCTGTATTCTGCACAGACATGTCAGAAATTGTGCTTCATTTGTGCCCGTTCTTCATATTCTATCCATTAGGGTTAGCTGTTTTATGTGAATTAAAAATATGAATTAAACCTGAACAAATGTGCACTGCTGATACAAAAAGGCCCAGTTCTGAGTTGCTATAGATCAGCTATGTGCTTATCATACGGAATTTCTTTATTCCCTATTTGAATATGTTCACATTAAGAAGTGAATTGTTCTTCCAGCTTCATGTGAACAGTGTAGTTTTTAGAAATATTTTCTTTTTCCTTACGGAAGTGCAGGATGACATCTTTACGGGGCCAGGAATGCTCAATACGCATTCCCGTTCGATTGATCTGTTTGATATTCGTGTAAAGCCACACCTGACATGGCTCTGTGGGTGCATGCCTGCATCCATCGCAGGGGCTTGTGTGTTTCATGCCAAAGCACGGGGACATGGTGAGCTTTTTGACAGATGAGGAATTTTGATAGGTTTTTTTTTTTGCACTGAAATGTCTTCTGCTGTGGTTGAAGCCTTGAAGAGGGCATTTGGCTCAGGGGCTGTAGTCCACCTTGTATCTGCATGATCAGTGTGCCAGCAGCACTCCAAAATCCAGGGGTGCAGTTAACCCATATTAGCAGCACGACAGTGGAGGTTTGATCAGGTCCAGCGTTAGTATTTGTTAAGGATTATTGATCTGTACGGAGGAGAGCTGTGGGTGACTCCATTTTAATTTACTGGCTTACTTTATGTGCCTGTGGAATGGAAAGGAGGTCTCGTTGATCAGTATTTCTGCAGGTGGCTGTCTAAACCGAGTGAGACCTCAACCTGTCATGCTCAGCAACTAAATCTGTCTTATTCAGGCTCTACAGCTTGATTCTTGAAAGGTCATTGATGCTCCTTTCCCGTTTATTTGAGGTCAAAGACTAGACAGATGCATGCCTGTGAAGAGGGTGCTAACTGATGCAGACTAACAAGTTTGCAAATATGATTCAATCCCAAGTGTATAACACCGAGGGAGAAACAAAGGCCGTAACATAAAGCGCATGCACTTGTGATAACCCCCCCAGTCGCTCTAGTCATGTGCTCCTGGTCCTTCTGCTGTCTGGAAAAAAATGTCAGAACAAAGCAAGAGAACCACATTCAAGGATTCTGTGGGAAGTGCAGTTTCTATTTTCAGTTAATCCAGCCATGTAAGACAGCCTGAGAAGTTAACTTTTTTTTCTTTTTTTTTTCTTTTTTTTTTTTCTTTCTTTCTTTCAAGTGAGAAAAATTCTAAGGTGTCAAAACAGGTTTTATTTTTCTGGTTAGCCGAGTCTTGGTAACATCTTATCGCATGATGTAGCAAGCTGTGTATTTCCAGTGTGGAGTGCTTGTGTGGTGAACAGAGTTAGGTTGGCTCTTTCATTTTGATATATATTTCTAGGCTGATACTCAGTTACATTCTGAGCCAGTTTGAGTTAAAGCTGGGACAAAAGAGTCCTTGTGAGGAAGATGAAAATAGATGGATTGGTATCTTCTGAGTGTCTGAGACATCTTTAGTGCCTCTGTCTTGGTGTGGGTCTTCTAGAAGCAAACCCTGACTTGTTTGATTTCAGCCTTTTTGCTCTCATTTTTAGGGAGGAGTGAAATCAAATGGTGAATTTTCTCTTGCTCTGATGTGTCTTGCTTCTCCTGGCTTAGCACTGCAGCAGTTACCTAGGAAGGCTAGATCTAAGGGATGAGAAGAGGATTAATGAAATACTGGAGGAGGGTTCATTGTTCCTTGCGTTTCCTGGGAGGAGCAGAACTAGAACCATACTGTGATTGCTTTTCTTCTTCAAGGTAGATGGGGAGGAAAGAGTGAGCAAGGATTTTTTATCTCTTTGCTGTGTAATTTATTAGATTGAATTTATGATACTTTGTTCTCGGAAGTTGGTAACTGAATGAAGCCTTGAATGGAAGGATGGGAGATCACCAACAGCTGCTGCTCCTTTGGCTGTTGGGAAAGATGACTTGTCATGCATGCTGCTCTCTTTGCTCTCTCAGGGATGTTACAAGGGTTTTAACACCTCTGCAGCAGTAGGACCCCTGTGGCCTTCACGTGTCTCTTTCAACCCATGCATCTGTCTTCTGAAATCTGACTATTTTTATTTCTCTGTTTATGTTTTGGTGGTTGTGAAATCACTCAAGCATATGGATTTCTATACTGAAATAGTTCTCAAATAGGGTATTCTTTGTGTGGGTCTGTGTTGCTGGGTTTGGAGGATTTGCCTGCACAACAACAAAAGACCACCCCGTGTGTACTCCTTGTGTTAAGCCTGTCCCTCAAAAGGAGGGAGCTAAGCTTCCAGTTCTCCACTTGCTGATACTATCAACCTGCTCATCATAGTATGAGAAGAGATAGGAGCTTTAAGTTTTCTTGAGTTCTTCATCTGGTTGCTCTTGCACTGCTTAGAGATGTACCTATTTTTTTTTTTTTCAAATGGGATAAAAATAATCCTGATGTATAAAGGGTAATCATGCAACACATGACCAAAAATGTTAGTATAAAAATAGAAGTGTCAAAGTTTGCAGTTTGAGAATTTTCATCTAATGACTAGAATTGATTTTTTTCTTCTCTGAGTGGCTGGGAAATAAGTGTTTCAAGTAACACCAAGTCCTTGCAGACAGCAGTACTTCTTGTAACTGTAGACAATTGTCTTGATGGTCTGCAATAAATAATATCTTGGCTAACACTTGCCATGAAGAGTTTTTTGCTCCATGTGTGAGTGTCATGGGTCTGTAATTGGTTATGCAGGATTTGTCAACTTGGAGGGTGAGGAAGGCAATTTTATTTGCTTTAGCTAATTCTGATGTTGACCACATACTCTTGGTTGCAAAATCTAAAGGACAATCTTGTAATAATTCATTTTGGACTCTGTGGAAGAATGTTACAGTGGTGCCAAACTTCGGGTTTGTTGAAGTTTTTCTTTTCTTCTTAGATTCACTGGTTTTGTTCTGTATTGTAAAATCTCCTGGAAGCACAATAGCTTGGTAAGCCTATATTGCTTTGCATTGTTCACCCAGGGCGTGATGGCTCTTAAAAAGTGGTTCATGAAGGAATAAAGTCTGTGAGTTTGTTGCTCTTTTAGTAGCTATTCCACAAGCCAGTACATAAAAGTGACTGCTTTTTAGGTAGCAGTGGTGTCTAGGTGACAGTTCAGTTCAGTGGTGGTGGTGTCCAGGTAGGTGTGTGAGAAGAGCCTTGGAAAAGGCACCCTGGGCGCCTTCAGTGAGAGGGAATGAGTGAGGCTGTTGAAACTGGCAAAGGGATTGAGATAAAACCACCTGGTGTTTCTCAACACAGTTAGGGTAGGGCCCTCTCTATTGCTTTGATAGCAGTTTCTGCCTAATTGGTTTCTGAAACTGAAAGCCGCCCATCCTGCTTTCCTTGCTGGAGAGAGGAAAATCACTCCCTTCCAGGAGCCTGCTGAGCGTTCTGTGTCTGGCCCTCGCTCATCCTAGCCCTGTCCAGCTTTCTGACTGCTGCTGGGTGAGCAGCTTTCCTCATTCCTAGATTGGAAAAAAAATGCACTGAGGGGGTCAGCTAATGAACATGTGTGCCTGAGTGCAAAGTGTTTCATGTTACAGTGCCCCAAAGTTGTGTCTTGCAGTGTGAAAAGGAATAGAACTATCTGCTGTACTTAATTCTGATGCGGACAGACTCTTTCCTCTTTATTCATGCCGTTAGCTAGTTGAGCATTCCATTTCTGTTCTGCACATTTCCTCTTCCCTACCCTGCTTCTTGGAGGTGATCCCTTCTTGTATTACCTCTTGATTCACCTTCTGTATTTCCAAGCAGTGTTGTTCACCTGTTTACACAGCTGTGGTTTATGGAGTGTGTTCCTTGCCTGTATACATCCTGGTTCTGGAAGTTGCTGTGTCACTTCATCTGTTGACTTGATAGGGTCTTGTAGATATCACAAGTAGTGGAAGGAAGATGACAAAAGCTGAAGACCACCCCTCAGCCTGAAGAGTTTCCCTCTATTGCCCCAAGAGAGTTCTTGAATTTTCTTGTATTCTGTCTTTAAGAGCTGTTTTAGATAAAATATAAAGGAGTTTTCCAATATTGGTGTTCAGTTTATTCATCGCAGATCTTCACAATGATACAAATCTGTGGGATATTGACTGTTGCTCTTCCCTCACCCTATGCTCTCTCTTAAACTGGATGGATAGGTGAAGAAGATTCTGTAAGTCTAGAGGATATCTGTGTGCTAAAGGCCTGCAGTTAAAGCTTTGTGCTGCAATCAGCTGTAGCATTTTCTGAAATGAGTTAATGCTAAACTCCTTGGTTATTTGAACACAGTAGCTAAGCTGTGCCAGGTGCTCGGAGAACACTTGAAGCCTCTTGGTTTAAGCTATTGGAGTATTTTTTGTATTAAATGACTGAGTCTAGTTTTAAATTGAAAAGTCTGTTACCTCTAAATTTCCAGAAATTTCTGTGGACAACTTAAAACTTGAATATTTTTCTGGAGTTCTCTCCCTTTTGATTTTGTTAAAAAAAAATAAAAATTAACTTTACTCTGAGGACTTTTAGTCACCCATAGCTAGTGTGGGAAGTGCTAAAGTGGCTGTCTCCTGCAGCAGCAGTATGGCTGGTGGAGTTACTTGGCTGCTTTCTGAGTTTAATAAGCATCAGCCTGGAGCAGCCTTGAAAGACAAACAAAACTTAAAGTCAAGCAACTAGTTAAAGGAGACTTTTTGAAAGTTCGAATGCCTCATGGAGTACCCCAGTCTCTGTGAAATTCAAAAGTTTGTCATTTCAGAACTTCTTTCAGAAAGCTGCATAAATAGGTTCTCTTCTATTTATGTATGTTGAAAATAAATGCCAATTAAAACATTTACAATGGGACAAGAAAAGATACTCTTTCAGCCATAAAGGTTCAAAGCCCCCAGTGTGCTGTTCAGGTCAGACCCCCTTTTTTCAGATGCAAAGCCAGAAACCCCCTTGTCGCTTCTCATCGCATAGAGATTGTTTCCAAAGTGCTGCATAATGCCTTTGGGGGACGTGGAAATTTGGAGGCATAATGGTCTATGCCACTTGATATTTTTTTAATTGATTTAAAATGTAACTATAGCAGCCTGATCTTGAGGTGAGAAAAGTGGGAGGCGTGGTAGCAAGATGCAGGTTTTGAGAAATGGCTACAACATCATAGACATGCTCAGACAACAGTTCCTGGTCAGTGCTGCTGTATCTCATTAAGCAGAAGCCCGAAATGAATCTCTACCTGAAGCTTTTGCAAACTGGATTTGCATGACAGCGATTTGCTTTCACCACCTCTTGGGAATCCTTCCTGCCCCCATAGCTAATGGCTTACCATGCCACAGAGAGAGGGTCATTACTGAGGTGTTTTCCATGAAAATGGTGCATGTTTGACTCAATCCTATATCCAGTAGGTGTTGCTGTGTGAGGTTTTGTCAGGGCAGTAGGAGAGGTGAAGTGATGGTGTTTCAATAGAAATCTATGTTTGAGACCTTTTTAAAAGCAGTCCTGTGTCACTCTCTGGAAACTGTCAAAAATGTGGGTGCCCAGAAGTCATACTGCTGTGTCTCTTAAAGAAGTGGACAGTGATTTTTCTTGTATGTTCAGTGCTATCAAAGAATCTTTTCATTAGGTGCTCTGGCCATAGATGACTTGTCTGTTGTTCAGAAAATGAAATAAAGCAAAGCAGTTCACTCTGTACTTTTATCTCTTGCAGACGGGAAGTAGATCTAAGCATTTAAGGCAATTTGTGTTCTCACCTAGTCTGTCTTATAATGGAAGAAAGGAAGGTGGTAAGATAGCTTGTCAATGTCAAGAACTTAGGGCTTTTTTTTTTTTTTTTTTTTTTTTTTTTTTTTTTTTTAAATAGAAGCCGTACATCAACAGCTCCTTCTGAAGGGATGGCTCCAGTTCTTGCCAGGAGCTTTGCTGTGTCTCTGTAGCAGGGACTGTGTGTTTTCTGGCTTGGCCTCATCGGTGCCAGTGCTTCCTGCACAGGTGAAAGTTGGCTGCCAGTTATCTTCTGTGTTGATGAATTTCTAGATAATTTCCTAGGGCTTCTGTGTGGGTGATACAGAGTCAGGTTACCTGAAGGATCAGTGCTGTGGGGCTTCAGTGGGCCTTGGTGCCTGCTATAGAAAATTCACTTTAGCTTGCACAAAAGTGAAAACACACAACTAAGAAAAATACAGCTTTATCACTTTGTAGTATGTCTGAATAGGACCGAGTGTCTCTTTCTTTGAAGGGTATAATGACCAATGTAGCATTGGTAAAAATATTTTTCTGTCTGAAAAATGTCTGTTACACTTGATATAGCACAGAAATGTGCAGTGATACAGTTGCATTGCTTGACCTGTCTTTTCAGGCAGTCGGACTGCTTGGAGAAACATTTTAGTAGTCCAAGTGCCGGACAGTAGATGATCATAATGAGAGACCTGCTGATCAAAAGGAAAAGGATGGCTATTTCTCATTGATGCTACTGGATAAGCAGTGCTGTGGAGGGTATATAGGACTTAGAAATACTGGCCTTGCACTGTGCTGTTGTATATGCTTGAGGATAAAAGTTTGAATGCGGCTGCAAAAATTGCCAGTCTTTTGGGTCAGAGCACTTAGAAGGAGAAAAGCTGGGTGTTGGCTCTGAAGTTATAACCAGGAGGAAACAGCAGCTAATTTTTCCAACCAAGGCAGACTTCTTAGAGCCACATCATCCCTTTTGACTTTTTTAGTAGGAATATAGTTCTTGTCAGATACAAGCCCTGTAGTTCATAGTAATATCTTTTGCCAGGAATGCAGGCAATTGTTTAATTTTCAGACAGGCCAAGAACATGTTTTGCAGAAAGATAAACTGTGACTGTTGCTGCAGAGAAGAATTTGATTTTTCTTGCTGTGTAGAAAGAGGAAAACTATTTAGTCACATTTGATGGTGCCAATCTGGTTTTTTTGATTCACACCCTCCTGTAAACATTTACATAGAGCATACAATGCTATTTGTACCCCATCTCATCTGCTTAGTTGTTTTAAGTATCTATTTTAAAAAAGTGACACAGTGAATTGACCTGTGTGAGTGGGTTTCCTAGAGGGAGAAAGGGGTCACAAATTCATCAGCCTAAATAAACGGAATATTTGGATGTTGGCCAAGTCAACGTGAATCATTTGGCGCAGATCTGTATCCCCATGAATGAAGCCCACGGCCATAAATGTATTTCCTCAATTGGAGGGGCTCAGTATCAGCATCAGAAAAAATGCTTTGTGCCTTGCTTAGAGAACGAAAGCTTTCTGGCAGGGCAATCTCTCTGCAGGTGAGTAGATGGAATGTTTTATTTTCTTCATATATACAATTGCTCAATTGAAACCTAAAGAAGCGGAAAATGGTGTTGTCCTTGAGAAGAATGTGTCTGTTGACCATTTCACTTCTGCTGTTGCCATCTTGTGATTGTGTGTACTGCCTTGGGAACCACGGGTGTGTATAGTCATGCACCACAGCAGCTGCAAGTTAATGGTTTTTTCTTTGTTCCTCAAAGAATAGAACCTTCCTAATCAAATTCCAGTTTTAGAGACTTAGGAATAGATTTACCAATATGTTTTAGGAACCACAATGGATCTCAGAGCTGATCTGAGTCTTGGGAAATGTTTTAGAGGCCCATGGAATGCTAGGTGATTTTTTTTCTCTTTGTGTGGGTTTTCTAGTGGAACATCTATTCAATGTACTAGAGACAAAAGCATAAGGTTTGCCTGGAGCGGGAGAACTTTACTGTTCAGAAATTGTGGACCCAAACTTCACATACCGGTCAGTGAGAAGGCAGGGAGAGCTTTAATTGCAACTCCCTAAAAAGGGTTACTGTCAATTTTAGATTGAGCTGAACTTTAAACTTGCTCTTCCTTGATCAGTGCAGTGGGCATGAGTTGGTTTGGGATTGTGTGTAGGTTCTTAAGTGACATGGGGATGGCAGCTGAGTTTGAGGGACTCTCCACGTGCACGAGTGAAGCTCACCAGCAGGAATATCTGAATGTCATTCAGGCAATCAGAGCATGTTTCAGAAATGAATTGGGCTTAATGGAAGATCTTAGGGGCTGAATGCTGCCAAATCTACCAGTCTCTTCTATTTTGTGATAGATTCAGCTCCAGTGGACTGAAGCTTCCCTACAGCTAGAGTAGCTGGCTCTCAGTGTCCATGAAAGCTGACAAGGTCCAGGCATGACAAGTGCCATGGGATCTCTGACAGCAAAAGAATGGCAGCTGTTTTCCCAGGTGGCACGTTTGAAATGCCTTTGGGATTTTGGAGACAGGTAGAGATATTCAAGAGGCAACAGGTAACATTTTCTGTTTGATGTCAATGCCTTGTGGATTTATTTTAGCTTGTGGATTTATTTGTTTCCTAATAACCTGGGTTATTTTTTCAATGGTAATATTTGAGCAGTTCATGATTGACTGTAAATATTTATTACAGTGGGTCAACTCTAAAAGGAAGTAGTGCAGAAATATTTATGCTGTATCCATAACTTCTAATAATCATGGTATTTCAGAAATATTTACTAAAACAGTTACACTGCCTACATTTCAAAATATGTGATGAAAGCTTAGTTTTTATTCTTACATTGTGGCATAATTGTGAAATGTAAATTTTTTCTGGTGTTAGTTTAAAACATATACTATCTACATATGCCTTTTTAGGTGTTGTGGGATGGGGTTTTTCCTTTATTTTGTCCTTTTTACTTTTAAGTGAAGAGTAAGTGGAATTACTGCCAGGAGGTCCTGGCAGACTATTTCAAAATCAGTAGATTCTAACTGAAAAAAGTCATGTTAAATTGTCCTCTTGCAGCTCCTGTTGTTCTATTACTCTTTACTTCTATTTGTGTATAGAGAGGCACACATATAATAAGCATGGTCAGAAATATGATATGGAGGGGAGGAGATGATCTAGAGTTCTGAGATCTGGAATTTAAACCTAGGCCACGTGTGAAGGCTTCAGCTCTACATGTCTGATTACAAAAGTTTATCTTTACATGCAGAGGTGCTCATGGTATTCTTGTCAGAGTATCTGGGATGACTGGCAAGATGTAGGTTTTCACTTGCTTGCTCTGGTTACTCACACTTCCTGTGCAGTCTTCTGTGCTGTGGTGCTTTCACCTCCCCCAGTGTTCTTGTGCTTCCAGTGAAGTTCCCAAGTTGTGGTGCACTGGGGTTTGCTGCAGAGGTGAGCAGCTCTCATCTAGTCCTTTACAGGTACACCTCAAACCCTTGACACTTGAGATATGCTAGTGGGGGAAAAAAAAAACCCAAAGCCAAGGCCTCTAGAGGTGGCTTCTCTCTCTGGTGTGCAAAATATTTTTCTGGGAAATGTGAGGAAGAAGTGTATGGAAAACATATCAGTAGCCAATTAAACTGTAGAACTGAAGCAGGGTGTTTATGAAGTAAGGAGACCCAAAAGTTGATGGGTAGGACAGCTTTCCTGGAGACTGCTGTACATAGGCCATTACGGTTTTGCTTTGAGACTACCAGATGCAAGGTTTTATAACTGTGTTTGAAAGCTCTGGGATTTCTAAGTATAGTAGAGAATAAAGGCAAATATTTCTGAAAATTCCGGTAGTGTCCGGGATTTTGTCAGGAAAAGTGGTTAATAAAGGGAAAGGGAATTTTTCTGTAGATGAAGAGGAATGATTAGCTTTCATCTGACACTGAAGAGAGCAGATGTTCCTGAACTCCTGGAGATTTGTTCGTTGAAATCCATTGAGTTTCTCTGGACATCTCTTGTGCTGTTTAACTTGGATTTCTTGTTTTGTCTGTTAATATGAAACCATCTCATACTTGGGAAACATGCAGCAAGTCAAATACTGGTTATTTGACCATTTTTGTTTTCTGCAACTTCTTCAACCCTAACTTGGAATTGGTCTGTGCGTGGAAACAGCTTTGCCATATATATAACTAGTTTTTGTGCTTATGTAGAAAGTAAGTCATGAAACATTAAATACACAACTACCTCAAAGTACCTTTCCCCATTTTAAAATGAAGATACAAAGAGCTAGTGCAATAATTCCAGCATTCTACCAGATTTGTAAATTATGTCTGGAATGTTCTCCCTTGTGAAATGCACCTCTTTGGATGTCTGGGGGTAGACTATACAGAGTGTAACTCTTCAAATGTGAAAAATGGAGTGATGAAACTATTAGTGACATTATTGGAAGTTGGGCAGTCTGACTTGAGAGTTGGTGTTCCTGCTGAAGGTTCAAGAGTGTATTTTCTTTTGTAGGGCACAGAAAAGTAGGCTGTTGCAGTTATGAATCACTTTTGCTTCAACTTGGAATAGATTTAAGAAAAAAAATACTCCTTTGTGTTGCTGGCATAAATAGCTGTAAACCTCCAGAAGTTAAAAAATGCCCTTTTGAAAAAAATAGTGCTCTTCAGATTCTTAAAAAGTGACCCATCCCATGGGTGTTCTTTGAAGAAAAGGACGTGTAGATCACATAAGTGAAACCTCTTAAGAGGAGATCAGCCGTGGATCTTGCTGGTAAATGGAGTCAGCTATGTGGCATTAAAGTGCTTGTTTAAAGACACATCATCCACTAAAACCTTCAGATGTCTACTTTTATGGAATACTGTTTTCCTCCAGTCATTTTGTTGCTGCATCATTTTCATTTTGTTGGCTTTATACAGCTGAGAGCTCTTAGCTCCCTTAAACTGATGTTGGATGTGGGCAACAACATGCAGTGCTGGAGAACTATGTAATTTATTGATAGGTAAAATTCCTGAATGTGCTTAAAATAGATGGCATTATATATGTATATGTAATTCAAGGCAAATGTCCATATTCATACCTCCTGTTAATGGCTTGGATGTTATTCTTTTGGGTGTTTCCTTATGGCAGCTGTCAAAGACAGGAAACTGGATTAGGCAGTGCCTTAATCGGACCCAGTGTGTCTGTTCTTACAGATGACATATCTTCATATTGTATATGCTCACTTTCACAGTGTTAGCTATTTCATGTATCATGGCAGAAAATATGACTTTTGTTTATCTGAGAACAAATCTGCAGCCATTATAAAATAAACATTCTTTGAAGTCAGGATTTGTGTCAGACCAGAAGGTGTCAGTCCATTTTGTTCAGTGTAGTAGTAATGTTTCTTTGTAACTGATGCAAGTAAAATTTCTAGACTTGTGGATTGCACTATCAGAGGCGCCCCTAAGATTAAGGAGCACGTGTTCAAAATTATCTTAACCAAGTGGTACCCTAAGTAGGATGAAATGTAGGAGGGGCTGATGTCATCTGTTATTTTTCAGTAAGGTTTGACTGTGCACATTTGGCTATGCTGATAACAGGTTTGGGGGTAACTGGGACAGTAGGAGATCTGCAGAGAAGAATCTGGAGTCAGATACTTGCACAGTGGCCACGAGGCAACCAATACTGGAGAGCCAGCAGGTCTTTCGCTGGATGTATTGATGACCATCTCATGTAAAATTCATGGAGTTAGCCTTCCCATTTCTTGGCATGCTAGTGAGCTAAAGTACAGCACCTGGTTTTGGTATTGTACTGGGAGAAGAATAGTTGCAGGCAAAGGAGGATGGTCAGAGGTCTAAAAAAAGTGCTTTAAGGGAAAACTGAAAACAATTTGGATGTTTTGGTTTTTTTTAGAGGAGGCGGAAGGGAGATTTCTTTTGATGATGTTCTTTCAATACACAGAAGATAGCTGGAAAGAAAGACAAAGCTGTTGTCTTCCCTGCTGGAGATGAAAGTATTTGTGGGCTTAAATTGTAGCAAACACTTATTAAGGTAGTTGAGTCAACTCTTAAGAACAGGAGCCCTGGAATAGATTAGGAAGGCTGTCAGATTCCCAGTAGTGCCTGTTTGAAAAGGGAAGATGCTTGCCAGGTAGTTTATATATAGAAGTTGGGAGAGGTTTTAATTAAGACAGCCTGTAGTCCCTTATGGTATTACTTTATGTCATTCCAGCTATTTCTGCATGGTCTTGGGATGAATTTCAGTTACAGCACACTGATCTTCTTGCTTCTCCCCTTGGGATGAGCTAGCCTTGTGTTACTGGCAGTTAGTGGATGTGGGGATAAGGATTTGTGAAACTGGTCGCGGCTTTAACACTTAAAAGTGAGGTAGATTGTCTTAGAGAGGTCATCTAGTCCAGTCTTTCTGCAGTGAGCAGGGGCATCTTCTGCCACATCAGGTTGCTCCAAGTCCTGTCCAATCTGACTCTGGAAGTTTCTAGAACTGGAGCACCCACCACCTTTCTGTTCCAGTGTTGCACCACCCTCACTGTAAAAAAAACCAAACCAAAACAAACCAGACTCATAGAGCTTCCTTAGTGTTGGAATTCAGGTAAATGTACTGTATTTGGAAAAGCAATTGGGAAGTATTTTTAGTTGGAGGTTTTAAATCTGTTCTGAATTTCAGTTTTTTTTGTACAAGCGTTGTTCTAATGAAAGCTCACTCTTTGGTAGTTCTGTTCTGCAGCTGAGAACCACAGACTTTCTGGGGGGGATTTCTAGAGCTTTTTTTGTGTGGGTCTTGAGAAGGGCAATGATTTCCTTCAGTTTTTCATCCTGTGGTTCTTGTTTCAACACAGAAGAATTTAGCACAAGTCAAGAACTTCAGGCTCAGAGCTTCAGGCAGACCAGGACTAAGCTGCACTGGCTGCACAGGTACCAAGCTTATGCTGGGGTTGTCTATCTACTCCAGACAACTTAGAGTGTATTGCTTTGGTGTATAATGCTAGTGCAGGAAGAATATTCATCCATTAATATATAATTACTGGCTGTTCACAGCAGTTGCTTTAGTTTTAATTTAATAAAGGGGCAAGTGTTTGAAGATTGTGTGTAGAAACCAGATGTTGCATAGAACATGAACCAAAAAAGAAAACACGTTCTTGGGTCTTGTACATTTGTGGAGTGTAGATAGTTATATTATTTTCATTTCATTAATTCAAAATTCAAAGATTTGAAGAGGATCTTAAAGTGTTGTCTTTGTCACTTTATTATCTAAATTTTTTAGGGATTTTAATTGACTTCTATGTAGCTTTCTGGCAAATAAGATGGATGTGTGAAACTGTTAAGTCTACAGTTGTCACATGAGAAACTGTAAAGATATTTAAGAGCAGAAAGAATCATCTGTACCAGTACATGGTTTCCCTTTTGATACAGAAACTGACTAGAACTAAACAAATCCTTTTTCTGTGCCTGGCAAAGCCATAGTCTTTGTACACATGTGAAGTTACTGTGAAAGGTTAGAATCCTGAACTGTAAATATAACTGAATTGTAAAATTCTCTTGAGTCCTTGCTTCCATATTCCATGTGATTTTGAATATGAAAAAGGTGATAGATGTCAAATTAGTGATTTTTTCCTTTTATTCTACTCAAATGAAAGAGCAGAGATAATAACTCACTGACCTTATGCCAAAGTCCACCTAAGGTACAGCAGCAGTCCTAAATGCCTTTAATTTTTTCCATTTGAAATCTTTGGCTGATGAGAGGATTAGAAGGTTGGCTGTAGGTGGGGCTCTTGCTGGAGACGGTTGTACCTCATTTCTACGCGGTGCTTGGCTTAAGGCTGTGCTTCAGCGTTTGATCTGACTTCAGCATGCACAAAATAGTCCCATCTCTTAGATGGCTTAGACTACTGGGGTGTACAGTGCTTTTTTTGTCTGCAGCTGTCATTATCTGAGTGATGGAAGAGTTTACAACTTGTGTGTTGTGGAAAACTTGTTCCCCTTCCCTGTTGATAGCTGTGAGAGACTGGGATGCTTCTGCTGACATTCTTCAGCTTCAGTGCTGTGACAGCAACAAGAAGTCAACAAAGTAACCTGGTATCAGAAAAGGCATCAAGGAAAGAAGTAAGGTAGAGCCTAGTCAAATGGTCTTTTTGGTTTATGGGAACCATTCAGATTGAGTTTTCTGAAAATGAGGCTTCAAAGTAAATAATAACAATAAAATTAAATGCTTAAGTCCCCTCTCTTCCCTGAACTTGGTTGTGAGTTTAGGATGCATTAGATGAGTATGAGGCAGTCGGTGAGCTAACTAAATTTTGAAGTTAATGCAGTTCTTATCATTAAAGTACCTTTCTCATGAAGAAGAAATTCCTCTCCTTCCATATTTATAAAATAACTTGTCTTTGTGTTTAAAGTCTTCCCTGGCTTAAATGGTCGCGTGTAACTTTCTTGGTCCTTTACGTTTGTTGTACTCAGTATCTGTTGAAATTGTAGGAAACTGGAACACTTGAATGGAGTTCTTTGGAAAATGTTGATGTTAATGTTTGCAATGCCAGAGTTTAGCTGATGCTACACTCCCAAGAAGGGTATTTTTTGTGAGTTTCAGTTCTGTGCAAATCTGTTTTACAAATACAAGAATGTTTTTCAGGGAGAAGAGTAAGTGGAACAGCACCTTGAAAGTGGGTCTGGTTTAAAGAATGCAGCAATGCACCTTTGGTTTAAATAAAGAAAGCAGTGAGAATTTAAAGTTTCATATCCTGCCAATGTCTTAAATATGTTTTTTGAACAGAACACAGAACTTTTTGGATACTATCTTGGTACCTTTTTAGAGATGGTGGTAGAAGCATATGTAAGTGGGCTAAGTTTCTAGATTTGGACTAAAATTGATGTGCAGATCAGTGGTTCCAGCTGGGAAGTTTTTAATTAAGCATGCTAATTAAGTCATGTGGTGTACCCAAAAGCAGTGCTTTATTACAGGGGAGAATGGTTTTCTTGGCAGCAAACTAAGGAGAAATACTTTGTTGAGCCACTCTTCTAATTCCTGCCAGTGGGAAGAAAATATGGAGTCTTAAATCACTCAAGAAAATCTGAGTACAGGATCAAAAATGATACTCTTACTTTGCTTCATCTTGCCTTTTGCTGTTTTTAAACAGCCTTTAATATGGGACAGAGTCTTACTTTTGCCAATAGGAACAGGAATACTTCAGTGGCCATGAATCAGGTGTCTTAGAAATAGCATGCTGTGGAGAGCCCAAATGCTGAAAGGCTGGACAAGGTTCTGCAGAAGGATGCTGGTATGAGTGGGACAGGTGAGCAGTAAAGCTGTCAGGGTGATAAGTGATTGTGGTGGGTGTACTGCAGTGGGGACAGGGAAATGAGCACAGTTGGATTTGCTGCAGCTCAGGATAATGTGGAGAGCTAAACACCCACCTGATTACTTGGACTTCACAGAAGAGGATGTTCAGTCTGAAGCACGAGCTGGGGTATCAGGGGAAAGGCAAATCAGGAAGTGAAACCGATGAACTTTGTCTTAACTTGTGCAAAGTAGTCAGATGGAAATGGTATTTTTTCCTTCGTAAGTATACTGTGAGGGCAGAGTGAGCAAACATTAATTGCTGCTTTTACTTCCCTCAAGTACCCTGCCTGTGTAAAAACAACAGCGCTGAAGTTACAAAAGGATGTATTTTCTGCTGAAATGTCTCTATTTTCTGTTCTCCCCACCCAATGGAAAAGATTTTTTTGAATGTCTTTCCTCAAGAAAAACTATGCGTCTTAAAGACTTGAGACTTATATACTTGACTAAATATATACCTAGGGCTATACAACATAGCATCCCTCAGTAAGAAGTTGCTGGACTTGAGAACCTAAAAGATATTTTTTATTTTTCCAGTTATTGTAAGATATATATGAGAAGTTAAAGCAGATAAGTTTTCATTATTTCATAACACTAGCAACATAAACTCAAAAAATCAGTCTCAGATATGCTAAAGGGGACGTTCTGGCATATATGGAGGCGTCCTTTGTTGTGGCTTGAAGAGAAAGCCTTGGTTGCTCTTGTTCAAGAACAATTGTGTGCCTTCATGCAGACCACTAAAGTGGCTGGAATAAAGCTAAAGTGAATAAATAGAAACATTCTAATCTAGTTATTCATGAACATGTATGAAATGTTTCTTTGTGGCTAGTAGTAACTAGAACAGCCATGGAGCTTTATCAGATGTTGAATTGTCTTGACTAGTATTGAGTTTAGGAATTTCATATACCAGCAGACTTGTTTTCCAGTTTTCTGTTTAGGATTTGAGACCTGTACAAAAAGGCATTTTGTCTGTCCTATAACATCAGTTTTTCTCCTGTTTTGTTTTGTTTTTGTTTTTTTTTTTTTTTTCATTAGGAGAAAATAAATAAAATAAACTCTAACCTGTATTGAATTTGTCTGATTTGTTCATCCTTTCTGCCATTCTTGAAGAGGCGTTAATGTTTTTTGTCATTGCCTCTAGCATATTAGGAATGCTCACAGTTTAGGAGAATCCCCTTCTCATTTTCAGGTCCATAACTACCAATGTTCTGGTTGTTATCCAAGTTAGGGACTCAAGGAGTATTATGCAAGGAACATATATCACTTAAGTCTAAGTTGTGTTTCACTGTCACTGTTTGTGCAGCCTGGTTTGAACTTGGATTATTTGACATTTAGAGGGGAGTTGGTTGTAGTGTCTGACGTGAGAGAATGGACTGACTGGCACTGCATGTTCAAATGTAGTGGAAACTAGGTTGATTTGAAAGTTCTATAGGCATGCTTTGTCTTCTGAATCTTAGAGTATTACAGTTAATTTTCTCTGGAATTTCTGAGTTAAATGGGGTTATACTGTTAGAACAGCCTCTGTAAACCACCAGTGTGACAGCATATATAAGTTCAATGTATTGGAGAAAAATGGGGGAGAATACTGAAAAGTCATCATTAAATTTTGATTTTTGGTTGGTTTTTGGAAAGTAAGTGTCAGGTTTTGTGCAGAACATTCTTACCACAATTGTAAACCTTATAAATGAACGCATTAGATAAACTTACCTGAGTTCTATTTTAAGCCAAGTTTTACTTCTCCATCCAATTTTTTCTTTAGTAGTTTTTTGCTTGGTTGGTTTTGTTTTTTTCTTCTTGTTGGTAATAAATTTTTAAGTGCCTCTTCTTGCTTTTAGTGAAACAATATATTCTAGATGTGGATATAGAAGAGTTCTTTCTCTGATGTTCTTGAGTTGTTTTCTCAGAGGATTTTGTGAACGGAAAAAAAACTGAAACCAAAACTGGTTTTGGTCAGAATGCCTCACCTATTTCCACTTACTGGTCTCACATTCCTGACCTACTAACAGCAAAATGTTTTCTAGAAAGCTTTTTTTTTTTTTTTTTTTTTTTTTTTTTTTTTTTTTTCCCCAAGGCATTAGGCAAAAATCTTGGACAAGTTAAGATTGTTAGTATTCAATGTGGTTTGATTACGAAAATCTGTTTTCTAATGCTTCTGCAGGTAAGGAGGTTCGGTATAATATATGCCCAGACAAGAGCAACAGAAATTAATTTTGGTAGGGTCTTAACTCTAATGAAGTAGTGAAACATCAGTACAGTTTGTGCTGTATCCAAGCGCAGGTAACCTTGATGAGCTTTTGTTTGGATCATGACTCACTAAACTTTTCTTTATTTCAAGTTCTGTTGGACTTGGATAAAAGTGCAGGCAAGTGTCTGCTTATCATGTTTTATTTATTTTAATGCAGTGTTGAGATGTGCCAGTTTGTGTTTTTATGATGTATTTTTTTCTTCTCTCCGTTGACTCTTCCTGCCATGGTTCTTCTGTGTTGAAGAACATGTTGGCTAAACTCATGGTTGTTTGTTTTACTGTGGTTTTTCATTCTCCAAGTGGCATTTCTTAAATGGGTGAGCACAGCTTCAGAGGAATCATTACAAGGAATTTCTGTTGCTGTTACGTTCCTTTGGTAACGTGGAGCGTGTTGTCCTTGGATGGTTGAGCTCAGTGCCTTGGCCAGTGTGGTGACAGTGTTGTTGTTGCTGGAACAGGCACCTGCCTCTGATCCTACAGGATGCTACCAGCTATGAAGTGCTGGGAAGAACTACTATGAGCCCACTGAGCTCTTGCTGTAAATGTCCCTGTTCCATGTGAAAATGACATGCTTTTTTGTTTCTTTTGAGCAGTCCAGAGTTGTGTGCACTTCGTTTGTCATAGATAAAAAGCAACTGAGATACGTAAAAATGAAGCACCAGTTTAATATGTTTTCTTTGAGGATGTTTTCACTCTCTTGGTTATTGTGAAGCTTCAAGACTGCAGGCAGTGAACTTAATTGTATTTACAAAGTAATCACTTGGTCATTTGAAGTAGCTTGATCACTGCAGGGTTGAGAAGAAGTTTGCTCAACTCTTGGCAGAACCCTGCAAAAACTTCCATGAAGCCTGGCAAGTCATGTCTTCTGGTTATGAGGCATCAGGCTCTTCTAGTGCTGTCACATCTAGTTTATAACTAGATGTAAACTGCCTTGAACTTCTAAACTCTGGCTTAAAGGCTTCTTGTTTGTTGTGGGATTTTATATATATATAGGGGTTTTTTTGTTTGTTTTGGGAAAACCAACATGCTTGGCCTTTTTGATGTAGAACCATCTGGTTTGCTTCACCAAACCTGCAGGTGTAATCTGAGGTGCTGAGGCTTTTAAGTCGCTGCATATATCTGAGGGTTCCACGTTGTAGTGAGGCCATAAAATAACCACAGTTACTATGAAGGTGAGAAATTTTGCATTTGAATTTTGTGTGTGGCCAGCTGTGGCTCTCCATGGTTTCCTCTGACTGCTAGTACATTTCCTGCTGGTGGCTCCAGAAAGAGGAATTGAGGTAATTTGCCTATGTTTGTCTTTAAAATATGTATTCAACTTAAATGATCATCTACACTCTAGGAATGAAACTGTTTATTTTGGCCTAATTTTGCAATTTTGCTTTGCTTTTTATTTGCTGACAAACTGGGCTCTCAGTCTGATTTTTATGTAAAAAGTTGTTGCCAAAGAAATAAAAACTCTGATATTATTGGTTGATATTCGGAAAAAACCCAAACATTTAGATAAGCATTTTATTCTTTGAATAATTTCCAGTAAGAGCTAGCTAGCTGCTTGATCTTGGTTGGAAGCAGTACAGAGCACATGGACTGTAGGTCCCTCTGCTTCCAAATCTTGGCCTTCATGTTTCCTTGTGTGTTCAGACTCATTGTTTTGCCTCCATACTTCTCCCAGTATACACCCAAATTAGAGTTGTTGTTTCTGGCTGTGATTCAGGGCTCAGAATTTACTGTTTTCCAGAAAAAAACCAACATGTTTCTACACAGAATTCCTTGAAATATATAATCTGGCTGCAGTCCATTGCTCTGAATATGAGGCGAAAACTGTACTTAAATAAAAATGCCTGGCTTCAAAATTTCCTATTTTCCTCTTTTCCCAAAGGAAGTATAGTTAGGTTGCCATAACAGGCATTCTTTATTGTGATACAATATTACCAGAAAGAAACAGGGATCCTGAGAGTCAGTGATCACCTATAGGAGAATAGATTTTTGTTTGATACAATGGTGTCTGGAGTGATGACCATAATCACTGTTCTCAGGGTTGAAGGGTTTCATGTCTTTCATTGTAACTCAGAAAGAATGCAAATATATTTGAGCTTCGTAAACTTTCCTAAACAACCATGATGCTGGGATCTCTGGCTCATGTGAAATGTTAGGCTTTTGGAGTCATCTCAGAGGACTTAATTATTTTCATATTTATAATGTATATCCGCTTAAAAAATCTCAGAACATGCGGTGTGCCTAGGGAAATCTACTGCTAATTCATTGAGGCAACACTAGATTATTTACACAGCAGAGTGGTTGAATCCTTGCTTTAATGGTAAAAATTGCCATACACTTAAATGTCTGAAATCAGGATTTTTTTTTTTTTGTTCAAACTTTAAACATATATCTAGTATATTTAGCTTGTCTTTAGGAAGTTTTATTCCAGGAAGAAGCATGGTGAGTTTCTGTTACTTTGGAATGTTGAAATAATGGTGCACTGAATTTTCTGCTATGGAAAGAGCTGTGAAATATGTATTCATTACTTTTTTAAGAGTTGTTTCTCATGTTGTGGTAAGAGCTCTAAAGATGTCACCTTTGGAGTTACCAGGGTATTTAACAATTTTCTTTGAGCCTCTGTATTGCAACTACATACCAAATTTAGTTGTTGATAAAATCTTGACTTCCATTCAAGTTCCTGCTTTGTCAGCTCTGTCTCGTGATTTAATTCCCTTTATGTGGAAGTGTGCGGTCCAAAAAAGGTAAAATACACACTTTTTTCACATGCAAAGAGTTGTCCTATGACATGATGAGTCTTCAGTGCAAAACTTGATTTTCATCTCCAGGATTGCTGTACAGTAGCTGCAAGCCTTTGCAGGGCCCTCGAGTCACATTGTTGCTCGTTGTGATGGAGCTGATGGGCATAAGCTCTCTTTTGGCAGAAGTTAGTGTTACTTCCCTGTGGTAGTACATACTTTGAAGCTGAAGGAATTGATAAAAGTTGGAAGCTGTGTAGACATCAAACACCTTATTCATAAGTTGTGGAAATTCATGTCTTCTGAAGAGGCTCTGGTCTCATGATTTTATTTTTTTTCATACAACTGTGCTTTACTTCAGCAGTGGTAATGTTATTTCATTGCAGTCAAGCTCTGCTACAGGCAGAGGAAAAGTTGTTGGACTTAGAGATGTTTAGTCTAAACCAGCTGTTCCTGAATTTGGGTCACCAAATGGATTGATCTGTGGTTGGCAGGGTGCTGTGTGCTGGGAAGGCTCCAGCTGCAGTAAATCTCTGCATGGTTACAAACGTTTTTACCTTGTGGTAATGATGGGAACTACTATCCAGTGTTTTGCCTGAGTTTGTGGTAAGATCAGTTTGTGGTGGTGTGGTAGCTTTTTATGTATTCGAGCTTGATTTGATGTTATAGATGGGCAGTGTTAAAGTTTTCAGCTTTCCTGCCTGAGTGTGTGCATTTCTGATGAGCAAAAAGACACCAAGGTTTTCTGAGATGCTGTGTTTTGTATGGCATTTCATCCTTTCATTTCATGCAGTGTACATTTTTATATTAGCTCTACAGAAATGGTATAACAAATCTGTGGGATGTATATGATGTGACTTGTCCTAAACTCAAGGTACGCTAATGTTGTTAAAATTATACTTTCTAGAGTTAAAAAGGTTAGGTGTTATTTTCTTTTTGACTTAAAACTGCAACCTGTTGGGTAAAATGGCATCTTTATTTAAAAGCAGGTTCCTCTTCTGGTTTATAATTTTTTTCCCCCCATCTGTTCACATGTGCATCTGTAAAACAGAAGATGCAATTTCACTGTTCTTTGGGATGTTGAGGTTCCAGGTCCCTTGTTTTTACAGTTCATGTTCTGCAGCCAGCAGTCCTGTTCATTGTCTTCAGCTAATGGAAAAACTGTTGGTGGAGAAACCTACATCTATTCTTTTTCTCAGATCCTTAATGATGTGATGTGCCATGTATAGCAAGTTCTTTTGGTAGGAGTCTTAGATATGATATAGGTTGATGACTGATTCAGCAAAGACTGTGTTTTGAAGAAGCAGTGAGGAGTTGTTTAATAATGTGTTTATGAAATGAGTAGTTCTTCTGATCTGTGTAGACAGTGTTCTGCTTGACTATTAGGTTGTATCTTTTACCTGTGATTATAAAGCCAACCTTTTCCTTGTCGAGGAGATAAAGCAGTTGCATTGACCTTGCGTGATCAGGTCAAGGTGTATTTAAAGGTGAGTTGTGTATACCTAATTTGAAGTGAGAATCTCTGTAATGTATCTTACTTTAATCTTACCTAATTTACTCTTTCCTCAGCCCTGTGTAGATAAGACCTTGGGATGTTTTTTGTATTATGATTTACTAGTTCAGGCAGCTGGTTATGTTGTTAATACAGAGCAAGAAGCAAATACTGCATGGGGACCTCACAAGGTGAAGTATCCAGAATTTAGGAATTCAGAGTAAATTACGCAACATATACAGAGTTCTTCAAGTCATCAAGTTGGATGAAATGAGTGTGGTAAATCAAACTATTAGGTCTAATGAGATAAGACATCAGTGTTCAGTGTGTGTTTTTACTAAAGTTGAAGACCAGCAGAGAATCAAAGGTATTACCATGTGTCCTCATAACCTAATTTCCCCCCATGAACACTGACATATTTTTTTACTTTTTTTTTTTTCCCCTTTCTTTTTTTCTCTCTCTCTCTCTCTTTTTATTTTTTTTTTTTTTTTTCTTCTGTGTTCAAATCACCATTGGAGGTGGGGACGGGGCACTTTGACATTAATGAACTGACATTCAGCTGTAAGTAGAGCTGTAGCTGCCTTGAATTGACCCTAATTGGTGACGTTATCATGTGTGAGTGAGCTCATAGGCACCACCACGCACTTCTAAGAATGTGCCACTGTGGAGTCATTCATAGTTCACAGTCCTCTCTGTTGAATTTCACATCCTCCTACAAAATGTTTACAGGCAGAAGCAGCAGGGTAAGCAGACAGAAATAGAAAAGCAAGTTGTCAGTTCTGTAGATCTTGAACACTTTGAAACATGTTGGCTTAGCTTTTGTATGCTTAAAGCAGCAATCTGTTCTAAATGTAAAGGTTAGGAAATTACTTGTTCTGCTTGCTGTCCTCTTGATTAGGAGAAATTGACTTTTTTTTTTTTTTTTGAGATCTTTTTTTTGCTAAAGATTCCCTTGTCTCATTTAGAGCTATTTCCCATTTAGTGATGTGTTCAGCTAGAGCATGTGTGAATGCTAATTTCCCAGGCTGTGTGTAGGTTGGTTCCTGCCTGTCTCTGAAGTATTTCTCCCAGAAAACCTTGAGCACATGTGGGTTGGTGACTTTGCTGTTGAAATCTGTTAGGTGGCAGTAGAATTAAGAAAATGAAAGTAGTCAGTGCCCAGCAGTTTGGAATTCTCCATAGGGTGTAGAATTGAGGTAGGTTGGTCAAGCATCTCTTTAGTTTAGATGGGTCTGCTTTAAGTCTGTTTTGCTTTGTTGCAAAAACAACAACAACAACAACAACAACAACAACAACAACAACAACAAAAAACCCAAAAAAACCTACCCAAAGATTACTATACCGCTTTAGAGATTATGGTTTGGAAATAAGCTCTCATGTTAGAGTTAATTTATTTATAGCCTCAGATGGTTTTGTGATATTTATCTGTTCCTACATTTCTTGTGGCCTGTCATGCATAGATGTAGGTAGCAATTGGTGGCAGAGGTGTCCACTGGTGTAAAAAAAATACATCTGGCTTGCAGTTATAATTCAGTTTGCAGTCTGAATATTTACTTCATCCACAAACAGGTGCAAACATGGAGTGACTGTACTGCCGAAGATGTAGCCCTCACTATTACAAATTTCTTAAGGGTGTTTTGTCAAGATACTAAAACATGTGGCATGAGGTAGAACAGGTAAAGAAATTTAAATCAAATGTAGGTGGGAAACAGCCCTGCAATCCTTCAAAGCAAAGGTTTTGAGAAGTTTGTGGGCAGAAGTTTTGTATGGCACAGATTCCTGAGCAGTTGTATTGGGTTTGTGTGAATAGCAGGGAGGTTTTGGTAGCAGAGAGGCTGCAGGGGTGTCTTCTGTGAAAACCTGTCAGAACTTCTCCCATGTCCAACAGAGCCAATGCCAGCTGGCTTCAGAACAGGCCAGCCAAGGCTATCAGCAACGGTGATAGCAGCTCTGTGATGACATTTTTAAGAAGGGGAAAAATACCTGTGCAATAGGAGTGGTAGAGTGGAGTGAGAATACGTGAGAATCAGCCCTGCAGAGCAAAATCAATACAGAATGAGGGAGTGGAGGTGCTCTGGGTGCTGGAGCAGAGGTTCATCTGCAGCTGGTGATGAAATCCATGGTGTAGCAGAGGTCCACCTGCAGCCCGTGGAGGAACCCATGCTGGAACAGGTGGATGGCCAAAGGAAGCCATGGCCCTGTGGGAAGCCCACACTGAAGCAGGCTCCTGGCAGGACCTGTGCAGGGAGGAACCCACGCTGGAGAAGGTTTGCTGGCAGGACTTGTAATCTGGGGGGGTACCCACAGGGGAGCAGGTTGTGAAGAACTGCAACCTGTGGGCAGTACTGGCATTGAAGAAGTTCATGGAGGATTGTTTCCAGTCAGAGGAGCACCATGCTGAGTAGGGGAAGAGTGTGAGGCCTTTTTCCCTGAGGAGGGAGGAAGGAATGGCAGAGACAAGAGGTGATGAAACAACTGCAACCACCATTTCCTGTCTCCCTGCACTGCTGTGGGGTAGGAGGTAGAGAACATTGGGAATAAGTTAAGCACATAAAGAATGGAGGGTAGGGAGAAGGTGTTTATGAGATTAATTTTTATTTCTCATTATCTTACTCTAGTTTGGTAATAAATTAAACTAATTTTTCACCAAATTGAGTTTATTATGTCTGTGACAGTAATGGAGGAGTGATCTCTCCCTGTCCTTATCACAAGCTGTCAGCTTTTAGTTTTGTTTTTTCTCTCCCTTGTCCAGCTGAGAAAGGGGAGTGACAGAGCATCTTTGGTAGGCACCTGGTATCCAGCTGGAGTCAACCCACCGCTGTGTTGGAACTAGTGATGCCTCCTTTATAAGGATTTGCCCAGTCTTATTTATTTATATGCTGTAACTTGGTGACCTTGGTTTCATCCTCTCACAGGCAGAGAAGGCATGGACCTTGGCTTGTTTGGAACAGAGCATGTTTTTGCTGGTGCCTGGTATGTGTATGCTGATCAGTTGGCTTCCTGCTGCCAGACAGGATGAAAGAGCTGGGGGAGTATTCCTGGTTTTCTGATTGACAAGGGATCAAAAACGTCTCTGAGATTTCTGCTCTATCAGGCTAGGCTGATAATGACCAGTGAGGTCCAGGTCTTTTTGTGGTGGGGAGGAAAAACAGATGGGCAAACTAGTGACCAAATAAGGTTAATTAGCTCAGAGAACCAGTTTAAGAGCAGTGGGGTAACCAGGATTCTGAATCTACAGAAAAAAAAAAAAGACTGAAATACAAAATACAAAAAAGCAGAGATGAACTTTCCTTATAATATGTCCCTTAAGGCAAAAGTTTAATTTTTTTACCCAACATATCAAATTGCAAGTTGTATTTTAACCCTGTCATTACACTGAGTGCCTTGCAAGCGTTTCCTAATGAATCCATTGCTTCCTAAAGAAACTGTCAGCCAGAAAGACCAGCTCACTGTGTGAGGTTTTCAGTTCAGTCCCAGGTCTTTCCTAGTTTTTACTTTGCTGTCTTTATCGCAGTTTTTAGTTTTGATTTAAATCACAGGACAGCTTTTCACTAATAGAGGAGGGACAAAAGTTGATTCATAGTACTCTTGTATGGCAGTGCCTGTTGTGAGGTGAACCCAAAGCTAGTGCTTGGTTCTATTCTTACTATTCTGTAGTAAGTTCGGTCATGTAATTTCTGTGGGATGGGTTGTTTGCATTTCCATTTTCTCAAGGAGAGAGTCACAGTCCACCTAAGACTATCCCTCCATGATTTTGGGAAGGGAATTGTAGCATAGATAATCAGGGTTTTATACTAAGGACCCAGTTTCTGTGGTAACGTGTAGAGGGGAGTAAGAAGTCTCTTGTAGCAAGACAGGAGGATGCTGCTAGGATACAATCCTTTCTGGGGCCATGCTCCAATTCTTCCCCTTGAGGTCTGAGGTATGGGTTGCAATGTGCCTAGGTGAATAGGACTTCTCTATACAGCCAAGGGGATGTTACCAAGGACTGCTTAAAATTTACACAAATCTTTTTCTAAAGGTCATCATGTAGCTGGAAAATAGTTCATAAATATGTATGTGGTAACAGGGGTTTTTTTGTCTTTTTAGCTAAATACTAAGGCACTGTAATCCAATATGCATTGTTCTATACAAGTTTGAAGTAATTTAGGTAGGAAGAGGTAGGGCAGCTTCATCTCAGTACTTCTGGAAGGTAGTGACTAAACATCCTCTTCCGTTCATTGCTCCTGAATCCCTGCTGAGTACAGTTACTTCATATTCTATGTCTGCGGTCTCCTCCTCTCTTCTCTTCCACATTTGTTAGTTTTAATCTGTTTATGGGAGAGAAGAAATCTTTTGAGTGTACTTCTGAGAAGTCTGGGTGATTTCCTTTCAAGCCAGAGATCTTCCCTTCCGAGATCTGCCAATATAACTCAATCTCAACTGAATCAACAATCTGAACTTGAAGCCTGACTGCCTAGACCCTTTCATCTGTTCTGTGTTTTCAGTCTTGCTAGGCATGGTAGATTTCCCTTTGTTGTCCTTGTCTAAATAACCATTTCTTACCAGTTGATTGAAAGTAATGTCATTATTGTATTTTAATACTTAATAAGGGATGTGGCATTTTATTTTTCTTCTTTTCCTTTTATAAGCATATTCTCATTTTCTTTTTGGGGACATTTGCTGTCTTAGTTTTCCTTTATTGTTCTCTGTCTGCTCTCTACAAAACATGCTCCTTTTTCTCTCTGGGTATCACTACTTCTGTGGCTACTGAGCTGTCCTTTGTTGACTTGGCATCTTGCACATCTGCTTCTGTTGTTACTAATGAAGTTTCCTTTCTTGTTTCTATTTGTAAAGCGTGTGGGATGCCATTCTTTCAGTGCAGTCTGTTGTGTGATATGTTGGCTGTAACTCTTGTTTTTGTCACTACTTGTTTACCACTTCAAGTAAAGATTATGAGAAATGGTGTCTATCCTGACTTGAGGATGAGTCATACACATAATAGAAGGCTAGTTTTTCATCACTTGAGCAAATGAATTTTGGTCACAGTATCTGTAACAAAGTGCCTGATGTGAAACTTCTGATAAAGTCAGTTTTGACAAGCTAGCTGCCACTGGAACCAGTGAATTATAATGAAATAAGTTACAACAACAAAATAATTAGCTACTTCTTTGTCAGCACCTTGCTCATCAGACAGGACAGAGCCAGCAGATTGTTCGTCTAAGCCTTTCTATTTTTCTGAGAAGTAGTGACCAAATAAGTGAGTGCTCTCAAAAGGGTATTGAAATTATGAGTCTCTACTGTAATGTTTTCTCTACTCGCAGTGCACACCTCTGGTGTATTTTAAGCCTATAAATTACTTTCCTGAGAGAACTACTCAGGTCAGAGCCTATTTGAGTTTACCCCTGAAAGTCTTCTAAATCAATGACATTATGTAACAGATTCTGAGCTGCTTTCCCCTTTTTCTGTTCGTTTTTCATGGACAACAAATAGTAGCAGTAACTTGTATGGCAGGTCAAAAAATGCCCTCCTTTGTTTTTAAACTCTTTGAAGTAAATGATACATACCTATATTTGCAGATTTTTTTTTTCATGCTGTCAAAATGGACTTCCAGTACTGGCCATATTCCCACTCCTTCCTATATGGTCTCACTGGAGCTTAAACGACCACACAGTGAGCTGGTTGAACTTACTTATTCATGAGAAAGTTAACTCTGAGAGTTAACAGTTTTCTGCCTGTCGAATTGGTTTATTTTTGTATCTGTGATGACAAGGGATGGGACAGACTGTATGGCTGGGGAGAGAGTGAGGGCAGAAAGAAGTGTCCCTTCTGATGACAGCGAAATATTAAGTATTAGGTCACCTTAGCAGCCTTGTTTAGCCACACCCATAACAGCCTAGTTAAAGACTAAAGGCACTTGCATGTTTGTCCTGAAGGGCTGGCAGACTTTTCCTTGAGAAGCAGTTTCCTTCCTTAGATGGAAACTGCAGTCACATTTTCAGATGCAGGTCTGTGTGCAGATCACTTGTCTCATATGATGGTGACAGTAGGTTAAAACTGCTTAGAGTTGAGGTTTTGTCATGGCAGGGCTGGAAAACACTACTGAAACAGGTTTTCATGTTGCATTCATACTGATAGTTGAAAAAACCAGAGACAGCAAAGACTGGGTTTTGGTTTTTTTTTCCAAGTCAGTGTCTATAGTAATGACTTGAAACAGGAAGGCTTCAGCTTCATTCAGTTAATAACACTTTCTTCCTAATGTTTTTCTATATGTTCTTACCACTCCTTTCTTCTCTACCAACAAACAAAAGAGGGCGAAGTGATCCTTTCAGGTACCAGTGAAGATTGCACTTGGATTACAAATTGTGTCAACTGTAAGGAAAGGAGGGGGGTGGAAGATGGGTGTACTTGCCAAAGAAATCCTGGCAGTACCTTGAGATCTCTGTTGGCATTACCATTGCTTTTTAAGATAACGGACTAGGTAAACAGGCTTCAGACAGGCCCTGGTATGTGGTGAGCTGTACTTGGCAGCTGGTTACTTGTACCTGGAGTTTTCTTGGAAGAGCAGCTATTCTGGTGCACCAGTTGACTTGTTGAGTGTAGAAACTTCTGGTCAGGTTTTATATTTAGGGATTGTCTTAAATACAGACACGATGCCTAGTCAGATACTGCTGTCTGTATATGTCCTAATTAAAATATGTGGTTCATATTTTGTGGGTGCTAGTCATATTTTGTGACTAGTTTAATGGTGGAATTAACAGCATTTCAAAGTCTGATAGATTTTTGGGGCAACATTTTAAAAATTTTTTTATAACTGTAAATAATTCCTGGGATTGATTTTTATGACGGAAATGATTTTGGTGTTCAAAGACATTCAGATTTTCAGCTTTCTCCTTTACAAGGTGGATATCAAGTCTAGCAGAGAACAGCTGAAAGTTGGCAGTTAAAGTAACTTTATGCACATGAGGCATTCACCTCATGTGATGAAACTTGTACTTAAAGGGAAGAATTGGAAAGCTCTTGCTTAAAGCTCACGTTCTTCAGCCTGTGCTAGTGGTGGTGTAGCATTTCTCATAACTACACTCAGCTTGGAAAAATCGAAAGAAGCTGATTGCTGAAATTAAGCAAGCAGTTCCAGAAATGATGCACAATCAGTTCTGCTGTTTGCCATCATCGAAGTAAACAGCTTCCCTCTTCCAAATTGGCATTTGGAGATGTGGCAATCCAGTTAGAAGTGCAAAGCTGTCTTAGTTTATGCGTGTACACAGAAGTTAAGGGTTTTCTGGAAGCAGTGGCATTTTTTCTATGCAAGTAGCTGGAGAGTGGGGAGGTAGTGCAGGGTAGTATTCTTTCTTACTTCGTGCTTCATCCTCCCAATATTCTTAAGTGTGTATAATTCATGTTTGTGTTTCATATGATGTTTATATGATGTTGAATGCTGTGTTAAGTGGAAGGCAGATCTGCAGTTTTCATATGACAGTGTGGTGCGTGAGGTTTTTTTCTGAAAACTTGTCTGTATTATAGACAGTTTTAACAGCTGTGTGAATTACAGGATGAAATGAAAACTGTATTAGTAGAGGGGTACTTGAAGAAATAGGTCTAAAATTTAGTATCTCTTTTGAGAGAAGATAATGTTTTGCTCTACAAGAAGTAAACATATTTTGAGTTGTTTTGTTTCTGATGTACAGAGATAGAATTTACTCAGTGCTTTCTACAGTCCATCCTTTAAAAAAGCATCTATGCCGAAGGCATTAAAAATGACACTCAAAAGCTGCTATAATTGCTCCCATAAAGTTGGATTAGGAGCTTTCAACTTCCCTATGGGTTCTGGAAGCTTTACAGGCACTTGCTCAACTTCTGAAAGAAGAATATGTTGCAAAAAGGAGGTGTTCTCTTGAGGCGTATGCATGTGCAAGTACGGAAGTGGCACAGTGGGTGATGTACCTGGAGATACCACCAAATGGAGAAGATCTTACCAATCTTACCAGTCTGAATGGGTTGTTGGCTGCCACGTAGTTTGCCTTTAGGGATTGAAAGCACCTCTGGTAGCCAGAGGCTAAAATTGACTTGGATTTTAATGTAATGACAGTCTAATAACTACCTTTGTGAAAACAGTTTCCAGCTTGCAGTTGGTGGCCTTGTCTGGTCCTGGCATCAAACTGGTTAGTGCAGGTATGGTCTTTTATCTCTGGCTCATGTGTTTCAGGAGTGCCAGAGCTGATGAGGGGACAGCAACTGTGTGTGCCCCTTGGTCTGTATGCTTTACGGTTTGGGAACTGATTTTTTGCACCCTGGCCTTCAGATGGGATGAGTTTAAATTCTGGGAGATTTTAAAGCCTAAAATGAATAATCGTTGTCCCCATGTCACAGGATACTTGTAATTTCTTGATGAATTTGCAGACAAGCAGGGTGGATGTTCAGTAACACAGCTGGGAAATAGGATCATCCTGTTTGCACACTTGTGTGCAGAAGTTGGGGAGTATGAGTTTGTGATGGCTTCTTTCCCAGCTTCAGGATAAACACTCTGTAGACCAGTTTTTGATTGTGCATGTATCTGGACAATGATGATTTGTACACAAATTCAAATTTGCCTTTAATCACAGAGAGGCTGTATAGCTGCAGAGGAGGCTGAAATAATATCAGTGACTGTCACTCAGCTCTTGAGATGGATTGGAGTGTGTGGTTGGGTATCAGGAGAGGTACGCTTCCCATTTGAGGGAATAAAAAGGAACAAACTACAAGCTGACACTGTAATTCTGAGTCACAGATAGGGAATAAGCAGGCCAGGAGAAGAGCTGAAAGGAGCAAAATATATCTGAAGAACAATTTGAGTAAAAGGAGAAAGGATATGGGAATACAAATTAGGGAAGAGATATAAAACTGGGTAGAATAAGGTTTAGGTGGACATAACTAGTCTTGAACTATATGCACTTTGTCTTTGAAACATTCATTTTTGGTTTAAATTCAGTAAGCCCGCCAGATTTGTGAAACAAATGTGGTGCAGTTTTATAGGAATTTGAACTTCTGCTTGCCCTCTGAGTAAACCTAAATGTGCTGAGCTCCAGCTGACCATGTTTTGCATTAAAACAATCAGAAACTGCCTGTTGTACCTACTGCTGTAATTGTCAACTGTTCACAAACAGAATTGCAACACTCTGTAGGCTTGAGGTGGGACTAGGAAGTTTTTGTCTTTGGGTTTAAGCCTCTTTGTATTCCCCAGGGTTCTTGCTTAATTATGAGATGTGGGTTGCTTTTAAGGAGAGGTGAGTTTATGGTATGATCAAGTAACTTCAGACTCTATAAAAAAAGAATGCTGCCTATTCCAGGTAATAGTAATAAACATAAGGCTTTGTAGCCTTTTTGACTTCAAGGGATATTGTCACTTTTTTTCTTATCTCTGTTAGTTAACTGACAAAATCTCACTGTTTGTATTAATTCCTGGGCTTCTTTGCTGTTCCGTGTTGTATCTACCCATTGCGATAAGTAATTCTTGGTGTTTTTCTTTCTATTTTTGTTGCTCTGATTTGTGTTTGGAAAAGGCTCCAAATTACTACTTACAATGTTTCTCCAAACAGTATGGTAAACTTAACTGAATGAGGGATTCTGTAGATAAACTGCCATACAACCTAAACAACCATCTCTGAAAAAAGCCTTCTCAGTTCCTTCATTCGAGTATGTGATGAGAAGAATAGTGCAGAAACTGATAATCTTGCTGATTTCTGTTCACTGTTGGTCTTGTCATAGAACAAAAATACTGTTTCATTTGCCATTGTAATATTTTTGATACACTTGTCTCACTTTATTAAGAAAAGAACCTTATTTAAGTGTTGGAGTTAATCACAAAAGTTACCCTAGTAAACTGTTAAAAGGTAACCCAAGACCAAATATAATGAGCTGAAGTCATGCAAGCAGAAGATGTAGGTGGCCTCTGGTAACAGGTTCAATGATTTTTGTAGTGTGATATCATAAACATTACCTTCAGGAAACTGCTTACATTTGAAGAATAAAAATGTGCAGTATGCGTAGTAAAGCATTAACGAGTCAGCATTTAGAGTTAGTATATGGAAAATCCTGAGTTACATACTTAGAATGGCTTAGGATATATTGCAAACCCCTGTAATATTAACATTGTTCTCAACACCCATCCATCAAAACACTGAGGTTTTTCATGTCCTGTGAATCAGAAGAACTGTGTATCTTGTGGAGCAAACAAAAATTCATAATTTCTTCAAGGTGCTTTTATTGTGATCAGCGATAAGGATTCAAACTGTGTGCATGTAATGATTTCAAATTGGCTTTTGACCAGTGTATTCTCTCCATCATGCCTTTGCAACATGGCAGTTCCAGCCATGTCCTTTTGAAAGATTTGGGAAGATTGCATCCTGTTCTACAAGACTCTTAACACGGCTGAACTTGTTTTTATGCTTGGATTTTCTTTCAGAAAGTTACAAATCTAAATTTTGGAGTAGTGTCGGGGCAAAACAAATGAAATCGATACCAGTTAGTGAATCATTTAGTGTATTTTAGTGTACTGTCATCTAGGATTTTTCTTTTATAGGTCAGGTTGAATTTTTCTTACTTTGGTTTGGTGTTTGTTTCTTTCCCAACAAGGTGAGCAAAGACATTAAAAAGGATGTTTATCATAGTTATATGAAGTATAATATTTGAGAATTGTGGGCTTCCAAGGTACCCTAATTTAAATACACGGACAGGAACTGACTTATTTAAAAAAATATTTTTCCTAATTTAATTCATTAGTAAAACAGAACTTGCTGCTTTTATTTATACCTATTTGTTGCTAAATGTGTGGATGTGTTGTTAACTGCTTAAAATGACAAAGTGTTTAAGTGGGGATGAAACCCTTGGTCTTTAGTACCTTCGTAGTGTTTGGGGTATTCACCAGTGCTGTTATTCCTGAGGAATCAGTTGTTCTCTCTGGTCATAGAGCTTCAGGCCGAGTTCTCTCTGTTGCCACTTAAATGGGTAATTTCTTTCACTAGAACCTAAATACATGGAAAAGCCCCAAATAATTTTTCTTACAGTTTCTCTGTTGTTGCCATGGATGCTTGTTCCTCACTGCCTGCAAATGGAGTGAGAGAGGGCATGGTCTGGTAGCAGATTCTACTGGTAGATTGTTTGGTCTCTTCACAGCTTCCCAAGGCCTGGAAGGTGTCACTGAAATCCATTTCCAGCAGGGCTCAGGTGCTGACCCAAGGCAAGAATTGCACTGCATTGTTTGCTCCTACAAGTGTGGCTGTTTTCACTTCCAGCTTGGCTGATCAGAACGGGATCTGTCTGTGTTGCCAGGTCTCAGCTCAGTCTAGTGCCTGACCGCTGGGTAAGAGTTTTGTTCTGTGCAGGCTCTTGTCTCCAGGGAAGAAGAGTTGTATGCTCTAGGCCTGTCTTCTATGTTACCATCGCAGCAGCATGTAGTATTGAAAGCTGTTCTCAGGCTATCTTGTAAAGAACAAGATAAAAGTAATATTAAGGTGTACTGGCCCTGCACTCCTGCCCTGAAACTCTGTCCAGAGGAGGAGACAGCTCTGCCCTGCTGCAGACGACCCAGTAACAGAGGTTTGGGTCAGAAGAGCAGGCTGTAGGTGTGTTCAGAAGCAGAAATTAGGATGAGAGCCTGACTACCTCCTTGCTCTGTGGCACTCATTTCCAAGGCAGAGGGGAATACCAGTGAGGCTGCTTTGTTTGTTAGTACTTGAAAGCAGCAATGTGCAGATGCTTGATGTGGCCTTGTCTCTTTTGAAGAAATTTCTGTAGCTGAGATACTGGCCACTGACTCAATGGTCTAAGCTTGTTATTTCTGTTCCTCCTAATTTAAGATTTACCTGGAGAGGATGGGCATTCATGAAGAAGCAGATACCTTTTAAAGGTGTGTTTTACTCCAGGTAGAATTCCCTTGAGATGACATCAATGAGCAATAACTATGGTTGGTCACACAGCTGGGAGCAGGCAGCCTACTTCTAACCTGGGCTGCCTTTGCTGACACTGAAGCTCTCAGAGCTGGAGCCTGTGGCACAGAGGTGTGCAGCTGTTTTGGAAGCAAGCTTTTCTTGACCCTTAAGTATCCGGAGTAATGTGTAATTGAAATAACTAAGCTTCGTGTCTTCCTTCTCATTCTTCTGTATCCTGAAAACTAGGCTTCTTACCACATCTGCTTCAGTCTGTACTTTCCTGAGGCCTGTCTGCTTGTAAGAATACAATGAAAATTAGATCATGAAATTGTATTTTGATAAGTGTTCCTGGTATATTAAGCCAGTTTGAAATAGTTCATAATATTTTCTTTTCCGGTTTTGATTTAGAAGGTAAGAAATACCATACTGAGTCAGGTATTTGGTGTTTGTATATCCCAATATGAGGTCTTCAACTGTGACAGTCACATTGCTATTTAGGGAGTACAAGTGAGGCTGGCCATTCTATGACTCACTATCCTCCCACTTTTCTAGGATCCAGTCATCAGACTGGGAACATTAGAGGCTGCATCCTTGTCTACTCCCTTTAGTATCTGTTCATAGTCCTGAGATAACAGGTTTCCAAAGCTCTTTACCAGTTATATTGATCTTACCTACTGCCATCAAGTATTTATTGCCATTCAAGTAAGTTTTGAATATATTACACCCTCCTGTCTCCATCATCTTGCATTCAGATTGAAGAGCCCCAGCCTCTTCAGTTTTTTCTTCCAAGGCAGCTGCTCTGTCTTTAATCCTTTAGTTGACCATTACTATACCTTTTAAAATCTTGCTTTGCCCTGCTCATATGCTATTCTTGTCTCCACATCTTGATTCTTAAGACTAAGTTTTTACATAGCAGCACAATTACTTTCTGCCTTGTTCTGAGTTCTTCCAGAACTGGTTATGTCCAGTATCTAGATGACATTTTAATGTGTGTTGGATGGTGAGCCTGTAATTTCAGCATTGTCACTGATGACTTCAGGATCACTTCTTTGAATTGTAAACTCCAACTATAAATTCAGTATGGAAGCCCAATATGATTTCCCTCCCATTTATTTTTGTAGATCTGTTTACATTCTGCATTGAAGCTCATCTGCCACACTTCACTTACTCAGTTTAGTGAGGATCTTGCAGAGTTCACAGTTACTACCGTTGCAGCTGGCTGACCTGAAAAAGCTTAGCTTTATCTGCAGACTTGGAGGATTTCACTGGGCACTTCTATCTAGGTCAGTGAAGATGTTGAATAGAATGATTCCTAGCAATGCTGCCAGGTCAGCTCCACTATTGACTTCTCTACAGTGGAAAGTTGACTATTAAGTCTCACCATTGCTTCCTAGTCTTTAGCCAGCTTTTTGCCTATAATTGGATCTTTCCTCTATAGCCTTGACTTTTTGCCATAGACTATGAAAGGAGCACTCTGAACTTTTTCAAAGTCCAAGTATGTGTTTTCCTTGGACTTCTTTTACCTGTTTGCTTGGAGTGCTGGCTGGATTTCTCTTAGCCAAAGACATATTCAGCTTGTTTCAGCAGGTTGTTTGCTATGCTCTTAATATTGGCAATCTTGCCATGGATGGAGATGGCATTTACCCCTAGAGACTCCCACTGGAGAATTTTTTTGGGGAGCCAGTTGTTGAAGAACTTGAGAAAAACTTGCAAGTAGTGAGATGTTTCCTCTCCTGACTCAGTGTGCCCAAAAGCATAGGTTTGGATAATGTGAAGTGAAAACTCAGTTATAGTTAGAGCAGTCCTGCAGATTTTAAACTACATTGTGTTACAGGGCATATTAGGCTAAACTGGGTAGATGGCTTCATGTAAATATTTATGTGACTTGCAGTTCTAGTACATTAATTCTGATGAAATTAAGAAAAAATTAAGACAAGTGCTGAGCCATTCCTAGCAATTGTGTTACAGGTATTTTCTGATAATGACAAGAATTATCTGTGTTAAGACTAACAGACCCCTTACCTCTTGCTGCCTTTTTGTTGTTGTTGGTTGTTTTTGGTACAGATTTACATTAGTTTTCCTGGTGGGGAAGTCTGTCTGGCCCTGACCTGTTCAATCCACCGTGCTAGGGTTTTTTTTTCCACAGCTGTGCTGTGAAACCAAGTAGTGAGATGATCCAGCCTTGCAAATGTGTTTTTTTAATTAAAAAACATAGGTTGCTTTCCTCTTCTTTATTGATATTTATAGCATAGCCACACAAACATTTTCAGTATATTTTAATATGTGATGAGTTATGGTAGAAGGGGAGAGCTGCCACAGCGTGTGGGAGACTTTTTAATCTAATTTTTAGCTACCAGACAAAAGCAACATGCAACTACAGTATCAGCCAGTAAGTTCTTATGTAAAGCCCATCAAGTAAGGAGTTCTAATCCTGTTCTGTATAAAAAATGGCTTCACAGTTGTGGCTGCTGTGTTGATTGTGATATTATTTTCATGAAGTCCACTGCTACCTTTTTCTAGTACAGTGTCATTCTTTATGTGCAAATATGTAATATGCAGTAAATGTTGACTTGTGGCCACAGGGTATGGTAATAGAATATTGAACTCCTGTAGCATTGCTTTGATCTAGAAAGACTTGTGTCGGTGACAGTAAGTCATTATTGAATCCTGATAGGAAATATGGAAGACAGCAAATTGCTTTTCTGCTTGAATTAACTTTTATGTTGCCTTCAGATTGCTCTCGTTGATGCTGAAGCTGAAATAATAGAATGTGAAAGAACATGCATGTGTAAAACTGCAGTATATTGTACTGGTGTGTGATTACCTACTTGCAAGGGATGTTCCAGTGTCAAAGCTCAGCCATCATTTTGGAGAAGGGAATGATGGCTGTGAAACCCTGGAGCTCAGCTTGTCTGTTGGAGGCTTACAAGCATCTGTATATTCACCAGTTTTTGTCATAAGGGAGAAATCCTGTTAAATGTTTTGTTTCTCATAATTGGACTGGCTTAAAGTGTTTTTTTTGAGAAATGGGTTGTCTGTGTTGTGTTGATCGTGGCCATGGATTAAACTGAATGTATTTCGTAGACAATTGACCTCTCCTGTGTGGATTCTGTGGGGACTTCATTATCTGATGGGGTAAATGGTAGGAGGCTGGATTGTGAAATTTAAAGGAATAACTTAGATCTATTAAAAACCAGTGTGTATCTACTCTGCTATGTTGAAAACCACTGCAGTGGTATTCTCAGGATGTTATTTTAATTGTGTGGAAATCTGTGAATGTTATCCTGGTTTGTTCTGGTGACTGATTTTTTTTTTTAAACCTAGTGATGTTTTCTTAGATGAACATGAAGACCCAAGATACTTTATGTTTTTTTTCAGTTTTCAAAGCCTGCGTTTGGGGAGTGTGTTCCTATCTTAGCTGTAGATCTTTCTGTTTTAATATATCAAGGAAATAATGAACTTCTTAGCTTTAAGAAATGGCTGTATAGTTAATTTGACAGAATTTTCTTGGTTCATGAGCCATATTGTGCTTCCAAGCTTTAAAGGCCACAGGTCTCCTAGTGACCAAGGGCATTTTCTCCTCTGGATACAATTTCTAATTCTGTAATAGAATGCCCTGGCTTTCTGCTCTTGAGGCCTAATTTTGTGTCTAGATTCTTTAGTGATGAAGAAACCTTCATCAAAAACTTGGAATTGTGGAGGAAAACTTGGAATTGTGGAGGAAGCCAATTTTTATTCATCCCATACAAGTATGATACATCATGTCAGTTTATTCATCGAATCCCAGTTTTCTGCAGAATAATTCTGCTGCCCTGGCAAATGAGCCAAGAGTAAAGGTAAAGGAAGATCTGTTGTTGGGATAGATGGTGATCAACTGTTAAAGTCAAAACCCCATTTTTAAGTAATACTGGCATCATCCGTGGTGTTGGAAATGGGGTGAATTTGGGTTTAAATACTTCCCACCCATCTACTTTTGATGAACCCACACATTAACCACCTCTGATCAAGAGTAAAACATAAATATCTGAAGGTTTTTCTTTGTTGCTTCGTTTGTGATGCAGGCAGCAGGCATTACATCCACTAGGTTGTATCTGCCTTGTCAGCTGTCAGGATCTTTGGATGTGACAAACTAGAAGGAGCAGTATTTGGATTAAAAAGAAGATTGTATTTTCAGGTTGTCTTACAGAGGAAAATAAGTATTTTGCAAACATTATTGCCAATTACAAAGTTATGTACCAACTCAATTACGTGCTTGAAGGAAGATACTGGGAAAAGAGCTGGCTCTTTTACTTGCACACTGAATTGTAGGGCTGTTTAATTTTATCAAGGATCTGAAGTGAAATATTAGATGTTTTCTTATATGCAAGTATAAAGAAAAACAGAATCTTGGGTTCATTTCTTGGCAGATAAAGGACAATTACTGATTTGATTGTTATAAAAACATGTTTATTCAGAAGAATGTTTCTACTAGAAGAAGAAAGAGTATACTTTGTCATAACTTTATCTAAGCTGAAACATGAGCAATTTTTTCTGCTTTTTGTTGCGTTTTGACACAGCTTTTTAAGATGATGAGTCTCATCTTGCCTTTGCCAAAATCCTTCTCTGATAAGTTTGATCTGTGCATCCATTATCACTCCTACAGTGCCAGGCTGTAATGTCTTAATGAAATTTCATTGTGAGTTTGTGGTTAAGTGGCTGCTGCTGTGGAAAATAATTTCTATTCAAGACTTCCTGTCTCAGCCAAAATGCAAGCATTCAAGCATATTCTATATGTTCCTTTTCAAGAATGACTTTCTTCTCAACTCTTAAGTCACTGCTACTTGATCTTTATTTTATGTTGTTGTGACCCTCTCCTATTTCCAAAATCAAGCTAAGTGTTTTATTTAGTCTATTTAAAGGCAAGGTTTAGATTATATTGTTTCTCTCCAATTGGAAGATGAATTCTTGAGCAAGATGAAGACTAATCCCATGTAATAATAAATACCTGCATGCTGGGTAATATGCCTGAGCTGGCATATTCCTTAGCCATCCTGGTCTTTGAACAGAACTGTCACTGCTTGCTACTGTTGATGTTGAGATAAGGTTCCAGCTTTCTACTGGATAGTTTTGACACTGATCTGCTTTAGAGACATCCCTTCTCCTTATGACTGTGTAGAAATGGTTGATTGGCTTACTGTGTGTACTACCTTCAGATCCTGGGCTGAGTTTCCAAACTCAGGAAGAAAAATCCAGAGATACTGCCTCTGGCTTAGGAAGTTCCCAAGCCGCCTATAGCTGAGGTCTGTGAGAGTGTGCTGGGGCAGCTATCCCTGCAAGTTTGTCCTGTTTTATACTCTCCTTAAATACTAATTGCTGCTGTAAGACAAGGGAAAATGGGGTCAGTGAAGCTATGCTTTCTCTGTTATGTGCTTTCTTTATCTTGATCAATATAATATTTTTTTTTTTAATATGCGCCCTTTTAATAAAGAAATTGTATTCTTCAAAGTGCTTTGTTGGTTATAGTCTTCTGAGGCAGGTAATGAAACCTTTGTCTGCAAGAACATTAGATTGTTCCTCTATATTTACTCTCCTCTGAGATGAATGTCTGTTGTTGTGTTGAAAGTAGTCTCCTTACCTGGACCAAGATAAAGCATTGCCATTATTCTCCAGCTATAACAGCAGTACAGAAATATTAGGCTCCATTGTTTCCTTCTAGAAATGGAAATCTTTTGCATGTACTCAGTCCTGGCTTCATAATACCTGGTTTATCTTGCCTGAGATTTGTGGGATGAGGGTATATGCAAGAAGAGAAGGAAAAGCTAACAGCGTTGAAACCTGAGTGTTTTCCCTCCAAGACCATCAAGCCTGTAACTAAGAAAACTTGCTGCATAGCTGGCATAAAAAGCCTAGGTCCTTCAAAACCTACATAGATTTGGGACAGCAGCCCTGAAAAACTGCCCCTTCCACACAGGTACACGATTTTTGCAGATACATATATATGTATGGATAGATAGATACAGATATATAACATAACAGTTTGTTGCCTTTAAAATTGTTCTTGTGTTTTTAGGCTTATCTTTTACTTAGTATCACTTATTTTCTGCTTTGTGATAACTTCAAGAGTTACTGCCTTTTCCTGGTATGGAAAGTGACAGAATTTGGGACAAGTCTAATTTTGTTCCTTATTTTTCCTCTTACTGCCATAATTGAGAGGAATTTTTGCTTAAAAAAGTGGTTCTCTCTTCTCCCTGTTTCTAGATACCTGTCTCTATTTTAGGATTTCAAGCCTCAGCAGTCCTCCTTAACAAACAATTCCAGGAACAGTTTGAAAATTTCAGCTGTATGTGTATTTTTCCCTGAAAGCCTCTGTCTGCTTATATGCTAGAAGAAGGGAATAAAATCCCTAGATGCCTGGGTTTGTTCTTAAGAGAAGTATTTCTTTTGTTCATGTTTTCTTTCTGGAGAAAACTTATTCCCATTTTGTAGGATTTATTTTACTAAAATCTGTGTATTGCAATAAAATATTTGGAGACGTCTTCTGTAGTTTGAATTATATTATTGTCCTTTCACTAGGGAAAAATTCATATTGAAGTAGGTGTATTGTTTTTGAGAGAGGAAAAATAAACTTCTTAGCAGGTTTAAGAAGCTATAGGGGAAAACAATACTTTCTATTATCTAAAACATGCATTTTAGGCAATATAGTTACTCTCCTGAATAAAGGTCTGTGCTGGTGTAATGTAACTTGTTTGCTGGGGTTTTTTTAACCATAGGAGAAATATTTTTTCAGTTGTTTGACAGTATGAGCTTGTGTTTTTGCTTTGAGAAGGCAGAGGATGTGGTTCCCAGGTGCTTCCACTTCGGTTCACCCAAGCTCACAGCTTGGCTGGTTCAGCCCGCCCTTGGCACAGGCTCTCGTGGCAAGGAATTGCTCTGGCTTCCACCTCCTTCCTCTGCCAGCCCCAGTGCTCACGTTGCTTTGGGCAGGCACTTGTCTTCCTCTGGAAGCAGTTGGGATGCAGTTCACCTTCAGACAGCAGTCATTTGATACCTGCTACGAGGGCAGTGAGGTGTCAGGATGAGAGGGCCAGGATTGTCTCTCTGTGGGCAGCTACTCTCCAGGCAGCAGCTCTGCAATGCCATTGGGTGTGGGTTTGTGTTACACGTAGCGTGGCTTTCCTGGGAGTACAGGCAGTCAGGAACAGGCTTGTTCCCAGTTCTTCCTTTCTTCAGATCTAGCAACTGCTTGTCCTCAAGATGAGTCAGTTCAGCTTGCTGATTTGAGGCTTGCTTTATTTTGGACATGGATTAGTTTGTCAGATCAGTAGGCTAAACTGACTCATCCTCTGGCTACAAGATTGCCAGGTTTGCTGTGGCAGGAACATGAAAGTGGGAAGTAAGACCATATTTTTTTGGCAGTAGCCCCCACTCGGATCAGATTACGTATAATTTGAAAATGAGCTATAGTTTCTCTGGTTACCTTAAATAGCTTTAGAGATGTCCAACACTTAGTTCTCTTGCTGTTCTTGCTCTACTATTTTTATTACTTTAAAAAATAAATAAATTTCAAAAGCTAGACTTGCCAGTGGTGAATAGCTTATGCATCTGGCTTCTGAAATGCTGCCTCATGTGTAATAATAGCTCCTTCACCAAGATAGCTATTCCTGCCATGGGGAATATCTGCATTGCACTGATGGCATGCCTACAGTTTCTTAATGTTAATTGAGATAATGTTCTCCTTGAATTCAAAACTGTCTTTAACCTAAATGGACTTGTTCCATTCCTGTGCTGTTCTGTGGCACAATCTAAAGCAGTAATTTGAGATGGATGTAGAGGCTGTGGAGTCTCTTAAAGGTGGTCTGTGCTCTGCAGCATGAATTGAGCAGTGTAGCACAACTTGATTTTGTTCTCTGGGGTAGCAGTTGCAATGCCTCTTTCAGTCTTCGAACAGTGTTCAACTTCAGCTCATGGTCATCTTAGGGATTCAGATTCAGCTAATTTTTGACTGTTTTATTCACTGTACTTCCTATCCAAGGTAGATGTTGGTTCTGAACAGCTGGCAGTTCACTTATTCCTCCTCCAATCTTAAAACATAGTCACCAAATGCATTTTCATAATTAGCTTAATCTGTTTTTCTCTTAGAGATTTGGTTGCAGTCTCAGATGCCAAATGAGCTGTTTCTCACTCTGGTTTTGATCTGTCTCGTTGGCTGTCTGGGCTGGACTCTGGGTCCAAGATGCTGTTTCTTGGTCGTAGAGTGACAAGTACATTCTGTATTTCTGTAATGCATTCAGTGAAGCCGAAGAGAAAGAAAACATGTCAGTTCCTAATTGAATAACATAATTATGGAATACTTGACAGAAAGGAGAAGTGGCAAAGGGAAGGAGAGTCCTCTGATATTCTAGAGCAGGAAAATGTATTAGAATCCAAGGCTCTTGCAAGGGGAGGGCTTAGTCCTTTGCCCTGTCAGGAAAAATTTGCAGGTTAAATGGGTGTTACTGTTCATTGCACCTGGGTTTCCAAGTCCACCTCTAAATACAGAAGTTGCTCTTCATTTTTTAGACAAAAATTTCAAAGTTTGAAGGTGTGCCTTTGTGATAAGGATTGGCTTCAAGGGGGACTCCAGCAGATGTGGAGCTGCTTGCTTTGTGCCCTGCTTCTTTCTCCACAGTCTGGGAGGTTTGCAGAGGCCACAGCTACCCGGAGGCTCTGCTGGCCTGGGCTGCCTGCGGAAGTGGTGACAGCAAGTGTTTCACACCCCTGGAGAACTCACTTGTGGGTTCTCTCAGTTATGTGTTAATATGCTTACAGTCATGCTCCAAATTCTCTCCTTGATTCTCTGCTCTTGCTTCTGCTTCTCTGTACTTTTCGGTGTTAGCATTTTGAGGGGTTGGGACCTTTTGGGATTTTTTTTACCTGTGTTTTTGCTGTTCCTTACCTTCGCTTTATTTTCTGTTTTCTTTTGCCTATTTCCTTTTTGGTTCCTCCCTCCCAGCGGGGGCAGGAGCTGTCTCTTATTCCTGGTGCTGTGCCTAGCGCAGTGGGGTCCTATTCACACTTCATACTTAAGCGCTGCTGTAATTACCACAATAGAAAAATGTTTTATTTAAACCTCCAGTAGGAGAATAGAGACTCCCTCTAAGATGTATTAAGATGGTCTTAATTTGTGCAAGTGTGTAGTGAGGAGGGTCTTGGCAACTTGCAGCTACTGCAGGTGGCTTTCTGTGGGTTTTGCTTCATGGTACAGTCTTATGCATTTGAAGCCTCTTGGTGGATGCGAAGAGAGAATGAAAAGGAAAAACAGTGGTGATGTCTGTTCTCGGGGGTCAGAGATGTGCTTGTCTCAGTGACATGTACATTTAACTGGATTCCAAAAGCTCAAACAAATGCAGTTAGAGCAGAGCCAGGGAAGCCTCCAGCAAGTAGACTGCCTCCCTACTTTAGCAGTTTGCAAGAAACTATTTTAGTGAGAGGTTTTCAGGTTGTACCAGATATTTTGATGGGAAGATTGTAGATCACCTGGTAATTCCCCAGATGAGGTGTTTATTATTTGGTATTCTTCGAGGGGTGGGAGTTCTGGAGTTTCTGACAGTGGTCTTAGAGTAGGCGTGTCAGTAGGTGACCAACAAAGGATTCACTCATCAGCCCTGCTAGAAGACACCGATGGACTCGTTCAGGGTCAGCTGTTGAATGGCACTAACAAGTGGATAAACACGATCTGTTTGTAACTCGGGCTTCTGCCTGTCAGGGCTCAGTTACAGAGGTTTATAAGTTACTCCCTGTCAGCTGAGCTGCTATAGCTGATAGCTGTCTTTGGCAAGTATTTGCTAAATCGCGTTCCCCAATGATGTAAAAGGACAGATAACTAAAGAGAACTTCAAATAAGAAATCCTAGTACTGTACATGCTGAATTTCTCAGCTATCAATTAACTCAGAGCTAAAAAGCAAGAGAGTATACTACTGAGGCCACAGTCTTATGCTCAAATGATGTCATACTGTTTCTGTTCATTCCTTTATCTTTGTCCTTGTCTCTTGTGCTGCATTTAACCTGTAAGCTTTTTGGGGCTGAAATAGCCTGATCTAAGATTATAAAAGCAAAATCTGTTATGATCGCTTTGATACTTGCTTCCAATCTGTGGAATCACCTTCTCTAAATTTCAAGTTCATTTATATAGCTTTTATGGGGTGGGTTCTTCTGCATGTGGGTGGAGAGAGAGGAGAACAGAAAGAGTGCCTGCTAAAAATAACTTGTTAACAAGCATGAGACTGCTTATGAAACCCCACTGGCAGCTAGTGTTTAGATTACCTTAATTGTATGTTTCTGTGTTTTTTTCCAAAGCAGAAATATAAGTGTAAGCGTTCTTGTGGATATTTTGTTTAGTCACAGAAAAAAAATTCTTTCATGGTACTCTATAAGGTAATTGTGAAGAAATTTTTCTCCACCTGAGTGTTAACTGCAGCTCTCTTCTTTAGCAATTTACGGCTTTGGTCTATGTTTGCCATGACAAACAGAGTACTTGAAGCAAGCTCTATGTTAATGAGATGGTTAACATAGACCTTAAATGTGCCTCAGAAAGGCGTGGGCACCGTCTTACACAGCGGTAGGAGGGACAGCTTATAGCAAAATTATTTTGTTTCAGGCACTGCAAGTAAACATCCCTTCTGGATTCAGCTGTTTGGTTTATAAATCAGTGGGGTGTTAACTTGCTGGGATTTCGTGGTGGCCGATGTAAGCAGCTGATTGTTGGAATCCCATCTGCCACAGTTGGATCCAGGGAGGTCATCTGATGGCCGATGTGATAGGCATCTGGGCTAGATCAACAAGGCTCTTCCCATCCTTTTTCCTCTTGTGTTTTTTGTTTGGTTTTTTAAGCTGTTCAGAGTCAAGTTTGTGCTGGAGCAGAGAAGCACAACTGCGTGGCCGATACTGTGCTGTGCTCCTTTCGGCTTCCATGGTTGAGATATAAAAACCTGTAGAGAGTCAGTGCCTTAGAACTTCATGTGACCTTTCACTGGACATTTTAACAAGCTTACCACGTGAATGTTCTGGGGCCTGCTCACTGCCCTGCTTATTCTTTAAAGGTTTGTTTACAGTCTTTAGCATTAAGCTTTCAAAGGGAGTGAATTAAATGCCCCCTCCAAAAGTCTGTGATAACCTCTAAAGAGAGACTTAAAGCCCCAATGGCATTTTGAGTGCCTGAACTGGGATGCAGTAAATGCAGCTGCTGTTCCTTCTGCTAAATTTTAGTTTTTCTTTCTTTATTTATTTTTTTCCCCAACAGATAAATAATAGGGGGTAAATGTCTCTGCATCTTGATGTAATTTTTTGTGTTTATTACATCAAATATAGGCATATGAGGCATGCCATTACTTGTCACAGTCTGCTGGAAGTACATTTAGTTTCTTTTTCCTTTTTTAGTGACACAATGATCTCAAAAAGAGGTCACTTGAGCTACACAGTTTCATTTTTATAATAAAGTTATATCACCTTTCTAAACTGTTTACTTTTTATTTTGTAGTGGTAGGATAGTTTATTTCTCTAGGCAGAAGTCAGTCACTGGTATTCTGTATACTTTTTGCACCATTTTTCAGTTCTTTCATGCATCAACTTAACACTTAGTGCTTTGAACTTGCCATTCTAGAAACTGTTGAGCAAAATGTAGAGCTACAGTTTTTTGAAGTTACAGGTTTTGCCTTCTGCAAGGTAAATTTTTTTTGAAAAAATTTTTTTGAAAAAATTTTTTTCAAATTATTGACATGTGAACAGCATTGTTGTTTGGTACCAGTGGAATGAATATTTTCCTTTTACTTTCTCCCTTTGTGTCCACCTAGAGGCAATGACAATTTTGATTTCAGGGTATTTTAGAAGCCTTTTCCCTTGGTGATCTTGGACTTGGCAGTTGTTGCTGAAATTTGTTCTGATTATTTGTCTTGGGATTGAGCTGAAGTGAATTGACACATAGTTAACTGTGCCTGTCATTTGATCTTTAGCAATAAAGCCAAAGAATGACCTGTCATGCTTCACATTCTCATTGTTTATCACTTTACTGTGTTTTTGTTTAAATTGCATTCAGATTTTTGATTTTGACTGTTGTGGAAAGCAGCATATTTAATATTGAGTTATGATACCTTTGCATTAATGCTATGTTGAAAGAAATTACTTATGTGGGCTTTGAACTTTTGTGACCTTCTTAAGACCTGGAGAAACATCACGTTCATCCTGTACGTGTTTTCTTATTTCAAGCCTAGCTGTGCAGTTCAGCAGTATTTTTTAAGAAAAGATTCCAGTCTAAAATAAAAATCTGTGTTGCAAAAATAACTCTATCTTTCAGAGTTTTTAATAAGGAAATTATTTTTTCTAAATTTTGTCCACCTACAATTCTGTCCCAAACTCTTGCAATTTCTGTTTCTAGTCATTGTTAGCAATATGCTCTCCACCTGCAGATCAGAGCTCTCTCTGAAGTGTGTTCCTTCTTCCTTTTAGAGATAATCCTCCAGTTTTCTCTTTGACTTACATTGTTTGCACTCTTAAGTCTCAACTCAAAGTAATATATTTTTGCTGACCTTATGATGTCTGAGGCTTCTTTCTGAATCTCTAGTGTTTTGAATCATCACTGCTGAATTTCAGCTATCAGGATTGAGCACGCTATTCCAGTAACTGTTCAATGGGCGTGAAATAGCAAAGAGACTTTTTTTGGTCTGTCTGATGTACTTCTGCTTATGCATCTAAGGATTGCTATAGGTCTCAGTAGCAATGTGTGCTTCTGTCTCAGCTGGGATGTCTTGCAAGTCAGAATTGCTGACTTGACTTGGCTGCATGGTGTGTGATCTTGGGTTCTGGGTCCCTCTGCTTAATTTGTGCCTGGGTTACTAAGGAAGGTCAGCTGCTTTTTCACTGATCTCTACCCTGTGCATAACTGTACATGGCTTTTCTTTCAGATTGTTGATAAAAGCAGTAAGTGTGAGGGTAAAAATTAATGCTGGTGGGACCTCCTATTATATTTTATGTTGAATTTATGGGCAAGTGTATTATAATTTTATTAATAACCACCTTTTTAATGTGTTTCTTCATTGATTTGGGATGTGATGGCAAGTCAGAAACTCTACAGAAGTCACAGTGCTTGTGCATCAATATTTTTATCTTCTTTTTTTTACAAATGAACCTGTAGTCTCTAACAATATGGAATCCAGCTATCTGGTCTCTATGAAGTACCTTACTGCTTCTTCATTCATTATCAAAGTAACTGATATGGTACTTAAGTCTAAATTGTTGTCAAAATAACAAAATTGTATGAATCATTGCATCTGTCTTTGAAATTCTCTGAGTGTTCTGATTCTTTTCAAAAATCACTTCTCAGACTTCTTAGTTAGCCCTTCCAAAATCATTGGGTACAAATAAAGAGGTTCTTCTGATCTTGAGTCATGTCTAATGGCTGCTTTTTTATTGCAGTATTCAGTTACAGTCAGGAAGTCAAGTAACTTTTTCTGTACTAAAACAAGTGTGTGTGTGTGAGAGTGTGTGTGTGTATTTAGTGAATGCACCTGCATTATCTGGGTGATGACTCTCACACTTACAGGTTTTTGTTCAATGTTTGACCTAAGCTATTTTTGGAATTCCAGGGACTCCTTTTGTTTGGAGTAAATTGAAAAACCAAACCATGTTGTGTTTTGTAAGACTCCTTCCTTTGATTCCCTGAGTTTTTCTGATTTGATCCATGAATGTTCATTTCAAGACGGGTGGAGAAGGACTTCTTACAAGGGCATATGGTGATGGGGCAAGGGGGGGGGATGGATTCAAACTAAAAACTTGAGATTATACATAGAAATTCTTTACTGTGAGAGTGGTGAGACACTGGAACAGGTTTGCCAGAGAAGCTGTGCATGCCCCGTCCCTGAAAGTGTTCAGAGCCAGGTTGGATGGGTCTTAGAATAGCCTGGTCAAGTGGAGGCTCTCTGCTGATGCTTGGGGTGTTTGGAACTGCATGAGCTTTAAAGTCTCTTCGTATCCAAACCATTCTGGGATTCTTTGTGGTTCTGTGGTTTTTATCTTGTACTATCTCCCACTAGGTAACATTCATGCAGTTCACTGATAAAGAAAGGAAGTTATCTAGTAAAACAGTTCATAAATATCATTTTAATACTTTCTCCCCTGTACTGACTCATAATAATTAGCTCTTAATGAAACTAACTTTTTAAAAAAATGTATTAACAAAATTAGAAAAAGAAAATTGCTAGTGATTTCTATTGCTGACAGTCTTTCCTCAAGCATACACTGGCCACGTTAAAGACTTTCAGAGCAGCCGCTGACCACCTCCTTCCTTCACCTGCCATGAACAGTTATCTAAGAAGTCAGGTGTTTTATTCCATAGCCTTATCTGATGATCAGCACCAGATTGCAGCAGATGGTTCAAGAAAAGTTTTCTCTCAGAACATTTGTTTCACAAAGTAGTCAGATCTTCTGACCGTCCAGTTATCCGCGACTGAGAAGAGCCACTGCGGTTCTGATAAATTTCCATCCTCCTCGGGTTGCTCATTTCTTTCTAGGTAGTTGTGTCAGCTGCTGGTTGTAACCTAATCCCATGGACAGGGGCTGGATCCAGCTGTGTCAGGTTTCTGTGGAAGTGGCTGCTTACAGTGTGGTGAAGCCTTATGAAGGGGAGTATTCAAGTGACTTAATATTGAGCCATATCTTAATGGGGAGGTGACACTGAAATTTGAAACAAATCAGTGAAGATATTTAAGTGAATGCAGTTATGGGACCTCAGACATTGTACAGAGTGTGTTGTAGGTCTGTGAAGCTTTTTTTTAGGGCTTAAAAACAACCTAAGTAATATCTAATGGAAAAGCTTGTGAGCGTTCTGGCGAGGAGGAATGTAGCACCTGGAGGAGGGAAGCAAGAGGAAATAGGTTAAGTCAAAGAGAGGAAAAGATGGAGTTTGTAGACAGTGCAAAGGATCAAGGTTTCATTTGACGTAGGAGTAAAGGTGCTGTAATCATTGTACTAACACATTGTTTCTTCATTTCAACTGTAAAACACATGGAAGAGGAGGAAGAGGACACACATATATAGTTGAGAGAAAAAAAGGAATCTTAGATCTCTGTATGTGCATTAAAGTGTGGTTTTACTGCTCAGTCAGACACTAGACAGCTAAAGGGTTGTAGGGCAGATATAATTTTGGACTTTCTCCAGGCCCATTCAGTAGAAGGTGTGTGTGTGGGTGATCAATAGCAAAGGATGCCTTTCATGGTCCCTGAGGACTGAAGTGAATTTTATTGAATGACGTCTCATTTGGCACAGGCCAAAAGTATACATGCAGTACACTTACAGATGGTCACCCTTGAGCTTAGTAGTAGGAATCTGCAGCTGGTAGGGTATATATGAGACAAAATGCTTGCCCTGTAGCAGGATCCCTACTCTTACCTGGGTGAAAACTAAAACATCTGCCAGCCATGTGGGTTTTTTCCTGAGATGCAAAAATACGGTTGTAGCTTGCACTGATGGCCTGTGGTCTTCTAAGTGGAGTGTGCTCATTTCTTCCCACAAACTGATGAGTATTCTCTGTTTTCAACAGTGCTTTCACTGATTTTACCTAATATTTGTTATTTGTCCCATGTGTGCATCATGTGCTAAAGGCAGAAAGTGAACTAGATCAATCAGAGCACTGGGAAATAGCAATGTCTGGATTTTGGTTTCAGTTTGACATCAGAATTGTGGAAAAAGCTCCTCATCAAAAAACGCCAAACCCAAATACCACATCATGGATGTTAAACATCAGTACTGTGTGAGGAAATGCTTCAAGGGTTCCATGAAATATACTGAGGGCAAGTGTATTATAACTATTATTTTTCCTTATGCTTTTACCCTGCATGTTATGAAGGTTGTTGGCATAGATGATGGCTACACAGTCACATGAATTTGCTTTTTGGTTATAGTAAAACAAGGTCATATTGCTGTCAGCTCTAAAAAGCAGCAGATTCTGGACATGTTCTAGTGATGCTTTTCATGTGAGCTGTGCTATAAGAGCTGCTTAGTATTTTGCTATTTAGTCCTTCTTCAGTTTTTTTCTATTTAATGTCCTAGTTCTGTTTTAGACCTTACAGTCAGAGGTGTCTGTGCACTGGGGGCACCGAGTCTGACAGTCCTAAACAAAGTAAGAGGTGAAGGGAGTGAGATGAGAACTGTCTAGGCTTCTCTTTAAGACTTGCTGTGGTATAATGCTTCTTGATGTTTTCTGTTAGGAATCTGTTTGGAGGTACTGAAGATTGCTGGGCAGGGCTGTTTCCTCTCTGATATCTTCCATCATGCTGAGGCTAAACCCAGCATATCTGAAAGCTGTTTAGTGAACTCCTTTATGTGCTGTTTGGCTGGCAAGTCAGTGCTTGCTGTGCAGACAATTAAAGCTGGGATAACCATTCTGAACTGTGTATGATCTTGTGAGCAGTACCTATGTCTGTGTGGTGGAAGGAGTGGCAAAATAGGCTTGGTGCCTCTGGATGCTGCTGCAATACAAACATATGCAAGAAAAATTATTTGCATACTTTGAGCAGCAGTGAGATGTTTTATTCTTGGAGATCAAAGCTGTCAAGTGGGCAAGGTGACTTTTACCCCTATAGTCCCTCAGGTTCAACAATACTGGAATAGAAAATAACTGAAACTCTTAACAGGCTCAACATCTTAAACACTGAAGTCCTTATGGTGTGTTCTGTAGATGGTTTGCAAAAACTGTTGTTTCCTGAAAGCAGGAAGCTGGGAGAAAGCTCTGAGTCCTAATGCTCTGTGAATTCTGGTAAAGAAACAAAGTAATTCTTGGTGTAGTTTTTAAAATGTCAGTGCATACACTTCTAAGCACTGATGATTTCAGCAAGTTTAATTAGGAGCTGTTTTTCCCTGCACCTAAAGGAAAGTGTCTAAAGCTGACTGGTTTCTCATTTGAGCTCTGGAAAAGTTGGCTGGGTGACTGCAGTTTGTAGGCTGCACACTGGGACAAAAACACTTGTGTGAATTTCAGGGTTTGCTTTTGTGGACAAGGAGGTCCCTGAGAGACCTAAAGAAAGTCCTTAGAGTAGATCTCTTGATACCAAGCACTTCAAATCTCAACCAGTGTTGCCAAGGACAATTATTTTTATCTCTAAGAGTTCACAAGTCTTGATTTTTAGGAAAATGGAGAACAAAACTCTTTAACAATAATCTCAATACTCTGGTCTAGTGAATCCTGCCAAAAAGAAAAAAATATGCCCCTCAAAAGTGAGCAGGTAGGGGATTACCTTTTATGTGATGAGGGTTGCTGTAGTGAAGCAGGTGTAACTTATTTGTGTATTTTATGAGTTAGAATGCTAATCATAGAATAATTGGGCAAATAAGATGCATTGCTGCTCTGAGTTATACTTGCAACACATTTACAAAAAAAAGGCATTTCTTTGTATTTTTTGCTTCTTTTTTTTATTATTTCTTACAGTTATCAAAGAGGAGAGTGAATTTTTCATGCAGCTACTATGCTTCTGTTTATGCTTCTCTCTCTCTCCCTGTAAGAAGACATTCATCTGTCTAGTATTCTTTCTACCCCTTGCCCCATTTTCTCTCCAAGTCTGTAAATCTGCATCCCAACTTCTTGTGACTCTTATGGGGAAGGGCTATAACTACTCTGTATTGCTTAGCAAGTAATTGACACCCTGAGCACTAATGTACTTTATTTATATTTGATTTGTTAATTTGGTTCATAGGGTACTTGTAATCATAAAAGGAAACAATTTGTAAGAACCTAAAAGGCAACACAGGAGATGAATAGTAGTTAATGTGGATTTTTCAGGAGAAAATAGTTTCAAGCTACCTGCTTTTCTTCTGAATCTTAGAGGTACAGAAGAAGTAGTAGTGGATGTGGTTATCCTGACTTTGAAGTTTTCAAACTATTTTTCTCATGGGAAATCTAGGAAAACAATGGACTAGGGGAAATCCCATGAAAGGCATACAAAATGATTTGATTATTTTGTTTGAGCATAACAGGAGGTAAAAAAAAAAAAAAAAAAGAGATACTGCATGAGTTTTTGCAGGGCTTTTAGGCAGTCTCATAGGATTCACCTGTTTCCACCTATTTCTCAGTAAATTTCATGTAGCATCAGGAAATGGATCTCCGGATAGTGATTGAAGGATGTGCCAAGCTGGCAAGAGAGTTCAGTAACCTTGGATGCAGTTCAGTCAGGACAAATGCAGAATGTTAGGCTTTGGTAAGAGTAGTCAGGTGTGTAAGTGGAAAGTGGATGAGGATTGGACAGGCAGCAGCTCCGCAGAGGAGAGTCTGGTACACCAGCTGGTCATGAGGCTCCAGCATTGCACAAGCTGCAAACATTGTGCTGGGCTGTACAAACAAGTGTGTTGTAAGCTGGACACAAGAAGTTGCCAGCATGCTGGGTAAAGCTGACACAAACTTTCTTCGCAGAGTATGGTTTTAGGTGCTGTACCTGAGTCATTTTAAGCAGTGAGGGGTGAGGTTCCCTAGAGAGAAATAACTTTTCCATCATAATGTTTTGCCCTCATATGAGAAGGAGGCAGTGTGGGGAAAGAGAACAGGGATGAGCTGTGCCATTTTTTTTCCATGCTCTTTTGGAGCAGAGCAAGGGGCATTTTGCCTAAACTGCACTAAAGCTATTGATCAACCTATAGAATTGAAGAGAATACCTGGAGAAAGTTGTGGAGAGGTTTGTTAATAAGCAGATATGATGAGCATTTCTTGAGAACAGTTTCTGTAGAATTGTGGTGACTGCTATGGAACAGTAGGTTCTGGTTTTTCTTGCAGCCCTATTTGGTTCTGCAGCCCAAATCTGAAGGGCTCTTTATTGCAGCTAAAGGGCAAGAAATGCCTGGAGTGTGCTTGTAAAATGCCTAAAGCTTTGCTCCTGTTGTGAACAAAATCAGACTTTGAACAGGGTGAAGCACTGTTGGTAGTAACAGTGGGGCTGAGAGTAGGTGACAGTGCCTTGATGGGAAAGTGGCTGGGCAAGTGCCACAGTGAAACCCACAGCTGCTGCATCTGTGCCAAAGCACACTCACATGTGCAGCTTCCACTGGGATCTTGCATCCTGAGCACTGTCCCTGGCTGTGTTCTGGTTCATGTTGAGATACCAGCTAAGTGCCTGCTGTTCTCATCTTTCTCCCCCTTCCACTGCTGCCCCAGCAAGTGCCTCCCTTCTTTGCAAGAAAGTCCAGACATGGAAGAAGGGAGGACCAGGATGGTGCCATCTGATGCAGCCTAGGTTTCGCTTCAGGTGCACACAGCCAGGTTTGACAAAGGTTTTGCTTCCTAGTGCTGCAAGCTGAAGCTTTACACGTGGGTGGATTTGTAAGAAACTTAAAGTGCTCCTGGTTTTTGTTGCCACATAAATGCCTGTAAAGATCAGAGTGCTGATCTGAGGTCATACTGGCAGTTTGGTTTTCTCAGTTATATGAAAAACATGGGAAAACACTTCATTTTGGTAATGCAAATGTCTCAGCTCTGTGTTTAATATCACTTACTTGATAATGATATGTAGGGATAAGTACTTGGCTTCTTTGGGCATTACATTTTATTGCTCAATTATTTGCCTCAGGAGAGCAAATTTTTGTTAGCAATAATCTAAATGAAAAATTGTCGTCACTCTATATATATTGTAAAACACATGCTCAGTGTTTGCTTTTCATTTTGTCAGAGGTTTTCTGTTTTTCTCTGTAATACTGAAGTACATATGCTGATCTAAGTCTTTGTCTTACCCTCCTCCATTTTAGTCCTGTTGGTCATCTTGTTTATGCATGTGTTTTGATTATTTGTGTATCTTTTGCTTTGCAGGAGACAAAGATGGCAGTAAGGTGACTACAGTAGTGGCAACTCCTGGACAAGGTCCAGACCGACCACAAGAAGTCAGCTACACAGACACCAAGGTGATTGGAAATGGATCTTTTGGTGTTGTGTATCAAGCCAAACTCTGTGATTCAGGAGAGCTTGTGGCCATTAAGAAAGTCCTGCAGGATAAAAGATTTAAGGTGAGCCTATGCATAAGTTCATAGTATTTTCATGAATGTTATCTCCTTTTCCATGTCTTTGATGGCAGTGTTTTTGATTTTCTTAATTTATTTTCACTGGAGCACATAAATACGCATAAAAATTTTCGGGACTGAAGATTAAACAGATGGATTATGATAAAACAGTTGTTTGACTTGAAAATCAGTGAAGTCACTGTGATTATTTGTATCAGTGCAAATCAGAAAGCTAAAAATCCTGATTTGATGTGCTGTTTCCAGGTTGCAGACCAGATTTCTCAGACAGTGACCTGAGGAAACAAGGGAAAAGCTTGTCTTAAGGTTACTTTTTTTCTAGCATAAACTCTTCTGTAATCATTAGTAATTAAACTTCTGGAAGGAATAGAGGCCTTTGGGCTTTGTTCTTAGTTGCTGCACCTATAACATTGAAGGCTGTATTTGAGTAAATCAGAAATTGTCAAGGCTAAACAAGAAGATAACAAATACTAAGCCCAGGGCAGTTTGGGCTGAAGATCACTTACTTCTCTTGCTACCTGATTTATAAACGTGTTCTATCCTGGTGGTTTTAATAGACTAGTGATCCCTTATTCTAGACTAGTGGCCTTCACAAGAGAAATCTTTTTATCTAGTGATTTTTAAACCAAATAAAAGTTAAACATAAGCCACCTCATCATTTCTGTTAGTCCTCAGCTTGGTACTTAATGTACTTGACTGCTTTCCTGTATAGTCAGGTGGCCTGCAGATCAGGTTGTGCAAGCAGTACATGATAACAGAGGTACTGGTCTTAGCATTTTTTCTTTTCACAGTAAGACCTCATGCATGGCTAGTTTCACTGGTAATATCTGCAATTTTGTCCTTTTTTTGGTAGCAAAAATATTGAAGTATTTCAAAGGAACTAGTGTATGTCTTCTTGAGTCTTCAAATTTTATGCTGTCATCACCATAGGCATCAGTGTATCACGGATGCATTAGATGAAGAATGGGAAAGATAGTTTAAATAAAAGTAATGCAGAATTGTTTACTTCTGATCGAGGAAGGCATATAAAGTTCTTATATAGTTCTTACATCTGAGTTATTTCTGGACTATATTATGGGTTGAAGGTAATTAGTACTTAGGAAGTATGGAATATGATGTAAGAGGGCCTTACTTTAGGAGAATAAAGAAGAGGTGAAACAGAAAAGGAAAAACAAATTATAAACCTAGTACTTAAAAGGAGCTTTTTTGGTCTCTTCCAATTGCATAGGTTTAAGGGGGAGGGTGAGGATATTTCCTATCCTACCAAGCCCTGTCATGCTTGGTAGATGTCAGGTAGTGCTTTTGACAGGAATCTTTCATTTCTTTAGTCTCGTAACTCTGAGGTTTTGCAGTGTGTAAAATGAAAACTTGGCCAAGCATTTTAGTATAGTTTGTGACATCTTAATAGTTTGTGACATCTCACTTTTTAAAAGTGAATCTCTCTTGGGAATCTAGAGTTAAATGTTGGTCTTTGTTTTTTGTTTTGGTAGTTGGTTCAGTGATATTTTGTTATCTGACTACATATCTTTTTATTTTGGAGTGTTTCTTTAAGGGATTTTAAAAAATTACATGTCCTGAATATTAGCTCTTTCTTTTTTAAAGCAAAACAGCTAAACTGAAAAGCTTAGTAGGGTGTTTGGACTCTGAATTGTCTACATTGGATAATAGAAGCTGAGAACATCCAATGCCCGGAGGCTTTAATATCCCTAAACCAGGTGTAATTAATGGTTAAGTCCACATGTAGATTTGCAGATAGCATTAATTCAAAAATATTTTTTAAACTTCATAATTTTATGGGTCATATCTGCAGTAGTTCCCAAGTTACGATTTTTTTCATACTTTTTATCCCTGACTTTTATCCCAGCTGTGCAGCATCATTTACCTTTGGTCTCTGCTCCCTAGTTTTTCCCGTCATTTGTCAGTTTAGTCCTCCCATTTTTTTCACATTCTGATCTAGAAGTGTATGTTCTGTTGGCAGGAGGTATAAATTCTTGCAGGCAGGATAGAAGCCTCTGCCTGGACTGATTTGGAAGCTAGACAGATGTATCTTATACTAAAAGCAGCATACAATTACTTCAGGGTATGCTACTCTTTGGGAATGCCTGATCTAGGTAGTAAATGGGGGAACCACGTAATTGACCAGTTAAAGAGGAAACTTTGAAAGTCTGGCTGAATGTTTTGAGTGCAGTGTAGGAGCAGACCAGCTCTTGTGTTCAGAGAGTTGAGCTGTGGATGCAGCTCAGCTGGGCTGTTGCCATCCCTGCTTGGCTGCCTGAGTCCAGACCCAAGGCCTGGTCAGTGGAGTTCCTTAAGAAATCTGCCACTCCTCTCTGATTAATGCATACTCCCACTTCAGCAGTGATTGAGGGGAAAAAGCCAGCCTTACTGTAGGCAGGCCAGAGGTGGTGGTAGCTTGTTGGATTTATTATCACTTTCTGAGGGAAGAGAAGAGAGTGTGCTTTAGAAATAGTAGTCTGCACTAATCCCAGTGGTGGACAAGGAACGAGAGGAAAGTGATATATGAAAGTTGCTTCCTGATATTTGAATCATGGAGGAAATTTTCAGCTGTATGCTTCTGGCTGGTGCCTGCTTATCCCTGTGCTTGTGTATCATGATGTATTTATCTTGGTACCTGCAAGATAATTCCTTAGTCATGATTTCTTAAAAAAAATGTTTTGAGAAGTGCCAGCAGCTAGTCTTGAAACTGAAAGGGCATGATTCAGAAACTTTGGGAAGCCCCAAGAGAGTGTAACTTCTAGGCTCTTGCTGCATTTTTTGAAAGTGGAGGGCAGTTACTGTGTATGTCTGGAATATGCACCTCAGTTGCCAATTTTAGATCTCTGTCAAGAAGCTGAGATGCTTTTGTCCAGGTTTAAAGCTAGCTTGAAAGCTGGAATTACCAGAGGGGGGCTTGCCTTTTTTGCCTTTTTGCCTTTTCCATTACTATGACAAGACAGCCTCCTAGCATTGGTCTGGAATAGAAAGAAGTTGAGTGTTAAAAATCAGTGCTGAAGAGTTGAATCTTAGAGTTTCTGTGATGGTAAAGATAGCTTGCTCCTTCTTCTTTCTACTCCCTCATTGCAGTTGAGTGGTTCTTCAGTTTGACATTGCAGTTCCTGCATGACTGTGTTTTAAACAGGGTCTGTGAATTGTTCTGGATTTTAGAATTTGTGTGTGTAGAGTTCAGTGTAATGTACAGCAATAGTATTGGTAAGAATAGTGGTAAGTCACTGAAGGGAATAAATAAAATACCAGCTAGAGATGTATGCTTAATTTCAGTTTGTAGTGCTGCCTTCAGTAAGCTAGTTCTCCATACAAGGTGTGAGAAATTAAGTCATGTAATTTTGGGTAATTACCTGATATGTGAATGAGTAGTTCCCAAACTATGTGCTGTTTGTCATTAATATGTGAAACAATTTAATTTGTTTAATTTAATTAACCATCTCTTATGGAAGGTTATATATTTGGGGTGGTAGGTTTGGGAATTTTTTTTCAGATGAAAGTTTAACAGGGCTGAGAGGGATGTTTTTCTTTGAAAAATAGCGTAAGTCAGCAGTTCACAAACTTCGGGGCCAAAGTGCTTTCAAATGGCAAAATTTCCAAGACAGTGACCTGGCTTTCACAGATCTATACTGTGTTTCTGCTTCCATCCCACATAATTGGTTCTTATGCAGATAGGGGCAGTTAAAAGATTCACAGTATTTTCAATTATTTTGTACACGTGTTTGTGCAGACCTCCAAGTGACACAGCCTAATTGTGATTCTTGAGAAGAAAATACTGGTTGGCATAAAAATTCTTGCGCTGCTTTTGTTAGCATTTTCACTGGAATATCCTTCAGATTAAGAGTCTGTCATGTTGCTGTCTAATCGTGCAAAAACCAATAGTAAGCAAAGAGGCATGTTAGCATAAATAGTTACTTTTTGTTATTTCTGTCATTCCATTAAGGTTTTTAAGAAATCCTAATGGAAAGAATGTGTGAATTACTAGAAATATTTCACAGCTGACTGAGAATACGTCATTAAATTTCTTGTGTCTGAATTGCAGTACTTGATGTTTCTGCTTTGAGCACTGGGCTGTTGAAATCTAAATGATGAAGGGAGTTTGTACTCCTCCTGCACCTTTTCAAACAGTCTAGATTGGGCATCACATTTCTTGTTAATGGCTCACACAGACATAAAGCGTGCAGCAAGAGAAAGCCAAATTCTGTAATGGGAACCATTCATGCCATCCAGTCTGTCAAATCATTCAGGGACTGCCTTGGTTTAGCCACCCAACCGTGTGTGCCCTTGGCTTACTTGCCTGAATTATTTAAATAGGCAGATCTTCTGGAGTGTGAGAGGATGTCAAACTGGGGCCCTGATGGTCCATAAATGTGAAGCACTGCATTGCTAAAGCTGAGGCCACTGAATAGTAGGCAGTGCTCTTTCCTGATTTTAGTTACAGAAGGAATAGGTGTTTTGAGTATTTGCATGTTTATTGTTGCTTTGTTTTGGTTTGTTGGTTTGTTGTTTTTTGGGGGTTTTTTTAATATGTAAAGTCGTAGTGTTAAATTGAGCCTTAAAGCCCAATAAAGCAGCAGGATGGAAAAATTAGTCTGTGTTGAGGTTCTGGTTTCTTTCTTTCTCTGCTGGTGTGTGTACTTTTGTGAGCTGTTTGAAATGCGTCTGAAAGCAACAGCTTTCCTTCAGTTCCTGCCTCAGATACATCAAGCTGCTAAGTGTAAAAAGATCCTTTTCAAAGTGGCCCATATCTGCTGTTTGTGTTAACTTATTTACAGCAACTTTGATCATAGCAGCTCCAATGAAAAATGTAAAACCACAAGCAAGAATTTCCATTGAAAAAGGGCTAGATATTTAGGTTTTAAAGTTCTGTTAACTTTTCAAGAGACTTTTCTGTTTAAAGCATTCAGAAATCTATAGGTGACCCAGTTTTTTTCTTAATAGGTTTTGTGTCTCTGTTCATGGTTGAAGGTATAATTCTGTAAATATGCATGTGAAAAAGTGAACTTGTTGATTAATGATTTGCATCTTTCGCTCTCAGAATCTGGTTAACAAACCACTGTGAGAATACGACTTCAGATTTGGTTGAATTAGTTCCACTTTTGCTGACTTCCCCCCAGCTAGTTTCTTAGCTCTTGCTTATCCATGGTCAGTAAAGATATGACAGATAGTAGCATTATACTGGGAAGAAAGGCTCCATTTTCAGGGGGCTTCAGTCTGTTAAGGCCACTCTTGGTGTATCTGCGCTGTTTTAAGGAGGGATGCACTCAAGTTACTTGGGTCACCTGACTGGAAGAAGAGTTAAAACAAGTTTTGTCTTGTAGTCTGTAAGCTTGGTCTGTGAACAGTCATGTCTGTAGTGACAGGCAGACAGGAGTTGGACACCCAGCCTCTTGGTATGTGTTGGAGAACCCAGTTGTAAAGCTTTAAGGGAAGTGGTGTCACTGTCTCTTCTGTGCAAGTTTGGTTTCAGACAGGGTGTGTGCATCATCTTGCTTTTTAATGGTTTAGCAGATCCATGCAGACTCCTATATCTGTGTGCCATAGCTTTGTCATGAGAATGTTAAAAGTACAATTGAAGAGAAGCCATTGTTGGATATGTTATAGAAGCCTTGACTTCCTTTGTTTGTGTCTGAGTTGTGGACCCTTTCTTTAAAGCACACAAGTGGATTTTGCAGTCACAGAAAAAACCTCAAAGATTGATTCCAACCTTGTACTGATGACCACCTTGTCAACTAGACCATAGCACTAAGTGCCACATCCAGTTGTTTCCTGAAAACTTCAAGGGATGGTGATTCCACCACTTCCCCTGGGTAGTCTATTCCAAAATTTAATAACCATTATGTGAAGAAATTTCTCCTGATGTCCAGCCTAAATTTCCCCTGGTTCAGCTGGAGACTGTGTCCTCTCGTCCTGTTTGCTGCTTGCCTAGGAGAAGAAACCAATCCCTACTTTACTACAAAGTGCTTTCTGGTATTTCTAGTGAGCAATAAGGTCACTCCAGATCCTCCTTTTCCCTCCTACATCACTCCTTTCTAGAAGGGAATTGAAAGTTCACACAGAGGTTCAAAATGAATGCTATCTTCATCTTAGGTCAGTGTTTAAAGTCTTGAATACATTGCGGAGGCTGGATTTGCTCTGATGGATTCACGATTATCTTTCACTGTGACCTCTCATTATCGGCACAGTTTTCCGCTGAACTAAGGACTGAACTTCCTTTTTTAATTTAGTCTGTGTGTGAGCTAGCTGAGTTCTCTCATATCTCCATCTAAGGATCATTGAATATTCAAACATTAATCTCTTAACGCCTTCCATTAGAGGAATGCCTTTATTTACTGTATCTCAGTTGAGTTGGAAGCACCCATGGGATAAAAAGTCACAAAGGAAAAACATGGTGATGAGAATTAGTAACATTTAAACACCTTTCCTTTAAGCCTTTGAGGACTTGCACATCTTAGCAACTTTGAAGATCTGAGGAATAGTGAATCACTGTTCATAAGACTATCGTGGAGGTGTTACTCTCTGAAGAATGCCTTAATTTTATTGTAAATAGCTAGAAAAAGCACCCAGAACAATAGATCTGTCTTCTGACTAAGGAGATGGTTTGTGTTTATGTTACAAGTGGGGATGGAAGGCTGAAAATATTTTTCAGTGACTTCAGCAAAATACTCAAACATTTATAAAACCACCAGTAGAAAGGTAATTTAGCCTAATCAAAATTGCCCTTTTACTTCTAGCTGTCCTCATCTAAGGGGATTACAGTCGCTCTTTAAGACTGAGGCTGTCAGATAACATTTCCAGAATGGGGGATGCCTCGGCATGTGTTCAGGTTGTTTTTCCATCTTCTAAAACAGCTGGAGGGCTGTGTTTGCTTTCAGAGAGTTTTTTTTCTATTTTCTGCTTTAACTCTTGTACAGAGGCCAGATTTGTAGCTCTGGTCGAACTTAGTTTAGCCAGATTCTTAGAGGCTTTTACCAAGATAATAGCTTTTCTTACAGCAGTACTTGATCTGGCTGTCTCCTGGAAGCTTATTGGAGCCAGTTCTGTCATTTGGCTGTAATTGCAGTTGCAGTGCCTGTGTGTTCGCAGCAACCAAAAAGGCTGGGTAGAGAGCTGAACTCTCACTCACAACCGTGTATTTCATTCCATTTTCCAATTTTGTCAAACTTTCCTAATGGATAAAAAAATCTGTTCACCCTTGCTTTTGAAAGTCTTTGAAGAAAGCAGTGTACTTACTGTTCATTGCATCAGCTGTAACCTCCCTGTACATACTTAAGTGGCCTAGAAGATCAAGAACTCTAAAAATCATGCTTCTAACTTTGTATTATTTTAAAATCTTTATAATAAAATTATTTGTAGTTATGGCTGCTCCTGCAGATGTTTTCAAATCTGGCAACTGAATTGTATGCATAATAGCTGTTAGCGCAAAAGATCTTCAGTTTGGCACATGAGATGAAATGGAGTTTGTACTATGAACATTGATTTCAGTTTTCTCCTTTTTAACTGTGGAGTTTGGACTGATAATTACTGTCCAGGGAATGCAGTGTCATCCAGCCACAGTTGGCCTAGGAAGGAGGAGGAAATGCTCTTCATCTGCAGACGTGGCTTTGTGCTTGTTTAGAAATGTGTTTCCACGCGTTGCCTTGTGGAAACTCACATGTCAGTAGGGAAATAGGCCCTAGGACTGTGTTCTTTCTAAAGGGAGGAGTCAAAAGAGCTCTTGAGGGCTTTTCTGCTTCTACCCTGTGGATATTTGCATGAGAGCTTTTATAGATCCATGCCACAGTTTAAGTGGTGAATTTATTTTGGATTTTGAGTTTTTCTGTGGTACTCTGTAGACTAGGACCAAGATGGGACTTTAAAATAAGGTATCTGTTTTGTCAGTTTTCTCTCTTCTTGCTCACTTCTGGTGTATAAATTGAGAAAAAAATTAGACCTGTCTGTCCTGTTTGAATTTACTGACCAACAAAAAGAACTGGAAGATACGTTACATTTACAAAAAGTCTTTTGCCCCACTAGTCCAGATAGCTCATACAGCTGCTCCTATAATGCTTTGGTTTATTTCCTCTTGTCCCTTAGGTCTTCTCAAGGAAGTGAGTTCATATGTCTGATTTTCATAAAATACATATATTTATATATAGTCTAGGAAATATATATTCTGTGTATATACATTCCTAAATTAGCTAGAGACTGTTTGAGAGACACAGGTTAAATGGATGCTAATCTGAAATAAATAATGATACTCAGAGTGGAGAGTGCAGTGTAAAAGAATTCCAAACCCATCAAGGTATGGAAGTGCATAAAGCACACGAATAGCTGTAACTCTGCCACACACTGTATTATAGCATATTATAACTGTAAGAGTATACTTGGACATTGCAGAATTCCTGATTGTCGTCAAATTAAGTTCCATTTGGAAGGATAATTTCCTTTCCTTTGACTTTTTACATTGCTGCCTCTTAATAACTGAGAAGGACTGGTGTAGAAAAACAGTAACCCTGAATGCAGTAGGGATAACCTCTCTATTTTATATTTATAAATCAGTTTTACATCTGGGTCACACCTGCTACTTAAAGGGAACCTTAATTATGGCACGGATTTGTAGGTCTGTGTAACAAAGGTAAAAACTGATTTTAATGCTTTTCATTTTGTAGTGTTTTATGGAGAGATCTTTGGTAGCCTTTCAGGATCACTGCCATGGAGACTGTATCTTTGCATTTCTACGACTGGCAAATTACAGGCTGGTGGAGCAAATTTGGGTTTTCTCATTCTTGCCTAAAAATAAAGTATTTAATGGCTTAGTGTGGCAGTGGGGTGGACTTTCTAAGTGTGCAGCCGGCGCAAGGGGAGAATCAAGGGCAGTCTTGGTTTTGTTAATGGAGCCTGAACTTGGTCATTTAAACAAGTCACAGTGAAATTCCTGAGATCCTTCTGAAGCTCAGGGATTTAATGGGTGACTGTGAATGAGGCTGTATATAAATTCTAAGCTAGTTTTATCTTTTTTCATCTTGGAGTAGAAGCTGGGGTGATCAGACAGGGAGCAGGCTCATCTAATGCTCTTTAGAGCTTGGTAATGCTGCTGCTGTAGAGAGCTTGGGCTTTAATGCTGGTGTTGGGTGGAAATGGTGTCCCAGGAGGAATATTCCACACCTGTCTCCTAGTTAGGGAGACGGGTATTGTGTAGGGTATAAATAGAAGATTAGTTTGATGGGGTACTAATGATGCCTTTGAGACTAGTTGGATGTTTGGTGTGCACAGATACTTCAAGGATCTTGGTTGTACCATTATGTATTCTCTTTTGGAAGTCCCACTGGATGAGCTTGTGTGGCTATGGAAGATTTAGTATGAACAGTCTTTATCTAGCAACATTACCTACCTATGGCTCTTACTTACTGAATTCTTACTTGGTTATATTATCTTTGGTGCAACATTCTGGTCTTGGAGCATGATTGGAATATATCATTAAATAATTTGTCCTCAGTTTTTGCCAGGGAACACTGGGTTTTGTTGCCTTTAAAATCGATGGCGGCTAAATCAGGTAGTGGCAAACTGTGTCCTTTTAGAACTCAGTATTTGTTATTCAAATGTCATGCTGTGGCAGCTATTATGCTTGAGGGGAAAGAAGGGATAACCTATAAAATGCTAGTCATAGAAAAGACAGAGATCCACCTGCTACGCCATGGAGGCTTCCTGAAGCAAAGCAGAGGAGCAGATCTTCTCATTTATGTGTCACCAAGACAGCTGTGCCCTACCCTCCGGCACTGTACTGTTCAGCACTTCTAGCTTTGTTTAAAACCTTTTAATTGAGCTGTAATTGAGGTGATTTTTTCTTTGTGACTCTTCATGAAAGACGATTAACTCAAAGTCAGCAAGCAAAATGTGGAAGGTTTAAGTAAATGTGAAAATGGGAATAATTTTTGTTTTCCAGTTGTTTTCTTGAGTAGACCTGACACTTTATAACCAAATGGCATGCTCCTTCTGGGAAGTGTTCAAAACTTTGAGAGCCATGTAATGGGTTTTTTTCTTTGCTGCTAAAGGCAATATTTGCACTGCCCATTGCTTCTTGATAAAGTAGTACCAAGACATTGGAAAATAATAAAAGGAACCTCTTCTGATATTTTGTCAAGCATCTAAAGTACAGAGGCAGTTAAGATTGTTGTGCATATTCTAAAATTAGCAATGCTGCCATTTTTTTTATGTGACTTGGATACTTCCTGGTTCCTGATGGGTGAGAAGACAGAGAAGGTTGTTTATGACGAACGGAATTATTTCCAGCCTACACAATACAAAGAATTACTTTTCTACTACTTTGCATGTTTTTGAGGAAAGCTTGTTTAGGCTTTTTGTTCCACTTTGTTTTTTCCATCACATTTTCTGTCTGCATTATGCAGTGAAATATGGCCCGTTTGGAACATTGGATGATTAAATGTGAAGGGTTTGTGGACTGAGGTTTTGTTGGATGATGTAGACTCTCTTGTATGATCTACCACAGGAAATAAAAATGAATCTGAATTTATTTGAGTGGTTTTGTAAGAGTTTTATCATGGAATGACCCAAAATAAGAAATATTTCTGGAAAGGTAACAAGAAACTTATTCTGTTAAGGAACAATTTAATTACAGTCCTTGGTGCTTGGGCATGGTGTTGATACTTATTTTAAAATATAATGAGTGATGTCAAAGAAGTGGTCGTTGAGCATTTGTAATGTTTTTTTGGCCAGGAGCAAAGAAGGGACTCACTCTTCTTTAAGGTGAAATGTAAGGTGTGATGTTTATCGTATTTTTAAGTATATGTTACAGACTTTTAACTAAGGAGAAGGCAGTCTGCTTTCTTCAGGGTGGGTTTTTGTTTATGTAGTGCTTGGTTTAGTGAACTGAGATGAGTAATGGAGGCTCTTATATGTGTCATGATGCAAATAAGCAGACTACAGACATCTGTGTTCTCTAGTTCTTCTAAGATTTGAAGCCAGGTCTAATTGTTACAGGCTCAGCAAAGGTGCTCATTTCACATCTTCATTTGTGCTGTTCCTTTGAAAGCCCGGCCATGTTGATTAGACTGCTTAGGTCCTGAGCTAACTAGTCAAAATACAAACATCCAGTCTGAATCACTGAAGCATAACAATGCATGTGGAAAACAACAGCTGGATCTAATTTCAGGAGGTTTTTTTTAATTTCAAAAATCATGCTGTCACAAAGAGCTCCTTGTTTTCCCTCCTAAATTTTATCAAGTGATGAAGACAGAATCTGTAACTTGATGTCTTTTGAAGATTCATCCTCTTCTTTTTCTTCGTTCAAAGATTTGTCCAAGGATGTGCTTATCAGACTGAGTTTGCACGCCCTTTTTCATTCATCTTCCTTTAATCTCAGCAGGCACACTGAGTCGTGAAGATTGTACCAGGATTTTTGGGCTTGAACACAGGCATCTCTTTTATACCAAATGAATTTAGCAGTGTAAGCATGTTTATTGATTATAAATGAAATCATTTGTTGCAGGCTGCTTAGTCCCTGAAGTGGGACATTGCAACTTACCTGGGTGTTGTGGTGAGACATGAACATTACTTGCTGTGCTGTCCCCTGGTTGCACTGCTCTTGCTGCAAGTGGACAGAAGAGGGGTTTTTGTGTTTGTGGTGTTGTTGTTGTTGTTTTTTCCTTTTTGGACTAAGACTTTGTAGTGGATGTTGACATTGCCTGTGGGCACTTAAGTGGAAAATTCAGGTTTGTTGTTGAATTATAGAGGAACATTTAAACAGATGTGTTGCTGACTACCATGAGAATTAATAGTAAGTGTGCAGGTGTGGAAATGAGAACATAGCAGTTTGCTACTCCAAAATGTAGTGCATGGGCTAGAGAACATTAAGAAGATTCAGTTCATATCTTATGTGGATGGACTTGCTTTGTTTTCTGATGCTGAGTGACTTTGTAAGCACGTTTCACATGAAGTCTGACAGGCATAACAGGATGTAGAGCAGGAGAACTAAGGTGAGAACAGTTTTCTGAAGAATTCCTAAAAATCAGGGTAATACTTTTTCTCTATGTAGTGCTCTGCTGAAAGTATTTTTTAATAGTGAGCAGTTCAGAGTTACGAAATTAGAAGGTAGTAACAGCTTATAAAAACAGATAATAATCTTTAATAGAGGCAATGGTATTTGAAGCTCTGTAGTTTTTAAAAAAGTAGTTCTATATTCTTTCTAGGTTAAATTCTTCTGGTAGTGCAACATCATGGTAACCTGTACTAGAATTGCCTGTGAGACCTGAAGCCTCCTTGATTATACTGGATTTATTAACCCTATCTACTTGTCATTTAGATATCTGCAAAAGCAGCAGGATGAGAACATATGAATTGGAAATGTTCTTTCCCAGTGTGCAGGAAACCACAACAGGTTGATTTGAGTCAGCATTTAAAGAGCCGCAGCAAATAGTCAAGAACTTGGTGCTATCTTCTTTTCTTTCTTTTTTAATTAAGTCAACATAAGGGCAAGAAAGGACATGGTTTGCAGATAGTATGCTGGATTTCCTGATAGGCAATGACTCTGTTTCTGTAACTGCATAACAGGCATAAAGGTTAGATCTGCTTTCATGCAGGGCTAACAGATCTAGTAGGACAAGAAAATAGTATGAGACATAGGAAAAATTAGGGCATGTTGAGGGTTGCCTGGAGTGTTGGAGGCATAACAGAGTCACTGTATTCATTGAACAATTTCTGTGGCAGCATGAAGGCCATCAATTAACAGAAAGGATAAACAGTGCAAGGACTCTTGTTTGGATTTAAACTGATGAATATCTCTTGGAAAGAATCTTCCTTGCGAGTGGGAACAGCCTGTACGCAGTCCAAAAGCACAACACTGTGTGCAGGTGGTAGTAGAAAGTCCCTTTGTGGTGGAGCACTGAGCTGTGTGGCATGCTGTCCTACTGGCTTGTCTGCATGGATCTGCTTGTGGGTGATAATGCCGTAGCTGGCTTCTTGAGTAGATAATGAACTTTCCAAGAGAAATGAATATGTCTGAGACTTTTCTGAATTCAGCTGTCCAAAAGACAGCTGAATTTAGAAAGTTTTAACGGATTCACCTTGAAAATTTATTTGAATTTTCCTGAATCTAAGTATACAGCGAGCACAAGATAGGGTGATTTTTGTTTTAACCTAACCTTGTGTGCAGAATGTGTAGGGAGTGATACTGTCTTGCTTACATAAGCAAGGCAGGCAGTATCACATCCTCAGCTGACAGAAATCTTCATTATTTCATACTCTTTGGATTTTGAACACAAGAGGGTCTCAGCACCCTTTGTAGAGAGTTTAATTTCAACAAAATGTGAAAAAGATATTTTCCCTCATTAGATGTGGGGCAAGGAAATTAATTCACAGAATCACAAAATGGGTGAGGTTGTAAGGGACCACAGTGGGTCATCCGTTCCAGCATCCTTGCTCAAGCAGTGTCATCCCAGACCACAAGGCATAGGGTTGCTTCCAAATGGTTCTTGAGTATCTCCAGTTACGGAGACTCCACAACCCCTCTGGGCAACCTGTTCCAGCACGTGGTTAATGGCACAGTAAAGAAGTTCTCTGATATTTAGGTGGAACTTCTATGCATCAGTTTCTACTCGTTGTCTCTTGTCTTATGGTTTGGCACCACCAATCCTGGCTGTATCCTCGTGACACCTTCCCTTCAGGTACTTAGACACCTTAGTTGTATCTTCTCCAGGCTGAACAGGCCCACACCCCTCAACCATTCCTCATAAGCGAGATGCTCCAATACCTTCATCATTTTTGTTGCCTTCTGCTGGCGGGCAGCCCACTCCAGGAGTTCCACATCTCTTGGACTGAGGAGCCCCGAACTGGACACAGCACTCCAGGTGTGGCCTTAGTGAAGCTGAGTAGAAGGGCAGGATCATTACTCAACTCCAGGTCATCTCCACAGCATGCCTGTTTGGTGTGACTTGTATAGTGGCAGATCATCTTAAACAATGAAAATAAGATCTTGTAATGGGAAATGTTTAGCAAGGTCATTGAAGGTTTTGCTACTTGCATTATTATTAACAGTGGATGTTTTAATGAATTAGCTTATGAGAATCCTCTCTAGCACTGTGTGTTAAACACAAAAGAATGCACAGTCCATTGAAATGATGGTAGGCGGTGTAGAAAACAATTTCTGACACAATTTGCGCTTGACCTGCATTGAGCCTCTTATCTTCTGCAATTGCATTTTTGGAAACAACTTACAGGTTCAGTAAAGAGGAGTTGAATATCCGTGACTTTAGGTTTTAGGTACCCAGATGACTAGGAACTTCCTTGGAAGCATCTGGTGATGGCTGCTGACAAATCTTTGGATGATGTTGTGCCAAGATGATTGGTCTGACCAAGTCATCTTTGTTCCCTCAGTCCCTTGTTTTCAGCAGTTCTCTTCCGTTTACTTGCTACAGGGTTGTATGCAAGATGGAGGTCAGGGTGCTCACAAAGCTACCTGGAACAGCTCTTCTCCAAAAACAGGCTGAGAGACTTGGGGCTGTTCAGCCTGGAGAAGGCTCCAGGGAGATCCTAGAGCAGCTTACCAGCACCTGAAGGAGGTTATAGTAGACCTGGAGAGGAACTTTTTACAAGGGCATGTACGATAGGACTAGGGGGAATGGATTTGAGCTGAAAGAGGTCAGGTTTAGATTAGATGTTAAAAAGAGATTCTTCATTGTGCAAGTGATTAAACACTAGAACAGGCTGCCCAGAGAAACTGGATGCCTCACTCCTGGGAATGTTCAAGACTGGGGTGGATGGGCCTCTGAGCAACCTGGTCTAGTGGGAGATGTCCCTGCCCCACGGCAGAGAGGTTGGACCTAGATGGTCTCAAAGGTCCCGCCTGACCCAAACCATCCTGTGATTCTATGATTTTTGCACATACTGGGGGAAGGAGGACAGGGCCTCATGGTAATTAGGTTGCCCCTGCCCTGTGTCAGTCCAGCTCGACCTGATGCTTTTGAAATTTGCTAAAAGTGTGCCACTTTAAACTCATGGTGCTCACCTGACATATGAAATAATTTCTTTCTGTACCTTTCTTTTTATTGGAGATCTCTATTAGAATACTTTTTAGTGTGACTAAGTTGAGAATCTAATCACAGTGCTGTGTCTCTGCTTTTAGATTTGTCATTATAAAACACACCCTGTTAAGCAAATAGTTACTAAAACTTGCTTTTCTCTGTACTTTTTCTTTTGGGGCAATTTAGGCTAGAAATGAATGTGAAGATTTCCTAATCTTTTCATTTCAGTGCTGTGACACCCTTTTGCTGAGGGAAATGAGTTCTTGAAAAATGGGACAATGTTTGAAAAGTGCTAATGCTGACTGAGGAAAAAACTCTCAAGCACGAAGACTGATAAACTGTTTTATCAAACTTGGAACACTAATTCCTCAACAGCTTATAGTAAATTTGTACTTTGACATAGCTGACTTTCCCTTTCCAAGTGTATGATAGGTTGTTTGTATCTAGCAAAGGTCATCAGGTGAAATTATTCTGCAGCTCTGGGAAAAATGTGCTGCTGCCTTATAATATGAAGATATGTATTTGAGGAAGCTTGAATTGGTTTTATATGTAAAGCTATGAAGGAGTGTTGAAACATGGGGCTATCATCTGAAATTTGGTAGGGTATTTATTATTTTAGGTTTATCTTAGACCTGGTATTCATATGTGGTGGTTTTCTTGGTTGTTGCAGTAGCTAATAAATTTAGTTATCTGCTCCTGACAAACTTGGGATACCCAACACGAATTTGGGGAGAATAGCTTATTGTGTATGTGCATAAGGTAAGGAGTGTAAGTTCCAGTTTTACCTTCACTGCTGAGTTGAGCCAATTTCCTTTCCCATTGCCCCAGTCCCAGAGGAGGAGCTGCCCAACCTCCCTCTGAATTCAGCAGAGAATGCTTAACCTTTTAAATGCTTAATTATCTGGGAGCTTATTATTAAGAAATTGTACTTGAAAATTTAATTCTGCTTGGCAAATAATCATCTGCAGGCTAATGCCACTTGCCAGTTCCACTCTCCCTGTACTCCCTGCTCAGTCTTCACCTGCTGTTTCCCTTTTTTGTGTCTTCTAATTTGAACCTTGACTCTCAAGTCTAAGGGAGTCATTTGGATTGAAATAAAAGCCCCTCATGACTTGTAATATGAGGCATTTTCATGTCATGTAGCAATAGACCTGAGGCAAAGGAAAAACTAAAATTGGAAGCTGCACTTACCTGCTCCCTAGATAAAAAATTTTTTGACGGTGAGGAGAAATTATTTTTGTTTTGCAAGTCCTTTGGAATCTGTTTACATGAAACATCTGCTATATCATATGTAAGAAGAGAAGGCCAAGAGTAATAAAACATTTCATTAATGTTTAATAGCATAGTGATTAGCAACCCAGAAAATGTCTTATGCCCGTGGGAGATTAGAATTTATTTGATTAGTAGATTAATTGCAACCTGTTCTGGTTATGATTGCAGGTGTAAGGCTCTATGGATGTTGCAGACTCCCTGAGGACTGATGTTAAAGGCATATCTATACTTACTTTCTTCTTAGTTGAAGAGTTAAAAATCAAAACGTGTGGAAAAATCTGACTGCTTTTTCTATGAAAGGAAAAGGATTTTTACTCTAAGAGTGTGTTAACATAGATCCTCTGTGCTTCCACTGAAAAAGAATGGCTATTATTATTATCTCTGGAAGCATAGGGCTGCCTTTTACAAAATACTTTTCCTTTCAGTTCTTCTTCTACTGCACTTTATTTCTATCTTAAAATGAACTTGAACAATCTCTCTGAGTTTTGGACTTAGTTGTGTTTTTCTGACTTTTATCTTGAGTACACTTCAATTCCTCCTGCATCTGGACTTGCTGCTGGCAGAGCACAGCAGATGCTCTAGAATGGAAGTGTAGAACCGAGATGTTCATCAGGTTGCAGTATTTGAAACAACCACTTCAAAATGATGTAGTGAATTTCAGGTTGTGGTCTAGAAGCGATGTGATGCTGGAAATCAGTTTGTCTTCCAAGTTTAGTCTCAAGCTTCCAAAGCAGAAAAGGAGTTTGGAGATGGTATTAAGTCTCTGAGAGGCTCTTAAACTCCACTTCCATTTGAAGAGGCAACAGTGAGCTAATGAACTTGTCTTCCACTGTTCAATTAACTGCTGAGATATAGGAAGGAAATGAAAGGTCAGATTTTTCTCTTCTGTTCTTCTGGGAGAAATGAAGGCTTGTTTTATCTCTTAAGAGCACAAATAAGTGATTTTTGTTTCCAGTTTCAGGAAACTCTGTGCAATAGCTGTATGAAGATCAGGTTGTCTACTTAAGGACTGTGTTCTGCATTGGAAGGAGTAGCCTGGAGATGACATAATATGGCACTTGCCATTGCTGACTGCCTAGGGGAAGAGTTAGGAAGTGGAGAGCACGTGATCTCTTCCTGAGAAGGGATGTAATACCCGAGTTTATTGGGAGCAGTAATATAAGAGAAGGAATTAATAGGGTGAAAACAAGGTGTGTGTTAGTAGCTCAGGCTTTTATCCAGTATGCCTCTAAGCTCACTCATTACTGCATGGTTGTGTTTCAAATCTGTCTAGTTCGGAAGGGGCTAATGAAATCTAGCCCACCAATGTGGTAGCTGTGTGACTTTTTGTTTCACCTGTTCTTCTAGGTCTTTAGTTTAAAGCAGATTTTTGACTCCTGCAGCCCTGCCTGCTCTTTAATTTCAGTCGAGCTGTTAATAAATCACAGGTTTGCAGGTTGGGAGTGTGCTGGTGGCCCCTCCCACGCTTGCCTGAACCCTGTGCCTTCAGCTTGCCCTGGCCTGGCTCCAGCTCCAGCCCAGCACACTCAGCCCACTGGCTTCTTCAGTCAGATCCTGCCTGCTGCTGCCGCATTCAGAGCTGAGGCTTTTTGCCCTGCTCTGTAGCCATGCCAAGGCTGAAGGTCGCTGTGCTCAGTAATAAATTCTGGACAGAATACAGCTGACACAGGCGTTTTGTGCCAGTTCTGGGTGTTTGCAGGCCAGTGTATCAGGAACGCTTTGCGGTGCAGCCCCGCTCTGCGCCTCTGTCGTTTGCTGCTTCAGGATCTTAATGATGAGATTTTTACGGGATGAAAAACAGTGAAAAGTGTAGCAGTGTTGTGGATCTTTGGTAGCAAGATGTAGCTGGGTTTGGAGCCTTTGATTCCTTCTGGTTGTGTAGTAAAATAGAGCATGATGCAACCACAATGCGTCGAGTTGCACAGAAGTGCATATGCAAGCATTTTGTATCTTGGACCCCCTGGCAGCTTCCTCTGCTCATGTCCCTTGCGTGGCACAGTGCATGTGGACTCGTTATTCTCATGTTTATAGATACTAAGCCTCTGGGTTTTCCCTTTGGGATGTCTGTGAATGGCAAGCAGGAGGAGATCTAAGGAAGGGGTGGAGGGTGAGGGTATTTAAAGCAGCAGCATATTTGAACTGTAAACTGCTGATGGCTATCACCAATTTGTTTGTTTAATTTTTTTGGTTTTTTGTTTTCCTTAGGGAATCTGAGAATGACAACAATACATAAATTAGTATTTGATCTATGTTTTTGGGACTTTTGGTCTTAGAAACTTGAAATGTTTTTACCATTTGTAACCCTCAAAATTGCTTCTGTGCATGTGTTGCACATTGGTAGAGGTTGCAGCAGGACGGTATGTGGATTTTCTGACCTGGTGGGTTCCAAGCATTTAACAGTCATCGATGGGACAGCAGGAACTGAGTGATGGGTGTTGTGGCATTACAGCTCTTGGTATGTCATAGGTGCAAGTATTTAATAGATTGCATTTGTTTGTTGGCATTGTCCTCTATTTTTGGATTAAAGGTCATGATTGCATAAGTTTGAGACTAACAGGTGTGCTAAAAATGGAGACCACCCCAAGTCAGATCTGCTGGTGCTGTAAATATGCTGTGACTGATGAGAGGGGGAGACTGGGGCTTTGTCCTAATCCATGCCTCAGACATAAATGAGGAAAACAGTGATCCCTGTTGACATACCTCTGCTTTAAATTGCTTGCCTAAAAAATGGACTTAACATGGATGGGTAGCTATTGATGACTAGCAAGGACAGATTCTCAGCCCAGGCTTCTGTAGTTAAGCCCCTTTTGCACTACTTTTTCCTCCAAGCACTGATGTATTTGTGATACATTGGGGCAAAATGGATGTAGGAATTGGCCTTTATTCTGTAAAATGCCTGAATTAGCATATATCTGTTAAAGTCAGTTCTGAGAGAGTAGTTTCTGTAAAACTTTTGCTGACAGTGGGAGAGTTTGGAATCTGTCTTTGGAGATGGGAATTGATGGAGTTTGGAATCTGTCTTTGGAGGAATGGGTCAGGCAACTTTAGGAGTTTTTAGAGAAGATACAGTACAACTTTTGTTTTGTGGACTGACTACTAAGCTTAGGATGAACCACATATGCTAGGATTGGAGCTTTATTAAGAATATTAGTGAAAATGTGCTAAATATGCTGGGACTTGTAATCCTACTACCCTTTGGTAACCTGCAAGGTGCTTTTTCAATACTCTGTGGTCTTGGCTCGTTTTGTTTCAGTAAGTTTTGCAAAACTTAGTTTAGGAGGGATGGCTTCATTGTTGTGCAGGCAGCTGTTTCTGCAAAGGCATCAAGTGTAGCTGGCTAGGATCACGCTGAAAGTCCTCTCAGCATGTGCCTGCTGCCCTGTGCTTAGAGTCCAGCCTTTTTCTTGTGGTGGGAGAAGGTCAGAATACTGATGATTTTTGCTGCTGAATGAAAAATGCTTCGAATCTTTCAAGGTTTCAGCCTAAGCTTATTCTCAGGATGTGCTCAGCAGAGCAACAGGTGAAGGTCAGTAGATGTGATGAGTCATTCTGGGTGTAGAAGTGGGAAGAAGCAAGTGGAGGAAAGAAGCCTGCTGCCTCATCACTGTCTTCATGCTTCCTGCTGGAAACTGGTTTCTTCCCCAGCTTGTTCATAGCTTTCTCTTTGTGTTTTTCATTGTGGGAAAACCTTTATGAAGGATAAGAAATGTGGTAGAACGGAGAAGATTATGGTGGAAGCAGAGAAGAGGAGGAAACAGTAAACATGGCATATACAAGAGCAGGAATAGTATGTATACTGAGAAATTTGGATCTACCTGTGCTGATTCCATCTAGCTGTAATGCCACAGTTCAGGCAATTATGCTCCATTTCTGGTTTTTTCAATCTGATGGAAGAACACAAGGAACTGAGCTTCATCCTTCAAAGGTATTACACCAAGAATAATAACAATTACTTTAAAAAGTGCAAAAATGAGCGTTAATCTTAGTTGCTGGTCCTACTTGATTTAAGAAAGAAGTCTGGTGCTGAAGGTACTTGTTGAATTAGAATATAGCTTATCCTGCCTTTCTATCTAAAAGATATCCTCTCTGAAAGTTCAAGACATACATAATTTCATCTGTTCAGAATAACCAGGTTATGTCCTTGGTGTGACACAAAGCAAAAATACAAATTCCTAGTTTCTCCCATTTCATCTGCACTAAATATAATCTTCAAAGGGCCTTTCTGAGACTTCAAAAAGGCTATTCAGAAGAAAAACAAAAATCAAAACCCATCATGCCCTTCAGCTAAGGAAACTGAGGAATTCTCTTCTGAACAGGATCTAGGTTGTATTTCTTCACTTCATTGGATGTATATTGACAATGTCATGCTGACATGAGCTGTAAAATACCTTTCACCTTCATTTGCTCTAGTCCAGTTCAGGAACTTGTAAGTCCATAAAGCCTTATCTCTCATGAACCAGTCGTTTTATCCCCTGCTGTAAGAAGGGGAGGGAGAAGGGGATGGGGACGGTGTGAGGCAGGGAGAAAGCAAAGAATCAGACTGGGAGTGGTGAATGCAAACTGGTTTAGCTCTAGAAATCCCTCGATGGGGAGGAAAGGGAGTGTGTGTGGCAGGGAGTGATGGTTATCCTAGTCTGTAATAGCAGATTACAGTAGTGAGGCAGAAATGACTGTGCTTTGGTGGTGTCCTATCACCTGCAGCGTTAGCACAGCTCTGAGAGATTGGGAATGTAACTTTGGAGAGAAGGCACAAATCTTCATGCATGAACTGTATTAATAGCTGTGCTTTGAAGTTATAGATCTGATGTCTTGGCAATCTTTAACCAAATCTTTACCCTTGATGAGGAACCAGTTTTCTTCAATATAATGTACAGATAAGAAGTAGTCTGGTCTAGGAAAGTTGTCTTCATAAGTGATGGACAGGGTTTTGTCACATGGCATTTGCTTCAACAGTAAGTGAAGGGCTTAAATGCCCTGACCATAAAGCAATCTGCATCAGCAGCCTTTGCCTTCTGGATAAATAAATCTCTTTTAGATAAGGAAATCGAACTGCAGCAAATTTGCTGAGTAATCTGTTCACAGTCCCTTTGATTTGCGGCTCCTCAAAGGAATGTGTGCTGCAGCAGCACGTTTTGGTGGGAACGGGTGTCTGCTGGGTCCTCTCCTGTGGCAAGGCTGGTGCTGAAGGGTATTGCTTTCTTGGGGCTTACCAGACCTGGTACACTTGTTCAGTTAGAAAACTCAACCCTTTCCTTCATGTTGAATGGGTGGGAGAACAGGAAATTAAAACAACTTCCTCCTCTTCGAGTCTTTAACTTTGCATCCATGTTTCTTGGAAGACGAAAACGATGAGTTAAGGATAAGCATGAGCCTTAGGTTTCGTCTATCCTGTATTTTCAATGTGCATTGTCAGCCTTTCTCATCAGTATGTTTTGTAATGATTTGAGTTTACCTTATCTTTAGACATGCATTTTTGTCTCTTGCACTTGGTGCATGGCATCTGTCACTGTTCATTTCATGAAAGGTTCCCTGGTTATAATCTGATATTTCCCCTTCCCCTCCATGCAATTCTGTAGTGGTATTTAATAGCCCACATCATAATGTGAAAAGGTTGTTACTTATTTAAGACGTATACAAGGAAGTAAATGGTCAAGTGAGACTACTAGAAGTATTCATCTGAGAAAAAAAGTAATTCTTGAACATGAATATCAGTAGCTGTTCCCCTGTCATATCCAATTTGAGCGTTGCAACTATTCAAGTATTTCCAGTTTTAACTCCACCAGGGAGTGGTGATTAGAAATCAGCTTGGTTTTAAGATAGCTGAGGTGACTGTTTGGCAAAGATTGCAGTTTAGATATGTTTCCTTCTGCCTAGTCACAGGATGCAAGATATAGGTTACTGTGTAACTGGTTTATGACTTATCCCTGATATTAGCACCTCTTGAAACACTCTTTGTGCAGCTGCAGCAGATGGTCAGGATGAGAGCCTAAGGAGATGGATCAAAGTGGAAGGCATCACAGTAGGCAGAAACTATGCTTGTGCTAGGATGAGATACCAGAGTATAAATATAACTGGAGCCTAGCATTAGAATAACTTTTGCTGATTTCTTTTTTCCAGTGTATCCAATCAGCATGTATGCGCTATCTAAAGAACACGAAGAGATAACCTGACTTAGAGTGTGGATGGGTTATTTAAGAAGCTAGTAGAGATATTGCCAAAATAATATTTGCACATTAATGCTTATCATATTCATGTTTCTTTCAGTAAATCCATGAGGTAAAAAGTACTGTTCCCGTCTCACAGTCAGTAGGAGAAAGGGAAGAGGAACTTACTCGCTGTGAAATGCCAGTGGGATTTGGTTGAGGTGCTAGAACCTGCGGTGTTAGGTTTAGTCCTATACTAACACTGTTAAATGTCATAAAAGCCAACAGGAGAAATTAATTTTCTGTCATAATAGGTGATTCTGTAACCAGCGGATCTAGAGCCATCCCTGCTTTGACTCACTAGTTGAAATCTGCCCCACGTTGTAAGGTCCAGGGAGATATCCCATAGGCAGTAGTTGTTTGGACAAGAGAATGGGATTCTGTTGAGCTAAACTTTGAATTGTGCTATGCAGCACAGGAACCCCAGCTATGATTCCCAAAATTGACCTTTTTCTATTGGATTTAATAAAGAACGAGTAAGTGGTGAGCTCCTGTTCCTACCAGGAGAATGCTTTTACTCTGTGAGATGTGAGGCATGCTGACAAGGTTATGTGGTGAAGCCTGTATTCCTTTTTCACAAATTCACTCCATAAGATTTCAGGAGCTACATGAAAGCCTCACAGGTCTCTCTTTGCTTTCTCTTACTTTCTCTCTTCGTCTTGCAGTATAGGATAGTATAGAATAGGTATATACCAAATGGTCTTAAGCTTTAATCTGTTCAGAGGCCAGGCAGGCTCAGGCAGGGGACTTGCTTTTTCCCTAACTACCGGCTGGGTAATTGCCAGCTGATAACTGTGTGAGATGTCACTCGTGTTTGTAAAGAGCTGGCTAATACTGAAGTATTTTTTCAGTCAGCGGGTGGCAGAGTTGATAGGATTAGTGATACTGCATCTTATGTAGCACCTCTTTTTTTTGAGACTACACGGCTTAAAGGAATTAGAAGCAGGGTTTGTAGCCATGTTCACAGTAGAGGCTCTGAGTGGTTCTTGTGGAGTTCCTTAACAATTAATTGTAGTGACAGACACCGTATGTGACCCTCTGATAACACAGAATCTGAAATCATTGTTTTGACAGCAGCACTGCACAAAGTGGGTGTTAGCGTTGTGCATGTAAGTATGAGAATGTGTGGTGGCTAAAGAGTTCCCGAATATTCCTAAGCTTGGCCAGAGTTAATGATGCTGGTAAAGACCAGTAAATTAGTCTAGTGTATTAGTTATTGGTAGTTTAGGATATATGATTATCAATCCTATGATCAAAGTAAAAAGTGGAATGCCTTCTATTTTTGTAGCTGCAGATTACGTATTAGTTGAGAAAGGAAAAACAGCAATGTGTAAATGTGACTAGAGGAAAAAAGTATTGTAGCAACAGCTGTGGAATGAAGTGTGACAAACATAGCTGTGCTAATTTTACTTGCATGTTTTTACTCATACCTGCATTTCAAAACTTCATTTGTTTTTACCTGCTAGGGTGTAAGATCCTTCATTTGTTCAGACCTCATTTATGCAACAGATATTGCAGTAAAGTTCCCAGTTTATCATGCATGTGATGAACTGATTTTATTTTAACAGCTTTTTCAGATTGATATAAAATGGGAAAATAATGGTGTTATGCTGTCTGTCTAAACTGGTTTAACCTTGGTTGTACAAAAGAGGAAATTGAGTTACCTAATCAATTTCAGGTGCTTTTTGTTGGTATTGTAAAAAGAATGGTAGAGGAAAACATCTTTTGTTAGAAACCTCTCTTGCACTGTGGAGGAGGGTGGGCATGTAGATGGAAATGTTGTTTGCTTTCACAATGCTTCCATTATTTTTACAGTATTCAGAGGGGATAGGCTTTCTATTCTCCTGGTTGATACATTGTCTCATTATAAGATCAGAAAATAAAAATGAAAAGTTAATGTCTTCTTGCCTTACACCACTGACCCTTTGATAATGCAAATAGGTAATTCTTGAATTACATGATGGATTTGTAGATGTTTATTTTAGAGAGAAAAGGTAGTCAAAGTTGTCAATATTCTCTATAATAAAGCAACTGCAATAAATACTAAAAAAATGTGAAAGCTGTTGCCTCTTTCCAACTTAGTTGTTCTTTGGTTTGTCAACTACTGTGTCTGTATGTTCAAGTGTTCACGATGGAACCTTACCTTTTCCCACAGGAAGTTTTTCTAATTGTTTGCTTTTCTCTTGTTTCAGAACAGAGAGCTCCAGATTATGAGAAAGTTGGATCATTGTAACATTGTCCGATTGCGTTACTTCTTCTACTCCAGTGGAGAGAAGGTAAGAACGAAGCACAAAGGAATGTGTCCTGGTAACTGTCTGGGGTATAACTGGGCTGTCTGAATGTCTGGAGTCAGAAATGTGAAGATATTAGACATATAACACTGATCAAATGCTATAATGGTGCCCAGCAGATCTTACTGGAACAGATGTTTTTCAGTATAGAAGCGTGTGGTCCATAAAGAGTAATGTTACACTAAAAATACAACAAGATTGCAGTAGATTTGCATATGCACTGCCTCTTTCTTAATATACTGGATCACAGCTGGGCTTTGTTTGTGTTCTAGCACTGCCTTTCTATATGTGCAGATATATGTGTTTTCTAGGGCTCTAGGATTATGTGACTTTTCCCAGAACCAGTCTTTGTATGCTTCTGTCCTCCTGTTCTGTGCACCTGTTCAAGATGCAAGCTGAGTTTCAGAGCCCAGAATAAAGAAGAATATATGATCATGTGATTGTAGCATTTGTCAGAATGTTTGTGCTCTAGAAGAAAGAGCAAATTTAATAACTCTCAAGAAGTAGATACTGACATTTGTTTTCGTTCAGTCTGGGTTTAAAAGTTCCTTTTTTTTTTTTTTTTTAGGAAGGTGTTACAAGGCTGAGTTTTAATGTGAAATTAAATGTATTCCTTATCTAAGTATATATCAGCATTTTACAAATCATAGGAGAATTCAGGATGAAATGGACTTGAAGATGGCATCTGATCCAACTTTATCCTTAAAGCAGGATCATCCATGGAGTAAAAATGAAGTCATTGTGGTCTATGTGGGAGTTAATGTAAGGTGTGAGGTTGGGAAATGAGCTAGATGACCTTCTGAATTTTCTCTGATCTTTCTAAATATTGCTACAAATATCTATATAATTTTTAGATAATATATATAAATGCTGCCAATTTTCCCCATTTTTAAAGACAGATGGCATCCTTAGTTGTCTTCAGATGCTGATACACTTGTCCACAGTGCTGTAAAGGGCTGTATATGAGAGCCGATAGCTGCTGGCGGGCTGTTAACTGCCATGAAGTGGGTCAGCAGACTGGGAGAGGCAGCCCACCCGTTTCATGGTCTTTGGAGCCAGAAAATGAGCTGACATCTCCAGGATAAGTTGCTTTTGTCATGTGCAGTGTACAGGGGGATAATTGGAAATCTGCTGTTACCTTTCTGAGAGGTGTTTTGTGGGGGACCTGGCTCTGTACCTTGCCTGTGCCTATAGAAAGCTTGCAAAACTACAGCATACAAGGAGAAATATAATTTAAAGGTTTTAAATTTTTTTTTATCAGCCTCCCCTTTCCTTCCTTGCCCTTGGCTGGTGCCAACAAGCTGTGTCTGTTTTTGTTGGTAGTGCAGTGTCCTTTTTTTAATCTGTATTTTGTTCATAAACAGAAATTCCTCAAGCAGCATGAATACAAAAAGGAAAATACTGTGAAGGAGGGCTTGGGTTTGGATTTTTTCTTGGTTGTTTGGTTGGGTTTTTTAAAACAACTTGTAACTTGATTGGAGTGAAGTAGAATTTTCTGGACAACAGAAGACAACTGCCTTATCTAATGGCTTTCAAAAAGTTCCTGCAAACTGTGGAGTATTAAAACTGCTCAAAACACTGTCCCGTGGGCTTTTGTGTAACGGTAACTTGAGAAAAACTCTTTTGGAAATCTTTAAATGATGTTGAGCTTCATGTGTCAAGGAAAGAGAACTTCTTTTTCATGCATTTGTCAGTTTTGGAAAGCAATAGCATCTTTTTCTTTATATTACCCTCATAATCAAACTATCTGTTTGGGGAGCAGAGGAGGAAGAAAAGTGTAAAGTCCCATCTGGTAACTAGGAAGGATGTGTAGGAAGCATTTGCAGATATAAATGATATGTCCCCACAGGTTTATATAAACTGATTATTGAAGCCAAGTCCATTGGGAAGAGTAATATAAAAATCCAAGAACTGTATAGCAGAAAATGTGGTGGTGTAGTGATGAGTTGAGCTTGCAGTTGTTGACGGTCTTTATGCAGAATGTGATGATTCTCTGCCATTAATCTGTGCCTGTGATAATTACGTCAAGTCTAGCAGTGATGGGAAAGTGTCAGAGGTAACTCTATACTGTTGACCTCTAATGAAATTTTGATACTTTCACATCAAGTATTCTTCTGCATAAAGATCTTCATGCCACTGTATTGACCGCACCTGTTCCTGTTGCTTGGACTTCTTCCCTGGTGCTTGACACCAGCATCTTTAAGCCCAGAGACATCTGGTTTTTTGTTTGGTGGTTGTTTATTTCATTTTGCTTTGGTTTTTTTTGGGTTTTTTTGGTGGTGTGGTGGTTTGGATTTTTTTAGTAGGTTTGTTTGGGGGTTTTTTGGTGGTGGTAGTTTTTGTTGTTGTTGTTTTGGGGGTTTTGCCAGTGTCCAAGAAGCTTAAATCTGTCTTGATTTAGAGCTACCTCAAAGGATTTCTCCATATCTAATCAGACTGGCACTCTTTGAAAGCCATGTGCCCAACAGTCACTTCAGTTCATTTCAATTGCTAGGTATTTTTAGACACTGGGGAACTTAAAACTGGCTTCATTCTAGCAAAACAGGAGGTTTCATTCTTGACTGGAGTACTGGAAAAGTATCAAATAGAAAAACAAGTCTAAAAACCACTTGCTAGTAAGACCATTCCTTAACTGTGTCCAAGTTGTAGCACTAGTTTGTGAAGATTTGGAGCTCTCCATTAGCTCTCTCTGTTTCTGCAGGCTATGTGGAACTGGTTGAAGGTTTGACATCCCTATCTTATCTTTCTCCTTGTGATGAACTCTCCTTTTTATCTCCCATTTGCTTAAACTTCTTTTCTGCTTTTGACAAAAGCCATCAAGCCTTAGCAGCATGAAAATCTGGTATCAAACATGGCTTTGACTGATTTCTTCTCTTTTCCGTGGCTGGGTGGCTCCCTCTTGTCTGAGTACCTTTGAATTTATATTGCCTTTATATAGCAAAGTGTGTGTGTATATATATATACATGCACACGTATTTATACCTTTATGTGTGTATATATAGATATAAAAATATTCTGAGTACTAAGTATTAATCATGTTTGACTAATGATTTCTAGTCTAAAAGATCTCAAAGAAGGGATGTAATTTATATTAAGATGACAGTTGACAGGCTTGGCATTCAAGCTGCTTCTATAAACTATTTCCTTCTTGATTCATTCTTCTTGAAAGTTTACAGACATTTGTCAGACCTGTTGGATAACCCAGTTTTTTCAAAAGCCCCTTCCTTAATGTATTTGCCAGAGTAGATTCTGATTTTTTTCTTCTTTTGAGGCTGTATGAGAGACCTGATAGCAGAGCAGTGATTTTCATAGCTGTAATGTGCTTTTCAGAATCTAAAATGTGTAATTGCATCTAGTGGAATGAGCCAGAGGGAAAGAAAAAACAACCAAATTATGGGTTGGATTGTGTGTGAAAGCTTCTCCTGGTGAAAGACTTTTCCATCCTGTATTTCTGTGATTTATGGTTTTCTAGGTAATTCTTGGAGAAAATGAGCAGGATTTTAGGACTAGCCAGCTCCACTGTGTGATAGCTTTGGTATTATGCCTTAGGATAAGATCTTGAACAAGATGCCTTGTTTGCCTGTCAGCTTTCCACTGCAGATCAGACTGTATTAGGAAGGCATATATTTCAGGGTTGAATTTTGCAACATTTCCTTTATTTCAGGAATTTTTTTGCATTTAGCATGATACAGCAATGTAGGTCTTGGTTTACTTTTGCAGGGGGAGATGGTCTTGCTGCCTGTCCTTTCTAGCCTAATTCTGCTGAGAACCTTTCATGCCATGTTCCAAGGCAGGGCAAACATGAGTATAGGAAATAATTCCTCTGACTCCTTTGCTAAGAGTATTCCCTGATGTTTTATAGAATGACCTAACTTCTTAAATCAGTGGCTGTCAAGTAAACTTACTCAGCTGTGTAAAATCTGAAATGAGTTCCTAATTCTGCCTTTTTTATCCCCCTCTATTTATGGTTAGATCTTTGTGACATTTCACCACTCTGTTTTTCTTGTATGGATACTTTAGAGTGTTGAATAGACTGATGGATCCATACCTGTGTCCAAAGGAAGATGAAAAGTTACTGGAAGAATTTGTTTCTGCATCAAATCAAATCAAAGTTAAAGTAAATACAATTTTTGTTGAGTTAGTTACAGCTGTGGTTATGTCCTTTAGTTTTTCCTCCTTAAGGTGGCTTAGTATTCAGAGGAGTCAAAGCAAAAATGGAAGCAGAGAGAGATAACAAATAGGCAATATGCTGATGCTTTTTTGGAGGCTGAGCTGGCCCTTCTGCATGCTCTAATTGATGTCAGGTCTTATTTAGCCTTAGCTATAAGGGCATGTAGCCAAAACTCCATGAAGACTCAGGATGGAAATTTACTCCCATAGACTTAGGCTAAAGTTTAAAATAAACATGCAGGAGATACTTGCTGGGCTGCATGTGCACTATCCCGTCTGCTCTGGCAGCGCTGGGTGAAACGGCAATGAAGAGGTTTGGAAGAAGGGGGCAACTGTCTGATTTGCACATTTTGTCCCTGTTATATCCTCCACCTTCAGAGAGGCATGAACATCACCATATTTCTTGCAGGCGTGTTCAGATGAGTCTTCATGTAAGAACCATCCAGTCTGTTCCTATTACAATGGGAACCATTTGGTTTCTTAATTGAACTTAAAAAAAACCAAACCAAAAACAAAGAAAGAAGTTTCTGCATAAAAAGGGCAATTAACAGAGCCCCATTTTGCACTGACAGTCTCTGTGAATGTTTTGCACTAGCCTAGTAATGTGCTGAAGTGCCATCACTAGAGATGAATTTAGTAACTACCATTTATTCAACCCCTGGCAGATCTTGTGTGTTGTCAACAAAGAAGCAATTAATGCCAATTATGAGGAGTTTTGTGATGTTGGTATCTCTGTAGTCCTTGCCTGAGGCCTGCCAAGCTCGTTTCACAAAGGGCACCAGTCATCATGTAATGATTATTGGTTACTGCTGTTAGGGTTCGCAACAGGCTGGGAATTTCCTTAGTTGTAGTTGTGAGCAGTCTCTGGTTTTGAGTAGGTTTCGTTATTAGAAATAGCAGTTTTGTCTGCCTGTGGTAGGGCTTCACTAGAGCAGAGTAGGCAGCAGTGGCTAGATCCTCAGTGTGGGATGTGCACGCAGTGAAAATAGGAAGCTCAGCTTTCTCTCTAGGCCAGTGAGCCATCCAGTACATCTGCTTGGTCGCTCTTCTGTTCTCAAGTCATTCCTTTGCCAGCTCTAGCTCCTGCTCTCATCTTCTCAGTGTTGGATTGTCATTAGGAAGGCAGCTTATGATGTTTGTCCTGAGGCAGGCATGTAATTTCAACCATTATTGTCTGTTGCCTTGCCTAGCTTTTTGTCACAGATATATCCTGATTCAGAAATTCCTACACACTCTGGAAGGTAGTGAACAGTTAAGAAGACAGTGGTTCTCCAAAGACTCTGCTTTTTGTTTCTTTACGAGATGTGGAGGGCAGTCCAGTGATCCGAACATCATCTGTTAATTTTCGTCTTCCAACAGGCTTATGGCCAGTTCAGATAGCCACGGATCACTTATGTCAAAGATGATAGCTCAGTCCTGCCTTTTAGATGTTGGGCAGGTGTTCCTAACTTCATAGAAATTCTCCTTGGCAGTATCTCTGTAAGCTTAAGGACTTTACTGGGTATAAAATAAGCAAGAATCATCAGGGATTCCCAAATTATTTTAATGTGTACTCTTTTCCTTTACAGTAGCCGCTCTTTAGAGGGGAAAACTAGGTCAGAAAATGTCCTGTCTTATTTTTTTTTCTGACAAAAAATGTCTTCTTGTATCACCTAAGAACCTGTACCCTTTCAGTGATCAAAAGTAGATAATGTAAACCAGCTGACTTCAAACAAGACCCAAGAAAGTTCTTAAATATGAATTTTATTGAGAGGGTTGACTTTTGGCCTTATAGTGCCATCACAGCTGACCCACTTGGCAGTTCCCCCTAACATGACTGTGTTTTGCTGAAGAGTAATGAGCATTACAGAGCAAATTGGTAAGTTTTGACAAGTAGGCATAAGAACAGAAGTTTTGGGACAGATCTCAGTTCTCAAACTCAGTCATGAGGAGTGAGGGATTAGGAAAGAAGATACTTTGCCCAATATTTGCAGTACTATTAAAAAGTATTTTTATCTTTCTGAGCAGTGAAGTTGAGTCTTCAGCTGTTCTTACAGCCCTGGATTTATCTGTGTGAAACTGCAACTGTATCTCTAGCCTTACACTCCCTTTGTTTTTGTGGCAGCCAAAGCTCAGTTTTGAAATACATGTGGCTGCAAGTAAAAACAAGCACACGTGGCCACTGGATGTCACCATTCCTTTATACAAATAAGGTCAGCTAGCAATTTTTTGCATTTTCAAATTTTTCTTGTGTATCATGTCTACCCATTAGTTAGAGTAGGAAGGCTACAAATTTTTGCTTTGTCTTTGAAAGTGTGTCCAAAGTCTTTGTATCTTTAACATACAGTGTCAGCTTTCAAGATAAGAGAAGGAAGGCAGATCTTGCATGGTGCTTGATAAAGGGATGTGAAGTGTGTGCTAGTAGCTTTAAGAAAAGTAAAATAACCATTTTTTTTTTAATCTAGGGCAGAACTTGTGACTTTGAACCTTGTGTGTTGTCTAAATCTAGATGCCTAAGTCAGGGCGAAGGGCATATTTTACCTCATGCTGGCACTCTAGTGTTCAAACAATGCACTCTCAAAAAAGGCATAGTCTGCATAAAATGCTGAAAGGCGTTTTCTTGTTTTCCAACTCAAAGGTACACCCCTCAGGTGCTTTTTGAGAGAACCCTTGCATAGCTGCATCCTGTCAGTAACTGCTCCACGCAGCACCTATCTCTGAAACGTCATCAGTGGAGTGCTGTCATGTGGTAAAGAAAATACCCTCTTGAGTAAACTGATTGGTTTATTTACTTCATACAGCCCTAATATTGAAGCCTTGGGGTAATTTTAATAACAAGAAGTACATTTTGGAGGCATCTTACTTAATTTTAGGCGTATTGCTTGTCTGTGTGTGTTTAGCTGGAATAGGCAGGTGAGGCAAGTTTCTTCAGAGTGCCATTCCACATTTATTTCTTCTAATGCAAAGTTAATTTAGGAAACTCCTGTATTGTTCCTCTCCACTCAGTTGTGTTCATGCAGCTGATCAGGTGGAGTCCATTGAAAACCAGTGAAAACCCATCCCAAACCACACTAGAACCACTGTCACACTGTTACTGCTCTGCCAGGAGATACAAACTGAAATGAGCCTGTTAATCACTTTCTCCAAAAGCTGAGCAGTAAATACGGTCGCCAAAGAAGAAAGAGCACCCAGAATAGTTTCTTGACCTTTTTATCCTATTACTTGATGTCCAGAGAAGTTTTCCTTAGATTCCATGTAGGCCTTGACAGTTCAGCAATATTTCCAGTGTCCTATTAGATGCTGACATATTTTCGGAGTAAGAATTTTCCTTTTGCTGTAAGTCTGGTGTTTGGCATGTATGACCTTCCTGGATTCTGTCATCATGGTGATAAATGGGGGAAATAGTTGGTCTGTGACTGACTTAATATTGGTTGCTGCTTTATATGTGCACATTGTAAATGTAGCATGTCTGATACATGCAAACAAAAGCTTGTAGGAACCACTCAGGATCAATTTGAGGTTTGTTGAGGTAGGTGATGATCACAGAGAAACTATATTTCAACTATCACTACAAGGAACAATCTAGAAAAGTGAATTTTTGAATTCAATAGCCACTGCTTTATTTTAATTCAATAGTTGTTTCTTTATATTGGCCTCAGTTAAGCACAGCTGAAGGGTGCTTTAAACAGATTACTTATGTGGACTGAGAGAAGAGTTTTAGATTGGAGTTCGAGACTTCCATGCAGCCTTTCCCTTGTCAGAAAGGCAATGTTTTCAGTATCACTCAGTCCTCAGCCACATTCTGTGTAATGCTCATGTACTTTCATCCTGTTTTGTCTCCAGTTTCTGGCACAAGAAAAAAAAATTGAAGTTGCTAAAATGCTTTGGCTGTTGTGTCCTAATCTTTCTCATGCCTCTTATTATGGTACAGGTTGTGTGAGTATTTACTTGCATTGAGTGTTTCCCACCAAAGTGAAGTAGTGCCTGAATTGGTGGTTCTTGAGAGGTGCAGAGCAATTTGATGGCAAAGCTGTGGTTATTTTGCTGTGGCCCTCTTTGCAGCAGTGTTTGTCAACTGAGGATTTATCTGCCAAGTGACAAAAAGCAGCTTCTAGCACTTGGTGCAGTTGCTGGTACATGAGCTGCATTGCTGAAGTCAAGATCTTAATAAAAAACTTCGATCCTGGGTTTCAGAATCTGGCTTTCTGCCCTTCCCCTTTTTTTGTTTTGAACTGTACGTGGTCATAACCTTAGCAGCAAGCACAGGAGAATATAAATGGATGTAAACATTTGACCTGCAGCTGAAAGCTAGTAAGCCCATGGTCTTTAAGCAGAAGTGAGTTATTTAATGACATCTTGTGTTTGCTTTCTGTGTTTCATATGCTGCAGGTTCCTCTGGACTTTTCTGTTCTCTGTAGTCATTTCAGACATGCTTGTGACAGTCAGGTTACCTTGGTTTGTTCCCAGACCAGCAGTTCTGAAACAGCAGTGTGGAAAAAGTCACTTGTGGAATATGTGGTGAGGTTTCCTGTAATGGAAAGATAAGCCTTGATCGTCCCAGTTGATCCTCGAGCAGTTGCCCTCATTTGGCGAGCTCTTTGAGCTGACCCTGTTTCCTATTGCAATACATCTGGGTCACTGGAAAAATATGTGTTTAGCAGGAATGCATGAGGTAGGCAAACCAGGTTACATCATGCTCAGAACTTGTCAGGCCATGACTGCTTCCTAGCTTGTCCTGAATCTTGTTCAGGGGAATCTAGGTAACTTGGCTATTATTTTCATCCAGTTCATTCTCACTGAGAAGGATCAGGGCTCATGAAAACTCTTTCCTGTACATTTATCACACCTGTGCCAGATGACATCAGGAGCGCGTCACTCAAAACACTTGAATAATCTTTAATTCATTATAACAGTCATTAAGAGAACTTCTGGAGTTGGTTACATGTGTTAGGAGTGGAATACGGCACTACTTACGTCGCCAACGGCCTAAGTTTTGCCTTTATAGCTGCACGTTTGAGTTCTGGGTCCCTCAAGTGGTACAGCAAAACTTAAAAGTTGGCGAGGGGGGGAAAGGTGTTCATGTGCCTTTGTGTTCTGTGTGGCTTACATTTACACAGGACCAGTACCACACAAAACCCAGGCAGTTTGTTCAGGTACTGTGTTGGCATCAAAACTCAGAAGTGAAGCCTCCATCTCTAAAGATGCAAATGTCTCAAGGTTTTTTTTGTGCTTGTGTTATGCCGTACTATTGAATTGGTCCCATTTTTAATAGAGTGTAAAAATAGAAATAAAAAAGGAAGCACTAAAAGCAAAGCAAAGACTATATGAGCTAGAGAGTAGTTCTGTAATTCTCAAAACTCACTGCTGTGAACAAGTGTAGACAAGGTTTACCGATCATATGTTTTACTATTTTACATATGTCCTTTTGTTTGTATTATGAGAGGATTATAAAATCACTGTAATTTAATTTTGGCTCAATTCTTTCCTCTAATCTGTCATGTAAATCTTTTTGATACATGAAACATGAATCCTTGGATCAAAGTCACCAACCTCAGTGACAGTACTCAGTGAAGTGATTTGTCACCAGTAAGACTTTCCCATCCTCTGAGAGGCAGACATTTAGCATATTCATCAGGTTGTATCTACAATGAAACAAAAAGCATTCATATTCATGAAACTGTTTTCTCTCATGGTTTACAGATTGCCTTACCAGGCATAAGCTAACTTTGAATTTTTTAGAACATTTATTTTTGGTATTTCATAACTAAACCTTGAAAGCTCTAACCTAAGAAGAGGTGGTGGATGAATTTTATTGGCTTCAAGTGAGAGTCAGGGAAAGAAGAACTTTTCTTGTTGCAGGGAAAGTGCTAAAATACAAGTTTAATTTTTTTTCCTTGCATACATTTGCATGTCTGTGGAGTTCCAGAGCTGTCTGGTATTTCCTCTGCACTGCTGGTAGTTGTCGCTTTCGTCCATTTCAAAAAATTTTCTTCTCCCCAACTTGGTCCCCAGAAGCCTTCACATTGTTCCCGGTTCCTGGGATGTCACTGGGAGAAGCACCAACACAGGCAGGGTTTTGGGGTCTGCTCCTTGTCTGTGTTTGAGAAGTATGATCAGACCTGATAGATACGAGTTTGTGGGCCATTGTCATTTGCTTGGTGCTGTGCTATTGCCACTGTCATTTAAGCAATGATATTAAGAAGGACCTTTTTTATTTTTAAGGGAGGAATTATGTAGACAGGGCCATGCAAGGTGACTTAGTCTATTATGAGGTATTGGTAAGAGCTATTAAAATGTCCTGAAAATACAAGCCTTTATTGTCAAATCATGGTGAACAGAGATCTTGAATTCTGAGCCTTTAAAAACACACAAAACCAGTAGTTTTCTGCATATGTATTCAAGGTGTGTATTTCTTTGTGTGTTACCATGTACCAGACTGCTGCTCTTTGCTGTGTCAGGACAGCAGAGCACTGCGAGAGAAACACACCTCACTCTGTGCTTGAAGTGATGGGTCAAGTCACAGTAGAATAGTGGTATTAAATTGCTGTAGCTAAATGAGGTTTGGGTTTAGGTGTTAAGATATAGATAGCCAGTAGATCTTCTGACAAGGGCCTCCAGTCAAAGACTTGGGAGCTCTGTGCTGTTTCCATCCATGTAAATTCTCTGTGTATTGTCTTTCTCTATAGAAACTTCCAGGTGATAAAATAACAGGTGCAGGAGAGGTTACGTCTGTTAGTTCACTAGCTTTCAAAATAATTTTTAATGCTGATACAGTTAATTATACCCACCCCACAACATTAAAAGTCTTCACAATCCTGATAGGATTTGCACTGAGGACTGCATTAAAATATCAGAAGTCTCTTTAAGACTTGCTTTAGTGCTGAAAATTCTGTTGTAGTTCGGTACTATAAGTTTATAGTACTTTGTAATTTAAGCCCTCTTTGTTCCTACTTTCCTTTGCTAATGTATAATAAGGTACTTTGTAATGTAACAAAGTACATTATTATAAAGCTACTTTTGTTGTTTCTCTGTGTTATGTTCACATGAACCTCTAACTTAATCCTAAAAATGGTCTCTTTTGCCATGAATAAGTTCACATGTTTAAGTTGGAGATAACTGGGACATCGAAATACCTGTAAACAGAATGCTTACAAATGTTAACACTGGCTTACTGTATACAAATGGTTAATATGTATTAATCTCTTAATAGCTGGGAATTCAGTCAGATCAAAGTAACATTTCTAAAAGATGAAGGTTGTTTTAACTTTTTTTGATGTATTGTTGTTGGGGGCTGAATTTGGAACTTTTAAATTTGCATTTCTTGGGTTTTGGCAAGAAAGGGACTAATGAGTTAATAGACTGTTTTAACTAATTATGCATATGTTCCTTTGAAATACTCTCCTAATGAAAATATTGACTGGGCAGAATAAGTATATCCTTGTCTCCATTTATAATCAGAAGATATCTTACATTGGAGACCAGAACAATTAACAGGACAAACATAAGTTTGACAAAAGTATTAATGCACTCATGCAAAACTGAAATAGTTCCGTGGCAGTTCACACGCTAAAGATGGGACTTAAAATGTCCACAGCTTTCTCATCTTCTGGGTTTCTCTGAATACTTTAATTGTACTTCATGCCTCAAATCTAGTGCTGATTTGTTTTTCTTCTCTATTCTCTTTCAGAAAGATGAGGTTTACCTCAACTTGGTGCTGGATTATGTTCCTGAAACAGTATACAGAGTTGCCAGACATTATAGTCGGGCCAAACAGACACTCCCTATGATTTATGTCAAGGTAGGTAACTGGCAGATGTGCTTAGGTGAAGAAAGATATTACAGAAATACACTGTGGATACTCTTTTCTGACATAATAGTAAATTTCCAGAAATTTTTAGAAACAAATAGATCTTGAGGCAAGATAAAAAAAATAGAATTACTTGTTTTATGGTGAAGGGAGAATAGAGGGTTGAGACTTAAACAAACACTTCCAGTTTCTGAAGTCTTGGAGTGGGTTGGGGAGACTGAGTGTGGGGGGTAGAGTGTTTTGTTTTTGAAGCAGCTTAGACAGAGACTGACTCCAGCCAGATTAGCAGCTTTCAGTTTCCTGAGATGGTGAGGACATAATAGAACAAAGGTCAGGAACTGAAAGAGGATGTCAAGAGGATGTTCTCTAATCTGTTATCTTCCCCTTTTCCTGGCATATGAGTAAGAGTTCATGTGCTTTTGTTGTGGTCATGAAAGGCACATTTTTGTCTCCACTTGAAGCTCGTTGACTTATGTCTTCAAAAGCTACATGGGATAAGGTGCTTGTACGCACACTGTAGTTTCAAAACCTTACTGAGGTGTTCTACATCTTTTACACAGGGGTTAAATAAATTTTCTCATTTGCTGTCAAACATGGGACCTATCTGGGGCCTCATCGATCCATTTCATGTATTGTGGTGACCACAATCCACACACTAGTGAATGATGATGTTTTCACATGATATTCACTTGTTAACATGGCATGCAGGTAGTATTTAATGGAAATTACTAGCAAGTTTTCCTGATGCATATTGATTTCTTCAATTTATTTTTCTCCTCTTCAAAACTATAATGCTTTAATGTAAGGATTGGCTTAAGAAAAAACTTCAATTTGATTGAAAGGAGATGAAAGTTTCAAAGCTGAAAGCTACAAACTGTAATTATTTCGCTAATGAAGTTTTGTGCCCTAACAATATGCATAAATTGTAAATGGCATGTCTCTGCAATAGGCATCACTTGTGCCTGATTTTTAAGAAACCACAGAATTTTATCATCCAGCAGACTTCAAGGTCACTCTGTTTGGTTTGTTGGTGGAACAGCATGTCTTCGGGTTATATGCTCCCCAAAATCTGTAGTCTTGGCTTTTGATAAATTGTTTATATATCTTTTGTATGTATTCTTGCCCTAATTGTTCTCTGTTATGTGAACTTGAGAAAACTGCTCTTCCTTACACTTCCAGAGAAAAATCTGCTTCAACTCTTTCATCTTGCAGGATGCCTGGGACTTCCTGTTCCAGGTAGCCTGGAAAGCTATTCTTACTTTTCTGGCAGGCAAGGCTTTTATAGAATCCTGTATTTACAAAGATCATGTTACATGAATGTCATTAAGGATTTTGCAATTTTCCAGGCATCTTAGCTACACAAAGGTCAGATCATACCTGTTTGTTCACTTCTGATGGATACCTAGGCAGGCAGAGAGCTACTTTTCCCTGGGTAACAAAAAAACCTTAAAGCTGCACAGAAGTTATTCTAGTAATCTTCTGGTTAATTTTTATTTGTAATTTCTAACTTGCTGTAAGGAGTCCTTGGAAATTTTGCCCTTGCTGTGTGGAGATGAAAGGCATACTTTCTAAATCCCACATGTGTTGACTTGACCCCTCAAGTTAGAGCAGTCTTTTGCATTATTTTGCAATACGCTTGCACAATACATACTTAAGGGACTAGAACAGGCAATTCGGAAAAAATGTTTGCTTTTCTTTGTGCAGAGTTGTGGTTTTCAGAAACAAGTATGAAAACCGGAGGCCTAGAGCCAAAATTCAAGCAATTCTCTTCCCTCTCCTACTTTCATGCCAAACAAACAACAAAAAACAAGGGGCAGAGAAAGTGTGACGACAAAGAGAGTGGTCAAAGAGAGGCAAACATGACCTGATATCAATATCAAGTAATTGCTCTTGGTTATATAGACTGTTAAAGATGAACTGTGGGAAATGTGCTTGTAAAAGGAAAGTGTGTAGATGCATCTCTGGTATAATGTCCTGCCTATAGTTTGATTTTAAGTGGAAACTTGTGGGGACACAATAAAAATAAAAAATAACTTGGCAGTCTTCTGTCAACCTTAAAACAGGGCTTTTCATGCCTTTATGACTGTATATGCTACACATCCTTAATTGTATCCAGCAGCTTTTTATTATCCATAACCGAGATGTGTAGCTTCAGAAGCTGGACATCCTCCCCTTGCCCTGTAAGCTTGTCCTGTGAAGTTCTTGGCTTCGTAATCATCTCCCTTTGCTGTGTTCTTCCTTGCTAAGGGGGTTAGCCAGCTCTGGAAAGTGGGCAGAGAAAACTCTCCCTCAACATACTTGTTTGTTGTGCCTTGCATAAAATTATTCTGAGCAGCTGGTTTTCTTTGCCTTCTGTTTTTTTCCAGAGGTTTGAAATTAAAATTAGTCTGTCCCCACAGCAAGAGACACTGGGAGATTCACTTCAGTGACAGGCTGAGACACTATCCTTGTCTTTGGGCAACATTTAATATAGCTTCATCAACTAAAGTTTTTTTTAGTTGTTTGTTTTGGATTTTTTTAATAACCTGAATAACTTCACTGCTGTGAAGAGGCTGGTTTGTAGAGCAAACTGAAACACCTTTATTTTGTGTATGGTTTTTATGATTGCCATTATTTACAAATGTTAGAAAACTAGCACAATTATTTCTTTGGGATTATGCTAATTATGCTATCTCAAAGGACACATAAAAATATTTGAACCACATATGTGTGTGGAAGGTATGCAAATAGCATGCCCACCGTCATAGCCCTAATAGACATTGAGTATGGTCTTTTTCTCAGTGGTTCTGTTTTTCTTCTGATAAGGGTTTGTGCTAAACTAATTGTGTAGCCTGATTTGACTGGTATTTCTGTGTTCCAGTTGTACATGTATCAGCTGTTCCGGAGTTTAGCCTATATCCATTCCTTTGGGATCTGCCACCGGGATATAAAACCACAGAACCTCTTGCTGGACCCTGATACAGCTGTTCTAAAACTCTGTGACTTTGGAAGGTAAGCACATTTGTGGCCTGAAACCTGGTGAAAAGATCTTCCTTCAAAGTTAACCTTGATGCAACTTTGCCAAGAAATTCTCTGTGTCCCTTAGAAGGTCTTTATTCATAGCCGAAAAGAGGAATTACTGATACTCTATTTTCTCCCCAAAGTGAGTTCAAAGGAGTGGCAGGGAAAAGCTGGAAAAGGATGTTAAGAGGGAGGGAATTAAACTTCACACCTCTTATTTTTGCAAGCATTAGAAAAATAAATACACCATGACGCGGGGAAAATACTGCACCATGGAAAACCAGGACCACTTATTGCAATGAAATGTGTTTGGGCAAGAGAGGACAGGTGTGGTGGCATTGTAACTTAAAAAGGCCGATGTTAAACTAGTCAGTCCACTTGCATGCATAGCAATTCACTTAATGTTGCAAATACCATAGAGGCTCAAAATCAGAAGCAGCACTTCCAGTTGAAGGTCTTGGATAGTGGACATCCATGTTCTAGTTTCCAAAGGCACATTTATTTCCAATATCCACTCAGAATCACCTTTAGAGTCCAGCCCCCATCTTAGAACTGATACAGAAGTTCTGGCAGTCTGCAGTGAGACAGGACATACATAGAATTCTCTCTGGGAAAGTTCAGTCTTTAGCTTGTCTGTAGCTTTGCAGGCTAAAATAGTTGGGATATATGTGTGAGAGGTCACAGAAGCTGCTGCTGCTAAATTTGCTTGCCCATAGTGAGTGGGAATGTCAGATGGGGGTTATTCAAGCAGGGCATCGTCATGGCTGGTGCCTCGGGATCTCCTCAGCTCTACCTCAACAGTGTTGGAGCAAAGTAGGAATCACACTGAAGCTCAAAACTGACAATGCATAAAAAGGGAATACTTACTATTTTTTTATCAGTGGCTGTTGACTGTAGTTTCTATATAGAAAAATGAAAACAGACTTTTTAAAATGGATGGTTGAAGTTCTTTGCTGAAGGTTGGGAGGAATGTTTGGAGAGCTGAACACTGGATTTGGCAAGCCAGCCACTCTGCAGTGTTTGGTGCTATTTAGGTGAAAGTCGTATTTCCAAAAGGGAAATGTAGTCTTCCAGCTCCTTTTTGTCTAGCACTTGTTAATTAAGAAAGAAGTGTAATATGCCCATAGACTTATGTTCCCAAAGTAATGTGTTCTTGTGGTGCATTCTTTTCTTGGATTCTTTCTAAGAGAAGTGTTGAGGCAATACTGTAGGTTAAATCCTTTGTGGCTGATCGATTACAGTATAAAAGAAACCCTCATGTTAATCGTGGACTGTTTACACGTGAATACAATGGCAAAGGCTTTTTTTTTTTCCTTTGTCACCTCATACCACACTCCCTTAAGTGGCAAAGAAGCAGAATATTGTGATGGAAATTAAAAGCCAACCAAACAAAAAGCAAACCCAAACAAACAAAAATACCCCACTCAGTCCTTGTGAGTATCCAGAGCTTTTGAATTTGAAATGTGACTACATTTGACTGAACTGTTTTCTGTCTTCTTTTCTACTGTGAAGAAGATTTGTATCTGGCAGAGGAACACTGGCAGCCAAAACTGTGACCCAGTTTTTCACATAGATTGTAGTGAGAATTTCCTCTGCTGTCCCCACTGAAGGTAGATGCTTGATGGATTGGACTGATTTCATAGTGAATCAAGGAGTCAGTTTGCATAAGCTTGGAAGAACATCGTACTTCAACATTTGGGAACTGGGAGTGGGTGAAGAGTGCCAAAGCTTAATGTTGGTCTGCAGAGCAGTATTGTAGAAGTGTTCATGACTGAAATACTGTTGTTTCCTTTGCAGTGCAAAACAGCTGGTTCGTGGAGAACCCAATGTGTCGTACATCTGCTCTCGGTACTACAGGGCGCCAGAGTTGATCTTTGGAGCCACCGATTATACCTCCAGTATAGGTATGAGTGTGCATATGGGTAAAATCTATACCAGCTGCCTCAGTTTTTATCCTGTGCTGAAGTGGAAACGTTTCTAGAGATCTCAAATATAATCCTCAGGGGCTGAATTTGGTTGTAAATTATTCAGTACCACTTTTTAAAGAAATACAGATGTTTTGTAGATGGCTGCTGGCTTTCTACACCTTTTGAGATTTCAGGATCAGTTATGCTAGGAAAGGGGCTTTTTCAATGTAGAGGGGGGGAAATCTGATTACAAGTTAAAAAAAAATAAATCCATGTAATGTTGCCATTTAATTTAAAAGTAGATATGACATCTAAAGCCAGAAAAGCATTTTAATAGCTTGAAGTAACTGTAAAGAATGTCTGTAGGAAATCAGGTACTGCTGGGGTTTAGACATAAGTCTGTAATTAATTTACTTGGCTTTCAGTAAAGAGGTTATAGGGGAAGGTAAGTGTGGCCTAATGATAGACTTTAAATTCTGTCTACAACCTTAATACATTGTGTACAGTAGTCCTTCTAATTTAACTAATTCTGCTAGCTTTTGCTGTCCTTTAGTCACTAATTTTGAACACAAAAAACTCTTTCTATATACCTGACACATAGCTGTGTCATGGAAACCTAAGGGAAGCTGAAGGTTTGATGGCGATCAGGGAACAGCCAAATTTTCTTACAGTAGAAAACTAAAAATGAACAGCAAAATGAAGATCTTAGAAATGGATAACAGTGTGTTGGCTGGTTGTTGGTAACTACTTCAGTTTTTCAGTCAAGATACTACCTGGGCTCCTTCAGAGTTCTAGTGCAAAAGGGAGTAGATTTGGCTCTCAGCACAATGTTGGGGAACCTTTTACCTTGCTTCTGGACTTGAGTCACTTAGGCAAGGTTTAATGTTTTCAAAAGGATTTGGAGATCATGATCAACTCTTGGCAGACTATGTTTATAATCAGTATATTTAAACTTACAATGTTTGAACTAGTGTGAAACTCAGTGGCTGGCTGGCAGGCTTGTTTTAACTCTGAAGTTCTTAAAAAGGAACAAAAAACCCCACCTCAACATGTTCCTGAGGACTTCCCTGCTGTCACTAATTTTTTCCCATTAGGTTCTATTCAGTATGTATACTAGCAGCACTTGCATATCTTCCTGGTAGGAAAAACCAGCAGAACCAAGAGTAGTCTGGGGAAAATAATGGTACAATAAAGATAAAAGGCAGAACTGACTGTTGGCTGCTGCCAAAAGTGGCAGCCCCACCCCTGCTCTTGCCCCTGGATACTCTGGCTCTCACAGTTTGCTGTTCAGTTTGCTGATTCGGCATCAGCTGACAAGAGATTTTGGCAGGTTAACTTCCTACTGTGTGAGTGAGTGCAGTCAGCATTATTGTGCAGTCCAGTAAGCAGCAGAGCCCAGGTAAAAGCAAAGTGTTGTGAACTCATGAGTGAGAGGAAAGTGGCTGATCCCATTTGACATCTTTTTGCCAGCTAAGAGCTAATAGATTGGCTGAGCTGCATTATCAGAGTACACTGAGACCTCTTGTTTCAGAGGATAACTGCATAAAACAAGTATTTTATGTGCCAGCAAGAGAAACTGCTTTATAGATAAGCCTGTGAAGTGTCTCTTGCTCCAACTGCAGACCCTTTTTCAAGTTGCACTTTCCATTTTCCTTGTTTTACTTGCTGGTCTCTAAAAGAGTTCTAATAAAAATTCCATTCTGAAATGCAATTTTTCTCTTGCCTCCAAAAATATCTTGAATTTCAGTAATTGTTCTTTCTTGTGCCAAAAAACCCCACCTGTCCCTCCAAGTCCTTTCTTTGAAATTTGCACTGAATTGCTTGAAAATTAAGTTAATATTCCTTCGTTCCTTCCTGTCCTGTGCACCTTCCTCTTCTTTCTCAGCAGTCATTGGATTTGGGAGATGAGCAGGAATGAAATGCTTTTACAAGCTTTACAGTTTTCCAGTGTTTCCAATGTGCTAGAAATTCTAAGGGTTAATTTTGTGGTGCTGCTGTTTGTACATATTCCTTAGTTCTTGCTGTGTAGGCAGCAATGGTGCACAGTGAGAACTCTTCCTGATTTCATGTGGGATTGTTCATCCAAACTCATCCAGCTTGTTGGAAAACCAATCAACGAGCATATAGAGATTTATTAAAAGAAGGGAAAGAGCATGTAATTATTAGTGCTTTATCCATAGCTCAGAGTATAGGGAACTGTAAAAAGCTTCAGTATTGTAATACTGCCTTTTAAACTTACATGTTGGCATGCTTGGTTTTTTTAGTTCTTGTTTTTCTTGTGAGTTGTTAGCATAACAACTTTTTCCACTGTAGTCTTTTTCACTCTGTAAGAATCACTTGTGTGTATGTGGTAACAAAAACTGAGCTTTACATGTAAGGCAGGGGTCTTTACTCCCCCAGTTAAATACCTTCTAGTAAAACTATGGTAAAAGTTAAATCAGTGAAGAATACAAAGCCAAAAAGCATTCTAAGTAGAAATTTTCCTACCTTATCTGCAAGGCTTCCAGCTTTTTTTTGTGAAGTGTTTTGTTGTTTATTAATGTTACTGCAGGGTTTATGATTATAAATGCGCTGCAATAGGTTAATTATTGGAAATATTTCTGAGCAAGAGGTGCTTTTTAAGACTAGGCAGTGGCACTGGTGGCCCTTGGCCCAGCACAGCCAGCTGCATTATGACCATGTCAGCTTTTAGTCATCTTCAGCATTGTAACTAGGAGTTGCATTAGGCTGTCTGGCTTTATACACGTGAATTTGCCCTCCTGACATGCTCTTCAGTGTAGCAATTGGTTCCAGGATATGTCTTCTCATCCTGGATGTCACAACAAACTGCAAACTGTTTAACTTACATGATCTTGACTGTTTCATTGAAGTGCATGACCTCAATTCTAACCCAAAAGGTCCCTTTAAAAAACAAAGGAGCCAGAGGTGTGATGTTTGTTACACTTCTGTAAAGTGCCACATTAGTGTTGCATTTAAATACATACCATAGTAAGGGTAGCATCAAATCCAGTTTACTGCAGTTAGTGCCTCCAGCAGACCTGAGACTCTATTTTTAAAATAATGACCTGGGAAATGACCTATTCGAGTTTTCAAATATTCACTGTTGCCAAATAGCTACAAATCTTAATAGCTCTGTTGTGTGCCTGCCTTACATCTTTACAGGACTTTTCAGTGGTCAGGCACAAATATTCATGTAAATTGAGTGGCTTCATAGCTTGTACAGTTTGGGCCTTTGTGCACCTTTGGCTATGAATTCTGCAAGTTTGTGTGTTTTCCTAAAGCTTGCTGGGAATGGGCATCTTTACTTCCTGCAGCTGATTTGCAGGAGTTTGTTATTGTTGTTAGTTGTTTTGGGGTTTTTTGGGGGGCAAGAGGCAAGTGAGGGGCTGGTTTGTTGTTTTTTCCCCAAACCAAGCCCTTCAGTTATGCCTTGACAGTGTTTTGGCTGAGGCTTTTTCCTTGCCAGTCTCTGTGTGTTACAGCATCCCAGAGTATGTTCATGGTGGGGTTCTGGCTGTGCTGGTCATGCAGATGATGCAGCTGCTGAAAAACCCTGGGATGGCTGCCCACGTTCCCCTACACTGTCCTGGGACAGGCACTGCTGTAGGAGTGGGTGCAGATGTTTCTGCTGCCACGGGCTTCTTTTGTCTGGAAAGAAGCTGTGCAGCTGAGCTTTGCCTCACTCTAGTGTTTTTTCCCTAGGTGAGTTGGTGGGGCAGGGGAGGGCCTACCAGATCCTGGTGGTGCTTCTGCACAATGAAGGGGCTGCTGGTCTCTGTGCATTTGCTCCACTGCTGCACTGGTAGGAGCTGGGAGCATTCCAGAGGGAACATTTATAGCCACTAGCAGGGAAAGATTGATCTGCATGACCATTGCTGGCTTCTCTTAGGGTGTCCAAAAATAAGTATCGTGAAGTTGTTCATTCAGTTTCCTAGCAAGCGCAAGTGTTTCACCTCAGCAGCCTGGAGCAGAAGTTCTTCTGCAGGCCTGTGTAGTTGGCCTGTCTCAGAGTTTCTTGGGGAAGAACCACCACCAGGTGTGTCCCAGAACTGTTGCTAAACAGCAAGAAGGCTTTGCTTCCTTCTCAGATGGCAACTTCCAATGCTGAAAATAAGCAGGTGTGTTTAATTTACTGAACTACTCTACCACCTGTTGTAGTTTCATCTCTTCATTGCAAAAGAATAGAGATACCTGTGTTTAGTTTTTGTTCCAAATACTGGAACAAACATGTCTTTTCAAGCGTTTTCATATTTCAGCCTTACTCTTTCTCCTCAATCCATGGATCTGTGGTGACTTCATGTGCGAAACTTCCACCAGCATAGCATGCCTACCTGTAATCCTGAATTTTGCTCTTGTTCTGACATCCCAAGTACTGTTTCAAACAAGCAACAGTGAGAAAAGCACTTTGAGGTCTGACATTTGGCAACTAGAAGCTGCTGGTTTTATGACTTCCCAGGGCTGCTTTTCTGACTCTTGGTTTGTTTCCTCAGTTTCCAGAGCAGCAACTTTGAGTCACCTCCAAGATGGAGGAAGTCCATCAAGATGAAGGGATGGTGAGGCAGGGATGAATAGATGAGGGTAATAAGAAAGTAGGAAGGTAAATACACCCCATAAAGCATTAGAAAAATTGAAGTTCTTAATTTGTACAAAGTAGATGAGAGAAACCTTTTTTTCCCCCTCCCTCCTCCATGTCCTCCAAAAAATGAGTTAGAGGAGCTAGAGTGTAATACAATGAGTGGTGCTTGTGTTGTGAAGAAGGGCCAGCTTTTCAGCTTGGAAAGGCAGAGTTTGAGATCAGAAAAAGTGAAATTTGTGGACAGGGTATTAATTTAGAACTCAAAATGGCCATTGCACATTATAGAATTAAAGCTAAGGACTGTATTCTGCAGGTGGTCCTCCCAGATTCCTCTTCTTGATTTAAAGAAAAATACTTGTTTTCTTACCTTCTGTAATGTTAAAGTGCATTCAAAAGCAAGGGCATTATAGAGATTATATTATTAGATAATGTCCATCTAACAGCTCTGAAGATAATTGAAGTAGTAGAAACTTAATTTAAGCGAAGTTTTGTAGTACAAGAGACTATATGATTTTTTGTGTGTTTAAATTAATGGAGGTTAGGTGATAATGGTATTTAAGTGTTCTTCAGTCTAGGAAAGATACAGCATTAGCTACTGTTAAAATGTATGAAAGCTATCTGAAATAAACTTATTTGATGGTGGTTGTTGCCTGGCAGTTGTATTTATTTATTGTGTAGACTACATTTCACTGAAGGTATGAAGAAAGTACCCTTGCCTGCTTTCTTAGAATGAATAGCTTTCAGTATTTTCGCCAACTAGTTTGGCGTAAGGACCATCTGTTGACATATTTTCTTTTGATATTGTCTCCTACCTTGTTTATTAGTTAATTTAAAACATGGGAATGAGAGTCCTAGTTTGCTTTAATTAACTTGCACGTACTGAAAAGAAATAGTTCAGAAAATGCTTCTTCTCCCATGGGAGCAGGTAGTTACACCACATATTAATCTGTAGCAGTTAGCACTGACTGTACTAAGACAGAAAAGTGTCTGGGAAGGAACTATCAAAAGCTGATCACTTCCTTTAAGTATCTTGTCTTTAAATACAGAAATTAGTACTTGTTTACTTTGGACTTGAGGAAAAACATTACCATCCTGATGTGGTAGGTAAATTTTAAAACAGAAGATAAAAAGTGTGTGGAGAAAAAAAGAGCAGAGTATCCTGGTACCAAATTTTAGTCAATGGCATAAATTCCATCAACTTTCAGCAGAGATGAAATTTCTTAGTTTGTTCCTTACTGTACGTAGCTTATTAAAGAGTTGTGTAAATACCTGTGTATATTGTATTTTGTTTCTGTCCCTCCTTGGAGTCTCTGCTCTCTGAATTTTGTTGAGGATGCTTCAAGGATTTGTTCACTTCCTTGCCCAGGGAACGTTGCCCAGGTCCTAATTTGCCTAGAAAAAAGATGAGGATTTTGAAATGCCTGTGTTTTACTTCACTGTGTATTTAAATTGTTAGCAGGTAGAATAAAAGAAAAGTAAATAGGCTTTTAACAAGACATTAAATTGCCTCGTTTGGAAGATTTCAGTGCATAAGGAACTGCTACATAGGTTTCTGATGCATTCGTTGTATGTTTGAGGGATTAAACCCAGCATGAGTGCAGCAAGTATTCCTCAGCCATTGCCCCCTATTTCCTCATGACCTATATCCTTGCTTTTTCTCTTCTGTTCCTGTGTGATGCCCTCAGCTTTGTCATGTGCCCTCTGCTGTTTGTGCTTGGCCTTCTTGAGCAAGGACCTGCTCATTGTTTGACTTACTTGCAGTTTGGCAAGGCTGGGGCAAGCCCAGTGCTTCCCCCAGGGACAGAGCCCTCCCCACCTTGGCAGCAGCACTGATGCTCCCTGCTGTTTTTATAAAATTTTTGTATTGGATTTGAGACTTCAGCCCTACAGACTTGTCTGAAATAGGCTGGTGGAGTGCAAAAGGATTTAGGGAAACTAGGAAAAGCAAAACCAGCAGAAAGCCAACTTCATGGAGCAGGCAACAAGAAGGTTATTTAAAACAGTTTTAAAAAGCCACAGTCTAATCTGAAAAAAGTAATGCTAGCATGGTTTCAAAATCTTAAAAGGAAGTGAATTGTGATTTATGACTTACTCTCCTGTCAGCTTTGTGTTTGCATATATTCTGTCAAATATTTTTCCTTGCCATATATAACCTTTTCAGTGCAAAATCAGGATTTGAGTTGTAAACAATGATTACGTATTTGATGTAACTACTTGTTTTGTAAAGGACGGTGTAAAGGACTCAGCTTATTTAAAACTCTTAAAAGGTATCTTTAAATACACTTTTAAATTACAGTGCTCTGACTGCTTAGCACATTTGTTCTATCACTTCAATACTTCTGAAGAAATTTGTGCTCTCTGTTGACCTGTTGTATAATTCCTGTAAACCCAATATTCAGGGGAGACACAAAAAGCGATGCTTTGCATCATGGTTTTGCTGTATGTGATCCAACAGCGGGAGCTGTGAGAGACACTGATTAGCAGTTAGATGCAAGTAAACATTCTTTACATGATTCCTTCTTAGTTTGTTGTCCAAAAGAGTTCTTAGCATCTCAGTGGCCGTATCAGCTTTTATTGAATGTAACTAAAAGATTTAAAAAGCATCATCTTGTATGTTTGGTTGTTAGAATTCAAGACTCAAACTTCAAATTATTTCTTGTTACTGTTTACTTTGTAAGTAGGGTGGTTTTTTTATAGTTTTTACACTTCCTAGTATAAACCCTAATGCAGTGTTTGTACTAAGACATAAGCAAGTGCATCCGTTTGATTTGTCAGTGAACAATTTCAAAAGATGCAATTATGACAGTGCTGTTTGTCTACTGTATGTTCCAATTGAACTATGATCTTGAGGAGGGGAAGTATTTTTGCATAGCCTTTTCACTCTGTCCTTTAGAAATGAGGGAAGGAAAACTGTGTTTTAACATGCACATTATTTTCTTATAAATCTTAAATTCCTGAAAGCTTTTTTTGATTTTATTTTGCACCACTCTGTAGTGGTTGTGACGAAGTGATAATAGATGGCTTGGTGAACTGTCAGAGAGGTTTTCCTTACTCAGACCTTTAACTGTAACTGGCAGGGTTGTGTATATCCTGCTTCCTGGAACCATGGAGTCACAGAATGGCTTAGGTTGGGAGAGACCTTAATGATCACCTTGTTCCAACCCCGTGCCATGGGCAGGGACACCTTCCACTAGACCAGGTTGCTCAGAGCCCCATTCGGGCTGGCCTCAAACACATCCAGGGATGGGACATAGTTTAAATACATGAGGGAATAAGGATTTCTGCCATAGCATAGATTATCTCAGGTGGAAAAGGCCTCAGGAGATAAATTATCCTAGGGAACAAGGCTAGATCATGAAAGTAGGTGAGAGTTAAAGAAACATGAATGGAAGAGCACTGGTTTTCCCTTTTAGAGTGTTTCTTTATATTATAGGCTTTACAGGTCTTCTGTTGCTGATTGCTTGCTTGAGATTAGATTTTAGTGTAAGGTTTCAGGTATTAATTCAGCAATTGAGGTCCTTCTAGAAAACTCTATAGTGAATCTCTTTTTGGGGAGAAGCAGTTTTCTGCATCCAAGTACAATACTTCTGCTGTGTTGAGCAGCTTAAAATCCCATTCATTTGCTATACAATTATATTAGATTCTCACAAACACTTGATAAACAGTGTTTGCTGCATTTGCTTTGTCAGATTTTTTGTTTTCGTTAATTACATTCCAAAAATAAAATATTATATTCTGTAGTACACTTAGATACATTCCTAAGTTGCTTCTGTAATATTCAATTGCCTAATTATCTAAGAAGATACACCTGCAATAGATGGTGGAAAATTTCTTCATGTAGGAGGAATAGCTCCTAAAGACTACTTAAGGCTTTTGGTGTACATACAAAAATTAGTTAAAGAATTCTTCTAAAGATGCTGTTGACATGTGACCTATGACTTGCAGTTCTGTTGCTCATCTAAGTTGGCAAATGAAATTGAGATAAAGATTAGATCTTGAAGTGACTGGTTAGAGAGGCTGCCTCCCAGATCCCTTAATCATCATGTACTTCAGGATACCAGTAATACTTGCAGTACTGGTTCATCTGTCAGTGTGTGTATTCTTTCAATATGTATACGAAAAACTGAGTCTGTTCAATGCTCGGAAACAGCAGAGGCATCAACCATTGTGTTGGATGATACCTATGCATAGCTCACAATCGGTGTGATTTAAACCAACACAAGGTTTGAGGGAATTCTCAATTTACAAATGGCAAGCTATGGTCTTTTCTCTGCATGTGTAAGTTTTAATGTCAGTGTATTACAGCATTTAACATGATTTTTCAGTTCTCATTATCTCACAGTTTGGCTTCTGCACACTGTTGTTTTATACCAGGTATTTGGTAGCATTAGGATAGGAATGTTTTTATATTTTAACTGTGTTGCATTCACTATTAAATATGGCAAAGGATAAAGTAAGTAGCTTAAAATGACTGGGTTTTTTATGAATGGCTTAATATGTATATTTTACTGATACTTTTCCCTGTTCTCCACCTTTCCCTTTTTAGATGTGTGGTCAGCGGGCTGTGTATTGGCTGAACTGTTACTAGGACAACCGATCTTTCCAGGTGACAGTGGTGTCGATCAGTTGGTGGAAATAATCAAGGTATGGAATGTTAAGTGTTGTTTTGACTGCATTATTCCTTGGGAATCAGTATGAAAACATGCACTGTTATAAAATGGTGAACATACACATATTCTGGCATGATTGTACAGGATTTTGCATGTAAACAGTGTTTGAAAACACTTCTTATGCTATTTTGAGAACTTGATGATCTTTGCTTTCTCTTCTTGCATTTATGCAAGATATATTGGAGCTTTTTCCTCTCATAAAGGATTGCACTTCCAGTGTGCTTGGAGAAAGTGCTTACATACTGAGCCAATATTTATTAATGTATGATTTTCATTCTTTAAGAGTGTTTTTCTTTTGTTGCACGCAATTAGTGCTTGACTTTGAAAACAATGTTGGTAAATTCCTTGTGCCAGATTTTTCACATATGCAGTTGCCTTCTTCCTTCCTCCTAGCTCTTTTAAAATGAAAGGTGGGAAAGGGTACTTGTTTTTGCAGATACAGGATCATGATGTATAGGGCAAAGGTACCTTCCACCTGAAGAGTCTTGTTTTTCAAGGTAAAACAACTGATGTGTCAGAATATGTAACACGTATCACATCCAAGCACATCTTGATTGATTTCATTTGGAAAGCTGTGACTATTCTGTGGTTCTCAAATTAGAGGCATGGAAGAATAGTTCATAGATTGGTGTCTGACTTCCCAGCACCCTTGTTTCCTCTACCTTTTTCAACTTCTCCAGTGAAGGAGACAAGATTTCCAGAGAGAGCAGTGTAATTTTCCTCTGAATCTATACTATGCACATAATAAGATGGCATTATTACAGAGGATAAAATGTGTACACATGCTGTTCAGCTGTGTTGATTTCATCACTGTGAGAGGATTGTGTTAAGAGAATTTCCTCCTTGATTTTGCCACGACCTTGATGCATAAATACTTGTGTGGCATGCATGTGAAAAGCCCCTCAAAACCCAAATCTGTGGGTAAAAAAGGAGAACTTGCTACTTGTCTGTGTCATTGGCTAGAAGAGCTGCTGGTGTCTTTGTCCCTGTCCTAAGAGAGTATATGACATGAGCCAACCCTGACTGGTCATTCATTCTCCTGCCTGAAGGACATGGGCTGGTGAGGTTTGGGAGTGTGCTGTGACATTTCTAAACTGTCACCCCATCTTCTCCAGGTTTTGACCAAGCAAACTTGGCTTCTGTTACAGTGAGTTTCTGTCTGTCCTGCTGAACATCTCCAGTCAGCAGCTTTCCTGTGCAGACTCTGTGGCTTGCACATACTTCTCCTATGACTTCCTTGATGTCTTCTTACTGCCTTTCTGCCCGGTGTATTTCAAACTCAGTTTATCCAAGTTGGGTCAGTTTGCATAGGAAAACACTAATGAAAAACCAGATTTGCTTTCAGATGTAGAGCTGATCATGGTACAAGTGACAATATTTTTAACTTTTGAGAAATGTCTTGGAGTGGTGTGCTGCTTTTTGCTACACTGCTTTTGTGACATGTGAAGGGGTCCACGTCAGATGACCAGACCTCCTCAGGATTTTGTGTGGTGTTTGCCTTTGAAGATTTCTGAAAAATCGTGGTTTGTTTCTTGATTAATGTCTAAAATCCTGAAAAAATAAAGCTAATCAAAGAATCAGCAAGATTGAAAAAGACCTCCAAGATTGAGTCAAACCCGTGACCCGATGCTGCCATGTCAACTAGATGACGGCACTAAATGACACATCCAGTCTTTCCTTAAACCCCTCCAGGGACAGTGACTTCTTTACCTCCCTCCGCAGTCCATTCCAATATCTAATCACCCTTTCTGTGAAGAAATGCCTTCTAATATCTAGCCTAAACTTTCCTTGGTGCAGCTTAAGACAATGTCCTCTGGTCCTTTCACTTGTTGTCCATGAGAAGAGCTCAACCTCCACCTCAATTTTTGTAAATAGAACTTTATATGATGGTGACTGTCCATGGCTTGGTCAGAAATCTGAGTGTAGAGAGGCCTTATTGGTGAAAACATAGCACTCTGCCCTGCCATTGCTTTGATTTCACAATGAGAAAGTAAAATAATCAGGAGATTATTTTATCAGGAGATCATTTTATATTTATTTTATAATTTTTTTATATTTAATCAGGAGATTATTTTAATCAGGAGATGGTCTCTTATTATTGACATCCTTGGCAAGCAGAAATTTGTGGTTTGGTTGAAAGTTTGCTTAGAAGCTGGTAAAATCAGTTCGGCACTACTGAAGAAAACATCTGCGAACTAGTAATTTCATAGCATGTATGTGCTGCCATTGTGGCACTTACTCATCCGCACTTCCGTTGTATTGATGCAGAGGAATACTTCAGTAAAATTGCTGATAGCCTCTGTACCATCTGTGGTGGTAACTTTTCCTGACTAACTCATAGTAGTGATGATGTATAGTGCTGGCAAACTGATGTTGCTCCTCAAGGCAGCTGAAGGAGTACCCAGTGTAAAGGGTATTTCAGGAAATTACAGGTTGAAATTATGATATTCACCCTCACAGAAACAAACTTCTGACTAATTTCTTTAAGTATAGAAAGGGGGATATTTAATGATCATTCACACCTGTGTTGTGCTAGGGTTTTCTCGTCTTCTGTTACCTATGTAGTCCACTACACAAAGAAGTGAAGTGAAACAAAATGTACAGAGGCAGTATGTTTTAGGCAAGTCTGGCAGAAAAATACTGTAAGACTTACAGCAGTAATCACAAAAAACAATGTTCACTGAAACTTGAAGAAAGTGTAATGTAAAATGTGAGCCTGAATGGGGAGGTACCATGTTCTTCTGACAGTATTTGTTATCTATGCAGCATATATTCTCAAGGCAAGACTGAAAGAGAAGCTGAGTGCAAACTGGAGAAATGGGTTGCTTTTCAGTGCCCTTGTCTCCCTCCTCTTCTGTTGTGAAGTTTTGTGAAAACTATTCAGAAAAGCCATAGGAGAAGGTGAGGGTGGGAATACACTGAACAGTTACAATTGAGAATACTGTGTTCAAGATCGAGCCATGAGAAATTGTCTAGGAATGGGATAACAAGGTGCTTCCCTTGTAACGCTGTATTCACTTATAAGAATTTCTCATGGTGGGAGTAGAGGGAGTAAGTGTGTTTACCTCAAATTTTTCCTCACCTTTTGGAAATGGGGAAAAAAGTAGAAAGTGAGGTCAAATTTCTTCCGTTCTGCCAGCTGTTGGGAGGGATCTGTCCCATCTACTGTGTATCCTTTAAAAATGACCAATAATTGAACTAAGCAGATTTGTTTATTTTAACTCTGCAAAGAAGACATGAAACATTCTGCTCTTGTGCACTTCCAGAATGATGCTTAAATTCAATTTAGATTTGAAGGGGTCATATAAAAGAAGCAACCACACGAGTGAGTTTAACTTTTGTAGCCTCAGTACAGTTGAGGACATGCAATTCTGCAGCATAAAAATTACCAGAAATGTTAAAACTTGGCACAACGTGTAAAACGTGATGTATAAAGTTTCCTTTAGGGTAGGACTCATTAAAAAAAAATTGACAGATGGCATCCACCTCTTCCATTTGCTGCCATAGAAAACCAGTATTTAAAGCTTTCATTGTAATACAGACTTATTTTAATGCTGGCTGGCTGTGGGCGAAGCAGAGCTGTGGGATCTGACAGTTGTAGAATAGCAGTGAGCTTGGTAGAAGCTTGCAGGTTGGGACCTGGGAGCTGCTGTTTGACTATCTGGGGTCCTGCTTTTCAGATAGCTTCATTGGAACTGTGTGTCTCAAACCTAGGGGCAGGGAAAATGGTGTATTTTAAACTCCCAACAATGGGCTATGGTAAGAAAATACTTAACCACACGTTTAGAAATACGTCATCCTTTATATTTGATTGATTCCACTGCAGGAAGAGGTCAGCTAAGAAACTTTATTGCTGGTTCTTATCAATTCAAGATGATTGAGTCACAGTCACACTTGAGGCATTTTTTAGAGCCAAGACAAACTTTCCAGTTTTCTCTTCAGTTGCTTACTCAGCTGTGATTATTCAGAGTTTATTTCCCAACACAGCAAGTGAATGCTACACCTGGCTATGAAGTTTTTTGCATTAGACTGGATAATGACTTCAGAATGTTATCACATTAAATTAGTTCTCCTTTCTCATGCAGTTCTTGATGACATCCCCTCTTTAGCTGTGTTCATGGTGATGTATCATTTGGCACAGCTTGCCCTTCCTGCAGGCCGTATGCTCAACATCTGCAGTTCCTTGATGCATCACTAGCATTTTTGGCTTTTGACAGATTTTGATACACTTTCAAAGACTTCATGTAGTTTCATTTCAAGTAGTCTTGCAAGATCTTCTCCATATAGTTGCACCTGGACTTTTTCCAGACCTACTGCATATTTGCAAACTGCTCTGAAAAACTGTGCCCCTCTAAAACCACAGCATCATGTTCAATTGCATCAAATGACAGTCCTATTTTAAATTTTTTCCTCTTGTTCCTATTTCTTTAAATATGGTCTTTCCACATGTTCTCAGTCTGGCTGGGAAAGAGAACTTTGACCACTTACCCCTGACAAAATGATATTTAATATAGGGGAATACTGTCTTGAAGCTCCTTCTGAAGAAATAGTTTAACCCAAGTATACTCTTCTTGAATACTTACACTATTACAGGAAAGAAATCATATGCTGTACTTTTACCAAATTTTGATCTTGAATGGTGACTCTTACTTCTTATTTTTAATTCTTGCTTGCTATTCCAAATCTTAGGTTGTCCCATCACTGGGAATATCTCAAGTGAGTAACCCAATATACTCATTAAAATTCATGCCCCTACTGACTTTCAAGTGACATCTCCTTCATAAATGTGCTCAGTTGCTGAAACAGTCACAGTGATACTAGTGTGGATTTCATCAGTGAGCCCATAAAGAAATTATGTACAAGTAAACACTGTGCCTCAGAGCAGTCATGCAGCCTTGTGCCTGATGGATTCTTCCAGCAGCCCAGGAGGGTTGCAGTTGCCATTTCACTATTTAAAATCCACTATGCATGTGGGACCCTGCTGAATACAGAATGAAAGAAGGAGCACTTAGACCACAGAAGTGATTTTTCTTTGAGGTGCAGTTCAGGACAGACTCCTTTGTAAATCTCTAGTCTTTGGTGCACAGCTTGCAGTGCAGCAGTGGTGGCGGAAGGCTCCCTGTGAAAGCTTGGGAGTTTATTGGCATTCTTGGCCCCACAAGCTCTAGAGCATCCCAGAACCATCAAGGTAAAACTGGCTGACATATGCTTTCCAAATTAAAACAGGTTCAAGTACAGTTCCTGCAGACAGTGGTTGGACTTTACTCCTCTTTCAGGAGGTGAATCTCAGAAGGGTAACAGGTTTGTTTCTAAGATAATTATCTTCTCAAAGATTCTGTTGAGTATCTTCCCTTCTCTCAAAAGCAAGAAAAAATTATCTGTTAAAAGAATGAAGCAGTAATAATTGTCTGAGCAGCCCTGGGACATGAGGAGGACAGCATCAGCCAATCTGCTTGGTATTTTCTTTACCGGAAATATTTTTTCCGTATGCTGCTATTTAGAGTATGAGATGAATCAACCAACTTGTGAAAACTGCAGGAAAGAAGTGGGGGTTATGGGGTGGGAGAGGTGCTTGCATTGAGTTTTTGGTTGCTACTGCACTGTGATTATTCCTTGCGCCAAAACTGGCATTTTATGGAAATTTAAGAGGAATAATAAAATCATCTTCTCATAGTTCCCTGGGTAAGGGGGAGCAAGGGGGAAAAATGTATGAAAAAGCAAGTTCAGTAGTATCAGGAATCCTATTCATGTGCAACTTCTTGGGCTCTTGACAGTTTTACTGTGCCTAATGCTAAGTATAGACTGCAATTATAATATATGGCTCATGCTCAAATGTCAAGGTACTATTTTGGGCTCAGTTTTTGAAATAAAATAAATCCAGTCAGAGTAGTTAATGGGCAGAGAGGAGCCTTCTCTTCCGGGAGAGTAAGCCATAGGAGAGTGTTTCATTTTATTGGATGTGGTCCTATGCTGATGACCTGCCTGCGTCTGACATGGGCTTTCACATGGGTTCTGTCCTCAGCCCTGAGGGAAGTCTCCTGGCATTTTTTTTCCTGATGTCCCTCCACATCACAACTTTGCTGTTCCTATGCCTCACTTAATTCATCACTTCCAGTGCTTGCAGGCAGGCAGTATAAAAAAGTTGATGGGCAATTATATTCATGTCAGCGGTGACAATGGGTTTCTTCCTATTCCTGATGTATAACTCCTTTTGTGTTATAAATAGAAAAACATACCTATATTTAGTTGGCTTTCATTGTTTGACAAGAAAGTGTTTTTGAAAGGAAGTGTATATAAAGTGGGTAAGCTTATTTTACTTTCTACCACAGACCTCTTGAAGTATCATCTCAAGCCATGTTAAATGCTTGAGATGCTACACTGAATTTTTTTAATAACTATTGGCACACCTCTCACAACTTTCTGAAGAGGTGCAATCATGTTTGCAGAAGTATTAATTATGCCATCTGGTAAGCCATAAACATCAGACTTTTAGAAATACTTTTCATCATAAACTTGCACCGTTTTCCCAGGGAAGACCACTGTACCACTGCAACCATGGCTTTCTAGAGGTTTCTGATTTAAATTATCACTTTCTCCCCACTCTAGTTTAGTTACTACCAGCTGGAGCTTCTGAACCCTTGGTTCTAACCAAGGTCCCAATGCCTCTAACTGATTACATTCGGCAAATCTTCAGCAGTAACAATGGTTGTCATAAAGGACCTTTATTCCACTGGGATTTGTTGAAACTCTGGCAGTTTCCTTTTCCTCTACTGTTGCAACAGTGTGGGTTTGGTCATAAATGACTCAGCGCAGTTTTGCATAGTGAAGCAGGTGTGGGCAGCAGCTGTCTTGGTACTGAGGTGTAACTGAAGTGTCTTTTGGAGCTGAATAATCCATCTTCTCCTCCTATAAAAGTTGACTGTAAGAACATAAACTGAAAATCTTTATTCAAGTTCAGGACTTATTCCCCCCTTCTTGTTTGGTAAGGAGGGAATTCTTGTGAGCCTTTCTTTACCATAGCTTTTCTTTAGCTACAGGAGATACATACCATTACCCTACCTTCATGAACCCTGTTCATGGAATAAAAATATTCTGGAGAGCTTCATCCATTGCAGATTTATGTCAAGGGAAAACTTGACAGAATATACTGTGAAACCTGTTGTGTTCAATTTTTGTCCTAGGAGAATCAGAGCAGTGTCTGCTTCTCAGCAAGTGTATTCTTTAGTAAATCTCAGTAGATAATGCTTCTTTATTTTTATTTAAGAAATGATGATGACAATCAGTAATGAAGAGCAGAACTAGTTGACCTGGCATCTTCATTTTCAGAAAGGTGTATTGTAGTCTCACATAGACCTTCCCCTTCATTCATTTGAAAGTTGAGTCTTCATTCTAGTTACAGTTGATTCTATCAGACAACTACATTTTTATCATTACAGTACTTACTTTGGTTCTCTTCTTGTTTTTCAAGTGTTAAGTAGTGTTGTGGTTTGAAAGTCAAATGAGTGAGAGGCTCCAAGTCAGAAATACAATTTAATGAGAAGAAAAGGGAAAAAAGGTAAAATAAATGCAATAATACAAAAGACCACTGACACAGTCAGAATACAGCCTGAGCAGGGTGGTGGAAGCAGTCCTGGTGAGGTGGTCTTCCTGAAGCAGTGATCCCATAGAAAAATCTGGTAGCACTTGTCCTCTGGGAGTCCAGTAGGTGTGGGCTGCCTGTACTGTCCCAAATCCCAGCTTATATCCAGGTGAGAATGCTTGGCTCCTCTCCGTGGGCGGAGCATCTCACAATGGGATGATGAGTCATGCAGGAGGTCCTTGATGGCCCATTAAAGAGAGATAGCCACAGAGGGAGTTATCTATGGGTCATGCACAAGGCATTGATGGGCCAGTAACAGAAGGCACCCTGTGGGAGGGGGCTGGGAAGAGCACTGCTCCAACAATTGGATTCATCCATTCATGAAGGTGGTGATAGAATACATCCTATACTACAACCCGGGACAACAGAAAAAGCAATTCAGCTTTTTCCTTGATAAAGTCAGTTTCCATAAAACTCCGCAGGAAGTAGAACAGTATGTCCCAATCTGCACTGACCTGAATAATTCAGTATTGGACCTTGTATCTCTTAAGAGCTCTCTGACTTTAACAGGATTGGTGGGGATCTTACCAGTGTACAGAGTATGTGAAGGGAAGGTTCAAAGAGGGAGCTGGTGGCTTCTCTTTGGCATCCCATGACAGGACAAGAAGAATGGGCACAAATTAAAACACATGAAATTCAATCTGAACACAAACCAGTTTTTACTGTGACGGTGGTCAAACACTGGAACAGTTTGCCCAGAGAGGTTGTAGAGTCCCCATCCTTGGAGATACTCAGAATCTGTCAGAATCTGTCTGGACATGATCTTGGGCAACTGGCTTTCGACCATGCTGCTTGTGCAGGGGATTTGGACCAGATGACATCCCAAGATCCCTCCCAGTCTCAGCCATTCTGTAAAAGCTCTCCAAGAAACATCTCCATAGTATTTTCAGAGTTGATACACCAAGAACAGCTGTTTCATGGAGTAATTCTGCCAAAAATGAGCACAATAATTCATACTTCTTTCTCAAAAGAAGAATTTCGACCAGTTTTTGCAGCAGCTTAAGTGATTGCTGTTTCCAAGGTTACTTGAAGATATTGCTAATATACTGAAAATTTGGTATGAATCAGTGAGGTGCAATTTCAGATCATGTAGCAAACGGGACTGGTATGTTAGGGGGTGAGGAGAGATCCACTACAGGACCTCTTCAAGATATGTCAAGTACTGGTTTTAAACAGTTCTGCAGTTTTTCACTTTATTCATCCCACTGTTCTAATTTGTAACTTGAATTTGACACAATCTTTAAAACTTTTATTCTTTCTTCCAAACTACTTTACAGTTTTTGGTTGGGTTTTCGGGTATGCTGTTTTGTGGTTGTTTTTTTTTGTTTTGGTTTGGGTTTTTTCCCCTTTAATCTGCTTTCAGTACAAATTGAAAGTGCAATCTGGTTTTACAGTCTCAAGAGAATGGAGTACATATGAATACACTGTGTAGCTGCTAGTAGTCACTTTTCCTTTTGTACAGTTATTTCATGTGTCTAAGGCTGCTATGTTGCTGCAAGGTCAGACAATCCCTTCTTTCAGCTACCATGATCTCTCTTCAGTACCTTCTTCTCTAAGCATTCATGAAACCTCAAGTGCTATTGCTAAGATGCCGGTGCTTGAGCTTAGGAGTTGCCCTCTCCCATCATCTGGAGTTACAGCTATGCTTTTAGTGAAATGTATGAATAGACATTGTCTGTGGGTTCTTCCATGAAATTGCCCTTGCTTATCTAATCTGAGTTCTCTGATGCCATAGGTGGTCTTTAAATATACTTGCACTGTGTAGGCTCCTGTTCTGAGCAGCCTTGGCAACCGAGCCAGTTTGATGTATTTGGGCTATATTAAAAACAAATCTACTTACTGCTTCTTAGAAAAGCTATTGAGGGAATTTTTTGAGGAGAAAAAGGGTAAAGAAGGTAAACATGCTTTTAAAAAAGTATTGTTTATACTAGAGAGGTTGGAAAACTTAACTTCTGGAGAAGATGAGAGAGCAATAGAAGGTGCTTGTCATTTTTCAGAAAGTTAATTTAAGTAATCAAAAAAACCTCTGAAGTTTTAAAAATTACTTTTATCATGAATTGGCATGAAACTAATATTTAGGAGTGTGAAATCCCCTCATCTTTTAGAACTAGAAAGGTTTGAGAGTGATGGTCATCAAAGCTTTGAGAGCAACACCATCCTGGCAGGGCTGCCAGCTGGGTGGCTGATGCTCTAGTGGGTGCCAGACAGAAAACCAGCAGGGAAAGGGCACATTTTCTTTTTAAGTTCTTTTTTCCTTTGAAAGTTGAGCAAAATATATGGAATCTGCAAACATTCTCTTTTTTTACCCCGTGTGCAAAACCAGTGTTTTCAGGCAGGCACAAAGTAAAGTCTGCTGGCATCTCTGAGAGTAACCCTTGGCTTTTAGAATTAGGTGGGTTTTAAATCCTCATGAGTAATATGATCTACAAAACATTACTGTTCATTTTATACAATTTGTGGGTCAAATCTGTTATGCAAGAAGCAACTGTCTGAACAAGTTGCAGAGTTTATTTCCTCTGCTACTGCTCTTTATTTAAAAGGTTGCTTTGTGGGTAGGACTTTTTTGTGTTGTGCAACTCTTATTTCAAATAGTAAAGAGAGATACCAAGTTTTGTTCATAATACCTGATGGTAGTTTCTCTGTTCCACAAATTACTCAAACAGTAGTTACCTTGCTCTTTTACCTCCTTACCTCACTTTCTGGATGCATTTTTGTAATTTCCATTTTTCTAACAGAATGAAAATGTACACAGATACCAGAATTTGTAACCAGATATTTCTTTATCAAGCAGCAAGGTAGAGTGCCAGCATGGTGTGATCATTTGTTAACTGATGGTGACAGTGTAGTCTGATGAGATGAGGTGATAACATTACGCTAAGCTGTGTGGAGTGATTTGTTATTGGGCCAAAATAGTACCACTACAGGTTTCCTACAGATGAGGCTGAGCTCAGCATAGAGTAGTGACTCCTGCCTTTTGCTCTCTCTCCACCTCTCAGCAGAGCAAAAAGATGCCCGGAACTGGGTGCAAGCAGAAAACAATGGGATTTTTTTGAAGATACTTTGCAGTTTTTATATATAGCTAGGGGACAATGGCTCTCTCACATTCGGTGCTAACTGGAAAGAAAGCACTAATGCCATATTGTCAGGCTTATTTCCTCAAGGGATTTCTGAAATCCTTTCCAAATGTACCCGCCCCTACAAAGAGATGTGCAATTGTTTGTTCTCATACAACTAATTTGTCTCCATAAATAACATTGTGCAGATTCTGGGAATGAGAAATAAAGCTCAATGAAGGTAAACCAGAGGTGGTATGCCTTTTAGATACTTCCAAGTTGGATTTAAACTAAGTCTTGTCCTTGTGGAAATAGTGAGATGAGGAAGCACCGCCCAAACCCACATGGTTTTGTTTGTGGTGAGAGCAGGAGATGCTCAGCAGTAACTGGCTGATCTTTTAAGCTTGTTGGAGAACTGCTGTTTGTGACTTGTAAAATCCAGTCTGTGCTGCTTGTCTGATCTTTAATCAACCATTTGCAGTGAACTGCAATGTGTTTGGTAGTACTGTTTTATATAAACCTAATTAAAGTGAATACTCTACCCCACCAAAATACTGCTACGTTTGGGAGAGATGCTTTAATTTTGTGAAAAGCTCTGTAAGACAATTAAATTTTTGAAATTGGGCTTGGAACATGAACTTAATTGCCAGCAAGAGACCACTGATGTTGGAGCAAGAGCCACGAAAGTGATTAAGGCATTGGAGCATCTGTCATTTAAGGAGATACTGCAAGAGCTGACACTGTTCGGCCTAAAGCAGAGAAGGTTTGGCTGGGTGTGGGGGATGTCTCATCAGTGTGTATAAAAGCCTTGTGGTTTGAGGGAATGAAGAAACAACCAGACCCTACTTAGTGCTGTCCACTTCCTGGGCAAGTGGCAGCAGCACAGAGTACAACACAGTTTTTGCTCTGGACAATGGTCGAAGACTGGAGAAAGGTGCCCAGAGAAAGGGCTTCCCTGTCCTAGATGCGAAAGTCTTGTTGTTTTGCTCTCAACACTCTATTAACTTACTAGTTACATAGACTGACTTCAGTTGTCTCAATGTCTGATAGGTTATACTTCAGTCTTAACTGCATATGAAGCGTATCTAAGCAGTTTGCCCTTTTCTTTCTCTCCTGTATAGGTTCTGGGAACGCCTACAAGGGAGCAAATTAGAGAAATGAATCCAAACTATACTGAATTCAAATTTCCTCAGATTAAGGCACATCCATGGACTAAGGTGAGTCTATATGATCTGAATAATAAAGATGTGGGCTGAAAGTAAAAATGCAAGTTGTTCAGTTTGTTCAGTGATTTGGTGGCTTTCAGTCTAAACTGGGTGCCTTTAACTAAGCTGGGGACCTGCCGACTTTTGATGTAGCGGAGGAGGAGGAGATACTGAAGCAGTGCACTGTAATACCTGTTGGTCTGGGGGTTGCTAATAGGTGGGTTGTTTTTTGTTTTGGTTTGGTTTTTGATAGCAGTGTGTATGTTAGTAGCAGATTGCAATATTCTGCATACTGTCATGCTATCAGCTGATACGCACAAATGTCACATAGAAATGAGGAAAGACACTTTTGTAGTGCTGTTAAATAATGTGATGAGGGCTGAGAGTCACTTTGAGAAATGATTCTCTCATAGATAACATTCTATTCGTCCTCTCATAGATAGCATTCTGTTTGTACTACAGGTGTGCTGTTGCATGGGGAGGGTTTTTTTTCTTGGAGATACTTAAGGTTTCTTGTTGTCTAGCTTTCATAGGGAGACACCAGTGCAGTACATGCAGGCAGTATTATGACCTCCATGACCAAAGAGGAAGCTGCTAGCAATGAAACAAACACATTGCTGCACAATTAATTTGTCTTCCACAGATCAGTAATGAATATTTGACTTGGGACAGAGCAACAATCATATAGTCAGCCTCTTGGGTGTGGAATAAGTTAAATATTGAGTCTCAAGCATTTGAAGCCTGGGTAGTTAACATTTCCTCTTGGTGCTCAAGAAACGTCTGTTATAGTCACAGTGTATTTCCATCCAGTATCAGGTTTCCTTCTGCTGAGAAAGTAATACCTGTGTGTGAAAGGGTTGCATGCCTACTGAGCACATGTCCCAGGCAAATTGGTTTGGACCAAATACTCTATGGCCATAGAAACACTGAATAAACTAATTAGAGCTAATTGATAGCCGGCCATATACCTGACAGGTACACACCAGGGCAGTACTACACATCACTGTTTTTGTGACAGATTCTCCCGTGAGTTATGTCTCATTTCTCCACTAATCCATGGTTTGCGTTTCCATATCAGAGTTGCTTTCTGTATGTTGGTTATGTGATGTATAATAGTATGGGAGGTTAGTAAATCCAGGAAGGCTTTTTAATACCTTATGTTAATGAGGGGAAAAATGAGAGCAGATTAAGTCCCTGGGAGTGATCTCTTCAGTTGTGAATTATATCGTGGTAAAAGTCACAAGAATAAGCCCAAAAACTTTGTAGCAGCGAATATCAGGCTCATATCTGAATTCTTGCATTGGAGGCAAGAATTAGGATTGGGAGAGGTTAAATTAGTATACAGTGGAGTAGAAGTGCAGAGCTGTACTGCAGGACATGCAGTTGAATTGCATAGTTAGCTTAGATGCTTATCTTAGCTTGAACAGTCTTATGAATCATCTGTATGCACTTTTGGTGGTCTCTTAGAACACAACTTCTAGCAAATGGAAACTTCATGAAGAGACTGAAACTTCCTTCTGTTTATAAAGAATATTTTTTTGGTTGTTGTAGAGAATCAGAGGTGAAATTAAGAAGTGAAACTAGCTTGGGGGAAGATCAAATTTACATTCTCCATTAGGTCACAATTAGTTTTGGAGAGTTGTGCTTGCAGCATAGCTTCTCATTCTCAAGTCATTCTGCACACAGCCCTTGCTCATATCAGCTGGGTGTAGAATAGCATTTAAACCAGTTTATTACAGTTGGGTTACATGACACCTCATTTATGAGATCTGTACTTATTCTACAAATACTAAATTTAAGAAATGGATTACCCAGCATGATGCTGGTAATGATGCTTATCTTCTTATCTTCTCATCTTCTCAGTGTATTACTTCTCAAGATCCTTTCCTTTCAACATTTTGAGTCTGTTGAGCCATGATAGCTTTAAGCAGTAATATTACATAGAATTGCTTCTTCTTACCCAGTTATAGTGATACAACATCTGATGACATCTCAGTGGGCATAAGCAATCCTCTCAGAGGATCTTAGAGTTGAATAGTGACCAAAACCTCCTCAGAGCTTTGGCTTTCGAAAAACAGGAGTGACTGAAGAAGTGGAAGTGATAATGTTGTTGGTTGTTCGTGATTTTTTTGTTACAACTGTATGTAACTAGACTGCTACACTAGTTGCCAGCAGCACTTGAACTTGCAGCTTCAGAATCACAAATCTTTGCTGTCTAGGCTGAAGAATTAACTGAAGGTGACAATAGATAGGAGGTGGTTATTTTTGTTGAGTAGTTATGACCAGAGGACTTGGCAGACAGGATTTTTTTTGTATGTGTGAAATAACTTCCAGGCAGCTACTTTCAGCATGTTTGAAAGAGAGCTGCTAAGAATATAGTCACTCCCTGCTGTATGCTCTTAGACACAAAACCATTCTCCTTGTTTTGTGCTGTTTAATAGGACATGGGTATTTGCCAAAGTTGGGTTTGTAGGCCCTGCCTGGAGTTAGCTTTATGCAGTCAGGGTGCCCAGTGCATGTTTCTATGCAGTCTAGAACTAATTGTTTCTAGGCCAGTAATCTATACAGAAATAAGGTCTTGTTTTCAGAGAACTTCCTTGGTCTGCAAAAGCGTGCATAGGTGGTAATCAAGAATTCTTTTTGGAAGCTGTAGTACCTATACGTTGCATTTGAAATTCTGTGGTGCTGACTTGCACTGGATGCGTCTGGTTCTGGTCTGCTGTCTTAGGCATTTCAGGGAGGCAGGGATATGTTCCTTTCCTACTCAGTATTGCTGTGATGATGTGTAATCTGCTACACTTGCTGTTACCTGCTTGTAAAGAAGAATGGTGCCTGATGCTGTAGTGCAATGTAATACATTCTGGGTTTTTTAAAGAGACAGAGAAATTGTTTAACTCTGAGACAGACAAATCTATGAAAGAATATTGTTTTTCAGATTCAATACATTTTGGGCTAAAATTAGAATTTTGAGCACAAATTTTATGGATGTTTGAAGCCTAACTTAATAGATGTATCAGGCTTTTGAATAGAAATGGGTTGGTATTATCCTAATATAGTTATCCTTCCTTCTTAAATTATGAGATAAGTCTAACTAACACTCTAAAAAGTATTTTTCTATGTTGCAGCAATTGTACGAGTTTGCAATGCAAACTCTTCTCAGACTAGTTTTTCAATCTGTTGACAATTTGAGATTGAAGTAGATTTTTAATTTAGAGAGTTGGAGTCTCTCATTATAAAACTTGGAGGCTTCTCTCCCATCTCCAACATAGTTTTGTGTTGGCCAATCATGTGTGTGTGTTCACACCAGTTTATATGCATGAGGCACCTGATGATGGAAGTTCAACATGTCTGTGGCTAGCAAAAGAAAAGAGAATCTGAACTTTCCAGGAATCTCTCAAACCATTCTTCAGAAACAGAGCTTCCCCTCTTCTTTTTCTCTGTCACCTATCCCTACAGTCTCAGCCTCAACAGGAGGAATCCAGGACATTTTGGTGTTTTGGCAGGGAAAGTCCTGTACAGAATACCAGTGTGTTTAGTAACTTATATGTTCTTTTCATCCAAACCTCCCCTTATTTTCACTTTGTATAGAATATTTTGGATTCATGGAGGTGCATTCTACAGCTTGTCTACCTTGGTCTGTGAAGTTGGAGACATCCTGTTATAAGAGAAGCAGTGTTTTGCAGGGGTGAGAATATGGCTGAGTTAAAACAGTCAGAAAAGTATAGGCAGGCTTTTAAACACAGTTATGTCTTTTAGGAGTATCTTGTCAGCTCATAAAATAAAAGTTACTACCCTTTTTGCTGCTATTGTTTTTACTGGATCATATCCTTGCTTCTGTTTATTTCCGCCACCTCAACTCCTTGAGCCTTCTTTCTTCTCAGATGTGCAGTCTGATCTGTGCTACTAATCTTTATACTTGTTTCTGTTCTTCTGACTAAGCTTTGTCTATACCATATAACTCTGTGACTAGAAAGCCAAGGAGGAAATCCAAGATCAAGTGCAGGACTGTAAATCACAGGGCTGTTGAAATTCAGCTTTGGTGATTAGTTTTCTGTGAATCTTTTGGCTGTTTTGGAAATGGGGAGGGACAGTGGGACAGCCAACAAAAGGTCTAAAGGCATTTTTCATAAGCTCGTGGTAGACTGGTGTTGCTTACCATGGCCCCATTACAGCTGCCCTTTATCCTAGTATTACTCAGATTGCTACCTTCAGGTCTCAGATCCCTGGGGTAATGAAAAACAAAGGCAGTGCTGTGATAATATATTAATGTCCAGAAATATATAAAATGTCCAGCTGTTACAGCCTACCTTTCCTCTTGTATCTAGCTTGTAAAGGATTTCATTAAGATTATGAGAATTACATAGTTCAAGCCCTTTCTGTGTGGGGAAAATTACTCTCTTGGAGTTTTTCTTTTCCCCACCCAAGGATACTGCCACATGTTTGCCAGTATAATGTCAGGGTAGTTAAATATATGTATGCATATATATGCCCATGTTTTGTGATGGCAGAACAATACAAGTTGTAACAGCAAAGGCAGATTTCTTTACTTAAGCATAACCTCTGCCTTGTCTCCACTGTATTGACATGGAAACAGTTTCTACTGCAGGCAGCTCTTAAAAATGGACAGTGTGTCTCTTCAGTGTGCTGTGGTTTGGCTGCCTTCGTTTCTCCTATTCTGAAAGTACTTGCAAGATTTTTCAAACATGCAGGCATTTTTTTAAATGTACTTTTGGTGAGAGAAATTTGAGTATACTCAGGAGAATGGCTTTATTCACCATCCCTAAATTTACACTTAGCTGGCACCTGAATAATAATTTCCAAGTCAGTGTTGAGATGGAAAAAGACAGGAGTCATTTGCCTGACGGTGGAAGAGACAGGGAGAGAAACTGTCATGTTCAGATTAGTTGGAGCATCTCTGCCCCTCTTTTGTGCACTCTTGTGGATAAATACATGAGGACTTTTCTCTACATCACTTCGCCTTCATGATAAACTTGTGGCAGGATCCCTCCCTACTTTGTAAGCACTTCCTTTTTGTTTTAGGGGCTTTTTCATTATTTATACTGTTCAAGTTAATTTTTTGTCTGTGTCTTTAAACCAAATGGTTATGGCATAGGAAAACAGTGTCTAAGATGAGTTGTCAGAGTCCAGCTCATCTCTTCTGGCACTTTTCCAAAACTATTGGCCAGTTCTGGCTGCAGCTGAAGTTGTGCAGAACCACAGCTGGTTGTGCTAAAGAGTAGCTTTGGATACTGACTTAAGAATTCATATTGCTGCCTATATTATGAAGTAATTTCTGCTAATACTATAAAATACTTGCCTAATATTTTAGTCTTGATATCCTCTTTTGTGCATGTGTGTTCTTTATATATGTTTTTCCATACCAATCACTTTACCTTGAATGTTGAATATTTCTGTGCTTGTAGCAAACAGTCCTGCTGTCTGCCCCACACTCTGCGAGTGGGATGTAGAGCCTGGTCTCTCTCATGAACATGTTTTTCCACCCTCCAGAATTGGTTTTGTGTCTTCATCCTGTCCTACTCCTGCTCTCCTTGTTCTTGTCTAGTTTTTAAGCAGATTGTTTTGCTTGTAATGCTTCCAAAGTGACTGCTCATACTGTAGATTCAAGGAAGAATACCAAACAGTAAAATGGATAAACAGAGACAGCTCATTTTGTCACTTCTAATTATAACTGATGACAAAAGAAAGCAAAAACTCTTTTGTCAGGAATCTTGTAAGTGGACTTGGATTTGGATACAAGATGAAAATGCAAACTCTTCTTTCTGAGATTTGTCTGCTCTTTTGTAGAGAAACAAAGATGCAGTGAGGATGAGATGTTTCTTTGGTTGCAGTTCTGTAGTTGGCATTAAAATTCATCATGGAGCCGGGTCAGTTCTCCGGCTCCCACCTGCATATTTCTGAAATGAATTCTGCTTTGTGTGGTAGTAAAAACTTCTTCACCAACACATCTTCAGGATTTGGATCAATTTCCTTTACCTGACCATTCTGCCCAGACTGCAGATGCTGGGACAAGGGACCAGGGCAGACCTGCATGTCCAGAAGGGCAGGACTCTCATTTCCAGCATGAACTGGATTTGATTTATGCCTGTTGTGAAACTGTGCCTTGACCTCTTTCTAAAGAGTACAGCTCTGTTTTTCACTTGATGTGTAATGACTTTACAAGCAAAGAGTGAAAACAGCTCTGCTGGAGACTAACTTAAAAGAAGAAGAAAGTTTTCCTGGCAAGTTCATATTTGCCAGCTCCTTTTGTAGCAACAACGATTTTTGACAGTGTAAATCTCTTATCTTATATGGCTGAGAAAAGAAGCCAGTTTTGCTGGATGGTAAATTGCCCTGCCTCTGCCCAATCCGTATGCAGTAAATGAAAGTACTGCCTAACAGTAAATGAGTGAGCGCTAATGCAACATTAAGATTTCCATCAGTGCAACTACAGAAATCAAATGCTAACTTTAATGTGTCTTCTGCGATTTACCATCTGTTTAACCATCCCACTGCAACACATCTGTCTAGGTTTCTATAGCAGTTGTCCCAGCAAGGTTGAGAGCACTGAAGGACATCTTTGGGGGTTCTCAGAAGAAGGGGAGCTATTCTGTTTCTCTTAGTTTTGTTGCTTTCCTTTGGAGCTCGATGGAAGCAGAGCACATGCACTGGGTAATAAACATTCTGTCTCCACAGGGTCCTCAATGGAAGGAGCCCAGTAAAAAGTGTGTGGTCTCAAGAAGTAGCTTTGAAGACAAGTTCTTGGTCCTATTCCCAGTTCTGTGTTGGCTCATTTGTAAGCCACTTAACCCTTCTGTCTTTACTTCATTTTTCCCTGTCTAAGTGCCATCAGACAGGAATTCTTGACTAATCAGGCATTTATTATTTCTGAGGCGCTTTTAGAAAAAACACAGAAGGACTTTATCGGAGAAAAGTTGGGAGAGCTTATATATATTTTAAAATACTTGCTAACAGTAGTGTCTCTTTTGTGGACATCTTTTAACCTCTGTTTTTTATCATGTGAGTTTTGCACACTTCAAAATGGCCAAATGGCATATTTCAGAAATCCCATGCTGAGATTCTCAGTCATTTGGAACAAGACTAGTCCCAAGAGCTTCAGATGCAGACTTGGGTTTTTTGTGTCAGGTAGAGCTCAGTGCATACATTGCTCTCTTGCATGTGTCTCTTCCCTCTCCTTTTGTTTGTGAATGTGATGGATTTCTCATGAACCTTACTGTGTTAAACTTGGGTGATCAAAATGTTGCTTCATAGTAATTGTATTATATGATAGCATTTTTTAAAAGTTGATTTGAGGGTTGTGTTCTAAATTGATTACTTAGCTCGTAAACAGGACAGGGTTTTGGCTGAAGGGAGGAGCTTTCTCTCTTACCTAATGTTCATGTGCAGTAAAAAAATGTGCTTACAAACCAAAAGGATGTGCACAGCCTGTCAGCCTTGAATCGGTGGTGTGGGTGGTTCTTGGCAAAGCGTGTGAGTCTGAAGCTGGTGAGGAAATTTTTAACCATGGTGTCACAAACTTGATGTGTTAGCAACAGATGTCATTTTCCTAAGCCTCTGCTCTCTTAGGTAGCACAGCATGCAGGCAGTATTCACTATCTGCATGCAAAACGCACTGTGGTTGACGGCATGAAATCATGTCTTTTAATACACACTAGCTGGAAGAGCACCTTGGTGTCACATTGTGAAACTTTGGCTTTGGGGCTTAATTATGCCAAGGTGATGGAGCTCGTGTTGTGCATGGAAAGTTTGTTTGAGGAATGTCAATGAATTCAAAGTCAGAGCCACCATTCTGGTAAAACAATACTTAGCTTTTGCCCCATGCGGTTTTATTTGAGAGCTGAATGCTGATGTGAGTGAAGTGAAATAGGAGAATTCTGTGCTTTCCATCCATTTTCTTACATCTTTCCATACGTGCAGAAAAATAAAATTCAGAAGGGGCGTAAACTCCGCTATGCTGGTAGGAACTATTTCAAATTAGTAAGATAAAATCTGACTGCTCTGCTAGTGCACAAAGCCTTCTTCTGAATTGAAGTCTCTTGGGGATGAGAGCTGTGTAATGCACCGGGGCACTTAAGCTTCAAATGTTGAAGAAGGTGGTAGTTGTAGAAGAATGAAGGGGGAGTAACGTAGAAAAAAAATTTGCGTTGATAGCAGTTCAAATGAAGAAGGAGAGACGAGTGTGTCAGGCCTTGCTGACTCGCTCTTACGATCTGTGGGTATTTGAGCATCACTAGCATGCCTGAACAAAGAAACAACTCACACTGGTCCCTCAGCTTTTTGGTGAGGTATAGATTTATTGGGATCTGAAAGGGGGAGGGAAAAACCAACAAAAGCACCAAAAGCTGTGGCTTTGGATGAGTCAGCATTTCCATTTGACATGATCATCCAGAGATTTTTGTAACTCATCCAAAAAAAAAAAAAAAACCAAAAAAAAACCAGCAACCTGGGTCTCAGCCTGAAATTCATTTGCTTTGCAGAAACAAGAGGTTTTGAGTTATTCAAGTGCAAATTTTTCTTGAAGAATATTGTATGTAAAGCCTTTCTTTTGCATTTGTTTATCTCCAAAACAGGTTCATTTTTTAAAATGAAAACTTGAGCCTTCGGTCCCTCCTGTGGACAAATAGCCTTACACAAGGTCTTGTTTCATTTTAGAAAAATGAATTGCTGCGCCGGTGGGGTAGTATCTGATTGCTTTAAAAGTTCCTGTCAGTGTTTTTTTTTAGTTGTTTTTTTTTTGTTTGTGGACTTGCTGTGCCTTTTGCCCGGCCGTATTTAGTCTGCATACTAAATGTTAGTCTATCCAAACACTTTGTGCACTTAGCTTTTTTCCTTTTTTTTTTTTTTCCTTTCTCTTTTTTTTTTTTTTCCTTTCTTTTTTTTTTTTTTTTTTTTCTTTTTTTCCTTTTTTTTTCTTTTGCTTTCACCCAAATGTATTTTAGACCGAGACAGACTTTGCTCCTATGGGCCGGATTTTAGTCCGTGCACTAAATTTTAGTCCGCAGACTAAAAATAATCCGCGGATTATTTACTAAACTGATTCCCTCACTGAGAACTACAGAGACTTTAAACTCCTGCTGAGACGTATGTGCGAGGGGCTTCACGGCTCACGAGTCCCACTGTCCGTCCATCCCCCCGCCCCTTCCCACCACGGAGCATCAGCCAAACATTGCCTCGGCGTCGGTGCCCCGTGGCATGGAAGTGCTGGCGCAGCCATTGCCGTGGGCGGCAGCTGCTCGTGTAGTTCTCGGTGGGTGAATTGGGCAGCTTTCCCGGGGGAACTTTGCTGAATGGGAAGAGCTAAAAGACCATAGAGGGCTTTGCTTTTATTTCTTAGGGCGTTACTCAAAAAGGGAGGCGGGAGGGGACAAATTGAGGGAAAAAAATTTTTTTTAAGTAATGGGTGCGACGGGTATGAGGGGGAATAAACCCGCAATAGAGAGAAATTCAGTCCATACCCGCACTCCTGAGGAGGTACGTCCAGTTCCTGAAGAATCCTAAAGAGATAATGCCAGCAAACAAAATCCAGTGAAGGGGGAAGTCAATCCAAAATGGAGAATAATCCGCGGCGGCCTGAGGTACTTGTAGTGCACACAAATTATAAGTATCCAAATTTAAAGTATAGTTAGCAGATTTTTACTTCGTCTTCAGCACAAATTACAAATTGCTAGGGATTTGGGGTTTTTTGAGAAAAACCCAAAACCATCCAAAAGTTTACATTGTGTGTCTGGGACAGATATACAAGTGGGATGCACCTTTGGAGACAAGCTAATCTGGCCACTTGGTTCTGTGGACGTTTATATCCAGGACCAAGGACTCAAAATTCTTTATTATGGGAATTTCAATTACCCTTTTAGTTCAAGTTAGAGTTTTGATTTCAATTTTTTTTATTTTTTTAGTAAATGCACTGGCATTGGAACATAAATTTCATATAGAAATGTTTCTATACTATGCCTCACCATTGCACAATCGATTTTTTGGCATACACTGTGGTGAAGTTGGACTTGCTGCTATGGAGACTGATGTTTAAAGTTTCTAATTGTATAAACATTTACTATGTCCCCCACACCATGGATTTCTTATAATATTGGCTATATTTTTCCTTGCTGGACTATTCTCTTTTGGATTGACTCCCCCTGTTTGGATTATTTCACTGCATTATCATCTTTAGGACTCGTCAGGAACAGGACATTTCACCTCAGGAGTACGGGTATGTACTTAAACATTTTTTCAAATTACTAGGCCTAGCCGTGAAAAAAAAGGAGAGAAATGCTAGAAGTGGAATAATTAAGGTCAAACTGCATCCTTGAGGCAGCAGCCAGGCAAATGTAACACAAGCTGATAGAGATGGGCACAGACCTGTAATCTGCAACATGTGTTAGTCACCACTTGTTGCAGGGGAAGGCCATGTGAGGCCTCCTAGTATAATATGTATTTTTTTTCTCCTCCTTCCTGGTTTCAGGCAGTTAGGGCAGACTTTGGGAACTGCTTACCCCAAATGACTAATTCCAGATCCAAAGGTAGGCTGAGCAGTTCATAACTGAGTTTAGGAAACATGTTAGGGTTTCAAGGACTTGAAAATGAGGGGTTTGAGTGGACAAGTACGTACTCCTTTTACATGTGTCAGATTTGTGACTGTCTGCCTACTAATTTTCTCAATATAAGGGCTTGTCATCTTTACCTTAAGGAAATAAAAGGGTTTTCTTTTTAAAATCTGTGTAGTGGCTTATATGTGAGCTGTACTGAGGAGAAAAACACAGCTAAGAGTGAAGTACTAAGGTTGCAAGCTGTGATAAATCACAGTTAAAATATCACTGTGAAGGTGCATGAGGGAGACCTCAGTAATTTTACCTCACATCGAATTCAGAACAACTTCACTTCTGTGGGTTTACCTCAAGACATACACATTTGTGCTACTTACCATGGGGAGATGGGGGAAGGCAGAAGGCTTTTTTTTTTTTTTTTTTTTTTTTTAACTGGAGACAGTCTTGGATTTTGTTCTGGTCAGGTTGTGACTTGGGAGTAATAGTTGCATCCAGTGTGTGCTGTAGTCAGCAATCCAAACTCCACAGGCATCAGGCAGAAAGCAGCTTCTGCTGCCTCTTCTGGTGGCCCTACACTGGTAACAGTGGTCAGTTCTCTGCCAGCAGCGTTGAGCTGAAGCCTTTCTTTTTGTCATTATAGGCCTCGTGTAAAAACTTTTGCAGCTTGTTTTGCAATAACCTGGTAGTAGGAATAAAGTCAGGTCTTCCTGTACATGGCTCCTTGACTCCCCTAGTCAGGATTCCTTGCCACACGAGTTAGCACAGCGCACACTGCAGCAAACCCAGTGCTGCTGGCCCAGCTGGATATCAAGGGCAGGAAATTTCAGTCCCTGCAGAACTTGGCTTTTGTGTTTGATTCTCATTCCAGAGAGCATATATGCCTGGTTTAATACCTACTAAAGGAGTGCCTGTGCAAGTTTCTCATCTGTGATTAACCAGCATGTCATGCACTGATTTTTAATTTTTTTTTTTCCTCCATGGTGCTGTGTGACCTGTGTCCACCTGCACTGGTACAAAGGCATTTTGGATTACCTCAATTTTTACCAAAAATGCTGGCATCAGAACTTAACACTTGAGCCCACCCTACTCCCTTTACCCCAGACTGCATTTTACCTGCAACACAGCAAGAGACAAGTGCTTGAGGAGGCCATCCAGGTCATGTACATGATTAACTCTGATTTTGCATAAAAAGGAATGAGAAAAAGGAGTATGGAGAGTGTGGTTAGCAAGTGGGTAGAGGTTTAAAACAAAGCTGCAGGGAAGAACTGCTTTTTGTAATCACACGAAGTAAAAATCTGTTAGACTAAAATAGTTGATTTTCTTGACGCAATTTTCAGCTGTCCTTACAAATACCAAATGTGCAGGAATTATCCCTGTAAACTTATGGGAGTAGCTTGCCAGAATAAGGTCACAGAAGGAGTAACTTGTAAACTGGAGCTAGACATTTCCTGCACCGCACCCGTGCTTTCCTTGTTGTTCTCCAAAGCCGAACAGCAGCCTCCATAGCAACAGTCTGACCTGCCTGCCTGCAAAGGTCCATGTTAGTAAGACTTCCTTCACTAGCCAGAAAAACCCCAGCCCAAAACCGTAGTGGGGCTGTATTACATTTTTACATTCAGTGAATCCTGCTCATTTGAACCTTCTTCCCCACCCTCACTCCACCCCATATGCATGGCTGGTAGCACCTGTGTGTGTTTGTCATGATTTTTGAATGAGTTTCCCCTTCATTCTCAAAGTTGTTTTTCTGAGTGCGCTCTCATGAAGTCTCTTGCTGGCATTGCACCTTCACTCTAGTGCAAGGCGTTGCAATTAACCCTTTCTCAACCCCAGGAATGGATTTTCCCTCACTCACTGCAGGACTTTGATTAGCACAAACCGCCACTTTGTTTGTTCCAGCTTGCTGGGCAATGAGAGGTTTAATTGCTCTGACTTGCTTCTGGTCGACAAAGAGACGGGACGCAGCCAGACAACCTGTTTCTCCTTGCTTGTTTCCTTGCTGTCCCCGCAGGTCTTCCGGCCCCGCACTCCCCCCGAAGCAATCGCGCTATGTAGCCGCCTGCTGGAGTACACGCCCACGGCCCGCCTGACTCCCCTGGAGGCCTGCGCGCACTCTTTCTTCGATGAACTACGGGACCCAAACGTCAAGCTACCAAACGGGCGAGATAAACCTGCACTCTTCAATTTCACCACTCAAGGTAGCCTGAGAGCCTGGAAGGAGCCCTTCTTTAGGAGGAAGCAGCGGGATAAACATTGGTTGTAATGTAGATGTTACTCCCTCGGAAGGAAAAATCTATGCGTAGTGCTAAGTTTATTAAGTAGTTACGTAACCAGCTGTCCATTTCAAAAAGAGAGGAAAGGGTCTTGAAGTTACAGGATTTTCAGTCTTGATTCCCCCGATTCAGCTTTGCTGTGATTCTCAGGGCGGTTGTTACTGGATTGCATCAGGAAGGATTACATGCTTATAGCATGTGTCCACAGAGTATGAATATGGATAGCTCAGAGTCTGCTTTGTGTGAAGTATCTGAGTCAGTGGCCTGTGCAGGTTAGAATATCATTTGGAGATGGTCCTGCTTCTTCATACCTGAAACACCATAGCCAAGTAGTAATGTATGTTAGGTTTGGCAGGGAGGTTTGTAGTCTTGTTGTCCATTTTGGTTCTGGATGCAAGATAAATACAGATGCTTTGCTGTCCAGAATTTAAATACCGTACAGCTCATCTGGCATTACAGTCATTTAGACTCAAGTCATTTAGAAACTGTAAAAATAAATGTACAGCGAACTTTCTTATTTGAAGCCAGGCTGGTATCAGGTTTTAAAACCATTCATCTATTTTTTTCCACAGAAGTCAGAAATGTAAAATTGACACCCCCCAGAACAGTTTTGCCTGCCAAGACAGAACATGTGAGAAGTATGGCATATGAATATGCTAGTAATTAATTTTGGAGCACCTTTTCTCTTGTTTTTCTTTAAGTGATCAGCTGCCAACTCTCTCACTCTTTGAGCAAGAATAGTTGTGTATGCATTTTCTGTTGAAAGTCCAAACCATCTTTTGGCCCAGTTAGCATCAGTGTCATTTTTCAAACTCTTTAGTGCATGCTGTGCCCCTCTGCCAAAATGTGAAACAGCTCTCTCCTTCAACTTGTGGAGCCTTATTATTTTTTTAATAAAAAGGCCATTTATGAAGCATAAACACATTAAAGTGGTCAAGTAAACAGCTTGTGCTTCCAGGTCACTGTCCTCTGTGCTGATTTCTGCATCTGTTGTTAGGAATTCAGTAGTTACCTTACAAGTGCTTCCTTGTACTCCTGGATTGCCTTTTGTTTTGCCCCTCTAAGGCCATCTTATGTAGCTAAAATAGTTTTGATCCCAGTATCTTCATACATCTTGACTCCTGTTCTTCTTGAAAGTATTGATTAATTGTTTCAAGATGACATTAAGATTGAACTGCATGAAAACAAGATTTTTAAAAAGAGTTGTAGAGCTTCATAGTAAGTCAATTCAGAAATGTTTTTCTTAGGGGAAAAACAAATATATGTATTGAGAGTGTGTCCCAGGTTTCCTTCAGGTAGTATGGAAGCTGCTGGATAAGGATTAGGATACCCTAATGCTCAAGCAAGTTTAAAGCTCCTCTTTTGCCATCCTGAGGAGCTGATGTGCCCTCCCTCACACAGTGAGTCCTGGGAATTGTAAGAGAAAACAGTTCCTGTGGAGCAATTTCCTTAAGGTAAAACAAGCAAATTTCCGTCATCTACAGGTTTACCATCTCTAAGGGGTAGGCAGGACAGAGGCTGATCATTAATGCATTTCCAAAAAAGCTCTGTTGCAGGTGACCAGTTAGGCTTTTAGATCTGCAAGACAAAAAGGAATTTTTCTCCTAGAAGCCGAATTTTCAAATAGTTTGCGAAATGACTGCCATTTCCTGAACTACTTGTAACATGTCAGCAATTGTGCTGCATCACAAAAGTTAATGTCACTCCATGTTGGCCATTGAAGACTGTAAAATTATTTCAGTGGTTCAGCACTTAGGAATGGTTATCATGCTTCTCAAAGATAAATTACTTTTTTACTGAAGGGAGAATGCATTGGGATTTTTGTTTATATTTTTAATGACCCTAGCCTTTGACCTTTAATTTCTTCTTTTATTTAGAGAGATATATATCTCTATGTTTATGTGTATATATAATGGAAAGTTTGTTGTTGTGACCAAAAAACCTATGGTACAAGAATCATTTTTCCAGGGAATTCTTGGAGTATTGATGTATCAAGTATAATAATACTAAAAAAGAGCATCTGCACTGTTTCCCAACACCAGGCATTTTCTTGTGTTTGGGGAATGAAGGTGATCTGGTTTTCTAGTAAAACTGGACTTTTTCATTCCTGCTCCGTCTTGGAGATGTGGCTGCAAATGGTTTGATTTGATCAGCAGACAGGGTGTCCTCCCAGCTGATGTGTGCAAGTTCAGTCTTATAACTGAATTGTGATAGCTGCTCTCTTCACATCATGGTATTGAAAACTTTGTCTGGATTGCCTTGACCACAATAGCTTCTTGCAACTGTATTGGTTGTAATAAAACTACCCTTGAGTTGCACATTTGGTTTCCATAACCAGGCTACAGTTGACCACCTTGCCCAAATACTGTGGGCAAAATCACTAAGGACAGAGATTCTTGGTATTTTGTAGACTGCAGATAATCACAGGTTGAGCTTTCTCCACAGTATTGCCATGTCTCATCCTTACAGATGGGATAGGTGCAAAAATACATTATAGCAAAAATTCAAGCAAGTTCTCAAGAAAAACTGCTATTGAACTTCAACCAAGAGAGTCCACTTTACTTTCTTTGTATCTCCTCTGAAGTGGCCTGCTCCTCTTAAGTTCAAGACATGCAGAGTATGCTGAATTTAAGAAACTTCATACCAAGAAAGAAAATGTGAGGTTTGAGGAAACAACCTCAGTCTTCTAGTCTCTACGGAAGTTCCTTAAGGTAGCTTCAGAGAAATGGTTGCAATTGCATTAAACACAAGAAAAAGCCATTATTCTTGCCACAGTACAAAAGGAGGTGTTCTGACAACATTAGATGAGGGAGGAATGAGAAGGGGGTTGAAGTGCCCTTGCAAGTGTTTTGTTCTATCTGATCGACTGGTTCTTGGGCCACAGCAGCACTGGCAGTCTGCCGCTGCACCTCGAGGCACTGTGCAGCACTGGAAGGTAGCAAGTGTCATGGGGTTCCCTTGTTTTAGTTCTGCTTTCCTTTGGTTCCCAGCCCTGAATTGTTTCGAGTGATGTGCAGAAAATAATGCAGGGATGATAGAAACTTTCAAAAGAGCAATACAAAGAATAGATTTCCAATAATAAGAGATTTGGGAAACAGATTTGGAAAAGTTACTAAGGGAGCAATATTTTCTAGCACAAAGCAGGCAATATCCAAGATAGTACTGAAATGTAAGTTTATAACTGGTGTTCCACTTTGACACTTAAGGAGTCATGTTTCTTCTGTTTATTTTTCCATGTAAAATGGAGATTAACATGTTCTGCATAATATAATGAATATCTGAACTCATGTATGAATTGAGGATTTTGTATTTGTACAAGTACTGTGAGTACTGAGGCTTTCTAGAAGGACTAGCTTGGTCTGCTTAGACCTGAATGGAGTATTGCAAGATAGATTAGAGGGGTTGCAGGTAGTGGAGCAACCTGCTTGCATTCATAAGTGCTGAAACACAGTCTCAGAATGTATAGTAATAAGAGGCTTATAATAAGGGGAGTCTTCTGCCTCTTGTCCTCCCAGCAGTAATGAAACTTAATGTAACAGCAGAGGAAAAAAAAAGTCGGCGTGTGGACTGCTTCTCCTTTTAGGCCCTGAGTTTAAAGCTAGCATTAAAGAAAAGCAATAGGCTCTTAAAACTGAGCCCAAATAATTAGCAGCTGTGTCCATAACCCCCCTTACTGAAGCCATGCCACAATTTGGCTGGGTTTCTGTACAGCCTGTGCTATCTGGAGGTCTTGCGTAAAAAGCTGTCTATTCTCCTGTTCTCATTTCTCCTCCAGATGACCTCCTGCAGCTCCAAAAGTCATCAGTCTCCTTCCGTGAGGTGACTGTTCACATCCTTTTTACCGGATGTTGCTTTCTCAGGAGACAGCCAGTCACTCCTGTTTCTGAAATAAACAGGACCTGTCTTGTCTCGGCTCAGTCCCACCTTCTGTAAGGCACTAGATTGTCTTGAAAGGGTGCCAGAAGATTGTCATTTGTTGGCAATGTGTTGCCCTTAATCCTCCCACAGTTGTGGCTGTAAGATGCCTGTTTCTCATTCTGATGCACACTGAAGCTATATTAGATTTGGAGCCTAAGAGACATGACTATTTTTTTCCCTGGTTAATGTTTTCTAATGATTGCATCATTTTGTTGTCCATTTAAATTGCCCAGCTGACCAATTCCCTTTGCCTTTCCCTGTCCTTTTAAAGGATATCTTACCTCTTCTTAGGCCCCGCTCAAGGAGACTAGTGTGAGAGTTTGGTCTTGGGTTCCTGGGTCCTTGAGAAAAAAATGATGCTTGAGTGAGCCAAAGAACCAATCCCTGAAGCTCTTGGAGCAACTGTTGCAGCTGCTTGCTTGCTGAACCAGTGCCCAAAGCAGCACCACTGTTATCAGCCTTCTCCCCGAGACTGATTGCAGGTGGGCTTGTGAGGAAGGGGATCCTTCTCCAGTGCTCAGAAGGAAGCAGCATTTTCAGGCCATTGGCAAGGTATAGGCTTGGCCGGTTCTTTGCTCACTCCCAAGCCACCGTCCTTCTCTAGGAAATTACTTCTTTGCACCACTATCTGTAGTTTTGGCAGTCTTGCTCTGGAGACTGCCTTGCTAAATATCATTGTTTCTTCTTGCTGGTTACCAAAGAAGAAAATGTACCATGACCTTGGGCTGTAAGGGCGTGTGTTTCGCCTGAGGTGCTGTTACAGGGAGAAACCCTAGGAGCTGATCCTGCATATGGAGCGCTTTGTGGATGATGAGCTAACTCTGTTTGTTCCACCTCCCCTCCAGAACTGTCAAGTAACCCATCTCTGGCTTCGATCCTCATCCCTGCTCATGCCCGGAACCAAGCAGCTGCTTCAACCCCTACAAATGCTACAGCGGCCTCAGGTGAGAACGTGCAACTGCTTGCCTCCCTCCCTCCCCATCCTCGCTCCCGCTGCCCGGGCACCTTCCCTCTGCTGAGGCCCACAAAGTGAACAGGGAAGAAGGGATTGTTTCAGGAACACCGGAACCTTGGTCTTGGCAGGTGGTCATTTGGATGCTAGCTGTGGTCACCAAGCCAAATCCCAGCCCAGGGCACTCCAGCTTGTATTTGATTGTTTAATGTGTTGGTCCTTCTCACTCAGACTTTCACTCTTAAAAAAAAAAAAAGTCATTATCTCACCTGTTTTTTTAGCAATCCATGTGGATTGGTTTGCACCTAGTTTCTGTGCTCTCAGCCATCCTGAAATTAACACTGAGTTGGTGCATGAGTTTGTGATGCCTAGAAAGAAAAGAAACAGCCAGCTCAGAGCATGTGGCCTCTGTGTAGTGTGGATGGAGAGGATTTTTCCCTAAGGGCATTGGCATCTAAAAGTCTAGTTAGGGAGTTCAGTCAGCGTGCTCACTGCCTCATCCTAGTAGTTGCAGTTGCTTCCTCTACTGAGTTTGCTTGTGTCATCTTCAGGCACAAGGCCGATGTTTTTGGGTTTTGGCCAGCACTGAGTGAATTTTTTGTTGCCCTCCTGCTCTCTCAGGTTTCTGTCAGAAACCTTTTAAAAGCTCATTGTTGGCCTTTTGCCACCTTATATTGTATTCTGTTTCCAGTGAAAGCTTTAAGCCTGGTAATACCAGTTGGGAAAGTCCCAAAGAAGCTCCCAGGTGCTGCAGCATGTGGCAGAGGTGATTAAGTACGTATCATTCTTCCTCTGAGTCAGCCCTGAGTCAGCACACCAGAGGCTGTCTCGGGGCTTGGGCAGCCAAAGGCAGGCTGCAAAACAGGTGTGCTTCCACGTGTCCTGCATGCACGTCAGCCCCAGCCCACAGGGCTGTCAGCCCTTTTGCAGTGCAGGACACTTCCTTAGCGTAGGATAGCTGATAAGGAGAAGGCCTGGTTCAAAAGCTGCTCTTTAAGCATGCAGGAAGGCATTTACTGATGTTGGTGGATGTGCTGGACAGTTACCTGATATTTGATGCACTTGGTCCAGCCAGTGCCATACAGAGAATATTTTCATACTCTGGGACAGATGCTCCCAGGTTTGAAAGATGAGATTTCTCTCTGAAATTGTAGTAGCAGTAGATTAAAGGCATAAACTTGTACCGTTTATGTACTCTGAATCTAGAAGAAAGCAAAACTGCTATTTTCAGATTTAGTATGTTTGTTTCATACACTTTGGTAGTATTTTGCAAATAGTCATGTTCTCTGTTTCCCTTTTATGTGCATCTGTTGCTCAACAACAAGTGAGAAAACAGATAAGTAGTAAAAGTGATCTAAAAACTACAAAATACAAACATGGAAAAATTATTTTAAGCCTTTCTAAATAATATTGTTTCACCTAATGTCCCTTTCATGCCTTTTAAGGAGTTCTCTCTACCAAGACACAAGTCTTGAAGAGTTAATGAGGTTAAGAAATCTGTGTTCACTCAGCACTTTTCAAGGGCTCATATAGGGAGAAAATGCATTAGGCCAAGTCCTAAATGTCAAGTATTAAAAAAAAAAAAACCACCCCAAAAAAACAAAGCCAAAAACCCCAACTCATCCCATATTATTGATGTCCACATGTTTAAAGCTTCTGTTTGCAAGCACTGCACTGAGTTGGGATATGTCCTCCTATTTGTGGTTCAAAACCAAAAATAATATCCTTGCTGATTGAAAAGAAATTGTGAAATTAGGTTCAGTATTAGAAAGCTTTGGATTTCTGTAGTTGCTGGTTTCTTACTCACGTGGGTTTCTCCCAGCAAGTGGTGGGAATGTCATTAGAGTTACGATATTTAGGTTTAGGCCCTGTTGAGGTTATTTTAATCTGTTGTGCTTTACCTGCTGAAGAAGAGATTTAGGAAGAGATTTTCATACAAGGGGTCACTTCTTTCTCTATACCCCCTGCACTTCCCAGAGCAGTAGATGTTAAGTAACTAAATAACTGCTAAAGCAATGTGGGAACAAGTCTCCCGCCTAACCCAGGGCATCCTGATAGGCAGGAGACTTCTCTGCAAAATGTTTGCTTGTATGACTAAGCAGTCACAGGTTCAGAAACTGCTTTTTTGAGTGGCAGTGATGCAGCAAAATGTAGCTCTCAAAGCAATAAAGGGAAGAGCAAATATGTAGCTGTAATTCACATTATTAGTGTGTAACTTGTGCTTCTCTCTAGCAAGCAGTGTTAAAAAACCACATTTGCTTTCAATTTCCTCTTCTCTTGAGGGAAAAAGCTGTACTTGCTCTAGTAATGGAACCTATCTTTGCAGTGGGAGTATGTAGTCTTGCTGCTACGGCATTATTAAATTCTCCTAAACATTTGTGAGAAACTCTCTGACATAGTGGCATGTCTAAAGCAAAGTGGAGGAAAAGAAAGATGAAATTTATTGGCCCCTGCTTGAAATGATGTGCTAGCTTTCTCTGAATTTTACTGGTCATTGATTAAAAATGCCAGTGCAGTCATATTCCTAGAGATGGCTGAAGGAGGAAGAGGATGGTTTCATAACTGTGCAGCCACAGCATCTGAGAGGGGAGCATGCAGACCAAGCTGAATGCAATGTATATCTGCCTGTGTGACTACGTTTTTCTTTCTGGATCAGCCAGCAGTAGTCGTTACCTCTCTGTTAGTCACCGTTAAGATGGGAAGAGCATAATTGCCATCTGCAGGGAAGTTGTGCCAGCAGGGATTCTGGGGTCATCGTCTCAGGCATCCTGCTGTGTTGATCCCATGTAATCCCAAATGCAATAGTGTGTCTGAACTTTCAGCAACAAAACAGATTAGAGCTGGTGTTACCTGCCAGTGTGTCGTAGTTGAAAAACACCACAGTGTTCCATGAAATAAGATTTAGTGCATTTGTGATACTCACATTGAAGGAATTTTGTAAAACTTGAATTCCTTAACCAAGAGAAGATGGACAAGCAATTCTCTCAGGCTTCTACAGCTCAGAACAGGGATGTATCCATGACAAGAGAAGTAAAACTTGCCAGGTTTGCTCAGAGCCTGGATTTCTACATCCACAGGCAAGAGCAATAGGAAAACCAGGCTATCCTCCTCCTTCCACTTGTCTCTTCAGCTTTGTTTCTGTATCTCTGCAGGTGAACAGCACAGCCTGTCAGCATCACAAATGTACCCAGCTAATGCTGTCAGCAGTGCTAATGGGCTTTCTCATCTGAGCTGGCGTCTCTGTCGCTCTCTGAACTGTAGCCTTGTCTTTCCCTTTCAGGAGGTTTTTAAGGAGTGTCACATACCCTCCAAGAAAGCTGAGGCACTCCTTAGAGGGAAAAGCTGAATTAGATGAATTTCTCTATAATGAGAGATGCTTTTGCCCTCTGCTTGAAAGAACTTTTGGAAGCAGCTGGCACTTAAACCCTGATGATGCTTCTTTGCCGGCACAGGCAGAGGTGTCAGGCGGGAGTTCAGGACAAAGAGGCTGCCCTGACCTCGAGCTGTCCTGTGCCACAAAGCTGTGTGCCAGCTCCTAGCTGTGCTCCCCAGCAGGGCTTTGCTGTCCTCTGTCAGCACTGCTGAGGGCCTAGATTTTCTGCTCTTAGGCCCAAATGCTGATTTTTCATGGGGAGAAGTCAATGTCCACAGAACCTCATACTCCAGTTGTGCTCTTCTTCTGGTGCTTCAGCAAGGTGATGCTGGAATAAGTGCCTCTTTGTTCCTCAAATGTCCTGTTGATCCAGAGTCAAGAAATGAGCTGAAATGTTAAAATACTGCATTTTCTTGCAGTCTGGGAGCCAGGGCAGGCTTGAACTTGCTCTGCGCTCTGTCCTAGCCTGGCTGAGGGCTTCTGTATATTGTTGTGAAAAGCCCCAAGAAAATGTTCTTGGACTGCATCACCTGATTTATTTTCTTTTAACATGTGGCATATATATTTCTCAGGAACTCCCCTGTTACAGTGATGATAGAAAAGGAGCATATGTTATATCAAGTAGCTCCATCCCCTCCTCTTTCTTTTCTTCTTTATCTCTGTGTAGTAGAAATGTAATGATAACAGTTTCAACCTCTGCTGTCTTCAGGAAATTGAGATCAAAAGGCGCATTTCATTTCAGCAAATGAAATACAAGCACTTTTTGTACACATACAGAGAAGTCCTCTGCCAACAATATAGACTCCAGCTGGACTGCTCTCATCAGGCACTGCCAGCAGATGTTGCATTAACTGGAGTTTATTCATAGTTGAAAATTACTCTAGAACAGGCATAGTGGAGTTTAAGTATAGAAATTGTTATCTGGCTGGCTGGGTCACTTGATTTCTGTGGTCATTTCTGGTCTGCTTGCATGTGGGATTTGGAAATTGCTCCTTCAGGGAGATTCTTCACGTAGGAGGGCATCTCTCTCCTGCAAGGCCACAAGGCCAGCTTCCCACATAACATTGATACTGTTATCATGCTGCCTTGGTGCTTTAATTGCGTGAGCTTTTTTTTTTTTTTTTTGGTCATGGTGGTCATTGCTTTGTAAAGGAGGGGATGCAATTAATTTGGGGTAAGATGAAAGGGAATGAGAAACTCCCAGGGCAGTCATCTGGCATCCTCTGCTCACAGGACTATTTGTCTTTCTTCCCACACATTCCTTGCAGCATTTCCTTTTCAAATAGGCATCACCCTCTCTTCCCACTTGTCAGTTGTGTTTCTGGGTGCTGCTGATTGTTTGATTTCCTATTTTTGTCGCTGTTGTCAATGTTACTTAATTTATGACTCAGCAAGTGCTGCCCATTTCTAGCTGGCATGTGCAGTGTGGGTGACAGACTGGAGGGAAGGGATGCCAGAGGGGCCTTGGAAGGCTTGAGGGGGGGCCTGTGCAAAACTCACCAAGTTCAACGGGACCAAGAGCAAGGTCCTGCCCCTGGGTCAGGGCAACCCGGGCACAAATACAGGCTGGGCAGAGAATAGATTGAGAGTGGCCCTGAAGAGGAGGATTTGGGGATGTTGGCTGATGAGAGGTTGGATGTGAGTTGACAACATGTACTTCTAGCCCAGAAAGCCAAATGTATCCTGGGCTGCATCAAAAGCAGCTTGGGCAGCAGGTCGGGAGAGGTGATTCTGCCCCTCAACTCTCATCTGTAACACCCCACCTTGAAGTGCTGTGCCCAGCTCTGGGGCCACCAGCAGAAGGATGTTACTGTCAGGCCTGAAGCACCTCTCCCTTCAGAGAGTTGAGACTGATCAGCCCAGAGAAGGGAAGACTCTGGGGAAAATGGTTTAGCAAACTTTCAGGACCTAAAGGGTGACTACAAGGGAGCCAACTTTTTACAAGGACATGAAGTGCTAGGACAAGGGGAAATGGGTTCACACTGAAACAGGGTAGGTTGAGATTAGATATTAGGAAGAAATTCTTTACTGTGAGACTGGTGAGGCACTGGCACAGGTTGCCCAGAGAAGTTGTGGCTGCCCCTGGAACTGTTCAAGGCCAGGCTGGATTTGGCTTTATGAAACCTGCTCTAGTGGGAGGTGTCCCTGGCCATGGCAAGGAAATTGGAACTGGATGTTCTTTAAGGTCTCTTCCAACCCCAAACAGTCCATGATTCAGTTCAGCGCCTTTGTTCGTGGCTGTGGTCAGGTAGCGTAGTTGAAGAGAAGGGGGTTTTGCTAACGGGTGACCACAGAGTGTTGCCCAGCTCCTCTGTGATGGAGAAATGTTTCTGCCCACCCAGTGCCCACGAGTGTGTTTTGTCATGTCTGGCATTCCTGCTAGTCACACAGCCCTTCAGGCTGAGGTCACCAAATTTGTTCCTTCTTTTTATAAACCCTTTTTCAGAATACATGGTTTGCCCAGTCTGCCCTCTTCTGTACCAATATAATAAGTATTTCTGATCTTTTTTCCTGTTGCAGTATCAAGAGCTTTGCCGTTAATCTTACATAAATTAAATGGGTGAAATGCATGACAGTCTCTTGGAGAAAAACTCATTTAATATCTTTTTCCCATCCTGTATTTTATGCATTCAGGTGTTCACTCACTTATCTATAAGTATCTTCTAGTCTTTCTGAATTGGCTAATAAGATACTGTATAGAATGGTTCCATGTGAAATTGGTGCCCTTTTCCCCCACTGACTCTTCTAATACTGAGGGTTTTTTTAGAGGAAATACCTGGTGCATGCAGTCTATGAAAACACAGTTACAATGAATTTCCTTTTGGTATTTCTTTGCTAACTCTCTGTTTTCTTGGAATGCACTTTGACACATGCCCTTGATCCTGCGACTTCTCTCTCTGTGAAGTACTGTCCCTCCCTGAGAAGGTGTTGGAGGCATTTACTGCAGAGATCTGATCCTCTAACATATCATGTGCTTGCATAAACCTCATTACTGGCTTCAGGCCTTGATGTTAATCTGCTTCAGCAGTTCAGGGGATGGCAGATCCAACTTGTGTTGAGCAACACTGAATACAGCAGCAGACTTGACAAACTTTCTCAGGCAACAAGTGCATGAGTTGCACATTGGCAGACCAGCTGTTTCTGCCAGGGGAGCAGGCTTGTCACGTTCCTTGTCTGCGCTCATTGGCACAACTAACAGGCAGATTTATTATACAAAGGACTAACAATGTGCAACTTCATCACCAGTGTGAAACCTTGTAGCAACCACAGACAACGGTGTTGGCTTTGGCAATGCCAGTGTGCCTGGTCCTGCGGTTATAGGATGTAACACGGGTGACTTCTCACTGCGCAGCCAGTGTTACAAACTGCAATACCTGCAACCCTCAGCCCTCCAGGTTGCTTTTGCCCTGCTTAGAGACCATCTTCCGTCTTTCTCCAGATTGGATTGTTCCGTCTGCATGCCCTGAAGTCAGGAGAGCATCCTAACCAAACACCGCCTTGGTGGGAGTTGTGGGTTTCCCCTTGTGGACAATGTCATAGCTGCTGTTTCCAATATGTGTCTGTTTTGGAGGTAATGCTGGTTGTTTTTTCTCTCTCCCCTTCTCGTCTGTTGTTTGCAGATGTTAACGCAGGAGAACGAGTTCAGACCAATAGTGTAGCTACAGCATCAGCCTCCAACTCCACCTGAACCAGTACCAAGCAGCCAGCTGCACAGGAAAAATCACCAGTAATTTGAGTCTTGCTCAGCAACACTGGTCACATTTGGAAAGAAAATTAAAAAGAGGAAAAAAAAATCCAACAAAACAACAAACCAACCAACCTGTTCATTTTAGTGTTCAATTTTTTATTATTATTATTGTTGTTCTTATTTAACCTTGTAAAATATCTATAAATACAAACCAGTTTCATTGTATTCTCACTCTGCAGGGTGTCCGGGGCAGGGGACTAGGTGGGGGGAGGAGGGAAAGTGGAGCAATACAACACACCAATGTCTCCCCTCGACAATCTCTTCATGTTGGAAGTTTGCTGTTGTGTACTTCAGAACCAGGACTCTTGCCTCATACCCCTTCCCACAACAGAAAGAAGGAAAAAATATGAAACAAACAAATCCCAAACCTCATTCTCTGCTGAAGTTCTTTTGTTTTTTTACCCTCTTTTTTTATTTTCTTTTTAAGTGAAATTTTGGACTTTGATGTAGTGCACAGCTTGAATTTGGTCGGGAGCTTAGCAGGGGTCATTCAACAGAGCTCAGCGTTTCTTGTCAGCAAATCCATATCCCAGGTTATCTGAAGAGCTGCCCTGGCTCGGCATGGGGAGCGGGCGATGTGGTAGGAAAATAGGTTGCCATGGGGTGGGAGGGAGGTTTGCCATGTGTCTAAGGCTTGAACCGCTAGCGGAAGCCTTCAATTTAAAAATCAGTGCTAGTGATGAGGAAATCTGCAGCTTCATGTGGGGAAAAGTCTTGCCCGAGTGGGTGATATATAATATAATACACACACATGCACGGACAGCAGCGGTCGGCTCTGCCGAGGCCCTTTGCCCAGCCGGAGCTCCTGCTTTCCGTGTCTCGGGCCGGCTCCCAGCTTCAGCAGAGAAGAGCGGACGAACAAAATCCTTGGCAGGGGCCCAGCTGGTGGATGGATGTTAAGGGACTTTTTGGGAAGTGGCCACTGTGAAAGTGTGTTTGGTTGGGTTTTTTCTCTCCCCACCCCTCCTTGGCTCTTGATTTGAACAGGCTTCCCTTTCCTAAGGTGTGTACAGGAAAAGGACACCAGGGTTTATAATGTGAACTGTAACAGGCTACTGGTTTATTTTGTAATACTTTTTTTTTTTTTTTAACTGCAGTTTTAACTTGCAGGATGCCACATTCTCCAATAGTTCTGATTTTAAATCCACAGCTAGAATCTGTATTTAATTTTCATCTTTTTTAACCTCTTGCTTTTTCTTTTTTTCTTTTTGATCTCTATTTATTGATGCGTGTTGCCACGTCGCCATTATGTTTTTACATTGGTAGAATATTAAAATACACATCTGAATGCTCTTGACGGTAATTTGTACCTGCTGACTTGTAGGAAAGCTGGCTCTATATGAGTGTGTGTGTATATATATTATATAAATATATACATGTATACATAGATACTACACTGCTTTTTTTATTTTGTCTACTATCTCGAATCAGTCTGACTGAAGCGTGAGGTGAATGCTTGTTCTAGTCCATCAGTTCAGGGTCCAGGTTTCCTCCCTGCGACGGCGTGTGGTGCGAGCATCCATGTCTCTCTTCCTGAAGTCAAAGCAATATTCCTTGCAAAAGGGTCAGGTGAGCGGCCGGATGCAGCCCCGGCACGGAAACGAGACTTTTGGAGACCCGATCTTGTGGTAGGCTTGCGGTTGGTGTCCGCTCCAGCCTTATCCTTCTTCAGAGAAACAAACTGTAGTCGCCTTTGGTGCTTACCGAGCCGTTCCTCGACCTGCGGATCTCTAAGGCAAGCAGTTGCTTTTCGGGAACACGCGGGACCTTCGTGTGGCCCGGGGGGAACCGGCAGTAGCGGCTGTGGAAGCTCAGCCGCCGCAGCGGCAGCAGGGGCTTGGTCACGAGCTCGGTGTGTTTCTTCTTGTACCTTTTATGCTGTTGACGTGGGATTTTTTTGGAAACTGTCTCTTAGCAGCCCTGGAACTGATAAAAGCTCTGCCCTCTCCCTCCTGCCTGGCACGCGGTGGGTTTGGGGATGTGGGAGCTGATTGAAGAGGTGAGTGACCACCTACCGTGAAACCGATAAACCCTCATGTTATCCCCCTCGGCGATTTGCTGTTTGGCACACACACACACATAAAAAGGTTTTAAAGCTTTTTTGCATTCTGGCTGGCTGCAAAGGAAAGCACACCCACGCTGAGAAACAGAAGGCTTTCCAAATGCTTACCTGCAACTTTATAGAAAGGGCTGAAGAGCGTCTTAACACGTGCGCTCGGCTAGTCAGTGTCCTGGAAGGTAAGTGGAGGGGCTTGGTTGACCCAGTGATCCAAATCCATACAGGAGACTCAAAAAGTAGGACAGTGGCAGGGTATGGATCTGCTGTATAGACAAGACTGCTGAAGCATTGGCCACAGGCACTATTATTTGGAGGCAGTAAATTACTGAGCCTTTAAAAAAAAAGTAATAAAAATATCGAAGAAAAATTGCTGCTTGTGCCAGGACATGTGGCTTTTCTTTTTCATTTTTTTGTTAGAGACTGGTGGAGGGGAGTCAGAGCGTTTCTCTCTGGTTTTGTGACTGTGCCGGCGTCTGTGTGTGTCTCGTGTGTGTGTTAGGTGGGGGGGGAGGGTCAGGGGTGCCCCTCTGGTTTTATTTCTGTTTTCAAGGATCATAGCAGGATCACACACTCTTTTATACAAGTTAGATCCAGGTCTTTGAACAACCTTTTTTGTAAATAAGAAAAAAAAAAAAAAAAAAAGAAAAAAACAGTAAAAATAGCAACAAAAAACAAAGCTCCTCACCAAATTCAAGCTTGTACATTATTATTTTTGGTTGTTTTTGAGTTTTTGAGTTTTATTGTTTTGTATGTAAATATGTGGACCCAGGAACTGTTATTAATGAGCAAAAAGTTACCGTTCAGGGCAGTGATTCTGTTTAATAATCAGACAAAATGTAGACGAGCTTTTTAAAGCCATATAGTTTTAACTCTGTACAGTAGGTACCGGCCTGTATTATTGTAACAATAACTCTAGCGATGTATAGTGTATCTATATAGTTTGGAGTGCCTTCGCTTCCATGATTTTTTGAATTTTATTTCCCTTTTATTTTTTTCTCCTCCTTCTTTATTAACAGTGTCTCTCACCCCAAACCCACATCTTTGCTCCCCCCTCCCCGCCCCGCTTTCTAACTCTTCGAGTGCTGTAAGGTTTCGGTGATACCCTGATCAGTAGTGGAACGAAAAGAAACCGTCTCCACCGTCATTTACTTGATTGGAGCCGTGGCTTTGTCCCGGCAGTCTCCAAGGTGCCCGCCCTGCCCTCCTCCTCCTCCCGCTAGCAGCAGCTGATTTCATTCGGACCCTAGCCCTAGCAGCCCGTGTAGATTTTGCTTGTCTCTCCCCTCAGCCCTGCGCCCAGGAGCGTCTGGGCAGCAGCAGCTTCCAGGAGGCTCGGCCTTCCCACCCTCCCTGCGGCTGTGCCGGGGGCAGCGCGAGCGGAAAGGGCCCCCGGGGAGGGAAATCCCCACATCCCGCAGGGTGGCTGCGGTGGGAGCAGGGGCAGCGCTGTAGGAGACTGCGGTGGTTTTTTTCTGCCGGGAGGACTTTCTGTTCCCTTTCTTCTCCCTGGTTTTTTCCCCCCATATCCTTCCCCGAAGTCACTTTTGTTTTCTTGAGATAAGTTTAACATGACTCTTGATTTCTTGTGCCCAGCACGAAGGCCTTGTTTCTAAAACTAGTTTGCTTGTGTTTTACTACCTTGTTAGTATTCCACATAAGATTGTCTTGAATGGGAAAACACGTAAATCTTTACCAAACCAAAGGTTGCTGTTTTATTTCGAAGCATCTCGTGTTCATTCCAGTGAAGCAGAGGCTGCACTTTCTTTCTGGTGACACGAAGGTCAGTGATGCCAAGCTGTTGGCGACAGTCTGCTCAGAGCTGTCCCTTCTCTTCTTTTACACTCTTTGGGCTTCTTTTTTAACCCAGTGTGGTCTTGATGTGTCTTTTACGTCAGCCCTGCCGTAGTGGGTCCCTGAGCCGGGCTGGATCGCGGTCTATCTCCCCCGATGGATGCTCAATCAAGACACTGGTGTTCTTAACTATTAAACTTATCTACCTTGCTAGGGAAAAAGAAAAACTTACCTGCAAAAGAAAATTGACCGGTAGAAGACCCCTGAACACTCTGTCCCCCTTATTTCGAAGCCAAGCTTTACCTAAAATAATGGCAGGTGCCTGCGACTTGCAACCTAAAATTCCCCCCCAGTTTTCAGTACTTGGAAAAGCAGAAGTCAAGCAGCCTGTCAGACTCGTACTCCTGTACTAGGAACCTCAGCCACCGCGGAGAAAAAGGAAAAGCTGATGAGGAAAAGCACAGTAGGGTATTCGGTCCGGGCTCTGCCTTCCGGAGACTGCCAGTGGGTACCCCTGGGGTGGCAGCTGATTTCCACGGGGCTCTCGGCCAGTTCTGGTCGTAGTTGGCTTCGTTTTGCAACACTGCAATAATGGCAAAACGACAGGAAAGGAAAACAGTACCTTAGGGGTTAGCTCGAGAAAAGTAGCTTCCTTGTGTTGGTCTTTCTCAATTTATTTTTAATATATATATATAAAATATATTTATATATATATAATTTGCTTGCCTGTAAAATTTGCGTTCATTAATGTGTTGCTGATGGATCACTTGGGCCTGTACACACCAATTAGCGTGACCACTTCCATCTTAAAAACAGAAATCTAAATATATATATATTAAGGACTGTGGGTTGTATACAAACTATTGCATACACTTGTGCAAATCTGTCTTGATTTAAAGGAAAAGCAAAACCTGTATAACATTATTACTACTTGAATGCCTCTGTGACTGATTTTTTTTTTTTTTTCATTTTAAATATAAACTTTTTTTGTGGAAAGTATGCTTAATGTTTTATTATTTCCCCCGCCCTGTTCCCCTTGTAAATACGTTTTGTTCTGTGTGACTCGGTTCGGAAATAGTTAACTGGTACTGTAATTTGCATTAAATAAAAAGTAGGTTAGCCTGGAAATGAAATTTAAAAAATACCAAGTGTGTGGTCTTTATTTCAAAAAATTGCCCTATTCTTCCCTCCTCCTCTCTCCCTTCTCTGACCCTTGTTCCTCACCCTCATGCCTCTTTCCACTCTGCGAGAATAGGTGGACGTGAATCTTTGTAATAATAAAGAAAAACCTCAAGAAATGAGCATGTTTTCTTAAATGAGCTGTGTTATTCCATGCTATTTTTAAAGAGATGCCAGCTTGTCTATGATACCGTTTGATTTGATGGAGAGAGGAACCCTGGGACATAAATATTTCAAATTGAAACCAACCAATCTTCCTTTACTGTCCACCTATAGATACAAACTTAAGAACCTGTGTGAACTGCTGGCTTTGAATCCTGCACTCATGGTTGTTTGGGTTGTTTGTTTTTTTTTTAATCATTGGATCCCATTAGTAATGTTATTTGGTGGTGATCTGTAAAGTTTGTTGAGACCACGTCCAGTGGACCGTTCCTCCAGCAAATCAGCACGTAGCTATCTCTGAGTTGGGTTTCCGGTACTGGATAATGTATGTATTAAACATGACATGTCTATTAGCGCAAAAAGAAAAAAGAAAAAAAAAATAAAAATCCTTTTTTGGGCTGGCTGACCTGGCCGAATCCATTCTGTCGCTATCCTAAAGGCTAGATGCGAGGTCATGTGACTGCTGCTTCAATAAAAACAAATTTATATTGCAAAGAGACTCCTCTTGCTCTGTTTGCGTGCCACGAGCCACGGTTGTTCCCGTGAAACCTCTGCTGGGTTCTGGGCCGAGGCCTCCACTCCAGAGGCCCTCCAGGAGAAGCTGGGAGCAGGGTGGGAAGGGGCCCTTGCAGTGAGTGTTGGGTCAGGATCCCCTCGATCCTCTCCTGATGCCAGGTGTGTGTCTGGGGGCTGTTCTGGCCGGCCCTGGGCACTGGAGCTGTACCCCTCGGAGCAGCTGCTGGCCCGCCCGGCTCCCTGAGCGGGCTCGGGGCTTCGTTTGTGCAGGCCCTGCTGCTCCGGGGCACAGGGTGGCCACCCACAGCCTGGCTGCCCCAGAAGCCTCATGGTGAGCAGAGGCTGCTGTCCCTTCACTCACCTCTGTCCCACAAGGTCACCAGGATTCTGGATGCATCCAACTCGTGCTGAGGCTGGGACTGCTCTGCTCAGCTAGTCTGGCCCTGGCATTAAGGGTGTCCACTTATACCTGCAAATGCATCACTGCTGGAACTACAGCACCTCTCTGGGTGAGTTTATCTTTTTAAAGCTTGCTTCTGGTGGGAGTTCATCACAATCCTCGGTGATTTGGGGTGGTGATCAGTCATCCTTGGGCACTTCTGGATGGACATGCTCTGGGGCCTCCTGTCTCTTCTGAACTTCCCTCACCTGGAATGCGAGTTGTGGGCTCTCTTTATGCACTGTCACAGGAACTCTCAGCACCAGTCTCAGGTCTCTCTTCTGAATGCCAGAGCCAAATGAATAGGACTCAAGCACCTCCTAACTTCTTGCTAAGCTGACTGGAAGGAGATCTTCAGCTCCTTCACATCTTTCTAATTTTATGTCCTCTACAGTTGTTTCAAACACTCTCCCTTAAGCTGCCAAAAGTACCCAGAGGTCCCCTACAGTGTCATTGAAGGCCCTGAAGAGCATCTTGTAGCTGCTGCCTGTCTCCTTACCTGAGGATTCCATTCACCCTTCTGCACGGAGGCTGCAGCTGTCCAGTTTATCCAGCATTCCTTCCCATTGTAACTTCTGCAAGCATTGCCAGTGAGACTTACAGTTTCATATCGTGTTTATATTCCCATCACCCATTTAAAAGATGTAATGAAACACCTTAGCATCAAGAGCCAGTCCTTTCACAAACTTCCAGGGAGCATCATTCTGTCACCCTGTGAGAAAATACTGCTTGAGACCCATCTGCAAACCAGGGTCAAATCCACTTAGCGGTCGGTCACCAATGCCTTGGGATGGTTTAAAATACTAATCCGAGCATAACGCAGCACCAAGCAGAATGCAGCACAAGACTCTGCTCCATTGATGTGCTTTGTCTTTATGGAGTGAGCTGCTGGCCATCTGCGTTGGAATTAAAAGTCAGTGTCGAGGCTGCTGGCACCATTTGTTGTCTGGAAGGTGGCAGCTTTTGGGCTGCTGGTGGGAAGGTCCAAGTGGCTTTCTGTGTGAGAAGAACAAGAGCCCCAAAGGAGGAGGAGGAGGAGGGAAGTGAGCCACAAACTGCAGAGGGGAGAGAGGAGCACTGCAGTTTGTCTGAGGCACCACGGCCAGTTGCTTGGAGACGGCGAGCCCAGCATATGGTACACAACCTCATCAGGCAGCCTGGAACCTCACCTCCCTCCCTGGGCTCCGGGAAGGGCTTGTCTGGGCCCTTGTCCTCTCGTGCCTTGCTGGTCTTGAAGGGTGGTGTTTGTTGCAAAGGACTGGCTTTGCTAAACCAGCTGTGCACAAAGGGTGTAAGACATAACTGCTGCCAAATCCAAGCTCTGGTAGGAAAGGAAGGTGTGTAGGTGTCAGTGCTCCACAGGGCACGTTATGAAAGCCAGGCTCTGTCTGGGTGTCAGTGTTTCAGTGTTGTACAGTGCGAGGCTTTGGAGCAGAGACCAGACCCCCAAAACAAACTCCTGCTGGAGCTCATCTCAGGTGAGAGTGCAGGTGAGTGCTCAGGGCTGTAAGGGAGAGAGAATGGGACTTCACAGCAAACACCTGCCTTTGGTCAGTGCAGGAATGCAGCCCTGGATCTTGCTGCATGCCCGGCTAATTCCTGATGCCTTGGCACAGGTATTTTCTTTGTGTATCCTATTGTGCCCTGAGTCTGCGTGCAGTTGGGTAAGTGTCCCATGCAGTCAGTGGAGTTACAGCCGTCTCTTCTAGGAATTCCCTGTTCTCTGCATCACCTACCTCTGCCGACATACTCCAGAGGTAAGGCTGGGTCCTCTAGGACAAGTGGGGAACAAACAGCCTCTTCCCTTGTGGAAGCTTGTGAGTGGCTGCAGCAAAGCATTTCTGACTGAGGTGCTTTGCCCTGAGAGCTGCAGGCCCAAGCCCAGGGCTGTCTGCAGAGCCCCTCGCTGGCTGCACACTGGGGAACTCTGCCTGTGGGCAAACAGCCCCTCATTCCCAGGAAGAGCTGCCTGTAGAGCACAAGCACCTGTCCCAGCAGGGGAACCACAGAGGCCCAGTGTATGGTGGCAGGCCCAGGGAACTGAGAATGAAATGGATTGCTGAGTAGAAAGATTAAAGCATTTGGGCTTTTTGGTTGGCATTTTTTTCCCTAAGCAAAGTTTCTAAAAACTGGTGGAAGGCAGGAGTTAGAGCAGGACTGTCAATGGCTGTTTGACTTCCCTGTGCTTTACCTCACCTGCAAGTGCTGAGCAGTCACAGGGTCCTGCTGCTGACAGAGGGACCTGTGCGGGTCCTGTCAGAGGGAGATGGGCTGCAGGGGGTGAGGCAGGGTCAGGTGTGTGGTGGGAGCAGCACGGGAGCTGGAGAAGAAGCAGAGGGCATTCCCTCCCTCTCACCAGATCCCCATTATCACCGTCCACAGCTCCCCAAGAGCAGGCTGCAGCCAGGTGGGGACTTGCCTCTTCTCCCAGGTAACAAGCGAGAAGACAAGAGCAAGTGGCCTCAAGTTCCATCAGGAAAGGTTTACATTGGATATTAGGAAAAAATTCTTCATGGGAAGAGTTGTCAAGCGCTGGAGCAGGCTGCCCAGGGAAGTGGTGGAGCCACCCACTATGCCTGGAGATATTTAAAACATGTGACACTTGGGGACATGGTTTAGTGGTGGACTGGCAGTGTTGAGTTAAGGGTTGGACTTGGTGGCTTTAGAGGTCCTCTAAAACCAAAACAATTCTATGATTGTTTCCTCTGGCATAACAGCAGCCGTGCCCTCCTCCTCCCTTCTGCAGCTGATTCCTGTAACCAAATCCCTTGCCAGGCCAGAGTGCTCAGGAGGGAGATGGTGCTTACTGGAAAAACCCAGGTGGTTTGAGAGCGTTTTTACTCAAGAAGATGGTTGATGTTGTTTGGAATGCTGCCATAAATTAACAGACTTAGGAAAAGGGACTGCCCAGCTGGAGACTCTTCAGACTATCTCAGTTACACCTCCTTTAAGATTTTTGTTTCACAGCACTAGGCTTAGGAAGAGATGGAAGCTGTTTCTGCTGGAGACAACAGATTTGGGGCCCACACAGCAATGGAAAAATGGTTTGCATTTGGCTGGAGGCAGAAAAATTATGTTGGCAGGGAGAGAGAGGCTTCAATTCAACAGGTAAGGAACCAACACTGCTTGCAAGAGGCTGTTACTGGCTCAGTAACAAACAAAAGGGAGATTCTTAGGATCAATCCTGCAGCAACCCAGGGAGAGAGCAGCAAATGCAGCTTTTAAGTCTCTACCACCTTTACCTCACTGCAATCAGCACCACAGGGGCACCACACGCTCCTGGCCGCTCCCCAGGGACCAACATCACCAACACTGACTGAGGAGCTCCAGGATGGGCCAGAAGTGCAGGCTGCCATGCAAGTTTCCCACTGGGAGAACTGGATGGGATAAATCTCATCTGGCTGGGCTCTGCAGTGGGTCCAAACTGCTGTAGAGCAGTGGGCAGCTGCAACAGTGAGTGTTGGCAGGAGCAGCCACAGCTCTCAGGTCCACTGGGGATGGTGTGCTGAGCCAGGCAGTGCACAGGTAAGCAGGATACAGGTGATATGTGGATACAGGTAAGCAGCCTGGCAGGAAGGAAAGGGGAAGAGGACATCCCTTCCAAGCGCTGCTTGAAGGATTGGGATGTGGCATATGGGAAGAGGCCAAGAGAAGTGGCCTTGACTCCAGCCAGAAGTGGAGGAAAAGGTGTGTGGGGTTGATGCAGTGTGTGGGAGAAAAGGAGGAATGAGAGGGAATGAATGATATGATCACAGCAGAGAGCCGGAGCTGCCCTGCTCCACAGGTTTCAGTGTACACCCTGCCCCTTGGCCTGCTGGCCTTTTCTGTCTCATGCAAACAGAGTCTGTTGAGATGCTTTCCTTGCCAGTTCTGCTCCAGGCAGTGGCTGGGAGCAGAGGTGCAGGTCTTGGTCCAGGGTGGTCCCAGGAAAATTGAATTTACTAATCCAGGTGTATACATTCTGTCTCGGGGAGTTGGCAGTTTTGGCAGGTGTTCAAACCAATTCCTGCCTCTCTGGTGGGGTGGAAGGCAGGCACAGGAAACAACAGCTCCCCATCCAAGCCCAGGCCCGATTCTGGAGGGCACTGTGGTGAGGAGGCTGGATGCCAGCACGATACTGATTCACCAAGCATAAGAACACAGGAAAAGTTGCACAAACGGGACTTTGGTGAAAGCAGGGAAACAGGACTTGGAGGAGATAGTCAGCAATAGTGCAATTGGGCCTTGTTAAAAGCTTTGAGCATGTGAGGACCATACTTGCAGGGTTAATCCCACTCTCCTAAAAAACGTTGTGTGAGAGCTGAATTGAGTCCAATGAAGTATCAGGCAAATCCTGCACACTTGCAAGACCAGGAGCAGAGGGAACAGCTGTGCTCAGAAAGTGGCAGGAACTCTTTTAACAGCACCACACCCAGGTCTATGGCAGCAGCTTTTGTGGTGGTCGTGTTGCTTTTAAGGGAGGCAGGAGAGATGGGGGAGTGTGGGTTTGGTGTGGTTTTCTGTTGACAGAAATGCACACACTGTATGTTTCCAGGAAAGAAGGACCCAAAAGGACCCAGTTCTTTTTTGCTGAACTGCACTTAGTGCCATAGGATTTTCTCCTCCCACACCACCAGAGCCGTATCGGCAGGGAATTTGCATTCATTCATTTACTGCAGGGACCAATTCTTCATCATTCTCAGGGTGCAGTGACCCCAGAGGCCCGTTTGGCTCAGCCTGTCTCCCCCACCTGCCAGGAGACAGGAGACAGGAGCTCGCAGAGCAGCACAGCCAGGCTCCCTCCCTGTGGGCAGCTGGTGAAAGAAAAGAGGGACAAGCTGAATTTTCCCCGTGTTTCCACTGTATTGGTGCAGCCCTGGAGGCATCTGCTGTGTTTGTTTCGGGTACGGGCTCCTCCCCAGGGTTGTTCTGTCTCCTGCTAGGAGAGGGAATGGTGCATTCTTATGCTGTTGATTTATGATCCCAACTGCCTCTCACTGTGCTCATTTTCTTTCTCAAAGTACATTCTGCAAAGCTTGAGAAAAAAACCCCACATGACAATTAAAAGCAGCTTCTACAGAAGAGTTTCCTGCAGGAATCCTGCCGTGGCCTTCAGTTTACATGCTAGGCAATGTCATGTGGAAAAGATGGCTTTACCCTGATGGTGTCCCTTATATCATAATAGAAGCTGAGACATTTACAGCTTAGTCTGTGCACAGCATCTGGAGTCCCCTGCCCCTTATTGTCATGCAGAGCTCTATCCCTACAGAAGACCAAAGTGCTGCAACCTCCATCCATTCCCACACCTGTTGGAATACTTATCTTTTTAAAACCACATCAAATTGTACAGTGAGCCCATGCAGAATGTTCATTTTGACAGACCATCTTCAGAAATACAGCAAATGCCTCAATGGATGAGTCTTCCTGCTCTGCTGTTCTGCTGCATCAAGTTTTCCATGTCTCTCCTATTACATTGGATCTTGTGATTCATGCTATCCCCCCTCCTTTTAACAAGGCTAAATTTGTCCAAGGTGGCCTGAGGCTACAGAGCCGATTCCTGCACAGCTTCTCCTCCCACACTGTGGAGAGTGTTTCATTCTGTATTTTTGTATTTGCAACCTTCCCTTTCACTGACTAGCTATGAATACCATGAGAATTGTCCCAAATCCCCAGTCCCTAATGGCATCATCCTCACAGAGTCCTAACCAAAACTAGTCACTCCTCTCTGACTCCTGCCAGAAGCAGCACTTACAGAGGCTGCCTGACCCCAGCAGTCCCCTGGTGCCTCTGGTTCAGCAACCTGGAGACCAGCAGTGATTTGGTGCAGCTCTTTTTCCTCTCTCCAGCTGTTATTTACTCCCCAGTGGAATACAGGGGTATGCAGACTCCTTTCTCCTCCCTCTCCCCTCCCTGTAAATTCCTTCCCCTGTACCCTGGCCCAGCTTAACCCACAAAACAAAGACCCAGTGCAGAATTTTTACAGGAATGCATTAATGAGCAGCATTTTTGACCAGTTGCTGGTTCGTGTTAGGTAGGAGAGGCACTATGGTCGGGATTAGCCAAACCACAGCGGAGCTTTACAGACCCAGCACAAGGAAAAGATCATCCAAGGGGAGAAATGATGGAGGCAGGGAGAGATCAGGCCGTTACCACTGGAGCACTGAGGGCCAGTACCGCTGTTGGCTGTGTAAGCTGTAGCCATCAATGAATGGCCATTTTGGGTGTGCCTGCCCTTCCAAAATGTGGTGCTTGGTGTAAATGTCCCTTTATACACAGTCCTGGGGAATTCTCACACGTGAGTGCTGGAGAGCTGAGCAAGCCTTGAGCTCTGTGACAGATACACTGCACCTGTCTGAGCCCGCTGCTTCCCGACATCCGGAGCTGGAGCACCCCCGTGCCTGCAAACACGGCAAAGCCAGCACACAGCAAAGTCAGCATCCTTTCTGTGTAGCCCTCGGAGCTGGGGAGCCACAGTGACTACCACTGTTCCAAGAAAAATAACCAGTTCTTTCCAGAACTGCTCTTTGCAGTGATAGAAAGCAAGAAGTGGTCAGCCTGAAAAGTAACATTTCTGGAAAATGCATCAGCCCCTCCATGCCCGTGCCATCCTGCTATCACCTGGTTTGTGCCAGACACTGCCTGCTTGCCAGAAACCACCCTGCTGAGGTCAGGGGCACCTTTTCTTTCTCCAAGGACTAATGATGTGAAAAGTTGGTGCAAAATTTGACTGTTTTTGTTCAGCTCCAGTGCTTTATTAATAGCAGTGCTAACACAGAAAGCCATTGGGCCTTACACCACTAAGGAAATCCACTGGGACACAATTCTCTGTGGATGGCCTCAACTCAAAATTTCCCACTTATGGAGTATTTTTTAATTTAATCTTCTCGAAGCAAGGAAATACCACCAAAAGCCCAGGTACAGATTTTTATTGGTCTGTGCCAGGAAAACAAACAAGGAATGCTAACACTGCTTTCTCACTCAGGCTTCTCTAAATAATCAGAAGAAAAAAATCAACTAATGGAGTCCACAGGAAGCTGGGGAGGGAGTGGAGGGAGCGGAGGGAGCTGCCACACCAAAATGTGTACAGAATGGTTCCAGGACAACACTGCTGGCAGGCAGCAGAAAGGACTGCCCAAGGGAGAGAGAGGGTTTTCCATCCAGAGTGCCCTGAAAAAGTAAATATAATGTGCTTCCCTTTCCCTCACCATGCTTCAAACTCAAATCACAGGGGAAGGGAAACTCACCTCACTCATCTTCTGTCCTAGGAGCCTGCGGGATTGCTGTGGGATCCTTGTGGAAGCTTTGTCCAAGTTCATCTGCGACTGTGGCAGGGTGAATGCTGTCAGCTGCACTTGGTCCAGCAGCTGTCCCGCTCGGAGCTGTGCTGGCTGTCCCAGCAGGAGAATCCTCCTTTCCCTGGGTGGCAGATGCCTCCTGGGGCGGCGCCAGATCAGCCAGAGCCCTCTCTGTGCCCTCGTGGATGATCCGATGAGCAGCGTAGATGTGTTTTCTTTGGGACAGCCTCACTGTGCATAAAAAGAGGTAAGGCTTTTACTTGGAAATGTACAGCAAAGTGTTCTCTGCAGGGGAGAAGGGAGGAATAGCTTTCAGCAATCCTGCTGTGGAAAAGTCTGTCTCAGGAAAAAGAATCATGCCCTTCTAACTTTGGCTGAAAGTGTTCTACTGCCACCTAATAGCAGCAACCAACTTTGCATTTCACTTTGAAGACGGCCCCCACAGTGGGAATCACAGCCAAAGGATTCTCCTTTCTAGCTTTGGGAACAACTGCCCAGGATACATTACCCTGGCTTTAAAGTAACTTCTCCTTCAGTGTCTGTTAATTGCAGCGAGCCTCTGGAAGAATCAAGCTGAAATCTGCCATCTCCTGTGCCAGGATTTGACCTGCACTGAGAAACTCTTACTGAGTTCAACATAAGACTCGGAGCCACAACTGACAGGTGAAGTCACCTGCCTACCTCATCACCTCCCCTCAGCTACTGCAGGATTGCCTCCTTTCATCCGAAGTCATTTGTATGCATTTCCAGCCCACCTCCTGGGAAATAATTACCCAAGCCTAAATGTTCACCCTACAGCTCTCTTTATTGCTCTTCACTCTTCTTTGTTCCACCTTTCCCTCTTCATTTCAGTCAAGGCGATTGAAGTACTGTGTGCCCTATGGAGGGTGCGAGGAATGATGCAGGAATAAGGGATGGCTCTCACCCTGTCACTTCCCTACAGAAGTCCAAGACTTACTTTGGTCTGTTTCAAGGCTGAAGCACTGGTGTCCTGCATGCTGGCACACAGTTCTGCTGTCCCTGTCTCAGTCACTCAGCGTTACCAACCCACCCTGTTTATGTTTATCCATCTCCCAGGTCCACTTTGTCAACAATGAATGCAACTGGATCTCACTCGCATTTGAAAAGCTGACCTTCCCCAGCCAGCCCTCATTCCCAGAAGAGGTTTCTCTACTCAAGGCATTTTGGCTTCAATCGTGTTTGCATCAACTATACTGGGAATACTCCCCTGGAATGGCTGCAGTCCCTTTCTCCATCCACAGCGAATTCCAGCTAAAGTACAGCGTGGTGAAATTGGAGAGGGACTGTCCTTTTCCAAGCGAGGTTTTTTCATATCAGCACAGTGACTTCTACTTCCACTGAGGCAGAGTTCAGAATCGAGGTGCAGAGGTTTTCCAGGCTGAGCCAGCATTGGATAATCCCTGCTTTTATGCATCAAAATGCAACAAAATGAGGAGGGAAAAAGGCCCCCAAACTAGGTAATAGCAAAACAGAGGTGTTTAAGGGGAAGGTAAAGTGTAGTGAAAGACTGAACTTGCAGACCCTCAAATCTTTATTCTACAAATTAATTCTACTCCTTTGACAGGCCAGACAACTGTGCTCTTAGAGCACTTCCTGATCGTTTTAAGGAAGGTAAATGCTCAAGCACGGGCTAGGTTACTGAAACAGTTTCATAATGAATAATTTCACTCACAATAGGGAAGGCTTTAAAAGCCACCACAGAAATGCAACACAGAAATGTTTATGAGATCTAATGCCATTCTTTGACACTATTTCCTTTGGATTTCCATGGAACAGTTAATGATTCTGAAAGTATCTCTGTGCAGGAGGTTTACAGCAGGGTGTGTTCATCAGAGTGTACATCTGGCAACTGCCTTAAGTGAATGGAGCTCCCTCCACCCCATGCAGCAATAGCAGAAGAGTATGAGCCAGGTCTCTTCCCGACATTTGATTTCTGCCATCACAAGAATATTCTGAAAGAAAGAAATTTCTCCTGATCACATTTGAAGGAGCTCTCTTACTTGCCTACTGCTGTATTCCACCAGCATCCAGTTTAATTTTTAATTTGGTCTATCTCTGCTTTCCAGGCAAACTCACTGTAGCTATCACAGATGCTGAAGGTTTTTTTCTTCTGTTGTTTGGGAGTGCTTCTGAGGTGCTTTATTCATTAGCTGCTGTTGCATTTAAGCCCAATATGAATTTGGGGCCCTGGTGTATGTCCTCAGTGTGTCCAGAATCCTAAGCCATCTCCAGGTCTTCTTTCTGCTCTCCTTTCTAAGACAGGCTAACCTGTGTGTGTTAGTGCCTGAGCTGCAGGCTTCACTGACTACAATTACATCACCTGCTCTGGAAGGCTGGCAGAAGCAGTGCTGGAGTGAAGGGAGCTGATTTAAGCTTATGTAGAACTGCCAGCTGCATAACAGGTCCTGTTGTTGTGGCAATACACAAGCCAGGAAGGAGAAAGTTTGCACAATTCAGAGACCACAAAATGCATACTCAGGGTTTGTGTTTTCATTCACGAAGCAATAAAAGAGGCAATGAACTAAGTGTCTTTGTTCTCAAGGCAGAGAAGTGCACTGCGGCAAGGACCCCTTCAAGCTCTACTGTGATGCAATTGCTTTGCTTAGGTCATATTCACTTTCTGTGGGTGACTGGTTTAGTCACGGTCTTCCACCTGTGCTGGTCAGTGGAAACATCCCAGTTAGGAACAGTCACTTATTCATGACATTACTTAATGTAAGACACAGGTTTCCAGTGTCTTCCCCTGTCTATTTTGACAGATGCCATTCCTTTTTTGTTAAATAGAAACATCCTTTACAACTGCAAGGTAATCTCCTTACAATATGATGCCACTACAGCCAACCTTAAAACTTTACCTCTCACTCTCAGGCAACTGGGGAGGAGAGGGAAGCATAGGAAAGTGTATAACCTTCCTTCCATGTATGACATATATTTAAGTCATTTAATTGTTAAAGCCTTCTGCAGTTTTAGAAATTGCCACATAATAACATAGTTCACAGCTGTGCTACTTAGAGATTTTTACCAGTTTGTTTCTGAATGTGCAATGGGCTGCTTCTTTTCATGCAGTTTTGTTGTTGCAGATACACCAAATTTGTCATAGCAAACCAGGTTGGAAAATACCGCAAGGATTATTTGATCCAACCTTTCTTGGCAAAAGCACAAGCCAGACCTTATAGCAGGTCTGAATTTTAGCCACCATTTACAAAGACTAAAGCTCATGAGAAACTGGTGAAAAAAGGGTGAAACAGCTTTGCTTTCTACCTGCAGAGTGCCAAAAAAGAACCAGAGGGAACTGAGACAACTGGCAGCATCATTCCTTTCAAGGAGCTAGAATAAGGAGAGTGAACCAGTTCACAAAGAAAGTTACTGGACTCCTTACCTCTTTCTCTCATAAAGCTTTTCTCAGCTTCTGGGATCAGGAAATTATAAACCAGCTCTGCTACAATCTCTTCTGACTGTAGGCGAGTTCGACTACAGGACAGATGCACAGTAGTATTAGTATTTTAATTTTCTCTTCAGACCACCTCTGCAAAAACAATCTCCTTGTAAATACCCTCACTCTTTCCAAGGGAGTGTATCTTCATGGCAACAGTTGTCAGCTGGGTCTCTATCCTACAAATAGGTGACAGTGTGACTCACCCTTTGCACTGCCAATGTGTTCAACAGTGCATCGGAATGCAGGATCACCCCACATTCCTTATCCTCAAAGGTACTGAGAAGCTCAGTTCCTTCTGATGGCAAACTGAGTTAGGCACACAGATATCACTGAGGATTTGTGTCCTTGTCAGTTTAGTTTTTGATCCATTGCTGAGTTTGCTAAGTTCTTCCCTTTTGTGACTCTGCACTTGGCTGGCCCCCATGCTCTTTTCCATTCCAGTGTTCGGTGGGTTCCCAGTTGGCCCAGGGGCTGCATGCATTATCTAGGCTTCATTCCCCCAAGGATTCCAGCGTTCTGCTTGTATTCATCTGGATACAAAATACACAGCTGCTGTACCATAGGAGAGTCACTGTGTCATTGGGATTTTTATGGCTCAGTTCCAAAAAAAGAGCACAGAAACTGAACCGGGGGTTTGGCAGGTCCTAAAAAGTATTCACTGCTGATGCCCCAGGCAAACACAGACCGTGGTGTTCTCAACAACTTACTTTACTCCAAGTGCCTTGTCAGGCAGCCATCAATATGAGTGACCTCCATGGAAATTGGCAGTTCCTTAAAGAACAGCCACCCCAGAATGAAAGGCTGTGTATAGCTGTATCTTTTAGGATCTCTTTCAAATGGATTTTCTGTAGTGGTGTAAATAAATGAAAAGATCGGTATGAATGGCTATTGCTTTAGGCAGTTCCCAGATGCACTTAAAGCTCAGTCACAGCCTCACACTGGTGTGGAGAAATCTAAAATGGGTGATTCACAGATCACACAAGTGATTCGCAAAGGGAACCTGGCACACGCTGTATGGAAATAAGGCTCTGATGGATTTATATGTGTGTAGCAGGTAGGAACAGCGTGGTTCCCATACAGCAGCCACACTAATGAAGCGACCACGAGCAGCATTGCTCTGCCCTTCCCATGGCTGGGATGATGCACACAGCCACAGATGCACATGGCCAGGCAGGTTCTAAACTGCCGTGAACAGCCCCTCAGGTACTGTTTAGTAACCTACCGACTTTCCATTTCGTAAGCAATGTCATTGATTTCTATAGCCCTTTTCTGAATCTCTTCCCTGGCTTGCTCTTCAGCTGTCCTCTCCATGCTACTCAGGATAATGTCTTCCAAGTAGGTGTCAATAGTTCGGTCCTGAACATTCACCACCTAGAACAAAGCACCAAGAGATTGTTGTTCCTCTGCCTATTGCTATGCCAGGAGCGTAGTGAAAGATTTCCAGAGAAGCGTGAACAACAGATTTTCACAAGACTCTTTGTTTCAGGCAGGGCAACCTGAGAGTTGTTGTCAGAGATGCTTTCTGTAAAAATTCATTTTCTAGTAATTCTTTCTGAGAACTGATGGAACAAGTGCAGGTGAAAGAAAACCAATTCACAAACGCAATTCCAGTGCAGCAGGTTAGTCCCGTGAATGCTATGGCAGTTCCTCCCTCAGTTCTCACGGTCCCCTGAGCAACAATTGCCCAGTAATAATCTTGGGTATTAACTTCAGTAAATACATCAGCTTTCATTCAAGCAAACCCTGAACAAGAAAGTTCCGTCAAGCCAGTCAAAAAACAAGATAAAATTATTGGTTTCCTTATAATGGTTGTAGAGCTGAGAATCTAGAAATGGGTGTTTTCCTTCTGCTAATCTGAAGGGCATAAGCTTATGGCACCTTGGCCTTACCTGCTTACCACTCAGAAATACAGAAAAGATGAGAAGCTAAAATTTAAAAAAAAAAAAAAAAACAAAACATGATGCCGGACCCTTTTGGTACTAACCATCTCCCAAGTTTGAAAATTATTGGTTTAGACAATTAAGACTCCCACTCATGTCTTTCAACAGGGAGAATTATGCTTTGTGCAGTTAAGAGCTAGGAAATAGGAACAGGACTATAGAATAGTTATGGAATACAGTAATTTAGTGTTTTTTTTCTTGATTTCAAGGTTATTTTATCTATTATCATTATGTCAAAATGAGCGTTGTACCTCTTTGTTATTTGCAGTCCACTTGGGCCTGGGGTGGGGACAAAATCTTTCCACACCCTTGCTTAAAGGCATCCTTCCGGGAAAAGCATCTAATAGTTCTGCTGGGCAAAACAAGTGATGACAAAACATTATCCCTAGAGATGATCTAGGTATATCTGTTCTCCATAGGTGTTTATTGGAGAAATTGAGAAACCTACACCAATTCGTGACAGGCCTAACAGGACTGTCTGCAGGGGTATTCAGATCATCAGTTTCATGGGCATGACTCTCTGAGGGAGGAATCACTCTGTCTTCACTAAGATTTCCCCCTCAATTTTAAAACTAGCCTTCACCAAAGTCAGTGCTGAAGCAGCTCCCATGCATCTGGACTTTCCCACAAGGAGGCAGCTCCTACGACCTGCCTACAGTCCCAGCAGTCTCCCTCTCTTGCCTGTCTGAAAAGCTCATCCTCCTCCTCCCGCCGGTCCTCTTCCAGCTGCCGCCGTCCGGCCTCCTCAGCTTCCCGCATCCGCCTCTGCCTCTCAGCCAGCATGATCAAAGCATGGACCTTCTGTTCTTCCTGGAGTCTCACCAGCTCTTTGGACAGAAAATCAAGCATGTTCCCCAGTGTCCTTCCTTCTACCGTGGCCAAGTCTCTCTCCAGTGCTGACAGCTTTCAAATGAAAAATGCAAAGGATTGTGTTACAAACCCCAGGAACGTTGTATGGAGCCCCAGGACTACCACAGGCATGTGGGACAGCTCTGCAGCATCCACTCACACCAGCGACGGGACAGTCCCAAGAGTCTGGCACTCTTCATGTGTTACATGCCCTGAATGGTTTCTGCACAGTGCAGCCACGAGTACCTGCAGCCTCATGTATTGAACCTAAAATTGTACAAGTTACTAACTGCTGACAAATTCAAATTTACAGTAAGTATATTAAGTTTGCAGAAGTGCAAATGAGACCTCAAAATTTTGGGTAATGGAAAATCAGAAAGTCTGTGACAGAGCTAAGACAAGATTCCAGGTGTTCAGCATTACTGTGCCCTTCACTCCTTGCTCCAAGCACATCCTGTTTTATGGGCTGGGTATGTGTGATTGCACTACAGAAAGAGACAAGATCTACGGGGAGTTCATTATCTCCAGTATGGACTCTGAAGCCACAGGCTTTGGCAGGAGGCAATGTCTGGAACTGGCTGGGATGCTGCGTTCTGTTGAAATAAACAGGCAATTACAGACTAGACCTAAACATAAAAGTTGAAGTGGAGCTGAAATATCCCAGACAAGTAATAATAAATCAGCTTTCCAATACAGCTGTGCCATTTTCCCAGGCAGTGTTTCAAAGGAAGTGGGATTGTCAATGTTGCACACATCTAGAAGTGACAGCACTTAGCCCACAGGTGTTTCAGAAGGAAGATGGTGATGCAGTAATTGCACCACCCCACAGGGAGGGATAACATGGAACTAAAGTGCTCCCTCCTCTTCATTGCTCCAGGTGCTTTATATAAAACTGGTGTGAAACAGAAGAAAACAACTCAGAAACAGTCTTTTGTTATATATGAGCTGAAAATTTTCAACTCCTCATCTTTGACTGTTTTATGTGGAGTTTCCATCCTCGTTTGACAGGAAGCATTTCTTTTACACTGAAATGGTCAAAAACCTGAAAAAAACTGTGACCATCAACCCTACAGAACTGAGAGTCATCAGTGATTTTCCAAAATAGCCACACACATAGAAAACTCCTGCACATGCATTCCAGAGAGTTTTGAAGTTCAAAATGTTTGAAAACCTGAGCCTTGGACTGCGAACCTTCAGAGACAGTTAAAAAAAAAAAAAAAAAAAAAAAAAAAAAAAGTGAGAGTAGAGGAGGCCGATACCAGCAGAGGGGGATAGTGGCTCTCCAAAAAGGAAATTCTGAGATCAGAGGTCAATATATTTACCATTTGCTCTCTCTCCTCCTCTATGAATGTCATTATGGCGTTTGAACTGCTTTCTCCTTCACACTCACCTGGGCTTCTAGAAGTAACAGAGCACTGCAAGTTTCTAATGCCTAAGGCTTTTATTTTTCTCTTAATTCCTCACTAGAAATATTCTGTATTCCTGCATTCCACACGTAGGCTTTCTGTGCATGAGGGAGTATCTGGAAATGCTGAATGGTAAATGATAAAACACAGTCACCTGGTTCAACTTCTACTGAGATCTAAGCAGAAATTTTGTTGCTGCTTAACCAGCAGAAAACAGTGGTCTGGCTTCATCTCCACCAGGTCAACTGGCCAGGGGATGCTGTTATTGTAATATGGAAGCTGCCAAATTGCCTCCCACCTGGTCATTGAAAAAAACAGCAGAGTAGTAAAAACTACAAGAAAACTCGCAGCAATGTGACAGATACTGTATTCTCTGGAATGGAGTGAACTCTGGACAAAATTTCTTTATGATCCACTCCTGACCAGCATCTGCCATTTCATTCACTTTGCTTTGCAAGTTTGTGGCACTTTAAGGAAACAGGATGGGAATTTGCATCCCTGGCTCTCACTAGATCCTTGGCTAAGAATGGAGCCCAAAATTTCTTTGCTCTGCATACAGTGGTAGGTACCTCAATGTGTCACCATTCTAGAGTGCTGTAAGTCTTGAGCCCACCAGGATTTACAAAATAAGTTGGCTTTGGCTTCCTTTGTGAGGTTTTATGTGTGAGGAGGAGCTCGAGGGTGCCAAGCTAGAAAAGGGACAGGGAAATGACAAAGCAGTAACAAACACTCAGGAAAACATCCAACAGATGTGAGTGACAAGCACATATTGTGATACAAGATCACAGTAGCAGTCAAATGGATTGAAATGTGGGAAAACTGAGGGTCATCTGACTGCAGTTTGTTCAAAGCCCTGTAAATATAAATAAGTGCTCTGTCTGCAAACAAAGCAAGCACAGCCTGCATAGCAGCTGTGGTCAGGGTGCCTCAGTCTGTTTCTGAGAGTCCCCAGAGCCTGCAGAGCAGCGAGAGAGCAATTTTAGCCCCTCAGGCATTCAGTGCTTGGCTGTGCTAGGAGAGTTTTATTGCTATTGGGTTGCCTTCTGTGCTGTGGATAATAGAAAACATAAAAAATTAAATGCAAGAGCGTTGTGGTACTGCAAGCACAGAGTGTCTGGTCAGGACAGAGCTGTGAATCAACCTTCCCATCTCTGCAAGCAAACCTGGTGCATTTGTGAGTCCTGCTGTCGCTGTAAAGACAGTGTCATTTGCTTCTCTGCCTCCAAGAGCAGCTGTCCCTCCTCCTGCAGCGCGTGAGTGGTGCGCAGCTCTTGGATCAGATCCACGCGCTTCTCCTTCCCTTCAAACATCTTTAAAATAAAGGTAAACAACTGAGCATATTAAATGGAGACTACAGAGCAGCATGTTTTTGTCAGCAGAGCACACCCTTTTTCTCCAAGTTGCAAGGTCAGCTCTTTCCAAGACCTAGTTCTCTGTACCAAATTTGTGGTTGCATTTAGGCAAACACTACAGCTGTCAGGTAAATCTGCTACTTTTTTTTTCCTTTTTTTAAAATTATTATTATTCTGTTTGGCTTTACCCCAACTCAAACCACTGGAATGTGGAACAACACCACCTATGTCAAACGGGTAATAGTCTTCTACACATCCTGTTATAGCAGTCTCAATGCAAAGCTTCACAGTGTTTTAACATCTCCTGTGCCCTGACCTTTGTTTTGAGGGAGCCCAGCAACAGCCCAAAGCCATAAACTGCTGAAACTGCTGCCATCCCTGTTATGGGGTTATGTGGCCCAGTCCTCCCTGACACTGTTTTACTTTCAATCCTACTCTCTTCCAACAGGACTTCCAAGAGCAACAAAAGATCACTCAACCCTGCTTGCGTCATTCTCCAACTCAGTAAAAGATCCAGCAGTAGCTGGAAGAAGATTCCTAAAATGGTGGGACATTTCATGCTCTGAAAGTCAACAATCCTTCAGGGGCCTCAACCATCCCTCTTACAGATCATCACACAACTGGAGAACACTTGGGAAGTCTATGTTCCACCTCAAGCTGCTTTCATGATATCTTATTGTTTACTAAACCTCAGGGCCCTGCATGGGAACACTTCAAAACATTAAATAGCTACTGCAAGAGAGAGTATCAATTGTTCTCTTTGTGGACATGGAAACAAACCTTCAGGACTTGTCTCATCACAAGTGACAGACCTGCTTAATACCAAGCCCATGAGGCACAGCTACTGAATTAATTTTTGTGTTAGACCCCCTTCTGTTCCCCTGGAAGCAGAATGATGGGTCCTGCACATCATGGTTGTAAGCTTCAGTCACTCCTCATCTGGGGTCCAGCTCACCACCAGTGGGAACCAGAAAGATGGTATGAAATACAAGCTACCTTGCTGGCATGTGGGAGGCTTCTTGTGCCTGGGACCTTGGCATGATCATGGCAAAATGTACTTATGGTCCAGATCTAGTCTAGAATTTGCCATTTGAATAACTCTGCTATGAAGAGCCTCACTACCCCTGATTAGTGCTGTGGAAGAAAGATTGTAAACACCCTTTGTAATCACTCATTCCCAATCATTCTGAAGACTGACATAAACAAAGAGACAGAATACCATGTTCTGAAGAGCCCTGCCTCGGAGCAACTTCTGCAGACAGATCACTGCCAGGTCTGTTTCCTCTTCCTCCTGCCAAAACATAACAAATAGCCACACAATAATTAAATATTTCTTTGGAGACTGGGATTTCTGTAGATTATCTGCCTAACTATTAAACAGTCTAACTCATACTGTCTTTTGGTTGTTTCTGAACACCATTCTCCTGATTTCTAGGGAGAGGAAGATGAGTAAGAATAACATGTTTTAAATGGGATGGGGAAGAAAGGTTGTATAAATAGATTCTATTTGAGATTTTACAGGGTTTTTTGAGATGAGAACCTAATGATAAGGAGATGTTGATGGAGAAAATTACTGTATGCATTTAAGTAGTATTTGGAGCTTAAATCCAAGTTTGGAAAATGAGCATCAGCTACATTAATTTAATAGGTCAAGACACTAAGAGGACAGAATATGTGCAAGACAGCTGTTAACCATAAAAAAGGGTTTTAAATTAAAACAGAACGTATACAATTTTTCTTTTGATATTTATTCCAGTGGTGATCTTTACTGGAGTAACTCGGTAAATTTAAGACTCAGAAAGTGACGGTTTGGAAGTAAAATTAACCACAGTCCATTGTGATTTGTCTCTTTGAGAACTTCACTGGTGTAGCATTGAAAGAATGATGGGGCATGGTACTAAAGAGAATGTGACCACAGAAGGTAACAAAACAAGGGCTTATTTTAAATAGAGGAAGTAGACAAAGCACAGATGGCAGCATTTTTCCTAGGTGAGGAGTTTTCTAGTTTGGAGTTGACAGTAGGAAAAGGAAAAAGTCCATTTGGTGCCTGGGAAAGATAAAAAGAAATCTTAAAATTGGAAGCTTTTTTTTTTTTTTTTTTTTTTTTAATAAAGAACCTATGAGGTCTGCACTGACATGTGGTATTTAAGAAGCGCTGGAAAAACAGGGAAGAGTGTGGGATGAGAGAAGTTGTGTGGGCTTGAATCTTAGTTATCTGTTTTTTTCTTAGGTGTTGAAGATTGAGTTTTCCAAATGCAAAACGAAGCATTCCTGCCTTTCCACACCAGCACCCAGGAGCAGCAAAGCAGAACTAGCGAGAGGACTTGTGATTTGGTATGTTCTTCTTCTCTGGAAAGAAGGGATGAATTTCCAGTCCTAGAGAGCTAAACTCTACCACATCACCTGGCTACAGTGTGAAATGCCTTCAGGACAGTTTTGGAAATGGTGATGGCACACATACTGGTAAGCCAAACTGCTTGGTGTGATATTAACTAAGATTAGGTTTGAATTTTTATGAGGAGCATTTTTCTGTACTTCTGTTTTTAAATGCTGCAAATGATGCCTTAGCAAGTGTAATCATCAGCTTGTCCATCTGCCTGCTACAGATCAGCAGGAAAGAATGAGGGGAGATGAAAAGCCTATCATGCCTGGCAGAAAAAAAAAGAGAAATTAAGGATGTACAAGAAACTAGGAGATGGCTGCAAACTAGAGGAGGCTGGAAGAAAGTCATAAAGTAATGAAGGAATTCAGAGGTGCTCTGTGAGCTTGTTGTGGCTCTTAAGTCCATTAGAAATGACTGGAGGAGAAAAGCTAAGGATGCTTGCAGTAGTGCCTCCATTCTCTCCACTTACTTCTGGCACAGCTTCTTTCCAAGATCCTCAGTTCCAGTGGGAAGCACTTAGCAGTTGGTACTCCTATGCATGTGTGGCAGGAAGAGAAGCTTTAACAACAGAGAAGAGCCTTGTTTTCACAGCTCTTCACAGCCTGGTAGGAGAAACCTCACTTGGATTTGGCAAGGGAGGAGATGTTAGGGCTGCTCTTCAGTGGCTCAAGTGGCCTGATTTTACAGATGGAGCTTCACTGGAGAGCTCCATCTTTTATGTGTTCACACATAAAGATTCTTGAAAATAAACCAAATGTTGACAAGATTCATGGAGATGGAATTATATTGTATTTGAATTCTTTGAAAAACCCCGACTATAATCTGTAAGCACACTGTAAATTGACTAAAAGTGCTAGAAAAAAAATTTCTGATTTCTTTACATGTTACCTTAAAGTGTTTACAAATCTGCCAAACTGGTAAACCTAAACAGTGTAAACCCACCACTGCAATACAGTATCCAATGGTCAGAAGTTGGTAAAGCTGTGGAAAGCTCTCCCCAAGGACATAAGAAATTCTTGTTCCAGTCATCTTAAAATAGACTGCATAAAACATTGAATTTCATCCTGCACAAAGGAACACGGCATCATGGATGATTTAGTAAGACTTTCTCTCTTCACTTTCATGGTTGTGTGACTCTTAAATTCACGTTTAAATGGTAATTCTGTCTGATTCTTAGTACATCATGAAAATGGTATTAGTAAGAATACAAAACAGTCCACTGGGGCAATCAGCTCTTAAGTATGTTACTTTAAGAAAGGAAAGGAAGTTGCAGCTCCCCTAAAAAGTAATTTTTTCCTACAGCATATCACAGCCCCCATGACACATCATTACTGCTATTTCAATCTCTGCAGGAGAATCATTATCTGTGAACTGGTGCATGCTCATCAAACACTGCATCCTGCATGATGACAAGAGCTTCACTCCAGAAAATTAATGAAGTGCATGCTCAGTGCTAAGCAGCCAATGTCTCTCTGACTTCAGTAAGTCTAAACTTAATTGCCTCACTGGATTATGACAGTGTTGTCAGATCAGAAGGCTGGAAGCTACTGAATAATAATGATAATAGTAATAATGAAGATGACGATGATGCCTTTTTATTCCATGAGAACAAGGGAATAGCATGTCTACTAATTTATGTCTTTATAAAATAAAGTTTACTTAAGGGTTTGGCCAACAGATACTATAAATTATTTTCAAAGTTTTGGTTGCTAGTATCCTTATAGAATAGAGACTAAGAGAGTCTGAAGAAATAATGATGGCTGTTTTTAACATGGATGCACACAAAAAAGATAAAACTCCCTCCTTTCATTCCCTGGGCATTCCTTTAACAACTGTGCAGGAAACAATCAGGGATCAAGAAAAAGTGCTAAAACCAGTTCACTTACAATTGATGGTTTTTCCAGGATCAGAGTGGGCGGCTTTGGAACAGGGCTTTCTACTTTTTCACAGACAGGGGGAGGCTTCTTTGGCTCCTTGAGTTTTTTCTTCTTCTCCAGTAGTGCCTGCAAAAGAACATCCAATTTAATAAGAACATGGGTACATAGAACAGAATTAACAAGGCCAGTCCTCTAAATGCTGACTGTTGCTGACCACACTGACTACAGGGAGCTGAAAGCTTTGCAGGCTTGTGGCTTCTATCTCTTACTGCACATAAACTGAAAAACTGAGTATGGTCAGTAGATGAAGACATTCATGGGAATGTCTAAATCATGTGTAAGAAGGAAGCAGGAGTTATTTTACTGTATTTACTAATAAGTCATCAGCACTTTTGAGTCACCTAAAATGAATGAACTTCATCTATAATTCTCAAATAATTAGTTTTCTAAGAATGCTGTAATTCTTTGCCTTTAATGATAGGTAATGTTTGTTACTGTGGTTCAGAAATGTTATGCGTGTTGGGAGATTTTATGAAGAGGTGACTTGAGAGGGTATTTTCACTGTTTTGTGACAGTGAAATGTCTTTGTAGCATAGGCTCTTACTGCACAAGGTTGAACCAAATGACCCCTTCCTAGCCAAATATGTTTTGGAACTCTTCTCTGCTCATCTACAACTGCCCAGCAGCCCAGTGGCACCTACAGCAACTGTACAGGTGGACTGGGGGAAAAAGAGAAACTGTCTTGTCAAAAAACTTCCTTCTACCAAGAAAATGCAAAAGCCCATTAAGTGTGGGTTAATCTTGCTTGCAGTTGTGGCAGATGCCACACTTTGTCAGCAGACTAGAGTAGAAGTGCCACCACAGCCTCAGCTCTTTCAAGGTATTTTCAAACTGTTTAAAAAGCTCAAGTTCTGCCAATTTCCCACTGCCAGCCCCTTAGAACTAGATAATCAGATAAGCATTTCCAACTGCATGACAATGCTTGCCTGCTGCAGGACATCACACTTTGGCTTGCAAAGAAAGGGAAAAGAGTATATCCACTTAAAGCTCCTTCAAAACTATAATCCTACTACTGTATGGGTTGGATCTTTAGTCATTATTATTGAAAGATCATATTCCAGCAAGGGGAAATGTGCCTTTTCCCTTTTTCATTCTCTCTCTTTGAAACGTTCAAACACAGTATTTCAACAGGGAGGGAAATCAAAAGAAAAACTTTAGAAAAAAGTTCAGTGCTGAATTTATCTCTCCAGTAACAGGAAACTGATGGCATTTGCACAGAATTTAATTGTGAAATTAATGAAGTTTTGAAACTCCAGTAGTCATTGTACAAAAACCCTTCTTGTGTGTAGGATCTGATCTTTTAGCTCAGGATAATGAACTGCTCCAGAAAAAGAGAGCGGTTTCTAGGTGGAAGGGATAAAATACTTTATTATTGAAAGCTTCTTAAATGGTCTATGTTAATAATGCAAGAATCAGAGCCTATAAACTGCTTTTCAGCCATGTGAAATGGTTACAGCTCAAAAATGTTGAGAGATTTTCTGACCTGTGTTTTTTATGTGAAGACCTTAGAGCTGTCTAGCATGAAGATTATAACAGAGCTGGCTATGATTTATAAGAAGATTTGCATGGCAGGGCAAGGGAAGCAGAAAGAAAAAGCTGCTGTAGTTGTGACTCTTTTGAAAACAATGGGTGCTATGTTTATTAGTACAATCTCGCATTCATAAGAATTTTTCTAATAAAACTGTGGCTTCCAAAAATGTTTCCTGCTAACCAGAATAACAAAATATAACCAGACTAACAACTTCTAAAGACAAAATAAATCTGTGATTAATTCGGGTAAGAGGGAATCTTTATTAATGTAGATTTGAGATATATTGCAGCTCTTAGAAGTGGCTTTATGTTTTCATGTCAGCACTATCTAGTGCCTGCCTGGCTATCTTTACCAAGTAAAAAAATGCTTACTATTTGCTTTCTCTTATCTGATGCTTCAAATTATTTTAAGATTTTAATATAAAAGAAAAAAAAAGGGGTTTTGCCTTAACTGCTTCTGCCTAACTTAATATTACTCATTTTTGGAAACAGAGACACCGAGACTCAAGAATCACTACAAAAATACTTGGTTTTAAGAAATAAAAGTGCTACATTTCTGAGCAACATACACCAAATGTTACTGCCTACATATCACACTCCAATTTTCCTGATACAGACTACATTCCTTTATTCAGGTAGTAGCTTCAGAGTCAAGGTAGGATCTGATTGGACTGGACAGTGAAAGGACTTAAGTAATCTTTTTTCCATTCTCCTGGCAACTGCAGTGAACAGCAAATGGCATTCATGCTTTTCACCAGACACCTTGGCTTCTCAGCCACCTTCTGAGAGAAGCAGAACTCTTGACAGGATAATGGCTTAAGAAGCAACTCTCCGTTCAAAGAAGTCATTCAATCCACTCTCTAGATTCCTCCCTTATCTTCTCTGTGATCTTCTCCATTCCATAAGATCCTAGGTGTATTTGATTTTTGTGTATAGCACAAAGTATACAGTCATGGTTCTCTTTCTTCCTTTTTGGTCATAAATGATAATTGTGGGATTACAGAATCACAGGATCATTGAGGTTGGAAAAGATCTCTGAGATCATTGAGTCTAACCTATGACTGAACACCATCATGGCAACCAGACCATGGCACATAGTCTGTCTTTTTTTTCATGACCAGTCCTTCTCTAAACACCTCCAGGGACCATGACTCCACCACCTTCCTGAGCAGCCCATTCCAATGTCTAATCTCTGAAGAAATTCCTGCTAATTCCAATCTAAACCTCCCCTGGTGCAGTTTAAAACTGTGCCATTTTGTCCTGAAACTGGTTGCCTGGGAGAAGAGGCCAACCTCCACCCGGCTCTACATCATCCTTTCAGGCAGGATCATTGAGGATAGGCTGCCAACCTGCTTAGCAGTGCAGCACGGCTGCTGCATCTTGGCTGATCAAGACTGACATAAAAGCTCTCAGAGCCTGTCTGAGCATGAGCCAACTAACACTGTGTGAAGATCTGTTCTTGAAGAAATAACTGCTTAAACAGCTTTTTTTTCCTATGCTTTGAAGCCGGCAGAGATTTTCTCCAGAGACATTCTTGGCCCCTCTACTTCTCTACCTCTTTCCAGCAACCGGATAAAGGAAAACAGACATGGTGAGAACTGCACTTAATGCTGAGGTGAGAAGTTTCTGGTTCTGACTGCATCTTGATCCAACACTTTGAAATCACCTGACACTTCATTTCTCTTGAGTCACCAGAGCATAGAGGGCCTGCCTAAAGTCATGCATTGTTCTGCCCTGGGATGTCTTCTACTGCCTCCCCCACTCCTTGGTGTATTCACTTACCTAGTTGCATTTATTCCCTGCAGTAGTTATCTGTATGGGTACGTTATGTCCCTAATGCCTTGGATTTTCATACTAGGCTGTCTACATAATAGCTCTCTTGCATTCCTTAAAGCACTGTTATCTGTGTAGGCTAGGAACTATCTTTCTTTGTCCTTCTACTGATCTGGCTTAAGATAAAGATTTTTGGTTTTACTGTAAATTTTGGGTCACCCCTGTTTCTGCCATGTTCTTTTATTTTAGAGAATTATTCAAAGACTACTGAGCATACATAATACTTCTGGCAAAAGGTTTCAGGCTGGTCCTAAAAAAAGTCTGCTTCTAAAATCACTTCTTTCTGGCTTAGTTTCATGTCTGAAAGAAGCAGCTCTCATTCTTAGGACAACACAGATCCTTTTTGTAGTTACTTGGATTATTATCCCTTCTAAAAAGCTTTAAGCTTAGGAATAGTCTCAATAAGGAAAAAAAAAAAAAAAAAAAAAAAAGAGAGAGAGAATATAATGAGGAAAACTCATCCATCTTTCCTCATGTTTGGCCAGAGAAGCAAGCCTTGGAAACTTCCTTTATTAAAATGAATTACTTCTGAGGCAAATATCTAGCATTCCTCCTATATTTGTCACCTGCTTCCAGATAATCCAGGAAAAAATTAAAAAAACTCATTGTAGAGCTAGCTCTTCATGCACTTTCTGCATTTCCTAGGATCCCACTTTATTTCTAGGATTATGGGAGAGAATTTATAGATTAAGTGTGCTAGGACAGCGCTAAAAACAAGCTTTAGAATAGAAAACTGATCTGGCTACTCAGCTGTAGAAATAAGGCAAAGCAACACAATGCTCTTGTAAGATGATCCCTAATTACCTGCTTAAAACTTCTTTTCTCCTGTGTGTGATGGGAGGTTCGTTGGCACAATTGGGACTGCTTATGCCAAGTGGTCAGAGAGCTCCTCTCAGGGAGGATTCTCCTAAATTCTATTAACGCAAGTACCCTGCATGCTTTACTGCCCTGTTTATGACAGCTCCGGCAGCACTTGAGGTGGACCTGTCAGCAAGGCTCTGCTAAGCCAGAACATGCTGTAGCCATCAAACTCTAGAAATAAAAGCCTCTGATGGGAGAAGTGACAAGAACAGCACCACAGAGCTCAAGCGCTAATTAGGACAGTCATTTCTTGATTCTCTGAACAGAAAGTTTGTTTAAAAGTTCGTTAGTTTGTTTGTTTCTTTAAATTTAACAGTGGCTGAGACAGTCTGGGTGTTTCACATTGTCAGCACTTTCTGCTTGTCTGGACCAACCAGTCTGGTGTCTGTTTCTGTATATCTATAAGCAGCAGTTAAATTTTCCATCATGGATATATTTTATCACTTTTGCCTGCAAAGGGAATGGTTTGTGATTTTAAAAGAATATACATTTGGCGTTTTTGTGGTAAGGAAATGAGTATTACTTATGTTAGCCTTTCAGTTCCTATAAGTCAATGCAGACCAAGTGATCTACACTGATTTAAGAAAGAAAATGTGCAGAATTGTCTGCATTTGTTCTGCACTCCATCTTCCTTTGTCCACCAGTTTTCTTTGAAGAGATACTACTGTGTGAGCAGTCAGCATTCAGCTGCTCACACTTCTTCTCTGTGGCTACCGTTTGGACACTTCACCACAGTTTTTCAAACCATGAGGAGGATTTTAAACAAACAGAATACAATTGCTGTAACTGGAATTCAGCTCCAGAAGCTTGGACTAACATTCTGCTGACAATGAGAACCATGCTATGATGCAGATTACACAATTCCTTCTTGAATTTTATGCAAACCTACTCAAACCCCTTCAACACTTCTGTGTCTTTAAAATTACGAGTTTTTTCCTCACTTTCAAACGATTCCTGTAGCACTCAAGATTTTCTTCGAAAATTTTCTTTCTGGATAATAATGAGATGCAGTATTTCATCTTTATATGAACCATCAGAATTTAAATCTGAGATAGTATGATTGATTTTTCAGAGCAAGATCCCAATTTAAAATTCAGCAATAGCAGGTTACTCTCTGCTTTGAAAATTGATATTACATTACACTAAACCAAAAGAGCTACACTTACATATATACATACATATGTGTATATATATTATATATAAATGTAAGTGAAACTTGCCAAGCTTTACAAATTAGAGTCACTATTTTCCAAAGATACATAGATACAGCAGCCAGCCAAGAATATTCCTGATTTTACATGAAGGTAACCATCAACAGCATCACAAGAAGTGTACTTAAAAGTACATATAATTTACAAATATTGTGATTGCAGATGCAAATGAGGCACTTCTTTCCTTGGTGGTTAATTGCATATACGGACACCTCATCTGCATGAACAGTTGTGATAAATTAAGATATGCAAAATGCTATTAGCATGTTTGCAAATCAGATGCTGTTCTTAGGGAACAACAGTGATATGCATCCACCATGGTGACCTGATTTTATGAGTGAGGTCATTTTAATCATGCTTTGCTGCAGATGCTTTTACAACATGTACTTAAAATGTACTTTTTAAATAATACATAAAATTTTTAGAATATATACCCAGATTCGCTTTCTGTAATTATTGGAAGCTTGACAATGTAGCCAGTAGTGTATTATAAAATGGAGCAATGAGATTGAGAAGAGTGAGAATTTCAAACTGACATAATATGTTCCAATCTAAATACCTGGTTTGTATGAAGACAGATTTGCTTGTGCTTGTTTTCTATGGGATTAGAGTAAAACCAGGAGTGAGAGTACTGATGGGCTGAGTATCAGAGAAGTACTAGTCAGGGCTACAACAGTCTGCATGCTTGATCCATTCTGTCCTACAAGCTGTTTTACAGAATAAGAATTCAGCACAGGAAATTGTGAAGAAGCTTACACATCTTCCCAACTGCATATATGAGCAGTTCAAATCTAAGAGGAACTGACATGCTGCTGGATGCAGCTTCATACCTGGTGAACTTGGGCTAGGACTGCCTCTAGTCTTCTTGACTTTCTAATATAGCCAGTTGTAGTGAGAGCGCATTTAGGTATTGAAATTTTATTCTTGATCTGTGAGACAGAATGCTGGACAGATTCTTCCAGTTCACACAATCCTAAGATCATAATATGAAAAGATTATAATACATACAAGGATTTTAATACAAACAGTGATCAAGCAGTGCAGTGATAGGGGAAGAAACTTGAATTTTGTTAATATCTCAAGTAAGTATCTCCCTCCCACAGCTAAGTCTTCCAAAATGTCTTACCTGCAAAGGTGTTAAGATAGAAGTTTTTTACCACATAGTAGTCAGAATTGTCATCTGGGAAAAAACCAATTCGAGACAAAGGGGCATATGTTTGTGATGAAAAGTCATTATACTCTTTGATGATATCTCGTCTCTCCAGCTTTCCCATCCAATTCTTCCTCTTAGCTATCAGTTTCCTGAGCACTGAAAAGGAAACAGAAATGTGAGACGGTTCACACAAATAGTTCTATAAAAGCCGTATCTTTGTACATTCACAAGAGCTTTTGCCAGATAAAATAAAAACATGACAGACCAAAGGCTGGCTGTGCACATCGATACTGTGGATGCAACTGATTTCGTTCTGAATAGATGGTAACCTTGTGAAAATAGAAATGGCTTGTCTGAAAACTGTCTCATACCCCTCTCTTCTGTCTTTCAGACTTACTCAATGCACAGTCATGGTGAATCTTTCTCATTTTCTCTTCTTTAGCCTTCTGATGATTTTGCCACTGGTTTTTCAAGCGCACGGTATTCAGCTTACTCTGATTCTCCTCTCGCCTCTGCAGCAGCTTCTTAAAGACTTCCATTCGAACCTTCTGCAACCTTCAAGGAAAGAAAAGGTCAGGCAGTATTGAGTGTACTCTGCAGTGTTCTGTGCAAGGCTGTCACCATCAAATCCTACATACCTTTACAAATAGCACATATTGCATATCTCATATTCAATCTTTCATTTTAAAAAGGGAGTTAAGCACTGGTAAAAAGTATTGTGGTAGCAGACCTGTAGAATAAATTTAAGAAAAACATCCCTTCCCAAAATCAGGGTATTTCCACAGCAACAGAAGGCTTGTTGTACCCTTCACCCACTCCCCTAAACCTTCTTGCTCCTCCTCTATTCAGCCAATAATTAAAAGAAATAAAAGAGTATAAACGGACTCCTACTTATCTATTTCCTCTTCTCTATAGGCCCACTCCTTCCTTTCCATAGCCTCCATCATCTTCAACCTCTTTGCGACGTTTGAGGGACTGTCCATGGGTGGCAGAGCTGCTTCCCAAGCACGCTTTTCCCGGATGCGGTCAATGATCTCCATCTCGGCCTGTCCTGCTGGCAGTCCATGACCTTACAAGGACAAGAAGCATGAGCTCTTTGGGAGATTGGCAAATCCTACGAATAGTCACCACCAAAAAGTATGAGAGGGCTGGATGGGCACAGGCCCATGTGTTAAACACAAGCGGAACTGTCAAAAGCCAGAAGGAAATACTTCTATGGCCAGTGAGATTCTACAGTGTGAGGCATGGTAGGACCTGCAGTGCACATTAACACTGGCACTCCATTCTTCTGCTGCAGGCTGCAAAGGGAGATAAGCTTTTCTAGGAAGATACTTTCTGAGAATGAGCACTTTCTTTGGCATGTGTAGTGCCCATCATTGTTACAGGTGAGACACTGGAAGATGAGGATCACAGGTATATTCCGGGGCAGCAGTCTTCACACTGTTTTTTTTAAATAATGTTCAACTCAGAGCACCTGAAGAACAGTGGGTAGATAGAAAAACTGCTCCTAATTCACTTTTGTGAAACCTGACTTTTTATATTGAATAGTCTTCAAAACTCTTCATGAAATCCCCAGAACAGCACCATTAGGTAGGCAAACATCATACTTATTTTAGAAAGAGAAAAAATAATTGCCCCAAATTCACACAAAAAAGGACCACCAAAGCCGGCAATAGACTTGAAACTTGACATTGAAAAGAAAAGGACTTCCTGCTAAAGAGGCGACATGACTATTATAATTTATCCTAATTTCACAACTTACCCCAAGTGAGTGTAGCAAGTGTCAGAATTTCAGGGACTGAGGCACTGCGAACTATATATTCAGGGGAATAGGGATCTGTCTGTGCTTCACCATCCCTGTAATCTGTCTGTGTCGCCAGAGTTCGGAACATGAGGCATAGGACCTGGCTGTCTCCTGCACCTCCTGACTGGACATGCGGCTCTGTCCTAAAACGAGGTGCAAGATGAAAGAAGATTGGTCACATTCATTAAAAAAAAACCTCCAAGCAAACAAACCACAAACACATCAGTCAAAGGTGGGAGTCTTAAATGGTTTCAGTTTATCTCAACATTATTCCCATTGATGTTAACTCCATTGTCTTTAGTAAAAACAGACTGAGGCTACACTGAGTCTGAAATACCCTCCTTAAGTAAATAATCCAGAAATCTTCTAGTTTCAGCTCTCATGATTATTACACACAAATCTTCCCTATGTATCAGTTCTAAAGCATTGCATTTAATAGACACAAAGTCGTTGAAGTAACATGAAGTAGGACTGCTTCAATTTAGTTTACATGTCTCTTTCCAACAGTTCCAGAATAAAAATTTAACTCTGATGTAAGCAGGTGCAATTTCCACTGACTCTACAGGGAACTGAATTTTATTACATGAAATTTGATCCTCGCTGAAAACCACAGTAGACTACATCATGGATGCTCTACATCTCTGAGCAGCATTATATCTATCACGGAGATTGTAATAAAGTATCAGAAAATTTTCCAACAATATTGCTCTACTAGAGAATCTTCTTTGCAATGGTATTACTTCTAGAATCCAGAGACACATAGCTTTCTGCTTCAAGCCTCACACTGTTAACACACTAGAGTCACATCCTTTATTCACAAAGCACTACTTATAAAGTGCAATCAAATTCTGAAACAGTCCATCACCTGTTTCCTCCAGAACTCTTAATGATGAGAACAGCACCTTACCTCTTAACAAGCTTTTCCTGTTGGTTCATTATGAAAAAGAGTGGTCACCAGCTAGATAGTTTCCTGATCTCTTTCTGGTGACATGTTACCCATCACAACAGCAATTCTCCACAAGTCACTACTTACTCTGTCTTTGTAGGAACAACATCTTCTGGGACACCTGCTGGAGGTACTTTAGAAGAGCTGAGAGGTCTGAAAAGAGAGAATGAAAGTAATACACGGATAAGCCTAAAAGACCATTATGGTTAAGAAAAACTGCAGTCCACTAAATTCAGTGGAGTTAATCCTGATCTTCCACAGCTGTGGTTCTTTTAATTCCATGTTTAAGAATTGTGCCTAAATAGTAAAAAACTCTGTCATAGCTAAGAGGAACAGAGGAAGTTTCACCAGTAGGACTGAGTGTTATTCTTAAGTCAAAGCAGAAAGTGGAGTTGCAAAACAAGAAAATTACTAAAGATAGCTTTGAGTGTGTTCCTAACTTTTGTGTTTCACTAATTAGCTTATTTTTTTCACCCCACTTTAATTTTTTTGGAAGAGTTGTGGGTTTTTTTAATAACTGCTTGAAATCCTGAAATTCATTCCTAAAATCAGCTGATAAGCTAGTTCGGACTTATCTAATTTTATTGTTTTCTTTTTTGCAATACTTTATGAGATGTCTTGAAAGTGATGTGGGCTCAGCTACATATTAATAATTCCTTCCTAGGCATTCTCATAGTTTGCACATTGCAGTTCTCTACCGATTTCCCTTAGCCTTTGGGAGACTTTGAAGCTTAATTTCATATTGCAGAAGATAACATCGTCTTTGTTCTTTTAAAACTGCTGATAAAGGAGCCATAATAGACTTCAACTTATTAAACTTGGCAAACTTTTTATATTTAAAATGGACATAGTGGCCAATAGCTGCTGAGTAAAATAGTGAATGCCATTCAAAGTGTATGTGACTAAGTCAAGAATGTTTATTTGGTAGCTGTTGGTTCAGATCTCGAGTCCATTGCTGACCTGCAGTCTTTCTGGAAGGAGAAGAGCAGTCCTGCAGTAGGGGATATGGATGAAAAGTTAATCAAGGCTTCCCTTTGCTCCTTTTCTGCTCCTGGCAGAAACTGGAAGTTAAAAGGTTCCTTCTTAAAAAAACACCTTTCTAGGGGTCTGGAGAACCACATTTGCTTTGTAAATATCTTCCTTCTTTGCACAGGATGGTCTACAGCCCAAAGCTTTCTTATTAAGTACAGAATGTCTGATCTATTTGCTTATATGGTAACTCATAACTGAAAATCCTGCTGTGAATTTAAAATCATGGTGTGAATTTAAAAAGATTAAATAAAAAATGTCTTAAAACCTTGTGTTTTAAGATCTGGTTACTATTAAAAGTTTCCATAGCAGTGATCAAAGAACTGAGAGAAAATACAGAAAAAATAATACTTCGGCCTTTACATAGGTGCTCTTTAAACTGCACAGAAACAAGCTGAACCCTGTTTCAAATCAGTTTTTTTCTTACTGTCCAAAATATTTGTAGCGATTCCTTCCATCAACTTCAGGATCTTCATACACAATCTGAGGTATCTGAGGAGAAGCTTGACCTCTGAAAGCCAAAGTACAGGATATCATTTAGGAAGTACATTCAGAGCAGTTACGTTTTTCCTTATGCCTTTTTTTTCTCTCTCTCCCCTCTGGCTGCACTATCCAACATGCACACTACAAATTCTCCTCAAGCCTCACACTTTTACAAGCAATTGTAGCTTGGTTTTTTTCATACTTACCTATGTAGCAAAACACTTTGACACTTTATGTGTCTTTCCCACTATATGTGGTCAAGAAATGGGTCTGTGCTGCCATTATTAAAACTTTCTCATGAGCTTGTTATGAAAAAGATTAACCCCTTGTACATGCTTGACTTTGTCCCTTTATTGGAAGTGAGAGGAGCAAACTTATAGTCTTAAGAGTGACACACTTTCCAAGTATGTGCAAAGATGCAGAAAGAGCAAAGGAGAAGACACTTTCTACCTTTGAAAAGCAGGTAAAGATACTTCGAGCAAATGTTTAAAAATTTACAATCAGCAATTTCAATTTGAGTTCTCCAGTAAAGGAGAAAAATTAGGACAATTGTGGGAATGTTTCAAAATCTATGCTGGAACAACCATATCTTTTGCAAGAACGCTTCATTTTTTTTCCTCATTTTGAATTTAAATTAGGCAGATTGTTTAAATTTTTCACTATAACATATTGGAGGGTTTTCTTCAAGGCTTTGGAGGATCATGTGGAAAACTTCATTAAGGCAGTCAGTGAGATAATGGGTAGAACCGAGAAATTTAAAAGCTATACATCAGGATTGCTATTTGATTTCATGACAACTTCTCAACTGCAGAGTTGTTAAAGACAAAAACCAGAAGTTCTTCCCAGAGAAGTTGTGGATGCCCCATCCCTGGAAGTGTTTGGGACCAGGTTGGATGGAGCTCTGAATGAAAGATGGCCCTACCCATGGCAAGAGGACTGCAACTACATGATCTTTAAGGTCCCTTCCACCCCAGGCCATTCTATAATTCTATGATTATTTTATTTCCTTGAGCTACATATATGGCAAGTCCTGAAGATCAGGTTTTCTATAAGACCATTTTTGGCAGTTTGTACAAATTCTGACCTCAAGATTTATGGGCTTGAGGTGCTGGGTTGGTTGCCGATGCCTAATTTTCATTACAAAGGTATATTTACAGAGATACAATTAACAATATATGACATTGCTTGACAGCTGCAATCAGAACAGAGGATGACATGCTGAGATCAGTTGTCTTCCAAGGCCTCACCTAATTCCTGCAAACTGTGCTGTGGAATCTGGGGAGGCACAGTATGGCTACCTGGCACAGGAAAGCTTAGAGTGAGATGCTTCATTAACCTCCTGTGACACACAATTTACTGCCAAGGTAATTTTAAAGTCATCTCTTCCCAAGGCTTTCAGTCATATCACATAAGAAAAGAGAAGGGAATATTTTGAGATGCGATGTTGTAACCTGATACACTTGCTCAGCACTAATCAACCTATTATTGTGAAGTTGTGTTTGTAATTCAAATGACTTAATTGAGCTGATGGCTAGTTCCACTAGCTGACTCTTTACATATCAGACTGTTGCTCCCTCCAGATGGATTTGTGTTTCATTCAGCACAGGTGGGCACTTATTCTTATGATCTAACTTTATTAGCATAAACTGTTCATCCTATTACAGCATAGTTATAGGCACAATGGGAACCCACGGAAATAGCCCTTTTTATTCCACAGATCCTGCCTCTTGCATGTCCTTGACTTATATATGCTGACTTTGCTGAAATAAATGAGCATTTATTCCCAGTAACCTTGCAGAGGCAATGCAACTACTGTGAGGACAGCTGGGAAATACTCTGTCTTCCATATCTGCAGCACTGTCAATCAGTGCAGGCTGAAACAGAGGGGATGTATTTCTCATTTTTTGTTAATTGCAAGACATTTTGCAAATACATGTTGTTGAAATATAAATCGACTTTAAAACAGTGCAGGTGTCAAGTTGTTACAGAATTGCAGGCAAAAGGTAAGAAGCCCTGAGGTGTTCAAGTGCTAGGGACAGTTTGAAACACTGAAAATAGTATGAAGGAAAAAATACTCCAAATTTTTTTTTTTTTAATTATGGAAATGAAAAGAATACATCTTTGAACAAAACCAGGTGTGAAATCCACTGTATCACTCTTGAGCATCTTTGATTATTGTCCAGCATGTGGCAGAACTCAGTTACCGGCAACTCCAGAACAAGCACCATCTGAAAAGCCCATGGTCTAAAGTTAGTTGCTTAAAGCAGAAAGAACCTTTGAAAACAAAAAACCTAGGGTGATGCCTGCAGTCTTGAATGCAGCGACAAGAGGATTCTAAGAAATCCTGTGGTGTGGCAAAACACATAAACTTTTTTAATATCCGCTGAACCAGAACCCAAATTGTGACACCAGGAGAAAGCTGGTTTCTCAACTAAGAAACCCCTGTATTAAAAATGTGGTGCCCTGGTTCAGGCCCCAAGGACCCTGGAAGGAGCAGCAAAAGCAACCTAACCAGCTGCAATAGCATGGGACTAAAATCAAAGAGCTCCCACTGAAGTAATACACATGAGTCACTGAAGTCTTCCTAACTCATCTGATCTGTAAGAGATTGAAATAACTCACTTCTTTTTCATGGCAACCACTGCAAAGCAGATAGCACAGGGATGAAGGAATGTGCAACATCCATCCTGTAAGAAACAGATGGGTAACCATACTCCACAACAGCTGCAATCTCTTAATTTCAAGGGAAATATAAGTAGGAGCAAATTGCAGTCATCTCCACTTCAGCGTGCATGGCTTTTTGTTGGTTTTGTTTGTATGTTCATTTTAAATTATCCAACCATGGAACACTTACACAGCAAGCTGCTGAAGAGCCTCCAGGCGCTGCTGAGCCCTCCATCTTTGAGCAATATACGTAGGCATGGGATTTTTGCCCTTGATGCACAAATTGCAGCCTGGGAAATGAATCAGTCCAGCAGCCATGCTTCAGAATATCGGTGCATTCACCTAGCATTTGTGTGGACACAAAGAAGAGAGGCTGTAATTTAGACACTTCAAACAGCACTAAAGAGATCAGAATTCCAGCCTGCTGCGATTTACAGGACTGCACATTTGGGATGGGGAAAGAAGGCGGCATACGTATGCTAACGATGTCAGCTAGTTAGATGGTTCTTCTCAAGATGTGGAGCATACCAGACTAGCAGCAGATGCACAGATTTGTCTTCTGGCTGTTTTCCAGTGCTAAACTTATACTGAAAACCAAAGGGTCTAACGGTTTGTTACATAAAGAAGTTGGTGTGCAGTAACTGTGAATGTGCAGCAATGTGAACTTCTAGCACATTACCCCATGTAACTCCCTCCTATTTCTAGTGCTCTAGAAATTAAGTAACATATTCCACTGGCAGGGTAAAGTTACATTATTTTATACTGGAACGATTTTAGCATTTGTTAAAAATATCTCAAAGGGAACTAGCATAGAAAAACTATCACATTAAACATCTACATGCTTCCTTTTAAGGACTAATTTCCCTGGGTAGATATGCCTTAAATTGCTAAATTTATGGTTGCCAATAAATCTTTGCAATCCTAAGAGATGTAGCTCTATTGGCTCGAGCTTCTGTAAAGACTGAAATCAGAATTGAATTGTGAATTGCCCCTTTGATTTCAGCAGGTGCTAACTCAAATGCATATAGGTGACATTTCAAGTACTCACCAGAATCTAAGACAGTGTCAGTTGATGAAGATCTAGGCACCCTACCATGAGTAGCTGCTTGCTGTGCGTGAAATTGCATTTTTGTTCCATTTCTCTTCAAAAGGAGTTCAACTTTTGAGAGTTTGGAATACCCTATGAACTAACTAACAGTATCACAACCTCTGTCCATCCCAATTTGTGAAGCTACAGATTAAGGATTCAAGGATGTAGGGTTTTGAATTGCACATTATGTATTTGCTGACTGATTCTAAAACATGTTTTATGCAAGAGTCTGCCACCACACCCATCTGACCATTACACCTGTGACATGACAACTTTAGTGACAGGATGCCTGTTTACCTCATCTGGCCTGAACTGTTACCACAGCCGTATTGTTGCAAGGGTCTCTCTGATGACAGGCAATGTTCCCAGCTCTGTGTGCATGTCTCTCTATGAAGAGGCAGACTAATATTTTTTTGTTTTCATGTAGATATAAGAAATAATCAGAGATAATGGAGTTAGAGATATCCAACAACATTGTTAAAAAAGAATAGAAAAGCTCCATTACTGGAAAGCTACTCAGGGCTTTTCTCCTTGCTGTATGGCAATGAAGTCTGAGTTCAGAGTATCTGCCTTGCAGCCTCAGTCACATGCATACCTTCAGGAGGACTCTGTTTAATATCCAATTCATTGTGCAGTTGCACCCAATCTGTTTTCCTCTGGCATTCTACCTGTATGCATCCCGTGCAGCTATCAATCACTGCTGTCTGAAGATGCTACTGCAACCCCCACAGACATGCCCTAGCTGGTTTTAAACTAGCTAAGGGCAATACTGACAGCAGGGGAGCAGTAGGAAGCTAAGCACGGACTAACTAGCTAAGGATTGGCTAGGAAGTTCAACTCTGCTAATTCTGTATGAAGAATTAGCATGGATTTGCAGTTTTTATTGGCCACTTAGATGTCATGAAATATTTCATTTTAGTCTAAGTAGGCTACATTGATTCATAGCGTAAGCATATCCCAAGGTAAGTAAGGAACTGTGGAAAATGACAGCTCTGCTTGAACAACAGCCCAGCAGCTGCTCACTTATTTTATTACAACTAAGTAACATATTCAAGCTATAGTTAAGCATTTGTTATACATAGTTATAGCACTTAAAGACAGTGTATTAAATATACTGACACACAGCTTAGGGAATTCCTCAGAACATGAAGCTGGGTATTTCTAGGCTGCTGTTACACAGTCACCATAGGCCAGCAATCATGGCTACCACCTGTGTTGTCTTGTTTTGGATAAAACTTCTTTCTCTGCTCTGTATTTGGCTGTTCTAAGGGAGTAGCTTAGGACTGAGACAAAGTTTCTACCCATGTGTATGCAGAAAAAGACAAGGCGAACATGTGAGCTGCCTTTGGCCAGCACCTACCACTCTATCACCAAGTTGAGCGTGGACGTTTGATTCTGGAGGATCCTTCTCACTTCACAGCGTGTCCAAAGACTCTGAAAGACATGTGAAAAAATGGAACTAGTTACATATTTGAGGAATCAGCACGAATCATCAGGCTCCACTTCCCTCTTTAAAAGTCTGTCTATAAGAAAGTATAAGACAAACTAGGAAGAAAGAACTGAAATATATGTCTCTGTTTCAAACAGACGTCACCATCATGCAAATGAGCCTCAGAGATGAAATGTACTGTTATGTGGAAGATACAGGTGAAAAATCTAGTAAAAAATCTGCTTTGGAGGCCTCGTCAATTTCAACAGAAAACACGATGACACGAAACATTAAAAAGAAGGCATGATGCAATGGTAATCAGTGGAAATACCATAATATACATGATGCTTGCCCTCTGGGACACAGAGCTGGCTTTGCTCCAGCAAATGTTTCATGGTCCCAGTTTCATTGGAGCCACCAAGCCTTACCGCTTGCCCACTGCTCGGGCGGCACCCACCTTGTGCCGGGCCCGGCAACAGACCCGGGTCCGCGGGGCTGGGGGTCACTGGGGAAGGGATGGCCCCGGGGCGAAAGGCAGGCCCTGGGGAAGGGAGGGCCCTGGGGCGAAAGGCAGGCCCTGGGGAAGGGAGGGCCCTGGGGGTCACTGGGGAAGGGAGGGCCCTGGGGCGAAAGGCAGGCCCTGGGGAAGGGAGGGTCCGGGACAGGGGGTCACTGGGGAACGGAGGGCCCTGGGACGAAAGGCAGGCCCTGGGGAAGGGAGGGTCCGGGACAGGGGGTCACTGGGGAAGGGAGGGCCCTGGGGCGAAAGGCAGGCCCTGGGGAAGGGAGGGCCCTGGGGCGAAGGGGATGCCCCGGGGCGAAAGGCAGGCCCTGGGGAAGAGAGGGCCCGGGCCCGGGGGGCCTCACGCCCCGCCCGACTCCCGGCGCACGCCGGCCGAAGGGCTGGGCCTTGGCCGTACCGGTGCCGCCGCCCGGGGCTGTAGCGGGCTGGGGTCGCGGGCAGGGCGCTGCCGGGCCCGGTACCGAAGGAGCAGCCGTAGGTGCGGCCGGCGGCCCGGCCTCGCCGAGCGGCTCTGGCACGGCCGCCGTTCCCATGGCCACGGCGGCCGGGCGGGGCCGGGAGTGTCCCGCCCTGCGGCCGGGGGCTGCTGCGGGCCGGACCCTGCCCTGCCCGGCGCTGTGGGCGGCTGACCGTGACTCTGCCCGGGGGCAGCCGCGCCCCTGGGGTTTTCCCCGGCTGCCCCCGGCGTGCTGCTGCTCCCCGCGGTATTCGCAGCCGCCTTCCGCAGAGCCCTGAGGCCTCGGCCTGCCGCCTCCATCTTGTGCCGCCTGCGGGAGCGCGGTGCTGGCGCCGGGATGTGGCTGCGCTTTGAGCACGACAGGGCAGCAGCGAGGCCAGGAAAGGAAGGACGTGTATTTTTGCTTTCCAGCAGCTGCTGCTGGACTTTTTTCATGTGATGCTCCCCGGGATCCTCTCGCTTAGCGCTTAGGAAATCTGGTGTAGCAGTTACAGCTGGGGACAGGATTCAAGCCTGGATACTCTTATTCTTGGCGTTGCTTGTTGTCACTTCGGACTTCCACAGCTATAACGTGGTGCAAGCGAGTCCAGAGCAGGGCAAGGAAGCTGATGAAGGGTTTGGAGCCCAAGTCCTACGAAGAGTGGCTGAGGGTGCTGGGATTGTTTAGCCTGGGGAAAAGGAGGCTCAGTGACCTTATCTCTCTCTAGAATTCCCTGAAAGGAAGATATAGCCAGGTGGAGGTTGACCTCTTCTCCCAGGGAAGCAGTGACAAGACAAGAGGACACAGTCTTAAGATGTACCAGGGGAGGTTTCGATTGGACATTAGGAGGAACTGGACACTGGGATGGAGTGCCTGGGGAGATGGTGGCATCACCGTCTTTGGAGGTGTTTAAGGAAAGACTGGATGTGGCACTCAGGGCCATGGTCTGTTTGACACGGTGGTGTTTGGTCATAGGTTGAACTCAGTGATCTCAGAGGTCTTTTCCAACCTGATTGCTTCTCTGGTTTTGTGAAAATAGGCTTGGTATGTACTGCCCAGAGAGGCCCCAGGTTTGTTTTTTTTTTCATCTGTAGTGCATCTCAAGTGGCCTGTAGAAAGCATTACAAATAAACATCATGCTTTGCAAAACATTGCTGTTTCCTCAAGGAAGAGGCTGTCCTTTTCTCTAAGAAACAAAGTTTAGCTTCTTCATGCTAAATGTTAAAACCAGAAAGGGCTAATGCTTTTGTGAACATAAGGAGATTTGCAGGCAATGCTGCCTTGGAACAGGACATAAAAAAGCAGAGCAAATGGGCTCGCTCCTCTGTCTATAATCTTGAAGCAAGTCCCTTATGTTAGTTATTTTGTGTATAAAACTGTATATCAAAGGGTTATTCACATCTTGTCAAGTCTGACATAAAATACCGGCCCCTCAGTACCTCATTATAGGAGAGCAACTTTAGGACTGTAGTTCCAAATTGCTTGCCTCTGTGAATTTACTTGTAGACAATTCAACTTTGAATGCTGGTTTTACTTTCTTAAAGGCCCATCACTTGCCTGCAGCAACAACTTCTTTGGGTTAGTGGGTCAACTGAAGATGTGTCTGAACTAGGAAATGCTGTCACAGCTTTGTTTCTGACAGACATCATCGACATCTGTACATCTGTAGGATATGACTTCCCACAGTGGATTGATCCATGCCCTAAAGATACCCAGCAGGCTGTAAAGACCCTCATTTTACTGAAGAGCTTTACAATGTGATACCTTATAATTATTGATGTGGCAACAAAAGCCACTTTTTAAGAGACTTTTGTGGCATTTCTCATGATCAAATTCAGTTTTCCTTTCTTGTATCTTATTCCATTAAAGCTCCATGATTTCCATGCTGAAATTTTTCCATGCTGAATATCTGCCTTGGGGTAATGAGGTGTGTAAACTGTACTTTGGCCAAAAAATTATTCTTTGTTGACTCCACCCTCTGATATTTTTCCACTTTAAGGTTTTCAGAGATGACTAAATACATGTGGCCTGGACTTCTTTTTTTCTTATGTGGAATGGATCCAGATGGAAAACAAGTTGAGAAGGAACAATGGAATAACTAAACGAGTTCTTGAGAGTACTACAAGAGGCCCAGGCATAGCCTGACAGATAAGTATCCTCTGGAGTCATGTATGACCAAAAATGTGCAGTCCCACTATTAACTTTAACTGCATTAAATTGGACTAAATGTGAGATGTTGCCACATTTTTCTTTGTTCACCATGACCTGCCTGGCCCTGATCTGTCGAGTGCTGGCACCTGAAAGACTATGCAGGGAACCAATTCTGGAGACTGATGTGGCTGAAAACTAACTTGTCAAAAAATAAAAGATAAAAGTTTCAGATCACTGCGTAGCTGCCTGAAGACTGGTATTCACTCATGGGAGGTGACAAGTATATGTGGCTGAGTGAAAAAGCTCAAGGTTCAGGTTTATGGAAGTTGCTTTGATTAGAGTGTGTGTGTGGGTAAAATATTGGCTAATTTTTAACTATATTTCTAAGAAATCTCTGTGAACGACAGGTATAAACAGTGGAAAAGTGGACAACCTTACAAGTGCTAAAAGTTGTGTTGATTAGTACTATATCGAGTGTTCTTTGCGTGAAATCTCCATATTCTTGTAGACCTGAAGCTGTGTGAGGCCTGGCTAGGGCCCCTAGCACACTGTCGTGTGCTGTGGAATGCACTGTGAAGGCAAAGTGGTGAGGTTTGTTCTGAATGGATCTTGTTTGTTTGTTTGTTTTTAAATATACACAACACATTTCCAAATAAAAATATCCCAAAATACACAATACTCTAGGGAAATATTTGATCTCAGGCATTAAACTTCGGCAATCTATGATCAGTACTTTGGAAAAGGGACTCAAACCTTATCTGGTAGGTTGATCTGTATGTCAAGGACAAATCTTGTTGCTCTGGTGAAAGTGAGCTGCAGTCAACTAAACTGTAAGCAATCTAAAAAGATTCTGATTTCCTACCAAGAAACCTTGACTGATGAACTTTCTGCTTAGATCTGCGGGCCATAGTGTTGAGTTTTGGTTTTTGGTGTTTCTTTATTTTTCATTACTATCTTTTCCAGAACAAGACTCTGTTGGTGAGCTGGGGTGTTGTCTGTCTGGATTTTTTTTTAATAGCCACTTGGCTGTAGGGCATACCAGGTGCTCGGATGTATGAGTCCACACCCTTGAGAGTTACTGCACAGTGTCTAAGTGGATTAACTTTGCATGTTGCAAAATGGCAGAAAAGTGTGGTAGTTTAGCTGCCTGTGATAAAGGCTGAGCCAAATTAATTTTACCTCACATTAACCTTGAGATAAGATGGTGTAATTTGCTGCAAGATGAATTACTGCTATTCTGTTGATGGACTTGTTAAGCTGTGATGACTTGCTGATGTGTTTGAACTGTAAAATCAGATGGAGGAAGTAGAAAATCTAGCAGGGTAGGATTAGGCACTGCTTGAGAGCAGAGCAGTACCTGAACAAAGATGGATTGGACATGAATGTGTGATTTTAAAGGAGAAACTTGGCTGGCTGAGCAAAGAAAAAATAGCAGAAGAGTGGAGTGGTAGAGAACCAATGTGGCACGGGGAGAGACAGGGTAAGCAGCCAGTAGAGCAGAACTGAAGAGGTTTGGACAAGTGTTGGAGTCCAGGGCATTCGTTTGGGTGCCCTGAAAGGCCACAGACCTCAGCAGAGAGGTTTGGGATCCGTACAGGGAGGGGTCTTGGATCTGTACAGGGGGGTCTTGGAGCTGTACAGGAGGGTAATAAACCCTGGCACAGAGCCCAGGAGGATACTGCCTTTGACTTCAGTCCATGGGAATGGCTTCCAACATTGAGAGAAGAATTACAAACCACAAAGAGATGAAAACAGTAGTTTAGTTTAGTGTAGGATGAAAACTTTTGTAGTTTTGAGTTTTTAGAATGTATGTACATGGGGGACAAGATGGAGGATTTGGGATGGTGCCTTTGGTTCTTCCTTCTTCTCCCCTGGCCTCCATCTTCTGGTGACGATGGCACAAAGTAGTTTAAGGGGATTGGGTCAGAGTAGAGTTGACCCTTTAGTATAGGTGATCGGTATTGGAACATTACTGTAAACAAGCCATACGTGGTTTTCTGTATAAAGAGGCGGCGATGTCCCACTGCTGGAGGAGTCACCTCATGTCCTCGCTGCTGTTCAGATCTCGGCTGAGAACATTGTAAGATATGAAATAATAAACAACACGAGAAATTGAGAAAACAAGACCTTGAAGACTCCGCTTCTTTCGTGCGACCTGGCTCAAGGTTTTCAGAGGCAAAAACTTAGCCTCTTAATCTCTTAACTTCTTAGCCACCCTAATCTCGGGCACAGAGAAAATGGGAGACCTTGGTGAGGAGCTAAAAAAGTGAGGAAGGGTGTGGAATGGTAGGATTAGGGAGGATAAAGCAAAGAAGTTGATCTAAACAGATGATGGGTCTAGTCTGTTTTCCTTCTGTCCTTCAAAGCCTGAGAGGAAACTGGGTTTCTTGAATGTGACTTTAAGCCTGCAATCCATGACAATCTGTGAAAGCCCTGGAAAGATGTCATCCATCTGGCTTTAAGTTTCATTTGATAGATGGTCATCTTCTGCTCTTAGCAGTGGTCAAATGACGCCACTGTTATGGTGCTGGATGCCTCTGATACTTTGTGACAACTTTTTCTAGTTATTAACAACAACAAAAAAATCTAAGCTACAGGCAACAAAGTTCTAGCCTTAAAAGCACTGTTGAGGCTTTGATACCCGGAAGTTCGAAAGGTAACCTATTTAAAATAGGTAACCATTAGTGTGCCGTTTCCCATTTTTGCCACAGGATGTCACAATTCCTCCATGTATGGTCCTGCCCATCACAGACTAACCTGGCTACCACCAGTTCAGCTCTTGCCGCCAAGTGTGAACTGATGTAAAACGGATTTGGACCGATCCAAGGTAATGCGTTGGATGGATTCCTGTTTGTTCCCTGTCCGTCCCAAACAATTTACACTCTGTGTATAATAAACATCTTTTCCAGGTGTGTGATTCAAAAGGAAAGCAGCAGCACAAGGCTGCAGTCAATGTCATTGCTAGGTTTTTAATCCAGAAGAAGGGAGACTTCCTTCCAGCCAGCAAAAAGGAGGAGGAAGCAGAGGTAAGTTTCAAAAAGATGTGAGGAGACAGATGCTGTGAAATCAACTGCTTTGTGGATTGAGATCTTGTCCCTGTGTTGACCTTTGGCTATAGTAAGGCATGGTAACCACTGTGGAATACCTCCCTTGTAACTTGTGACATCTTTTGTAAAAATGGCCTTGGAGTTTCACTAAGGTGAAGTCTGTGGTTAATTCATGCTGTTTTTACTAAGAGCTGTGCTAAGAGAGGCATCTTCTCATATGACAGCTGAAATGGAAAAAAATAGATGAAAGTGTTTTTAGGAGACCTGTTCTCTCTTGCCTTCTTTTTCTTAGTATGACTGTGGGCACATTTCCTGTAATAAAAGCAGTATATAGATGAGGATAGCCTAAAAAGTCAAAGGAAGTAAAGTGGTAGTACTTTGTGATCACAGTTAAAGAATTCACTTCAAAGCCTGCTAAAAGACTTCTGTAATGATTTTGATTAGCACTTAAAAACATTTTAAAAAGAAGGAGGAATTAAGGACGTTTTCAGCCTATGGTTCAAACTGTGACAAACCCCAAAATTTACCAATAATTCAGGCATCATCTGCCTCATATATTTCACTTGGATTGGGTCATCTTCTTAAATGATGATTCCTAAAGAACAGAGCTAACATTTGGATGATTTGTAGGGCTGTAGTCAGGCATGTTATCTTGCCTCAAGAGGAAAAGGATCTTAGATTGAACTCCTTAGGGAACTAACAAATTCCTAATGTTCTCACTCCTCTCATGTAATATTCAGAGGAATAAATGCCAATACCATTGTGTTAGCTTGCAGGTTTCCAGTTTCAGTGTGTTAAGACACTTTTCTGGGGACTGAATTTTCATGCTTTCCTGATCTGAAGCGAGCATTAGAAACTCCTGATTTTCTGTGACTATTTTAGCCACTTCCTTCACAGAAATTAATTATCTGGACAGAATGCTGCAGAGATTAATTTTAGCTTATTATGACACAATATAATTCTTCCATATATCACACTCTTATTTACTGTTAAACAATTAGTGTAACATAATCTTAATACAATCTATTAAAGTTTTCAGCATTTTCTTATCATCTTTCAATTGCAATCCACCAGATGAAGATCAGGTGAGGGCTAGCACACATCAAGGGGTCCAAGGGTTCAGGACTACCAGGGATAAAAAGATGAGGAAGCATTGACAGGACACTGGAGCCATTGGAAGAAAAAAGCAAGAATTGGATGGGGTCTCAACAGAGCCCTTTCAAGCACTGGTGAAGGATGTAGAAGTATCACTTCCCTCATGTCAGAGAAGACAGCCTGCATTCTCTTCAGTCATAAAAATTCCGCAATCTTTCCCCTCTGTCTTTGCCTGCACCCACACAGTCCTTCTCACATCACTTCCCAGTCTCACATGGTACATGAGACTGAACCAAACAGAATCTAGAGCACATCATCATTGTCTTGACACACCAACTGTGAGAACATGATAAGAACTCAGCCTCTAGCTTGTTGATCTGGAAACATCCTCACTTAGATGCTAAGTCTTTGTATACATGCACCCCTAGGAGAGAACCAGACCTTGAAGAATCCATTCTCATTTTAAATAAGGGGCTAGAGCAGGTAATGCCAGACCATACAGGAAGCAGGGAGTAAAATGTAGAGTTATACACAGTAAGCACCAACCTAAGACAGTGCTTAGATAAAATACTGCGCAGCATATTGAAATTCAGGGCAAAATAGTCAGGATGTGGGCTTGAGCTGAGCGTTTAGATGAAATTTTCTGCCATGTAGATGACATATGTTCCCATGGCACTTTTAAAAATATCATTGTACTGAAATGAAGGAAGATGTCAATGTAAGTAGGCTCTCTTGAGAATCCCTCTACCTGCATATGGAGATGTCCTAATGCTTCTTAAAATCTGATCATTAAGCACTTGATAATCAAGTCCCATTGATTTTAGTGGGAACCAGGATTCTAAAGATCCCCGGGAAGAAGATCGGCACAAACAAAAGCAGAAGAAAAAAAGTGCAAATTAATTAGGTGTTAAAAGCTGAAATCTAGAATGTCCACTGATGTGAAAGAAATGGCTTCAGAGTGACTGAGCTCTGTACATTATCTAGTAACTTGGTGAACAACAGCTGTGGGGATTCTGAATGGATTCAGAAGGTGTGTGATGTTGTAGGCTCTTTTATAAGCAGCTTGCAGCACTGCACAGAATATATCTTGATGCAATATTTAAAAGAAGTGAGGTGCTGGAATGTGAGTACACAGAGGTATGCAGATGCAGTCAGTGACATCTCAAATATGGAATGACTCATGTATTTGTAAATACTAATAATTCCTTCCAGGCTTCCAGTTAGGTCCTGCATTTCACTGAGAATGTTAAACCATTTTCTGTAGTGGAGCTTCACATTTCATAAAATATGATCATGAGAGACTTGAATAGACTCAAAGAAGTTTGCCACTGACACAGGCATCAAAATGGCATGCCATCAAAATTGTTAAATAAAATTGCTAATAGCAGCAACACTTACAGGAAGGAAGAGGACTAATGGAATGTGTGCAGTGGAAAAGAAGTGGGCCTACACTTCTGCTGCTTCTCAATTGACTGACAGCTTAACACCATTCATGAGAGTTGCAGAAACACTGCCTGGTTTGCAGCAGAACTGATCAAGGTTGGAAGTTTGTATTATGGAGGATTTTACGGCACTATAGTGAGATTTTTTTTCTTCAGTACACAGGCTCCTGGACTTGGGTTCTTGAGCTCTGAATGAGGTTTCCTGTGATGTACAAGCACAGACCTTAGGCAGGATTTGTTTTTTGTGGGGTGACTAATTGGAGACACGTGCATGTAGTGCTTTCTATTAACAGTGGCTCAGCTGTCCGATTCTGGTCAGTTCTGACAATTCATACAGGTCTTTTTGCAGAAGTTTAAATATCTTGCTCTTTCAAGTCATGAGAACTGGGAATGGAAGAGGTTTCCTCTTTGGAAAAATCTTTATAGGCCAGTGTCTCAGGTAACTCTGCAATACTGGGGAAGAAATTCCCCATGGGTGACTAACGTGTATCTGCTTCATTAAAACCTGTGCTGTTTTTTTTTTTTTCTGATTTTTACCTGAAAACAGTGAGTCTGACTGCAGTGTAGGGATAGTCTTTCTCAGATTCATGTATTTTGGAGAATTAATGAGACTACTTCCCAAATGCAGGTTAAAAATTTTTAAGTTACTAAGTGTAGAGACTATCAGAAAACAGACAGTTGTCGTCTTCTGTCATGCTCTTTTGTTGTGTTCGTAACACATGCAGCCACTGGAGTGCAAACACCCGTCCTTCCCAAGAGTCTGTGCGATGGGGTTTATTCCAAAGTGTTCAGATTTTCATGGGTGTTCCCTCCACAAAGGGAACAGCTGCTCAGTCACCCCAGCAAGCACTGAAAAAAGCCTGACCAGCCTTTAAATGCACATTGAACATCAGCTGCTGCATATCTGCATTGTGGAAAAGCTGCCATATGTCTTGTGCCTAAAGGCTCATAGTTCCTGCTTCTAACATATGTGAGGCAGGCAGGTTATTTTGTGGCACAGTACAAAACACCAGCTTCCTTCTTTTGCCTCATTACCAGAGAGACTGCACACAACTCACTTATTTGGTTTTTGCAGTGTTACATGCATGGTGAATTCCTGATCTTTACTAATGTGTTTGGATATGCTTTCAATGGACAGTGACAATGAGGGACATAGTATGAAAGTGATGATAGTCCTAATCCTAGCACAAACTGGTGGGAGATGTGCAGAAACCAATTTGAGAAAGGCATTAATCAGTACCTTTTAAGTATTGAATGTCTGAGATGCTGTGGGCCGAGTCTTGCTGTTAGAGACAGCAGTTCTGGTTTTAAACTGGAAAGTGACTTCATTCTTTCCAACTATCTTCCACCTCCAGGCTGATGCTCTGAAGATTGGTCTGTATTTCTGGCAAGATATGATCTGTTGCAGTGCTGGCTTTGTAGAGCATTCAAGAGACACAAAAGCCTTTAAAGTAATCTTGATTCTGCTCTTTCATAAGGGCTCTTGTGATTCTGCCCCTTTTAAGGGCTTGCTTGCCAGTATGCAAGGACACTTTCTCCATACTAACTTCCAAGGTGGTCTCCCAGGAAGGGGATGGTTCAGTCCTGTGGCACAGAATCCTTGTGTACAGAATTCATGCTGTAGTTCTGAAACATGAGGATTTGCCTCTTCAGTCTGGGAAGGGACTGGGTGCACTACTTCTTGAGGTGATATCTGCCCAGTGTTCGAACCCCTTGCCTTCACCTAAAGGTGGAATTTGAAGCTTAGAGGGAGTGTAAATAATCACCTTAGAGTCTCTTCCATTGTACTAGACTGGAGCACAAGTCCTATCCCAGCATTCATTCTCTCTCTGGTCCCACTGCTGAGTGATAGGATTTGGTAGTTGCAGGTCTGCAATGCTTATCAGAAAGAGAAACTCTGTCCTGTTCTTGGGCAGTTGATGTAAGAGGCAACAGGGTCCTGACAAGACCTCTTGCTCAGAGCTTTGAAATCCTTTCTTTTCACATTATCTAAGCATTGACACAAAACATGAACAACTTCTTTGACAATTAAAGAAGGGCTGGGCTGCTGGAGTATTGACTGTCTTGGGTTTATACTCAGTCAAAACCAAAAATACTTCTTTAGACTATACTGAACAAGTTTCTTTTTTCAAGATGATAAAGTGGTTCCCAGAATAGGCACTGCAGGGAAAATATCAAAATACCTTCAGCTTAGTTTCATTACACAAAATTTCCATAGCTTAATTTACCTTTTATTATGTATATCACAAATGTAAAAAATCTGGAAAACCCCAGAGTACCCCACACTGTTACTTTCAACTGACATTGATAAGGGCTTACCCAACCTAAGAGTAACAATCAATGTAAAAACATTTCTGAGGGTCCTTGAAAAATCTGTCCATTGGAGGCAAGTACATATTTTTTTGGACAACCATTCTTTTAGTGGGTGAAACTGAAGACACAAGAAGCCAACAGCAATGACTGCAGTGCTGCCGTGATGTCTGCACATTATGAGCCACTGCTATATGTTCTTCAATTCTGATAAAGGGCTGTACAGGGGAAATAATTTGGAAACCCATGACAACTGGGCAGTCTCCTTATTTCACCCATTAGTCCTCTAAATAAAGAGCTGTAAATGTCCAGTGCCACCTGCAGTTCTTGTAATCTCACTTGTGGCACCAGGCTGCCAAATGATATGGCAGCTTGAAGGAGGGTCTTTTCTCAATATATCTTTCAGAGACTGAGATTTTCAGTGGATCTTTTTTCCTGGGTACTTGTTCTGACAATTTTCTCACAGTCTCATCTCAGTAGCCTGCCCTTAGCTATTCCTCCTTGACTGGTAGATAAATCTGTTCATCTGACACATAGCTCTCTAACATAATTCTTCTGCCACTGTCAGCAGCCAGAGGACAAATAGAAAACAGAAATCACTGAGTTAACAATCAATTCTTATGCACAATGCAATGTCAGAAGAGAAATGGCTGTGGTCCCCCCTCTGCATTGTACTCCAAATTGGTGCAATCTGTATCAAAGTGTGTTAACCATGCTTTAATGCCTATTCTCTTCTTTCTCCTCCCTTCCAGCCTCTGCCCTTTCATCCCACCAACAAATGATTCCTTCTTCTGGGACAATTCTGTTACAAACTCTTATCATGCAGGGAGCATGGCCAAAATAGCTGTGCTCCTCCTTAATCTATCTGGAAGGCTGCTAGAGTGGAATGCTGCTTCCAGAGATGTTTACTCTTCAGAGGCCATACCTTTGTGCAGACCCATCTGAAGTCATCTCTCAAGATGACTAAACTTTAACCTCCCTCTGCCCTTGGTATTCCATAACTTGGGCGAGAGTATAAAAGGTACTTTGTTTTGTGTCTTCCTGGTCTCTACAGACCAAATCAATGTCTTTCAAACTTTCTTTTTAATATAAAAAAAAAAAAAAAAAAAAAAAGCTAAATAAAAGATACAATTCAACTGCAAACTTGAGAAACCCTCCTGGAGGTTTTATTGCAATCTTTCCCTCAGAGTTTGTGTTGCTATCAACAGCTCTATTTAGGTCTTTGGAAAGTGGCCAGCAGATAAAGCTTTAGGAAGAAAAGACAAAGCTATTAATTTTAAAGGAAAACATGCTTAGTATGTTTAACAAACAAGGCACTGCTTTGGAGAACTGATTTGTGCCTTTGAGAAATGTTTCGATCTCGGTTTTTATCTTGCAGCATGTTTGTGTGAATTTGGGAAAGTCATATTTTGGTCAACAAGTGCAATCTGTACATGTCCCATATCATCACACCTGGCTGCATGGCCTCACAAAGCACGTGTGCTGAACCAGGAGGCTGCATGAGTGCAGGTCACCTGAACAACCTTGCCAGAGAAATGGCACAGTGGGGAACAGGCTGCTGAGCAGAGAGCCATGGATAGTTCAATAGGTGGCTGATTAGATGAGTGAATGAGTGTTACATGACACTTTCTGCTCCTCCTTGTTCTTGTCAGTGTTCCTATGATTTCAGATCCCCTCAGTACACGATATAAACTACCAGTTCTTTTTTGACTCTTGCAACACCCCACTAAAAGGCACAGCAGCTGCATCCCAGTGGGCATATTTATCTTTTCCCTTGGCAAGGTTTCAGCAGTGTCACATCCACTGCTGTCCTGCCCTTCCCTCATTACCTGTGTGGGGTATCCCTTTGGTCTGCAGAGTGCCTGCCAGTCTAGTATGCGTAAGTATCATGCTGGAGTCCTCAGGGCTGGTGGCAAACACAAAAGTAGCACTGGGAGGTGACAGACTATGGCCTAAGAGTCAAACTGTGGCTTGTATGTGGCAGAGGTCTAAAAGACAGAAGTGGCTACGGATGCCTTAGTTTGGGACAGACTACAAAGGAAAAGCAAGCTCTGTGTCTTCTCCCTTATTGCTCATGCTGTTGTCCACAAAAGTCAGATTCATTACCTGGTGTGCAACAACCCACACATTAATTACACACTCAAGAGACCACTGATTATTTATTTTAGAGTTGTGCAAGCCTGGGTGTTCTGTGGTATTCCACAGACCAAGCACACCAACTACCACAGCTTTTTACTATTTACACATTTTAGCAAACAAAGGAATTTGTGTTCATTGGCTACAAGTGACATAGTTCCCTTATAAATTAGTACTCTATGTTCCATTGGTTAACGATCTTCTCACTTTTCGTACTAAATAGTCTGCATGCTCAGTCTTCTACTCGAGTCAGTGCATTTCTGGGGCCAGTGGCACATGAGTTAGTCACCATCTCCCCCTACCAGACTTAACTTTTACCCAGCTGGAGCTATTCTAACACAATTGCCGAGTTGGCTTTATTACTTTCTTCCTTATCTTGGAGTTTTGCCAGATGTCTTTGTGGCCTGTAAATTCTGCATTTTCTGCAGTGTCAGTGCACATCCTTCTTTCCAAGATTTGTTACTCTCCCCCCAGGTCTGAGATCACTGAAGCATATAAAGCATGGACAGCACTTGGAGCTTGTTAGTTGCTCTCTCTTTCACAGACTAAATATCCCTTCTTGTTGCTTAGGCTTGAAAGGATAAAAGATCAAGCATCAAGCATAAAAGATCAAGCATCCTTTTGCAGCAATGCCAAGGGCTGGGCCGCTGCCATGAAACCGCGACGTTAAATGTTCCAGTGATGGTGACTGTATCCCTGTAGCCACCCCACAAAGAACTGAATCCTCTGTTTTCCCCACCGGCGGAGTAGGAAGAAAGAGGTTCAGGTGGCTGGCAACAGCTCGCAGCGCTGTGAGGGCCGAGGCGTCCCTTGCTGCTCTCGCTGAGTGCGGCGGGTGCCAGCGGCCTGAGGGCGCCATGTCTCCCGCCCGCTCCCTCCCTCCCCGTGCGGCCCGGTCAGTATCGCCGGGAAATGTCCCTTTCTGCCCGCCGCCGAGGGGCTCCGGGCAGGAAGGGGCGGGAGAGGGAAGGAGGAGGGAGGCTCGGCACCTTCCCCTCCCAGCAGGCCGCGGGCCGGGAAGGGGCGGGAGAGCCTTCCCGAGCCTTCCCGGAACCGGCCGCGCTCACTCGGCCGCCGCCGGCCCGTCCTCCCCGCGGGCCGAGGGCACCGGCAGCTGCCCGCCATGTCCTCGGTGGCCGCCGCCAGCTGCGACGGCAAGGAGGCAGGGCAGGCGGGGGAGGCGAAGAAGCCGCTGAAGCCCTGCTGCGCCTGCCCCGAGACCAAGAAGGCGCGGGACGCCTGGTAGGGACCGGCCCCGAGCTCCCGCCGCGCCCGGGCGCTGCCCTTTCCCCGGATTCCCTCCCGCTCCTCCCTGCCGGGAGCCGCCAGCGTGCGCCGCGGGTTTGGGAGCTCTCCGCATCCCAGGCGGACGGTGCTGGAGCGCCCGGGGGAGGAGGGAGAGGAAACTGTCTTAAAAGGATAATGGATGAGGTTAAAACCTCATAGCCCGTGTTTAAAACAGGTTTCAAAGATCAGCTTTTAATGCTGCTTGTAAATCCTCACTGTTGTTGATTGAAGTGACACCTACCAGCCGGTGATAGCTTCTTTATTGTTCGCCGGAGTATAAATTATGTTCCCTTTTAAATAAAACAAAATGCTCTGGTTTTTTGAGTCTCAGAGGATGATATTTCCCAGAGAAGTTCAAAATTTGACAGTGACCTGTATAGCTGCATTGGTAATTATAGGCTTAGTCATGATCATTGGACCTGTATAACAGTATTGAAGTGCACCCTCAAAACAGAACTCCTTTGTCTTTAAAAAACTTTAATCTGATGACCAAATTTTTTTTTTTTTTTTTTTTTTTAATCTTGCTGGTGGTATAGATGGTGTTTGGTAAGTGACATAATACTGAACGCTGTTTTTGCTAAATTTAGGGGAGCACGTCTGATTACATGGTCGAGTGAGGGTGAATCCAGGACCCCCTAAGAAAGGGTGGTAGGATGGAAGTTACTGATCAGATGGAGTTGCCCTGGGCAGCCAGGGGACATATCCATGCTCATAGTAATAAAACCTAAGAAGAAAACTAAATAGCTCCATCATTCAGTGAAAAAGCAAGCCTGAACTGCTTTTGCGGTATATATGACATACCAACAATGAGAGGCTCTTATTTGAATTGATGATTAACAGTAAAAGTTACCATATATGGTGAATAATTTTTTTCAACAATAGCTGGGTAGGTGTTGTGTTGTGTTTTGATTTTTGCTTCAGGGTCCTTAAATTGCAACTGAGGTTGGACTCAAATATCATTTACTGATTAATCTATTCCGTATTGGTCTCTTACTGGAGAAATTTTGTTGCTTCCCTACTGAATAATTTGAAACTGGCAAGCTCAGCATAACTTGATGATGTGACAGCCTTGTGTTGTATAACAAATCCCCTTCCGGACTTGCCTAGAATAGACTCTGGCCTGTTAATAGGAAGTTCTGTTATGCCTGTTGTCAGAGTTTTAGGTGCACAGTTGCAGACTTGTGTAACTTTTGGGGATAGTTTTATACTCTCCAAAACAGCACTACCCTGGACAATACAGGAAAAAAAAAATAAATCACTGGATCCTACTAGGGATTTTTAATTGTCCCCAAGTTTGCCAGTTCTGTTTCTTTGACTGAAAATAAGTGAACATTTTATTGCTGAAGCCTGGAAATCTTTTTTTTTTTTTTTTCAGCATTATTGAGAAGGGAGAAGAAAATTGTGGGCACCTAATTGAAGCTCACAAAGAGTGTATGAGAGCTCTGGGCTTCAAGATATGAGTGAGATGAGCAGGACTGAGTGGGGTGAGTACAGCCTTCAGGACCTCTGCCTCTGAAGTGCCCTGGCACCTCAGCTGGTGCCCCTGGAAGGCCCAGAGTACTGTTCATGATGGTGTTGCCCTTATGAGAGAGTAGGGAGAGCAATCCTCCTTGACATTACAGCCATCGTTGCTGTCCTTTGAGGATGGTGAAGCCCTTGGCCTCTGTGAGTCACTCTTCAGCAATAGAGAATGGTGCTGCCTCTGTTGTCTTCTAAAAGATCCAAACCTCAGTTTAGATTCCTGGTGCTAGGGCACATGGGAGTTAGTTTTTGTGGGTTTGTGCTGGGATTTTTTTGTTGCTTGTTGAACTGTTGCTCAGTATCCAGTAGAAATCTGTGTTTTGTGAAGCTATGTTTCCTTTCTCTTCTAGATGATGTCTTTGGCGTGACTGTATTCTGGAAAGCTGCAAAATAAATTAATTCTGCAAGATCTTCAAAGAAAAAATATAAACAAAGAATCTATTTATAAAGAATCTTTAAGAGTATGCATCACATCTTAGCTTTTCCACTGTTTGCTCTTGACCACTGCTATAGAAAATATATTTTTTCCTCTTAATAAAAGCCTGAAAATGAACCATGCTCCTGGCTTCTGTTTCTTTTTAAGTAGAGAAATGACAGTGCCCTCCTTACTGAAAACAGTCTGCTGCAAGAATGAGAGAATGAGAAAAGCCTGCCTAATCATTAACATAGGAGCACTGATTACTGTGGTGGTGTGGTTGAAGGGAGTATACTTTGGTGGGTTTTCCCACTGATGCAAATTGTGAAATCCTTGCTAGTATCATTGACTCTTGCAGCTTTCAGCAGTCATGCTGGAGCTTGTAGTGCTGTTCATGGCAGTAGCTGTAACTATGTTTGTACGAAGATGACCTCAGTCTTAGGAAATGAGCTTCCTTAGAGTCAAAACTGTATTTGGTTTTCCTATGTTCTAGTTCTTCTGACGGTTTTTGAATGCCGTTACCCGAGCTTCATTCTTTATAATGAAATTTAGGGACTTCCCATCTCAAACTTGCTTGAACCAGTAGTTCTTCAAGGGAAAGGGAGCAGAGCAAGTCACTTCCTCTGTCACTGTCAGTGCAAGAGACTTGTATGTACAGGCTACTTGCCTGAAAGTAAAGCTTTTCTAATGCTGAGTTTTTGTTGTGTTGGTCTTGTGCTATGCATGCATGGGCTTTTGTTTTCTGGCTTTTTGCACTCATATGAGATGATAGTGGGAGGGTGGTTGTTGCTTTTGATTCCTTCTTACGGTCTAGAGAAACATTAGGTGCAGTTTCTGGTTTGTTACAGGTGGGGCTTTTCTGGCTTCATACTATGTAATTGTGACTCTAATGTTACTCTTCCTGTGGTGAGATGACTTTCCTGAAGATGGTATTGCTAATTACTTTTTTTATGGTGAGTTTTCTCTTCTGAAACTAAAGATAAAAAAATCTGTGCTTTGCAAAATCTGTGCTTTGTCTTGATTTTTCTCCTGGCATTGATCCTGTGGGAGGGGTAGGTGCAGTCATGATTGTTTCTCTGCCTGCTGGGCCCTGCATATCCTGATCTAGCAATGGCTTTTGTCTGTGAACATTAAGCATGTGACACTTGGTGCTGCCTCTGCTGAGACCCACAAGTTGCGTGAGGGTTTAGACTCTTCCTCTGGGAATGTTTTCTCAAGGTCCTGTCTTGAGAGTTGTGTCTATGCTCAGAGTAGGGATGCAGGTGTGGCTCTGGCAGAAAGCAGTCAAAGCTGTCTGTGGCACTTGTACCTTTTGAGGAGCAGGACCTGGTGCTCTTCTTGGTGTTTATGACTGTCTTGAGGTAGAAACTTCATTAAGGTAATTTCTTGTTGAACCATTGTGTGTCAGAGCATGAACTGAAGAGAATGCTAAAAGGTAGATGAGCACCAGCTTTGCGGTAGCGTGGTCTGGGCAATGTGGAAATGGTGCCACAGAGCAGGGCAGGGGGTGCCCAAGTGAGTGGAGTGCTGTTTATAACAGGCCAAGAAAAGAAAACATACTTCTTCACAGTTTTACACAAATTCTATTCACTTTAAAATTGGGATGTTTAGACCTCCATGAGGATAAAAGCATGGCAAGTACTTTAGAAAGTTTTTGGAAATGAGTGGGATGCTCATGTACCTGTGTGCAACAGCTACAGAAAGGATACTGGACAACCCTATACTTTAAGCAACAATGGAAGAACCTTGTAGTCAAATCAAATTCCTTGCTGAGTGGCTTAATTTCTTACTCTGGTATTCATGTGGAGTGGATTCAGGGCTTTATTCCGGGAGTGGAAGTTTCTGTGTTAACGCTTACTGACAGCGTTGGTGACAAGACACTACCCTGCACAGGATGGTATGTACCTTGAGGGTGTGAAACATGGCAGTAGCAGGAAACTTGACTAACTACAGAACAGCACAGCTAGATACAGTACCTGCCATCTTTGAACCTTTGTAATTCACTGTGAGCTTGTCTGGAGTGGGCTTGAGACCTTCCCCAAAAGTTGTAAACCAAATGTGTGTATTTTGTAGCTGCAGGGTTTATTCCTGTATAAGTAACGGTTTTGCAGACTAATGCCAGCAATTCACTATATAATAAATCAAAAAAGAGGTGGTTGATTATGCCCTCTCTAACTTCAAGCCACCAAGGTCTTAGTGTCCTCAACACAGGTGATTGAACTAGTTTTCATCTAGCTTATGGCATCAGTAGTGAACCTGTTGAGTTCCTAAGGGCTGGGCAAAATAACCAGTCATTCAGCTGCTGTGAGATTTGGGACTGATAATCTCTGTGTTATGTGGCTTTCAAGGACAGAGGATTTATTTGCCAAACATAGTGCAGGCAGTACCTGCATTACATCATCACATGCAGCTAAATATTAAATGCTACCGGTTGAGTTCATTTTAAGTGGGGAAATCAGTGAAGTACCTGTTCCCATGCTGCCTGTTTCAGTGCTGAAAAGCTTGACATGTCTGTTTTTCTTCTACACAAACACATTTGGTAGTAAAACTTTACTTTCAGGGAAGGGTTTTAATGCTGCTCAGCTGCTTTCTATGAACTTGCCATCATCCTTCCAAATCGTTTTCCGCTTTAGTATGTCCCTTTCCCATTGAATCAGTATTGGCATTTCATCTTGGATGAACCAGCAACCCTGTATGAAGGGCACTTAATCTAATCCAAAGCAAGGCATGAAAAATAAAATGTCTCTTTGGTAATATGAGGAGTTTTTTATTTTTGCTGGGTGGAAAACTGAAAGTGCTGTGAAAATTATCTGTATGGCCATGGTACTGTCAAGGGAGAAAGGAAGATTTAATCTTGGTGGTTCAGTCACTTTATAAATCTTCCTTTTAGAAATTTGAATCTGAAAACACTGAGTTAATCTCTAGTGTGTGCTTTGAGATCTACCTTTGAAAGTGCTCTGTCATTCTCTCTACAATGTCACATTGGGGCCCAGCCGAAAAGTTGTGTAGTTTCCAATGAGAGCTTTGTGCTGTTATTGCTGTGGGTTGAAAGTTTCTTGTCTGCCTTTCACAGAGAAATCACCACAGGTCATCCTCACCCATGGTGCTGGTTTCAGCATCACTGCAACAACCACTTGTTATGTTCTGAAAGATGTCAGCTGAAGGACTTTCTTTGTCCTGATGAGTCATTAACAGTGTGTTTATTTTTCACTCAGGAATTTACCTAACTGAAGAATGAAATTATTAACTTCCTTTTTTTTCCACTTTCTTTGATATTCCTGCAAAAGGGTTTTGGTAGTATGAAAAGGTAGGAGAAATTGCAGTGGTGCTTCTCAGGATGCTTCCTCTAATGCAGTTCTATGTTTCTATACATAGCAGTTTAGTTTTGTCTCATAGGTCTTATGTAAAGTATCGTTCTCTTAAGTGTTCACAATCTCCCCAAACTCCCCATTTTATCAGATGTCAGCCTATTTTGGAGAGAAGGCTTGTTACGGATTTTTTGCAGAGCCCTAAATGTAGACAAGTTGTCGGGACCATACAGTGAGTGGTATGAAAAACAGAACCTGGATCCCAAGATTTTTATTGTGGTGCTTTAGCTATAAGATCATCTGTCCTGCTTTGCAGAGAGGGCCAAGAGAAAGTTCTTAATTTCCCCATAGCTCTTGCAGATGAGTGTTGTTCTGCTTCATTAGCTAGGATTTATTTCTTCACTTAGTTATGAGGCCTCTGAAGAACAGGTTCCCTTTTTCACATTACTGTGAACAGAAAGCATCTTTCTGAATGGACTGTACTCACTCTGTGCAAAGCTTAATTTGTCATCTTTCCTTCCTGAAGTGAATAAAATTAAGAGACTCCTAGTTGTTCAAGTGTTGAAAGTTTGGTTACTGTTACTTATTACTGTTGAGTGCACTAGTATCCATAGCAACTTGCATGCCCCTTACCTTCCCTCGAAAGTTTGTATCCCAGACCCCAGTTTCTTACCCCTTGTATTGTACACCCCTTGCCCTCTGCTGCTCCTCCCACCTGCCCTCTGCCTGCTCCAGTTCCTGTTCCCTGCCAGTGCCCGGCCTGCCCATCAAACTGCTGTTGCCACCCTTATGGAAAACCCAAGGACTCCCATGAAGCTCCGCTCCAAGAGGAAGTGGAGTTGCTGGCAAAATGGTCCAAAAGCTGCAACCCAACACAAAATCCAAATAAAAGAAAGACACTACAATACTGAGAGGACCCTCAGCTACCGGAGGACTGATTCTGCCTTCTCGCCATGACCACAGGAGAACTGAGCAAGGGTGATGACCCTAGACCAGAGGTGCCAAATTGAGTTCCAGAGAACACCAGTGAGGGCAAACTCCCGGCTCTGCAGCGGCTCTGCAGCAACGAGGGCAGTGGCAGGACCGACTTGGACCTCCTCCTCGGTGGAGCAGCAGTGGTGTAGGCCATCTCTTGAGCTTCCCCTTCTTAAATAAAGGCATTTAAGGAGTTAATATCATCTCCTGCCCTGGTCATTTCTAACACTTCCCACGTGTCAACCTGTCAGGATGGCTCTTAGAAGCCATGCAGCACTGTATTGCCCGTGGCCTCATCATTGCAGAGACAAGATTGTACTGGCCAAGACCACTGTGAATTCTTTAAGGTTGCCATAAAGCATTGGTGCAGCCTTGCCCGGGAGACTGTCTTATTCCAGAGCACTGTTAGTTAGGGGAGACGATTAGTGTGTCCTTAACTGAATGGTGCCAATGGGAATGGTATGTTAGGCAGGGCAGCTGCAAGCTCGGCCTGAAACACAACCGACCATCCTTGAAACCCTATCCCTACCCCACTGACCCATGCAGGCTGACTTCATACTGTGTTGGGAGACCACGTGGGCTGCGTCAATGCCTGAAATGTAACTGCATCCTGGCAGTGGGGCAGATCCGGCCTGTGTGACTGATAATGTGTTACTTGAAGCAGGGGAGGAATTGCATTTATGCATGTTTTGTGTAGCTGACCATGGAGGACTGACCTCAAAGGCTCCCTCTTGTGCCTGTGTCCTGGGTTACCTGAGTGGGAAGTGTTGGCTGTCCTCTCTGGGCTAAATGAAGGTCTGGGGCAGGTTCTAAGTGGCTATTAAAAGAAATGAGAATGTGAGATGCTGTTTCTCAAGGGTGCTTCCCAACAGAGCCTGTAATCCCTCAACTAGGATTTCCCCACAAAATGTGCTTCCAAGCGTTACACACTGACAAAGGTTTTGGCAGGATAGTCTCATCTTCATGACAGATGAAACTGCATGCCAGAGGCTTGTTTGCTCTAGTTTTATCCCTTGCATTCACAGTTCTCTGGCTGTGCAAAACTTTTCCTAGTGCCCCTTGATCTAAAACACCCCAGAAGAGGGAGCTCCCCGGACTAAGGGGAGGCTGTAATGGACCTGGAAAGTATTAATGAAGAGCCAGCCTCTCTTCTTTTGCTAAGTCCCTGCCACAGTTAGGAGCCGCAGTGGGAAAAGGGGGTGACCTTTTTCCTTTTTTTCTGCTGGGTGAAAGTCACTCTCTCTCAGGAGCACAGAGCAGTGGAGAGCCTGATGTGTGGCTGGAGCTGGCGGCGATAAGCTGGTTGTTTTCCCTTCTCCTTTCCCCTCCTCGAGCTGCGCTGGGCTTATCTGGCAGCCTGAGTTATGTTAAGTAGCGGGTGCATGCTTGCTCTCTGTTCTCCTCGCTGCTTTTGCTCCTTGGATTTCAATTCCAAACATGGTTATCCATTTGGGGTCTCTCTCCGTTCCGCTGCCAAGAGATACACATTCCACACTCAACACCAGCTCCCTCTGCTGCTCTCTCACGGTCGCTATTCCATTTGCCGCAGCGCAGGCGAGACAGGCAGTGCAAGGAGAGCTCTGTCCTGTCTGTGAGTTTTCCAGCTAATGGCCTCGACTCTTTTTTTGACTGAGCTCTTTTGGCCTCACGTTTGCCAGCTTCTTTTCTCACTGTTGTGGCTAAGAAGGGGGCCAGCGGACGCTTTGTGAGCCACAAAGAGGAGAAGCGAACACTTTTGGAATTTGGCATTCGGCAGCACTTTCTTAGCATGTTGCTCTGAAGCACTGCTGTGGGACCAGACAGTGCTCAAGAGGAAGAGGAGGAGGAACAGCCATCCAGCAGCTCTGGTTTCCAACCTCTGCAGCGCCCTTTGTGTATGACAATTCATTTTGAGCGCAGGACGGCTGGGGAGGGTGGGGAGTGGGGCAGGATGAGCGCTAACAGCCCCTCTTGGGACCAGGCTCTTCTCCGGCCTCCGGTGTGTGATGCCTGGAAGGAGATTATGGAGGAAGCAGCCTACCAGCTGGCCAGCTGCATTGTCCTCCTGGGTTACATGGGGGGAAGTGGCATCTTTGGGTCCCTCTATATCTTTGGCCTCCTGGCCCCAGGCTACTTCTGCTATGCTCTGTGGGGCTGGCTGAGCGCTTGTGGGCTGGATATCTTCATCTGGAACATGCTGCTGGTCCTCGCCTGCTTGCTTCAGCTGGCTCACCTGGCTTACCGGCTCCGCAGAAACACCATCCCAGAAGAGTTTGACCTCCTCTACAAGACCATGTACCTGCCCTTGCAGGTGCCCCTGGAAGTCTACAAAGAAATCGTGAAGTGCTGTGAAGAGCAGGTCCAGTCACTAGGCAGAGACCAGAATTATGCCGTGCAGGGCAAGACGCCCATTGACCGCCTCTCGTTGCTGCTGTCTGGCAGGTAAAGGCTCCCCCATTTCTTAACAAAGTCTGACAGCAAACCACTGTGCCTTATTTTTGTATTATCAGTCTGTGTAGAAACTGGGGTGAGGATTGTTTCCTTCCCCTGAAAAGGATCTGAGATATGCATTGGTTTGTTGGGAAAGGGGGAAATTTGCTTTTTGGGGCGTTAGTTTTGTTTTGTTTTTCTAACTTAAGAGCATTTCAGGAAAGGGTTTGCAGACTCAATCTCTGAGCAATGAAGTGGCCAGCTCAGCCTTACCTGTGATACTTTTGATGACTCCTTACCCCTTTGTCTGTCATTTTGAAGTGATCTTATTTCTGATGGGGGCAGATCAGCTGTGAGAATGTGTTTCTCAAGACAGGAAAGCAGTGTGTCTGGACCTGTGGTCTCGGGGAATACCAGGCACATCTCTGTGATGTGAACTGCTGTATGCTGAGTGTGCTGAGGCCTCAGTTCACTTGCTCTCCCTGACCAGCAGTGTTCAGGGAGAAGTTCCAGTTCTCAATACCCCAACCCTCAGAGCTTTGACATTTTTCACTTTGAGCATCATTTCATCAAAAGAGAGAGTATTCTCCTGTGGTGGATCCTGCCTAATCAGGTGTCTTTCTTTCCCTGTGCTGTCAAGCATTTGTGATATTCCTTCTTCTGGACCACCAAGGAGAACCTCAGGAACCTCTAGACAGTTGCACTGGAGATTTGATTGAATGAACTGTGCTGATCAAATGCTGGCATTTGTTCACCTGAGATCCTGTGGCATGCCTTTAGCAGCATATCCACTTAACGATTTGCAAAATCCAGATGCATACAAATAGCAATAGTGTTGGCTTCCAGTCTGCTGCCAGGAACTTGGCACTAATGTTATGTAAGAATGGGAAAGGAAGAAGATCTCTAAGTAAGAGCAGTGCTGAGCTGTAGGAGGTGTGTCTCACAAGGATTTTCCTTTGGGAATACAAAGCGTCACCTGGGTCCTCCTGTTTTACTGCAGTGGCCAATCCTCTCTGGTGAGGGAGTGTGCAAAGAAGAATGGCTGACCTTCCTGGTTTTTGGTGTTGGTCCCTCTCCTAAGATGTGATAAGAGCATCCTGGGTCCACCAGTATGTTGAATGGCAAAGCACTGGAGGGAAATTTGGGATGTGTGTTTGCAGCAGTGCTTCTGCTTACCAAGCACCTCTGGTGAGCAGCTGGCTCTGAAGTTTACTGTATCAGCAAATAATATTGATGGGGAAGCCTTTGCTGTCTTGACCTGCACGGGATGATGTGATGCTACTCTGTGGGCATGAAAGTGCTGCAACAGACAGTAAGATGGTGATGGTGGGTAGTTGCTAGGCTCTCTTTTGCAGTGGGAAGTATGCTTCTTAGCTGGTAAAGGATGCTCCATGGAGATGGGAATGGATTTGCATTTCTTAGAACTCACTCTGTTGCTTTGTGAGGTCCTTGCTGACCCAGCAGAGCATTGCTGTTATGGTGCTCTCTCTTAAACTGAGTAAGTGGGGTCTTGGAAATGCAGCATATGCCTGGCTCAGGAAATGTGCCTCACAATCCCTGACCCTTCCAGGCAGCACTGCCAGCTGATTAGAAGCCAAAGGTGAACAGAGTCTTGTAATTCTTGAAGGCAAGAACTGCCTTTGTGCATCATACAGCAGGGATGCATGGTGACAGGAAAGCAAGAGGCCCCAAGCTGGGTGATGCAGAGCTATGAATAGAACTCCAGAGTGCCCTGACATTGTACTTGCTTCAAGCCTGTGCAGGTCCTTCTCTATTCCCAAAGCAGAGCTGAGTGCACACAGAGTGATTTGACCTTGACCCTGGCAGGCAGTTGTAGCAAAAGGAGATGAAAGAGATACTTAGAAGGCCAAGAGAAAATGAGCAGTAATGTGCAGGTTCCTCACAGATCCTCACAGATGATCTGTGACGAACCATGGGCAGTGGGATTTTGGGGGATCCTGAGCATAATGACTTCTCAGTACCAAGACTGGGTATTGCCCTCGTGCAATCCTGGAGACCGGAGCAAGATACAAGTACAAAGAGACACAGGCTGGCTTAGAAGTACCTAGAAAGCCGCAGCAGTCCTGTGGGCTGAGAAGTCCTGGGTTACGACCAAGCACTGCACTTATGAGGGCTGTCTTTGTAGCAAGAAACAGACAACAGATGGAATATGGGGAAGTGGCAGCAAATAGTTTACCACAGAGAAAGGAGAGAGAGCCTCATCACTAAAGCACCTGCAGCTGTCCCAAGAGGGTACCAGACAAGTGTGAGACAAGTATTTCTTTCCTCCCTGATGGGACACAGTGTTTGAGCTATCAGGTTTGTGTGTGTTTTGTGGCCTAAGCCTGTCTGCCTCACCTGTCCTCTGCAGGATCCGAGTGTGCCAGGACGGACAATTCCTTCATTATGTCTTTCCATACCAGTTCCTGGACTCTCCGGAATGGGAGTCGCTGCGACCCTCTGAGGAAGGAACCTTCCAGGTAATCCCAGCTCAGCTTCGCTCCTTGGTGCTTTGTTGCATGTCTGAGAAGGGGGTAGAGAGGCCTCATTGTGCCATTCAAAGCTGACCAGGAATATTTTCCTCCCCTTCTTGGTGGTTTAGCCAGCACAAGATTGTGTGATCAACTTTAACCTGTTTTTCTACCTTGTTCTGAAGATCTCAGGGCATGCTCCTACTGCCTGCCAATAGCAAGGAGGGTGGAGCATGGTGCTCCTTCCAGTTTCAGGGAATTGGGGTGTCAGATTGCCAGCTCTCTTCCCTTATGGTGCTCTCTAGTACCTGTACTGATGTATTTGCCCTGCATGCTGCTAGCAGAGTGCATTGTTCTAGCATCAGGATGGCAGACGTGGCAATATGCAGCAGTGATGTAAATCCATAAACATCCTGTTCCTCACAGAAGTTTCTGAGGGTCATGTGTTTTGGGTGGAGAAGCAGAAAGGATGATTCACACCCGAATATGGTTCTTTCTGAGCAGAAGGATCCCCTGCTGAGAGGCCAGACCAATTCCCATTTGCAGTAACTGAAGGGATTTTGGCCTTGCTGTCAACACTCCACAGTGTCTCTTTGGCTTTCCTTCTGGAGAAAATTATTTAAGCCTACATCCCCCTGTATTTAACTCACATCCCAGGATGGCCTGATACCTGTCAGGATGTCAATCCTGATTATGTCAGGGCATATTAGGAGGGATACAAGCTAATCCCTTGGGAGCATGGGAGGGTCAGAGGGAACGATGCTTTCTCATGAGGGTAGCCCCGAACAGACTTGGTTAAAGCAGGGTAGCTCTCCAAATCTTCTTTCCAAGGGTCTGAATTTGGCTCATGTAAGAAAGAGTCATGGTGACTGCTCCTGAAAACAGTGCCATCACCTGTGATTATGGTTGCAGGAGATAGCTGTCTATGTGACTGTGGCACAGGGCTACAGAGTGTGAGCAGAAATAGGGATGTCGGACAAAGGTACTGAAGTAGAAAAGGCAACAACAGCATGGCTGTGCTGAGGCTGGTGGTATCTCATGTTTTGCACAGTCTTCAATCTGGCAGCAGACTGCTCCTAGCTCCTGGGCTGTATTTGCCCAAGAATCCAGCAGGGAGAGTGATGGCTGTCCAGGGCTACAGGCAGGGAAATGGCTGACTGCAATGGCTGACTGCAGGCATGCAACCTGCAAAGACATCCACAGCATTTTCTGAGCTGATTTCCATGGAACTGAATGTTCATAGGCCTCCTGAGGTCTTTATCTGTGGTGCTTGAGACATCTTGGGAGCAGGCTGGTGCCAGCTGCACCAGCCCTGCCAGAACCACACTCTGGCACCTCTCCTGCTCTGCAAGACAGGGCTGGTCAGTAAGGTCAACTGTGCCTGGCATCAGGAAGGGGAGGTAGAGCCCTAGGTAGGGAAGGCCATATGGTGGAAATGCCTAAATCCCATATGTGCTTATGGAGGAGCATGAAGAAATAGCAGCTGTGTGAGACCAGCAGTCATCAGGTGCCACTTGACCCATCCATGTACCTGGAAGGACCTTACTCTTGGTGGCCATGCTTAGTCATGGTGATGTGCTGCTTTTGGCAACTGTTTAACCCACTAGTCCCTCTCACCTGAGCAGTTAATAAATCTCTGTAGCTTATCTCAACCTTATTCCTAGCAACACAATAATTTGGTTTAAAAACTGCATGTTGAACTCTGGGTCTTTGCTGGAGGAGGGCATGGAAGGTTTTTCTTGCCTGAGGTTTTTCTTGCCCCATGGCTCTCTGGATTGAACAATTGCAATTCTGAGTCCACTGAAAAATGGCAGAAGCATGACTTAGTCTACGAGAATAGTTGGTTTCCTTGAGCTTTCTGCTTTGGCTGTCTGCTTTCCACAGGACTTTTGGGTTCCAATGCCTGAAGGAGTTTGGTTTCAGGGCTGGCACTTTCCCCCAGAAGGCTGAATTACAGGCTCTTGCTGATGCCGGAGCACTCGTGTCAGGGGAGATTCAAGAGTGAAATCTGTGTTGCTGTCCTGGTTTGGTGGCAGGTTTGCTTATTGTATCTCAATCCCTCACAAGAAGGAATCACTTCTGATGACTGTGCCAGAAGTTGATGAGGAAAATGAGATTCCAGTTATTTCAATTTCCGTGTGACCCTTCTTTTTGCTTGCCTGGCCTGGGAAAGTTCTCAGGTTTTATCTCCTATATTTCTTTCATCAGACAGCTGTTTGCAGGGCAATGGCATTAAATATCAAACCCAAGGACACACACATGCAGCCAAGCCATGTTCAGCTTCCCAGTGGCCCTCTGCCATGGCGGCTGACCAAGGAGACCCCTGGGCAAAGAGTGAAAGGGAGCCCCCAGGATATTTTGGCTCCGGCACTTGTTCGCATGCCAGTGTCTCCATTACACTCGGATGTTCTTCTGTGGCCCAGGGCACTTTGACCATTCCTGCATTTCTTGTCTTTATTATTATTTATTATTTATTATAATATACACTTACATACCATATAATGTTGTTGACTGAAATTGTTTTTGTCGTACACCTAGGGGGAAAACGTCTCTCTTTGCATTGGCAAAACCAGAAGGAAAATGAAACATTCTCTAAATTCAATCCAATAAACCCTCATGAGTTTTCTACATATACACAAACACAATCAAACTTTCTTTTTTTCCTCTCTCACTGAGCTGTGCTGCAATGTCATTCAAGGCTATTCAGCCCTCTAGAATCCAGCAGAACAGCTAAGACAGGATATCCCTCAGGTGCAGGATGACCAGGCAAGCCTTTCAGGTGGCCCTTCCAACCCTCAGGGACTTCTTGGAGCAGGGCCTGTGGGGCTGTGCAATGCAGCAGCAGAATGGGTCAGCAGCCTCCCCCAGGACTACTCACTGGCAACTTGGACTGACTGGGTATGCAAAATATCCCCGTCTGTTGCATTTCTATGGAGGGATAGGGGTGCTGTGCTGCCCTGTTCCTTTCAGCTACATCCCTCAGATGTCAATAGGGAGCATCATCTGAAAGCAATGATGTGAATTGTAGTCATCCATGTGGCTGGGTCAAATGAGGACATGCTACTATTTGCATAGGAAAATGGCATCTTTGCCTCCTTAGGGAGAGGAAACAGCAGCAGGTAAGGATTTATCCAGTCATTCACCCAGGACAATCTGGTTCTCCAGCCCCACCATCTCCAGGGAGAATAGGATTCAAAGGGACTGAGGGCATTCCCTGGAGTGAAGCTCGTGGCTCCAAGGTGGGTGGCCCCGCCCAGGGAACGGGACTTACTCCACTCACTCCCTGCTCCACAGGTCACGCTGACAGCCGAGACCGATTGCAGCTACATCACCTGGCCGAGGAAGAAGCTGTATCTCCTCCTGAGGAAGGACCGCTACATCGCCCGGCTCTTCTCCTCCCACCTGGGCTACGACATCTCGGAGAAGCTCTACTCCCTCAACGAGAAGCTCTTCGCCAAGTTTGGCCTTCGCTTCGACATCCGCTTGCCCAGCCTGTACCACGTCCTTGGGCCAGCCTCCTCCGAGGGGGAGTCGGAGGACTGTGAGGAGCTGTCCCCTGGCTCTGGCCGGGCCAGCGCCTCTGAGCCACCGCCGCAGCCACCGCCACCGGCTCCGCGCCCCCGGGCATCCCGGCCCGACAGTGACCTGCTGGGTGAGGACTCCACCAGTCTTGTCTTGGAAGATTTTGCTGAGTTGCCGGGGTCTTTTATGGACTATGTGAGCGAAGGGGAGTATATGAAGTGAGGGCACTCCTGGCACGGGCACACCTCACCCTGTGTGGGACCCTCGCGTAAGTACCCACTTGCAGAGCAAGTCGTTCCTGTGATGCATCTGCCTGGACAGAGCGCTGGCCCCATTTGCCGTGGGTTTGCACCTCTGCAGTGGGTTTTGGCCTGCTGCCCAAGGAACCCCCAGAAGGTGGGCTCAAGCTCTGTGGTTTTCCTAAGGAAATGCAGCAGGGCAGAGGCTTGACTCCAGACACCAGCTGTGCTGTGGGGTAGAAGGGCCAGTAACCTAGCCATAGAAAGCTCTTCCCTGCCCAGTTCTCTCCCCATCCCTGAAGAGGGGGAGAAACACTGAAATGCTCTCCAGGCTGGCAGGTGGTACACGAGTGGTGAAAGAGAGCTGTGCCAGGAGATACTCCAGTATTGAGCTGAGCAAGAGCTTTGCAGGTGAGGGAGCCCACATCCTAGGAGATGCCAACAGGACTAGAAAGAGCTCCAGGATTTATAGCAGACTGGTGGCAAGGAGTTGCTATAAACCCTGCAAGTGCTCAGTCTGGGCAGGCAGACAAAGCTCAGAGTCCTTCCTCTCCCTGCCCACCACAGCTCATCCCAGCATTTGATCTGTCCTCCATGTTTCTGCTGAGTTTCATCTCTTCCAGATCAGTAAGGTGTTGAAAAGTCTGCCCTGGGTGGTATAGGTCTCACCTCCAGTCACCCTGGGTGGACTGACAGGTTAAATATTGTTTTAAGATACCCCAAACTCTGCTTTCCAGTGAGTGGGAATGAGATGCTCTTTTCCAAAATGCCAGCTTCTTACCCTATAAGGGAAAACATTCTTGTGCCTAGTGGCTGTTGTGGCAGAGGAACAATGCAGGCAAAAAGAAATAGATGGGAGAGTGGCTTGTGCTTGAAATCCAGATCCAAGTGGCCAAGAGAGAAATTTCATCCTGAGCTACTTTTAGCTAGCCACTGCATGTCAGCTGCTACACACCAGCTGCAGACCCCAAAATGTGCATTCCTGCTGCCGCCCACAATAATCCAGCTGCCAGGCACCAAGCTTGGGACTGGGATTTCTGTCCTAGAAGTGACCCCTGCATGTGTCTCAGTTGGGTCTGCACAGCAGGGAGGAAGTTGCAAGGCTGGGTGCAGCTGGGTGGCTGTCTTCCATCAGGCAGCCTTGAACACAGAGCAACACTGCACCCTGCTCTTCTCTGTGCCTGCTTGGGTCTACTTCTAGCTGTGCTGTGGACTCAGTGGCAGGGAGCATTGGCTCCTGGCATGAGCCCTAACAAGTCTGCAGTATTCTTCCTATTATCTGGGATATGACAAATACGGCCAGGGAAAGAACAAGTGTATTTGGTTTTGGCTGAATCAGATCAAGTTAGCAAGAGCTTTGATTAGGGTTTTGTTGTTGGGGTTGTTTGTTTGGTTTTGTGTAGTTGGTTGTTTTCTTTTTTTAAGGAGGCACAGAGAGAAAAAAAGTAAATCCACATTTGTCTTAGGAATGTGAAGCCCCTGGTTTTGCTCATAGGCTGCTGGAGATATGAATTTGCAGCTTTTTCAGTCCTTACTTGGAGAGGCAGGAACATTGAATCACTTCTGAAACATCCATCCTTCTAGCTGTTGGAGTGTCTGTGAAAACATGCAATCACAAGTGAATGCAAGTAGTGTTGTGAACATGGCAAAGTCACTTTGCCTGTGCTTTGATTCTATTTTGCCTTCTCAGAAGGAGGATATCCATTCTCAGATAACTGGTAGAATTCTCCTGGCTGTTCAAGCTCAATAAAACCAGCATTTCAAATGCAATTTAAAACAGAAGGAGGAAAGTAAAATTGTAGCTTTTTTTGAAAAATTTCCACCCATTTTTGGCAGCGAGGCAATACTGTGAACATACACACAAGAAGGGTGTGTGTGTTGGGCAAAACTTTGCTACACAGCAAAAGGCTATTCTTTCTTTCACACAGTCCTGTTGTGAGCTGGAAGCTTTTGTCTTTCTAGATCTTGTGACTGAGACAGTATCAAGGAGTGCTGCAACTGGCAGTGGAGACGTGCAATAAAAGCAGAGATGTTTAGAGGCTTGTATTTGAGGTGGGAGAGGAAGATGATCTTTCTGGTCTGTCAGTCTGGAGACAATTGACAGCGTGGTATTTGTTTTTTAAGGTAATTAGACAAGGAATCAAAAGCTCTGTTTAGTGTGTTCATAACGGTGGAAGGAGAGCTTCCCCATTACCCTACTTGGCACTTGTGTGTCCCAACCACATCACATCACACATCACATCCCAGCAACACAACAGCAGTTCTCACACCTGGACAACGTGACAACATTCCACGGCGACTTGAGTGCCTCACCACAAAAACTAATGATACAGAGGGGCTCAGGTTTTCCCTCTGTCCAAACATTTGTCACAGCTCAGCAAATAATCCACGCAGGTCTACCATGGCTCAGGTAAAGCACTTTCATAACTTTTTCGTACATCTGTAGTAAACAGGGAAATCCCCTGCAGTGTCGTTGTTCAAAGTAAGTCCCTGAAGTCAGAGGTCCCCTGGGGCTTTCCCCTGGTCTGCACTCTCATCTCCTTCCCCGGGTAATTCCCAATGTGGGTAATCACTTTGCAGCTCTCTGAACTCCCCCTGCTGAAATGCTTCAGAGGGTCACTTTCCTTTTCCTTTTCTGTCACTACAACAGGCACCTTGCAACACTACAGTTCAGGAGGGCAATTCCTGAATGCCCAAAGTGCTACAAAGGTCATACACAAGAAAATATTCATGGAAGATATGTTGGCCTACTATTCATGTCATCTAGTTCCTTGAAAGCATTTCTAGTCTGCTTATGAGTGAAATGGACTGTGATATCCCACTGATGAGCACATTCTTTCTCTAAGGAGGATGCTGCCTGTTTGATGGAGGCAGGTTCAAGGGTTCTGTTCAGTACTTACTTTAGCAGTGTACTGCTGTATAGCTCAGTGCTCCAGAGGAAATTAAGCTTTATTCCTTGCATGGAAATTTAAGCAACCAAGAACAACCATCTTTTTCTCCTATTCATATAGCATTTCTTCTAGTTTTTTGCTATCAAGTGCTTACAGGAAGTGTAGCTGTTGCTACCTGTTTTTTTAGTTACATCTTGGGCTGCCTTTCTATATGGTGGGGGAAATGAATGGATGGGTGCTTGATGGTCTGCAGCTTGGTCTCTAAGTTAGTAGTTAACGTTTTGTACCTGCTTTGAGAGCAAAAGGAAAGGAGCTGTGGGCTTTGTGTAACCAATATCACAGAAGGCACTTTGGGAGGGTTTGTTTTTGCCATCTCAGAATGGGTGCATAACCCTGTTTCCTGATTTATCAGTTTTTGAAGAATTACACAGTTTTGCATGCTCATTTAGGAGGGGAGGGGAGAAGAGCAGGTAATGGTCGGCTCCATGAGGTTTGTGTCTTGGAAAAGTTTGAAAGTATGATAGTAATGGTGTGCTCTCTTTCTCTCTCTCTCCCCTCCCCCTGCCCCTTCCCTCACCCCCTTTTCCTCCCTTTTCCACTGTGTTCCTTCTGCAGCCTCTGAAAACCATCTCCAGAGTTCTCACCCTCTCTGCAAAGGACGAGCCCCTCTGGCTCCCACTCAGACCCCCGAACTCTAGGGAACAACAGGCTGTTTTGATCCCAAAGCTCCTCCAAGGGAGCAGATGCTCACACAGGTTTTTGACCAGAGACACTCTTTAGCATGCAGAGACGTCTGCCTACACTCAGGAGCACATGAAGCACATGCTTAAGACTGCAGTGTGACACTCCAGCCCCTCCCACCCCATGGCTGTTCACCAGAGCTGCCTTCCCCAGCGTGCTTCCATGGTTTGTTTTCTAGTCCTGCCTCTCTGAGGTTGTCAGCAGCTCTGTCACCAAAGTGCACCAATCTCATGCAAGCAATACCAGCCTGCTTGCAGAATCTGTGTTCCCTTTGGTTCAATGATTCCCATTAAAGTCAGAGATGAAACTGCTTGTGTTTCAGAATTTGAAGAGGGAGAAAGCAGCTGGAGGGAGGGAGGATTTGAAGAAGGGAGACCACTTGAGGTGATCTCAAGGCACAGAGTGGATAGGGTGAGGGGAAATGGGCCACCTGACAGCTTTGGTAAAGGGCTTGCAAAGGAGAGTCTGATGATATGCATCTCACTGGGCATGCACTCTAGTGAGACCACAACTTACTTTGCCAGGAGTTAGGATTTCTCATTTATGATGAGCACAACTTCTCAAAGAAGCTGATGAAAAAAGACTTCTGGTTGGTTGTTTGCACTGATTCTTGAACTAAGAAAGAGAAGGAATTGAGATTGGGAACGGGTGTAGGCAAGAACCCTTTCTTCTCTGTAGTTAAGGGGGTGTGACCTCAGAGTGCACAAACATCAAATGAAAAAAGGAATGGATATAAAACATCTGTGAAGAGAGTAGCCATTGATAGGAAGGACAATGCCTTAATGAAAATAGTGTAGAGATGGAAAGCCTCTTCCAAGTTCAGCTGCAACTGGATTTGTCTCATGAGCTTCCCCAGCCATTTCCTCAGTCAAGGAATTGGAAGTACCTGTGGAGGAATCCTCTGTCTGGCAGAGCCTGGTGCAGTCAAGTTGAGCAATGCCTCTCCAGGGCAGGTATTCAGGGAAAGTGCAAAGAATGTTGGTTCTTCTGTTAGCACAGGGAAGGGTGTGCCCTTCAGTGCCTCTGGGGCATGTTGGGGCACAGCCATTCTGCCTGTGGGTCTGGCTTTGTGACAGACCTGGGCTGCTGGAGGCAGCCCCACCTGCCCTGCCCTGCTCACACAGGGGCTGTGGCCCAGTGTTTGGCCTGTCTTACAAGTCTCAGCTTGGCAAAACCTGTGCTCTTGGGATCTGGCACTCTCGCTGAGGGTCTCTGGAATGCTGGGTATGTGGGATCTGTCATGTACAGCTCCTTGCACTGCTCACCTTTGCTCCCACACCAGAGCTCCACACCAGGAGAATGGGGCTGCCCCAGGCCTGGGAATCATCCTGCTCATGGTCATTTCCATGTCAGTACATTGGTGCTTCAGCCTGACCCCACTGCCTTTCACAGCTCAGAAATGTCTGCAGCAGATTGACACGAGAGCTGTGGGTGTCCCTTCTGCAAAGGGACTGAAATGCACAGTGAAACTGTGCTGAGGTACTTTATACACCTGCCTGGAGCAGTGGACAGGCTGGGCAGAATTACACACTGCCCTTCACAGGTGCCTGCTGAGTTTATAATCCAGTCTCCAAAAAGAAGCTCCCAAGAAACTCTTCAATCATAGTGCCAGCTAACATGGATCTCTCTCAGGTTGTCAGAGTCCAGCTGTGTCCCCCTCCCAAGGGTGTGTTGGAGATGGTGTTTGTCAGCTGTCCTTCCAAACAGCCATAAAGCAGGGCCCAAAATCTCAGATGTGAACTGAAAGCAGGAGCTAATCCTGCTGTGGAGACACTAGACAGGGTCCACACTAGACAGGAGCAGGAGTGACAGCTCATGGCAAATGACTTGAGACAACTCTTCATGGCAAGAATGCTTTTAGCATGTCCCTCACTCCTGATCATGGAATTCCTGGTGCACTTTTCTGTCACTCATCGAAGCCAGTACAGGGAAGCAGAGAAAATGGTCAACAGAAGATGTGATTTGTGAGTAGAAATTATGAAACGCTTGTCATCTCTTTAATTTGCATGGTGTGGAAAAGGTGTGGGTGTGTTGTTTTTGTGGTCATGCATCCCACTGTAATCTTTCACCAATTATTTCCAGACTTGGCTGTGCTGAGTTCCTGGGACTAATTTGTTTTAGGTGGCCCTGTGGCTGCAATGCTCCATTCTCCTACTATCTTCTATTCTGGGCAGATGGTGAAAGCAGTGCAAAATTGGATGTGAGAGCTCTGTGCTGCTCCTGGTATCTGCTTCACTTCATCTGAGCTTCAGAGAGAATTATGTGCTTGAAATTAATATTTCAGCTGCTCTGAAAGCAGCTTGTAGATGGATCTAGTGGGTTTCCCATTGGAGTTCTGGCTAAGAATGACTCCTTCCTGTGCCAAACTTGGACCACACCTTTCCCCTTTCTGAGTAAAAATAATACCTCTCACCTTTAATATGAAGATTTCAGGACAGTTTAACATAAAACACTAATGAATTATACTAATACTTGCATCATGAAAATAGTGATATGATCTACTCCTTCTTTCATACAGATTCAAACCATGAGATTGAATGACTTTCCTGTCTCACTTTGAGACCTGGGTACAGAACCTGTGAGACAAAAGTGTCAATCCAGTCTTTTAACTGGAAGATTTTGCTGTAACCAGTTAGCCTTGTATTTGTCAATCTGCCACACACTTCTTTTCCTTGATATCTTGCCCCTAATGCAGGCAGTAAAAAACCCACCCAGTTTTATGGTGAAAGTGTCATCTGGGAGCAGAGAGCAGCAATAGGTTTAAGACTCCATTCTGGTTCTGTGTATCCTGAAGGCAGAGCTAGGCACAAGCCGTAGACAGGTCATAGGAGATGTCTGTTTTGCTGGGGAGGGTGAGGTTCTTGGGCAGACATGACGTTGTCCTGCTGTGGGAAGAGCACAGAGAAGTCAGGCTGGGCATTGGCAGGTGGAGGTTGCTATCCTAACACAGAAGCAAGCAAAGTGCTGGACCTCGCACTGCTTTGCAAGGGACAGTAAATGAGGTGCTGTGCCCTGGCTGGGATGAACTGGCTGGAAGGGCACGTATGGGCTTGTGTCCTTCACCTTTCCCTTGACCTCACCAGCACAGTGACAGGAGCTCAGTTGTGAGCCTGTGCAACTCTACAGCCTTCTATCTGTATCAAAGCCAAGTCCAGTGCTTCCAGGGGTGCAGGCCAGCACCTCTTTCAGCCAATGTGCCTTGCTGTCCCATTCATAAGTGATAAAAACACATCGCATCCATCCCAGCTCTGGAGTGCAAAACATGCTAGTAAGGAATAGCCCTTGTATTCAAGGGAGTACCTGGTATTTATACAGGAATGCCTTTTTTTTCTTCCCCTCTCTGGGACTACTGGATATATTTTTACTTCAGCCAGAACTTCAGCCTCCTTACTGTCCATCAAAACAGAATTTGAACCTGCTTTGATGTATCCACTGGCTTGCTTCAGCCTTGACCTAGCATTTAAGAAGCAATGAAGATGGAGAGTTTAATGTGCCAGTGTAGAACCAGCTCTTTTGTCCTGCCTGCAAGAACTTTGGATCTACAAAACTCCAGTCAAGAATATTGTATTATGGAGAAGACAATTATCTCTCTCAGGATGAGAAGGACTTGGCTGCTTTTACTCCAGGAAAGGTAACTTTGGCTGAAGGTATATACTCTACCATGTCTCACCTAGAAAATGCCAAAATGGTTGTCTGTAACCTTAGTGTTTTATAAACCTTGCTGTATAAGACACAGAAATATATTATTGGTCTTCTGTTGTCTCATCCTGAAAAACATTCACATGTCATGTTTTAGATGGGGGCCCATAGTAGACAGGGGAAGATGGAGAGGGCAAGCAAGGACAAAGGAATAAATTCTAGTTAGTACAAGCTTTTGCCATGGTTTGGGACTTAACTATCTTCCAGGTGATGTGAGTCACAGCCCTATTTCTTCCATGGCACAACACTTTTATCCTGGGGGAAGAATTTTAGAAAACTCCTAGAAAACTACCTTTGTAGCTTTTCTCTTTCACAAATACAAAATGAGTTACATAGGGACACAGAGGTGATGGCAAAAAGACCTCTTTATGTGTTTCCCTAAATAGGAAGTAAAATGCATTGCTTCAAACCACAGGCTTCATCGATAGGCTCAGTGCATCCCTGCAGGACATTCCTGAGGCTTACCTGCTAGTGAGAGGCAGTGGTGCTACACAGAACTTGCCAACAACAAATGGCTCATCCTTGCTCCAAAAATGATTCTTGGGGATATACTTCAGGGTCACACTGTTTATCTGGCAGAGGGGAACTCGGTGGGCCAGCAGATGTTTGCCTGTCTCCTCGTCCTTAGGTCTGCAAGGCAGGATGAGAGATGGGAGGGATGTGTTCAGTCAACCTGCAGATACAGTCCATGTGCAATCCATGGAAACACTGGAGGAATCTGCAGTATGATTGTGAAGCCCTCGTGTAATAAAATTGAATTAGAAGACTCATCTGTCAGAACAAGGCATTGCATGAACGTCCTACAGGCTGTCTTTCCACGTTTTATCTCTGTATTCAGGAATATTTCTGAATAAATATCCTTCCTTCCATCACCAGCTCTTCTTACTGTTGCATATTGATTGAAACACTGCTCAGCTTGCCACAGAGAGGTAAGTAGTAGATAAGTCAACATCTATGAAATGGTGAATGGCATGGATGAGGATCCGTTGTTCATAATTTCTTCCAGTACACAAACTGGGGTCCTCAAAGAAAGCTAAGAGGTGGCAGGCTCAAAAAGAATGCACACTGCACAGAGTACCACTGCTTTCAAGCTGTGAAAATCCTTGCTTTGGGATGTTGTGAATACCAGGAAGTTTACATAACTATGAGTCAAGGGAGGGGGACTGGGCAGGTTTGTGGAATACAAAAGCTAGTAAGGATAAAGATCTCATCTTTGGCTCTGAAATGTAACTTGACACAGGGAAACTCTTTGGGGAAGTACTGCTACATGCTTACACAGATATTTTTTTCTACTCTTCTCTAGCTACTTGCTTTTGATCATGTTGAAGGTGGGATGCTTGGACAGAGGGACCTTTGTCCATCTCTATGCCCTTAGCCAGGCAATGTGAACTGAGAAATGACAGAGGTTTGATAATGAGCCAATGACCAGAGCCCAGTGAGTTGTGTGCCACAGATCTGTGCTGCCCAGGTATTTTAAGTCCCTTCTATGGAGTCCATCCAGTGGGCCTTACAGTTAATCTAGTTGGCACCTCCTAAAGCTTGGGGATCATGGATTTCCTTGTGCTCATGAAGAATGATATATGTTCAGCTCACTTGGCATGGTCCCAGAACCACCTGTGTCTGTTTGGTCAGAAACATGATGGCAGGGAAAGGGGAGAGGTGACAAAAGGGTCAGGAAGACCCTACAATTCTGCTAATCAAAGTAACTCTCGGGCATGTGGTGGCCAGCAGCACTCACAGCAGCCAACACACACCAGCACACCCAGTCCCTCCCTTAGACTGCAGCTGTAGGTGCTGGGTTTTGTGTGTCTGTGTCTGGCTTGAAGCTGCTAAAAATAAGAAGCATGGCAAAATTGTGGTTATAAAAGTGAATAATGGATAGCAAATGGAGGCCATCTCTCTATGGCATATTGTCCATGGACAGAGGAATGCAGTACAGCTAACCATATCAAAAGAGCCACTCCTGGCACTGACACTTGGTCCAATCCTGCACAACCTTTGGATGGATTTAAAAGACTTGGCTGGCTTCAGAGGTAGGTTTTCTTGGATATGGGGGATGATGTCAAGGGATGTGTAAGCAGACAGCAGTGCAGCTGGGAAGAGTCCTGTGTAACAAACTCTTCTCTAGTCAGGCCCATGTCAGCTACTGAAGCTTGGGGACGTGTCTCTTGGGGCATTCTGAGCAACGTGTGGGGAGGAGTGAGAGTGGAATGGGTATTTGGGAGAGGAGATGAGAAGGGCAGTGTGAGGCAAGACACAACCATGTCAGTCCTTTGCTGAAGGTCTGAGACTAGCTGAACACTCCCAAGTAAGTGCCTCTGCACTTCTGGGAAACTGCAGGATGATATACATGACAGATCATCTGAGATAAGTCACTGATCGATCAGTGTCTGAACTGTGATGTGAGGATCTATGTTTAGATGCCCATTTGATACTCTGAGCTTGACTGCACTGAGGGGCTGAGCTTTGCCTAGAACAAATTTGCCCTTTGCTACTAGTGGGAAATAAAAGGGATATTTTCAATTTGATACTTTCAAATCTGTAGGTTTATTGCTCTAAGCAAATTTTTCAGTTTAGCCTTGTGCTTCTAAGAAAGGCATTTAAAAGAAAGCCAGCTGCTGTTCTCCCCTGCCGGGCATCTCTGGATAGGTTACCCTGCTCTAACTGCACTGTCTCATTAAAACCGGAGGGTACAGCAAAGCCTCGGGATTGCCTGCCTGGCTCACTTCCCCGGGCAGCCTTTCCCTCTAGCGCTCACATGCCTCCTGCTGGACTCCCACCAAACCTAGTGTCCAACAACTGCCGATGGAAGGGCTGCACGAGTCCTGCTCTGACCTGGCTGTTACTGTTTCTTCCCTCCTGCATATGTGGAAAAGGCAGATTCCAAACCAGGAGGAGTTGAACAGACCGAGCTCCACCAGGCTGGAGTACAAACCCAAATTGTGGTGCCTGGCTGGAAATCCGTGACCAACCCATCTGTGTCACCCTGGAGAGTACCCTAGGGTGTGGCTTCCCCTTCCCCATTTCTCCCCCCTGCCTCCTGGTGCCCATGACTGAATCATCAACACGATTAGCTGAGGTCACAGTATTTTTGCCTAGCAGTAAGGACTGTGTAGGAGCCAGCACTGGAATCCCTGTGATCCCAGGAGAGCTGGCTAGGACTCTTTAGCAGGCTGCTTTCCTGCTCTCTGAGGAAGCCAGCAGCATGTACTAGCCTCGTGGTTCCCAGTCCAGAGCAATGGATGAGGAGTAGGAAGAAGTGAGGAAGGCTCTGGGGAACTTGTGGTGGGGAAATCCCCAGGTGGCAAGAACTGTGAAAGCTGTGGAGTCTGATCTTTTAATTCAGACATGGTCTGGCAGAGGGTAGTGCTTTCAAGAGGAATCTTTCTGTCTACACAGTGGGTCTTGGTCCCCTGCCCCTTGCTTTTGCCCGCAATGGGAGTGAGAGCATTACTGCAACAAGCTACTAACACGTTTCTAATTATGCTGAGGTGCACTTGTCTCCTCTTTGGCACTGCTGTCCTCTTGGGCATCAAGAGAAATATCTAAGCCACCAAGTGCATCTGCCTGGAGCCTCTAGTGGATTGGGGTCTTGCTGTAAGCCACTCCTGCCTGCCAGAGCAGGGCTAATAACTGTCTGACAGTGATTGCAGTTTGAAGTGGCGCCAGGTCAGGGTATGGTGTGGAAAAGGAGCCAGCGTAGCCACACAAAAGGATGTAAATCTGGGGCTCCCAGGGTGTTCCTACTCTTTTGTGCACTTGGGAAAGACATGGACCCAGTCAGGGTTACTGAGTAATGGTAACACATGCTTGATTCTTGAGGGCATTTAAGGAAAATGTGGAGGGACTCAAGAAACAGGTGGTTAATCACTCAGGGAAATACACCGTTTTTATGCTTTTCCTGGACTAGGATAAACATCTTTACTCATGGAGACTGGAAGAAACAGGTCAGAAGCATGCACTGTCACTCACATGGTGATCTTTGCTGTGTCCTTGGTGCCGTTGCTGCTGAAACTGATCTCAATGCTGGTGACTCTGTTTCTTCTCTTCAGCAAGTGGAACTCAACCAGGCTGTGGTAGACTGAGCAGGAAGCAAAGAATGTGGGAGTGAGGACATGTGCAAGCTGCAGGACCTACCCATGACAAAAGAGGGGTTCTAGCACTCATTCCCTGGCCCTACCAGCAGAAAAGATTAAACAGACATGAGAAACAATCAAGTCTCTGTGCTATGTGAGGCACAGGGGGCATGTCTGTATAGCCCCAGTGTAAACAGACAGGCATTTTCAATCCCTTTTACTTCAGCCCTGAAACCATATGGCTATGTTAGTTCAGGGCTGTGCCCACAGTAACAAATCTGTTGGAAATGGCTTTATGGAGGAGATGATCAGGGTTATTGCTCTTCAGTGGTGTGTCTCAGACCCCATGGCCCACAGCAGCTGACTCTGCTGGGGTAGTGTGCTGTAACTACCTGGGCTCCTCAAAGGATCTACTTCCTTGGTCAACACTCTTCTGGCTCCTTTTTCTCTCATGCTACTTACCACAGAATGGGGGTGAAGGACTGGTCATTAAAAAAACTTTCACTTCCTGAGGCAGCCTGCTCATGTTGACCCCTGCCTGCTCCAGCAGACCTGTGGGAGGAAAGGAAGTCAGTGCAGGGAAAGCCATGATGACAGAACAGAAATATAATAAGTCACCTCCTTTCACCCTGCCTGACTCCCCTATCTTGGCGAACAGGTCCCTTTCTGACACCAGTGCAAATCAGAGCGAGTACAAGTTTGTGGTGTCTATTTGACAGGTTAACATTCCCTCAGGAAACCTCCTCTGGCTACCCCAGGTAATTATCACCAGAGACCCTCTTGGTGGCTTTCTTTTCATTGCTCTGCTAACAAACTGTGCTTTCAGTTGCATCTGTGCAAAATGAGCAGAACTAAAGACTACCAAGTCAGGAAACTTGGTGCAGATGTAAATGACAGTGCAAACACAGGGGAAATTGAATTCCTTGGTCAAATGAGGAAACCACCATAACTCGTGGGCTGCATCATTGAATAGCTGGCAAAATGGTTTGGTGTGATGGGGAACAGGTGGCTGATCTGAGAGAACCTATACCAAAAAAGGCCTCACTTTGTGTTCCTCTGGTACCATACTGCAAATAGCAGCAGAGGGCACTTCCTCTCCTCATGCTACAGCCCAGTTTCAGAAGCCTAAAAGAGGCACCTATTACCTTCTCCCAGTCATCATCTGGACCCATGCATCTCTGGGGTGACCATGGCAGAAAAATGTGAAAAGGAGGTGACTCAGCAACAGTGAGTGGTGTAGAAGAATAGGACTTCAGGGTTGAGCTAAAATTTTGAGCTGCTACTCTCAACAAGACATTTTTTTGAGCTGATTGCCTATTGATTCTTGCAGGTGATTCTTGAAATTCTCTTTCAACACATATCTGGGCCCTAGGAAATGTTCAAAGATCAGAAATGTTCAAGATTTTGCTGTTCTACCTTGGGCAATATATGAACTTTTATAATGTGTCTATAGAAGCCTGGAAATGAAACAGCTTGCCACTCTTCCCAGAAACAGATCCAAAGCAAATCCTGCTCAGAGAATTCTGGACTGCATCCTGTGCTCTGCACTGATACCATCAGGAGTGTACTGTCATCTGCTCCAGGCAGGTCTCGTGCTGGTACTGTACCTATCCTGGGACAGGAGGACAGGAAGGGTTCTGCACAGTCCAGGCAACGACCATTTAGAAAATCTTGATGACTTGCACAGGGGAACCCCACGATGGGACAGGGATGGTTCAAGGCACTGATGTAGAGATGTACTGCCCGCACGTGATCACAGATCAGGAAGTTATAGCCTGCAAGGAAAAAATCAACCAGAGAAAAGCAACCATGAGCCTTCCTATCAGCTTCAGGCTTTTTGCTCATTCCCAAGGAACTGGGAGTGAAGGATCACTCTTACTGCAGTGATCACTGTCCCATTAATAACATTTTGCAGGGCATTTCTGTGTCTACAAGCCCAGATCCCACTGCAAGAAAACTTCTGCAGGAAGTTAGAAGTGTATCGATTTCTCAGGCTGAGTCCCTTAGAAGAGAGGCACCACAGGGCTGTCATGTTCCTGTCAGTGTCCCATCAGTCAGGCCATCAATCAAGCTCTCTGTAAGGGGGTGCAGCAGCTTTGACTTTCACCTGCACTGAAACCCCAGCTATGGGAAATGAGGTACCATAGGTATCCCAGGTAAGCTGACCCTCAACGCAACTGAGTCATACAGACCATATTTGAATGTTAATGAGTTCACACTGTTTACTGTGGGAAGTCCTCTTCTCTAGAAGAGAAGGACAGTAATTGTCTGAACTGTCTCTCTAAGTAGACACAACTTCCAGCATGAAAACAAAGAGCAGCCTTTGTTAGTGCTACCTAAGAGCCTTTCTAGCATTTTATCTCTGCTGAAGCTAGAGTTTTGTGTCACAGAGAAGCATCACCAAAATCGCATCTCTTGACAGTGGTGCTGCCAAGACACTTGATCTGTATGTGATTTTAATTTCACTTGCTTCTCGTACTGCTGACAAAAGAGGTGGGCTGTGAATGTGTTTGTCTTGCTTTGCTGACTGCCCTGGCTGTAGCAAGAGCTGCTTGCCAAGCAGCATTTTCACAGTCTGCTCAATGGCCATGAAAGCTCTTTGCTTGGCCAGAGAGTGTCCTTACCTGCAGAGATGAATCTGGGGCATCCTGGCTGATCTTTGCCTCCATTGACAAAATAATCGATGTGGCCTACAGGAATCCGGATGCCAAAATCTGAAAGGAGGGGAAATGCCACTTCATTCTCAGGCTTGGCTCTTCTGTAGGCTTTTTCCTACATGTTCATGACAGGTCCCAGTAACTGGTTGAGTATTAGTAGTACTGGAACCATCCCTAATGCTGGAGACATCAAGGTCAGATTTCCTGCTTCTACATGTGCAGGTTTGATGCATGGAGCAGAAAATGCTCTGGGCCCTGCCATCAAAATGTCTGGAAACTGTGTCTTAACCACCACCTGAGTGACTCTAGTTCTTGATTCTACGGAAAGGAGAACTAAACTGACTAATGTGGGATTATGAAGGATAATTGAGAATTGTGTTGGCAGAGGTTTCCCTGAGGCAAAAGGTGTGACTCAAAGGCACCACATTATTCTTTAGCAATGTGCTTTTGTAGATCCTTGGTGCTTTTAGAGAAGTCACTCTGTTGTTGCACCAGCTGTTGGTTTGACTCTCTTACCTTCCGACAGCACTCTCAGTGGCACCTTTCTTACATGAGGTGGGAAAAAAACCAAAAGTGAAACTAGACCTATAAATTCCCTTCACGCAGTAAATGTCCTGCCAAGCTGGTTCTGCATAAACTCACTCTGCTGCAGCAATCTCTGCCTGTCTGTTGTTTGAAGTACTCTGGGGTATGAATTCATCATCAAAGCCTTTCTTAACAAGAAACCTACTCAGAGTGAACTCAAACTCATGGTAGTCTGGCAAAAAGGGACAATGGCCTATAGACCCCTTAGCTGTAAGGATGTCAGGAGGAACAGAAGTCCAGGCTGAGGAAGAGGGAAGCCAGCTTACTGTCAGCATCAGTATGAATGGCTTCCACGAAGAGGGCATCCCCAGGATCCAGGCGTTCCTCGGGGCTGGCTCTGGTGTACTTAGGGCCTGCAGGATCCAGGGCTGTAACGAAATCAGACACCCTTAATAAGTACTCTTTAGACCCTCTCTTTCTTATTTCTGGACCAGTTATTTTATCTAAAACCTTAGTGCTAGGCAGAAATAATGAATTAGTCCCAGGTTTCAGCAATTAAGCTCCACAATAGTTTCTGCCAGCGCCAACTTCCACCACAGCTTCCATGCATTGTCCTCGCTGTCCCACAACCTTTTAGCAGTGTTTTAACTCAAGGTTCCAGGCTGTAAGGCCATGACTGGACTTTAAATAGCTCTGACAGAGTGGGTGCACAGCGTCTCTTAGAGTTTTGGTGAAAGACAATCCAACTTTTCAATGCCTTCCCAAATTGTACTGTCGTGTGTATTAGCACTATAGTCTGAGAAATATCACTGGAGATCAGCAGTTAGGTGGTGAATTCAGCACCCCAGGCATTAACCAACTCAGGAGTTACAGAAGTTTCATACTACCTAACAGTTTTAAAACAGAGGCTTCTGAGCGTTTTCCCCACAGCCCTTTCCCCCTTTTCCCTTTCTTTTGGGAGTGGGGGGGAATTGATGTTGGAAAGGTGCTGTCAGAATCGAGGAAGAAGCGCATAAGCTTGGATCCAGTGAGCCCTTATGATATTCAAAGAGCACTCCGAATGACTCCCCTTTCTTGCTCTTTCATTCTCTCTCTTGCAGGGCAGGTGAGGCCCCCAGGCTCGGTGTGATGATACCTGTTATCCGTCCCAGGCGGCCGCCGTGGAAGTGCCCCACCAGGCCCCCGACGTGTGCTCCGAGGCTTATCCCAATGATGTGGATAGATGTCCCTGAGACTCCCAGGGCCTGCAAGGTGACAATTACACAAATCATTGTTTCTACTGGAGCAGAAAGGTGAAATGCCCTGTCCCAGCCCACACAGAAGCTCTATAACTCTCCTAATGTAGGATTGCTTTTGAGGTGTACATTGGAAAACTAAATACTTAAGGAAATGATGGGTATTGATTGCCCTTTCTGTTTTTCAGTCTTTCTTCAGGTCCACAGATGCAAACCCAGCCCTAAGCAGGTTGGTCAGCACTGCAAACATTTCATGGAGAGTTTACATGTAGCTGGTGAACACAAGGATTCATCACCCTGGTTGCAGAAGTCTTGTTCAACTGTGCTTTGCATGAACAGAATGGGACACATCTAGGGATTTCCACATACTGGGAAGTATATCTGAAGCCAAGAGCAAATATAATATAGCCTCAAATCTCACTCCCTCCAGTTTCCTGGACAAAATTTGTCATCAGAAGAAGAAGACTGTCCAGTGAATATGGATCTGAGAAAACCCAAGGCAGGCTTTCAGTTTGATCTGAACTGGAGAGGCAGCTGACAACTGTGTTTTTTTTCCAGAAAATGTCAAAACTCAAAAGGATGAAGAAAAATGGTAGCATGCTCAAGCCTGGATTGAAGGAGGGGAAAAGAAATAATCTGAAATAAAAATCCACTTGTCCAACTCGTGGATACAGCAGGTTGGGAGCAGCTCCCTGTCCATGCTCCCTGCACTGGAAATGCACAGTAGCTTACCAGGAGCTTGCTGATGAACTGTGAGACGGCAAGGGCCAGCTGTGTGACATTTTCCACTGCAGAGGTATAGGCTCCTGTAGACCCATAAACCCAGTCCACTGCGATCACATTCACCCGGCTGCTGTGCAGTATGGCTTGGACAAGCCCTTCGATCCAGGAAGGTTTGGTACCCAAAGCCCTGTAGACTCACCAGAGACAAGGATGTTAGGTGTTCCCCAAGCAGGGCATGTGCCACCGTGTTGTTCACTGCTGCTGGAGCTTCACATGGCTCAGAGGAGGCTGCCAGACAGTGGCTGAAAATTATTTTTGTGCCAGACACCCACACCTGGAAACTTTTCTGTGGTGGTGTAATAAAACTTTCAAGAATGCTCTGATTCAGGAGAGAACCAGATGTTTTGATGACTGATATAACATTTGCAAGGCTCAAGCTGAGATCTTTCTCTGTGGTGATTCATTTCGCCACCACAGAGCCCGTCTGGAGTAAGTGAAGTGACTGAGAACACCTGGATCCTTCTCTGCAGGAAGTCCTTGGCCAGATCACCTGGCTTTTCACTGCTACATTTTCTCATCTCTCATTTCACCATCTCTAGACAATTTAAAATAGACACTATACCAAAGAATTCCAGGAAAACAAAGGAGGCTCTGTTCTACCCAGTTTCTCTAATGCCACCTGGTGAAGAGTGTGATATCTCACTTGAAGACAACAGATGGTTTTCTGAGAAGACCCTGCAACATCTGCTGTGGTCTCATCCTGGTTTTCTATGCACTTTCTATTCAGGCTTTTGCACTTCAAAATAAATAATATTATAGGGTCACGCCTGGCTGAAAAATGGCACAGAAGCTTGCAGAATGATGGCAATTAAAAAATAAACAAACCCGGCTCCAATCCCAACACTTTCAAGAATAGAAGGACAATCTGTCTGCCATTCTAAATGGCTCATTTATCCAGGCTATTTGGCATGAAATCCAAGAACACAATTTAAAGGGACAAGAATCTTAAATGACTTCTTAACTAAAAATGTTGGAAAAAGGAAAGAAATAGAAAGATGTGAAGGAAGAGAGAGAGATAAAGAGAGAAGAAAGGGAGGGAGGGAAAGGAAAGGAAAGGAAAGGAAAGGAAAGGAAAGGAAAGGAAAGGAAAGGAAAGGAAAGGAAAGGAAAGGAAAGGAAAGGAAAGGAAAGGAAAGGAAAGGAAAGGAAAGGAAAGGAAAGGAAAGGAAAGGAAAGGAAAGGAAAGGAAAGGAAAGGAAAGGAAAGGAAAGGAAAGGAAAGGAAAGGAAAGGAAAGGAAAGGAAAGGAAAGGAAAGGAAAGGAAAGGAAAGGAAAGGAAAGGAAAGGAAAGGAAAGGAAAGGAAAGGAAAAGGAAAGGAAAGGAAAGGAAGGGAAGAGAAGAAAGAAAGAAAGAAAGAAAGAAAGAAAGAAAGAAAGAAAGAAAGAAAGAAAGGTAGAGAGAAGGAAGAAAAAGAAAGAAAGAAAGAAAGAAAGAAAGAAAGAAAGAAAGAAAGAAAGAAAGAAAAAGAAAGAAAGAAAGAAAGAGAAAGAAAGAAAAAGAAAGAAAGAAAGAAAAAGAAATTCATTTTAATTTCTAGGTTTTTTTAGGCTCTAAAGGGTGTGAAGCACACACAAGAAAAGGCAACTGGTCACAAACTGGAGGACTTCAAGTTGTCCTGTAATGGGGGATATCAGCAACATTTTCCATCATTGGCCTCCCAGAAAATTCCTGGGTCCAGTTTGGGGATGAGAACCCCAGTCTGTTCTTAGCAGTTGTTTTGCATGCAGTCACTCTGCTGGGGAGATAAGATAAGAAGGTCACACAAGCAGGAGCATGCCAGCCCACCGACTGCTTGGGAATTCCCCAGCAGTGTTTAATTTACCAGTGAAAACTTGGTCACAGTGCTCTTCTTTCTCTCACCTGAAGCCATGGATGATGATTTTGGTTTCCAGGCTGTTGTTGAAGCTGTAGTTCTTGATGTCATCATCAGCTGAAATCAGCTCTCCACAGCTGGGGCTCGAGGAGGTGAACAGAAGAAATTGGACCTTAAGCTTGCTGCCCCGTAGGATATTGGCTCTCTGGAAGTCATTGCAGTGATGTCCTGAGAGTCTGTCTGTATTCCCTGCACAAGAGGGTGGGAGTGGCACACTTAGTCTGTGCCCATGCAACGGGAAAAAAAATCCCTCATTCTAATTTATTAGGAAAATGAAGGTAGCAATTTCACTTCTATTGATAAAGATTAAAAGTATAGAGCATAAATTAAAATGGGACAATGCTGGAAACTTTACCCAACTGATAAAGCTGTTTCTGTCCTTTGCTGGATTTCTAGCTCTGGGAAAGTAACCATGAATGTCATACCAGCTTTGACTTCTGAGTGTTGTTTTACCATGAGGTGAGTGATATTTTGCTGGGTTTTTTGGCAAACTGGCCACCTACATCAGCTACTAAGTACATTTATGAGGTGGCTGTTAGATCTTTAAAAAAATGGTTGCTGACAGGTAGTCACCACTGAATGATGGGTATATTTCTGTTCAAATTCTGGTAGGCTTAGTAGAAGGTAAAAATCTAACTGACAATTGCATCAAAACTCCAGAAATAAGTATAAGAATGCTGATGATAAAATATGAGAATGCTGATGAAAAAGCATGTTAATGATAGTTTCACAATTGATTCATTTACTGGATGAAAATGCTTTATGAGAAGGGAATGGTTGCTGACTTTGACCTAGGAAGGCACTTTGACCTAGACAGAAAAAAATAAACATCCAACCCGTAGCTAGTAAAACATCTAGGCAAATTTAGGCTAGAAAGCAAGCACAAAAGTTCAGCAGTGTGTGTCACTAGCAGTGTTACTTTAAGAGCTGGCGTGGTGACATCCTGCTGTAATGAAAATACACGCACCTTCCCTTTCTGGGCTGGAGGAAGTGAAACCACCTTGAATCTGACATATGATAAAATAATTATTCATTTATGTATTTTTCAATCAAACAACCAGCTTCCCAATTTCCCTCAGAAGATACTTTGCGCCAGCTATACAAAACATGGCCTATGGGTCAGCACAAAGGGGTGAGATTCAAAATTCAGATTCCCCTAGAAGGATGGGACTATCCATTACTGTTGTTTATTTCGGTCTTCCTGTGCACTGACAAGGAAGAAAGAGATAGTTTTAGAGATCAGCTTGGAAAAAATGTAGGTCATGAGCCAGTCCAGGTAGCAAAAGTGGGTCCAGTGCCAGCACAGTGAGTGTCAGAAATGGCATAAGATGAAGGAATCATCAGTAAAGGCAAGGCAGGAGATGCACTGCAGTGAAGCTGCAGACGATGTGGGACTTAGATATGATCACTATGGCAGTCTCGTTGGCTGTACAATTAAAGAAAGAAATCGAATTTTGGCAGTTGTTTATTTTCTCTCAGCTACTGCAGATCACACTTGCTGAGCTTTTGAAGCAGGAGATGCCACTGCCAGAGCCAAGCGATCTCTTTTCTGCGTCCTTACACAGAAGGGTAAACCTGAATCATTCTTGTAAGTCAGGTTAATAGAATTAAATCACTGAGAGTGATTGAATCAAAGCACAAGAAAAGAAAGGACCATTCTTGCACTACATTTTTTGCCCCCACACCTACCAAGATTATTGCAAGGACCTCTTGACATACAGCTTGTTTAGGGAGAATTGAATTCAGATCCTCCTCTGTAAAACCTTAAAACCCTTGCCAGGCACTCATGTTTTTCTTACCTGTTTGTGCTGAGCTGGGCAGCAAGAGGACAGCAAGAACAACGAGCAGCTTTCTCGTCGGATTTTCAACCATCTTCCTGTTCATCCAGTTCAAGTATAAGGATTATACAGGGGAAAACCAGCTGTAGTTAATGATCAGCTTGACTCTGTAATGATCAATCAGCCTGTGCACTTTTGGGAAAATGACCAAATTTGGATTTTGAGCAACTATGTCTGCTCTTATTTAACCATTAGTCAAAATTTGAAGCAGAGGTTTCACTGACTTTTTGGTTAAAGGAGATGGTGATCTTCCTTTCCTCCCTTCCTCCCTTTCCTCAAGGGAAACTTCTCACTTCAGAAGTCAGCCACTGAAACCTATCCCAGCAAGCGATAGAGTTACAGTGCTTTATCCTTGTTACCCAGACCTTTCTGCCAAATTCTGACTAGGGATGCTGGTTTATCACAAGGCTTCACAGTAAGTCCCTGCCAGGAAGATTCATATCAGCCTTGCATCTTATTTTCCTACTGCATTGCTCTCTTTCCTGTATTTCTACTTTTGGTCAGATACCTGTAACAGCCTAAATAAGGAAAACAGTGGATTACATCTGAAAAGTGAGGGGAAAGGCAGGCTAAAATGTGACTGGTGGTCATATCACCATAACATGCCCAAACTACATTTTTTAGGATGGGGGCACCCTTCAGTAATGCACCAGCATCATAAGCATGAAAATGCTTCAAAAAGACCTTTGAATAAAAAACTTTACTGCTTTGATGTATGCAGATGGAGAAGAGTAAGTGCACAACCAAACATGTAACATGACATTCATGATGTGGAGGTACCATATCCCTGGCTGAGATGGGCTTTCAGGTAAGGACACACCTGTATCCTCTGGGTTGGTCCATCGTGATAGACAAGGCAGCTTTACCCTTGGCTATGCTAAATAGCAGGAAGGGTAACAACCAAAGTAAAGTTCCCTGTCCAGGTACTAATCTACAGTGGCTTAGTTGAACAACAAAATGAAGAAATTTCTTTAGTTTGATCAGGAAGATGACCAAAGATGTTTCTAAAAGCATCAGACATTACTTTTCTTTAGAACTATTGGTGATAACAGCAATTTCCTTACCTCAGTTTGTTCCAGCTGAAGGCTTTGGGGCTGTTTTAGGCAGAAGATGGTTTTATTTCCAAGTCTTCTGAGGTAATTTTCTCCAGTTTTCAGTGAAAAGTTAGGCAGCCTCAGCTGCCTGGCCTGGAGGACTATTGAAGCTCCACCCCAGCTGCATCCTCCCAGAGATACGTACAGAGATACCTTCTGGCCCTGAAGCTCTTGCCTCCAGGATCAAGCTGGTTTATTGTCAGAGAAGCAGGTCCTCAGTGTCTCACAAATACGTGGTTGAGTTTGTCAACTCAATCAGTTTTCCAAGACTGAAAACTGCAATGCCAACAGCCAGGTCCTGGCTTCCAGACCACTCTTTGTCTTTCCATCCCCAGTACCAGATTCATCCTACTTTATCTTACATTTCTCAGATTGTAAGACAAAGCCTGTGCACTCCAACAGGCCCATTCCTTCTTTTCCAAGTCCTATGGAAACTTTGAAACACCGTGTAATATAAAGCAGGCACCAGTACTACAGCCCTAGAATTAAACAAATCTTTGGTCAAGATGGGCAGATCTGGTTTTATTTTGCGTATTTGCAGAGCTGTTAAACAACGTCCTGGCATTTAAAAATTCTGCAAATGCACAAAACTGGTGTTTTTTTAAAAAGAAATGTCTTAATGAAATTGAAAATTCTGTTTCCTGAGCAGTATTTTTTTCTGAATTCTCAGATTTAGTAATTCCTGGATTTTTTTTTTTTTTATTATTATTATTTATCATAGCAGCACACTTTGGTGACTCTTTATGCAAACAGCAAAAGCCACTCAAGTTACTCTGCTTACAATGCTCTTACTAGTAAAACCATTTTGGTATGAAGGGTTTTCTTTTCATTGCTTGTGAACTGTAATTACAGAGTAATTACAGTTATATTAATTCAGAAACTTAATGCCAGTCATTTTGCTTTCCAATGAGAGTCATTATAATTGCAATGGGAGCACTGTTGCAAAGACTTTCAAACCGCTTTAGATTACCTTTAAAAGTCCCTTGCAACGCACAATCATGAAGCAGTGTGATTTGCTTGAGAATGTCAGGGATAGTGGAAGCAAACAAACTTGACTTTATACACAAATTCCTTTAATTAAAAAGAAAATTTTAAAAATGTGCTGTCTGCACATTCAAGCAAGTGCTGAAACTGCCCAACTCAGCTGAAAGTGTCGAGTCCCCACCCACGAAGCAACAGCTGGCAGAGATGTATAAGCACTGCAAATACCCAATGGTCAAATGGAAATCTGATCACAGGAAAATTCAGTTAGCCTGGAAAACTAATTTTTGATACTGGAAAAAATGCACCAGACCCTGGGGGAAGCCAAGTCCAAGCTAAGCAAACGATGACTTCTCCCTGTGGCCTTTGCACTCAAAGAAGGGCATGAAATACACTCAGAGCTTAGTTCACTGTTCATTAAGTTCTGGATTCCCTCTAATGCTGGAATGCTTGGTCACAGAGCTCCTGTATTTTCTGTCATTTGCCTGAGAAGTAGAAACCAGGGGTCTGCATTAAGCATGTAGACTCCTGCGTATTGTTCCCAGGACTGACAGAAGAAGTGGGATTAGTTCTTATCTCAACAAGAAGCAATTTCAAAGTGTGTTCCAGCAATGACAGAGCAGGAAGTAAACATTAAAGTTTGTCTTGGCAACTGAAGAAGGGAAAACATGGGCAAATCAGCTTGGGTGGTCTGTCAGGAAAGGAGGAAAACCAGCCACCTGAGCCTTTTTGGAGTACTTTATGGATCTTCCACCTAGCATGCCTGTATAACTATGTATAAGGCAGAATGCATCCTTACCAGGTATTACAAAGCAGAGGAGCCTAGGTGAGGGCACCAACCTACAGGTTCAAGTTTCTCTTTCAGCTTCTCTGACATGTGAAGCCCTAATCATCTTCTACATGGAGCAGCTCAGTAGGAAGAACAGAGGCCTGCCTTAAATGCATGTGGGTGACCTCCTGTGCTTTCTTCCACCCTAAAATAACCTGTTTCAAAGTGAAACTGTCTGCTTCAGGTTTCTCTCTGAAATATTTCATGACCTACAGGAAAGTTGTAGTGTGCAAGCAACCTCCCTGCAACATGATTCAATTCAAAGCCTCTGATGTCTTGGGAGGACATTTTATCTGACAAGAGGATGAGTCAGAAGCAGAGAACATGTGCTGCTGCCAAGAGAGTGCTGCAGGAAGATGGCCATGTTGCATTTCTGGTGTAAACACTGTGACTTGGAGCTTTTACAGGGTAGGGGGCTCCCTTTGACACTTGTCGAAGATTAAGAACAGAGGGGGAAAGGTAACCAAGAGACAGAAAGCCTCCATGTGGGTTTCTGTCACTGAGCAAAAGGAATTTATGGGGTTGGCCTGTCTCCATTTGTAAGTTACATGTCATGACATTCCAACACAGCTATGGAGAAAGGATCAGTGTTATTTTGTTTACGTAAGAACTGAATGAGACAGCATTACTCAGTTCAAGATGCAGCGTCATTCCGGCTCATGCTTCAGCGATGAGTTAAAGGAGCTTACAGTAACTCTAAGAAGGAGAAGGAAAAAGATCCCTCAGTATTTACTCTGGAAGGACCTCTGCTTAGAGATATCCATGGCTGCCGATTTATTTATTTTTTTTTTCTGATTCTGTGGTGTGAAGTGCAAAGCTGAGGTGTCTCAAAGGGGTGTGTACAGTCTGACACAGCTGCTCATCAGCAAGTGGAGGCCTCAAGAGTACTGACTGAGAGATAAAGCTGTGGTGAGAGCATCCCTCGCAGCACTGTGCTGTGCTGGTGTTCCTCAGGACAGACAGACAAGCTGAGCATGTCTGAGCAGGTCTGAGCTGAGCACGCTTTGAGGCTGTAGGGTCTGCACCTGGACTCTTCTCAGCCAGGGTATGGCACTGGGAATGGGATGCAGGTGAAGGAGCTGAAGCATCCACACGGCATCTCACTGCCGTGAGAGGAAAGCTGACTCACAGCCGTCACAGGAATATTTGTCAGAGTACAAATTTTTCAATAGCTGCTGAGTACTTACATTTTCCAAACTGTAGTGGAGTTTTCCCTCTCTTCCTCAAAGACACTTAGTAGTGTTAAGAGGCCAGTCATTCATGAAACAGAATCTAAGTGTGTTTGAGTTTTGTGAATGGGCTTCTGAGCAGCTGGTGTCAAAGAAAACCCCTAGAAGTCAGGAGTGGTTTCTGTTGTATTTCTTTTCCTTCACTCAGCCCCAGAGATCTTGGGTGGAACGGGAGAGCGTGGCCAGGCTTAGCCTTGAGCCCAGCCCTCAAAAGGAGATATTTCCAGGTGTCCCTCGAAGGCAACAGCAGACATTTTCGGGAGCACGAGTGTCAAACACCAGCTCCAGGGAGTATGAGGAGCCGGAGGTGCCCCTGCCCACGGCAGAGTGGTTGGAACTGACCCAAACTATTCCGTCATCATTTTCTGAGGTGGTGGGCTGTGTGACGCCTGCTGAAATTCGTTCTTCACCTAACCCGCGCGGCTGCCACTCCACACGAAATTGATTTACTTTCAGGTTTTCAATTATCGGAGTTGATCCTCCCCGACATAACACCACAACTTCTTTCGCCGGCGCTTCTTGGAGCCGTCCCCCGGGAACCGCAGCCCCCCTCGGCGGCACCTCCCGGCACTCAGGGCGCCGTATGGCATCCGCCACCGCACAGGGCACGGGGGGCGGGCTGCGCGGCGGAGCCCCTTTCCCCCCGCGGCCCGGGCCCCCAGAGGAAGCGCCCACGGGCCTTTGTGACGAGCGGATCCGCCGGTAGGTGCGGATGTCAGAACGGGGCGGGCTCTGCCGCCGCCGAGTTTTGCTTTCCCCGCGAGCAGCGAGCGCCACAGCAGCGATGTGGCTGCGGGCTTCGCTCTGGTGCCTTACGCCGCTCCTGGGTAAGCTGTGAGGGCCTTGGGGACCCTCCCCGGCTCCTTCGCTATTCTCCCTCTCCCTCGGTGTCTCGGTGCGGCCCGGGGCAGCCTCGGCCGCCGCCGCCCGGGCATTGGGCGGGTTCTGCTCCGGGGATCGGGGGCAGGCGGGCGCGGCGGGCATTTGGGAGCTGCGGGCGGTTCCCAGGTGCCCGGGAGCTGCCCCAGGGGCCGCCATCCCCTCCGGAGCCCGGCGACAGTGGGCGGCAGCGGCTCCCTGCGCCGGGCGGATGGCCCCGGTCACCCCCTGTCCCGCCCGCGGCCGGCGGGCACAGCCGGGCGGCTGCCTCCCTTCCGCACCTCGGACTGGAGCTGCGTATGAGCCATCGGCACTCCGGAGCTCCCCATCCCATTCTCATTTCAGACATGTCCTACGGGGGAGCCTGCGGTGGGCATGGGTGGGATTGTTGTGATAGCCGCGCACGGGGGGCTGATTCCTGCCCCGAAGTTTAGCCGGCAGTGAGAGGCACTAGGGCAGCCTCCTCCTTGTCCCATCGGTGTGCAACCTTATTCTTCCGTGTTCTGAGGTGTTATGGAAGTCAAGGAAACCAGCTTTTACTGTAGGAGCATTCTCGTCATCCCTAAACGTGGAAGTGCTGTTTATTTTGTATTCTGTGTTCGTTCTTGCTCGCGGACAGAACGTCGAAGTTCTCAATCGTTTTGTGCTTGTTTGGGTGGGGTTTTGTGTTGTGTTTTTTTTTTTTTTTTTTTTTTTTTTTTTTAGCAGTTGGGTTTATTAGGTTTAATTTTTGTTGTTGGTTGGTTTTGCTTTGTTGTTTTGGGGGGTTTTATTGGTGTTGGGTTTTTGTGTGTGTTTTTTGTTTTGGTTTGGGGTTTTGTTTTTTTTTTTTTGGTTGAAGTTAATTATTGCTGTTGACGGCTGTTGAAATGCTAATCAAAGGACTTCTTAATCCAAATGCCACCGCTGTGCATTAGGAGCAAAATCCTTACATGCAGAGCCCTTGCACTGAGCTGTGAACATGAGAAGTATAAACAAAATCTATTCATTTTTGAAATTGAAGATGGATGTACAAACTTTCTTCTTGTCATCAGAGTGAGCTGCTATTGCTAGGTGAGCCAAAAAGCATGATTTAATCTATGAAGACCTTTTCATTCCTCTAGTCTAAGGGATTTGTTCTGACTTTGGGTTTTGGGGGTTTTTTTGTTTTTTTTTTTTTTTTTTTTTTTGGGAATTTCCTGCATGTGCCTAAAATAGGAGCTATTGTATCCTCCTGCTAAAAAAAGGAACTTCTTTTCTGCTGAGAGTTTAGAGCAACTCCCTGTGATTTTCTCCTCATACTATTCCAGAGCTCTTCAGCTTACTTTAATTTCTATGGAGAGATCCTGTTCTGTAAGAAAGAGTTGTGGTCAAGGTGTGCAGGTAGGACTAGCGGAGAAGCCAGGACACTGCACACCTGCTTGAGTCTGCCCACGTTAAGCCTTATTTGCAATTTATCTCACCTGCAGGGCTTTTGCTGAGTTCCAAATGAGTGTGACTAATGCATGATTAATTGAGTATCTTCTCTGTAACTTTTTCTGTGAGTCCACGCACTTTGTTACCTTGCATTATGTAAGTTGTCATGCAGCTGCTATTCTGCAGGTCTCAGGCCATCTGCTACAGACTTACCTAGAAAAAAAAAAAGATTCCAGGTTCCAAAGAGCATACAATTGAAGGGAAGGGTGATGATGTTTGGACAGCTGGAGAGAGTAATTGTGGCCGCAAGTATCATAATGTCCTTCTTTAATGGGAAACTTAGCTAGTTCTGTTGTCTTCTCTGCAAAACTTTGATTCTGAACTGGTTGATGAGGGCAGGAGACAGGGAACACAAACACTTTACTGTTGTTCAGTAAACTAAATAGGCATGGTTTCACACCATGTTTTTGTTTGTATGCTTACGTTTTTGCTGTTATGTGTGTGTTGACTACGTGTAAATATTTCATGTAAATTTTAACAAGACAAAATAATCTATCATCTCTCAACGTGAAAATCAAGACCCTGAAAATCAGACTGATCTGCCCAAGGGCAGAAGTAAATCAGTAGCAGTTCAACTTGGCATGCAAGTTCTTAGCCTTGCAAACACCTGTTTTAAACACACCCAGATGCTGTTGGTAGATCCTCATCCTTTGTCAGGCTTCTCCTCCAGAATCCTTTCTCCATCCAAATCCAAAGCACTGCACTTATCCCAGTCATGTTGCTGAATGTCTGAAGTAGGAGAGAAGATGTCCTTCTTCATTCCCCTGTGGAAGCCAGAAGTTGCAGTGTAGCTCTGGTGTTTTCAGAATTCCTACTCACCACATAGGGATTCCTGCTTTCACAATGTCAGGCCAAGTCAGTTTTTTATCTGATGAAACCTTAGACTTATCAATTACAGCACAAAGCCCTACCTCAAGGCTATGGAAGGACTTTGATTTTAGACCTACCAAGAGCATGCTCCTTCAGTTGTTGGAAGTTCAAGACAAAACTCTGTTCAGATTTGGGATCCTGGATGTTGTGTGTGGGTGGAAAGAAAGTCAATGTGGTATCTGTGGTGTAGTTCAGTGAAGCAGCCCGCACAGAGATCTTTGCATCCTCCCTGTGGAGGAGGGGAATAAATAATACTGCACCAACAGGGGGATCACAGTGCAAGCCACTCCTGTGGGGATGCAGTTATGTTGCACTGCAGATGGCAGCCAAACTTCTACTTGCTTTAGCTGCATCAGGATCCTGCCCCAAAAGCAAAGGGGATATGGGAAGTAAACTGGAGATGTGAACTAGAGCAGCTAGAAGCATTCTGCATCTGTAGTAAGGCTCATTGAAAGCCACAGAACTCTTTCAGTGTTCTGAGCATCAACTCTTTTTTATGCAATGTTACTGCTTTCTAGTTCTTGCATATTTAGATGGATTCCTTAATGCCATTTTCGTTGTATGTTTGCATTAACGGTTGCTTTGCTTCTCAATTTAACTTCTTTATAAAAACTGAGTTAAACTGAGAAAACCTGGTTCACCTAAAGAAGAAGTTGCCATCTCCAGTACTGAGCATAGACTGACAACGTGAGAGCTGATAAAAGTGATTTTTCTTTCAGACTTCTTCTGAGAGCAACCAGCATAGAAACCAAACTTCCCTCAATGTGGCTTCTTGTGTCTGCGTCGTTAGACAGTTCAACAAGTTTGGGCTGGCTTTTTTTTTTTTTTTTTTTTTATTATTAGTTTAAAATTTCCTCTCTTTTTTTTTTCTTTGTACACACAAATATATGCTCCTTTTTACATTTTTATTAATCAGAAATGCTCTGGAATTGGTCAGGGTTTCTCGGGTGTCTTTCCGCTCCATGAAAGGTGTCATACGAACTACATCATAAGGCATTGTGATGAATGGAGGAAAACCTAGACTCCTAACAAATTCAGGTTGTTTGTGGAATGTAGCTATTTTGTGTGTGTTGCTACTAGAAATGTCAAACACTATTTTAAATAGTATAAGTGGAAAAATCAGTTATCAGCACTGCAAAGCTGACACCTGGTTGTGTTGTCCTGTCCCCTTACTCTTGAATCTTCCTGGATAAAGAGAAAGTTATAAATTCCTCACAGAGGAAAAAAAAAATTAACCAAACCTCTGTCCTCTGATTAAAAATTCTTGATAAGGGCTGAGGTTGGCATGTCATATTAAAACCAAAATGAAGCAATATTTTTGCCATTGCTATTTAACACTACTAGGATGAACACAGTGAAAGTTTTTCTGATAGTTTCTTGCCTTAATATAATTAATGATCTTAAACTTTTGAAAGGCAAGATTATTTATTTCTGGATTCACAGACTTCTTTGATCCTGAGTGTGTTAAAGGTGTTCATAAAAAAAAAAAAAAAAAAAAAAAAAAAGAGGCTGGGTTTAGGTTTGTTTATTTTTGATTTTTTCCTTACTGGTCCTCCTTTCTGTTTACAGCCTCAGGAGAGCCAGTTGTCTGTGTTCAGGATAGTGTGACTGTGAGCTGGCTGGGTGATACAGGGTTTGTAAGAGACAGAGGTTGTAATTTGGGGTCTGCTTAAGCTGGTGTTGCCACAGGTCAAGAACAGTTCCTGTTTATGGCATCAGTTTGTGCCATCCTTTGTAAGCAGAACTGCAAAGATGATCTGGCTAAAAATGAACCTGATTGAAGAAAAGAGTTACTGAGACAGATATTTTCTCAGTGCTGTTGTTGGAAGAGCCTTACATGAAGACTGTGGTTATGCAGCATAGGAAGTGCTGCTGTCAGGATGCTGGGAATAAGTGACCAGAGGATTTGGAATCATAGAATGGTTTGGGTTGGAGGAGACCTTAATGATCATCCAGTTCCAACCCTCTGCCATGGGCAGGGACACCTTCCACTAGACCAGATTGCTCAGAGCCCCATCCAGACTGCCCTTGAACACAGCCAGGGATGGGGCATCCATTCTCTGGGCAACCTGTTCCGGTGTCTCTGGACTGCTTTCAGACTGCTGCTTTTTTTCATAGCTCAGGGCAGGCTTAAATGCAAGTCAGTTCTGTCCCTAAGCAAAGCCTAGGGACTGTAAATAATCAATAATCTGCAGGACACAATGACCCTCTGTAATACTTTACCACTGCTTCAAGTGATGATTCCCAGTCCTCTCCCTGTTCCAGTGCCCAACCATCCTTTGGGTGAAGAACCTTTTTCTAATATCCATCCTAAATTTCCCCTGACACAACTTCAGCCCATTTCCTTGGGTCCTGTCACTGGTCACCAGAGAGATCAGTGTCTGTCCCTCCTCTGTGCTCTTACCCTTGTTCTTCCTCATTTCCCTCACTTCTGCTCCATTCCGTGCACGAGCACTGGTGTTCCCACAGTGAGTCACATTTGGGAATTACAGGCCTTCCTTCTGTGTTTTTTTGTTTGTTTGTTTGTTTTGTTTTGTTTTTTGTTTTATGTTTTTTGGTTTTTGTTTGTTTTGGTTTGGTTTGGTTTTGTGTGTGTGTGTGTGTGTGTGTTTTGGTTTGGTTTGGTTTGGTTTTTTTGTTTTGTTGTTGTTGTTGTTTCTTTAGTTGGAGTGTGGTTGTGTGTCAAGTACAGCGTGTCAGCGGATTGCCCTGTCTGCATGCCTATTCCACTGCGGTAATGGGCAGACAAAAAAAGGGAGAAGGAGGAATAGGCAAGTCATCCCCATGCTTTTGGTCACCAGCATAGTTTAAAAATGACTGGATAGCCTCTACATGGGAATGCTGCCTGTTGTTGGGCCCTTGGCAAGGGATATGACTGAAAGTATGGATTTTGTGGGACCCAGGCCTGTTGGTAGGTGCCACCCTTGGGTCCTGCCTTTGCTGATGTATAGAGCTCTGTAGATGCAGCTCTGTATTGCCCAGGGGAGCAACACACACATCTGTGAAGGTGCTGCAGTATGCAGGAGAACGCCTCTGCTTTGGATGTTACATGTAGGATTGGCATTCATTCCTGCACAAATCTGAATTTATCTTGCAAGAGCCTGGGCTGCTGCTACATCTTATTGTCATCTGTGTTCTTTCTCTGTGGGCTGTAGCTTTTGCCCATACTTTTACACCATGGGTCTCAGTGCTTTCTTTCTAGAGTTTAGGAAGTGGGTTGTGTTTGTGGCCTGTGGAGGAATTAACAAAACTTATTGGTAAATATTCTCACAGTCCTTCTGGACTGAACACTGATTTCAGGTTTTTCTGCAGCTGGTGGTTTTGACAGTTAGGAAGGAACAAAATTGTCTGCTGGTTACAGCTCATTGGGGAATTCAGAATTTTAAAAAAGCTGAAGAGAGGGGTAGTTTGGAAGTTACAAATAAAAGAAAGAAAAAGAAAAATCTTCTCTTTAAAAAGCCCTACTCCTGAAGCAAATAGTTCCTTGCCATAAACTAATTAGTAAGGACTTTTCCACCCAGTTTCAGCAGATAGAATGATGTCTTAATGGTAATAGGAGAACCTAGCTGCTGCCTGTAGAGACCTAATATATACCTCTGTGCATTTCAAGTAAGTATTTGAGACCAAAAATATTAATGATAGCATTAAAAATAAAGAGGGTCTAGCTTACAGATGTTCTCCAAAATAAGTAGGTTTTATGTCAGCTCCAGGAAAAATAGTGAAGAAGGTCAAACCGGGTAGACAAATACAGTAATGAAGCATTTATTGCTGGTAAATTAAGTATTAAGTTCTACTTAGTCTTATGGAACATGGATACCTTTAGCATGCCAAAATGTTGAAAGAGAATTAGTCTGGGGAGTATTAAAACTTGAGTACAGTACTGAGTTGTGTGGGTCTGGCTGCTGGAGAAGTGGGAGCAGAAGATGATGTAGACAAGGTGAGGTGGTGGGTTTGCAGAAGAGGCTCTGCCCAATGTTGGCTCCTCTTTACCTGTGCCACTTTGAGCATGGGATTTGACTGGAAGGAGAGAACACAAAGACTTGGCGTAAGAAGGAATTTGGAGTGAGTTTCAGGAGGTACAGGAGAAGGTGGTCTGGTGGTTTGTGTAGAGGCTACTGGAGGCCTTAGCACAGCACTATTTTGTTGTGTGAACTTCATCTTGGAATAATAAACTACAATAAGAAGAGAGGGAGAAAGCAGTGAAATGAAAAAAAAGGCACTTCTAGCTTTCCAAAAAGACTGCGTGAGAGTGTTTGGTTGTCATTTCTCCCTCTTTGCTCACCACTGTGAAATGGGAAATATGTTTCCATATAAAATGAAGTAGAAAAGATGGGGAAGGGTTTCTTAGGAATTTAAAAAACATGATGACACATGCTTTTTCCAGAAGCTCTAAGATGTGTGGTTATGACCTTATGCAACATTTCTGTATAATTTCTTTGAAAAAAGGAAGCTGATGTCACTGACTGGGAGACTTCTTCAAAATATCGCTAGACCAGTGAAGCAGGGAAATAAAGCCAGAAATTGGATGTTTTAAGGTGGGAGGAAGTGGCTGTTATCCTTGAGGAATAACCTTTTCCTTGTCCTACTATTGGACCTGCCAGCAAGAAGAGAGTGTGCTGAAGACCACAGTGCCTCCCTGTGCCATGTAAAACCCATGGAGAGAAAATGTGGGTTTTTCTCAGCTCTGCATTTCTTCAGTCTCACTCCTGGGCTTGAAGAAGCAACAATTTTGCTCTCATAACTCCAGTCTAGCACGTACTGAAAAGAGACCTACTGAAAGACAGTAAAGACATGGAGCATTTACCTGGATCAACACCCAAGTGTAGGAAGTTATAAATGGTTGGGTGAGTGTAGGAGATGGCTAGCTGCGAGAGGTCACATAAACAATCTGCAGCTAGATAGCAACAGGATGCTGGTCAGCCCTTACCTTTATAGTCAGAGACTGTGTCCTTGAAGGTGCTTCTGGATTGTATCAAATGTGTAGCAGAAGCCATTGGAATGCAGAGGTGGGATTTAGTTTTGTACTTCTTCATTTAACCAATAGTATGCTTACTTTTAGTTTTATGCATGAGCTTATTAGGTGTGCTATAAATTCTGTAAACGCTTCTAAATAAACTGAGTCTTGTTGATCAATCGTATTGATTGCGGCATTTCTCCCGCTGACCACGACAGGTGAGCAGTGGTGACTGTCCTTGCTCATGTTCTTAGTGCCCAGCAAACAGCTGCTGTCCTTGCTCAAGGCTCTTGTCAACAGCCACTGTGGTTTGGCTTATGCTGGCGTCAAGCCGCCACAGCCTGGTTGTGTCTGAGCCAAAGCTACCAAAAGGTAGAATTTCACCGTGGGAAGAGCAGGGAGTTTTTCTCCATGCTAGGAATACCGTAGGTTCTTAGGCAGTGAAGGTTGACTTCTTGAAGAATATGAGTTCCTGGGAACTGTCTTTATGAAACAAAGGTCTCTAACAAGACTCCAGGCTTTGTCAGATCAAAATAGTGTTCCACCCTACCCAGCATCTTGCAATCTCGTGGTGTCCAGACACAAAGTCTGGAGTTTCTGAGTTATTTTCTTCTGGAAATCGTTAATTGACATAGGTGGAAAGAGATGCTCAAGTAAAATACTTAAATCTGCCTGAATGGAGTAGAGAACAAAGAAAGCAGGTAGGTTGTGTTGACAAGATGTGGGAGTTGATAGCTTACCCTCATTACTTCTCCAATTCCTGTGCCTGGAAGAGGTGACCATGTAAGTGCAGACAAGAAATTGCAATTCCAGTGGCACGAGAAGAGTGCTTTCGTGGGTAAATTGCAAACAGATTGGATATTCCATAAAAAGTAAGGCGTGGAGAAGACATGTGTGTGCAGTTCTCTGGCCAAGCACAAAGAAGTGCATTTTTATTGCTTGTGTTCATTGTCCTGCCAGAGAAAGTCTGTGTTTCTATGGTGGGGCAGAACAGCTGACAATTATTGTCCTTTGCCAGTGGGAAAGGAAAGGCCAGCTGACCTTCTGTTTCTCAGGATATAGGAATTGGTGATGTCATTTAGGAATAAATAAAAAAGGATAAAACCCAGAATACAAGTTGGAACCAGTTGTCTTGAGGAGTAGGCATCTGAAATATTTGTTTCACCATGCACAGCTACTGTTCAAAGGGATGTTTTACATGGTGCAGATTGGGAATCCTGCCTTAATGAGAGACCTCATTTGTATCTTAACGGTGCCCTTCCTTCAATGTATAAGTAAAAAGTTACCAGCTACTGTGGACCAAAATCAATTCCTAAATGTAAATGTCACTTGAAGTCGATACCAAAGTGTTTTTGGCTATGTTCCTGTCTGCCATGGCAGTAATCCTGCAATTGTTTTAGAGCCATTTGGAGCTATTTGGAAGTGCAAGGTGATTGCTGAAGACTGAAGCAGAGACAGAGAGATGCTGGTGGTTTAAAGGCTGTTTCCTCTTCACCACAGCAGGATTTTGTCTGTCAGATCAGTAGGGTTTTCTTTTTTACAAATGTAGCTGCTTTTAATGAAAATTAGGGAAAATCTCTTATGTATATTCTGTTGTGGTTTATTTATTTATATTGAATGCCTGGGCACTTTAAGCAGAATGTAATTGACTCAAAACTGAGAGCAGTGAAGGTTTCTGAACAGCTTCATTTTTGCTAACAGCTCTGCCAGATCTCAGAGGATGGGATGCTGTTTCACATATATTGGCTGTGAAATAAACTTGCTTAAGTGACGTTTCAAAGGAAATCCCTACTATCCCAATGACTTCAGAGCAGGTGCTTTGAACTCAGTAGCAGTTTTGCATCAGACGTGTGCTTTTTACTAATGTAAATATTCATACTGGAAAAACTGCAGTTTCTTTGGTCAGCAGGAACTTCAGTCTGGGCGTTCTGCAACAAGATGCTGAAACAGATTTTGGTGGTGACAATTCCCCATTTGATACTTTTCACCAGATCATGGGGAGGAGGCCTAATTCAAATGAACAGAGGGAAAGTACTGAGGATAGAGGGGCTTAGGATAGGGTAGATCATTGGGGCAATTATTCTGCCTGGGACCAGAATGTGGAAACTGTATTTCGTTGCTGTGCCTGTCATACAGTTGTGCTGACAGCTGGGTTTGGGTAATTCTTAACTGATGTGTACGTTAGTTGGCTACTTTGTGATGTGCTTCTAACCTAAATCTGAATGTATATGACATTACAGACGGCATTAGTCAAGCAGTGTTTTATAAAACAATTGCTGAAGTAACTTTTTCTTTTTTTCTCCCCCCTATAGCACACATCTACTGTAAGGAGGTAATTGGCCTTGCAGGAGAAAATTTTACTTTTCCAGTACAAATAGATAAAAAAATAATGGAAACTGTCTGGAAGAAAAGCAAGAATAAAGTGGCTGAATGGGAAGAGCAAAGCATACCGACATATTTTGGTCCTCTCCGCAACAGGAGTGTACTTCTGGAGGATGGATCCTTGACTATAGTTAACCTGCAGAAGGATGATGCTGGCCCATATGAGTTACAGTACCGGGATTCTGTGGAAGATCACTACTTAGACTTTGTACTTGTTGTGTTAGGTAAGTACTGGAAGAATTGCATAAAGAATGTGAACCACTATTCACTTTAAAATGTCTAGAAAGGGCATTGTATATTTGTAAGGAAACTGAGGGGGCTGTTCTTTGTCTCTGTTTTTAAGTTGCTTGGGCACTTTTAACAAATTTTCAAAGGTGGCATCTCACTTGTGTGCCCATCATTACTCACCTTGGGATGAGTTTGAGAACGTGTGTAGATGGCACACTGCACTTTCAGGGAGAAAACCAAACTTTTTGAGCAAGCTGACCAGGTAATCCCAGGGAATAGATACAATTAAAGATATTCCTGCAGGCGTATTATACATGCCTGAATATCTGTGGCATCATCCTGTGCAGATCTACTCAGCCTCACTAGTAGTCTTTGGGAAATATATGTCACCAGTGTGTCTATTAGTCCTATGGACAGTGAACCACGAGGACTCTTGGGCTGGGCCAGGGAGAACCACGAACAGGTGGTTTACAGGTCGCTTTCAGAAACACATTTCTCTCTAATGCATGTGTGCACACACCCCACAGTTTTGTCTGTGCACTCTCTTGCTGCTTTTGTTGCTCCAGCCCTTGTCCTGTGCTGAAATTCTATATAGTTTATCACTAAAGTAACACAGAATGTTTTCTCTCCTTCTAGATTCCCTTCCAGAACCTAAAATCAGTTGCAATGCCAGCGATGGTGAACTTGTATTAAACTGTATAGCATATTTCCAGAGGTCTCTGAATTATGTTTGGAAGCTGAGTAATGATCCACATAGTCATCCAAACCAAGTGCTTTCCATCCCTTTGAAGAATGTTGATACTACCGCCAACGCTACATGTACCATAAAATTTTCACAAACAGAAAGGAGCTCTGAAATCTCTTTGATTCAATGTCTTCCAGAGGAAAAAGGTAATAAATGTGTCATGTTGCAAACACAGGTCTGAGAGGTTTGTTTGGGAAACAGCACAGCCTTTGTAAGATTTCTCCTGACTTCCCAGGAAATTAAATTTAAAGAGTAAAAAGGATCAGAAGTGATTTGTTTGCTAAAAGTGTGTGTAAAAATTGTGGAAAGTATGAGGATGACAGTTTGATCCATCTGGAAAGATACTTTTCGCAGGGATCTCCACAGAATAAAACTTTAGCTGTGACTTGATTGAGTAATAATAAAGATTAGAAGGTCATAAAAAATCTTTTCTGAACCTTCTGGCCTTATGTAATTAATGCTAACAACTTGTTCTCTTTGTACTGCTCTCCATGAATTGGAGTGAAACTATTCAGCCATTCCAAGTGAGTCATCTAGCAGCCATAAGATAAAATAATTTCTCATCTACCATGTGCATGAGTCAATGAGCATAGTTCTCTCCTCCTTCACAGTGACGTATTAAATAAAAAAGAGAGTTTTCTTCCTGTTGCTTATTGCTTTGGGACAGCCTTTAGCTTGAGTCTTGCATTTTTAGGGTTTTTATAAACACAGAGTGAGAATATGTTTGGAACCATTTGGTTTGTAGGGTGCATAAGGCAGTCCCTAACTGACAAAATTTCTCATTTCTGTGCAAAAGTAATTGTCATGGTGTACTAGTATAGAATTCTTCCTTTAAGGGAGAAACTTGTTAGAAATGAGGTACGTGGTGGGTTGGCCTTGGCTGGCTGCCAGGTGACCTTCGGGCTGATCTGTCATTCCCCTTCCTCTGTGGGGCAGGGAGGAGAAAATGTGACAAAAGCTTCATGGGTTGGGGTGAGGACAGAGAGAGGTCATTCTGCCATTACTGTCACAGGCTAAACAGACTTGACTTTGGGAAAATGAGTTTAATTTATTACCAGTCAAAATCAGAGCAGGATAGTGAGAAACAAGAGCAAATCTAAAACACCTCCCTGAAACCCTTCCTTTCTTCCCAGCCTCAGCTTCGCTCCTGATGTCATTACCTGGTCTCCCTGGGCAGCGCAGGGGGATGGGGAATGGGGCTTGCAGTCAGCTCATTGCATGTTGTCCTTCCTCCTCAGGGGCAGGACTCCTCACACTCTCCCCTGAGCCATGTGGGGTTCCTCCCACAGGAGATTCCATGAACTTCTCCAACATGAGTCCTTCCCACTTGCCACAGCTCTCCATGAACTGCTCCAGTGCAGGTTCCCCACAGGGTCTCAAGTCCTGCCAGCAAACCTGCTCCAGTGTGGGCTCCTCTCTCCAGGGGCCACAGGCCCTGCCAGGAGGCTGCTCCAGTGTGGGATTCCCATGGGGTCACAGCCTACTTTGGGCATCCACCTGTTCTGATGTGATGTCCTCCATGGGCTGCAGGGGAATCTTTGCTCCAGCAGCTGCGCCTCCTTCTGCACTGGCCTTGGTGTCTGTTGGGCAGATTCTCTCACATATTGTCACTCCCCTCGCACCCTTGCTGTCATTGTCCAGCAGTTTTTACCCTTTCTCAGAAGTGTTATCCCAGAGACACTACCACAGTCACCGATGGGCTCTGCTGAAATGGAAGCAGCTTCTGGCGTCTTCTCACAGAAAGCATCAAAACCTTGCAGTTGCAAAACCGGTACAAGATACTTGCTGAAATTTCATTTGTTTGAAATCTGACTCAGCCTTTCATAGGCCAAGAACTGGAATAGCCATTGCCTTTCAAGTGGTGATGTGCCTTCTCTGAAATTAGGTACTTGACATATAACTGTCAGGGAGATGGCTTAGGGTTTTGCTAATAACTGGCTCTGGTGCATTAATTTATTGAGGTTACTTTTTTAAAAAAAATACAAAGCATATTTGGGGCTGTATCTCTACTGAGCTAGTGTATCATACAGTTGCTTTTTAACTAACCAGTCTTTGTTTTTTGAATTTTTTTTTTAAAGGAGATAGTTCTTCCGAACGAAACAGAAGTGGTCTTATTGGAGCCATTATTGCAGTTATTATCCTAGTAGCAATCGTAGGATTCCTAGTGTTCAGGAAAGGTATGTATAACACTTCCTCACTCAGCTTTAGGTACTTCCAGATTATTCTCATCTAAGGTTCTGTGGAATGTATGAAAATTTCTGACCGTCAAGTGTTTTGTAAAAACAGTAGAAGAAATAAATCCAATTTAGGACTAAATGAATTTTAGGACTAAAAGTGAATATATTTGAAGGAAATAATGTAGTGAACTTTTTGCATTCTGGCCCTGGGCTCTGAGTCCTGGGAAACACTGCAGTTTGCATTTGCATAGTTCTCCTTCAGATGGGTGTTTGATTTACAGTGTTTCTACTTACCAAGTATTTGTAGTCTCTCCCATTCCTACCTGAGTGTTTTTTCACAGCTTTTTAGAGAGCATTATGAAGCTGCCCTGAAGATGCCCTGGAGATCACATTTACTGTTGGGACAAGCTTATACCAGATCTGAGTATCATATGCTGAGTCTAATCAACTCATTGTGGTCAACTGATAAATGGCACCTTCTGTGCTTCCTGGCAGCTTGTATTGCCATCATCTTGGAGTTCTGTATTTGTTTTTCGATCCATTCCTACACTGAATTCAAGTATCTTTTTTGTAAATCTGACAGTTTAATTAGAAATAGTAGTTATAGGCTATCACCGTGTATCTTTTTCTGCCACATTTTTGGATTTCTGTGTTAAATTCCCTTCTGATTTAAAAAAGATGGGCTCACTATCTTTTTTATTTGTGTTGGAGAGAGTCCCAAACAGGGACATTTCTTCATCCTATGAATGCTCTGCATGGAAGATTCATGTTGACTTCAAGATGGGGTCACCACTTGGAGGTGGCTGCAGGGTGAAGAGTACTGGATGCATCTCACATCTGGGAAGGACTAACTGATGATATTCTGATCAGGACATAAATAGATACATAATGCATGCGAACCTTTTGCTTTCCTGCTGATTGTCCATTTAGTTTCTGTTGGCATGGAGTCATAAAATAAACTAGGTGGGAAGGCATCTCTGGACGTTTCATCAACTTGCTGCTCAAAGCATGACCAACTTCAAAGCTAGATCAGGTTGCTTAAGGCCTTGTCCAGTCAAATGTTGAATAGTTCCAGGGGTGGGAATTTCCCAGCCTCTTTCAGCACGTGTTTAAGTGCTAAATCACTCTTGTAAGGGAGGATATTCTCCTTATTTCTGTTGGGGATTGCCCTTTGGCAGCTGGTAGCCATTGACTCCTGGTTTTTCGTTCTGTACTTCTGAGAGGGGTTTCCTTTGTTATCTGTAGCTAGTTGTAGGCTGCAGTTAGCCATCATCCTCTTGTCCTGATTCTTGAGGCTGAACAACCCAGTTCTCTCAAAATCTCATTGCACAGCTCCTGCCCCTAGACATCTTGGACATTTGTTGGACTAACTTCAGAAAGACGATATTTTTACATTAACTGGGAGACTAAAACTAGAGAGAGTACTCCATATGTGGTGTCCCAAATACTGAAGAGAGAGGAGGAATTGTGTTGATGGCTGACTTCACTTCTGCTAACACAGACCCGTATTTGTAAGCCTTCTACTGCAAGGGCAAATTTTTCTGTGTAATGTTGAGCTTGTTGATGCTTTCAGGTTCTTTCCTGCAGAACTGTTTCCTAGCCAGGCAGAGCCCAGCCTGTAGTGATCCATGAGGGAACTTAAGAGATTCAGGACTTTGTTTGCCTTTGAATATCCCATCTTTCCTGCCAGCATGTTTCTCCAGGTTGTTGAAGTCAGTTTGAGTGGCAGCCCTGCTTTCCATCATGTCCCCTACTCTCCCCAGTTTGATGTCATCTGCAAACTTTCTGAAAGGGCCTTCTGTGTCCTTGTTCATATTGGTAATGTTAAACAACACTGTTCTTGGTGTTAACACACAAAGAATGTCACTCAGAACTGACCATTTAGAATCAAAACAATTCAGTTACTTCCCTTGAAACAATGAGGGTTTGAACATGCAAGAAAATAAACATGTTATACCTTGGTAGGATAAGCATTGCACAGTATAATCAAACAGCAGAAGTTGGCTGTTTAAATTTAAATACAAGACATATAGTCAGAATTTGCTAAGCTCCATCTTAGATTTGATTAGATGTATTCTGACTTGCTGTCTGAGGAGACCCATTCTGTTGATCTCTCAGTGACTGTCTTTCTCTTAAAACAGTATTTCATTCTTTGTTCTTTCTCCAAATCAAGTATTCAGTTGCATGTTCTCAGTGAAGTGTATTTTTTTTTTTTTTTTGGTTTAGGGGTTGGAGAGGGGAATGGAATGGATGGAGGCTGTCAACAAGTTTCCAAAGGCACAAAACCTTATTTCTGAGTAATTTCTCCAGATATTCTATTTGTTTCTGTGCAGGTAATAATTGTGGAACAGGAAGGGCTGCTCAGAATAACAGTCCAGGGAATGGCTCAGGTAAGAGAGTGTCACAAATGTGTGCAAATCAGACTGCTGCTTGGTCTGTGCATGTCAGTTTTTATTCTGTGTCAGTATAGTCTTTCCTTGGAGAGGTAAAGGAGCAAGTTTTCTTTGAGTGTAGTTATTTTTTCCAGGTCATTAATACATACTTTCTAAAACAAATAAATTTCTTTCTAGGAGAACAGGAACAGCTTTTCCCTGGGAACAGCCAACAGCAGCCTAACTCAGAGGGAGGTAAGAAACTTGTATTGGGTGTTAATGTTTCTAAACACCTGCTCTTGGTTGGAGCAGGGAGTCTGATTTGCTCTTTCCTTTTTTGCAGAGTCTGAGTTTTTGAGTTGGTTTTCAAAGTGTGCATGTGCAGACTCAAAATCTCAGCTGAGATTTTGGATGATTATAGGGACCTGCACCTAGTGAATGTGTTAGTGGGGCTGGCAAAGTTACTGACAGTGAATGGCCTGAGATTTTCCTGGTCAACAGCTGTCTTTGGAGGTGAATTATCTTTCTAACACTGGAGAATTGGGGCTGGCCTCAGGATGAGGGCTGGAAAAGTGCACACTGTAGGACAATCTGTCATTCCTCTCTTCCTGTCCAGATCCCTGCCTGGCCTTCTGCTGTCCCTTTTAATTTGCATTGAGGAGTTTCTTTTGTTTTGTTTTAGGAAGTGGGGTGTTGTTGGTTGTTTCTTTGGTTGTGGATTTTTTGTTTTGTTTTTCCTTAGTGTTTTGTTCGAGTTTGTTTTGGGTTTTTTTAACTTCCTTAATTTGCAGCCAAATTGCACTGTTTTCTGGTGTTGTTTTTTTTTGTTGTTGTTGTTGTTGTTGTTGTTTTTTTTTTTTTTTTTTTTTTTTTAATCTGCTTTAGGATTTTTCTAGTCAAGATTCTTTAAGGTCTCCAAAGAGGAAGGGTTTAAAGTTACAGTGTTGGTGCAACACAAAGATGAAGTAGAGAAAGTAGATGCAGATTCTCTTCTCAGTTATCTCTGGCTTTTTATGACAGATCTGTGCAGCTTTACCAATAGATCTACATCAGCAAGACTTTTGTGAAGTTGTAGGCATAAATATAAACAGTATTGGTCATGGTCTGGGACCTTAAGTGGTTGCTGGAGGGAAGTTGAAGTCGAAATTAATTGTGAATCCTTAAAGTGGCATAACATAGTGGTTCTCAGGAATATCTGTTTAAAGTGTTACAATGTCACTTCAAGGCTGAGTTGCATGTTTTGCAGACTATTGTGCTACCTCTATACACGTTTTTAGAAAAGGATTTCTTTTTTCTTGCAGCTGCATGTTCACGCACTGTTCATTGTGAGGATGAAGAGCCTGAAGCAGGTAACAAGTGAGATGGAGCCCTAAAACAGAGGAACATGAAGGGGAAAAGTAATTTTGCACGTGGCCTTTTATAGTCCAAGCCATATTAGCATGTTCTCAGTACAGAGTTTACCATTCCCCTGTTGGCCTAGAAAAACCTGTTGCCTTAGGAACGGTAAATGTTGATGGATAGATCACTAGAAGAGAAATCAGAAAGACTTGGGGACTGTGGTTGGTAAACAGCACAGCGCAAACACCTTCTTGGGGCTTCACTTTCCCTCTTGATATGATGAGAATGGTGCTGCTTTTGCTGGGTTTGCAAACCATTTTAGTGTCTGTGGGAAAAAGAACTAAGTATGGAGGAAAGATAAGAGCCTCAGCACACCAATTTAGAGATGGGACGCTTACCAGCATGCAAAATTCATATTTGGGAGATACTTCATCCAGAAATGTGCTTTTCTAAGGAACAAAACCTGCTGTATCTTTCACTTGCTTTATGCTTTAGGGAAGTCTTTTGACTGCATTCATCAGACAGTTAAAACAAAGCTCCCGTTTTGTTTCCTTAGTCCAGTCAATGTAAATTTCAAGGAAGTTCTGGGACCTGTATTTTTTCTAGAAGTTCTTTTAACTCCAGAGGGCTAGAAATTGAACATTACTGTTCAACTCAAGAAAAAAAGTCAGTTTTTTCCTCAGTCTGTTGCATTAGTGATTCATTCACTCATTACCTCATTCAACATTTACCACAAATAAATGGGTTAGAAAAGGCAGAAGTCTTTCCTGTAAAGGAAAAAAAAATCACCAATGATGACAATAAGGAAAAGGAAACTCAGAAAAATTAAGAAGCCTCATTCTTCCTGCATGTATTGTAATGGATATAGAACAGCTTTCTTTCATCTGATTTCATCTGATGAAATAGGGATTGTGTAGCTGATGGTGAAGCTGTGGTGCACTGTGGGATTGTGTTATCACTTGTGTAACAATTTTTCATATACATAGACATAGTTATATAGGAAAAGGAGGCTTATTTTATGCCTGTCTTAAAGTAGAAAGGAGGGAAAGCACACAGTTCAGGAAAGAAAGGAATCAGGTCCGTAGATAAAGGTTGTCAGTTTGGACATGAGATGCAGAAAATGAAATCCTTTATTTTGTTGCAGAATAGAATAGAAACATCAGGAAGGGGAGTCAGTGCGCCTCTGTGCAGTGCACCCAGCAGCGCCTGGGGAACAGGCAGTCCCTGCTCTATGGATGGGAAACAGTAGGCAAGGCTATGATATTCTCTGAAATGTGTGTACAAAGCAGTTTCAAGTAGGGCTTTTGCTGCTAGCACGGCAGTACTTGCAGAGGAGAAGAAGTACTGTGCAGAGGAGAAGAACAGAGCAGTGCCTGTGCTGGGGAGGGGCAGAAGCAATGGAGTGTGCTCCTGAGGGACTGCACTTGTTCTCTGATCTCTTTCCAGACAGAGCATTGAATGAGGATGACGGTGCCCTGAAAGACAAGCAGATAGTTAAGAATGGTGTAAATCAGGGAGGTAAGTGCCTGTTCTATGGAGCAGTCAGTGCTACTGACCCATAGGCAGACTGGCCATGATCCCTTCATAGAATCATAGAATCTGGTGCGTTGGAAGGGACACATCAGGATTGACTCCAGCCCCTGGCCTGCAAATGACACCCCAATAACCACACAATATCCCAGAGAATGTTGTTCAAATGCTTCTTGAACTCTGTCAGGCTTGGTACTGTGACCACTTTCCTGGGGAGTGGTGGTGTGAGAGAGTGTGTGAGGGGTTGTGAAGACAGTGCAGAGTCAGGAATGGAGGAGAGAAGGGAGATGTTGGATGGTGATCCCATGGGAGTGGGGCATGTTGGTCAGCATTACTGTTGTTGCCAAACAAATGTCCCAAATCTCAATCAGATTATTCTTGATCCATGTGGGGCAGAGAGGAAGAGTGTTGTGAAGTCCAGGACTGTCTGAGTATTGCCTTTGTCCTTGCAGAAGTGACCCAGGATGCAGAAGGTGAAAATGAGGAACACTTAAACAACTCTTCCAGCTGAACTAAAGAAGGTATGTGAGGGTGAAGCTTTCTGTCTTGGGAGAGTGTGCTGACTGACACACAGGGTGACTGTGAATAATTTTCCTTTCTTGGAGAAAAAAAAAAAGGAAAAAAGTCATTTTGACTGTCATACAGTCCTTCCTTGAATGATGTAACTGCGGGTATCTCATACTAGTATCTGCATTTTGTATTGTAGGTGAGTGGTCACCAAACTGTTTGTGATTGTCTACCACATCAGGAAAATACTTTGAACATACACACCCCATTTATGTACATTTATAAGTTATATACAATTATTACCATACTGACATATTACATACATTATAAAACCTGCACAAAATAAAAATCAAAATATTATAATGATGAAGTAAGTAATATTTTTATTTTGTAAGTTATATTACTGGTGCAAAAATACCTTTTTCCTGCACCACAATGGATTGCCTTGTGCACACCCACTTTGCACATAATAATCCAGTGCAGATGATCCATTTAAGCATTTTCAAAATGCACAGCAGTGTGAAAGCAAGTGACACCTTACTGTTGCAGAGGTTTTTGTTCTGCTAAATTTGATACTTCTGTTGAATTACCAGCCAAGCAATCACATCTCGAAATTCTGGTATTTGCTGAAGACAGTGTTGAAAAGAGAGGTGAAAAAAATCTCCAAATGTGAGGAAACATGGATGAATGGGAGGGCAGGAGGGAGTTAGGACTGAGTATAAAAAACCTGACTCTCTGATGGAGACAAAACTGCTGATGAACCCCTCATGAAACCAGGAAACAGACTTGGAACAGGCTTTGTAGCCACAGAGGAAGCTGGGGTGTGTCGTAATAACTGAGTCAGATCCTGTTTGTTAACAATGAATAATACTGAAAGCCAAATTAAGTAAAACTCAGTGTATTTTTCCTGGTCCGTGTGACGCGCTGCTTTGCTGGGTTAACTGTGCTCCTGCACCACCCTTAAATGTTTAGCATCTGAAACTGGTCTGTTGTTATGTCATGCTGAGGTACCAGATGCAGCTGTGCTTGCTTTGGTGCTGTTTGCAAACAATGTGAGAACAGAACATTTTGTGCGTTTGGGGGGTGAAACCTGATGCTTATCCCTGAAGCTGTAAAGTGACAGAACCCTGTCTCATAATCAGACCCTCTCACTGCACAGACAAGAGGAAATAGCACACAAATGTGCACACACACACACACACGCTCGCGCGCGCGACTGGCTTTTTGATCATGCTCTTTAGTATCATCACTAAGGTAAAACATTAACCTGCTTGCATTTTAAACACACAAATAAAAATACTTCAGGCCTATCCAGGGACTCTGTGAGAGCTAGACTAGGGACAACTTTCTTTTTCTCATTGTGTACAGAGTTGAGTACCATATAGCACCATATGCTGCTCTCCTAGACTGTCTCCTGACATCTTGTCCTAGGTTGGAGTGATGCTGAGCTAGAGATTAGTGGAAGGGATGGGTAGTGCTATCAAAATAGGAGCAAAGACCAAAGAGCATGGTGCCCTGGCACATCCAGGTGGCTCCCTTTATGGAATTGCTATGTGTGCAACAAGCTGGAAACACCAATGTAAGTGGGCTTGTGTGTGCTTTGTTGGAAATCAGCCTAGTTAGAGGCTGTTGTGTGTTGCATGTGATGAGTCAGGCTAGACATGTAGTCTTGAACTTCCTGCACAGTAACTTCCCTTTGCCTTCAGTCTCCTGGCTTCTCAAATAAGAGCTGGATTTTCAATCCTCAAAACAGAAAACTCCAAGAGCAGCTGGCATGATTGTGTGGAAGAAACAGCAGCAGCAACACATGCATGTGTGATGCACAGCTGATCTTGAGATTATAGACATAAAACATATGAATAGAAGTGGTGTCTTAATTGGCTGATTATATGATCCAAAGTCATGGAGTCAGAACAACTTCACAGGTTACCCACTGCTTAGCAGGTGGCTGGCAGTAAGTAATAAATGTTCTAAACCTGGTCCAGCTGCAGAGGAATGTGCCTAATCATAAACAGATAATTTGGGGAAAATGTTTAGTGGCTGTCAGGTACCATTGGTCATGTACCTGCTCTGACAGGATTGTTATGAGTCATGTGACAGTGTCTTGGTATATCTTCCCAACACCTCATTAATATTTAAAGCTTGCAGTATTCTCATAGTAGCTAATTCAATTTCCAGAAGAAAAGACAGTAATTTACCTGTGTGCTTTTTTTATTCTTTTGTTTCAGATCTTAAAGGATGAGCAAATAATTGTTTTGTTGCCTGAACAAATACGAAAGAGAAGCAGTAGAATTCAGTGATGAAGAAGGTGCTACATTTTCCCTTGAAGGGCTTCCACAAGCAATGAAGTTGTCAGAGATTCATCAAGAAGAACTTTCAAGACAGGCTGAACTGTTTCTGGTGCCTATTTTTCTTTCCTCAGGAAAGACGGCCTCATTTTCTAGTGCTACCATTGAAGACAAATAGGCCAACCCATGGACAAAATATTTTGAAGTGTTTTGTATATGGTTTTAACAAATGGTGCTGTACTATCACACCAGAGCTTCTTTGTAGTTGATATTCAGAGATTTACAAAGTTTTATGTATTTGCAGGAATGTGAACAAATCAAAAACTGATCAGCTTTCTATGAACTTTTTTATCAGTGCCTTTTTACAGTCAGAAAAAACTTCATCTTTTGGCAGGCCCAGATGGGTGGAAGTTTGGATTTTCCAGTCTTGATTCTAGACAATACTATGTCCCAGAGTTGGCAGATGCCTGGCAAACTGATCATCTCCTGACAGTGGTTAATTCTGTGATAAAACTTCACTTCAGCTTGATGTTGCACTGGAAGAAAGCTACTGTTGACAGCAGGTTTAGGCTCTTCTTAAAGCTTTGTATATTTTTTTAACTTTTAGGACTTTTCTTTTTAAGCCTTAGCTCTTCATATTTTTCTAAGAATGTCAGCTCACTTCTACTCGTTTCTAGGAAATAACTGTATGTTTTAAAATTGTTTGAGACTAGAACAAAAACTTGAAAACTGAGGTCTTTTATATAATGAAGCTCAAAAAGAATCAAAAGCAAAAACACCATGCCTTAATATTTTCAGAACGTCAAGCTATGGAGTGTTTTTCATTATGCTTACATGGTGATTGTTCATGGAAGTTGAAAGACAATTTAGTTGATTTTGAACTTATTTTGTGTAAAGGACCATGAAGGTTTGACACTGGTAGCCAAAGATAAGGAGCTTCAGCTTTCCCCTTCTTTCAGCTTATGCCCTTTCTACTCCCACAGTTTCTTCTGCTATTTGCAGCTATTTGCACTACTACCTGAATGTACAGCTTGTACACTGTACAAAAGTTCAGAAAGTTCACTTTTGATAGCAGTAAACCTTTTATCTCTATTGCTGTCTGTAAATATTTATAATTTATTTAAAAAATACTCAGGATGTAAAAAATGTTGCCATCTCTTTTTGTAACATATACATGCAACTTTTTTTAAAAGTTCTTACTAACTGATTTCCAAAATAACCTTAACCCAAACTGGTGTCTTTTATATGGGTTTTTTGTTTGTTTGTTGTTTTGGGGTGGGTAAGAGTGTATTGTGAGTCAGCATTCCTGACCCAAGTGTCCTCTGTTCCACTTTCAATGAAATTATCAGGGTAATGCTGTCTGCTTCTCAATAACTAACTAACAAGTCTTCACAGAAAGATATCCTTTGTCATGGTTATTGTGGTAAAAGTAAACCTGTAGCTCATTTGCCTGCTTGGACAGTGTCTTACTTTCTGTTATTAATGTGAGAAATAACAGTAAAAAAAATGATTGGTGGAACTGGCTGAAATTGCTCTCAGAAACTATAGCACTTTGTATAATGGTCTCCATTCATCCCATGCAATTTAATACTAAACAACACAGAGAGGTCTCATGTAGTGTGGTTTTGAGAATTCTTTGACACCTGGTATAACTGACGTTGTTTCCAAAGCAAGAAGCAACAGCCTTCAAAAATAGTAAGCAGTTGTGGTTTATTCACCACAGTTGCTGGAAGTCTTCAAAATAGTTTGTGGAATTTTGTAGGTTGGTCGGAAGTACAAAAACCCATTTACATGGCAGGCTGACATAAGAGCAAGAACTACAGGCTCTACAGTCTCACTGCAGGCTTTCACCTTTTTACCATGCACAGTTTCTTCTGTGCATGAGAAATTTCTGGTAGAAGTGCAAACCACAGTTTCCAAAGTAACAGTGAAGCTCTTTTTTTATCGGTATTTTTTCCTATAAGGATGTGAAGTCAGACATTTGGGAGAATAAATTCATCTGACTTCCTGCTGGTTTTGGTGACAGCATTTGAGTGCCATTCCCTATGTCCTTCTCTTCAAATGACTCCTCAGTAGCTAAAGAAGAATAAACTTCTTTTTCTATGAAAAGCTTGTGTCCAATCTTACTTTGCAGTGAGAGGAAAAATAGGCTGTTTTCAATAGCAGACAGTAGAAGCTTGCTCAAAATGCAGTTATTTTTGACCTGTGAACAACTTGAATCCAGGAAATGCTGACTGTATTCCAGGAAGTGAGCCTGCCCTCCAACATCCCTGGTGCTGGTCGCAAGACCTGTTTTTGCTAATAAGCAAACTCACAGTGAGTAGAAGCTGCTGCTAAGTACTTGTGCTCAAAAGACACAGCCTGGTTGATTCCTTGGTCCTGACTCTCCTTGCTTTATACTAGCTTTAACCTATGAAAACAGTGCCTACAGGAGGTGTTGCTCCTAATTAATTCCAGAAGAAATGAGATCAGAGCTCGATACCTGCTGTAGAGCTGAAAGCGTGGATTTTGGTAACACACAGTTGTGTGGGCAGCTTTGTGTGGTGCTGACATGGCCAGCTTTCAGATGTCTGCAAACACACTCTGCTGGATCTCCCTGTGCTGGTTGAAGAGTTGCATCTTCCGTGCATTAGCGTTGGCTGTGCAACTGTTGGGAGCAATCTCTAACAGATTCCGGTGTGAAAGCAGTCCTGCGAGTTGAGACAGCCTTCATCAGTGCCTAAGAGCTAGCTTCATATGGGCTACACAAGCAGAGGTGAGAGGACTGGCTTCCAGGAGCAGGACTGCAGCAAAAGCTCAGGAGAGCAGGGACACCAGCAGGCAGTGTGGTTGCCTTATGAGCAGACCTGTATCTGTGCTTTAAAACCAGGGACTGATTGTGCCTGGCAGACTGCAAGGAGGTCACACACACCCTGTGTGGTATCCTGCTGCTGGAACACAGGTTTGCAATCCTCTTCAAGCAGTAGCAGTGTAATTTAGGGACACCCAAAGCAAAAGGGTGAGGTGAGTGTGTCTGCTCGACCATCTCTGCCTGCAGTTTGAACTGTGGGGCAGGTACAAGCACATCAAACATTCCTAGGGACCCTAATGAACAGGTAGCAAAATTCTGAGGAACTTTGCCTTAGGGAATTTGCCTGAGGAACTTCACCCTCAAGGGAATTTTCCTCCTTAAAAGGTGGTGAGTAGGGTTGATTGTGGGATATCATGTTGGCCAGTGTGGCTTAACAAGTGCAGTCATGGGAGAAATCAGTGTATCCTGTGCTCAAGGGCACATTTAAGTTTCTAATCTCTGAAGTTTTATATGACCCAAATATAAAACTTGGGTAAAATGCAGCTGCTTCTTCATCTCTGGATATCTGAGGATAGGCTTGAGGGTCACAAAGGTCATCAATTTTTTCTAGCAGCTGTGCCTCTCTACCTAGTAAAAAGATCATTCCTAGCCTTATAAATTGCAAGTTTCTTTCCCATTTAGAATGTGTTTTCCTCTTCTATCATATCCAGTTGTATTTGTTTACCATTCCTTTTCACTGGGTGCACTTCAACTATGGAGTTTGGATCCTTTTTTACTTCCTGGGGAAGAGAGGGGAGAAGAGAGTGTAGAGTTGGACCAGGAAGATGGAACATAAGGGAATGGAACAATCAGTGATTGGTAGGGGTAAGTGCAAAAAAGGTCCAGAAATTGTGTGCAGAGTCCTGCAAAACAGTCTATTTTAGGGCTACAAAGATAAATTAATCCCAGAATAACCTTTTGAAATGCTGGCCTTATACTGCAGTAAGCTGTGTAATAGAGGAGCCATGCCTTTCCGCTGATATCAGCATTTTCCTGTAGGTCTGGTTGAGAATTACATTTTCAGATGTTTCACTTCCAGCTCCAAATTCTCCAAATTTAAGTCAATTTTAAGCTAAACACAACAAATAATTTAACTAAACTAATCACCTTGTCTCTCATTTGAGACAGAGGGTTGTCTCAGAGAGACAGCACTTGAAAAAGAAGCAAGAAGCTTTAAGTGCCAGAATGGCAGCCTGGAGCTCTGTGTGTCTGGGTGACATAGCTCTGCTGGGGCAGGACTTAGACCCAGCAGTGGAGGAAATTATTCCCAGCTTCCCTCTGCTGTGTGGAATGTGAAGCTTCCCAAGGAATGCCATTGATTCAGTGGGAGAGAAAAAGGTCCCTTGAGATTCATCACCTATAGATTAGCTGCTTTGCATTAAGAGCTGTAGGAGGCAGGTTGTTGCCCACTTAATGGGCATGTGGTGAGTGTGGGGATGATTTCCCATCCATGTGGGATGGTTTCCCATCTATGTGGGATGGTTTGTTGTAGATGTTTTCAAGGGCAAATATAGTTGGTTTTTTTCCTAGAGAAATTAGAAATTGGTGAAGACATTCAATATTTTAACTTATCTTTAGGACATCTGAAAGAGGGGCCTGGACCCCTGGCCTTGGGGAAATGATCTCACCAATATCATTAGGATTTAGGGTAATGCAAAGTCAGCAGGCAGGATGGGCCAAAGCTTGGATTTAATAAGAAAACTATAAGGAGCTGGCTGTGGGACTTTGAGGTTGAAGGCCTTTGTGACTGAGCTCAGGGATGCTGCAGATCACATCTCCCTTTACGTCTACTCTGAAGTGTGCCAGGGTGCTGAGAAAAGTGACACTGAATTCCAGTGGTGTGAACCTGATTGGTTCCTATGGCAAACCTAGCAGGGAAAAAGGTCATGGGGAAAAATACCTAATTTGGGATCACTGTTATATGATCTCCAATAAGTAAATGCAGCCAGACTACAGTTCTCAGGCTCCATCATGGCTCTGAATCATGAGTGTTTTTAAATTAAATATGGAAGTCCTCTGATTAAATATGAAAGTCCTCTGGTCAACTCTGGAATATATTAACCAGAACTCATAACACGCTTTTTCTAATCACTACAGTATCACAGTGGTAACATGCATATGGTGATTTGGAACATTGTAATCACTAGTAATGTGCTCCACATTAGTAATTATTTCTCATCGGGTTGTTTTTCAGTTCTGTCTTTCTGAAACCAAATAAATTAGGACAGAAATTCACTGAAATGGCAAAGTCAGACACTGAAAGACTAGAGATTGCTGAATTCAGTATTTTCTGCAGACTTCCTTTATTCCCCCAGTTCTGAAAATAGACTTTTATTTTGGGCAGATTCCTGTTGTTGGTAGAAAAAATACCTGCTTCAACATTTCATTTGATTTTTTTGCATTAACTTTGTGCAACCCACAGGCCTTTGTGCATAACCCAAAACGTACATTTAAGTAATTCATTTTCTTTCAGACGTTTTTGAGTTATAATGTTCACATCATAGCATCTGACCATTTCCCAAGCTGTAGTGGATGTGATGAGAGGGTCTTCTGAGACAGTAGGACAGCTGAAATCTGTGCTGTGCCAGTCCAACACAGAGATTTGGCCAGAGTTTACCTTAAATACATATTCAGCTGAATGTTTTGGTTTATGTACAGCATGGGGAAGCTCAAAGAGATGTACTGATAACATCCAGTTCTTCAGAAAGGCATTTAGCAGCCTCACTGTTATTTTTGCCTGCCCACTTACCTCCCACCTATGTCTGCCCTGCTCATGTTGAGGATGTAAAATGTCAAACTGACAGCTCAAGTGCAGCAAAACAGCAAACAAATGTGTCTAATGGGAAATCTCTACCTGAGGCTGCCCCACCTGCCACCAGTGGTAAAACATAGTCTGAGAGAGAATTTTCTGTACTCTTTTAGACTCTGGAAGACCCACGAAGATGGATGCAACCCTCTGCCTTTGCCAGTCTTAGCCATTTTAAATTCCTGCCTTAGGGCTGGAGCTCTGTGTCTGCGTGTTTGTGTGTGTGTGTAGAAGTATGTGTCATTACCTAGAAGAACTGTAGGCTTTGGGGGACAAAATTCCAACCTTCTGATAGAACTCTACTTTCCCTCGTAGTATAAGTTCAGGAATGACAAGATACACTACCTATTTTCTTTTGTTCATATCTAAATTGTCTCCAGATCCTCAGGCTGAAGATGAATTCGAGTTTAATACCTTGTTATACATGTGTGGTGGTGGCATAAGAGTTCTACATTATATCTCAAGAGATAATTACTTTGTAATTTCATCTTTTTTGTATTTTTCTATTTGTAAGCATGCAAGATGCAAGACACTGCCTCTGTGATCAGAGCTGTTTCTCGCATTTATTTTTTTTTTTTGCCTAGCATGTCATAAGGACAGTAAAAGAGCAGTGGCTTTGGCAGCTGTTTAACCCAGCCTGCACAAGTGGCATTGTTGCCATTTTGAGCATGTTTCTGTATGGCAAAGGTATGTAAAATATGAGACTTTTCAAAAGCCCTAAGTGATGTGAAGTGCCTTATGTTCTCAGCATCCAACATCAAACAGGTTAAGGGTGTTTTTGGGATGACGCTGTTGAGAAGCTGAACTTTTACAGGGAATTGCATTATCAAGACAACATCAGTTACACCAAAATAATAAAGTCATCAATTACCTTGTGATTGGCTTGAAAATCACAAAAACTTAATGAGTAAAGACAAGAAACAGTGTGGGGCTGGAGATCTGGTACAAGTAAATACCAGACTTATTCACAAAATTAGGAGAGCTTGTTTGCAATAGAACTCGGTATGGCAGGATTCTGGCAGAAGCACAGCAGAGCTAGACACACACCTCTTCCTGAGAAATGTTTTCCTGAACTTGACTGCAACTCTGTCCACTGTGGAAATATTTCCAAGTGCTTCTGATATGACTGGCCAGCAGGCACCGCTCTAAGATCAGCAATTGCTTGGCTGCTGTGGCATTTGACAAAGCTCATCACAATCCCTTCCAGTTTCCTTTTATGGGGGAATGGTGTCCTTATAGCTCAAGGCACCAGTTTGGAGTGTATTTACCTGCATCCTGACCCAGGGAAGGGGTTGCCACAAGATTCACACTTGGTTACTGCAGGCAGTTCTTGACTTCTCCTGCGTTTCAGGATACCTAGAGATAGCGATGAAGCATTGCTGGCAGGTTGTTGGACAGGAGGGAGGTAATTTTAACAGGTGATTATTTAATGCTCTGTGCTTGGAGGTTTCTGGAGGAGTTACCTGCGAAGAACTGAGGAAAGCTTTCTGCTTTCCTGAGGAAAGGCTTCTGCTTACTGAATTGGATTTTAGCCCTTGAAGTACTCGGTGGCTTGCAACCAAATGCCCTTGTGCAAACGTGGTCTGTGCCCTCCTCAGCCACATCTAGTCAGGACCTGTTCAACTGCACTTCTTTCAATACAGCTGCAACACCCCCTGCCCCTGTGTGTCCCCCTCTTCTGCCCCTCACTGCCCTTCCCTCCATCCTCTGGTCATCCAGGTTTTGATCCCAGGATTTTAAAGCAGTGCAAAGCCTGAATATTGCAGACTTGCTCCAATTAAACCTCCCAGCCACAGAGGTAGTTTAAACAGGTACAGCTGGAACTGACTGAATTTTTCATTTACTGCCTTCTGGGCTTAGACCAGAACAGGGTCCTGCTGCCTCCCTGGAATAGGCAGGGGAGGCAGCTGTAGGAAGAGGGCAGAGAAGGGACAGCTTTGTCACCATCTGAGTGACCTTTCTGCTTTTTGGACTGAAGTGGGACCATTTCCTCTGTGTGCTGACATTTGCTCCAGCCCTGTCCTTCTGTCGCTTTCTTCGTCTCCGCTTCACTTTGTAATTGCCTTTTGTTTTACTGGTTTACTCCACCCATCCCCATGCTCCTTCCCTTCAACATCTCCTCTCCAGGGATTCCTCTGCGTGAATCTGGCCAACACAGGAGTCAGAGAAGGGACAGCCCTTGCTCTGCTTTTATTACCCAGTTCTCCTCATCCCTGTGTGTTGGGTCTGTCTTCTTGGATATCTCAGGCCATTTAAGGCTTCTGTTTGAGAAGGGGAAAAAAAAAAAAGGTATGAGGATTCCTTTCTTTTCTCCTCTTCCTCTTGCTCTGCAGATCTCCTGGGGTACTCAGAGTTTGACCTCTGTGGATTCTCACACCCTGGCTGGAGCTGCAGGAAAATCAACTCTTGAATAGCACATAATTTCTTACTGATATTTTGTGCGTCATTTTGTTACTGTGTTTATGCAGTTGTTGCTTGCAAACAGCACGTTGTGACTTTGGCTCGATGTCCTCTCCCCTCTCCTCTTCTCCACCCCATTCTTGCCCTCTTGTCTTTCTTTGGTCCTAGTTTTTGTCATGGTCTAAACAGACTGGAGACTTCTAGGCTCCAGAAGACCTGCATTTCTAATGTAAGAAAATAAGTGGAAAAGCACTTCATCTTTTTCCATTCGACTGAAATCCTACAGGCTCCTTAATCTATTACAAAGTCACATAAAGGGCATAGCTTGTATTTCTGTTTCTTTAGTGGTCATCTTCAAGGGGACTGAGAGGTGGAGCAAACATAATCCAGTTGATAAATCAAGAAACCAAGAGATAGGATTCCTGATTTCTGCTCTAGGAAATCTTTTGCCACTTGTTGGCTGTCTCACTCAGAGCTTGTAAATTATTTTTTTTTTTTGTCAAAGTTTACCTAGCTGTTAAAGAGTAGCTGTTGCACTTGCCTGCAGGAGGTGATTATGGAAAAGGCAACATTTCCCTTAACGGCTGAGCTGCAGTCGATTTAATTTGCAGTTTGTTATGAAATGGTAGGTATTGTTTTACCTCTCTTCATCCCCAGGCTGGGAGAACGGGCACAGAGAGTTCCAGAGATAAATGGTGAGCTAAATAATTACAGGCCTGGCTCCCAGGGATGGTTTGAGGATTAATGGCTGTTTGTACAGCACTTCAAGGTCCTTAGCTGAAATCTGCTTTGAACTCCGGGGCATTTCAGGCTGCAGGTGGTGGGTACCCCCAGGCTCTGGCAGAGGCCAGTACTCAGAGTATATCAGGCCTTTTGAAGCAGACATGCAGCTCCAAGGGATGTGGCTGGCCAGCCTCATAGCTGAGGGGTTTTTTTAGATCTGGGAAATGCTCCTATGTGGAATGGGAAGGTGACAGGCAGGACCAGTCCCTTCAGACTCATTTCTTTTAAGCAGATGAGGCCGCTTGAAATAGAGACTAGAGGATAAACACATCCAGTGAATGCTTCTCTAGCCATCTCACTGGTCTCTCTGTTGAGTAGCATTGTCCCAGCTGGTGAGAAGAAGACAGTGCTCAGCTGTCATGGACAGAAGAAGCAAACAGCTTGAGTTGCCTTCTGATGCCAGCCAGAGCTTCCTTGCTCTTTTCTCCTCAGGAGCTCATGGGCAACCTTCAGAGGTTTGCATTAAGCCAGAACACTGCATTTCAAGCCTTTGGGGCTAATATTCCACGAATGACCATGAACTTCTCTAGGCTGTGACATTTTCTGTCATTATCACAAATGAGGAGACTTTTCCCTCGGGTGCCTGCAAAGTGTTGGAGGGCGAGCCTGGCTTTTACAGCCCAAGAAGGGAGTGCTGAGAGCATTGTTTTCTAATCTTGCAGTGGAGATTATCAAAGGGGAGGCTGTACAGCTTGCACTTGTCTGACTACAGAAGCAGCCATCAGGGGCCAGGCACTTGGGGAAAGTTCTCCCTAGCCTATGGGAGGAGCACATGCGTTTGGGAAGGTCCTTGAGTGGCTGCAGGAGGGAAGAATCTCTCCCTGGGTCTCAGGACTCCCTCAGGGTGGTGCAGGGAGTTCATGGCCCTAAGCAGCAGCTGGTGGTGCTGTGTGACAAGGCTCACAAGGTACAGGGACTGTCAGGGGACTGACTGGTCCCTGCAGTGACCATGGGGAAATGGGACAGGACATGTTATGGCTGGGGAGTCTGCACTGAACAGTTGCAATGAGTCCATCCCAAATCCTTTGCTACTCATCTCATAATGTGGGGGAAGGAAGAACAGCTCATCTTATGTAGTCAGGGACCTCACCAGTATCATTATTGTCCATCTAGTTGTGGAGAATATGCTGGGGAACAGATATGTCATCTGGTCTTCGTCAACCCTTTTTTTAATTTTATTTTCTCTTATGAAGCATTGAGTCCTGGTCACAGGCAATGCAGATAAAAGTGTACATTCCCACCACCCCTGCCTCTGCAGAGCAGCACGCTGGAGAGGAATGAAGTGCCATGGGAATACTACACATTATTTTATTATGAAGACAGTGGGAGGATGGAGGAGGAACACAAGGAAAACACTATGGCAAGACCACACAGACAGTGCTTACATCGGGGAGAACAAGCCCAAAGGGACTCCAAGAGACAAATAGACAGGAGAAGAGAAAGAAAGATGAAAACAGGAGACAGAGCAAGACAGGCAAGGAACAGCAGAGCCACCTTCTTCCAGTCTATCCAGGGAGTGGCAGGAGCAGACCTGGGGCTCTTCATCTGTGAAAAAAACAGTCTTCTGCACACCATTCTCCCATTTTCCTGAAATCTCTGCTTTTGCTTCTCCAGGCAACCATTAATCTAATATTAAGCCCCTTAACCTCTCTAATTGTTCCCTTTCAGTGTCAGCTGGTTTCCTATTAACCTTTCAATCTCTCAGTAATGCAGTTACTTCTGACTCCAGCCAGACCCAGCTCTAAAGCTTTACCTCCGGCAGTGAATTTTCCAAGCTTTCACTTTTTTTTTTTTCTCTTTCTTTTCGGTAATGATTATTACTGCTGTTAAGGAGCCAGTTTGAACCAGCCTCTAAGTGCACGAGGCTGAACCAGTTGGAGTCTATAAATAGCCCTTCGCTAACCTTGTACCTTATTTCATTAGGTTGATTGGCTTCCCTCCCTGCACTTCATTGCACCTCTATATCTCTCTCTCCTCTCCATTATTGATGCTGGTTCTTTTGTTACTATCCAAGACACCTGCTTGTTGATAGCAGAGTGGATCAGCATTAGGTTTTCCCCTCCTGAACAACATAGTGCTGTTGTGGAGAAACGCTTCTAGAGTTTCATGACAGAGGGAAGGCAGAGGGTGAGGCAGGTCTGAGACAGCAAGTCAGAAAGGGTTTGTGCTGTGTAATAGGAAAATTGTGTGGCTCAGCACCAGTCCCAGGGACACAATTTGCCACCCACAGGCTGGTAGGTTCCTTCTGTGACACGCAACGTGATTATTCTTGAGTGCAGTCTCTTGTGTGAACCTCACTGTGCTATATCAAAGCCCAGGAATGTGCCCAAGGACAAATGGTGCTGCAGTTCAAATCAAGCAGATGTACGGATCCCAGAACTGTCTGCTGTACCTGAGACCAGTCCTTTGGCCATGCTGACATCATTTGTCAGTATACTGCTGCTGCTTGACCCTGCAACCTGGCAGAGCATAGGTTAGTTATTTCTCTGACCATCATCATGTCTCAGCTCAAAAGCATTTTCATGCTGGCTCTCCTCTAACTCACCTGCTTCTTTTAGTGCTAATAAAGTTCCTGAGCTCTGCTCAGCCCTGGTGCTTCTCTCTACAAACTCTTTTTTCTCTCTTTTTTTTTTTCCTTTTTTTTTTTTTTTTTTGGTAAAATCCAGTGAATGTTTGCACCAAAGACTGAATTAAGCAATTGCATAAGATGACCAGAAATCTCTGGGGCCAGTGTAAATCACAGCTCAGCTTCACAAGTCTGTGTCTGAGTAGCACTTGCAAACTGCTCGTGTGCAGTGATGCAGTGGGGCAGAGCATCTCACAGTGCTTCACAAGTACTGGGGGTGCTACTGCAGGAGCATAACAGGTTTTGTTTGGTGGATTCAGCAACAGCCATGGTTTCTACAGGTGGGGAAGCACCACCCCAATGCAGAAGAGCTAGGATCCAGGATCCAGTCCATTTTGCTCCCTGAAGAAAGGCAAGTTCTTTCCCTGTGAAGCCTCCTTTTTCCCCAGTGAGACACATTTAGAGGAAACTTTGCTAATCTGTGCTTAGGCTGACGTTTACAGCCTTTTGCTTCAGCTCAGAAGAAGGATTTGTGTGTCTAAAAGCTCTTCTGTTTTTTCTAGCTGTATCATTTGTCTAACACCAGCTGTTACCTTTCCCTGAGAGTCCTGCCTCAAAGTCAACAGCAACTTACCAAAATAATAGGAGCTATTCTCTTCTGCTCTCTGTACAGCTCTGTGTGTTCCTACTTGTTCACTTACTGCTATTCCTTGTTGTTGGAAAGGCAGATTCTGGCAGCAACAAGCCTTTGTCTTATTTTCTGGCAAACAACCTCAGTCTGCAGCAAGGCAGGAAAGGCAAACAGTGAAGAAATGAGAGCTGGTAAAACTGGGCTTAGAGGAGAAGGTTAACTTCTGGTGGCTTCTTTTTTTTTGAGTTTGATGGGGAAAAGGTTTCGTAAAGGCATTACATGTGTGGAAAACAGACACCCTCCATCCCCTCCAGAGCAGCTGGCAGCTGGCATTCACACCTGTTTAATAATACAGGTTCTCCAGCATGGCTGCGCGCTCACTTTCCATTGTCCACAACATCCTTGTCTTCATGTTTATCCTTCTAAATTCCCATGCCTTGCCTTTGCTCCTGTGTCTCTTAGGTAGGCAGATCTCAGCAGGCTAAAGGAGCTGTCAGAGCCCCTTTAAGACTTCCTGGTCCACCTGCCCTTCACGGAAGGTCCCGGGAAAGTCAAAGCCAGGGGAAAGGCCATTTGACCTGGGGATGGGCGTGCTGCCCTCCTGCAGTGGGCACTGTGCTGTCCCTGGGAAAGGGGAGCACGGCTCAGCTGAGCCAGCGAAGCCTGGCAGGATGTGTGGCTGCAGAGGGACATCTCTCTGTCCCGCCTGCTGAAAAACCTGCCTGTCAGTGAAGGTGATGCAGAGTCCTGAGGAGCAGAACACATGTTCAAAGGGGAAGCTGATGGCAGAGGTAATGCCCGTCACAGAGCTACCCCTGCTTTTTTGATCTGTATTATGACAGGTGAGTGGTATCAGACCCATTGTTAGCTACAATCCATTTGCCCATTTTTCCTGGTTTCTATGGCCAGTCCCATCTATTCCCTGTCCCTTGGGAAGCTTCCTAAATATTTGTCCCAGTGATCAATCATATGACCCCATTGTAGCAATGTGATACAGCTTTAGCTGTGCTAATCAGCTTAGCTGGGCCCCTGACCCCTGTCATCTTATTTTAGGAGAAAACTTTACACAGTGCCTGGTAAGGGCTGTTCAGTCCAGAGGATTTAAATCCAAAGTGAGAAATAGCAACACAGACTTTTGCTTTTTTATTTTGTAGCCAGAATTCACTTTGCCATTATTTTGATTTGTCTTTCTCTGGGAGGAGTTGAGCTTTAAATAATACACCAAGAGTGCAATTTCATGATAAAATACTTGACTCTTGACTGTTAACAAAAAAGCACCCCAAATAGTAAATGTTGAGTGCTTTGGCTGAAGCACTTAAGAGATGTTCAGTCATCCAAATGGACTAAGACACCAAATCCCTTCCCTCTTTTCTCCTCCCAACTTTAAATGAGGCCCTTAAAAGCAAAATGGGCTCTAGAGAATAGTGTCTGGAGCAGGGAACTGAAAATATGTGCCTTGAACCTCAGGGGGTTTTGTGGGGAAGATATCAGAGGACAGATGGACCTAAAGATAAATATATTCTTGGAGTGTTTTTTTCCCTCCACAGAGATATATCTCAACTACAAAGCAGCAGCAGAAGTCAGAGGTGAATTAGCAGCCAAGAGCAGCCAAGATCCCAGCTCTTCAACTGCTCCTACTGGTGGGAGCAAATGCGCTGAAAGCCAAGCCTCTTTCCAATGCTCCAGGAGTGCAGCACAAGCCCTAGAGACATTATATGAAAATATGGACTACATCATATCTGTAGGAACTTGTTTTATTAGAGACACGAGTACTAACAACCTTCTCTGCATAATCTCTGGAGGGAACAGATTGGCTTTGTAAGTGAGAGACAGATGAGGACAAACTATATGTGGATAAAAGAACAACTGGAAATATGTTGTGTAAGAGGAGGCTCTGGCAGAAACTGAGCACTTTTCAAAGCCTGAGAACTCCTACCAGGGGTAATTTCTGTCATCAGCCCTAATGGTGAACATCCCATGGGCTGCCAGGGTAGGGAATGTCTCCAGACCCGCCTGAAGGCTTTCCCAGTCCAGCTGCTGCAACAGCCTCCTCTCCCAAGTTTCTGAAGCACCATCTAGATGCAAGAAGAGGATCTTCCGACTCCTGTTTGCCACATCTTCAGCCCTTCCCCCACCTTACGAAGCATGTCTTGGAGTGAGTTCACTGTCCTGCTTTCTCAGCAGGTGAAAATATCTTCCTTTTTAGCATCCCAGGGAAGACATGGCAACTGCTGAGGTGTAATAGCAGACTTTGAACATCCTCAAGGTTTTTGAACTTGCATTGTCCTCTTGACACCCGTGACTTGAATATAGTCTGGAACTGATTAACTTGACTGCTTCATTCTCTGGAAGGGAATGTTCTTAATGCAGTTAAATATTTACTTATCAATGTGCACAGACCAGGCATTACAGAAGCCTTAGTGACATTTGCATTTTTTGCCCATAAACTGAAAAAGGAGCATCGTCTATTATTTCAGTGCTGCCACTTCCATCCATCCTGGTAGTCCTGCCATGTCCTGTTCAACCTAGCTGTCTTATTAGCTTCAGCAATATTCCTAAACCATGGGAGATGTAGCCCGCACCATCGAGAGGCCATTGCACATCCAAAATATTCCTTGGTTCCAAAGTACATCCTCGGAGAACAACATGAATCCTGTTTGTGAAAATGGTGTGTCTCTAGCCCTTGCAAGCACCTTTGCATGCCATTGCTTGGAGAGGGGCTGAGCTCTCCCCTACCCCTTCACTGGCAGAAGGACTTTTATGATAGAAATAATTTCTATCTTAGGCAGCACCACAGTGAAGTGGTAAAACTGGGAAAATCTGAAGCATTGGTAGGGACTTTTAGGAATACTGGGGTATTTCCATCTTCCTTCCAGTTCCTACCTGCTGTAAATGCTGGGGTGGGTACCTCTGACATGCCAATATACCCAGGAGGGGCATATCACCCTTCTCTGCTGCTGCCCAGTATCAAACTGCTCCATCCTGACCATGGCAGGCCAGAGAGAGCTGTTTGCCAGCACCAGGACTGGGTCTGGTCCCCAGGATACCAGCAGGTTGGCACTGCTGGATCTGTGCAGGGAGTGAGGAGAAGCTGGGAAGTGTTTTGGCTCTGCTCAGGGCTGAGTAAACAGAGCAGCTTTTGCAGTCCCTGACCACACTGGTGACGCAATGATGTCCCTGTTGCTCCTGCTGGCAGGGGGAGTCTCCCATTTCCCCTGGCTCAGGCAGAGACTCATATTTATTTTTTTTTTCCCACCCCTTTGGCACCCGACAGTTAAGTCACCATTTTTGTCACCAATGACAGCAACCAAAAAATAATACTACTGTACTCAGTTAATCCATAGGAAAATCCCACATCGGCACACAAAAGGTGGAGACGGGGCTCGCGCATGTTCCCCTAAGGGCCTTAGGCAATGGAAATTTTCTCAAGCTCCATTCATTAACGGAATAGATGAACAGTTATGTAAGGTCACATGAGGGAAGTGGTTGGTCTTTGGTCAATGAAAGAGTTAGTCACACATCATTGAGCTGGATGGCCCTGGGAGGAATTGTGGAGCCACCCTTTTGCATGTTCAAGGACTGAAGAGGGAGAACTTTAGCTACGATTCCTTACTACGCCCTGAGCTTGGGCACCACCTTTACAGACCTGGCATTGCAGGAGGCATGTGGTGCTGCTAAGCAAAAAAGCAGTTGAGGTCTGTTGAGTTCCTCCAAACTTTCCTCTTCCCAAATCACTCAACCCTCCTCTGAAGGAATTAAGCCACCACCTGACGATCTTGGGGTGCCAAATGTGCAATTGTGCATCCCCCCCGCCAGTCTGTTCTTGAGGTACTCAGAGGGTAAGTAAAAGAACCTGATACAATTCAGCAGTCACAGGGGACATAAAATCTGTATTAGGGTTCTCAGGAACCACTAGAACATTACTAGGACATTCAGCTGGGGGAGGATTTTTAAGAATCTCTTCTGTCCATGACTGAAGTGGTTTGGAATTTTCTCTCCCTCTTTGAACCAAGGATGATGCCATCATACAGAATTCCTGTGGGACTGACTGTAGGAGAGGAGATGCACTGACTGGCATCCACTTCTCACAAGCTCTCATCCTTGTCCCAGGCAGCCCAGTTGAGAGCCCTCCAGTCCTCTGAATCTGAGTTACCTTCACCCTTGGCTCCTCTTAGCTTCTGCTCTGGGGCTTGCAGATCTGTTTTTAAGACAAGGATGTCTTGCAGACAAACCAAACCAGCTTTGTTTGCTCATTTGCTCTAATCCCTGGATGTTGAGTGACCAGCTTCAACCTGCTAGCGTACTTTCACCTTGCAGCCAATGTCTTGAAGGTCATTTCAGACCACTGGAGAGGCAGGGTGACAAAGCTTGGCTGGCAGCCTCCACAGGACATGGAGCAGCAGTCACCTGGCACCAGCTATCAGCAGGACTCACGGCCTGATGAGTGCAGAGGGCAGAGGAGACCTGCAAAGGAAACTCATGTCGGGCAGGTGGGGACAATGTCAGGTTGTACCTGAACCATGATCTGATGCCTAAGGGCTGATAATAAGTCGTAATTGTGTAAACCAAAGTGCCTCCCACATTTGCTGAGTGCTGAGGTGGTGAAACCCTGTGAGGAGGACACCTTCACCCATCTGAGAGGGGCTGCGGCGTAGATCCGGCCCTCAGTAAAAGCCCAGCTGTCTCCCTGAGCAGGTGGTTTCCAGGAAGAGCCACATTCCTGACTGTGAAGAGCTGAAAGGACCATGTATGGGATATGCCTTAAAATAGACAGAGATATAGGAACAGAATTCAGGTCCCAGGCAATGTGGACTTGATGGCATCTCAGGCGTTTGGTCAGGAAGGGAAGTGCTGCTAAAACTACAGCTGCCTCAGCCTTGACTGCAAGTGTCTCTGATAACCTTAGGGTTATTTTCACTCAAGGAAGGGATTTTTGGTTGGGTTTTTTTTTCAGCCAAATTCCATTCTACTTTATTGTTTTCTTCTTTTCCAAAAGCCGAGCTGAGCAGGAAATAGATTTCCCCTTTCCCAAAGGTTGGAGATATGTGGAAAGAGGTTTATCTCATATTTGAGAAAAATTTGAAATCTCTAACCTTTCAAATAATTGATGTTTTGCTAGGGGAAAGGAAGCCCTTTCTAAAATATTTTCCTTCAGTAAAATGGTCTTTTTAGAACAATTTTACAGTATTTAGCCTTCTGGTTTTTAACAACTAAGTATTGCATATCTGTAGTGAATTTTTTTTTTTCTTTAAAAAAATACCTAAGTGTTATGATACCTAGAAAAGGGATTCCCTCAGCAGTATTTCAAGGTGACAAGTTCTTTGAAAACATCTTTTCTCCAAAAATAATCTGATTCTGAGCAACTGGCAATAAATTTGAGAAAAGTTTGGTGAAAACTTTCCAGGAAATTCTCCTGAAGCATGTATCTTTTCTCTGTAAAGAATTTCCTGGCCATTTGCAAACCAAGCAGTGATGGGTTGAAAGACAGAGCTTCTTGATGGCAGCTGGAAAACGCAGTGAGATGAATTTTGGCTTCCACTCACTCTTGCTGCATAGTTTGGTTTTGTTCTTTGAAATAGTCGCTATATGTTCCCCATTGAAAAAATTCACCGCAGTATCAGTTGTTTTGGTACAATCCTCTGAGCCTGCAGAGTTCTGTGAGCTGTTGGGACAGCACACTTCAGGTAAGAAGACCCCAGAACTGCTCAGGGCACGACATCAGTGAGCAGAAGGAGAAATGGGTTTTTCCTTTCTTGCCCACCTGCTGCTTTGCTTTCTCACTGACTGCCTTGCAGCATCTGCTGGAACGCGTAGCACCCGGAGACCGTGTGAGTTAATTATTAAACAAAATGGAGTCATTATGGCCTGTGCCACTGCTGTTCCTCACATTAATGTGCTGCACAGTAGAAAAACGATCCCGTGCAATGAGAACAAAGAAACCTTTTCAGGATGAGCACATTTTCCTCTGCTGGAGAGCTGCTCTCACTTCACCTCCCTGGAAGAGTGATGCATTTAGTCTCCATAAAGGTGGGGGGGCTTTGGAAAGACAGATGAAAGTGATACAGAGCCTCAGGGCACTGATTTCCATGAATAATCTTCCCAGCTGTTAGCCTAGGTCTGGAGCCGTTTCCTTTCAGAAAATACATTTCTACTAGCAACATTTCAGGGTCCGGAAGGAAATATTTACAAGTTACCTTTGGCATTTCAAGGCTAGCACAATTTCCACGGAGCTTCCCTTGAACTTCTAGATAAAATATTAACTCCTGGACGAGGTGCAGAGGCCCTGGCAGGCTGTCAACCAGCAACACAATTAAGGAGACAGTCTCTGGTGAGATAGCATCCAGTACTTTAAAAAGCATCGGTAATTAGTTTCACTGTGATTAGTTTGACTGACACACAGGAAAAAATGAAGACTTACAGGTGAGATTCCCAGATGCCAGCCACCCAGGAAAACAGCCAGTCATCTCAGCCCTGGGAGGGGATAGAATAGACCCAGTCTGTGTGAAGCCTTCTGGTGTGCAGCCTTTCTGAAGCCTTTTCTCTCACACACAGGGGAAAGGGCTGCTCAGCCTGGCAGACATGGGGGGGCCATGAAGGGCATCTGCTGTGGTAAAAAGGGTGCATGGGCTGAGACCCCAGCAGATGGAGATCCACTGGCTGAGGGGTAGGAGCTGAGATACTGGCAGGGGATGGGTCAGGCTGTGGGACTCAGGTGTATTTTAGATGTTTGGCTTGTGTCCATAATGTCCAGGAACCATGTAGAGACAGATGCCCAAGTCTCTGCCTTTCATCACTCAGTATAATGGCCCTGTGGAGGCAGAGCACTATGGCTGGAAGAAAATAGATAGGCAACAGTGGCTGTTTCCTTGGGGATTTAATTCCTGAGGATCTGTGCTCCCAGCACTCCTGCAGGCAGCCTGTGTACTTGATGCAGGCATTTTGCTGTCCCTGTTTTCACTGGCCAGTGCCAAGATGAGTTGGTCCTTTGCTGCCCTCTCAAAGGGGGCACAGGTTTTGGAAGGAGTCCCTCTGCTTTGCCACATGCTGTAATAGCAGGGAAAGAGAAACACAGAGGTCATGTGGCCTAGGCAAAGCCAAAAAGTGAAGGGACAGGCAGGGCTGGCCATAGCAGCCAGGACTCCTGCCTCCTGGGAGGCAGGCACTGGCTTATAATACTACTTCTCTGAATGTTATTTAAAGGGACAACACAGAGCACACGCCTGCTCCTGCTGGGCTCAGTCAGTTTTGTTTGTGGTGCCTCTTGCTTTTCTTCAGGAGTTTACCTTGGCTCTTTCCCTACTGCTTTACTGGCACCCTGTGAAAGGACTGCAGTGACCCTTGTCCCCTGGATGCAAGAAGGAGTGCTGGGATAGATTGAGGAGTCAAGAAATGTGCATGCTCCAGGGCTAGCTAGCTGTGTTTTGCAGGCCTGCTGATGCCCAGCCATAGCTGGATGTGAGGCATGTGAAGAGTGCCTGTCCCAGCCCCGGTCATGTGTCACACACCACAGCAGTGCTGTGGTCACCTCCCTCACCCGTGACCCCAGGGGCTGCACACACCTGCCCAGCCTGCCCTGGAACCTCTTGGCTGTGAGGTTGGGCTTTGTCCCCTGAGTGCTGCTGGCTGTCTCTGCATTCCTGACGTATCCCTTTGACGAGGCACCTGCTCACACCCCCCAGGATCACCCAGCCAAACACTGCCTTTGCTTCAGGGCTGCAGGTGCTGCAGTAACCTGCAAAGAACGTTCAGCTAAGGGAAAGGAAAGCTGGTGACCAAAGGACACCTGGCACTCCAGGGCTGTGTGGTCCATTTGATCACCAGCTCTCCTTCACTCTGCTCCCCATCCCCTGCTCCAGACAGCATCACAGAGAGATGGTATGAAGGGGCCTATATCTGCAAAGACTGGGGAAGACCTGGGCATGAATAAAAGGCACAGCTGAAAGTCTGGCCTCCTTCAGGCTCACCACACTCTTTCATTCCTTCCTGAAGCAAGCAAGGGCACATCCTTCCACAGGGAGTGGGGGCTAAGCCCACCTCCTTCCCTGTGCTCTGAGTTGGCTGGATGTGAAATAGCTCCAGTTCAGGGGAGACATAGCTGCAAAAGACCTGAGACTGATTTGAAACCTACCTCTTGGTATCTGTAGTCCACCTGCCTTCCCCTTCTGTATGTTTACTGCTGGAATGAGTCTTACAGGAGCTTTCCTCTTTTTCCTCTCTGCCTCTGAGCAGGTCAGAGGCCATGTGTCATCAACTGGTTCTGGACAAGAGCTAACTGCAAAATGTGTTGAATGAATGCTAGCCCTCTATTTCCAAAAGTGCCTGACTCAAGGAGCTGCAAGCACACACAGCAAAATCCTCTCTAGTGCCTTCTCCATTGGGCTTTCTTGAGGGCTCACATGATTGAAGGTATGAGAGCAATCTGGTGGTCCCTAGGTCATTCTGTACTGGTTGCCAGTGAGCCCCTGAGCTGTGTCTCTCCCCAGCCTCCCTGTTTGTTAGAGTCTTGGTCTAACCTTTGCAGAGGAACAGGCACCCACCTGTAACCAGGCATCCTTTTTTGCCTGCTTAGAACCAGAACCTTGCAGCTCAGTGCTTTGTGGACTCTCAGCAGCTCCACTACATGATGGCCAAAAGACATGCAAGCAGCTTCCCAGAACAGCTCTGTGTAAAATATTCAGCATCCTGGCAGGAGCAGGGTGTCTCCAGTACATGTCACATCACTTAGGTTCAGCTTAGCTCTAAGTCAGTGTTTACAGGTGGATTATTTTTAAGTAGAAATGCAAGTGAATCTAGTTCATCGATAGGTTCAAGTTCTAAAGAAAATACACAAAGGTTATGCAGAATTAGGATTACACTCTGCAGAGAGAAGTTCCTTCAGTGCTCAGTATCTTGGCTAGCTCATGAGGCTGACTTGTCTATGCCCTACATCAGGACTAAAGTGTTGAGAAAAGTCCTAGAACTTCATCTTTCCTGCCTCTGATGGTAAAGGTGACTGAGGAGACAGCAGGATATGGAATCTGGGCAGTCAGCACCTTCTTTCTCCTAAGAGGGACCAACTTTCTTTAGTTTCCCTCTGTAAACCTTAGCTTCCTCAGCTATTGTGGTGGGAAAACACATGGAACTAAGTAATTTTGTCTTCTCTCCTTCCCAAAGAACCTTTATTTATTGTTTCTACTTTACACCTTGATTTCAAGATGTGATCCTGGATTCGGATGTTTAAGTGTTTTCCCATGCCTGCAGCCTCCCTGTAACCATACAAGCCAGAGATTAGGAGATACGTATCACAGCAGGAGATCTGGCACAGTGTGTGTCTTTTTTCCTCTACTTGGAAAGAACAGGGACAAATATTAGTTTGAGATGAAAGAAAACGTCTTCACTTTGTTAGGAACAGGGCACTGATAATGGCTCTGCCTCACATGCTTGGCTAGCCTTGTGCCATACCGTGGGAGGCTGCCAAACTCGAGTTCAGCTGATCCCTTGCTATCTGCAAGGGAAGGCAGAGCCAATGCCCACTCAACGGGACTTTGTCCTCCTGATGGCAGGCGGCTTATGAAACGTCAGCCTTTGCGTGTGCTGGCATGGCAGGAAGGCTCTGGCCCTCACAATAGCAGCCTTCTCCGTGGGCTCAGCTGGGAGAGGCTCACACGGAGTTAAACCTGCGCTTAGAGCACTTTTCAGCAAGATCCCATCAGTTACTGGCAGAGCCCGAGGCGATGGCTTCAGGCTGGATGCACTTTCCACAGCACGAGTATGTGAACAACAGTGTGTGCCTGCACATATATGAGCTGATACTCGAACGTGTGTTCTGTACATGTAGGCTAAAACCCAGGGGCTTTCCGAGCCGTTAACGATCACCCAGCACATTTCATGTCACTGTCCTTTGAACGGGGCACTGGGGAAGGCTGGCCTTGTCCGACCGTGCCATCCAGACACTGCGCCTTGGGCTGCTGCTATCGCAGCGCTCCCTGTGCTGCTGCCACAGACCTGTTTGCAGGGAGCACCTCTTTGCCAAAGCCCTTAATTCTCTCCTGTTCAGAGATGCTTTCAAACTGTGAGAAAATACTGTTCTGGCTTCTGTAATCCTTTCAAAGGGTGAGTTAACTGTTCCCTTGATGCCTTCATGTTTGGATCTGCTGCAGGCAGGACTAGAACCACGCTCTGAGCACAAGTTGGCCCCATGGCTATTTATAAGTAAGGGTTAATAAGGAGGTGGGGCTCTGAAGAGTTTTGTCCTGCTCCTTACAAGGTCTGAGCTGGGACACCCACCTCTGAGCTTCATTTGCACTAGCTGCTCGCAGAGGGAGCTCTGCCTTCAACCTGATTTGAGAGAGCCGGACAGGGTGCTTGGGAGAGCTCTCTCTGTTTAGTAGGAAAATAATTCGTTGGCGTGACTGTGGTTTCCCCAGCAATCTGCCCTTTTGTTGGAAATAAAACTAGCTGACAGGGGCAAGGGGAAATGTTTGTTCAGTTTGAGATCAGAGGCTCTTGTTTTGAAAGCTCGGTTTTATCCTCAGTCCCAACTTCTCTCCATACACCATTAATCACTTGTCTGGGAACAGAGAGTTTGAACTGTCTCCAGAGCTATACAAGCAGATTTGGTGGCTGTCAGTAGTACTCTGTAAATAAGTACCAGCAGGCAACTGTGTAAGTAAACAGCTTCTTTGGGAGCACCAGAGCCTTTCTCCACAGTTTACGTAGTGCAGCGGAAGGGCTCTGTTAGCTTTTGCAGGGACAGCCTAAGCACCACACACCAGGCAGGGCCAATCTGCAACTTCCAATTGACACTTCTACCACCCGCTTAGCCGCAGCTCAGAAAGAGCAGGATTTGTATCAGGAAGCCGGGAAACCAGCTGTGTCGCAGAAGCAGCTGTGCCATGACATCATCTTTGTCCCTTGGTGTGTATGTGTTTCAACACAGGCTTTAATTACACAAGTGTGAACTCACCTTGCCTACGGGGCCAGCATTCTTACAAAATGGGTTGTGTCTGCCAGAGGAAAGGCACGGTTTTAGGATGAATGAGTAGGGACAAATTCTATTTTAATAGAGTAGGCAGGCTTCTACAAAAAGGCATTCTGGTGCAACTGAGAGTAATATATGTTCTGAGACCTTGACAACTGTTTAAAGCATTCCCCCTAGAAAATATTTTTATGACCATCTACATGGAAGATTTCAGAATTTCTTTTGTGCGGGTGAAATGTGAAGAAAATGAATGTGTTTTCCCTTAAAAGTGTTCATTTCCATTAAAAGGCTCTTTTTTTCTGCCTAGTAATACCTGTTGTGTTGTGGGTTTTTTCCAGCTGTACAATACTACCCAGCCCTCAGGGGCCCGATGCTATTGGACAAGACTCAAATTATTGAACCACCAAGGATATAAATAAATGCTGCTAAATGGCTTAGCTCAATGGCCTTTGCCCTTCCTGGGGGATGGAGCTCATCTTCCATCAATATGATTAGCGGAGGAGATTGTGTATTGATTAATTGTCCAGACTCATTTCTCATTAGCTGGCAGCAGCCTGTGATGCGTGACCTTTTCCACCGAAGGCAGAGCAGCGCATTTTACTCCCTAGTGGTTGGGTGCCCAAATCCTTCATGCTCTCCAAGGTCCACGCTTTGATAGCCCTCATGGAGGGCAAACAACCCCACATCCTCCTCCAGGAGGCCTCTGGGGGACAGCTGAAGCTTCTTGGTGGGTAATGAGGGGAACACACTCTGCTCCTCCCTTGCCTCTCTAGGCAAAAGCATCCCTAGCGCACGGAACGTGGTGAAAGAGAAGCACAAAAAGCATCCCGGAGTGCAGGTGCGCTGGGCGGTGCGCACACCGCTCACCCGTGGGACCCTGCGTTGCTGAGCAGGTTTAATCACCCCGTGTGGGCATTGTCTGTGAAACCGGCGTTTTCCTGCCAGCGCTGGAGCGCAGTCAGCTGGGCGTTGCTGCTTTCCCAGGGAGGAACTCGCAGTCCCACGGGCGAGGGAGTGCTGGTGCAGCTGCATGGGGCCCCAGCGCTTCCAGCACAGCGTGTCCCCAGGTCTCCAGCTTCCAGAGCTGGCACCTCGCACTGCCTATTGTGTGCGCGGCCGGGGTTTCAGCACCGATGTTGTTAACCTGTTCCCGAGCTGCGCAACAACACCCGGGCACCGCCGCTGCCTTTGGACGGAAATTGCTTTTTCCCAGCTGAGCCTGGCTCTGGGTCAAGTGGGATAAGGAGCTGGAATTCACAAGCTCTATTCCTGTTGCTGCCATGCAGCATGACCTTGAGCAAGGCCGGTGGGAGGCAAAGGGAGATGGTCCCGTGACAACAATGTCCCTCCCTGTGCTGTGACAATTTGCTCCTCGGCCCAGCAAGAGGGAGCATCATATCACTCACCTTAGGCAACCTAAGGCACCCTATCTGTCTGGGATGAAATCTTTGTGGAGGAAACACACATTTTCCACCTAAGGAATGCTACCCAATGGTGCTGTGCCAAAGAGTGCTGTACCCAAGCTGTGGGCAGGACTGTGGTTCGCATGAGAGGCTCAAACACTTGGGTGACAGTGCTGAAGACATGTCCATCATTTCTGCCTCCACCTGTATTGTCTAAGGCAGCACAGTTAGGCTGAGATATCTACAGTCGAGGCACATTTTCTGAGCTCCCCACCATCTCATGTGGTGCCAAGGGGCAGGCAACAGGTGTCTGGAGCTGGCTTCTGTCAGCAACAAGATGGAGGTTATTTAACCTCTGTCCCTGTGATGTACGATCTGCCTGCCTCCTGGAGAAATGAGAGTCTTAATTCAAACTTGTAATTGCCGCCTTGAAGTAAAGGCTGTTGTATGTTCAGGCCTTGTGCTGCTGCAGCCTGCTTTGCTGCTTTAAATCAGCAGGCCACTTCAGAGCTGGGATCTGGGTAAATCGAAATTATTTTTGGGATATAATAATTTGCTTATATGCTGCTGAAACCTCTGATCTCTTTTTGGGATTTCAGATTTTCAATATGGAGGGGAATGCACTCACATCATCCCTACCATAACTTTTGAGCAAACAGAGCAGAGTTTTTCAGGCACATGCAAGTCCTTCCCTGCAACTGCTTCAATTGGAGTTCAAGGAAAAGCTTCTGGAATAACAAAATGAAGGAGAAAAGCAGAACCTTGAAGGAAATGAAAAGAAGAGATGGGGATGGGTTGAGGTCAGATGACAGGGAAGCATGAGTCCATAAACCTGGAAAGAAGAAGAGGCTGCAGGAAACACTGCTAAAAGCAATGGGAAGAGACAAAACAAAGCTATAGAGACCAGCAGGAGCACCAGGGAAAATAGGTCTATATGAGTGGGAATAGTTTAAGACAAATCCTGTTACAAAGGGGATCTGGAGTGGAAAAGGCATTTGTCAGGAGAAGAGAATAACCCAGAAAAGAATAATTCCTTTCGTGTTGAGACAAACAAGGGAGCTAGATTCCCACTGAAATGGGAGAAGGATGACTGCAGATACTGTTCAAAGCACTTTACATACCTCAGTGAACCATGTCCTAAGAGAAGAAGGGCAAAGCCATGGCCCAGACATTACAGATTCTTTGGGAACTCCTGCCAGCAGTGTGTTTTCTCTTTGAAGTCATCCAGAGAAAGAAGACCCTGCTTGGCAGCTGGACTGTGCATGTGGAAGAACACAGACACCTGAGACAGGCTTTAGACTAAGGCAAAAGGAGGAGGGCTTGGGATTTTGTCTGGGCTTTTTAGATGGGACTTATGTGGTTTCCATCCTGGCTTTTGATGTTTAGTTGAAGGAAGAGCATAGATATTAAGATACAGTGATGACTAAAAGAACCTATGAGAGCAGGAGTGTAATACTAATTTGAGCAGGAAACCAATACTCTATCCAAGATTATATAACCAATGTATGTGGGGAAACTAGGAGAAATAATGGAAGTGCCTGAATGCTGAGACAAGGATCTCATAAGCAATATGCAGACCATGTATGCCAGGGCTTTCAGGGGCTGGATGGACAGCTGGCATGGCTGGACCTCTGAGACTGAAAGTTTTGTGCTGCTCAGAGGAGCAAAGACCAGTGGAGCATGTGGTAGTAGTGACTGCATGATATTGCTGAGTATGAAGGGGAAAGCAGGAGCAGACGTGATAAAACAGAGTTTGTCTGGATTCAAATCACCTTGAGAAAAGAGAGCTGTAGTTCTGCTGTGTTATCCAAGGTTGTGTCTGGATATTAATGATGGTCTCTTATGTTTTCAGAATGATATGCAGAACCAGGGATTGCCGTTATTACAAGTTTTAACTTCATACGTGGAGAAAAAAGTGCTACTAACATAGGCTGGGCCTTGGATTTCTCCGATGCGCTGCCTGACATTCCTTCACCAAAGAAGCAGCAAAATAACCACAGCTGCTGTTGTGTTTGACCTGGTCTTGACAGCCAGTGAGACATTGCAGAACAATGTGGAAGAAGATAACTTTTAACCTTGACTGTGCCCAGGCTGATTCTGTTTCAATTAAATGGAAGAGTAAATATAGTGGGGCCACAGCTAAGATTTTTCAGCCTCCAAACACTAATGGTCAGAGAAGTTATAAGACTGAAGTGATGAAGCAATTTGAGTTAAAATTCTGAAGTATTTGTATGTGGAAGGCATTCAGGCTCACTGTGGCAACAGCTAACTTTCTTTCCCAAACAAAGAGCAGGGGAGACTGTATAGAAAATGTGGCTGACTGGGGGAAAAAAAATTCCTCAGTGAAAAAATGGGAGTGGTTAGCAAAGAAATCTACATTGCAGAGGTCACAAAGTTTAGAGAAAAGGACACGTCAGTCAGCAGAAATCCAGGTGAGATATACCTGGCAGAGTTGTTGAATGAAGTTCTTTGTAGAGGTAAAAAAACAGGCAAGGCATCAGACCTCTGTGCAGTGCAGATAAGATCAAAGCATGCTTCAGAAACCACAAGTTTTGTTTCATATTGCTGAAAAGATGGTGCAGAAGAAGGGTATTACAAGTTGATGGTTAAAAGTTTCTGGAAACACAAACAATCTCATCAGAGGTCAAGTCAAAATTTGTAAGGTTTGTTCAGATCAGAAAGTTCCTGGAGACCATCAAGTGATAAATCCAGTAGCACTGATATACAATCAGCCTGTGCAGATGGAGGTTGGATGGGGACCAGACAGTTGCCTAGTACCAACAATTTTACCTAAACTTAATTAAGGAACAAAATAAGGGAGGTAGTTACTTACAAACCCAAGAGCTTGGAACAGCTTTTCTTTTTATCCTAGAACAAAAGAGGAATAATGAAAGACATAGAAGTGCACAGACACAGAGACAAAATTCAATGTGGCTGTATGAAAGGTATTTTTTATTATTTTTATATTTGGATAGGAGAATAAATAATTTTTAGAACACTGATTATGTGGTATATGAAAGATATCTGGGTTTCACAGAGGGTGTCTGGGAAGTTGTGAAAGCAGAGGAGTGCAGGGATACACCCTTGAACTCAAAAGAGGGTAACAAATTGCTTAATGAAGAGATCCTGAAACATAAAGCTGTGGACAATTGCTAATGAAATTCCTTAGGGACTGGTTTTGGCACCAGCTAATCTCGTATCTTCACTGATGACCTTGGATAAAAAATGTAAATGTTAGCTGAAGAGACAAAGCAAAGAAGCATTGCTTATACAGAGAAAGGGAAAAATACCTTCCAAAAGAGCTGGAAAAGGAGAGAGAAATTCTAACAAGTGGAAAGAATGGCACTAGGGTGATCTGGACAACAAGAGAGGTGATGGTAGAAGTCTAGACGGTCTTTGCTTTTTTTAGCCTAGCAAAAGGAATGTTAAGAGGGCATATGATTGCTGCCTATTAATACATCAGATGGGTAAATCCCAATGAAAGGGAACTTCTATTTCAGCTAAAAGGGTGAAGAGTACTGGCATGAGAACATATATGCATCACCTGCTTAAAATAGAGGCTAGATACTAAGAGGTCATTTGAACCACAATAACAAAGAAGCTTCCTTCTACCGTATGTAAACTGTTTTCAGATATATGCCATAAAAAACAGCCCTGGAGACAAGCTCTCTCTCTCTCTCTCCCTCGAACAATCTCAAACAAGCTTAAGCCTTTCCCTCTTCTCTGTTGTGGGAAATGTTAGCTAAGCCAAGCTGTAGGCAACTCGTAATTCCTGCTGCAGGTCAGTCCCTGCCTCCTCTCCAAACATCACGGATTCAAGGTCATGGTTTTTGGCCCAGCTTCACATGAGCTATGAAGTACAGTCCCTGGTCTCATTGCTCCCCGGATTTGAATGCATAGGTGGCTCCTGTTAGCATACAGAAGAAGCTTCTGTGCTGACTTTCCCAAAAATGTGCATATTTGACACATCTTTCACTGTGCACTCCCTGATACAGGTGGCGATGTTACCACAGCTCCTCCAGACAGTATTACACAGGGTAAAGGAAATAAACACATACGGGTTAAGCAGGATGTCTTACACCCCTAAACACCTTTTGTCTTCCTTTTTCATTTTTCTCCTGAACTTACACTACCTATACATGGAGTCAGTTGGCTCATCCCTACTGTCAAAAAACAACACCAGAGGAGAATCTGAGCTGCTTTTCTGGGCTGCTTGTGGAGCCCTCAAGACAGAGTTCTGTTGCCTGGCATCAGAAAAAGGCCCTAAGGGAAAAGTGAGCTCCCAGGAACCGTAAGGATAGAGAACATTGGTCACAAGCCCTTGTTGAGACTGATGTGCTCAACTCCACCTGTTTAGCTTCCACTTAGAAATATTCTTCTTTTGTTCTAGGAACTGCTCCTTGTGGTTGTGCTAGTTAGTACAAACATGACCTGGAAACACAACTTCCAGAAAAAGATTTGGAATCACTTGACTGCAGGCATCTCCCAGTGGCGTGACCTGTGTGCAGACACAGTGGCCAGCATCTGGTGTTCCTGCTGAGGCCTTTTCTTGCACCCAAACTACAGCTGAAGCAGCAGCTCCTATGTTGACTTCTCCATACACTGCTATTTGATGCTCTCAGAAGTTGAAAATTATTTCCCTGTTTTCTGAAAGGGAGACACTGAAACATTAGCTTCTAAACTGATGCACTATACTGCTTTTTCCAGGTTCCCTTAGGGGACAGTGACACTTTGGATTTCTTGTGGAGCACTAGAAGATGTCTGCCTGTGTCATTGTTTCCATGTATTAGTCTTCTTGTCCATGAAGATCACAGAATCACTTTGCAAGAGAGCATCTGTCAATCTGCCTCTAACTAAATGTGTCTTTTTGTGTGTCAGGACCTCTGTGCGTCAGGGCATGGGTACTATTTTGTATCTCTGTATGTCTCTGTGCAGGTTCAACTCTCTGTACCAAAGACATGGGAAAGATAATGAGGATGAAATCCTTATGCTGACAAGTTAAAGAGTGCTAGAAATGTGACTGGAATGATCCTGCTGATCTAATAGCTCAGACTAGAGCTATCCAGAGTGCACAGATGAGGAATGCTGGGATCACATCAAATAGTCTTGCAAGTGCAAGATCACATCTCAGGTCTCCAGATATTGCACCACTGTGCATGCTCTCCCTTTGCAACAGGCAGATGCTGGGGGTGGAGACCTTCATACCCTGGCAGTGGGGTGGCAGAGAGCCCACCAGTCAGAGGGTGGCTGAATGTGGGAGTGTGTTTTCCAGCTGAGTTCCTTGTCTGGGAGAGCTCTGCCACCCAGCACAATGCCTTGCATCCTTCCTTCTGCCAGATGTTGGGCACAGCCACTTGCCAAAAATCACTGGCTGAGAGGCTACCTCTTCTAGAAAAAGCACGCACCACAGGCTGGGGTTACACCAACAGCCAGAACTTACCCCTTTTCAGGCACTGGCCAAGCCTTCTAAAGCCTCTTCTTCCATGTGGAGGGAGGAGGAGGTCCACCCTGATGAACACCAGCCAAGACTCACCAACACCAGCTCCCTCTCCCTAGTGCTCATCTGCCAAGAAAGATGGGGGAGCAGAGTGTCCAAGGGACAAGCTTAAGGGTGCTCTGGGTAACTGGAGAGGTGAGCAAGAAAGTGATAGGAGCACTCTGTGTGTTCCTGGTGTCCTGTGGGCCTGCTGGCTCAGGGCTTGTGGTCATGTTTAGTACCAAGGGGCTCTTGGGAGCACGCAGCTCCACCAAGTGATAGGGAAATGGAGCCTTTGGCTGCGCCCTCCATGGAGGTGCACGAGAGGGACACCTCCCATGGGGCAGGGGTGGCCCGGGTCCTGATGGGAGCTGGCCAAGGCATGTCAGCTATAGCTGATAAAGTCCTGAAACCTGCGCTGTTCCAGCTTGCCTCTGAGCAGCTTGCGGAAGGTGAAGGAAAGAAGGGAGCCCTTTGTCACCGCACTGGGAACAAAGGCTGGTCTGTGAGCCCCAGAGTAATCCTGACCCAACCAGCATCAGCTGCCGCTGTTTCTTCCGTCACACTGACAATGCACAGTTGCAGGGTTTCTTTCCCTGTGAGGAGAATGGGATTTAGTGATACCGTAAGTTAGTCAAACAGCAGCCAAGATACCAATTCAAGTCCCCGTTCAATGGATGCAACGTTTGCTTTGTGCTGTTTTTCTTCCACTTCCTGTATTTTGCACTAAGCCTCATTTCCTCTCCCTTTTCCTCTGTAGCACAAGCACCACAAATGCACACACACACACTTTCACTCCTCTCCCTTCCATTTACCTCCTGTTTTGGAGGAAACAGCTGCGTATTTATATTGCTAGAGAGATCAAATGTTTTTGCCAACACAGCTCTGAGAGAAACAAACAATGTTAACCACCGAAACCACCACCGGTGTGCATCAGCTGTGTCTTGTCCACCCAAATGAGTGGCACAGTGCACCTTGCTCTTTCAGGTTGCCAGGATCTTGGGTAGGCGCTGGATCAGGGTCTTCCATTAAGTTTCTTCTGGGATTGGGAGAGAGGCCACAGCCAGTGTCTGCCAGGGGCCAGTCTTGGCAGGGAACACAAGCGAGGAAGCCAGGCTGTGGAGTGACACTTGGTTGCTGGCTGGTGACCTCGTGTTGCCATTAGATAACCCCTGGAACAAGAGCCAGCCAGGAGCTCCATGTGCAGGAGCTAGCTGAGGGGAGCTGTCCCTGTCCTTACCACCCACCCACACTGGGCAAAACGGTGCCTTCCCCTGTCTCCCGAAAAACACAGTCCTGATCCTGTGGCTCCCACTCACAGAGCCCCAGGCAGCTGATGGAGTGAGGGAGAGGGGACAGGTCACAGGGTCAGGGGACTGCCAGTGTCCTTGTGGCACCTGGAGCAGTGCACTCTTGGTGCACAGAAGCAGGTGCTGAGCTACAGCTTCCCTTTTCTCTTGAGCTGCTATCCAGGTGTGAAGATCACTCTCTGAAGTTTCCTCTCCATCACAGATGTGCCTACTGTCTGAGTAGTCCAGGGGAAGGCATGCCTTTGGCCCAGATTTTGTCACTGTCTGCAAGCCACGTGCTTAACTGCTTCCCATTGGTGCATATCCCTGTAAAATCAGGGCAGTTCTGGCTGACTCTCTGAAGTTCTAGAGATTGGCCAGAGATAGAGAGATGAGCTGGGATGTGTACAGCTTGAGCTGGGAAACCTCTCAAGGATCTCTCTTGCTCATGAATTCAAGGGTAAACCGATGTCCAGACTGAAGCTAGGGAAAAAAAAAAAATCTTTGTTCTGGTCAGGTAGGGAAGAATTGTGGGAATGTGACTTGGTTGCCCAGGATTTCATCTGGCAGATATAGTCCTGCTATTGCAGGAGCTGGGAACTGGCACTCCTGTGCTTACAGGCTTTTGTTTGGAAAAGTTCCCATCAGTTAAGAGGTGCTGGGAAGGATTTCTTGGGACAGAGAAGGGGCAGAACTTGCATGTAATAAACATGAAGGTGCCCCCTTATTGACCACAGCCAGGCCTCTGTCCTGCAAATTAATAACTGAATTATTGAGTAATCTCTGATGGCCAGACATACCAAGAAAACATCAGAGCAGAAGGCTGGAGGTCTTAAAGCTCCAGAGGAGCTCTGGGGCTATGGGAAGCAGCAGAGGAAGGTCAAAGACTGTTTCACTCAATGCCTGCACAAAGTGTGAGCAAAGAAAAAGAAATAGTCCTATATTTTACACTGGCTGGCTCTGATGAGCTTGATAGGTTTGGTAGTTTTAGGGGAGGAGAAAGGAAAAGAGGAGCATAGCCAGCTCCCTTACAGGAGACCAGCCCATGGCTGGAACTGAAAACAAGGACTGCTGGAGAGCCAGAACTAACCCAGGCTGTGCCAAGCAACACAGTGCATCCCCCCAAAAAACATGGCTATGCCGGGGTCAGTAGTGTCCTGAAACTGTTTGCAGAGCTAGGAATCCACAGCAGTGCAAGAAAAGGAGCTAGGACCTGCAGAGCAGTGTGTGTGGATGAAGGATGACTGCACACAGACCTGTGGGGCCTGCAAGCCACAAAAATCTGAACGTGGCTGGATACAGCTGATGCTGTAGTGTGATAGTGCATGAGACTGGCTCCAGTTTAGTGGGGCTGTGGTAGAGCATGCAGCACACAAGAGATTCAGTTTGATGGCTGCTGATGCCTATCATTGCCAGTAAAATGGAGGAATGGACAAAATGGGAAATTATCCTGCTTATTCTGAAAAAGACCCCCCAAAAGGGCCTAAATTGGCTCAGAAACTTGCTACACGGCTCATCTCCCAGAAACCCTGCTCACGGTGTCAAGAAGTTTTCCAGAGCACTGGCAACTATGGTATTACAGTGTTATGTCATGTGCCTCACAACAGACACTGATTACAAATATCTATGTATGTCTGCATGAACGTGTATGTTTGCATATGTATGCATGTATGTATGGCACACAGAGATCTCTTTGAAAGAGCCTGAGGCTCTGAACAGCCCCAGAATCACTGACAGCCCCAGAGGGGTGTGCTCTGTGCCCAGAGAGTGAGGACATCGGGAAAGGGGAGGCCCTGGGGCACACAGCCAAGGGCAGAGCAGCCCAGGGTGAGTAGAAGCCAGCACTGCCTGGCCAAAATTAACATGCTCCTTGTTGCCTAATCTGTAGGACTCTTCCCAGGGATTTCTGAAAAGTCTCGAGCTCTGGTATGCATGTGTGGAGGGCAGAGCAGTACCTTGCTTGAGTTAACAGCACCATCACTGTTAACCTAGGCAGGAGTGTGCTTTTGTCACTGTTAACACCAGGGTGTGAGTGCTCACTGGAAAGCTTCCTTATCCTGGAGTGCAGACTCTAAAGGGAAGCAGTTGGATTGCATCCTCAGCTCCCCTGGCTTTGGCACACATAACTGAGCTCCCCATTGCTTCAGCTGAGAGATAGGCACAGAGCAGAACAAGGAGGGTGTCTCTCTTGCACAGTGTGGTGACACCAAGTCCAGCTTCATGATGTTCAAAATGAAGAATAAAGGAAGAATAGAAGCAAAAGCAGCCTTGAGCCTCGGCCAAAATCTGTGTGAGAGGGAACTTCAGGTGCCACTTCTGCTGGGAGGTCAGGCCAGCGTGCTCAGGGTCAGATTCCTGTCAGAGGCAGCTCTGCTGGCTGCAGGATGATTTCCCCATTGAGTCTCAAATGGTGGTGGTGGGCAGCATGGAGGATGCACCTCAACCTCGTTCAGCACTGCCAGAACTGTGGATTTTTTCCTCGGGAATCAATCAAGCCTGGAGCATCCTTGGGCGTGGAGATAGCTTTCCTCAGTAGAGAAGGTGGATGGGGGCATTCTTTTGCTGTGGAGAGTTGGGGAGTAAGGAGGAGAACACGGCCTCTCCTGTTGCCTTGCTGGCTGCTGATGGCAGCCTTGCCCTGGCTGTGCCCTTCTGCCCCAGCTCCAAGTCTGCATGCTGGTTGTACTGTCCCTGCAATTTAAGGTTTGTTTGACCAGCAGGGAACCACCAAAGAGTGAGTTCAAGATAAAGACAAGTCTGTATTGTTTGTGGGAGAGAAGGTCAGACTGGATCCAAGGAGTGGAGGAAAGATCTGGTCTGAAGTTCATTACCTTCATGTAACTTAGGGTGGGTCAAAGCCTTGAATGCGCAGGGCAGGACAGAGATTAAGTGAGGAAGAGTGGAAAAGGTAAAGCCACAAATATTTAAAGGCCAGGAAGAGAACATTCTGCTCAGCTGCCTGGACAGAGGTTTATGATTATTTCCTATGCAGCTCAGTTGTGTTATCCACTGTGAAAAATCATTGGCCGTGGAGATATCTGATAAGAACTGAGCTGGCATCAGCTGGGAGAACAAAATGTCAAGAATGCATTGCACTGCACCCCCACTTTTACCAGCAGGCAGGACATTGGTCTGGGAACACTGTGTTGCTCACCCTTAACTTTAATTGCCCTGCTTGCCTAGCTTCTTTACTGCCTCCTAATGAATGCAAATATGATGTTTTGAGATTTGATCTTCTTTTAAGAACACTTCCCCTCCTACCTCTTACCCCCTGACCTGTGTTCCTTATGCATGGCCTTGGCTGGTGATGGGAGGTCTGGGGAGCTGGGGATGATGTGAGTACAGAGGAATACCTCTAATTTGACTAGCTCTGTATTCCTGTGCCAAGGGTGACATAGTTTTCCCCATAGAGCAGAAAAAGGTTGCCATTTATGGCAAAATCTATCTGCTCCCAAATCTATCTGCTCCTGAATGCTTCACAGCAAAGCAGAAAACCCCTTCCTCACTTATTTTGGCAAGAAAGGGGCTATGAGCTGTGGGCTGCTGAACAGCTTCAGCCTACACCATGACTGTCCAGGGTACACAGGAGATGTCAGGAACAGGCACCAGGGGGAGGAGCAGCTCCAAGGGGAACCAATGGACTGAGGTGGGACACGCTGTACAGAAGATCAAGGGCTTTTCTCCTGCCCATGCCACATCTCCTTCCATCAAACCCACCCCTCACTCTTTGGGACTGTAGAGCTGTGTCACCAGCACACTCAGTGGGTGCAGAAGCTCATCCCACAGACATGCGAAGAGCTGTTTTTCTAACAGTAACACACACAAGGCATCTGAAGATACTTTTGTTCCTCAGGAAGGTGGGACAGGCCTTGTTAGGGTGGAATCACTAATGTTAGCCTGAAATTCAAAGAGGGGCTGACCTCCCTTTTCCTGCTCAAGATTTGATAGGCATGAAGCTGTGAAAGAAAAGGCTTTTCTTTAGTCCTTCCTCTCTCAAGCCTGATTGTAGCAGGGTGTCTTTCTCAAGACTGCTTGGAAGGCTTTGCTTCCCCCACCACATGTGAACCATCACATACTTACGGCCCAACAAGGCATGTCCTAAACTGCTGCTTAGATCTGCTGGCAATTCAGCTGATTTCTGTGAAATTCTGGGTAGAATACATCTCTCCCTGTGTTGCTGGACATACAATGCAATCCCTGTCCCCGGGGACTGCTGCAGCCTTCCCAGGCTGTTGCTGGAGGGTATCCAGAGGCGGCTCCCTGATCTCCCTTAGGGCACAGCTGGGATGCTGAGCTGCTGGGGCTTAAGCCCCAGTGACACCCTGGGAGCAACAGCGTTGCTGAGCTCTCCCTAGACAGCAGGACATGCCTATTCAAGCCTGAAAGGTGGTCAGGCAAAAGGGTGTTTATGTAGCTGTATTTATACAGCTGTAGCTGTAAGACATCTGTGGGCATGTATTTAAGCAGCTAGACCTTGCCTGAGTGTTCAGGTGTTAATATTCCTCTGACAGGAGTGAACACAGGACAATCCTTAAGGACAACATGGACAGAAAAGTCATGGTTGTTGCACACCATGTGTGTGTTCTGGGGAGGGGAGTTCGTGGATGTTGGCTGAGAATCCAGCAACCACGTGCATGCAGCACTGAGTGGAGAGCTTCGTGTGGGGGTAACTCAAGGATAAGGCACTGAGAGCAGGAAGAGGTCCTGGGCGCTTCTTCCAAATTTGGTTGTAATTTGGGGATCTCACCCGTGGCATGACAAGGGACCCTGCTGACACCAGTGCGAGTTCCTTGATTCCAGAAATGACGTGGAGGGGTTTAAAGATGTGCATGAGTTCAGGCAGCTGATTACAAAAACACACTGAAATCCAGAATGAAAAAGAGGAAGGCTCAGGCAAACTGGAGCTATCTGAGTGCTTCCAGAGGAGGTAGTGAGGACTCTGCCCTGACTGCTCTGTCTGTGATCAAAATAGATCTTCCCCTCAGCAGATCCTGAGGATGGTCATCCCAGTATTAAGTTCTCTTTCCTATCATACCTTCATTATTTCCAGGTGATCACAGTTTTCCCCGTAGCTTGCTCTGACTGCCAGCAGTGCAGCTGGGCTGTTCCTGACCCCTGGCCTAAGGTAATTCGAAGGCTTTGCCGGAAGCCTTCAAGTGGTATCTGTTGCTTTGGGAGTGATTTGTCCAAGATGGTCAATTTTCACTGTGGAGGAGAAGGAAGGTCACTTGGAAATGCTCGCTCCAAGGAAGAACTCCATTTCTATTTTAATCTCTCTGGGGATTAATTGCCTCCTAAAAAAAAACCTGGAAGAGCAGAGAAGTAAGAGCATGCAGGCAAGCACGTGTGATAAGGATAGGCTGGGGACAACCATGTTTCAGACTGGCTGTTTTACAGATTTGCTTTTAGAAAGCATTTTGTAAAAGGGAAGAAAACATTAAAAAGGAACAGAAAAATGTCCATGGATGATTAGCTGTAGGTACAACTTAAAAAACCAGCAGAAAGTACCCTAACAGGAAAGAAAAGGCTCAGCTGTGTACCGAGTACTCCCTTTCCCTTCTCCTCTGCCTGTGGGCCCAGCTTTGTCTGCTGGGGCAGCATGGAGCTGTGGGAAGACTATTCTCAGCCATTTCAGGTTGTAGCTTGATGATGTAGTAAACCTCCTGTCATCAAATCAAACACACCCCAGCCATGCCATGTGCAGGGCAGATAAGTATAAACTTGTTGGTTTGAAACACTTTTTGAGTTTTTGACACAACGGTTCTTGCACAGCCAAGCTTCATGCCTGTGCTGCTGTTTTTTCTCTGGATCAGGTGCTGCTCATTCTCCCACACATGGGCTGAAGCCATCAGGAGCACCGCACAACAGAAAGGAACCCGGCCACTGTGCCTCAGCCAGACCAGATTCGTAAGGATGGATAATGCAGGATTGGTTGGATGGAAATTGGTTGGAAATTGGTTGGATGGAAACTATCAGATCATCACCACAGAACACCTATCACCAAAGATAGGCGTGGATAGACTGGCATGTGTTGTATGAATGAAGGGTTTCAGGAGGTTATGTGAGAGCCAAGTCGCCAGGGGAGTCACAACTGAGCTGGGTCAGTTTGTCTGGGCAAGGGCCACCACCAGAACTCCTCTGGCCAGTGCTGTTGGCGAGTTGTGTGCAGCTGCATCCTCCACAAGAGTGCTCCTGTTGACTTCTCGCCTGTCCCCCCATCAGGCCCAGCTCTGTCTAGTTGGGAAACTCGACACTCGTATCCTATGTCCAGCAGGTATGAAGACCAAAGTAAATAAGCCTCAATAGAAACCACACTTGTTAGGGACAGAACACGTGTTAGATTTCATAATCCACCTTGGGACTTGTTCACCAAAGGCTGCTCTGCGCCCATTAGCACTGATGTCTATTTTTAGCCTTGATTCCTGTCAGCTGTGGGTCCCAGTCCATGAATGTGACTCACTGTCAAGAATTCTTTTTTTTTTTTTTTTTTTTTTATTTTTTTTATCATTTAGCATTTAAAAAACAGCGGTGGGGTTTTCTTCTGCTGGCTCTTCAATGTCTTCTGCCACAGTAAAGGAAAAGCTGAGCTGCTGTGCCTGTGGAGAGGTTTCCTGTTCCTCATGGCTGACGATTTTCTAACCATCCCTGACTTTCTGGCGTATTTCAGCGTTTCAGGGATGCAGTTAAGCAAGCACACAGGACATGGGGGTGCTGGCTAGGCAAGCCTCCTGGGGGTGACACCAGCCTTCCCAGGCATGCTTAGGAAGCACAGCTGTTTTCCAGCTATAGTTGGAAAGTTCTGGTGGCATTTCAGTGGAGGGTTTTCAGTATCTCCTTCCTGATCAGATCTCCCCTCTGGGCTGTTTGGACTGGCTGTTTGCCGGACAGCAGCATAAGCCTCCCAGAGGCAGAGGGAAAGTTTTGTGTACTGTGCAGGAAAATGTGGGGCCTCCTAAAGTGAAAGGAAGCACATAAAAGCAAGATTCTACAGCTGCTGTTAGTAGAGCTGGGCAAATCAGCCATATTTTCTTTCCAGCATTCTGAAGAGTCGGAGAGCTTAAAGGTTCACACAAGGGAAGATGTTACTGTGCTTGGAAAGCCAGATGAAAGAAGCAGGGAGATAGATGATGTCATGAGAGCAAAGATGAGTGTGATGGGAGGGATTTCTATCCTCCCATACAGAGAGTAAAAACTTTCCACAGATACAGACCTTCCGCCATACTTTTTATCAGCAAAGCCTGGGAGTCCAGAGGTCCTTGGGATGGCATATGGAATGATGGGAAAAGAGAAGGAGGACTGCAGAGACTGGAGAAGAGGTAGAGGAACAAAGCAACATCCAAAACAAGTGCAGGCAGGATCTGAGCAAGCCTGCAACAGTGAGCTGTGGGAGAGCACAGAAGGTGCTCCAAACATTGGTACAATTTAAGAGTCTCTACACCTGTGACTGAAAGCTATGGAAGGTCCCTGGGATGCATGTTCAAAGCCAGACTCCTGGGAAGCCTACCCACAGAGCTTTACTGAATATAATTGTTTATACATTTTCACCTAATTGGGGTTAATCTGCTTTCTACTTTGGCTAATCAGCTGGTTCAGAGGCCTAATAGCTTGGAGGGAGATGTCTCGCCCTCCTCCTGTTTTCAAGGCCACAGAGTCAGGGGCAAGCAAGCACTGTGGAGGGGCTCAGAGCTGCCTGCTTTCAAGTCTGCCAGGAAAGTGCTTTATCCCTTGAGGAATGATGCTGGGGAGCAGGTCCCCAGGAGGGACTAGTGCCTTTCTTCTTGCTAATTGGCAGATCTTGTGAAAACAGAGGATTACCGGGGGAAAAAAAAACCTCTGCAAGAGCATAGCACTGAGTGAGGTAACTGCTCTGTAGAGGTCTGCTCAGGCTCCCACATGCTCGTGGGTACCACTCCTGGCTGGCCCTATGCCCTGCCCTCATCCTACTGCCTCAGGCCCCCACCCCCAGCAAAAGGATATGCATGATTCTGGCAGACATCTGGTGTCCATCCACTCAGGCACTGATACTATTTCAGGTTCCCTTGCTGGGTGGTGACTCATGGGCATCTCACGCAAAATCTTCCATGTCACTTTAGGTTAAAGGAGATGGTGTTGCCATCATGAGCACATCCTGCCCTTTGAGGGTGGGAAAAAAGTCAGGGTGAGCTCAGCCATGTGATGAGAGCTCAGTGTGCTAAAGGGAGGCTGCTGTAAACGCTGTCTCTAATTACTGCTCATAGCTTGTGAATATTGACCAGCATCTAGGGCCAATACAAAACATCCTCCATTGCCTTCTCTACCACCCCAGTGCTGGTTACCTGCTCCATTCACCCCAGTCACAGCTCCCTCAGCCCCTTACCCAGGCAAGGAGGTCAGAGTCACAGCAGGGTCAGGCTTTCCTTTGACACGAGTCAGGGCTTGTCCAGACTCGGCTTCAGAGTAGTTTTCTTTTGGAAAACGGCAACTAAACTGGTGAATCACAGCATGAAGTGCAAGAAATGCTTCTGGACTGGTGGGAGATGTCCAAGTGAAGTAGAACTCCTGAGCAGCAACTGTCGCCAAGGAGCATTCCTGCAAGATGCAGCTGGACCTGTCTGGAAAGGAGCCTCAACGACACTGCAGCACAAGAACAGCCCAGCAAGGAGCCCTGGGGGCCACAGGGCAGGGGGTCAGCTCTGGCCTCAATGTTCTGAGTGGCAGCTGGACCTTCAAGGGTCCCTCCTCACCTACACCTTGGAATCTTAGTAAGAAGCTCAGTGCTAAGGCTGTTAAAAGCAGTAACGTCAGGAACCTTTCCTTCTGTTTTTCTTTTTGCCAGTGCCTGACAACTGACACCGATTTTGCAACTTCACTGCAGTGGGTCTCAGGCACTGACCAAAATGTTTAAGGAAGTGTAATGGCCGAGTCAAGGAAGTGTCATGCCTGGGTGGACTGAGTGTCATTTCTGCATCATGTCTCAGTCATCATCAGATCCAGTACGCATACATCCCACCTTTTCTTCTTCCTCCCTTACTGCAGCTCAGCATCTCCCCTTCCCAACTGGGATCACTTCACACCCAGTTGCACGAATTCAACTTGCTAGCATGGGCAGACTCCAACAATGGAAGACTTTATTATTTTTAATCATCTCCAACTGGGGGTTCCACAGTAGACTGTCCAAGACAAATTGAAACAGTTGCCACCCTCAACTTCTCATATTTTCCCTCCCTAGTGCTCTCTGAGTTTTTACTGTTCAGTACATGACGTAAGCCCCAGCTTTAAAACACCACCTTAAAAAACCAAAAAGTTATGAGGAAGAAGGGATGACAACGTGGAGTTTTAATTGCAGAGCATTTAAGTGCTGTGGTTTAGTGATCCTTTGCAGAGGTAGACACATATCTAAGAGGGGCACAGACCAGTAGTTCAGGAACAGGGCTTGAAGCATCTCCAGCTTACTTTAGCATAACAGCACTAAGAGCAATGAATAGTTAGGACTTCATGGTGACTGCCCACATGCAAAAGGCCAGCTCTCTCACAGTTCTCACAGAAGTGAGCCATACAGGCATTAACAGTAAATCAAAGCATACAGAAAAGGGTTAGATACTCAGAGGGAAGCAGCATGTCCCACTTCAGCTCACAGAGACAGCTCAGACCCCAGACAACAGCAATACCTTCCTCAGAAGTGGAGGATACAGAATCCATGATCAGCCCCTGCCCTCATTCCACACGAGGCACAAGCCAGTATCAGGATGGGGCAAGTGCCATGCACAGAGGACACTGGGAAACACAATCCCTTGCTTGGCTAAGCAAGCAGGAAAATTAATGTCAATTTTGAGAACAAGGCTGCTTGGATCCAATTGCCAGTCAGTGGAAGCCTGTTCTCACTCAGAGTGCAGCAAAGAGCCCCTTAAGGCAGGCCAGCTCCTCACTCAATGTTCCATTTGCTCAAAGAAGCCAAGATGCACAGTCAGAGGCCAGGAAGGTTCCTGAGCTTTATGCTGTGAGATGCAAGCGCTGGCAAACAGTTTGTCACATTAAGCACTGATCTAGAGTAAGATGCACTGGCTTTTACATATGCTGTTGTCTGTGGGTCAAGCAACTCTGCTTCCCTATTACAAAAACAGGAAGCCAGACACTAACCCTTGCACTCACCACGTGACCCTAAGCCAGGGTGGGGACAATGCCCTGAAACAGTTTTTGCTTTGAGAAAAACATCCACCTAAGACCATGTGGGGGCATCCTCTTATAATCCATCTTTATTTGTAAAAATCCACATATAAAATCTTCAGTTTCCTTTTACAAAAACATAAAGGCACATAAAACTACTCAACCTCTCATCCCCCTGGACTGATGGTCGGACACACCCCCCACCCCAACCTCCCCCTTGCTTTCTCCTCCAGTCCATATTTCTTCATGTTTCCTTTAGTTTCAGCTCACTTCTGCTCAGGCACAGTTCTGCTCTTGCAAAGATGAAGTATGCACACAGGGGAGATGGTGGAGAGGTGGCATGGGCTGTGCGTGGAATGTTTTACAGGTACTTTTTTAGTAGTAGGTCTCCCTTTCCACCCAGCCTAAAGGAGAAGAAGGGAGAAAGCAGAATTAGTGTCAAGGCAAACCAACTATGAGGTTCATGAGAGTTCCTTTTAGGTTCTTGAAAATTTGCACTTAATGCCTGGGCTAGTAAGTGACCTGTCACAATGGGAACATCTTGTCAAAGTGATGTTCTCCAGCTTCAGGACCTTTTCCAGCTTTCTGGAACTATCCAAGCATTAATCAGTCTTTTCCATCTACTTCAGTGTATCTGTACTTTATATAATGGGAGAGAATGTAGGGACAGCAAGAAGTCCTTAATTTGAATTAGCTGCACAATTAATGTTGAAGAAGGCGGAAGCACAGCAAAATACAGCCCCAAATAGTGCTTAGGGGTCCCCAAGCTTTGCTGGGGCTTCTGGAGAACTCAGCAGCATGAAGGAGTGGGGAAGGAAACACACAGATGAGCAGCATATTCTTACCGCCAGGGTTGCGTCTGATAATGAGCTTTCTGACTTCATCATACACGAATATGAGGAGGGAGTATGGGAAAGCACAGAACCACCAGGTTGGCCTGTTTGGGAGAGGAGACAGTGAGAACACAGGCTGTGGAGATGCTCTTTGCCTGGAACAGCTCTGACACGATGGCATACTCAAGTACAAGGCGGCTGGCATGACCCAGCTTGCCAGTTCAGTCTGGCCAGGGTTCAGTCAAGAATCCTTCAAGCCAAGAATTACTACCAGGTTTTCTGCTACAGCAGATTAATTCACTTTTGGATATTAATTCCAACACAAGGTGTGTCATAGCACCTTTGCTCATCTCTGTACCAGCACCTCCCCACCTACCAATCGAGCAATATTTCCTCTAAGTACACAACCTTTGTGCCCAGGGCCTTGCTTGCTGGAAATGTTTTGTTTCTCTCGTGATTTACTAACATGCAGCTGCTGCAGGCACTGGGCAGAGGCCAACTTTCTTGTAAGGAAATGCTCACACTTCAGCACCCAACTCCAGGCAACACTTAAATGGAACGCAAGATGTACCAGGATTTCTTTTTTTTCCATGAAGATTTCATGACACTTAAACTTTGAATAGTCCTCTGGCTTAAGACTAAAACCTTCCATGAAGTGTTGCAATGCTTGCTGTTGAGCAACACTTAAGATGTTGGCACCTTCCCAACCATTAGGAAAGTTACTGTGCATCAACTGGTCATCTGCATCTACGTAACAGCTTTAAAAGACTTCACTGCTTGTTCTCTTCCCAAGAGAGTAGGAAAAAGGCACAAGGCGTCATCAGTAGTTCTTTAGCACCCAAGAATCATCTGGCCTATGATTTACATCAATACAACTGGCTTTCTTTGGAGGTGCAGTACCCCAGCCATAAAAATTCTCCATGCAAGTAAAGTGCAAGAGGCAGCTGCACTAGAGCACACTGGCACTGAGGTTGTATTGCTGATTTTTAGTGAGGCACTGAACAGGAGGCTACTCAGAAACATTCCACATGCAGTGAAGAAAGCCAGGTGGTGCCACAGGACAGCAAAGAATCACTGACACCCCCCAGCCTAAACTCTTAAGACTAGGTTTGATGCTCCACTAGTTCACAACTACTTTTATACATCTCCCCACCCAAGCACTATTGTTCTGTGTACAATCTGTTACACAAAAAGCATGATGCAACTTACTTCAGAGGATACATCCTCAGGGCAACATCCATCCCAGGGCAGTAAGACAGGAAGGCAGCCAAAGCAGTCTCCTCAAAGAGACCAAATATTAAGATCTTGTTCCTAGAAGAGACAGGAAAGAAGTCAGGGACAAAGTACTTTTGGAGATGACATCCTAAAAACACCTAGTTGCCACATGGGAGTGAATGGAAACAGACATTCAAGTCCAGCCCAGGAGTTCATCAGGTGGGGACTACCAGGCCATCCATCCAAAGTGACAGCAGAGCTGCCATGATGGCTCTTTAAATCTCTTCAGAGACCGTTCATGATTAAGTGAACCAGCAATTGCTTTCATCACAAATTCAGGAGGTGTCTGGGGTTCATGCCACAAGATCTCTTGATGTACAAGATCAAGAGACCAAGACTGTGTACTAGAATGCCAGTGTCCTTTGAGGTGGGCTAGCTCCCACAATGCCAACAGAAACCCCCGTTTCTTTGTCCCAGCCTGACGACTGCAAGCCTAGAAGCAAGTACTACAAGTAAGAAAGCACAGTCTTCTTTACCACTACCAAGGCAGTCTGGTCAAGACTTTCACCAGAACAATTGCAAGGACTAGAATGCTGTGTGCTGGAGAACACAGAGCCCACATCTAAATGCTCCATGGAGAGGCTGACTTACTTCATCCCCTGCTGGAAGACAGAGTTTCTTCGGGTCTTACAAATGATCAAGTCTGCCCACTGCACGACCACAATGCTGACAAAGAAGGCTGTATGGCAAGTGAACTCCACTATCTTCCTCTGTTCGTAGGTCTAGGAAGCAGACAAAGACAGAGAGCATTCGTTCAGACCTGCTGTCTTTGCTCTCTGGTGCTCACACCAAGCTCAGCAAGGCATTGTTATCTTGGCTGGCAGTCTCTAAGCTGTGCCTCAAAACTTACCCATTGCTGCCCATAGCTGTCTTCCACATCATTAATCCATCGGTCATCCCACTGAACTCTGATCCCTAGCAAGCCAGAAGGCCAAACCCATTCTCTGCCATGATTACAAAATAGGTGAAGAAGCCTCCAAGGGCCTGGATCATACCTAACAGGTAAGAAAGGATGATACAACTGATAAAGCTACTGTGCAATTATAACAGAGAACAACAGCTTGCAAGAAACCCTAACCACCTTAAAAAATTGCTCCTTGTGGGGCTCAGTGTCCCAAGCAGCAGCTGTACAAATAGCTCACACTAACATCAAACTCAGCTGCAACCCGTTTGCTGAGCAGCTTCTGCCCCCAACTTTGTACAGAGTTACTTCTGTTCTGCCCTGTGCTGTGATGGCACTGTACTCAAGGACACAAGATAAAACTCCCTTTGTATTCTTATTATGCTTTGCCCACCCCCAACCCTTGCAAAATACAGTCAAGAAGATTCCCAAGGTCTGCTGCAATTAAGCATGAGCTCCCATCCTGTGAACTGGACACGTCTCTGTAGCTGCCTTTAATCAGGGCTCCTAATGCTGTGCATTTAGGGATATGCTGGAGAGAATCCCTTACTTCTAATTAAACTAACAATGGGATCTATGTTCTTGCTGAACAAGTCTGAACCAGAGGAGAGCTGGTTGTCAGCCAGCTCCTTTACAGCGCTGTGCAATTAAACAAAATTACTGTGAAAGCGATTCAATGGATCAAGCTGCACAAGCCACCACTATAAGCCATGGGGGAAGAATCACTGCAAGTTCTTTACAGCCTGAGGTTCTGGTTTACACACTCCAAACCTCAACCCTACCAGAATAAGCAGAGCAGTCACTGACTCAAGATTGTTTACAACTCCTGCTACCATCAAGTGCAAATTGGTGCCAGAGAAACGGAGGAGCTTACCAATCTGCCCATAGGCCATGCTGATCAGCCGTTCATTCACCAGCTTGTCTGTTTGGGATTTCTGGGCTGCCTCTTCATGATGTCACTCTCTGCTTGCTCATATGCCAGGGAGATAGCAGGGACCTGAGGGTGTCAGGACTGCTGTTAGAAGAGTTTCAATTCTCCACTGTACAGAGTCTTCCCTATCCCAATGCATTCAAGTGTGAGAAACAGCTCTCCCAAAAGCCCTATATGTGATATTCCAAAAGGACCTTACCCCCTCCCCATCCCCAGCCTGTCCTCACAGGGACCTGAAAGATCCTCAGACTCAAGAGCCATGAGATGAATGTGTATAAAAGGAGTATCAGATGGTGATTTACTTTAAATCAGAACACTAGAGAAAACTGTATTTAAGCATTTTCCCTTCACCTGTCCTTTCTTTAGGGTACCTAAGAACATCCACACTTTTCCTTGAGACAAAAAAAAAACCACATTCACCATGTCAGTGCCCAAGTCAATGCAGAGGATGGTGACTGTTCCCAGAGGAAGGGGTATGTTTGCAATGATGAAGATCAGGAATGGCGTGATCTCAGGAATGTTACTGGTCAAGGTGTAGGCAATAGACTTCTTCAGGTTATCAAAGATCAGACGCCCTGGGGCAAGGAAGAGAGAACAGGGTAACAACTCTCACTTGTCAGCAGAAGGCAGCCAAGCAGCTCACAGGCAGCCTCACTGCTAACACCAAATGGCAAAATGCTAGTGCAGCAAATGAAAGGGTTCTCTTGTATGTAAGAGACTGCTCCATGCACAGCAACACCTGTGGAGGGTGACACTTCTGGTCACAGCAATCAGGGCTCAGTGCATAGAGCAACTAGGATATTAAGCCTTTCTGGACATCATCAAGAGCCCCTGGAGTGACCCTCTGTTGTGTTCCTGTTTGAGAGCTACTTCTCCATCAGGGAGGGAAATGTCACACCCAGCTGGCAAAGATGACTGTAAGGTCACGTCTTAGGCAACACCACAAAGTAGCTTTTGTTACTCAGCTGCTTCCTACTCTTACCCATCCCAAAGGGCCACGCTGAACACCAACGGAAAGGAATAATACTTTGAAAGGAGGAGGGAAAGTGCTGCTCTCCTTGAAACTCTTGTCATGAAGGCAAACTCAAAGAAAAGCCCTCCAGATGCCTCTATTTCAGAGAAGATGCTGAAGCATGTTACTTTACCATCACTGCACACAAGTTATAGACTCACCTTCTTCAACCCCAGTGACAATGGAGGCAAAGTTGTCATCCAGAAGAATCATGTCAGCTGCCTGCTTGGAGACATCTGAGCCAGCAATACCCATAGCAACACCAATGTCAGCCTTCTTCAGGGCTGGGGAATCATTCACACCATCACCTGTCACTGCTACAATGGCACCCTAGGCACAAAGAGAGGAACACCAAGACTGAAATCATCATGTAAGATGTTTTGGGCAGAACAGCTTTCTCCTACATTTCAGATGAAGCACAAAAAACTATTTCATTTTGCTGTAAAGAGACTTCAGTTCCTCCTTGCCCTCCCCTCACCCTTTCCCTGCTCTGATCAGGCTCATCCAGAGAGCCATGCTGCTCTGTCCAAATGAGACAGTGGACAATACAAGAACATGTTGGATCCTCCTCTCCCCAAGCACACCCAGAGCATTTAGGAATGAAGTTCACTAATAAACATCCTAGGATCAGAAGAAAGCCTCAGTACAAACTGAAGATGTTTTCCTGTCAGAGCCTTAGATTTATGTATGATAGAGCAGCCTAACGTAAGCAGCTGAAGGCTGCTGACAGATTTAAACCTGGCCCTTTACATGAGGGCACTGAGACCACCTAGCCCTACCACATGAACAGCAGAACTGCCTGGTAGTTTATATACACATCTGGGCATTCTCTAATATGACACCCTTATTCTCCTCTCTTTACCTGTCGCTGACAGCCTTCCACAATGATAAGCTTCTGCTGAGGAGATGTCCTGGCAAAGACAATTTCTGTATGGTGAAGCAGGATGTCATCCAATTGCTCACTGGTCATGTCCTTCAGATCTGAGCCATGAACCACACAAGCTTTGGCATCCCTGCAAACAAGAGAAAGTACGTTTTACTTCACAGTAAATTTCTTGTTAGCTGTACTTGCCCCATAAAAACAGGGAGGTCTCTTCAGTGCATTAGGAAAGACCAACTTCTGCTATGACTAAATACTAATCCAGACAGCCTCTGCACAGAGATTTGATGCTCAAAATTTGAGAGGCAGATGGGCAACACCAAGAAAAAGACAATGAAACAGAACCAAGCAACAGACAAAAAAACAAACTCATAAGCAGATTAATTCTTTCCATAGCTTTCTAAAGTTTGTCAAGGCAAAGACTAGTTGTTTCCACAAATCTTGGCCTCTGTGAAAAAAGAACCCTTGGCTCAGGTACTTAGTTTCCAAGGTTTCAAGAGATGCTGCTGTCTTCACGCAGGCAATCTTTTTGCAATAGACTGATGACCATGTGACTGGTGACACATGGTTCTTCACAGTGTTCACACCATGCCAGTTCCAACTAATTTACACCCTTCAGCCACAAAAGCATGCAATGTTATATTTAGACTGGTTTGGTACCCTACATGCTGCAGCAAAATACCATCTCTTCAGCCCAGCATACCATCCCTTATAGGTCTAGGAGACTATCCACACAGCTCTTGACAACACCCCAGTTTAGACAGGGAAATTCCTTCCCAACCTTAGAACCAGCTGCTGATGTGCTCAGTCATACAGCCCAGTCAACCCCAGCCTGTATTGCTGGGTTTTGAAGTTACCCTCAAATCTTAAATAAAAAAGAAAAAAAAAAAAAAAAAAAGAAAAAAATCCCAACCAAAAAACGCCTAAGCAATTTTATTTCACAGGGTGTCTCTATTCACAGTTCATAAGCTACATGGCTGTCCTCCAGCCCAAACACAGGCTGGGTCAAACTAAGCAATGTAGACAGCCCAGCCATTCTGCAAACAGCCTGCTTATGCCAAAGCACATTTTCTGAGGATGCCCTCAGTCCCAGCTAGACTCTGAAGGCAAGCATTAACCCTTAAGAGGAAGGAGTTCCCATTGTACATTTATTCTGGTTGTAGCTATGCACTAGTGTCAACTCCTGTACCTGGCATTAGCCCTGCTCACTTTGCTCTCCTACAATCTTACTCCTAAGTACTTCCCACACACAAGACATGCACATTTAAGACAGTCTTGTGCATTCTTCACATAACTCATGATACACATTGAAGAGCCACAAGATGCTGAGCTAAGCAAATGCCAAGTTCTTCCTGTGCAGGGGGGAGATGAGGAATTGTCCAAGGCAAGGAGAGAGGCAAATGTTTAACTCTTTGAACAGCTCTGGCCTTTCCCAGCAGACATTACCTAGGGTTGACCTGCTGACAGGAATGTTGAGTCGAGCAGCAATATCTTCTAACTGTTTCGTTGCCCTCGGAGATGATGCCGACACCCTTGGCAATGGCTTTGGCTGTGATGGGATGGTCTCCAGTAACCATGATAACCTGAATAATGCAAACAGACTGCCATGAAAGCCTTGCCTGTACTGCAGAACAACACTGCCAAAAAAGCAGGGTCCCTTTTCAGTGTAAGGCCACATGTCTTTTGTTCTACTCATGTGCCCTAGCACAGAGCAAGTTGGAGGTACAGGCAGTAACCTTCTACCAGTATGTGAGGGCTTGAAGTGGATGGAAGACAAAAACTATTTCATGTTGAGAGAATGGAGCCAGCTACATTTTTCCAGCCTGCACTTCCCTATCATTTTAGTCAATATTGGGCTCATGCAGAATTCAGCCTAAGCCAAATCATGTGCTTTGGGACACTATGCTCTCAGCACCTGCCTGTGCCCTAGCAGTTTGGAGTTCCAGTTATTTTTCAGTTCATGAACACACAACCATTTGTATTTAACTTGGAAATTAAGCCTGTAGTAATTAATCCGGATCAATTACTTCATCTGCTCACATTACAGTAAAAGAGGTCAAGGAAGCTCTTTATTTCACAGGTATGAAGTGAGGAGATTTTCAACCCAGGAATAAATTACCTTGATCCCAGCACTTCTGCATTTGCCAACAGCATCTGGCACAGCAGCACGAGGTGGGTCAATCATAGACATCAGTCCTACAAAGCAGAGTTTGTCTACAGAGGAAGTTCAGGTCGTCCGTATCAAACTGGAAGCCCTCAGGGAACTGATCATCAGGCAGAGCCAAGTGGCAGAATCTGTAACACATCAAAACCACATTTACTCTGTTCCTACACATCAGGAGGCAGAGAGAGTGAACACTTATTGCTTCTGCAAGCAGCTACACAAGAACAACAGGGCAGCTTAGTCAGAGGTTTAGCCAGGGCTGTTGAGACAGGAGTCACACTCCTATTCTGATAACTGCCAGCTGTTGCTAGGTGCCCAGACACAGCCTGGATCTTGTGCAGTAAAACAAACCAAATCCCATGTGGTCCTACAGAAAGTCCCAAATGCTTTGCTGCATTTTTATCTAAGCGACTTCACTACCAGGAGAGATCAGACCCTGCAGTCTGCCTTTTAGATTAAAGGCAGGACTGTCCCTACATGAATTGCTGAAGTGACCTTAATACTATGGTTACACTGCAGGAACAGAGTGACCCTTCAGTTAATCTGAAGACTGCACAGGAACATGAAGGACAAGTCTTTTCCAATGTAATCACACTGTTTTTCCTTACCTAACACTCTCTCCCCGAGGCCTCCCAACTCAAGGTAGGCATTCTGAAAAGCATCTTTCATTTCCTCATCCAGTGGTTGCTCTTTGCCATGAATAAGAATGGTGCTGCAGCGATCCAAGATCCTCTCTGGAGCCCCCTTCATCACCAGCAAGTAACGGGATTCTGATGGATTTGCGTTTTTGTGGATAGACAGCTAAGGGTGGAAGAAATGAATCTGTTCTATAAACATGTACTGTGAAGGACACAAGTAATAAACATCAATGTTTTGAAACTATGGCAGCTCAGGGCCATTTGTGATATTCTGCTCTAGTTTTCATTTACCCTCCCTTTAAGAGGTTTACAAACTAAGGAATCTACGCATTCTTTAGCATTAGGGTATAACTGCAGGTGTTGTAATGACCTGTTCTGTATTCAAGTGCCACCTGTTAAGGTCACTTCCCAGCAGTTTATTCCTATTCCCAGATCTGAGTTACTCCACACTGTGCACAACTGCTACACAGGCTGAAAGCATGTCTGATCCTTTGTTAACAGCTGACACCTTAGTGTCACTGCAGCTCCTACACAGTGATCTGTTAACTTAGATTTACAGAGCAGCCTTCAAGCAAGTAATGGCTAGACAAGATCTGGGTGCCAAAACAAGTTCTGAGGCACAGTGTGCACAGATTTACACAAGTACTTCACACACCAGCTCTCCTTTCAAGAAGACACCTGCTTACCTGGTACTTGTTGGTAGAGTTAAATGGTATTTCCACCACTTTGGGATACCTTTCTCTCATCTCCTTGACAGAACCACAGCACAATTCAATGCATTTCAGAAGTGCAGACTCAGAGGCATCTCCTGCCACTGCTCGCTGAGGAACAAAGACAACTATCAAAACATACAACCACAGAAGACTGGATATTTAAAATAGATTTTAAGAGTGAATTCCTCACAGTCCAGTCCCAGCTTCCACATAACATTATAGGAAAGTAAAGAATAAATAGTTATATTATCTAGCATAGTGACAAATACTGCATTTCAGAAAGCCAGGCCTCTCTCATCTTGAGAGAGCAGCAGCCTTCCTGTGACAAAATCAAGAAGTCTTTTTTATAGGTAAGAGAAAGGCACATAACCAGGTACAGTCAGGCCAAGTGAGATTGGAAGGTAAACTTGGGAGAACTGCTGTAAGCTGCTTGCCATGAAGAACAGCTAATATGAGATGAAGAGTGATGACATGCACACAGAAACACTTTCATGTACTCTCCCATTTCAGTATAACACCAGCTTATCAAGCCCCTGGGAGAAATTTGATCTGTCCATGTCTCCCTTCCCCACAAAGGCTGGCACTGGTAGAGATGGGAGATGGTGATTCTCCGCCCAGGAGATCAGTATGTGCCCAATGTCCTGGTGAAGCTTCCTTTGCTGCAACTGAAATCAAATATTTCTTGTCCTTCTGGTCTCTTCCTGATTTTTTTTTTTCCATTTCTGTATTACTTTTTGGTATCTAAAGACTTCTCAAAACTCCCATCTCCCAAGCTTTCCTTAAACAGGAAGAACTCCAGCTCCATTAACTTCAGGTCACATTTTGTAGACTAAAGATACAGTCAGAGGAGCGCTGCGGAAAAATAGTGTGTTCCATCATCTACTACCAATGCATCAGAACACCATTGGGAATAAATTTACTAAGCAACATAACTAATACTTGACAGATTATAAGCACTGTACAGTTAATTTCAGCCCTGGTTGGGTCAGAGTTCAGAAGGAGGAATGTGAATTGGTGCTATGCCAGCACTTGCACTGGCACTGAGAACTTAAGGAGACTTGCCAGTGAGAGCAGACTGTCTCTAGCCAGTCTCCCACAACCACTGCTCCCCCAGCACCAGGTGTTTGTAGCTTTGAAGTGTACAAATGCCAGAGATAGCAATTCCTGGAACAGTCAGATACTGGGAAATGCCTAGGAAAGCTTTCTGGTCTTTCCTAGCCCTGTCTCAAATATCTGGGCCCCCAAACTGAGTGTAAATGGCAGGGATTCTGCTGTGGGAAAAATGTCTCTTCAATCCCATCTCCTCTGCCCGTGGCACACTTCTATTAGGAGTGCTAGACTGTAGAAACGATTAAGAGTGGCAGCTACCTCTACTCTGCAAGTTCATGTGGACCCACAGGATATAATCTCACCATTATGAGAGGATGGTGGTGAGGAACAAGACCAACACTTTTTTGGGAACTTACCTTGAGAATTGGTACATTTTCCTGGCCGGCCTGAAACACAGCACGGTTACAGAGACCTGCAATTCTGGACAAAGCAGTCCAAGTGGCTGAGCTCTTGTCAAAGGAAGCACCTGGTGGTAGAGGAAGAATGTCAAAAAGCTACCCCTCAAAAAAGTCATATAAGCTCAAAATCCCACAGGTTTTAAGAGCAAGAAATCTTTATCTCAGAAACAGGAAACCTCAGAATATCACTTCATCTTTCATTCTCCTGCCCTTCCTAGATACTTGATGAGCAGCTGATTATTTTAAGACCAGAGGGTAGAACAGCAGCAGTGCAAGAGAACACCTCTGCTTTCAAGATTCCAGTAATGGCTGTATCCAGCAGCAACAGAGGGACATGCTGAAAAAGCCAAGGAATTCTGGACAGATAACATTCATTCAGAGGGCTTGAGTAAGGGATGCCGGGCTCTACCTCCAGGTTGTCTCACTTTATCCATCAACCCAGGAACTGGATGAAATAGCTCCCAAAAGAACAATACTTAAAAAAGATACTCTCTCATTCTGGCTCTTAAGTTGGCTTTGAAGGAGATGAATTGAAAAGACAGTTAACTGATAACCTAACATTCTTTCCATGAAGTGAAATCCTCTAGGTTTATTTCCACTGCAGCCAAGCCAATCACTGCCAGGCCTAGGGCTTCCAAAAATCTATTTATAGCTCATTACTTTGCAGTAGTGTTAAATAAAGTGGCTTTTTAAAGCAGTGCAGACAAGCACAATGTTTTGGACTGGTTCAGGGCAGGGTGCAGCAGCACCACTAGAAAAATGTTTATGTTAATAGTGTGTTGCAAGCACAGCATTTCACAAGGTAGATGACAGCTAGGAAACTCCTGACTTTGGCTGTATTGAACAGCTCTGGAGAGATAAGCATTTCTCTCAGTTGCCACAGCACACTGAGATTTCAGATTCTTATCAACTAGGAGAAACTTCCTGCTAAAGTCTTACATTCATTGCTGGCACTACACAACACAGCCTAAATGTTCTGGGAAAACCCCCGTCCAAAGGCAACCATCTAGTTCCACATGGGAACTTTCCATTTATATCCAGCCTCAAGTAATATCACTGGGGCCAACACTCTCTGCTGTCCATACTTTCAACAGACTTAAGGTTGAGCAATTTCATCATGATACATTTTAGCAAAGATAATCAGGTACTTTGCAAATATTTCTATGTACAGGACAAAACATATGGGGCTGAACATTCAAGAGGCTCAAATTCCAATGGAGTAATTCTGCACAAAGGATGAAACAGAATCGTGGTACAGTGCAAAGCATTCTATGTGTCATTTCAATTTTTTTTTTGTGCTTATTCTAGACTGTCCATTAGAAGTCCTTGCATTGTGAACATCACTTGGACTGGAGAGCTACAAACACAAGTTCTTACAACTACCAGTGTCCAGGCAGGCCCAGAAAAAGCCATTTTTTAATGAGATGCCCCAAGCACAGAGAGGCCAGTCTTACCACTCTGGTTCTCTGTAGTGTCCGCCTCATGAATCTGATTGTCAAACCACATGTGGGCAACTGTCATGCGATTCTGTGTCAGAGTGCCTGTTTTGTCAGAACATATGGTGGATGTGGAACCCAGGGTCTCCACGGCCTCGAGGTTCTTCACCAAGCAGTTCTTACGAGCCATACGCTTGGCTGTTAGTGTCAGACATACCTGGGGGCAAGAAAGAAGATGTGAGGTTAGATGCACTTGTGCAGTAATAACACTGCTGTCCACTCCAACATGCACAGGAATGACAACCAGCCTCCATGCCCTGCAGTGATTCCCTAATTCCTTGCCAATGCAAAATAAACAGCAACACTTCAGCCCAGGTGCTGGGTTTAAGTGACATTTTCTCATTACAAAACCTCCAGAAAAGGCATCAGCCTCCTGTTTCTCAGTGCATTAGGAAGGATGGACTAACATTTCAGTCAAAGTTGCCACCTCCTAAATCACAGGTAGCTCTCAAAACAGGTGAAGGCAAGCCACATATGAGATGGGCTTGCAAGTTACTGGGTAAAAAGTGAGCAGCTCCAGCTCACTTTCTTGTCAGAGGCTCTCATCTGGTTCCAGTGCCCAACTGTTCATTTCCTGGCTTGGCTGTTACTCTGCTTCCTAAGGCAGCATGGAAGCATTTTCTCCTGTCCCCCAACACTCTCCATACACCTAAGAACACCTAGATACTTTCACCACCTCTTCAGGAAACGAAACTTACAAAGGACCTCTGAGGAGATCCCAGACGAAAAGCTGGGGTTATGGTGAAGCTTGTGGGATGTTCTGCCAGCTCTAAAGGGTTGGAAGGGCTGGTGTGCAGTGGGTGTAGAAACCCTGATGGCTGTAGCAGGAAAACTCCTTCTTGCCACAGAAAAAGGCAGGACAAGAATGCCTAGTCTTGCTGACTTCAGCTGCATGATGGCAAGCCTCTGTGCAGGTCTAAACTTAGGGACCCATCTTTATGAGATTAATTGCTGCAGAACTTGACATTGATTAGGCAAATAGAATACACTGAACTTACAATCCCACCCTACACACTCACCTTCCATTACTTTAGTGTTCACCTCTCTGAATGCACACTGAGATAAAGCACTCCACTTCCTTAAGGACCACACATGTAGCAAATTCCATCTTTTTCCAACTTCACTCACCGTAACCGTTGCAAGCAGCCCTTCAGGGACATTGGCCACAATGATCCCAATGAGGAAGATAACAGCCTCAGCCATGTGTACTCAAGGATGAGGGAAAGGATGAAGAAGGAGACACCCAGGAATACAGCCACTCCAGTGATGAGGTGGATAAAGTGCTCAATCTCCATAGCAATTGGAGTTTTTCCCCCTTCCAGTCCAGAAGCCAAACTGGCAATACGTCCCATCACAGTGCGATCCCCAGTGCTAATGACAATGCCACGGGCAGTGCCTGGAAGAGAGATGGGTTTCAGGAAACAAAAGCAACCACAGCTGAATATCCTGTACATGTCAAAGAGATGTTCTGGGTGGGCTTCAGCACAAAGACTGCCTATCCCCATATTCAGAGCTGCAACAGAAGTCCTGCCAGAGGTTCCTGCCTTCTGCAGCAGCTGTAGTACTTCATACAGCTCTACCTCATGGTTTCACATTATGTTACCTGCACTTCAACACTTTTACTCGTAATAAAACTGGCAGGCTAGAAGACATACCACATAGCTGCTCCTCTAAAAGAACAAAAGACCCAGTAGCGCTGTGGATCTTGCCTACTCTACAGTACTGCAGTTGGAATGGGCAAACAACTTTGATGGGAACCTCCACCCTGGTCTTGCATGGTAGAAGCAGTTTATGGTGTATTCACACTGCTTATCTATACAGCTCAATATCACTGCTCATACTTCAGGGAAGTAGGAGACACACATACCTTCCACACAGTTGGTGGAAAAGAAGGCAATGTTCCTGGTCTCTAGTGGGTTCTCATGGGAGAAGTCTGGAGACCTGGTTTGAGGCTCTGATTCACCAGTAAGTGAGGAGTTATCCACCTATATGAAAGAGAGTACTTTATCATACAGGAGCAGACAGCTGCCTACTAAGTACTTCCCCTCCTTCTGCTCTGCTCCAGCCCCATTCACAGCATAGAAGACTAATTCATCCTCCTTTAGAATGAAGTTTCCCAACAGCCCATCACTACTGTACCTTGCAACCATGTGCAGATATGATCCGAAGGTCAGCTGGAATTCTGTCTCCTCCTTTTACCTCCACTAGATCTCCAACTACAACACCTTCAGCATTTATGCTCATCTTCTCACCATTCCTGACTACAAGTGCTTGCTGAAAGACAATGAAGAAAACAATCTATGTCAAAAGCAACTCTTAAAAGACATCACTCAAAAGATCTGAGAATCTTTAAGCAGTTATGCTATGCTTCTACACGGTTTCTACTTGTACTAAGATGTTTATATCTGATGTTATTTAAGAAAACAACTGTTTTTTCTTGATATTAAAGCCCCTTGTTACAAGGTGACAGGTGACAGTTAGGTATGATCTAGATTGTCCACGAAGGAATCCAAATTTCAGTGCTTATTAGACCAGTTACTGAACTCTCCAGACTATGGAGAAAGTGTCCTATAATTGTTAAAAAGATGGTGGAACCCACGGTTTTCAGGGACTACCTTGGCCTACTAGTGTAGTTACTTGGAGCAGTCTACAGATCCCTCAAAATTAAGAGCTAGTAATCCACATTAACACTGCCAGGCCCTCGCAATTGGACATGATGTTTAAAACCATTAGTACCTTTGAACAAGCTATGGCTTGCCAGACCTCAAGGAAATGGTTCATTCCATACCTGAGGCACCAAGTTCTTGAAGGACTCCATGATCTTGGAACTTTTTGCTTCTTGGTAATAAGAGAAACAGCCAGTAATGATAACCACAGCTGCCAACACAATACCAGGTACAGCTACAAAAAGCAGAGAAAGTGAGTCAGAGGACAATCTGCCTGAAGGCTTCCAGTTTGTCCAAATAAACTGCCTGGCATTCAAGTGGCCCATCACAAGCATGAAGGTACTTGCAGTCTACGTACATTTTGAAACAAAAGCTATCCACAAGCTAGTGTTGTAACACAACACAAAGGAAGTTGCCTGTTCATTTCATTATGTGGAAGCACTCCAAAACATGTTAAGCTCCACACACTGAACTTCCCGTGCTTATGGGAAAAGCTTCTGGATTGAATGCTTAAGGGAAGTTAATCTGCCTTGAGCCCAGCAGGCTGCTTGGCCTGTCTCTGAGGTAAAGTAGACATTTTTACTTACATTATCGTTGTTGGGCTCCTCGTCCATCAAGCTCTGTATGCCATAAGCCAGGAAACACAGAATAGCACCAATCCACAGCAGGAGTGAGAATCCTCCAAAGAGCTGCCGACAGAACTTTACCCATTCAGGAGTGGTGGGTGGGGGGCGTGAGGGCATTTGGGCCATCACGAGCCAGGATCTCAGCTGCACGTGCAGAAGTCAAACCCTACAAGAGAGGTTCCTTTTCAGGCATTGTGGCAAGACCAACTGCAGAAGGTAGGTCTGAATTTGTTCAAGTTCTACCGCAGCAAACAAGCAGCTGCCAACAGGTAGTAGAGATGTCCAAACCTGCCAGGGCTCCACAACACAAGTGCAGGATGTGAAAGCTGAATGCTAAAACAGAAGCTACAGGATGCTGAATGCTCCTTGAGGAGCCTGCAGGCCGTGGGCCTACGAACACTGAAGAAGGGCAGGACAAGAAGGCTACAGCCACAAACTTTGAGCTCTGAGGAACAGCACAGTGCCATCCACCCTTTTCAAATTACGGAACAAGTGAAAACTGGAGACCATAAAATGATGACACGTTAGAAGAACCTGCCAGGAAGTTCGGCTTTCAGAAGCAACTATCTTGGACATAAAAATGCAAATCTCTGGACTGTTATAAAGAGCAGACAATGCTATTTGCAATCATGCAAGAAATGCATTAAGCAAACAGCAGCAAAAGTGTAAAACCACTGCAGTGCTTCTGCACTGGACTCTAAGGTAGCCCAGGACATTTGCATACCTCTTACTGCAGAAAGGCAAATTTTAACTGCCACTAGCCATCATTAAGTCTCTGGCATGTGCTAGCTCTCTAGACTACACTGGCAACATAACAAACATTTGTCTTCATTACATGCTCCTCCATAAAAAAAATAACACCAAGAATCAACTTGACCTTGAACAACTCAGAGGCAGGTAACAGTGACTTTGTTAGAAGCAAAGTCACTGAAGCATTGCAGTCAAGTTGTACAGTGGGAGGATAAAGAGAAGTACTGTGAATTCAACAGCTCTCCCACAGCCTGAGAAACTTAAACTGGAGGAGGGGAGATCAAACACAAAAAGAAGGAAAAAAAAAACCCTCATACCAAATCAGACCACCCAGATCTCTCTTTGTGAAATGCTCTGAGCTGTGGATGTTTCTTTTCAGATCAGGGCAAAGAGGGAAGGAATACAACATCTACCTACCCGACTCAAGTCTGTTCCATATTTACGATGAAGTTCATCAAGGCTCAGCTTGTGGTCATCCTGAAAGACAAGAATAGTTGGGAGAGAAAAGAATCTGAGAAAAGAGCTCAGCAATTCCACCCCACCCCAGGCTTCCTATCTGTAACATTTGGTGAGAGAGCAGGACTCTAGTTCATCCTCTCTGTGAAGAGAAATCCCCAACCCATTCTGGAGTTCAGCTCAGTCTCATCTTTAGCATTCTTGTGACTATTCGGGTACTTGAAAGCTTTTCTGAAAAAGTCTGACTTTCTCTCAGTGCTGTCCTTACACCCCCAGCAGATTCTGTGAAACCTCAGTGGGTGGGTTTTTTTGGGAGGTTGAGAGAGGAATGGAAAGAAAAGGAGCTAGGAAGGAAGGTAGGAATGCACAGAAGATTAAACCTGTAATTTCACACATTTTTCAGTAGTGTTGCTATATTAAGCACTACGTTGGGAGAAGTGTTTCTTTCCCCAAAGAGGCTTCTTCTCACAGCCAGGCTGGTTTTCAGTTGGATTGAGTTGGTTCAGACCAGTGCCTCACTTAAATGGCTGTACTGGAGGAGCAGATGCTTTAAGTACACATCAGTACTAAACACAGCATGCGATCTTTGAGCAATCTTTAGAATCCCCTCTTCCTAACAGAGGGGTCAAAATGTTACAGCTTAGTCTCAAACCCACAGAACAGAAACAGAATCTGCATCACCTTCAAGGACAGCAGATCTAAGCCAGATGATGCTCATGGACAGATCTAGCATCAGCCAGCTTTCACAGATGGAGATGGGAGACACTCCCCACAGCCTCAAACACCATTAGAAGGACTACTACTGAGGTCAGTCTGAGCAGAGGCCAGCAGTAAATGGAGCTGAACAGCCTCAACTCCTCAGCTGGAATGAAAACAGCAGTCCCACTCACATGACAGCACAATAAAGCCTGTAATGCTGCCATGCAGAGTGCACTCGCCTGGCTGAGGAAATACATCTATACTGTGCTATGGGTAATGCAGGCAGGCAGAGACTTCGGTTCTGTGTCAAGTGCCTTTTGAGAAGTGATGTTGCCAGGGTCTATTGTGTGCTCATCTTGATATTGAAACACTTACTGCACATCTGGCTTGGAGACAGAGGGGAGGAGAAGGGAGATCAGTGCCTTCAGTCACACCATGCTGTCAGCACATCAGCTTGTTTCTCTTTTAGTCAGATTAGGCACAGAGCTTTGGGCATAGCAAACATTCTTAAAGCTGCTCTAGACTCTTACCATGACAACTTCCTTTTTAAGCTCATCCATGTCCCTCTCCTTCTTCCCCTTCTTCTTCCCGCCATGCTCTGATGTAGCAGTGGGCTCATACTTGTCTCTTCCAGCCTGCAAGGGAAGACACAGCATTATTAGAAACATCTTACAGTCAAATTCCACAGCAGGAGACATGAACCATACACACAAGGCAGACAAAATTATTACAGCTTATTAAAGTTGTCTACCTAAACTTTACTACAGCCTTTGACACTGTTTCCAACAGCATTCTCTTGGAAAAACAGGCTGCTTGTGGCTTGGACAGGTGCACTGTGTTCTGGGTAAAAAAAATAGCTTGAGGGCTGGACCAAGAAAGTGGTGGTGAACAGAATTACACCCAGCTGGCACCTGGCCACCAGTGGGGCTCTCCAGGCCTCAGTACTGAGGCCAGTCTTGTTTAACATCTTTATCAGTGATCTGGACAAGTGGATCGAATGCACCCTCAGTCAGCTTGCAGATAATACTAAGCTGGGCAGGAGGACTGATCTGCTGGAGGGCAGGAAGGTGCTGCAGAGGGATCTGGACAGGCTGGATCGATGAGCTGAGACCAACAATATAAGGTTTAGCAAGGCAAAGTGCCAAGTCAAAAAACCCCCAGGAGTGCTACAGCCTGGGGGAAGAGTGGCTGGAAAGCTGTCCAGTGTAAAAGGACCTGGGGGTGCTGATCAGCAGTGGCTGCACATGAGCCAGCGTGTGCCCAAGAAGGCCAGTGGCACCAGGTCTGTGTCAGCAATAGTGTGTCCAGCAGGAGCAGGGCAGGGACTGCCCCCTTTGCTCAGCACTGCTGAGGCCACACCTCGAGTCCTGTGTCCAGTTCTGGGCCCCTCACTGCAAGAGGAGCACTGAGATGCTGGAGCACGTCCAGAGAAGGGCAATGGAGCTGGTGAAGGGTCTGGAGCATAAGTCTGATGAGGAGCAGCTGAGGGAGCTGGGGGCGTTCAGCCTGGAAAAAAGGAGGCTCAAGGGAGACCTTATTGCTCCCTGCAACTCCAAGAAAGGAGGCTGTAGCCAGGTGGGGGTGGTTTATCCTCCCCAAGAAGCAACAGGCCAAGAGGAAGCAACCTCCAGTCGTTCCAGGAGAGGTTTACATTGGCTATTAGGAAAAATTTCTTCATGGAAAGGGCTGTCAAGCCCTGGAACAGGATGCCCAGGAAATTGGTTGAGTCACCATCCCCAGCAGTATTTAGAAGATGTGCAGATGTGGCACTTGGAGAGATGGTTTAGTGGTAGACTTGGCACTCCTGGGTTAGCGGTTGAACTCAATTATTCTAATGGTCTTTTCCAACCTACGTGATTCTGTGAAAGTTATGCCACTACAATAAATAAAATGAACTAGTGAACAGAGAAGTCTGCTCAGTATCATCCCCAATACACAGATTAGAGCCAGACATTGTGCAAGCCTATCAGTGGAAAGCAAACTACACAGTATTCAGGCAGTCTTGATGTGTGAGCCCCAGCTCAAGCTGAAAAAGTGATGAAGAGCAGAAGAAACCAATTCCTGAGAGCAAACGTATGGTTCCTTCAAGACATTAACTCCTCCTCCCTCCTCCCAGCCTTCCAAACCCTCTGGTGAGGAGGAACAGCCTATCAACTGAAGATAAATTAGAGGTGGTACCTCTCGCTGGTCGATTCTGGGGGCTGAGTTCCAACACTTTCATTCTCAGTTTGGAGAACTAGCTGGCCAGTTTATGCAACAGAAATCTGCTTTCAATTTATGGCAGTTTGAGCAGCAAGAATGGTATACAAAGCAGCAGTACACTTTTGCAGATTCAATCTGTGCTTAGTCCTGCTTACACTTCACAGAGCAGATGATTTGCTTAAAGCCTCTTTATTCAGTAGGATATTTATTCACTTTTATTATGGTTAATGCTACATGAAATTGTGCAAAGATTTAGATCTAGTCATGACGGGGTAAACAAGCATCTAACGACAAACAAATCATGACTTGGTGCACATAAACATAATTTAAAAGACAACCTTCTGTTCCCTTCTGTGTGGGACCCATTACATGCCTACACTCTGCCAAGTCTTATGCTATGAGATTTTCACCTGATAAGATCCCCGAGAAGAACTTTAAGATGAAACAGCATTTAGTGGCACCAGAGTCAAATATTTAACAAGATTAAGAAAAGGTTTCAAAGGCATTGCCTTGCTTATTCATTGCATGAACGTCTCAAACCATGAACTGGACTCCTGAGAGTGATCTGGACACAGAAACTACTGTTTAGATCCAAGACTTGTCCTGATGAGCAGCTAGCACAGGAAATTCTTATTATTTATTTCGAGAGAAGTAGAAACTGAAACCAAAAGTGAAACTGCACAAAAAAGAGGATCATTACTTTTCTAAAAGAGCTCGTCAGTTGCATGTCGACAAGGGTTTTTACCGTGCTTCAAAAGCTCTGTGCGCAACACTCTGCAGCCATAGTCACACATTTCACATGCACAGAAGTCTCCCCTTACCCTGCTCAGGAAAAGGCAACCTTTGCACACCACTACGGAGCTGTGCAATGGAAACAGTTTTTAATAACTGGAGCAGAGCCGAGCTATTTGCCTCCACTGATCCAGGAAAAGGACACAGAACTACAGACTGTCAGCATTCCTGACATTCTCTTCCCTGCACCTAAAACTCTCATTTCCCTTCTTAAAAAAGTGAAAGCCACTTAAACCAGCAAGGTCCTTGCATTCCAGCATCACAGGAATTTGCCTCAAGGCAATTCTCAAAAAGCCACCACAAAGCATCTCTCTCCTTTCAGCCTCTGAAGGAGGCCTTTTGACTTCTGAAGCCTTTTGACTTCTGCTGGAGCTATGGCAGACAAGTCCAAACACAGCCCCGCACAAAACACATGCCTCTTGGTTATTGCTTAAGATGAGAAAGGATTCCTCACCAAGGTGAAGGAGCTAGTACCTTTTCTGACTACCACTCCATCACCTTCAGCTTCACCCCTTCTCCCCCAGAAAAATCCGGCAAGCTCTTGCAGGTGATCTAAAAACCTCCTGGTTCTTTGAAATTTCTGTGAGAAATAAAGTTACTGAGTTCATTGGGGGCAGTGAATAATCCAGGAATACAGGAGTGCTTAAGCTTTTTCAGCTGCAGCTGAAACAATCTACAAGTGGGCAAACATGAAAAGGCTCACTGCCTTTGTTCAAGCATGATTTGCTTTTAAAAAAAAACAAACTCAAAAAACCTAGTGATTAGCCGCAGTCAGAACAAAGAGTGGATAGAGTTACTTGTTTCTTTAAGCACCCAAGTATTTGGCCCTTAATGGAGTCCATCTTACAGAGAAGCTCAGCAGTTCTTCAGCTTAAAAAAAAACCCCACAATACTTGCAATACTTTTCCTGTTGCTTTAGTACTACATCCCATCCTTACTGAAAAGGTAAGTAGGAAAGTCAGGAGGATCAGCTTCAGCTCTTGTTACAGGATCGTTTCATGAAGAATCTGAACTTCCTGCTCCATCATTCAAATCTGAACTTGACACACACATCAGAGTCCAAGTCCTGCCCCTGTTCTGTGCCTCCGGGGCCATTGCCTCCCTTCCTGCAAGATGAGCCCAATCTGTTCAACAAAGGCTTGTGCTGGCTGGGCTGCCAAGGGGAGAGGTTTCCATCCCACCTCGGCGCTGTAGGATTTCCCTGCTCTCCCCTTCCTTTCCTGCTGTACAAAGAGAAGAAGGCCTCTGGTACTCCACATCTTATCACGATTTAATCACATGTCCTGAACACAAAGGAAGGTCTGTCTCATCAGAAATGTCACCCCTGTTCCTTGACTTAGCCCAAGAACTGACTCATCAAAACTGCCTCAGAAAAAAAAAAACAAAACAATGCAGCTTTTTTTTCCATGCAAGATTTATTTTTTTTCCACTGGCTTAAGCACAACATTTGTATACACCAGCGTAAGAAGTTTTATACATCCCCCCAGAAAATCCTATTGTCTTTCAGATACGGCTGATTTTCCGCTCTGGACTAATTGAGCCATTCATGGCTGATGTTCTCAATACAAGCCATGATTGACCAGGAAACAGGAGGGGTACAAATGAGCAGACAAGCTCAGAAGTACCCTGTTCTAAGATCACCTAATCCAACAAGAAATGTCAAGTAAGAGCCAAAACAAATTATGCAGTCTCTGGAGGCCTGGTCTGTTTTACTGCTTATGTCATTATAATCAATTGTGCAGAGAAAACAGAAAAGTTACTGTCCTGCTGCCTTATGAGACACTAAATATATTAACCAGATGAGTCATAAAACTAACTCCGCCTATTGGACTGAAAACTCTGTTCCATGACCCTGTGTAATCCTGGCAAAAGATGGAATGGCTTCTTTGGATCCTTCTTACTCCCTCCCAAGAGCTGTGCTCAACCTCCTGTCTTGAATCAAAAATTTAAGCTGCATCAATTGATCAGACTCTCAGCATCCAGGATCATACAAGGCAGTTTTTACTCAACAGCTAGTAATCGCTAATGGTGCACAGATTGCCGTTCCCCAAATTATGGAAGGACAAGCTCTTCTCTCATGAGAAGAGATGCAAACCTAATCAGGCTTTTAATCATCAGGATAAAACAAGGACCACCCACACACCTTAAGCCCTCTGTGGGTATTAGGACAAACATCTCAAATGCGAAGACCCAAGAGCAGAGAGGGCTTCCCAAATGTCATCACTGCACAGCTGAGCAGCCCATCCTGGGTTGTTTGGTGCTGTGCCAACTACAAAGAGTCACCTTCCTCACTTCTTTGCCTGTAATAATCACCGTAACTCCTGACATCTCTCGTAGTTGACAAAGACATCAAGATGAGCGGACCGGACACAGTTTTGCCCTAGATGAACTGGTGAAGGCCACCCCTTGGAAAGGCCTGGGTGAAGGATGAGCTGCAGTTTTCAGCAGGTCAGGATCAGAGTGGGTTGTACAGCTCACCTCACTTGCCAGAGACCCCTGTCCCTGTTCCCTCATTTTTCCAGAAACACGCATTGACTAGGCCCAGGGTTTTCTTTGGCAAAAGGACTATTCTCTAGCTATAGTCATAAAAAGTCAACTGCCATAAAACAGCCATAGCAATCAAGGAATGAAGAAGATGGGGGAAGGTGAAGGTAATACAGAGATTTTTTTTTTTAATTGCACCAGATAAGGATTGCTTTGATTTGCATGATTTCCCCTCAGCTGGTTCCATTATGCAATAAACCTTCCTAGTTCCTGACAGGGGAAAAAAACCCTTAAATGGGGTTCAAGGAGATCTGAGCTAGCCAAGAGGTGTTTCTGCTCCACACACAGCTGCTTGATCACAGCTTTCAGCTTCAAAAAGTCTTCACTACTGTTTCCAACAGCCTTCACACACACTTTTCTTGAGCTAGAAGGTATGATCTGCATTAAGGCATCTCCTTCTCATGGCCTCTAAGGCAGAGCTAACCTCCAGAAGTGACTCAAAGCACACACCAGTGACTACTGCTATGCCTGTGCAGCAAGGGAGATGGAGTGAAACATGCTCCTGTCTACGAACAGCTTCCAGTCAGCTCTGAACGGGAATGAAATCCAGAGTGCCTTCCTCCACTACACACCCCCCTGTTGGATAATCTGCTTTTTGGGCTGCATAGCAGCAGCTGAAGGTCCTCCCATTGCCCCATTACCATTTAAAGTAAAACAGACTCTCCACTCAGCTTCTCCTCACAGCCACAGAGAGAAGAAACTTTGTTTTCTCACACTTAGGCTCTTTTTGCTCTTCCATCCCATGCACCCATGGGAAACAGGCTTCCTTTTTGGGCACCCTAACTCAGGGCAGGCATATGCCGTTCAGTGTTGCATCCACACTCCACCTGTTTCACTGCCTCGCTCTCTCACGTGCCTGTTTTTCAGGGGGTCCCCAATTATCCGCATGCATTCTCACTGCGGGACGGGCAAATCTTGTGACTTGCTATCAGAAAGCATGAGGCAGCCGTATTATCCCTGCTGAATTATCCCTTGTGGCGGCGCTTCAGTTGCAGGCTAATTGCTTTATTATCCATGCAACCTATGAAATCTGAAGCGGAGCAAGACAGCTTTGTACACTGGAAAGCGTTTGTACCTTCTCTTAGCCCCACCGAGGCAGGCTAAGCCCCCAGAGCCTTCTGCGCTGCAATCCTACATACACACACAACTCAAAGGCTGCTCTGATGACATAAACAAGATTCAGAATACTGCCCACACTGCCGAATCTCTCCTCAGTGTTTTATCTCGTAGATGAACTTTTACTGTTCACACCGCCTGTGCCTCCTAGATTGAAATACAACAGGCTGGGCTGCCAAGCAACAGAAGGACTTCCTTAGGAAAAGAAAAAGAAACCCCATATATAGAACAAATGCTGAAAGCCCACCCCACACACTCCTCAACCCCCTTTTCCAAGCAGCCGTCCACTCAGCCATGTTCTCGCAGCTCTCCCTACTACTCATGCAGTTATGTCAACACTGCTGCTGCACTGCCCCGATGAGGACAATACAAAGTCAAGTCAATGTTTGAACAGCGCTCGGGAAGCAGGGAACACCTGTTGGCAGGGAACACGCTACCAGCGCTGCCATGGCCCTGCACGGTCACCCTCTCCTCAGGAGGCACAGAGATCTGGGAATTTTACTGGAATGCGTCTAAACCAAAAGTAAACACAAATCTACACACCTCCAGCTACACAAGACACACAGGGAAGCATTTGAAGGGAGGAAACAAACATCCAGGCAACAAAACCCAGAAACTGGTCTCTACTTTTTTGACATAGAACAAAATCAGAGCAAGCCAAGAGGTGCTCCCGCTCCACACACGGGTGCTTGAGCACAGCAGCCCCCAACAGCCTTCCAGCACTGTTTTCCTTCCAACAGCCTTCACACGGACTTTTCTTTAATTAAAGGATACGATCTGAGTAAAGACTTCTCCTCTCTACAGCCCCATAAGGGCTATAAAGCAGAAACAACCCTTGACACAGGGCAGAAACCGCTGCAGAGCTTTCCGCGAGAATTTATCACCCCAACGAACAGGAGATCTCAGAGGGGTCCGCCTCCCTCCTGCCACAGTCCCCCATCACGCCCTCACTGCTACCAACAGGCGAATCAGCCCCCGTAACGCCGGCGGCTGCCCTGCTCCCGCCCCCCCACGCCGGGCCCTCGTGTCTCAAGGAAAGTCTAAAGTACTCTCCGGAGCGCGGGGAGCAGCCGCGCTCCCTCCCCAGCCCCGCAAGGCCACCAGATAAGGCCGGCCCCGGGCAGCGCGGCGGGCGGGAGGCCCCTCGCCGGGCAGACACGGCCTCCAGGAGGAGCCGAGCGCCCCAGGACGCCGGCTCCTCGCCCCGCGCTCCCCCACGCCCTCAGCCGGGCGCTTCCCCCGCGGGCGGCGGCCGCCCTCGCACGCTGCTGCGGCCGGCGGCACCGGCGCCAACGGCCGCGCTCGCGCCCGCCCCGGCCCGGCACAAAGCGCAGCCCCGTCCAGGGGAAAAGGGGCGCCGGCCACGCTCCGGCTCCTTGAATTTCCCACTCCCCGCCCCGGCCCGGCCCCGCCGCTCACCCCCTTGCCCATGGTGCCGGGCGACTGCGTGCGGGTCAAGTGGCGGGGGGCGAGGAGCGGGACTCAGCGGCGCCACGTGTCCCGGCCGGCGCAGGTGCGGAACAATAGCAGCACCCCGGCCGGCGCTCGCCTTCCTCTTCCTTCTTCTCCTCCTGCTCCTCGCCTTCGCCTCGCCCCCCTCCGCCCGGGTCGTTCCTCCCCGAGGCCGCAACCGCGCGCAGGTCCGGCCGCCGCGGGCTTCCCGCCGCATAAAGAGGCTCGCTCGGCGCCACGCCCAGCCGGTTCTGGCGTCCTCAGGGGGCGTGAACGGGGCCGGGCCGGGCCGGGGGCGGCGGCCGCGCCGGGAGGGGGCTGGGAGCGCGGAGCGCCCGCGGCCCGTTCCGCCGTGCCGGGTGCGGCTCGGGACGGGGTTCGCCTCGAGGCTCGCCCGGGCTGCCCCGGCCGATTTCAGCGCTGCCCGTCTTGTGTTCGGCGCCGCCGCCCGGCCGGGGCTCCCCGGGCGCTTTCCCCGCCGCCTCTCCGCGGGCTCGGCCCTGCGGCCGCCCGGAGCCCCCAGGTGCCGGCTCCCCGCGGGTTTGGCCGCCGCTCGCTGACCGGCTCAGGACCTCCGCTGCTCCCTTTCCGCGCACACGCTTTCTGCTGGGCATGGTCCCTGCCGTGTGCTGCCAAAACCTGCCGGAGCCTCAGCGCCTTCCAGTCCACGGGAGGTGTTCGTGCTCTCGTCCGAGCTCGGTGAAGCGTTAGTCTTGGAGCACGGCTGGGGACCGAGTTTGGCTTTATAGTCAAAACTATATCATCCTTCCCTTATGCTTCAAATTCTGGGAAAGACAGGAATAATGACTCTGTGCTCCTTCACTTGGTTTGGTTTTGGGGTTTTTTTGCACAAGTTTGTTGACTTTGCTTTTACTTCTGTCTAGTTTTTCTGGCAAAGACAATGAGCTGATGCACTTTTTTTTATTCGCGATGTAGAAGCCCTGGAACCTTGTATAAACTTGGAAATGAGAAAGTGTTTCAGGTGGCTTCACCTGCTGAGAGTCCCAAAAATAGCTGTGAACTTTCTTAGAAAGGAGGAACGTAGTTACAGCACTTCCCTGCCTAGCATGGCTTGAAACCCTTCCACAGGAGAAGAGAACTGAAATCACGCCTTAAACGTCCTGCACAAAGAGCTTGCTCATCAAACTGCCCAGGGTACCACGGTCTGTCAGGGGAAGATCTGCCACTGCAATTATCTTGTTTATTTAAACAATCGTGTAGAGGCAACACGCCAGTGGTGGGGCTTGGCCCTGTCACTGCTACCTAGGCCTGCTTTTAGAACTTCTGATACATCTGTTGTTTGCAGATGTGGCAGATGCTCCATCACTGTAACTCCTGTGGACTTAGAAACATCTTGATCGCTCAGTTCTGAGGTGCTTCTGCAACAGAACATACTGAACATGCAAGCAAAAACCAGCAGTGAGCTCAGGTGCAATTTTAGACAGCAGGCTGGCATTTCAGAGACACTTTTTAGTTGTCTGCATAAGCTCCATTTTGGAGCCTCTCATGGTCATTATTACATCTGGCGCTGTGTTGACAGGCTGGGAGACTGAAGCTTTTGGTTTACCTAGAAAATACCTGGACAGCTGCCTCCTTACCAAGCTGCACCCACTTGACCCTGGGGCGACACTTAGACAGCTTTCATTACTTACCCTTGAGATTTTCTTCTGAAATTTCCAATGAAAGGCTTGGCTCTTGCCTGTGGGTGGGGAGAAGGGGATAGGCATTACGAAGTGGGTCAAAATTCCAGTGCCTGAAATCACCTATTAGTTTCGTTTTCACTCCTTAGCAGCATTTTACTCTTGGACAGCAGTGCACCCTACCAAACCTGTCTTTCCTTGTATGTGGCAGTGAAGAGGCATCATCAACAGGATACTAAAAGACCTCTAGACGACTTCTGCACTATACTGCCCCTTGAAGTGCTACCTAGCCAGTGTAATTGATTTGGCACACTATGAGTTTGACCCATCTTTTCCTTGGGCAGTTGATGCATTGCCATTTCTGCATGTTACAAAGCTGTAGTATGCAGCTGTGGTGCTGTAAACCTGGATTAGTGTCTCGGTGTCATTGTCAGTGATTTAAATGGAGAACAAATCCATACAGATTAAAGGAAACTTTATTACATCAAACCAGGCAGAGATAGTAGTGTTCTGTATTGGAAATGCTCATGTTCTCTTTACATAATAGGTATCAGTGAGATTAGCTTAATAAAAATTAGGAGTGCTCTGTTTTCAGTATCTACAGGCAATTACAAACTCTTTGAGACCTTGGCAGGGTGACTGAGAGAAGCAGAGATAACATACAAGGGAGCTTCACTCCTGCCAGCAGGTGAAATCCCAGTCAGGCTTTGGTACCTGAAAATTCCTGCTCTTTGGCGTGTGTGTCCCGCTCCAGGTCATCCCAGGAGTAATCCTGAATCGTTACTTTGCAGATCTGCAACCATACATCGTTTTCCCCTCAGACAGCAGCTGTGGTGTGTTGAGGGCTGCTGCACAGCAGCCAAATTCCAAGGGTAAGTAGCATGGGATGCATTGAAAGGAGAAGGATGAGCCTTAGCTAAGCAATGCAGGGCATTATGTGCATACCTGCTGCTGTGGACATCACAAGGCCCTCCTGCCACATTTTTTACTTTGAGAAGCAGAGATTGTTTTACAGCAGGGAGTTTTATTATGGCCATTTTCAGAACCAGAGAACCATCACAGTGAGGGAAGACCGGCATGCAGAAAAGCTTTAGCAGTTTCCACTTAAGAGTCTAAGGGTCTGAAAGCTCTTTGCTCCTGCTGCTGTCGATATGACAGCTTGCTCTCAAACATATTCCTGCTTCCAGTAATAGACTATGTGTAGCTTGACATAGAGAAGCAAATCTTCTTTACTCCTTCATGACTGCTGCAGCCTTGGGCTGCATTCGCTGGGAAAACTAGGATCCCAGCACTTGGATAGTCCCCAGAATAGGAAACAATGCCATCTCTCATCTGTTTTTTCTTTCTGTGACAGCTCCACCACGAGTTCTTTGTCGGTGTGGTTCAGAGAAGTGCTCCAAAGGGGTTCATGCTTTTTTGAAGACCACTCCCCTTCATAGGGGAAACATTGAAGACAAGGTGTATGAAATGATGGTATTTCTATCGACCTTCCATTTATAATTACAGGCCTCATACCCTCTGCTGTCTTGTCCTCTGCCTTTATCAGATCTCTTTAAGAGATAAGGCAGTGACTCCATTAAAAGGGGGGGAGGGTGGGGGGAACAATATCTAACTATGGGGTGAGCAAAGATCAAGATCCACTATACCCTGTCAGGCTTGGCTAAGCTTCCGGCACTTTTTTCCCTCCTCCTGGCTGAGGGATACAAACATTTTGCATTTCTGATAGTATTTAGTATTTGTTCTGAAGCCTTTCACGTCATTCAAATAGTGTTGAAAAACATGACAAAGGCTTCTCAAAGGCCCGGTGAATACGAGGGCTCCAGCCTCTACCACTGCATATAAATAGATTTACCTTCCTTTGGAGCGATGGTGTCCCAGGGAGAAGGCAAAGGGCACAAGTGCACAGCATTCCCGTCATTTCAAGTGCCTCAGCACTATGCCTGGAAAAAATTCCTGTGCACTTGGCACTTCCGTAAGTGGGAACTCTGGCCGCTCAGCCTTCCTCTGTACTAAGCTCAAAGGGCCTCAGCCCGAGAACTTAAAAACTGTGGATCTTTTGTGTTTTCTCAGAGAGGAGGTGGATGGAGGCTTACAAGAGTCATGCAGTGAATCAGATCAATGTGTGGGATTTAGGGGAGCGTGGTTCCTGTCTGACTGCTAGGAGATGGGGTTTTACTTCTGGTTCACAGATCCCCAAAGACCACTTGGAGGGGGGCGATGCTGTGAGAGCACAAGAGAAAAAGCCATTGCCAGTAGATTGAAATACACAATTCAAGGATTTGTACTCCTCCAGGAAAAAATGCCTAGGAATCCCCAAACCAAAAAAAGAAAAGAAAGGACTAGTATCTTGCTCTAAACAAATCTGTAACATGCATTTAAGTGACACTTCTTTTTTAAAGCTGATACTCATAACCTATCATTCCGGTTTTAGTTACCGACGCTGTTATTAATTCACCCTTCTTTGCCAGTGAGTTATCTGGGAGATAAAGCACCTTTGAAATCCCTAGACTCCCTGGAACCACAGTGTATATCTGTGTGTGCACTTTGCCATTCCAGAGCAGATAAACTGAGTGCCATGTAACTGACGCGTGCTCTGGAAATCATTTGAGCACTAGTAGCTGTATGGGAATAAATCTAAGAGAGCATAAGGTTTAGCCAAAAATGTCTGCATGTACTCTTTTTTTTTTTTTTTTTTTTCCATTTTCTTCCCATTTGCATCTGCCTATATTCCATGGCAGGGAGGCGGTTCCATCTAAGTTTAGACAAGCTGGTGAAAAATGCCAGATTTTTGTTTTAATCCATGCTTTGACTGTTTTCTGCCTAACTGAGAAGACAAGTGGGTGTATTGATAAGTAAAAGGGAGTTGAAGATTGTTGCTGTAGGGTGGACAAGGAGAAAAAATAAAGTATGTGTTGCCATACTAGAAACAGCTCTCTCTGGCATTTTACTATCTATGGAAATATTTTCAAACATACCAAAGGCATAGATAACGTTCTACTGAAATTTTTCATTAGAAAAAGATGATGTTTCTAAGGAGAAACACCCTGAAGTCAGGATGGGCCAAAGTCCAAGCTCCACTCTCTCCCCCTGCCTGTGGTGCAGCCTTCAGCCACAGCATGCTGCTGCATCCAGCATTTCAGGTGAAACACTGCTCAGCGAAGGCTTTCATAGACTGAGGTTTGTGTTCCCCTGCCATAACGCTTCGTTTTCCAAGGCTGGTGTTAGCTCTGAGTTGGAGAGACCCTTTGAGCAGGTCAACCCGAGGTTGTTGGAGTGAGGAGAGCAGCCTGACAGGACACTTGCTGGCTGCAGCCTCAGAGGCTGAGGTCAGCACTGAGCTCACTGCCTTGTCTGGGGACTGATGGCCAGTAAGGGTCATGGCACAATATTAAGACCCTTTTAATACCTGATCTGGCCTCCTGTGGAGGCTGTGCCTCGCTTGCCCACACCTTATGCAGCCAATAAGGGTACTAAATCTTGGTGTTCCTGGTAGGAAAAGAGAAGATACTGGCTGGAATTTGTTGATCTGAAATAGCCTGAATGTGACAAGTTTCTAAGCAAGCTACATAAGCCATCAAATTGACAGGGTGCTGGGGGAGAACTGAGAACATTCTTCCCAGCATGACAGGGATGGATTTTCTGGAGGTGGCTGCTTCTTTTCCCGTACAAATGATTACTTTAAGATAATAAAAAATGAACAATATGAATTTGGGCACCTAAGGCCTTAAATAGCCATGTCTTTAATTTTCATTTAAGTCTGCATCCATGAATAAAATATTTGATATTGTTCACTAGACAACTGAGCTCTGCACAAGATGTTCAGTTTGGCCCCAGTTCATCAAAACACTTAAGTGCTTTGCTGAATCAGGGACTTGCCTCTCATTAGAGCAGGCACTTTTTATTCAAGGAGGGAGAGAGAGCATGGTGCAACCTTACCTCACTGTGTGGGCTCTCTGGACAAGTGTTGCACACAGTAATTCGTTATGGATTAGGACCCTGTTTTAAGGCCCACACTCCCACTCTGGATCTTCCACCAGACACATTTTTCAGCTGGTTATCAAACTGTCATGGCAGTGCCTGAGCTTTGGGAAGGCACTGGTTGTTGAACACTGATTCGTTGCAGATTTTCTTTCCCTGAACCAGGGAAATTCTACTGTACAGCCTCAGGATAAGAGAGCAAATTTGATAGTATTGGGCTCTGAAATGGAGTGACTTGTTATGCAGGTTCACTTTATAAGAATCCAGCCCCCATTAAGATTTTTGCAAAGGTAACAAAGCCAAGTATTGTGATAAGGCAAATACTACAAAGCAGATATTTTAGTAGTGCCTGAAGTGTAATTATCTAAAAGACACGATGTGGTAAGAAGAAATCAAAGTGATAAAAGGTGCATCCCTCAGGTATATGCCTCAATAAGAAAGACAGAGGGAGAGACTTGCCTGGATGTCCCCAAAACATCCATCAGCATTCGCAGGGCAAAAACTTTGTCTCACCACCACAATCCCCTGGCCTTTCCTTTTGCCCTGGCACTTTCCACCTCTCTCAGCAGCTATGTGGGCTCAAATGCTATGGACAAACACTGAAACAGGTTGGAGAACTGGTCCCACTTGAAACAAACATGCAGAAAGCATCTCCATTATTTTTTTTCCTATGGAGTCTTTTATTTGAAGATTTTCTCTAATACGAGATTCACACAAACAGCCCTGCCAGCACAAGGCAGCACTGTCATAGACTGGTATTGCCAACACAGTGTGGGAGACTGGAGCCCCCAGGTTTGCTGGTAATCAGCTATAGTTCCTATAGCTTATAATGGCAAAGTCTTTCACTGTTCGAAAAAACATCCTGCCTACCTGGAATGACTAAGGAAATGCTCTTGTCTTTGTGAGGAATAGAGGCAAGGTCTCAAGTAGGATCCTGCTGGGGTCCTGCAGAAGTTTCAGAGCTGGGGAAGGGGCTGTGAAACACACAAGTCTCACCCCAGTCTGGGTTTGGAACATTCTGAGTATAGTCTTAATCCTTGACACCCAGAAGTACTCCTTATTCTTGGAATTTATGTGCAGATAAATTGGTTGTCATCTTAGCTGAGATGCACAAGAATCTAGGAAAGACCAAGAATGTCACCTACACCAGCCAGAGCCAGCCAGGTTGGTGGTTAGAAGGTGCAGGCTCACAGTAGTTCTCCTACGGTATTTGCAAGAGGGAGTTTTGTACCCTGGGAAACATGAAGCACATTTGCATGATTGATGTTTAAATACCGGGCTATTTCAGGACAATGTAACTTGGGGGAAAGGATGATTAAAAAAAGGTCTTGAAATGGACAAGATAGTTCCATAAAATCTTCCACTGCCTTGGATGGAAAGCCAGCAAAAATAAGCTTCACCAACAAATACATTTCATTCCAGCTCTTGCGGTGGGTAAATAAAACAAGAGAACTGCCAGAACAGTAGGTTGCAGTCCATGGCATGAGTGTATTGGTATCATTATAGTCTCGAGATGAGCAGTTACCCTTATTAAGAAGTGCATATTCAGCAGCAAAATTGTTCTGTGACGGTGGGCTGTAGCCCAAGGATGTGTTACATTCCCAGTACTTACTGCCCAGAGCAACTCAAATAGGCATGAGCAAGCAAAATCTGACCAGCTATAGATTTTTTTGCTTCAAGTCTTCTTTATCTGCAACAGAATTTTAATTCTGTAACAATTTAATTCCGTAAAAAGTCCTATTTGCAGAAAATCTTTCTCCTCAGGGTTTTTGCGAACCCTGTTTGCACTCATCACTGTTCTGGGGGCAAAAGAAAAGAGCTGCTTATCAACACAATGTAATATTACCCCATGGAAAAAAGTAAGAAAATTAATTAGAAGAAAAGAATTGCTGAGTGAGAGAGAGAACTCAGATGACAGGCATAGTTGATAAGGTCACTGGCTTTTACAAAAGTGTCATTTTTTTGTGTCTACATGTTCAGAATCCAAACAAGAGACCTTAAAAAGTAACCTCAACTAGCAGTAACTGAGAAAGAACCTGCATAAACTTGCAGTTTCCCCTGTACTGTGGATGAAGTTCACTAGATCTGTAAAAATTAGAGCAAAGTCCTAGCAAGTGTTGTCTCTATTGCTGCTTACTCTGCGTAAAGACCAGAGGACACAGAGGCTCTCACACTTTAATCAGCTTCAGCATGTGTTGCAAAGAGAGGGTTTGAATGGGCCATGGGCACTGGTTATGCCACGCTCCCAGGACATTGCCAAGCCAGCACCTCTTCATGGCCATGTGCTGAGCACAGCCATGGCCCCACCGCAGAGCAGAGCAGTAGGGAGCTTATCACCTTTCCAAAAGTTCCTGCAGAGCTATGATGGCTCAGGCTAAAACCAGAGAAGGACCTGCCTCATCTCCTCTGGGCATGCAGGTCACATAGTCCGTGTTGGCAGGGCAGAGCCAGGTGCCAAGGGCAAGGTCTGGGGAGGATGTTGCTCCATTGTTTCTTCCATCCTCTCTGGGCTTGGAGAGCTTTGCAGGCCAGGGGGATTTACAGCCCTCAGCCAGTGCTGAGGTGGCTGCAAGACCATTCCAAGTGACATATCCTGATATGCTGGTGAGTTATAACTTTCAGGCTGCTCCAGGCACTCCCCTCAGTTGTCCCTCTATGCTTCTGAGGGGAACAGAGTGGCAAGTCCTTTCTTCCTGGGGCTGCCCATTGTACCAGGCAGACGATCATGCAGCTGTCACACTCTTCTGGCTGCCTTAGATAAGAGTTGCACATAGACCAGAGGCAGTGATGGCTCTGTCTGAGGGATTACACCCAGATTAGGAAAAATTGGTCCTGTGTTTGATCAAATTAGCAAAAGTACAAGCTGGCAGCTGGTAGAGGCGCGTACCACGCATATGGGAACAAATTATTGCCAGGGAAGATCATGTGGATTATAATGCATACGTTGCTGTGGCTGCCCAAGGCTGAGCATGGGATGCTGCCCATTTTCCATGATTTGCCATGAGTAAGAAGAAGTGCATGTGGTACACCCTTCTGAGAGCTCACTTGTGCTCTCCTAACTGCTCTGATGCACTGCATTAGACACTCATGGATTTACCCAGCTGGCAATCTTGATTTGTGATCCCATACTAAAAGCCTCATCATTGTCTACATAGTACAAAAGGGAGAGAGAAACACAGCACCAAGGCGCCAGGGTTGAATGTATGTGGTTTCCAAACTCATTCAAGAGCACTTCTCCAAAGAGCAACTCATTCTGTTGATATCCACCACTGATCCTAGAGCGAGGTGTCACTCTGGAACACTCCATGTTTCCCCCCTAATTCTGGTGGCCCTGTTCAAAGACCTAAACTTTTCAATAAGCTGAAGTTAGTGAATTGCACAAAAACTGGTCTTGGCTTAGCTCTTTGGAAAGTTCATGGGGAAGATCTGCCCATATTCTGATTAGGATCACACAGTTCCAGGCAAACCTGAAAGCCCAGCCTCTGTTTAGTGGGATATCATCACTCTTCACCAGAACGCTGATGCCTTTTTTCTATATCCTTCTGGCACTGGCTGCTTTGGGGCAAGTGCAGATTTACTTTCACGATACACATACGTGTACCAGGACCATAACGTTTTGTTGACAGCCCCTGAAATGGTGCTCAATCTGCTGACTTGGAGCTTGGGTTTTCCCCTGATGAAGTGCGAGATGTCTGCCCGAGCGCTTTGCTCCAGGCGCTCTCCTGCTGCCCGCTTTGTTCTTTCCCACAGGCTGCTGAAAAAGCAGCATTCCCTAGGGCTGTAGCGTTAACATCTAGCACTCCAAGAGGCAATTACAGTGGAGACGGCAGAGCGGGGGAGCAGCTCTGAGGAGCAGCATGTCCCAGGAGGACGTGCTTTGCTCCTCCCGTGACACTGCTCTGCCCTGTGCACAGGTATCTGCCAAGTACATGCAGTACAGCAGCCCAGTTCCCCATACCCCGGTGTGGTTTTTCTAATGATTATGTGGTATTTAGATACATTTAGACCTTGGCTTGCCAGCACATAGCTATTGTCTGCATGGACATGTCCTCAAGAAACGATGTAAAAAAGTCCATTATGGTTAGTGATAGACCTGGGCTGGATAATTGAGATCCACCCTTAAGCCTCAAGATCTTCTGATCTAGTGCTCAAATGCAGCAGATTCCCCTCTTGCAGATAAAAACAAACAACCCCAAACCCCAACCAAACCTGGCATTTTCAAAGCTGAATTTTCGCACTTCTGAAAAGCCTGAGGAATTTATTTTGGTTTGAGGGCTGTGTCGGAGTTCAGATTTTGTTCTCATATATATATGAATGTTCAGATGGACTGCTGGATGCATTATCTTGTTTCAAGCCTGGTCTTCACTTAAATTGGAAATGTTTAGTGGGAGAGGATAATCATGAATTCAGTGAATATCTGGGAAAACTAATTTTAAGGCATGCCTGTGACAGGCTTTTTTGTGCCAGAATAACAATATTGTTAAGGAACAGCGCCTTTTTTTTTTATTTTTTAAACTTCATTTTTTTTTCCCTTTGGCAGAGAAGTTGAAATTTCCATAATGACAAGAACCTTAGTGCAATGCAGTTGAATCCACTTTAAAGTGTTTTTGCCAATATGTAATCATTTTTGTTTCACTTATCGAAATCAGCTAAACCAAGAGAACTCTCTTGTGACAGCAAAAGCAGTACTCCCACAAAGAAGGTTTGCTTGGATAGCTCTTCTGGAATACTTACACCTGGAAATTTTAAGACTGAGACGTCACTGAAGTAAATACATAGAAATAGATACATATTGCAAAGAGGTGGTGAGAAAAACAGCCTGAGTAATCTCCAGTCTATTCCAATGGACAAATGAAAAGCTTCCAGTTCCTACATAAAGAGGGACCTTCCTGTCTTTTCTTTATGCCCCAATGAGTAGGAAGACAACAGTAACAAACACTGCCAGCCTTGCCTTCATTCTTTGAAGCTTATTACCCTTACAGTGTGCACACAAACCTCTCCAAGGGTATTGCCTAACTCACCAGACAACCTCCCCGAGGTACATTCTGAAGAGCTAATGCATGTCACACCCATGCAATCCTCTTTTCCTGCATCTCCAGGCAAGGTCTGAACTGCCCATAAAAGTATGCAAATCGTTCGCTAAGTGCTGTACCAAGGCGGAAAAGAAAGTATTTCCTTGCCCTGAGGAAGTCAACAGCAATAAAGAGATGGAAAACACTGTGGAAGAGCTAGAGGGGGTCAGCTCTCCTCTAACTGAAATAACAGGGGGCTGATCTGGAATATTGTGTGCGGGTTTTGGTCACTGCAGTAAGGAGCACTGATCTCTTCTCAGTGGTGACCAGTGACAGAGCCCCAGGGAATGGCCTAAAGCTGAGTCAGGGGAGGTTTAGGTTGGCTATTTGGTAAAGATTCTTCACCCTGAGGGTGGCTGAGCACTGGAACAGGCTCCCCCGGGGAAGTGGTTATAGCACCAAGCCTGACAGAGTTCAAGAAATGTTTGGCCAATGCTCTTGGGCACTTGGTGTGACTCTTGGGGATGGTCCTGTGCAGGGCAGGAGATGGACTCCATGACCCTTGTGGGTCCCTTCCAACTCAGCATATCCTGTGATTCCACGAAGCTGGGTGATGGAGAAGCCAAAACCTCCACACTGGCCAGCAGCACTGGGAAATGGGGCAGAGGGTTCTGTCGTGGCTCAGTCCACCCCAAGCTGAGCAGCTGTGGTGGCCCTTGGAGGAGCTCGGGCTGCTGCTGACTGGCAGGACTGGGACGGCTCAGGCACTGCACCTGCCCAGTGTCTGTCACCCAGCTTGAGCTTGTCTGGCTCTCGTGGCCATTGGGGAGGGAGCTTAGAGAAACCTGTGGCTTCTGGGAGCTGATGTAGTGCCCAGGGCACTGCAGAAAAACATTATTTCTGCTGACTGACCAAAGAAGCTGTGATGGGCATGGAGGGGATTGCTTACTGCTGGTGCTCTGCTGCTGACCATTTTACGCTGGACCTATTTCAGAAAGGGCTTTTCAAATATTACAGATACTTTTTAAATCTTGCTTAGCAACTTGAAGAAATAGCCTTTGTCCTCTTCTTTAACTTTTGGAGCAACATTTTCCAGGTATACTTCCAAACTCAAAATACGGAGCAGGAAGCTCTAAAAAATTGGCATTTAAAAAATTGGAGCAGTCCCACCTCCCAGAGAACCACACTAGAAAGGTTTTTGCAAAGCTAGTCCTACAGGAAGTCACACAACCAGCTTCTCTCAAGCCAAAGCACGGAACGCTTAAACAACAAATTGAGATGTTGACTGAAATAGGAAAAGGCTATTAAATCTATATTGACCAATGCAGTTCAAAAGGGAGGTTTATTGTTGCAAGTGTGTATACTATAAATAAGGGGGGTATTTGATGTTCTGAGAGTTGCGTAACAGATTGTTTTATGTGATCTTCCAAGCAATGGTTTTAGCATGAGTGAGGTGGGTGGTTCTCTGAGGTATAGGATTTCATCAGTGTGCTGAGGCTTTTGGGAGAGCTTCCACACTAAGAAAGATGGATTTGTCATGCTGAGGTTTTTATTTCTCCCAGGAGACAGAGAACAGACATGGTGATAAAAGGGTATAACCCCCTGAGAAGTAGGAGGGGGGAAAAAAAATTGTGTGGGTAAAAGAGGAGTGAGATTATTTTTTTTTTTTATTGCTCTTCCAATCAGGGAGTTGGCTCTTCTCTTCAGTTTTGGAAATAACTTTTTGTTAATATTGCCAACACAGGCAGCATTGAAACGGGGGGTCAGCTAGGTTCTAGCAGCACTTCCAGAGTCCTTGACAGCAAAACACAGGTGCCTTCATGCTCTGTAGACATCTAGCAATTCTGAAATCAGCCTAAAATATGGCAAGGACAGAAAAAAAGGAAGGGTGTGTGTAATCACATATGGGGAGGGTGCCACCAGGCAGGGTGCCATGAGGCAGGTGTGAAAAGCCAGAATACAGTTAAAAGATGTCAGCTCCCTTTCTTCACCTGAAGGTCTTCAGGACTGCAGAGGGACCCAGCCAGGACTGCTATTCAATCTTGTGCTGTTGACTCTTTAATTTCCACTCTCCTGTTATGCCGTGTGGAGCCTCATTTCCCTGCTCAGGAACAGGGCAGTAGATTGCAAAATGTCTCTTGCAGATGCAATGCCGTTAACAAATGTAGTGGTCAGGGCAGGCCAGGGTGGAAAACAACTATGCAAGTGGGTGCAGGTTATACGTCTGGTTCCTGTTGGCACACAGTGCTTGTGTCTCTGTTGATGCAGGATTATTTTTTGTTTGTCTGATGTGTTTGGGACAGGAAAGCCAAGCTCCTTGCTGTCAGTCCACCTGAGTTAATGAGTAGGAACTGTGTTTGCCTCTATAAAAGAGAATGCCTTGAAGGAACAGTGTAGTGTAATAAAAAAAGGTAATCCAAGTACTGAAGCTAATTTTGCGCTTAGCACTGTGTAGCTGCAATGTTACTCAGTCTTACTAGACCTTTACACCAGTTGGATTGCAAGGCTAGACTTCTACCCAAAGTCTCTAAGAGAAAGAAAAGTTGATCCAAATGGTAGAGTTCAGGCCTGAACTGTGGAGGAGATAAAGCTTTAAACTTCACAGGCATTACCCTGCTTCTAGCCATACTTAGGTCTCGAACACCATGTACTAACTGATGAGGATTCATCATGGAGCCTAGGAAACTCCAGCTATATCCTAAGTCCTAAGGAAAACTGTAGTTCCCCACTGCACTCCTATACAAGGTGCCCTCCGCATTTTCTCCTGCAGTTTAGCAGTGAGATTCTGGCTCTTTTCACCCAGCCCCACCCAGCTGAATGAAGGGGATGCTGATTGAATGCATTCCTAAAAGCCTTCTTCCAAAAAGGCCATGGGCCATGCCCAATTGCCTCACCGATTAGCTCATGGTGATCTAAGCCTCTCGTTGCTCAGAGGCAGGATCCAGGATGCCTCACCCTCCCCCAACTGTGGAGACAGGTTTTTAAAGATGGATGGGTGGTAGCCCAGCAGCACTGTCTGTGGGTACTTACTGGAAGACTAGCAATCCTTAAACTTTGAAAATATTGCCCCTATGCCTATCATAAATCACCTTTATTGTAAATCAAGTCAGTCCTGCCTTGCACCCATGGACATGGGGAATAATGCATCACAACTTTTACAGTTGTGCCTAGAGGAAAACATGATGGAGTCTACCACATCTTCCTCAGAGGTCATGTTTTCTGAGCCCTCTGCCCAGCTCTTAAAATTCTTGCCCACCTCTCCAAGCCTTTACCATGACACAGTGCAAACATAAGTCTGAATCCTGGCCCCAACATTAAACTCACTGTGGCTCTAAGTGAACAATTTCCCTGGTGAGGGATTAGAAACAAAATCAAAGAGGATACTTGTCACTGAGTCATTACTTCACAGAGTCTTTTTTTAAAAAAGCCTGAGTCAAAATCCTCTCTTTAGCCATCTCTGAACTCTGGATAAGCTTACACTTGAAATGCACACATGGGCCCATAAGCAGAGCCTGACCCACATTAATTCCTGAGCAAGACATTAATAATGCACAAGAGTTAGAAACTTGGGACACTCAGCTTGATTTACCAAAAGGTCATGTCCACAGATTGAGTTGCAGGTCTCAGCACCAAGGCCTGCGTGACTTCTCTATGACAGCAGAGGTGGAGGAGCCTTTCCAGGTGGCATTCCTTCTCCCTGTCCCAGCAGCAAGGACAGCAGAAGGCATGGTGTGCATTACTGCTCTGGATTTCAGCACATCTACCTGTGGTAACCAGAGAAGCCGTGGCAGAGCCATGAAGAAGGCAAGCTGAAATTGATCCAATAAACGTGCAGTCCACCAGCCTATCCTGCTGCAAATCCCACTGTCAGTACTGCTGTATCAGAGATTATGGAAAAACAGGCCTTTCACGTTTTATAAATACAAAAATAAATGCAAATTAAATAACTTTCCATACTATGTGTCACTGTCATAGTAACTGAGAACCTGAGAGGGCATGTGTAAGAAAGTGGCAGGAGCTGAATCTCACAGGTTGACTTGTGAAGTTTAGCATCCGAGAGGAAGACTCACACATCTGGAGTGCCAGGTCCTGTGAAGCAGCCGGTGTGGATCTCAGCTGCCAGGAGGCTTTGCCTGGCACAAATTCATCTCTGCTTTTATCTCTTGGGACAGAGAGGAGGGCGTTAACGGTCTTGTAGCTTCCTACCCCAGCCTGAAGGCACAGGACATGCCCAGGCAGAGAGGAGGGGTGGATTGATGGGCCTTCAGGCTGCATACAGAAACGGAGGGTTGCAGGGTATCTGCGGTGACCTGTGGAAGCAAAGGGCTCTCAGGCTGCACACAGCAGCACTGGTGCAGCTGCATTTTGTGCCACTGCAATACAGCCAGCCCAGGTGCACAGGCAAGGCAGTCTGGGCTGGTGATGTTTGGAGAAAGCAATACCTGCCAGGCATCCTGCTTGTCTGAGGTCTGTGTCCTTCCACCCCTGGCTGAGCTGGCAAAGGGCATGGAGCCACCAGGAACACGTGGTACCTCACAACTGTGCACCTGCTCCAGGAGCTGAGGCACTGGGTACTTCACTCAGTGTGCAGGTGTCTGCATCAACACCTTCCTCAGGGGGCTTCTGGCCAGCCTGCCACATCCCCAGGTGCTCCGGGCTCAACTCCATCCTGCAGGGCTGGGTGTGCCACAGGCCTTCTACAGGGGTTGTAAAATCCACATCTCTGCACTCCTCTGTCTCTCCAGCCGTGCTACTACGGGGCTGTCAGAGGTGCTCCTAGTGCTGGAGCTTATCTCTAATTCCCAGTGCCCCTTAGCTCTGTGCCCCTTAATCAGAAAAAGCCACAGGTGCTCAGAAGGACTCTGCTGCCAGGGCTGACCTGGGACCCGGCCCACGGTGAACTGGCTGGAGGAGAGGGAATGGTGGACCCTGAACAGTGACGTGACACAGGGCAATGGAGTGAGGGGCTGCTCCTCACGCTTGCTAGCACTGGGGCTTCACTGAGGGGCTGCTCTCTTTGTATAATCCCTCACTGGCAGGGCTGCTCTGGGAGCTGTGGTTCTCCAGTTGCCTGTCACACAGGCTGCGTCCTCTCAAAACACGCCTCCCGTCCCCTCTGCAACACACCAGAGCAGAGAGGTGAGAAACAGACGAGCTGAGACTGCTAAAGTCCCTCCTCTGGGGTGCCTGAAAATCAGTACCTAGATGGCAACTCCTGCTGCTGAGATAGGAGTTTTCTGTCTGACTTCTATATTTGCTCCCATTGTCCTCTGCTTTACCTGTTCTCTGCCTCTTCTGATGACAAGGGTCAGTCTCCTTATTCTCCCTAAGTTGGGCAAATGTCCAGCTGAGCATGGAGAGGGAGAAAGGAAAAGACATTGTTAGCAGCCTTAGAATAGCATATAAATCATGGGCTGTATCCACTGCTCAGCTCCACCACGGGGATTTGGAATGGATTGACACTGTTTTCCCACTTGCAAAAGAGAGATAATCAGTCTTCCTAAAACTGTTGCCGGGAGAAAGTTTGGCTTTGCTCATTATGCCCTTTGAGGTTGTTAAAGAGCAGGCTAGCTGGTCTATCACCCGGCTGGAAGGCACTCTGTGACTTGAAACACAACAGTTCTTTGCAGGGGGGAGGATCATAAATTCCACAGGGCACCAGATAAACTGGAGGAGGTGAAAACACAAAGGGGCAGTTGAAGTTTCAAATCCCTTTTCCCCCCTCCCTCCCCATCCCCTGCCTCCTTCCTCCCACCTTTGCCATGCCAACACAACAATAACGTGACAGCCCTCTCCATCAGCGCTGGGGGCTAAAGGAGCTCTGCTGCCCACGGGCCGTGTCTCTCCTCAATCCCTGTTCCTCCCCCTTGGTCAGCAGGTGGACAGCTTGAGCAGCCTCTCACCTGGGCAAAACAGAAGAGGAATGGTGACAGAGGGAAGGACAAGGCTGGAGGGAGGCAGGGGGAATGGAGGGCTGCAGCAGGGGATGGGATGGAAAATCTGGAGCTGAACAGAAGGAGAAAGTGGAGGTCCTGAGGTAAAAGCTGGAAGGGGAGAAAGGAGCACGCAGACATGGTTGCAAAAGAAAGGCAGCAGGTGGAAGCATGGAGGAGGGCCTGTCAATAGGAGCTGGTGTTGCACACATTTCCTGGCAAAGGGGAAAATATGAGAGGTCACACAGAGGCTCTTTCCCAGCACTCACAGCTCCAGGCAGGAGCCTGGTAGCACTGATGCACTCAGTTAGCAACCAGCTTCACCTGGCACTGCTGGAACAGTTTTGGGACCAGGCCAGGGATCCACAACAGTAACACCTCCTGCATTTGGTGCAAACAGCGCCCACTTTGCCCGGCTCCAGCTTTGACTGTTTGTCTTCCTCATGGCAGGGTGGTGATCAGTCACACAGTGGTCACCCAACTTGTTCTGCTGCTTTGGTTGGACAACACGGAACAGTTACAGGAGAGTTCCCATGAGGATGAAGACAAGGAAAACAAGGCTGTGTTTAAAAGTGTTTCCAGCGTAATCATTTTGGAAGGGGGTTGGGAAGGGGAGGGAAGACAGCACTCAGAGCAGCAACAACCCAGTTATGGGTACAATTATATTGCGACGGAGCACTTTTGATAGGAAAGCTTATTTCACTTTTTCAAGGAAAGCCTGTTTCACTTGGAAATTCCTGTAAAGAACACTAACAGATGTTTCGTGAGGAGAAAGAAGTATGTATACAAGAGCCTAGAAATGCACCCAGGTCACGGTGATACAGCAAACTCCTGCTCATCGGCTGCATGTTGCCGGGGGTGGAAGGTCTGAGTTCACAACAAATGCGGGGGCATTGCAGATAGACAAGCAAGATACAATCATTATGTATTGGTAGTTTATTACCACACCTAGGCAGTGTCTCTAAGCACTAAAATGTGTGCTGTGCAAGGAAAATGAGGGAGGAGGCTAAATGCAATTTTGGGAATAGCTTGCGACTGACAAACCTCTTTGGGGAAGACAGAATCTTCACTGGTTGCTTTTCATTGCGTAGAGGAATATCTGCAGTAGCTATGCAGCAAAAGACATGTCCATGTATCTTCCCACTGCTGGGAGACTTCTCTGCTAGAGATTCCCAGGGCAGGTACAGCCACAGAAAAGGGACAAAGCCACAGAGGCTACAACAGCAAGATTGACTTCAGCCTGGCTCCTTATGCTCTTGGACTCACCTCCAAATTCTCCTTCATCCAGAAACATTAACCCCAAGCCCTCGCTGACTGCATCTATTTTTCAGCAGCGATGCACACTCAGGCTTGGAAAAACACAGGTCATTAATGGATCCTGCACAGAAAGGGATCGCAGGCTACTTGGAGCCCTTAGGCTGAAAAACACATTCCCCCAAATGAAGGGTAAAAGAATTTGCCTCTTTGTTTTAGGGATTGTTCTCCCCAGCCCTAAGCACAAGCTGAATATTCATGAACCTCCTATATGAATTGGTTATCTTCTAAAAGCAAATACAAAGTCCCCATTCTGCATGAGGTGCCCAGGCACCGGACAAAGCCAAGTGTCTGCTCTAGCCGTGGGTTTCCCAGGGACTCTGTGTGCTGCTTTAAACCAGTTACTTTTGCCTATTAAAACAGGATCAAAAATGAACAAAGGGGAAAAGATCCTTCCAGAGCTGTTTGAGGCAGCTGCAGCTAGTTCAGACTTCTACGTCTCTTGACCTAACATGACTCCCCGGCTGCCACATTGTCTGGATGGGAAGCCAGAGGGGAAGGTAACGTGATTTTTATTGTAAGAGCTGCTCACCGGTGCAGTCAGCCTAATTTATGTTAAGAGTTCGTTGCTAAGTAGCTTGCCAGTACAGGGGTTCAGCCTCATGTCCGAGCTGTATTTGTGGTAGGAACAAATGAGTGTGTATGAGCACAGAACTGTGTAATGGCCCATTTGCAGGTGTTTGTGGTAACGTGCACAGGGGAAATGGGCATTTGTGGGTGGGAGCACTCCCGAGGTTGTTGAGGATATCTGAGCATGGTTCATTCCTTTTATAGCTAATGGAGCTGACATGATAGCATTGAAGAACTGGGTATCACTTAGGAGACAGATCCAGGTCCAAGTGAGATGTCAGGAGTGTGAAAAATGGAAAAAAAAAAAAAAAAAAAAAAGGTGAGCACTTGCAAGTGTGTACACAAAATACACAAGACATGTCTACATCTGAGCTGGGTCTGTCAGGAATGGAGTCAGGAAGTTAAACTTTTTTCACAGCAGCCTGTGTAGTGCATCTGCCTCCCAAAAGGGAAGTGGTGAATGAATTCCTTGTTTTGCTTTACTTCCATGTGCAGCTTTTGCTTTTCTTGTTAAACTGTAGTTATCTTGACCACAAGGGGATTTTTTCCCTCCCCGAGCTACTGAGGTGGGGGGAATGAGAGTGGCTGAGTGGGATCTGGCAGCTGGTCGTGGTCAGCCCACCAGTGTCCTGTCATTCAGGTGGCCTGCCTCCTTCCCAAGACCCTGTGTGCAGACAGTAGAGATTTTTAGCGACTTTGAAGGGATTTTTTAGATTCTTTGGAGGCTGGTAAGCAATTCAGAGGGCCTATGTGGGGAACTGCCTGTGGCTAGGCAATAGGAAGGAGTACCAGGGTCAGACTGACCTTGAGTCTGAATGCCTGGGAACACAACTGTCATTGCCCCTGAAAATATCACCCAGTACTGGTGCTATATCCCAGTACAGCAAGTGCCTCTGGGCTGGCCTTGCCAGGCTGGGATTTCTGAATTGCCAGGGACCAGTTCCTCTCCGTGCAGCGGGGCGAGGGGGCTGCTGAAAGGGAGGCTTGGAGGTGCTGCTCCTGGCATGCACTAAAGAGCAGACCTGGGGCATGTGGACACCCTTGCCCACATCAGTGCAGCTCAGAGCACCAGCCACGTGTGTCCCTTTGCTTATGCTCTGTGCCATGCTGGGACGCCAGAGTGCCCAGGGCTGTCTCTGCTACTGATTGCTTTCCAGCTCAGAGCAGCCAGGTCTCCTGCAACCACCAAGAGGCAGAGTGGGGATGCCCTAGATCAGTCCCCATTGTATATTTTCCACACTTTCTGTCCAGGTGGCAGAGACACCCAGGTTCTCCAGAGAACAGTCATGGCAGGTGCCACCAAAATTGGAGCTTTTCTGAACTACAAGTGATTAGTCTCCATCACTTCCTTTTTCCAACTCCTAAGTGGGGTAAACCCTGACCCTCAGAAGATATTGAAGGACACTGGTGGGATTAATAGTTCCATGGGCCAACTCCACACCCTCTAGAAGCACGGTCACAGCACGGTTTATGGGGTTCCTGGACACAAATCCTTTCTGCAGCATGAGACAGAACCTGGCCCACGTGCACCTGGCGTTCCCCACTGCCTCTCCCATCTTCCCCAAGGGCTGTGTATTTTTCTCACTGCCTTTGTACCTGCACCTTTGCCACCTCCAGGCCCACTGTGCCACAATACCTTGGCAGCCTCCTCTTTGCCTTGCTCAGACTGACCACCTGCCGCCCCAGGAGAAGGAGGATGAAGAGAGGCGACTGTGGTGGCTATTTCTCTCCCTGCACGTTGTATGCTTGTAGGGTGAGGTGGGCAGAAATGGTGGGGTTCTGCTCTGTGTCCCCTCCTGGCTCCCTGTTCTTGCACTTTTAACCTCTGACCTTCACCCTTTTTCTCCCGTGTCTTGTTCCCATTTCTGTTGTTTTCCTTTACGCCCTCTCCCCCCTCCAAGAGCCATATGTTTTAGTTAGGATCAGCTGACACCCAAACCGAGGGGTAGGGTTTTCCCCAGCAGTCCTTGGCTGGTGGCCACATAATTAAAAGCAGCGGGGGAGCGGCGGCAGGAGCCCAATCTGGCATTAATGAGAGCGAGGGGTTGTTGTGTGACCGGCTGAGCTGCAGGAGCCCGGCCAAACAGCGGCACAACAAATGGCACCGTGTGTGCAGGGCTCTGTGTTCGCAGAACATGCATCTCCATTACACCTGGGCTGCCCAGCCTGCCGGCTTTGCCCTGTCCTAATCATCCCTCATGCATAAGCAAGTGATAAAGACTGGATTCTACTCGTTCACTGCAGAAAAAAAGAGAGAGATCTGACATTTCTACTTTAGCAGAATTTTAGTGGTTATGTCTTGCCCATCTCCAGAGCTATTGGCATCTTGATGGGGCTGGTCAGGCTAAGTGATGTGGGACTGGGCAGGGTGGAAGAGGACAATCTCCATTCTCTTTGCTGGGAGCCTGCATCCCCCAGCAGGTAATGAAGCTAGCAAGGCATCCATAGGCAGGGAAGACCAGGCAGGATACAAAGAGTGTTAGGCTTTGCTGTCATCACTGCATGGATCTGAGCACTGCTTGGATTTGTGGGATGCGGTTGCTTTGGGCCTTACCGCCCTTCAGACCCCCAAACCCTTGTCCTTTCTTTATGCAGACTGATTACAGGCTGCCAGCTTCAAAATTCTCTTGGCTGGCCACTGTCCCACAAAGTCTGTATTAAGAAACTCCTTCTCAATGTAGCTCACTGCTACGTTGTGCAGCAAAACGTGAGGGGCCGTACAGCAACAACCAGTTGTAGTTTAATTCACCTCCTCCATGTACAACACAGCAGGGGCTTGCTGACACAGCTCAGTAAGCCAAAGATCCTGGTTTTGCACAGCCCTCACTGGTAACAGATGTGGCAAAGGTCCCGAAGACCCTGATGTGAACGCAATCAGATGTAATTATATAGTTTAGCTATTACTATACCCCTGCACACAGCAGTGGTCTCAAACTAGAAGTTTGGAGGCAGTCCATAACCTTTGTGCAATCTTGGGGATTGCAGTCTGAGGAAGCTACAGTTGATGCAGGCCAGAGACATCAAAACAGGTATTGCCCACAATGAGCAATCTTTGCATGGTATTAGCTAAGGAATGACATGTCATCAGTGGCCATGTCTATCATCTGTTTGGCTGTGCCGGCATAATTCACACAGTCAAAGAAGTTATGTCCCTAAAACTTCCCAAGTGGACAGTACTCATCATTATTTTCTGACATCCACATAATTCAACATTTTCACGCTGCTCAAAGCAGCAAAAAGCGTCAGATTTTCAGTTCAAGCACCAAAATTTCAATGTAAGAAACCCTTTGAACAAAAGCAGCACCTTAAAGGCTAGGTCACCATCCAAGGGTTTCTCAGCTTTTTCTGGAATAAGGGAAGGCATGAGAAGTTTCTGCCTTTTAAATTATGAATTCAGAATAAATTCTGCCAGGAGCTTCAAAATTTGTCATTTGGAGCTGAGAAGCTAACAAGACAGGCAGTGTTTGGTCTGTGTACATCAGGAGAGTTTGTAGTGTCACCTGCATTTCTGCAACAGAGGTGTGACTCATAAGATGTGGCTTTTTCCACCCCGTGTAGAAAGCAAACCCATCACAGGAGTTATCAGAGACCCTACCTCTTCACACAGATCTCCACTGGAAAACTCCCATCTCAGGGCAGGAATTCTGAGTTGTGCCCTCAACAGAAGTGGTAAGTGAGCATTTATGATTTCGAAGATGTTTCCTTTGCGTGCAGCCTGAGTGGGGACCTGTGAGGTTGCCTTGACCACATCTCCAAGGTCAGAGTTTCTCTGGGGAAGCAGGTGAAGCTGTTCAGTGCTGGGCACGGTGATGCTGAGCTGCCAGAGGCACTGCTGTGCTGGTTGGTGAGGACATGGCATGGCTCCCACATCAGTGAACAACCAAAAACTGCCACTGGAGGATGGCACCCAGCCACTGACATGAAGTGCACCCTGGTCTGCAGCACACACTTGCTGTGGTTGTGAAAAGTGCTCACCTGCTCTTGAAAGCATCTCTGAGCACATTCACTGGGGAAAATCACAATGTTCTCCTTTCTGTGCAATGACAACTGTATCCCAGCAAAAACCCCAGTGCAGGGGCCTTGCAGTGGCTTTGTAGAGCCTTCCACAGGCAGAACCTCCCCAGCACCTAAAAATGCCCCAGGCTTCAGCTCTAAGGAGAGCTGTTGAAATGTTACCTGCAAAACATGGTTTTGTCCTGCTGAATATAGCAGGACAATATTGCACTCCACTGCAATATTGTTGGGGTGACCTGGGTTTGAGTGTTAGAGGGTTAGGCAATAACACTAAGGATAGGAAGTGTGCCTCTTCAATAGATTAGATATGGAACAATGTCCTGTCATAAACAGTTTGGCTTCATCTACACAGAAGGGATCAGCCTAAGTTTACCATATCACAGCCTTGCAGAAATCATGGACCAAATCCTGACATTTCACTAGCTTCAAGAGTGATGCTAACACAGAAAACAGTTAAATGCAGTTCTAATCCTCTGTGGATGAAAATGATTGATTTTCCAGTACCACGAGGGGAATACTGTACCTGGCTGCTTCAGGTTGTGGTATCTGCAACAGGGTATCTAACTCTTTGGCAGGCCAAGGAGTAGGAGGCAAGAACAAGCCATGAACTCTTTGTGTGAGGCCACAACAACAGATGGGGCTGGAGGAAAACCATCCAGATGAAAATTGTCCATGGGTGAAGCAAAGACCGGCTTGCAAAAACCTGTCTCTGAACTTGCCCATGCAGAATGGGTGTTTGGGTCTCAGTCCAAGCCTTCCTGGAAGCTCCGTGGTGTAAGAGGGAGGTTAAGAGTCAGAGCAGAAGAGATCCCAGGGTTCATATCAGCAGAGGGTTCAGACCAGGTAGCAGAGTCCAAATCCAGCAGCTCCTTTGTCCAGTGACTCATGAGAATGAGGGCAGTTTTGCAGAACCACAGCTTCGGGCCTTTGGATGGTTTGAAGAAGGCACCTCAGTGCTGATGCATGTGAACTGCTCTCAGCTGAGCTCTCTGAGTTGACAGCATGGGTGGTATTTGTCCAGCTCCGGGTTTATCCACTCCCTGTGTATCACCACCATCACAGACAGTGAAAGAATTGCACAAAGGGTTGCCCAGCTGCCTCCTCCACTCTGACTGTGGTGGGAGGTGAGAAAGCATGGGCTGTGTTTTCCTCCAACCTGGAGGAGACTGCGAGGAGCCACTGCCACAGGCTTCAATCAGGTGAAAGGTCACTGCAAAAGGCAAGGGAAAGAAAAAAGAACCTGTTCTCTTTTCCCACAGGGGAAAAACCAAACTCATGTGCCTTAAACACACTAAGAAGACCCACATCAATGCCATTAACATTCTCTAAATAATAAGGTGAGTGAATCACTTCCTGAGTTGGCTGGAGGGTTGTAGGGCTGTTAAATACCTGTCAAAAAGCATCTATCAGGCATGGGCTGGTTTAGTTAGTCAGGTTTAGTTAATCCTGCCTTGGAGAGGAGGATGAGTTAGCTGATCCCAAGGTCTTATTCTATGTTCAGTGTTTTCCCCATTCCTCGTGGTACTGAGGAACCAAATACAGCTATTAAAAGCTTTGTAAGATCCCTGTTGGTTTGTGTTTCTTCCATTAAAAAACCCAACAACAACAACAAAACAAAAACTCAAAAAACCCAAACAGACTCACCCATGGTTTATTTAGGAAGGAAATAGATATTCAGGGAAGGAAAACATCCTCTATTTATTCCTTAGTCAATGCTTAAGGGAGGACTGTGAGAGGAACTAGGTCCTGCAGTGCTTTCTACATGCAGGCAAAACTTGTCCTGTGGGAACAAAAAGATAAATCACAGCCAGCACAGCAATCTCTCCTGTAAGTGCCTCCAGTTTCTTGGACTGGTGGCTTTCAACTTCTCTGATTGTAGAGCTTTCTATGATTTTCTCCCTTTGAAGATGCAGGCCCCATACAGTGAATTTAAAGTGGCCAACCAAAGGCTTGCTCTCCTTAATTACCTTTCAGAACAGAGGGCCTGCAGGTCAAAGGGCACTTTGCTGAAGAGAATTCAGAGTTAGACTCTTGAAAACCAAGTGCAAAGGATTAGGCATCTGAACCTGGGGCTCTGCCTTGGATTAGGCTCCCGGGGAGCATTCTGTATCTCGGAGCTCTTCTTTGGGACAGACCTAAAAACAAGCAGTTCAGTGTCAAGGGGGCTGTGCACAGGCGGAGGGGAAAAAAAAAGTCTTTTTGATTAACAGTGACAGACTGGTCTATAACCCCCCTGGGGATTATCAGCAATCTCATCACAGGCTGCCCTGCCATTTCTCACGCACCCAGGGAAGTAGCTGGGTCTTTGCTCAGACACGGGATGTGGTGTCTTCCTAAGTCATTTGCAGCTCTTACGAAGTTCCCCTGGCACACGTGTCTCAGGACAGTGACACTGCACAGCTTTCGTGGCAGGGTAGGAGCCTTGTGGAGGTTATATGAGTTCCTTTTTGCTGCACTTCCTGGGGGCTGCCAGGAGTTTCTCTTTCAGTTCATGCCCCGGAGGGCTGGAACACACCATATTGCAGCATGGAGCATTGTCAGCAGAGACTGGAATGGGTTGTGCTTGGCAAGCACAGTGGAAAGGAAAAAGAGGGTGACCTGGGAGGATTGCTGTTCTCACTTCATTTTTCCATTGCATCTGCTGTTTTTTTTTTTTTTTTTTTTTTTCTATCAAGCCCAAAGAGAGAAAGAGAACAGAAACAAAATATAAATGGGTTCTCTCACTGTAAGTGCTACAGCAGGGGAGCATTGTTGAAAAGATGAAAGCAAGAATGTCTGAATTATAGTCTCCATCCTTACACTCACCTCCTTCTCTGTCTTTCCCCTCCCTGTCTCACTTTCTCTCCAGCATCCCACCACCACTGCCTCTCAGGTGCTGACCTGATGCTTGTGCTGGTGCTTCGACAGGGTATCAAGGGATTATATCACTTACAGGCTGGCTCTGAAGAGACATTTTTGAAAGCACCTCTGGTCTCCCCACAGCATATTGTCAACAGATAAAATGGCTCAAATATGACAGCAATTGAAGGTGGCAAGAATATCATTGAGCAGCCTCTGGCAGTGTCCTGGTGAAGTATTGACCTCAAAGCTGAAACTGTCCAGAGGGTGCTGGCCTCCTGCAGCACCACCTCTGCCAGAGGATGAATCTCACTGGCATCTCCCTCCCTTAGAGACACCCAGCCCTTGCCACCCAGTCCAACACAGGCCCTCTTCTGGCTGCTGGCTCGGCTGAACATTCAAGGAATGAGTGGTCCAGTCAGGTCCTGTCCTGCAGAGGAGCTGCCATGGGGAAGGGTTGTCCTGCCACCCTCTGGGCTGTGCCCTACCTCCCCAAGGCAAAGCAGACAGTGTTGGGCTCAGGCACACCGTGTGTCCCTCAGGAAATCTACTTTGCCCTTCCCTACTCGCATGTCTCTGGCACCACCTGCCTCTATCCATCCCCGGGCAGCAGGAGAGCCAGAGGACAAGGGGTGATCCGTGCTCCACACCAACAGTCTGGCAACTTCAAGTGCCCATTTCCATGACAGCGTCACGGGCTGCAGAGAAAGGTTTACAGAGGGCACAATGCCAGGAAAGTCCCTGGGGAAGGTCTACGTAGAGAAGCTTCCCTTTTAAACCACAGTCTCACCACAGGACCTGTGACAACTGATTTGTCCTAGAATTGAATACAGGGGAAAAGTATCTATTTTTATGCATTTGACTGGCAATGGGCACAAGGTAGACCCCTGAACTTGACTCCCCATTCACTGGCAGAGCTGCAGTGGCTGAGGGAATCACAGCTGCCAAAGCCTCAGAGCAAACATGTGCTTGCTTGCAAGGAAAGCTTTGAAGCTGGAGGACCCTTTACTCAGACCTGGAAACAGAAAAGCCAACATTTCTTCACTCTGTAGCATGTTTCTGAGAACCATAGGTACCATAAACTGCCTTGAAACCAGACAGCAGCCAAAAGCAGACTCCCAAAGTTAGGGCACTCTTTGTAATGCCAGAGGGGAGGCTGTGTGTGCACCCTGCCTCTGAGTGCAGCCTCAGGCAAGGCACTGCCTTGGTTGCCTGCGCCTCAAACCTGCTAAAAGTAGCCTTTCCTGGTCTTGCTTTAACTTTCCAAGAGCATGAATTCTTCTGCAAGCCCAGCACTGACCTGTCTCCACCTTTAGCTGGCCAGGTAGACCCTCTGGAGCTGCGGCCTGGGCCCTTTAATTGCTGCTCCTGTATTTCAAATGGCTCTTGCAAACCTCCTGTAACCTGAGCAGACAAAATTGGTACTGGCACTGGAAAGCACTTATGCAATATGTAAAAAGGTAAAACTCTCCTGGCAGAGGCACGTGAAAGGAGATACAAGTGGGAGGCTCCAGTTGCTGGGGTGAACACCCTGTCCCACGAGAATACTGGGAGAGAGGAGATATACATGTCATAGAGTCGTAGAATGGTTTGGATTGGAAGGGACCTTAAAGATCATCTAGTTCCAATCTCCCTTCCAGTGACTCTCTCCCTCCTTGCTGTTGTTCTCCCAGACCATCTCTGCTACGACGGGTGGACAGATCTGGACAACAAGGTGAAGACTGGAAAAAGCAGTAGTCTGAATCTGAAAAGCCAATAGACAGGAGGCCTGTGCAGATGCTGTCCACCCTTGTGAACATGTTTCAAGTATCACCTTTTAGTGTTCAAAGCTGTCAAATCAGCCACATGATCACTGAATTGTATCTTGGGTTCCCTCTCCCAATGCTGCCCTAGAGTATGCAAAGACAGGAGGCTCCTGAGGCAGAGTTGGGAAGGTGCTGGGCACTCCCACAGGGTGCAGCCCGCCACCTGTTGCCCTGGTAAGTGTGCCGTGCCATGCCATGCCATGCCATGCCTGGCTCCTCCACCAGCTGGGCCCTGCTGCTCCCAAGGACAGGGTTTGGCTGAGGCAGACCAGCTCTGGCACGTGTGAGCAGCAGGGCATGGATCCTGTTTCCTTGCCCTGGCATGTTCTGTGCTGTGTGGTGGGGCTGTACAGGCTTGAGCCTTCCTGTCTCCTCAGGAGAAGTCTGAAGCTGATCTCACCCCTGCTGTTGGGGCAGCTGCTCCAACCTGTAAAGGCAGGATTTTGCCCACAGCATGTTTTTCTCCAGCCACGCAAATTAACTTGGAATTAACCAAGAAGTGGGATCTAACCAGTGCTCTGCACCACCTACATGTGTTGGAGTTTGCTGGTATTCCTGTCCTCCTTTTCTCCCTGCTGAAAGCCCCCAGTTTGCCAGCTCCATGGAGCTGCCCTCCCACCCTCATCCAGAGAGACCCGGCTTCCAACGCTGCCAGTTCAGCTGTGGACAAATGTCCACCAGTTTCTCACTGCATTCTCCTGCATGAGCCATGCAAAATATTGGGATTTTGGCTGCAGAAGGTCTTGCACACTGTTCCTTTCTAACTCTTGCAAAAAGCTGCCTTGCTTTCCCCTCCCTGATTAAGCACATTCCTTCCTCTCTCCCTTCTTTGCTCTGCCCTGCAGCAATTTCCAAAGCATTTTTGTGGCATCCAAGACCCGGACACAAATTCATGAGCTGTGGAGATGTGGTTTCTGTCATGTGCTCTCAGCTCTGAGTCTTGGCCAGTGCAGGGGCAGTGGGTCCACAAGCATGAGGGCACCCACTGTGCTCCTTTCCTGAGGGTTAGGGGGTACTTACTGCTTCACTGTCTCTTTCTAAGTGAAATCAAAATGCTCACTGTGAGCTGATTGGGAAAATACTGCCTGTGCATTCTCTCCCAGGTTCCTGACTCTCAAAATAATAATAATTATGTGGCCTGGAAAAAATTATTGTTAACCATAAGCCTGGGAACTGCCTCTATTATTCAGCTTTATGGGAATCCATACAGCTCCCATGGAAGGGGATTATTTACCTAGGCCCTGAGAAAAAGTGGAGGAGCCTGCATGCTCCTTCTGGCCATTGTATTGCCAAATCCCACGGCAAGGCGTCTGGAGAGCGGTTTCCTCTGGCTGTCATTAATCCTTGTGGGCTTGGCGGCCTCAGCACACGGCATCCTTTGGCTCACGGACTACTGGGAAGCCAGACTATTGTTTCAGGACTTGTGTCCCAGACAGAGGAGCTGAGGAACCAGGCTTTTCAGGTGTCCCCATCGCAAAGTGACTGGCTTGCAGCCTGGCACTCGCTCAGACCTTTCCTTGCTCTGCTGTTGGGAAGCCAGCTGGATTTGGACCCGTTTCAACCAGGGCAAAGGAAGGAGTGGCCCTGGGATGTCCCAGTATGAGCTGTGCTCACCCTGCATGAGGGAGCTTCCCCACATACCTGCAGCTGCAAGGGGATGGATCCACCACAGCCCCTGTGGATAGGATGGAACATCCAGGACCCCCAATTTCCTCCTGGTCTCTAACTCCCAGCCTGATCTTCTAATCCCTGCAGGGCAGAAGCAGGAAGTCCCAAATTCAATTCAGTGCATGAATCGGAGCAAAGGAAATGTTCTCTTTCTCTAAGAGCTAGCTAAAAGAAGTCTTGCAAGGGAGGCTTTCTAATAGGCATGTTGCCCATGGCATGTATGTGCACCAATGTGCATGGAAGGAATTGTGGCATGGAGGGAAACCCAAACAGGCCCTTCATTGTTGCCATGGGCTTGTGGAGCCCTTTTCGGTTCTTTTTATGGTGACAGCCTTAGAGAAAGAAACAGAAATGTGTGTTTTCCAAGCCAGAGTTCAAAGGGTTTTATAGCTCTGATGGGAAAGTCTCTCTTCAAGTTTGCATCTGTCTCATCACAAACTACACTTTGGAGACACCTCAGAAGGAAGCAAGCTGGGATTTCTTCCCCACTGATGCTGGCAGGCAGTGCACTGGTAAGCTGGGAAAGAGCTGCCTTTTCTTTCTCCAGGTGAGGCATATAGCAATGTTTTCCTGTGGGCATTGCTCCCCACTCCTGTCCCTCTCAGGGCTTCAGGAAGGCCGCAGAGCAAAGCAGCCAGACCCTACTGCCACCACATTGTGACTAGAGGTTTTCTTCTCTGGCTTGCAGCTGGAGCTCCCTCTTCCTGCCCTCTTCAGGGGTGTTGTGTGCCACCACAGCTTTGCCAGTGACAATGTTTTATTTTGATGCTGCAATCACTCCGTTTTGGTAACTCATTGCTTTGAGAGGTGCTGATGGATGCTGCTGATGGATTAGGACAGGAATGAGAGAGTCACTGTTCACAGCAGCCCAGCAGTGATGCCAGAAGTGCATCCAGGATCTGAAGAAGGTCTGTGTGATGGCTCTCGTAAGCAGAGCTGTGCTACCATCCCCCTCCCAGTGCCACCTGGGCAAGGGACACAGAGTCTGTGGGTCTTCCCAACCCACACAGCACGAGGCTGCCTCAGAGACCCCTGGGCTGGTGCATCTCACGGCCCTGTGTGCAGTGCTGCTCTGGGGCTGGGGGCACACCCGGGTGGCTCCGTGCCTGGGCTCCCAGCCCACACCTCCAGTGTGGGGATGCAGGGCCCAGCTGTGCAGCTGGCCCAGGCAGCCTCCATCCTCTCAGGGATCACAAAGCACCAGGCTGGCCCAAGGGACATGCCCGAGGTTCCCCTGGGTGTCTGCAGCGCAGCAAAGGTCCGAGCTCTGTGTGACCCAGCCAGTGCCTGGTGAAAGCAGAGCCACCCTAGTGCCTGCATCAGCCTTCACAGTGCCTGAGGGAGTGGGGTGACGCTGCTCTCGGGCATCAATCCCTCCATCTTCTCCCTGATTTTGCCCAGTGAGGGGCATGCAGGGGCACGGAGGGACACCCTTCCCCTCCCCTGTGCTCAGTGGATGCAGACCGTGATGGCAGCTGGACAGAGCTGCTTTCTCCAGCACAGTGCTGCCATTGTCCTGCTGGGCTCTGGGCCCTCTCATCCCCAGCAGGCAGACACAGCCAGGACCTCTGCAGCCCAGCAGCACGGACAACAAGGTGAAGGGGATGGATGGAAGCCTCTGGAGCAGGCAGCCCACCTTTGTGTCTCCAGGGTGCAGCCCCACCGCTTTTTGGACCTCCGTGCGAAAGATGATGTAGGGGAGCACAGTAAGGTGGCGGCTAAAAAAAAAGGAAAATCTGAATGAATAGGAGGGGGAAGGGAGAGCAGATGACGCTGAGATGCGAGGGGCAAGGCAGAGCCAGTGAGACAGAGCTGGGCTGCGAGCCGGAGAGGAAAAGCCGTGAGCCCCGTGGGAGCTGCGCTGTGGGAAGAGACAATGCGATGGACGGGAAGGAGCCAGCTCCCACTCTGGGACAGGCACAAGGCTGCAATTAGAGACAGGAGACAGCGTGTCTGCCCAGGCTGGGAAATCTCTGGCCATGGACACAGGGGCTGCGGCAGAACCCCCCTGCCTGGCTGTGCCCCTGCACACAGCCCCCCTCGGCTGTCCCCCCGAGGGGGACAGAAGCCCCAAGGGCAGACATCGGCAGTACCTGTGGCTCCAAGGTGCAAGGGCTTTGCTCCCCAGCACTGGAACGAGATGTCTGGGCTGCTTTGTGCTTGCACTGCAGTGGCAAGGTCATTCATACCCGGGTCAGCTCTCCTCCCCTGGCTGCCCGGGGCATCCCCCTCCTGCCTCCTAAACCACCTGATCAAATACCGATGTCCTCCAGGCAAGCAGGTTGTTTGACCGCTCACCTCTCACAGCTAGCACCCTTCAGTAGGCTTCTGGAATTTTCCTGGATGAAGGATGCTGTGGAAATATGCAACTTCAGAGCACAAGCTCTGGTTTTAGTGTCCTCCTCTGCACTGTGATTATCTAGCTCCCAATGGAAAATTCAAGTTTGTTTGGAAACAGTCTCTGGGTTTGGCTTGAAAAGGCTCTGAAAATACCATGCAAGGGTCACAAACTTTTAGCACAAGCCATGTTTGGCTGGGGCTGTAAAAGAGGAGGGAGGTAGAGGAGGAATATGAGCACACACCATTTTTGCTACCACAAACTTGGCTGGGAAACTGTGCTTTGCTCTCTCTGGACATAAAGGTCCGAGAAAATAGTTTGATGCTTTTAAAAGAAAACAAACTAGTCATGCAGCCAGAGGAACTGATTTCCAAATTTGCTTTTTACAACTCATTTTCACCACCCAGCCAAGAGGCAGATAAAGCAGAGCTCCTGCAAACTTCTGCTGAAGTGACAGCAAAGGGAGATGCTTGAAAAAAGCCATTAACTCCTGGCAGGGACAGAAGAAAGAGGAGAGCCCTCATGAACCAACGGTGGTTTTTTTAAAACATAAAATAATATACTTCAGACTTGCAGTGGTTTTTGCTTCCTGATCAACAGTTTTCAGCCAACCCAACTGCGTTCCTCTTTTTCTGGTAATTTTAAGATCTTTTCTCTGAGGTGAAATAAAATACGAGGCGCGGGAGGAGACCTGATGGTTTTCCTGCCATTCTCACCTGCGTGGGAGCGGCAGGAGCTGGGAGTTAAGGCAGCACCGTGTATTCTCTGACCAGGCAGACACTGAGAAATGTGGAAGATCACCACAGTGTATTTAAAGCTGTGCACCAATAACAGCGAACTTGTTTTTGCCTAAAGAGCAGTTAGGGTTGGTTTTGCTTAATTTTAAATGAAGACATTTGGACTCCAAAGGTCATTTCTGTGGAATTACAATGCTCCTTTCAGAAAGGGGCACCGGCAGGATCTCCGTTACTCCCAGTGCTCCCAGTCTGGTTTACAAGCCCAGCTGCAGCTCAGCTGGGTGAGCGTCCCCTGGGCTGCCCTCTACACCTTGCAGCAGCTGCTGTCCCAGTGCCCCCACCACGGGAAGTGCAGGAGCTCAGGAAGAAGTGTTGGTTTCTCTGCTTGCGTGTTCAAAAGCACCCAGTGCCTATTTGGCAGTAAAATGAGGATGGTGTCTAATCCCTTTCACCCCTCACCCCAGCCTCCGTGGCACCCCTCTGCCTTCTGGGAGTGCTGGAAGAGGATGATGCATCCCCAGCAGGCAACATACAGGCCATAGCTTCTCCTCATCCACATCAGGTATGGCATGAGGAGCAGATATGATCAAAAATTCTGATTTTAAAATAGGTCATTTGCAGTGTGGGAAGGTTGTCCGTGAGCTGCTGCTGCCTTTAAATGACAGTGCTTCACTGACTTCAGTGAAATTGGTACCATGATCTGCATCCATGCAAGTAAATTGAAGCTAGGCAGTGCAGGAAAGCATTCAACAGAGTTGAGTGAAGAAGCTGGCAGCTTGCTTCCCAGATCCAGTTACATCACATACTTATTTTCCTACATGCTTCCTAAATAGCTACTCTGTCAGGCTTTAAGCAGGCAGAAAGTATTGGAGCTGTGAAAAAGTAAACTTGAGGCTCAGGTTATTCTCTGTCTTGCGGTCACGCATTTGCCAAAAATTTCCTCTCTGTTTCAGTGTAGCCCCCAGCATCACTTCCTATCAGTCAGTCTTCCTGTTACAGGGCACTTTTCTTGAAAACTACCTAATCTTTTATTCTGTGTGGGGAAAGGACCTTCGGAAAGAGAAAGCCCTTGAATTAAAAAGAGCTCCCCTCCTTAGCGAGCACTGCTGTTTGTCACCCTCTTAGAAATTTGTAAACCCTTTTCTCTGTATTTATCTAACTCTGCTATTTTGGGATTTGCCATAACTGTCTGCACCAATGAGGTGTGTGTGGAAGGGAGACTGTCTCTGCTGCCTGGCTGATATTTTTGGCCAGTGTAGAACTCATTTCTGGGAACCTGGGTACTGCATGAAGATGCAGTTCTGATCCCCTCATTTCTCTGCCTCCTCTTCCTCTTCTGAGAGCATTGATGGCCACAGTGGCTCAGCAGTCCCCAGCGTAGATGCCTCTGGGTGTACCAAGGGATGGAGGAGAGGGGAGAAGGAGACTAGGATGGATGGCACAACTGGCTGCAGCTGGACCTCTTCTCTCATGCCAGCACTCTTGTAGCTACAGGAAAATTCATCACGACAGCTGAAAAAGGTCTGCACAATTTTGCCTTCCAGGGGCATGGTGGGACTGTGATGCTCTGTAAGACTAGGCAGTTTACTTCCTCCTCTCTTCCCAAAACTGCCCTGGCAACTCCCAGACAGCCAGCTCCTGTATGGGAAAGAGCAGCATGGGCCAAATGTGGCCAGCCAGGAACAGAAAGGAAAGGACTTCATCAGCCCATAGTCCTCCCCAGGGAGGTGTGAGTGCACGCATATTGTATGCATACATGTGCGTATGCACCTTAATACCCTACAGCTTACAAGACACTCGTAATTTTAATTTTCTTGTCTGGCAAGGGCCTTTCCAAACCAGCTCCAGACACAGTTAACCCTGTTTGCACAGTTAACCCTGTTTGTGCTGTCAACAGAGAGATCTGTCCTAGCCTAACCTAAGTTGTGTTCAGAGCCATTGTACTTCTACTGATCACACACAAAGGTCTTCCAGATTTCTTGGACGCTTGCAGGAATTTTTTTTTTCGGTTCCAGAGTTTTGATTAGGGCTTGTCTTCCAGTAGCCAGGAGGTCACAGTGTCTACACAGATCACAACCTGAACATCTGCATCCTATTACACAGCATGGTGATTATTTTTCAACATTCCCCACGTCTTCTAGCAGTGACAGTAGTGATTAAAGCCTGGAGTGGATTCCTGAGTAGCATTTCAGCTTCCTTTACTTTCGCATCCTGACCGTAAACAGGAGAAGAGGGCTTTCCTTGGGCACTAGGTCAGGAAGCCCATGTGCCTTAGGGTGATGCTGATGCACTGATGAAAGCCCGGAGATATCAACTGGTACAAAGCAGCTGAACAAACCTGCCAAGGGGTGCCAACAATAGCAGGATGTCACTGCAGCTCACAGGGAGGAGATTTCCATTCACTGATTTGGCTCCTGTGCCAAAAGCCTTCCAGTGGTCCAAGGAATAAAGCCATTGTCTCCAGGAAGTGACCTGCAGCAGACTCTGGTGGCTCAGAGTGAGTGACGGGGATTTGGTTTCCCATCTGCAGTGCCAGAGCAGCAAGAGGAGGAGGAGGAGGAGGAGGAGGAGGAGGAGGAGGAGGAGGAGGAGGAGTGCGAGGCAGGCTCTGGGCAGGGCACCTCTGGGCAACCCCCCTTGCACCTCTCACATGGTCTGGAGCCCCTGCTACAAAGGAACTTCATAAACCATCTTGTTGAAGACTGGGACTTTATTGTTCTCCTTGGTGGAGGGAGGGGAGACAGGTCAGGGAGATCAAGGAGCCAAAAGGAAAAGGATTATTTCGTGTCAAGTCTATAGCAAGAGGCTGGAGCTGCCAAGCAAGTGTTCCAGCCAGGAGACAGTCTCAAAGTTTCCTGAGTGAGAAAGGATTCTACTTTCTCTGCTCACTGTGCACAGTGGCATTAATGAGCCCACATTTCTTGTGCAGGTCAGCATGCAACATTCAAGAAACTTCCTTCACCGTAATTTTCCCTACAAGTCTGTGAGGCAGCCAAGGACAGGAAACTGTCTATAAATGAGGACAGCTGCTCCGAGTGGGGTGCCAGCACTGAAAGCAGCTGCTGCCTATGGTCTGGATCCAGCCAGAAAGGAGAGAGGAGAGAGAAGGCCAGACTCATCCAGCTGCTCACCCCTTCTCCTGGGAAGAGGGGCTGTGGCACACATCAGGGCACATGCCCTGCACAGCACCTCCTGCTGCTTGCCCCTCACCACAGGCCTCCGCAGCTCCTCCTGTCCTGGTCCCTCATTACCTGCTATTTCTCTGCTTGTCTGCTCATCTGTCTCCTCCTCGGCATGTGCCAGGGTCCTGTCCCCATGTGCCTGCCTGCACGTGCAGCCCTGTCTGCTTGTCTTGCTCTCAGTAAAGGCTCAGGTTGCCCGGGGCTGCCTGCCCATCCACGTCCATCTGTGTTTTTCTGCTCAGTTACGCTCGTGTGCCTCTCCCTGCGTCTGCCTTCCAGCGCCTGCCTGCGTCTCTGCTTGCATCTCCCTCCACTGGCCCTTTTTATCCTGGTAAACAGGATGGGCACGTGCATCCCAGCCCCGTGCGCCCAGGTTGGCTGGAATTGCACCGGCTGAGAGCCAAGACAAAGGACAGGGAAGAGGAGGAGGGACGGGGGAAGTGAAGGGGCACGAAAGGGCTGTTGGAAAAGGCCTAAGGGACAACCCAGCTTCTTGTTGCTGTATTGTATTGCTCTTATGGAAAAGATCCTTAGATAAGCCTGCTCACTGTGATAACGACCTAGTGCCTGCAAGCCACCAAGCTGGAGGTGAAGAGCTCTCCTTCATCCTCCAAGACAAGAAAGGACAAGTGTGGACCAAGGCAGCTGCCTCTTGGGTTAATGGGGGTCAAGGGTGGGGGGCACAGATGGGCACAGAGCTCAGGCAGAAGGGGAGGGCTGCAAGGCAAGTGGAAAAGGCAGACTCAAGGCAAAAAATCCTCCAATTTCACAAAAATGCAGGTTGTGCAATTAAGGCTATTTAAAGTAGGAGTAACGTTACACCCCTCCCTCAGAGAAATTGCCACTGGCCCTGCATGACATACTTTGGAAATAACTGCTCAGAGCCTTGCTTAAAAAATTGTCCCCTACACACTGGCCACCACATCACATCAGATGAACTGCCACCTGCATGAGGAGCTTCTGTTCTGTGCCCATGGGTGTGGTGGTGTTCGGGGAGGATGCTGCAGCAAGGGCATGTTGAGACTTTCCAAAAGAGTTTGCAAAGGGCAGGGGACTGTGGCATTTGTGGGTTTTGAAGAATGCAGAGGACCCTGATGGGCCAAATTACAAGAAGCAGAGAGGTCGGGTGAGAAGCCCTGGAAGGGGAGGGACTGGAGGTTTCTGGAAATATAGCTGGGAGGAGGGATGGAGCAGGTTGGCTCTTGCTTCTTGCATGGCACGTGCCACACAAGTGGTCAGAGCCCCCCTGGAGCAGCAGCAATGCCGGCAGTGTACACATGTGCAGGGAGATGCAGGGGTGGGGAGGAGGCACAGAGGCAGGCACAAGATGAGTCAGCTGTACCAGCTGATGACTAGGGGGCGTCCTGGAAGATGTCAACATTTCTGTCTCACTTTCTGGAAAATACCCAGCCTCAATGGAAAACTACTGCAGCAGAAGTTACCAGTGCAAGTCCTGCTTTGAATATCGAGCCAAAACCAACACAGCAGTGCTTGCTTTCCCAAATTTTAATATGACTCCTTAAGTCCTATATGAAACCTTAATGAAGCAGTTGACACAATGGCAGCAAGGGATGCCATCCAGACAACCTGAGCAAATTTAAGAACTGGGTACATCCAAGGCCAAGTTGTTGCGCCTTGTGCGATTGTTCTCATAAACGCTTAATCCAATTTCAATCTCAGCAATGTCTTCTGGGAGATCAGGCCAGAAGACTCTGAACGATTGAGGAGATGCCTGGCGCTTCCTTCTTCGCCTGATCAGCCAGCAGATGACAGCAAGCAGGACCAGGCCAACTGCTGCAGTCCAGAACAGCCACACATAAAAGCGCCGGGCTTCCTCTGCATTCTTGCTATTCTCAATCTCCTGCAGCAATTGAACCAGCTCCTGGTGCAGATACACCTCACGCTCCAGCATCTGTTTGGCCGTGGCTCTGCTGATGTGGTGATTCTTCTTCTGGCCAGGCTGGATCATGTCTCTGGCCAACGCAGCTAGGATGAGAGCATTTGCTCCAGCCATGACCTGGAGGAAGTAGGAGGAAAGGGGGCTCATCAGGTCTGCATGTGAGAGAGTGAGGAGCTGGGGGATACCCAGCACATTCCCAAAGCTTCTCTAGGCACCTGCCACCTCTGGGAACCCCGAACCTCTCTGCCCCAGACCCAAGGGTGGTAGTGCCTGTCCTGAGGGGCTCGGCTCTCTCTCTGTTTCAGAACCCTCTGGCATCTGCCCTGTCCTCCATCCAGCTCAGCCTGCATAAGCACTCACCGTCACCTAAGTGCTACATAAGTGCAGCCGTGGTGGAACTGGGGCTGCCTACTGATGGCCCCGGTGACTTCTCCCACTGTGACGCATCCTCCATGATGTCACAGCCACCAGAGCCACATCACCCAGCCAGCAAGCCCAGGCTTCTTCCCCACCATCCAGCTCAGTGAGGCCTGAGCAAACACACCAAGAGCAAACCCCACCTGCAGAAGTGAGCTCCCAGGAACATTCTTGACAAAGAGACTCTCCTCCAAAACTTTAATTGTAATGAAAATGGGGACTGCAGGTGGATGTCCCTGACATAGGGGTGTGATGTTTTCTGGGCCAGGTGGTCTGATTCCAAGTTACCTTGCAAAGAAGAGCTACGAGCCCTTGGGCAGAGATGACTCTACTACCTCTCATTCTCTTGGCTTCCTTTTGACGGAGGAGGGCATATGGATAGCAGTTAACTTAAAAAAAAAATTAAAAAAATCAGTGCAGCCACAGCTAAAGGTCTAGAGAGGGATGCCTGCAGCTGCCAGTGCTCTCAGGTGGAGCAGCAGGAGGGAACATCTTCACTGCGTGTGGGAGAAAGTTAAAAATATAAAATAAATCTCATTACTTTTCTTTCCCTCAACTACCCATTTAACTCCCCATGCCTTCCACTTGTTCCTTGCTATCTAATTAAATTTCCTCAGATGACCGTGTTGCAGGGCAGAAGGCTGGCTTGGGGGGGTGCAGGTCTCCCAGTCCCTGGCCAGCTGCAGAGAAGGAGTGGGGATGTTTGCACCCCCATGCTCCCTGTGTTCAGGCTCTGTCCCTGGCTGCTTTGTAATGGAGACATAACTCGGGGAACACTGCAATCGCCGCTGCAGGTCAGGAGATAAGCAGCCCTCCCTGAATGTGGACATGGTATACCTGGCAAGACTGTACCTCGTGTGGGGAACAGCAGGCTCTTTCCCTCCAGGCCCTGGCACAGCCAGGAGCAGCTGTGGGACAGAGGGAACAACAGCTAAACAGATAAATCAGCTCAGCGCCACCAGCCATAGGAAGCCCAGGCTAATGGCACAGCCCTGCATCAGCTGTTGTTGGGGAGCCCTGGGATGTCCCAGGTTGGATTCCACCAGCAATCACAGCAAGACAGCAATTTTGGAGGGCTACAGCTTTGCTAAAATTGGCTTTTCCAGGAAGGCAGATGGGCATGGCAGCTCTCCAGCCAAAGAAAGCTGCATTTCTGCCGCCAGTATCTGCTGAGGCAAGCCAATCCCGGAGGGAAAAGGGCAGCGTTACCACACTGAGAGACCTCTGCTTGCTGCTTTGGAGGTAAAATCCCCACTGAAAGGAGCCAAATTGTTACTGTGTGTATCTAAAGGCACTGAATTATTAAGGAGATCTCTTAAGGCTGCAGGTGAAGCAGAGAGCTTTGTGGATTGATGATATTAAATGTAATGGACCTCTAATGGAAAACCACCTGATTGCCACAGAATGGTTTCTCAGCTGTGGAGCAAACCCAAGCAGCTGGAGTGAGTGTGGTACAGACCATTATTGCCCTAGGGAATGACTTGGTTTGGTAGTCCTTTGCAGCATTTTGGAGTATTACAGTGAGCCTATGATGGAGAGAGACTCCCTCCCACCCCGTTCTCTGAAAATGTTCCCAATTCAGCCTTTACTTTTTCTGGATGAGCCCAAAACAGCCTTTCCCTGTCTCACCAGTGCATACTTACACATGATTAAGGTCATATAAGAGCTGGCTGTTGTTTCCAAGCGTCCTGAATTTGCCAAAATTAGTCTGGATATGTGGAAACTGGGTTCCTGAGACCTCGGGCACTTCCTGCTTTGGATACCAGGCCAAACACAACACAGCAATGCTTGCCATCCCAAATTTTAATATGGCCCTAAAAAAGTCTCACAAGGAGCCACAAATTACAAAATTTGTTTATTGGAGCGTCAGAGAGGAATCATGAAACACCAACACTTAAGGAAGCAGCAGGGAAATACCTGTCAGTCATCCCAAAGGAGTTAGAGAGGGTTCTTCCCAAAAGGTAAGGAGGGTGATAGCCCAGCTATCATTGGTGAAGTGTCTCTACACCAGTGCACATAGCATGGGAAAGATGCAAGAGGAGCTGGAAACCATGGTGCAATTAGAAAACTATTACCTAATTGCTATCCCAGAAATATGGTGGGATGAGTAGCACAACTGGAACTCTACAATTGAAGGCTGTGAGCTTTCCAGAAGAGACAAGCTGGGAAGGAGGGAGGGTTGTTGTACTCTAGGTTAAGGAATGAATGGATTGTGGAGAATTGCCTCTGAGAAACAGCCTCAGACAGGTTGAGAACTTGTGGAGGAAAATCGAGGATGGGACCACCAAAGGACAGCTTGTGGTTGGGGTCTGCTCCAGGTGCCTGACTAGTTGATAAGGCTTTTTGCTTCAGCTACAGAGGCCTCACACCCACAGGTTTTCATCCAGATGGAGGCTTTCAACCATCCAGACATCTGCTGGGAAAGCAGTACAGCTAGCTGAGAACAATCCAGGAGACTCCTGTAGTGCCCAGAGGACAACCTACTGGTCCAGACATTGGACAAACCAGGCAGAGAAGTGTTTCTGGACCTGGTGCTCACATGTGCTGATGAGCTCATCAGACAAGTTTAGTGGAGGCTGTTTGGACTATAGCAGCCAGGCCCTGGATGGGTCCATGATCTTGAGGAGCATGGGTCTCATGGGGAGCAGAGTGAACTTCTATCTGTTCAAAAAAATTAGTGGATGAGATCCCCTGGGAAGCTGCCCTTAGGGACAGAGGAGCTGACCAGAGCTTTCAGGACACTATTCTTAGCTCTCCATCCATGTTTGTCAGGAATCGAGTATTGGCTAATTCTTTAGGTGACCTGAGGAGTAGAAAAGGCTATTACAGCTGACAACTCTGCTCTGCTGTGACAAGGAAGCCTTTGCTCCAAGACCTCGTAATCAAATATAAGACAAACAAGAGAGATGGAACAACCAGGGTGGAGAGGAAGTCAAGGGCTAGAGGAAAGTGTGATGTGTACCAGAGCTGCAGGGACTGAGGCTTTCTATTCCTAATTAACAGACTCACTTGTCTTATTTTCTGCTGTGACCACCATATGAGCCTTTTAAATATAGAAGGCTCCTCCCTGGCTATGTACACAGCCAGCCAGGCACCACCATCCATCTCAGCTACACGGCCACAGGTCACATTTTCAGAACCACTTGATGGGTGGATTAATGGCTGCCTTTTTATTGCCAGCTCCCCATCCTTCAGGGTGTGGTGGAGGCAGGAAGGAGAAAAATAACTAATAAAAAAAACCCATATGTGAAATTTTGAAGTGTCATGAAGGTGGATTAAAAAAAAAACCCTTGAGATTTTATTTTAAAATGAATCTGTAGGGGGTTTATTTGCTGCTTAGTATGAAAAATGTGAGGCTTGTAGGTTCATTTTTCACACTTTCCCCCACACACAGCCCAGGCCTGGAAAGTTACTTTATTATTTTTAAATGAAAATATGGAGCTTCACTGGAATAAGTAGTAACTCTGGGTGTTGTTCAGTGCTGCCCAGTGCAGCCACCCATGCAGAAAAATCAAGGTTTCTATTACATTTAAGATGAAGAGCAGGGTCTGTCTTTCAAGCTCTGAGAGGTAATATTTATTATGAGAATCCTAGAAGTGATTTACAAATAACTGTGATGGTTGATGGAGGTTTGATGCACTAAACAGCTGAAATTGAAGCGGTTTGGGTTGTTTTGTCTTTTTTAACTATTACTATCAAGAGAGAAACTACCCAGCTTTAAACGCTGCCCTGTACATAATGCAAATACAACCCCAGCAGGATGCAGAAGGTCTGGGTGCAGAGTAAAGGGAAGTCAGCGAATGGCATCCACAGAGCCTGGGCTCACAAGGAGGGGCTAGCAGGTAAATCACGGTGCCTCTCATGGGAGCCCGCTGCTCCCATGCTGCTCCTGCTGCGGCACAGCTGCAGCCCCTGCTCCTGCTCCTGCTCCCACCCAGCCACGGCCGGCGGGGCTTGGCTGCAGCGCTCCTGCTGCCAGAGGAGCCCAGATGCCTGCTGCGCTTTGCGTACAGCTGCTCTGCCCACGATGATTCAGCCGCACCCTGCCTGCCCAGTGCCGCCTGCTTTGCTTCGGAAAACCAGGGTGACATGAGTCATCTGGTCACACCAGGACAAGGCCGAACACTTTGGACTCCCCGCAGCTGTCTCAGCTGCACGACCATCCTCAGCCTGCTGGCTGCAATGGAGCCGTGCTTATCCTCTGTGCTCCTCAGGGATGCAGCCAAAAGCACCTGTCCGTGACGTGGGGACACACAGAATCAGAATGGTTTGGGTTGGAAGGCACCCTAAAGGTCATCTTGTTCCAAGCCCCCTGTCATGGCCAGGGACAGGGACACTTCCACTAGACCAGTTTGACCAAAACCCTGTCCAGGCTGGCCTTGAATATTTCCAGGGATAACCATCCATGATTTCTCTGGGCAACCTGCTCCAGTGCCCCACCATCATCAGAGTAAAGAATTGCTTCCTAATATCTAATCTCAACCTACCCTGTTTCAGTTTGAAGCCGTTCCGCCTTGTCCTAGCACTATATATCCTTGCAAAGATTTCTCTTCCTCTTTCCTGTAGGCCTTCTTTAGGTACTGGAAATCTGCCTCGTGGGACAGAAGACATGTGTTCCAGGGGCGCATCATCATGCTCACAAGAGGTCCTCTCCAAGGCAGGGGAGCATGATTTTTACTGGGACTCTTTAGTCTAGGAGGCACTTGGAGGGCCCAGGCTCCCTTGGCATCCTATTTCCCACACCCCATCCCCTTACACACTGGGCAGGGCTGTCCTGCAAGGGTGCTCAGGAGGAGAGGCATCCCTGCTTGGGCCACCCCTTTCCAGCTGCACCCAGGGGCTGCTGCAGGTTTGGGGAGAGTGGCAGGGAGGGGGAGTGCTGACAGGGCACAGGTGCTGTCCCCAGGGCTGAGCCAAGCTGTGCTGAGTGCCAGCAGGGAGTCACACCAACAGCCCAATGCTCTTTGTGCCCTGGCTGCCTGTCCCAGGAAGCGCTGTCTTCAAAAATCACATAACCCAGGGTAGGGCTGACTTGCTGACACAGGGCATGCCCTTGCCCAGCAATTAATTTGGATGCAAGTAGTATTTGCATGATAACTACTCTGCCTAAGTAACACCATGTGTGGTATGAAGTGTGAGTGCTTTTCCTCCACTCTGAAATAACTCCATTTAGAGACAAGCTTTTTGAGATGCATGAAGTTCAAAGCAGATCCAATCACAAGGTACTGCCTACAGTTTCCACGCAGCATTATCCTGACTATCTTGGACTGCTGTGTGTGACCAGAGGAGCCATGAGGTGCCCCAAATCACAGTGGGAAGGTGGAAGCACCATGCTAAGCAATTAAAGGACACCCCCATTCCCTTTGCCAGCTACCCGTGTGCCTGGACTTTCCTTCCGGCTGGCACAGCACCCACTGCCTTCCCGAGCTGGTATCTGGGCGGGTGGGGAGGAATTTGGACCCAGTGGGTCTGACTGCCAGCACTGTTAAGGAGGCACATGCAGTCATCACAGGAAACTTTAGGACTAGCAACTGCATCCAAAGTGCCTTGCTATGTCTGGATCCCATGCTGCCCGAGGGCACCTCCATCCCAGCAGAGGGGCTGCTGTGCTCAGCAGCCTGGAGTCTGCACCGTGGTCTGGTGGAGCAGGGGGCAGTGAGTGGTCTCAGTTCATCTGTGGGTTTAAAAGCCCTTCCAGAGAGAAGGAATGTGAGGGAGCTGTGCAGAGGGCTGATGAGAAATATTTAAATATTTCAGTTTCCAGTGTAACTCGAGTCATTTGGAATGGAAAGTTTCCATTACTCAATAAATCTAGTGCATTCATTTAAAAGGAAAAAAAAAAAAGAAAAAAAAAAAAAAAGAAAAAGGACAACTTTTGGTGTTGGCTTGAGGAACATAACAGTGCAGCAGAGTCACAGACAAGCACCACCCACCAGCAGGTACATAATGTTCTTGGCCCAGGCTAGGGCCAAGGAAGGACAACGGGCAGGCAATGGAGCAATGGGCACATTTGCTGCCCGGGGAGAGGCTGCTCAGTCATGCTGGCATAGATAATGCAGAGAAAAACTTAGGCTTGGATCAGAGCAGGTGAGAACAAAAACCTCAAACCTGTTCACCTTCAGATGAAATTAAATTGGATGAGAAACTTTTTAGGAAAATTTATAAGGAGGTGCCCATGTCTGAACTGATGCTTTGCACTACCTGACTGTGAGAACAAACTGCCCAGGGGTGCAGACATGATCACCCCTGCTTCTGTCCAGGAAGGCCAAGTACCTACTGCCTTGCCAGGGATGGCTCCGGTGCTGGACTGTCCCAAATCCAGGAGACCCTTGCTTAAAATGGATTGGAGGATTAGCTCTACCTGCCCCAGCTCCTTCTGCCACTCCCCACGAGTGGGGCTTGTTCCTAAGGCATTCTTCACGGAGGACCACGCTCCCCACATCACGTTTTTTGGGGAAATGAGGAGGTTTATATGTGCCCGGACTGCTGTTCTCAAGCAGCCCTCGGCCACCTCGATGGCTTCAGAGTGGGGACACGAGCCGGGACCGAGTGGGTGCTGGAGCCGCTGGAGCCTCGGGAGGATGGCGGGGCTGCACTGCACCCCAGCGGCCGCCGAGCTCTCGCAAGCAGAATTCCTGGTGGGAAAAGGGATCCCTCGGGCTCCCTCCTCGGGCATCACTCAGACCAACCTCAGCCTTCCCTCTGCGACAGCTCCTAGCCCTCCTCACCGCCTCTCTGTCACAAAGACTGTGACAGTTTTTAGTATTACAGCCACTTTAGTGCCTCCCGTTATCCTGCTTCCCCTCTGTCCCACTCTTTCCCCTGGCCACTGCAGCCAAAGGAAAAGCTTGCACAAGGACTGTGGCACAGGGGTTGGGGAGCTGAGGTCTGCTTGCAGCAGATACAGGAACACACGAGTAAAGTACGTGAACAGAGCAGGACCTTCTTCTCTCTCACGCCAGAACGACATGGAGCACCAGAGAGGACACAGTCAAGGCAACCTGGAGCCTCCCAGCAGCTCTTCCAGGGGAAGAGGCCGGGGGATGGCACTGTGACACTCTAGAGGAGACCAGCTGGCATGCCCTGGATGTGGGGCATGAGCTGCCAGCTCACACACACCAGACCCTACAAGCTAAGGAGCACAGAGGAGAGCAAGAAGGGCTCTCACTGGAAGGCTGTGAACAGAGCTTGAAGCTGCACACCCACTGTCACCCTGATGGGCACCAGAGCACCCAACTGCCAGCAGCAGAGCTGGAGTGAAGCCCTGCCCCTGATGGGGGTGAAATAAATGCCCCCTTCACCTGGAGGTGCAGCTGCAGTGCAGAAACTGTTCCCAAATACAGCTGGCGTTTTTGTGGCATTGAGACACAGACAACCCATGGCAGGGCTCCCACCTGAGCTGACTGGATCAGACAGCAGAAAGGAGGGCAGAGAGGGGTCACCTTCCAGCAGCAGGACAGTGAGATGGCATCCACTCACACCCTTCCCCTGTGTTTCTGGGCAGATACTGACAGTAGTCCAGATACTCGTACAGCTTCCTGCCCAAGCCAGAGGAACAGAATTACTGCAAATACTGCTATTTCTGGCCAGTCTGAGGAATATGGCCTTGCCAGTCAGTCCTGCCCAGTTGCACGGACCACTTTTGAAACAAAAGCAAAGGCAGTGGCATAAAAAATGCTCTCCTCATGACAAATCCTGCATTTACAGCCATAAAGTATTATAAATAATGTTTACACCCAAGGCACAAAAAATGTGCAGATGGAGCACTGCAGTTTGGCAAGAGAGGCTCTATAATCACCAAGAAAGATTTAAACAAGCACAAGCACACAAACAGAAAGGAAACCCTACCATTAATGATATCAAATATCAACAGAGAGAAAAACAATACAGCCTTACTAGCAGCAGCAGCAGCAGCAGCAGATTTTCTACCTATAGAGCAGTCAGGCAGTCACAGATGTCTTTCACAGCTCAGCACAAGTTAAGGAGTCAGGCCAGAAGGCTGGGAGAGCTGGGTCTGGGTCTGTGTAACACCCTCTGCTGCATCACCTTGGAAAAGTCACAGGCCATCCTTTTGCCCTATGCACCAATACATGTAAGGAGAAGCCTGGAATATGCACCACCACAGTCATACCTCCCTCCCTTCTCCCAAAATGGTGCACAGTTCTACCTGTGCCAAATGTCATACTTGGACGGAAAAAACTTCAGATCCCTCACCTTAAAAATCCTGCTAAATCCAGCTCAAGCGTTATCCAGTTCTTCCAGGTTCTCAAGATGGGTTGATGTGTGTTTGGTTCATGTCTTGCCCAGGCAGGGAAAGGGTCTGAAGATACTTTTAAGGATGTTACAGGGATGAATTGAAGGAAGAAAAAGAGAGAGTCCATTTTAATGGTCAACTTTGAAAGCACTACCATGTGTGTCTTACAAGTGTTTCAAATGAGACCCCAGCGCCTGCACTTCATTTGGCCAGGCTTTTCCAGCTTGTAAGAACAGACCACTGGAAAAAAAAATCAATAAAAGCTAAGCTTGAACTGCAGCCTCTAATAGAATGAGGTTTAGATTGAGCTGTTGTCCAGTGTATGTAGGAGAGAACCATTGTATTGTTCCCATACAGCCCTGCTGTCAGCATTACAAGATGCTTGCTGGGCTGACATTGGTGCTTCACCCTGCTAAGCCCTAGACTTGGGCACATATTACAGTTTTCCTTTATTAATGGTCACAGACCAGATCAATCTGTGTGTGAACTGAGGGATACCCCTGTTCACACCCACGAGTTTTGTGTGAAATTTCAGTGAAGGTATAGCACAGCAAGTTTGTGGGTCCCTGATTAGCCTCCCAAGGAGCTATGCCTGAAGTGCCCTGGGTAAAACATAAATGAGAATTAGGGCTCTCCCAGATTGCCTTAGGCTGTTTTTCAACAACTGCTCAGTATTGCCAAAACTTCTAATATGTTTCCTGTTTAGAAAAACACCCCAAGCTCCCAGTGCCCTCCTAGTTACTAACCAGGTGCTACACAGAGCTCAGGAAGCAAAACACTGGGTTTGGATGCTAGCATGTTTTCAATAAATTACATATATTTTGGATGTAAACAGTGACTATTTGTTGAAAAGTTGTTTATTATTTTCTTGTTTTGACTGTAGGTTGAAGGTTCAAACAGATAAAGCTTTAGAACATCAAAAGTAGCCTTTGCGGTGGTTTCCTAAGCAAAAAGGGAATGTTAAGTACTGGAACACAAACAGGGAAGTTTGTCCTCCACTTTGAATGGAAAAACTTTCCTCTTGTTAAATCCTAGCAAATGAAAGTAACCAGTTGCTACAACATCTCTATGCTGGGATCACATTAAGGGGCTCTGCCAAGGCTGCGTGATGAGGCTGCTGCCACCACCAAATCCCAGCCATCCCCACATCCTGACCTCTGTCACATTCCAACCTCCATCAGTCCAGTTTGCCACGTGGCTGTTTCACATACAGCAGGAAGAGCAGTGATCATCTTAGGTCTTTGATCATGTTTTGAGGTTTCTTTAACAGCTCTTGAAGTATTTCAATTTGCCAGAGGGTTGGTATCCATGTTTTTAGGTGTTCCCTTGCTCTAGGTCCCAAATCCATGTGTGTCATGTGGTTTGACTTTGTCAGCTCTGATGTCTCACCACTGCGATTCCCCTCTCGCAGTGCCTGGAGGAACCTAATTGAAAACACTTCCAAATTAGTTCTTATGTTACAGCAGCTCCAAGAGGCACAATCAGGACTGGGGCCCCTCTGCACGGGGGCTTGAGCAGGACCCATGCATTTAGGAGCCTTTAACACAAGGACAGTGCCTGAGCATAGGCTACCTTAGCTGACAGAGTCACCAGGGTGACAGAAGGACAGCATTTGACCAGTCTGCTCCTCTGGGCAGCTCATTTTGCCCTGTACTTACAGGGGCAGCTGCCTTCAGTTCCAGCTGGAAGCACAGGCAGAGAGAGTTTGGGCTCTGTCCCAAACTGATGGTGTCTGTGTACCTCTAGAGAGTGATGCAGGAAAATACAGCCCAAGTCTGGCTAGATTGGTGCATGCATTATAGAATATCTCTTGTATGCATATGATCATCATCCCTTATTAAAATCTTCATCAAGACTCGAGGTGCCATTGCTGGAAGCAACCTCTTTAATCATCAGGGATGCTCCTGGGAGCATGTAGAGCCAGAGGGGGAGCAGCTTCTGGGGGCACACAGTTGCTGCCATCCTGTACAACACTGTCTCGAGCTGAAACTACACCCAAGGTGGGCTTGGCCAGCCAAAGCAGGATTTCTGCTCCTGCCCCACTGCCAGCATGGCTGTAGGCTGAGCAGAAATCCTCCAGGTGTCGTCAAAAGGCTCTGCCTCCTGAGCAGCTTCCCTGGCTCCTTGTGGGTCCAGGTGCTTGTCCAAATTCACCATGCTGTGCAGAGGTCCCAGGAACAGCTCAGGACTATATCTGGCCCAGAGGGAACAGAGAAAATCACCCCAGCCTGCTGCAAGGCTGAGGAGTGTCACAGCTAGGTGTGTGCTTTCCCAGTGTGTGAGTGCCCTTCTACAATCTCTGTCAGGCACCAGGAGGGGAAGACAGTCTGCTGCGGTCTTTTTTTGGTTGTTAATATCGGGTATGAGTTCCCTGAAGCCATATATCGAGCATCTGGCACTGCCATCCCCTGAATGCTGCCACTTCATCATCCTAAACCAGGGGATGTCATTAGCGATCTGCATGGCTGTGGCACTGCAAGGGGCACTCATCCATCTGCTCCTCCCCAAGTACCTCCTTACCACCCCAGGAGTTATCTTGGGTGGCTGGAAAGGCTCTGTTGTCTTTCCAGCTGTTCAGATCAGCATCTCCTTTGTTACTCTGAGGTTTTGCTAAGGGTTTGCATTGTGTTAAGTTTCAAGAAGCACAAAGAAACGTAAGATCTTTGTATGCCAGGCTCCTGCCCTAAAGTACTTAGTCTCCAGGGAATAGAGGGCAGACAAAAGAGAAGAAAGAGGGTACAGTATCTGAGCAAAAGATCAAGCCAGTCAGAGAATATATTATTCATTAAGTATACCTCCAGAACAAGTAAGAGAGGGAGTACGGGAACAGAATTTACAATGGTCTTAGGTACAGTAGTAAAAAATTTATATACCCATTTTTATCTCCTCTTTTTTGACATCTGTTTACTTCACTTGGGATAGGACTAGACCTAGATACCATTCTTGAAAATGACTGTATTTATAAGTTCCCACTGTTTTCACTGTTCATGATGGGATGTGCATGTGATGCTGTGACTAGATAATGTCCATGGAGAGAGCCGCAGAGGTCTGAGCTTTATTCTAAAGCTGGTGGTATCTGGGGTCTTTCCTGAGACTTGTCTGTTAAATGGGCTCACAACACACCGAGCTGCTCTGACCTGTGGTAATTTCTCTCTGACAGCACAGATGCCAGAAATCCATCTGTATGCTACCTTTCCCAACCTGCCAACTTTTCTCTTACTGCTACTTGAAATACTAGCCAAACCAGCTGAGAGATCACAAGAAGACCTAAGATGTATATTCTCACTGTGGAGCACCTGCTGACTTTCGGAGGGTGTGTCCTGTCCCCAGACACTGGATGACTCATAAGATGCTGTGTTTAATGCACTGGAACAGGGAGAACTCAGGGAACAGCAGTTCAAGTCAAGGACCTGGGCCTCCAGCATCGAGAAAATAACTAAGTGGCTACTATTGCCAGGGGCAATCCCCTCCCAGAAGTACCATGCTTCAGTGCACGTGCAACTTTGGCTTCTGGCATAATTTACACCTGCTGAGCTTTCCTTTCCCATGCAAGCCCCCTCTTCAGGCCCTCATTTGGGAAAGGAAAGCAGTGAGGGGCTGCTGGCTGCAGAGCTACTCCCTATTTCAAAGTGGGTGCGAAAACCCTTGTGCTCAAAACTGAGCAGGGAGACATCGAAACAAATGCCCTCAGGCTCCAGCCTCCACCATCACTTTTAACCCTCCTGACCACCCCAAGCAGAGGCAACTCTGCACTGTCACACAAAATTAAACTTTCTCTTTATTCTCCAGTCTAATCTCTGTCTCTACAGTATGATCCTGAGGTCTAATCTGATTATGATCCTTCATATCACACTCTAACAAATGGCCCCAGCTGCCAAGCTAAGCAGTTTAATGAGATACTGTGTAGGTTATCAAATGAAAGACAGAAGAGACATTGCAGACAAAGGCATTGCTTGCTCAGTCCCATCCCCAGGATGTGGGAAACACTCATGCAATTAATGTTGTGGCTCTTCTCTAAGAGGAGAAGACCTGCCTTTCTGCAAGCGTTTTGATGGAGAACTGTGTTCTGTCAGGCAGGATGGCAGATGCTCCATGACTGGCAGCTGTGAGATGTGACCAAAACGCTGTCTGGCCATGAGGGTCTGAATACGAGATAGAGAAAATACCAAAGACCTAGTTTGTCTTTGGTCAGATGTTATTACATCTGCTCTAAACATAAAAGCCCAAGACGTATCACATGGCAAATCAATATAGTTGTTTGTTAATCCAAATGCAATCAAGCACTTTTTTTCTTCCTGCTTAGATAAGATCCACCCTTCCCCCTCAGAACTGCAGCCAAAACATAATTCCCTCTCAGTGGCTAATGGCATTCATAAATTATGCTCAAGATCCATTGTTCATTTAATCCTTTTTGCTGCTATTAGCTCTGGTCACGGATCTGTTGCCTGTCCAGCCCATGGCATTTTAATGACACAGCTAGAAAACAGTCAAACTCTTCAGCTTAGTGGTAAAAGCTGGATAAGTGTTACAAGGAGGAATGGTATCTACCATTAACTGAAGGGGAAGAAGTGAGGGAGAATTACAGGCCAGAGTCGATTGTTGCCTGGGGAAGGCAGAAAGGAACAGCCTGGAGCAGACTCATTGATTTTGGCCTGAGCTCAGGTCTTACGGAGATGATGAAGCTGTTGGCCCATGGCCTTGGGAATATGGTTCACTTCCAAGACAACCAGACCACAGCAAGCCTTTCAACCAGCCTAACCTGGTTTGCCAAGGAAATCATTGATGATAGTTGCTCCTCCTTTGAAGTTGCAGTTGTTTTTTAAGGGAACGTGACCTCTGTGTGTTCTTTCCTCTTCAGCACAGGGGATATAGCGCATGGATTAGTATTATCCATGTGACATGCCATTACAGGAGACACTGATGAGAATCCATCTGGAAGGCTGCAAACCAGCCCGGTTATCCGTGCAGAGATGAATTACACTCACTGTAGATCAAGACTGGAACAGAGGTTTTATCAGAGGAAAAGAGACCACCGGGTTTGGCACATCTAGTCACGCTCAGCTAAAGGCAAGGGAGCTTGTGATTACCCTTGTGATGGTTGCACAGACAGCAAACCCCATGGAGGGTGAGCAGCAGCTTGCTCTGGTACAAACCAGACTGCACTGGCTGTGAACACATCTAGGCTGAAAGTTCAAAGAAAGCTCCTAATGATATGTGTGGGTCTGAAATAATCTGCCTGCCTCAGGAGCTGGAGGCAAAGTATCTACCTACCTTTGAAACAGCTCTTGGTTAATTTGGGGGAAAGGACCATGAAGAGCAGCAGATGGATTCGGTGGCTGATGATATTCCTCCCAGCTACATGTCCTGACCCTTTAAAAATGGGATCCCAGGAATTCAACATAGATGTTAATTCCCTTATTAATTTTTACCATGGATTTTTAAAAGAATTCTCTGAGCTGCATTTTTGTTTGGTTCACTACTAGCTTGAAAGTGGACTTTCTTAAGCTCTCCTGAATTAACTAAACTTTTTCCCTGGAATGCACTAGCTAGCCTCCTGGAGTTGCAGTGCATGCAGCCTTACCTTTCAGGTCCCCCAGCTGTGTTGGTGAGAACACTGTCACCAGAAGGGGCTATGGCCTGCCCTCTGCTGCTGGGATGTGCTGCAGAAGCAGATGGGTGTAAGGCTGCCTGCAGTTGGGGCAGAAGAGGTTTGGCTGTTCAAGGGGTGGTGGGGGTTTTGGTTTAGGGGACTCCTTTTAGAGGTTCTTCCCTAATTTATTCCAAACCAGGACAGCTTCTCAGAGCTGCTGGCCTGTGTTGCTGCCTGATTCCAAGAGTGGCTTCTCTAAGAATGGAAATGAAAAGATATTAAGATTTTTAGTCCAGAAATCTTCAAGTGGCACAAGCCACAGTTGTGCAGCTGGTAATTACCACCACCCAGGGGAGCCTACAAAGATGCCATTCTTTTTTCTAATTACTACAAAGCCTTTCAATCTGATTAATTCTTTCCTTAATGCATTTCCTTGTAATTTGTATCTGTGAAAATGCTAATGGTAAATTAGACAATCTTTCCTGTGAAAAATACATTCTGCACTCTCCATAGGATTGGTCTCTGGTGGCATCTGTGCATTCTTCATCACCCATCCAGGAGATGCTTGTGAAGCCAGGTGCTCATCCTATCCCTTCTTTCAGTTCAAAGATGTTGCTTGGAGCAGAACTGACAGGTACATGTAACATGATGAAAGCGTTGTCCATTTCTTTGTGCTGCAATGGTCTGGGTCAAAACAGCCTGAAATACATTTGCTACCTGCAGCTGTTTAATTTCCTTTGAAATTGTGTGTTTTATTCCAGCCAGAGAAGTCAGGTCTCAAAGGCGTCAAGGGCACCACAGCCTCCTACAGTAATGGTACAGGTTGTCCTGATAGGGTGAGTGGGATCTCTTACCATGATTTGAACACTGGCCGCTGTGTCACTATCTCACATGACATTGCAAGGCCCTCAGATGAGTGTTGGGGGTGGAGTATATAATAATAAATATGTTTCTCCTCAAAACCAGAAGTCCTAGCATTGGTAAGCAGAAAACTATTAAGTGTGAAGGCAGAATTATCCTGCCTATCACTGTCCATGTCCAAGCTTTGCTCAGAGAGGCCAGGCTGCTCCCACTGCGAACACAGTTTGCAAGATGATCTAACTTCATTGCTGGGCAACATTTCAAACTAAAGATGGAGAGTAAGTGAGGGTGACTAGATGGTCTGTAATGGCCTCTGTGTACACTTGGGTCCCATGAACTAAGAGAGAGTTGATGTTCACTTAAAAATGACCATTCCCATCAGAGCCAAAGGGGTGGCATCAGAAAACTTGCTCTGAGAGGTTTGTTTTTTTTTTTTTTTTCCTGGAGGAGGGAGGAATAAAAGAGAGAGACAGAGGAGCTTGAGGGGTAGGCACACATGAGAGTCATGGCCTAGCCTCATAGAGGGAGGGCAGGACCCTAATGGAGCAGGGGAGTGGCTATTCCTGCAAGTTCCCTCCTTCCCAGAACCCCTTCTGCACTTTGCTTGTCGGTGCTTTCCCAATCAAAGGCCGTTGGGAATTACTGCAAGACCATCAGAACCAATAAATCCCCATTCGGCTCTTAGAGTGGCTTCCAGAGTTTAGAGGCTTTTTACCCAAGTCTTGCTATTTATTAGAAAGCTCTCCCGTGGTCTCTTCTCTCCTTTTTGGCAACAGAATTCAGCATTAAATTAATCGAGCTCATTTGTCTCAGCTCAATGATAATAACAAGATGCTGATTTTAAGAGCAAGACCCTAGATCGGTGTCTGTGCTTCAGAAAGACAATGCCCTCTAGTGACTAGAAGGCAGGCTGTGTAAAAATACTAAAAACATCATGAGTTTTGTAGGGTTTTATATGGCAGAGCAATGCATTCCATTGAAATTTCTGACAGAGCGGTGCTGACTGTGGTGAGAGCTGAGAATGCAGCAAATAGTCATGAAAGCAATGAAAAAGAGAGGGAGAGAAAATGGTCGTCACATTCCTTCCAGATGTTCTGAACATTTGATTAAACCTATTTCAAGAAAGTCTGTATTTGTCCAGATGGTCACTTCTAAAAAAGAAAAATTATAAATATGAAACATAAAATTACTGTGTAGCCAAAACACAATGTGGCATCTCTTTTTGGAAGAAAATCTTGGGATGAGGCCATGATTTTGCAGTCAGGCTTGGTGTATAAGTGAAAAACTATTTGCAGAAAGTTTACTGTGGTAAGAAATGCAATAAATATATTTGGCAAGTTTGGTTTTTTAATAAGAGACCTCCTGCACAACTCTCCCATGACCACAGAAAACTGCCTCACAACGAAACCCCACACACCTGAGCAGACCTGCACGAGAGGGTGTAAAGTAATATCTCAAAGATGTCTCTGAAAGGAGTTAATTCTTGTATTCAACTGCTTCCATGAACATGTTAGTGCTTTCCTCAGAGCCTTTTCCCTTTGTCAGTGGCTGGCTGTGTCGCATCTTGCTGTTCTGGAGAAAAAGCTGTTGGATTGTTCCTGTGTCTTCGTGGTCAGTAGTTATGTACCCTTCATGTTTCAGTGGTGGCAAGGATACTTTCTGCAGTAGCATATGCTAGCTGATGCATTTGCTTGTGTAAACAAGAAGAAAATAGGGCAAAAACTGATCAGGCTTGCCTCAAAGCAGGGGTCCGTCATTCTGTGTTTATTTCCTGGCTTTGCTGAGTCATTCCTGGCTGTAAGAGGCCGTGACTCTGGCAGAGCAGTGGAACATTCCATGTCCCGGCTGTGCAGCACACGGTGCATGCCCGTGGTTTCACTTCACAGCAGGCTGTGAGCCCCAGCAGCTGAGGACTCTGATACACAGCTGCATCCAAGTGAAGGTATCACCACCAAAACATGTTTTTTTCACCCAGCTATAAAGGGAGATAAGTTCTTCAACAGCCACAACTAAATCCCAAAAGGGTTGTATGTCAGAGCAGTGACATATCAAATTTGGGATTAACAGCTCTGAATGTTTTGCGCTGTCCTCAAACAGTTTGAACTGTTTTTGCCCTCCTCTAACTTGAGAAGGCAGCCCTCCAACCACAAGACAAAACCAAGATGACACAGGAGACATTACTTCATTGCCACAGCTGCCCCACTCTGCCTGGCAGATAAGCATCTCCTTGCACTGTACTGAAACAGCTCAGCTCACAGGAAACAGGAAAGCCAAACTTGAACAGGAGGTGTCATCATGAAACTGACACTCGTGTCTGATTTAGGGAGCCTGGAGAACAAAGGTTTAGCAAGAGAAGCTAATTGTTCAAAACAGCTCCACACAACGCAGTGACCCACGTGGAAAGGCGACTTGGAGAGGTGATTCCGAGGATCTGAGCAAAGAGAGTGACAGCTGACATGGTTGGATTAGGTCTATACGTGGTGAGATCTGATGCAGGAGATACAGGACCACGACCAGACCAGGACCACACAGCTGGGATCCTTCCTGACCCATATCTACTCTGCTCAGAACCTGTAGAAGACAGCCTGCTCCAGAGGCAGAGGCTGCGCTGGAGACGCGTGGTTGTACCGCAGTCTGCCACGATGGGGAGATGCCGCACCACGGATGCGCCTCGTGCAGGTTCCTGGAGCGCCGGCTCCAAGTCCCACCTTTGCCAGCTCCCTTGGCAAAGGACTTGCTTACTTTCCTGCACAGATGTGACAAAAAAACCCCACCAAACCAAACTCATAATCCCCCCATATCTTGGTTTAGCCTTAGCAATTTAATAACATTAAACCCAGCATTCTTTATATTAGTTCTAAAGTTCTGTTCTTTCGAAATACTAAAATCCATCTTCTTTTGAAACATCCACAAAATCAAAAGCGCTGGGGGTCTTGGAGCTAAGAGCCTTTGAAAAACCTTCTCCTTCTGCACCCAAAATACATGGGTGCTAACAACTAAGGAAAGACCTGCTCCTTGTCCAGCCTGCTGGCTAGAGACAGGGATGGGAGTGTAATCTGCCCTGCCAAAGCCCCCTGACTGTGTAGCACTTAACATAACTGGCAAAGGCAAACATGAAAAAGACATACTTGAAGCAACTGGAAGAAAAAAGTAAGTGGAGGAGAGAAAAATGAAGAGGCAAAACCCCACTGTTCCTCTTCTTGCTTCTATTGGGCTCTTCAACACTAGTAGCATGGTTAAATTCCTACTGGATCCTACCGGAGCAGGTTCTCACTGAACTGAATTTCCTCTGAGAAAGCTTCCAGCTTCAGAACACCTCGGGAACGTTCCTCTGCCCCTCTGCAGAGCTGGCCTGTGAGGTAAGCAGGCCATTAAACCCTCTGTCCTTGTGAGAAAGGCAATTGCAGCAACAATACATGTGCTAGGTTAGGGAGGCAGCAGAGCGAGACTCCTTTGCGCTGCCTTTCAGCTTAGGTGCCACAGGACTGGAGACAGAACAAGGCAGTTGCCTGCTCTGACTGACACACAAAGTTGGGTTTCACTGGCTGCAGCTTGCAGGCAGGCTGTCACTGTTGAAAGCAAATTAGATCAGCTGGGCATCAAGTGATACCTCCCATCAGTTTTCACCGCCCACCGCTGCCAGCTCGACACTTCTCTTTCGCGCTGCATGTGCCAACTGTCTCACAGAGCCAGCTGCAACATCTACTGGAAGGACACGGGGAGCAGCCACAGGTGGGGAGAGGAGCTGGGGGTTGACTCAGGCTTGGGGTGAGACCTCTGCCTGCCTTAGTCCAGGCAGAAAACAGGGTTCTCCAAGAAGACTGCAAGCTTGCTGGCCACCAGGTCCAGGTCACTGGTGTTGGCATATTTGAGCAGATTGGTGTTCTTGAGAAAGTAATGCTTGAGGAAGTGCTGGCTTACACACTTGTGCAGCTTCTGTACCAGCCTCAGAAAGGCTTCAGGGAAGCAGCGCCAATCCTTGGTGCGTGGGTATTTTTCACACGTCCAGAATAGCACTGTCTGCAAGAAGCAGATGGGAGAGAAGATGTGTTAGAGGTTCTGTCGAGGGCTCACACAGCTTACTAAGGCACTTGGAGTGCTGGTGAATGGCTGACAGCCTTGGAAATCACAGAGACATGCGCTGCTACCTCCCTGTGTTAACATTTCAATGGAGGGATCCCAGCTGAAGTCTCCTCTGGGGACCAGGAAGAGCAGCTCGGAGGTGCCTGGTTAGGATCTCTCCCCTGACTGAGCCAGGAGCCCAAGGAAAATGGTCTTGCTAAAATAGTCTTGGCCTATTTGCCAACCTCCAGCAGGAGCCTCTGTAGAAATGCCAGGCATTTTAGGCCTGTCATGCAAGGGTAGAAGCCAGTAGATGCAAGGAAGGACAGAGCATAATGAGATTAACATAATTATTTGTTAGCTTCAGCTGTATTTGTGCTGAAGATAGACACAAAGATCTGCATCCTAAACAGACTGAAATTCCAAGAAGCTATTGCAGGTGCAAGGCTTGCTTTCTGGTCAAACGCTGCCTGTTTTTTTCTGACATGTGATACTTTCTGCATGTCTTATGTTCTGTTCCTCCAAAATTATTTTATGTGATTTAACATTTGAGAAATACATAATAAAAATAACAAAATGCATATGATTATTGCTCTTATATTATTTTTGACACCTCCCATGTTGCATTTTCTCAGACTCTGCCATAACTGAGAAGAATTTTCTCAAGGAACTTAGACTTACTGTACCAAAAAAGCCACACTGACTGCCTTGGTCAGCCTGAAATAACTTTTTAAAGTACAAAATCACCTATCCTGTGTTCAATAATTCTGCTAAGTCCCTTAACTGTCCTCTGAATCCCAATTTTATTTTGCAAATTCAGCTACCCAAAAAGAGATTCACAGACATTGTGAGAGGTGGCAGAGCCACAGCCTTCAACTTGTCTGTTTCTACAGAGGTAGAATTTCATCTCTAGTTTTACTGCTGACAAATTTCTCCTCAAACAGTTTTCCAAACATAAATTTTTTTTTTGTTCACGGCTGCAATAACCACAAAGCCTTTTCTTGACTGTCGCCAAGAAACAAAGACATAGTCAGGAATTCAAGCTATAACACTGTGAGAGCTGCTCCTTGAAGACTTGCAGAGCAGTTACCTTCTGACACACTAAAGCTACTTCAGCAGGCAGCAGTTGCAGTGAATTTTCTGGAGGCAAGGAAAACAGTGCTGCTTTTTCAGTCAGGTGCCCAAACAATTGATCTATCCCCAGCGTTTATGTCCCTAACTTCCAGCTCTCTACCAACAGCATAGGGTTGGCTTTCAGAATGTACCCAGATCTTGTTGAAATTCCAGATATCAAACTTCATTCCTATGCAAGTAAGCAAAAGAAGGGCAGTTATGTGGTCCCCCCTGGCTTTCAGAGCTTCTGGGATGCAGATTTCCTCTGTCATGAAGGATCTTGTTTAATCTTAATTGTTGGATACCTCTGACAGGGAACCTGAGAATGTGAAGAAACCTAACACTAAGCCTCTGCTCAACTGCTGGTTTATCCACTGACTGTTTCTCTCATTTTTCTTTTCTTTTTTTCCCTGTTTTTCTTTTTAATGTGGATAATTTTGAAAAGTTCTTTCTCTCTGGTAAACCAATCCTCTCTTGCCGTAAAATCCAGAAGTACAGTTAAAGTAAAGAACTGAAGAGCTTCTAAATAGTTTCTTGCTTTTGTCAAGAGTTCATGCAACAGCATTTCTTGCACATCTGCTCCTTGGGCCAGGGAAAAGCATTGTTCCTAATGGTTAAATGGTTTTCCACTTTGTTCTACATATGATAGTTTTCCCACCAGATTGTTCTTACAGGCACTGAGGAGTTTTGCATTCAGCTAAGCTACAATCAACCTCATCAAATTTTTTTTTTACTCCATCTTGACTTAGAATAGTGCCATAACTGTAACAGCATTTGATGGTCACTAGCTTTTTCTTTAGGAAAAATCTTAGTATTGCATCTGGTTTTGGACACCAAAAGATTGGTAACTACTGTAAGAACCTAATGGCCTTGAGGGTTCAAAGTGGGAAAAGTACAGCCTCTCCCTGGCAACTCCAGGAGGATGAAGTCCCAGAAAACAGGATTGTTAATCTATAATCTAACAAATTGTGCTGCCTGTAGCCCATTAGTGTCTGCAGCTGTTAGATGTGGGGACACAGTCATAGCAGAGTCTTCTCTCTTTTTCACAAATCTTGTTTGAAGCAATCTTGAATTCTAAAATAGAGTTAAAGGGGTGGTGGCATCCTCCCTGCACCTTTCTTCTCTTCCTACCCCAGGTGAAACACCACCTGTAGTTTTCACCTAATTCATTAATAATGCTCACCTAAGACAGTCTTGTTTGGTGCATATCCACACAGAAAAAAAGCACCATCTTCCACCAAAGAGACAGATGGATATAGATGGTTGGGATAGCCAAGAAGCAAGAAATAAGTGTGCAAGTACAGACAACAGCACAACGTGAAGTCAAAACAGAGCAGGGGCCTCAACTCTATGATGCTGCAGTCATAATGTTCCTACAGGCCTTAGTTTCTTATTGAAGCTTGGAACATGTATTTAGTGAACTCTTTGCTCATGAAGCAATGAAAAGGTGCAGCAGTTTTGACAGTTACCTTCGAAGTTGCACAGATGCTACACTGATTTACACAACAACACTCTGACATTACTGGATGGAAGCCACTTCAACAGATCCCGCAACCGTGTGGTGGTATCAGGGTGATGCCTACCTGAAGGTGGTAAGCTGTGATGACAGGCTTATTTCCAGCACACCAGACATCCTCCTTCATCTGCCTCATGACTCTGAAGCACTTCATGCGACAACCACCATCTTCATCAAGTCCCTCCATGAGGATGTGCTCAGCACGGGAGAAGCACAGCTGCCAGTGATAATTAGAGCGGGCCAGGAGATCGAAACCCAGCGACTGTGAACAACAGGGGAAGTGTGACAGCACATCAGAGGCAAACTTCTCCCAGCAGGGCAGAGAGAGGGTACAAAAGCATGTGTGACATCTCTCAAAGCCTGCTCTAAACAGGGTTAGCAGAGGCAGCAAACATGAGGCGTGCTCCCATCTTAATTCTTGTTTGAATAAAGATGCTTTTTGCATTGTTTCCTTGTGTGCTGGTATCAGTTATTGCAGGGACATCCTGTTGCATCAGGCACAGTAGCAGCAGTGCCAAAAAAGCAGAGGTGCAGCTCAGCAGGCACTTTGCTGTGGAGCAGGAGGTTGTGCATTAGAGGGGAGCAGGACTGGAAGGTGGAATGGGACCTGCAGGAACATGGGCAGCTGGGGCTGAGCTGAAGTGCCAGAATCCAGCCTTGAGTGTTGTAGGGAAAGATGGGATTAAGCTGGAGGCAAAACCACGAGACAGCAGCCCATTTGCTGAACTCTTACATGAGGCAGAGCAAGAATGATGCATGTCAGAGCTGTAGGATGCAGGCAGAACTGTTTGCTAAAGAGACACATAATAAAAAGTTAACTCAGATTTTTTTCTATAGAACTCACCCCTGTAAAGGGGGGAAAACAAAATCCAAAGAGAAATTACAGAATATTTTGAAACATTGCTTCTCTCTTTAGAGAATACATCTTCTAACCCTACTGCCACCACCATGCAGCTCTTCCTTTGGGAAAACACTGTCAGACAACTGAGAGGTAAATTTCATCCCAGAGTTATGGGAGTTTTTTACACTGTTTACCTTGATGCATTGCACTTTTTCCCGAGAAGGCCAACGCCTAAGGCAACGAGGCCACCGGGCTTTCTCAGGCCAGCAAGTTGGAATCTCCACAGCAGGAACCAGCTCCACCTCAACCTGGGATTCTGATGTCTCCACAGCCACCCGGACCACGGAGCTGAAGCTCTCCAGCACTGTCACTTTACCTGTGAAAGAAGAACAAGAGAAGAAAATAGAGATAAAAAGGTCCTTTTCCACAAGCCAAACAAGAGGCTGTCTAGGACCCTGCAGTTCTATTGGTCTGTCTAAACACTTTCTCTTTAATAACACATAAAGAATATAAGAAAAATCTCAATCTATATAAGTCTATCCTGGGGAATGAGAACATGAAGATGAAAGAACAAAGTTCTTACCTTTACATTCAATTATCATGTTATTTGTGTTTTTTTTTTTTTTTATTTCTTTGGGGGTCATCTTAAATGCTAGGATCAGCTTCTTAAAAATAAAGCTAGACAAGTTGTGCAACCTAACTTTTCTAATGGTACACTACAAGGAGATCACTGCAGATTGGAGAGGACCAGATAAGCAACTTCCAATCTAAAGATGTTCTTCTTTCTTCAGACAACCTGAGATCAGACCCTTGCCAGATCACACTTACCACTGCCAGTCATTAAGAATGTTTTGTGGGGTATCTGTAAGGTTTGTTTCTGGAGATGCACTTGCACAGAAGACAATACCAGAATTTATTGTATGTTATGCAGAGCAGTCACGCAGAAAAGGCTAACAGCTACATCACTGCAAGTCTTGAGTGCTAAGAAGAGTTAGTTCCAAGGTGATTTGGAGGAAAGAAGTTTCCTCAGTGTGAAAGAAGAGTGGCTCATCTCCAGGAACACAATTGAAGAGTACAGAAAGGAAAGAAAGCTGCAACTAATGGACTTTGTGGGATGTTTCCTATTGGTGTAGTTGAGTTCATGGAAGAAAATTCTGTCCTGGTCACTCTGGCAGGACCACTGTCCCTTCAGCTCTGCCATCTGAGCCAATTCCGTGTTCATCCTCTAACCCACTGAAGTGAAACCTGAGCAGATGAATGTAAGCAATTTAATGAGCAGTGTGTTATCCCACCTCATTTTGAGAGGCATGGGCTAAGGAGCAATTCATGGGGTGAATTGCCTTGCAAAGAGCAGAGTTCATCCCAACCAGAACTCCATAAACCTCAGAAAATCTATGTGCTATTGCCCTGCTGAGCCAAGCCTGGCTTTAAAACAGAAACTGTTCTGTTCCCAAGCTCCTAACAAGGACCCCTCCAGCAGGAAAGTGCTAGAGCAACCAATGTGTCAGCATGTTAATATGTTCATGGCATTTCCTAAAGCACTGCAATGCTTCTAACTATTTTTCCACTAAGGAAAAGAGAGACACCTCAAAAACTGATTTTGCTGGTGATGAAAGAATTAAAAAACAGGGAAGCAAAGATATCAGTGAAGTTTTTCAGCCAAACTGTGGGATGAAGGAATTCCATCCTTCACAGAAACAAACAAAAATGGTAATTGCTTCTCCTGACTTCATCTTAACTCATCTCCTCTCAGCGGACCTTACAAAAAAGGCATCAGAATCATCAACCCAAACATCACTCTCTGGGGTGCTTGCAAATACCTTTCCTGCAACACTCAACTTTCACTCAAAAACTTTATGTGACTGCTGCCCAACACAATAACTTTCACATAAGGAAAGCCTCAGAAGCCTCAGCCTGTTCCAGCTGGTCTTTCTTGTGAGCCTCAATGGTGAGATTTCATTCCTATCCACATTTCCAGTCCTATGATAACAAGTATTTCCTGAAAAAAAAGCCATTATCTATCAAAGCTTAAACTTCAACACGCTTTTTTTCTGTGACTACAATTTAGAGTGCAACCAGATGAGTGGAAATAGTTTCTATTACTCTGAAATACAGAAGACTCATTAGGCTACTGATGAATAAAGTCATCCTGGAAACATGCTATGGAAGAGGGACCACAGGATAGCCTGGACACTGGGGAAAAGAGCACTAGTCCAACGTTGCTTCAGTAGAAGTCCTTCTACTTAGTTCCCATCATCCCATGCTGGAAAACTGTGGGCAGCTAAGGTTTCCCCAGAGCATTATCTACCCTATAAATATCTTCAAACACATTCTCCTCTGACACGAATTTTCCCATACTACCTTCCTTGATAACCCAAATATATTGCAGATGCTGTAGTAGAGAAAGATTTTTTTCCCAAACAAATTCCTAAATGTTCTAAAAATCTGGGCTGCCTCTTTGCAGGTGATGTTGCTGGAGACCCTACCCAAATTCCTAAGAAAGCAGTAATATCTTTGGTATAAAGAGCCCAAGAACTACCAAATTCCATCTTCAGTGCAGGTCTGTGTATGTCACTGCAATCACTTGAAGGCTTCCTGGTTTTGGAGGGTTTGCTCAGCTTCTGACCACGCCAGCCAAACACTCTGTGTGTGTGTGATGGTTTCCCTTACACCTGTCCCCACCAAACTCACTGGAGAGGTTACAGGAGACGATCGACTTCTCCACCAGCTCCCGGAAGACAATAAGGACTTTGGCTGGAACCAGATCACCTTCGATGTTCACATCCTCTTCATGCCACTGCTGAAGGCTTTTTGAGAACTGCTCCACCTCCAGCCACTGATGCAATTCCTCAGGGTCCCGCACGGAGGAGAGGAGCTTGGCTCCATTCACGGTGTAATAGCGCCAGTGCCGTACCTGGCACTCCCTGTAACCCGTCAGGCCACGCAGAGGAACTGTGATGAGGAACTGGCTGGGTGCTAAGACCTGGGAGAGTTCAGAGAGATTGAGAGAGGAGACAAGGGCAGATCCATCAGCTAAAATGAGGAAAACATGGTTGAGGAAGTACTAGGTAAAACCGGAGGGTTTGAAAAGAAGGAAAAACCATGGTATGATGGGACTAAGTGAGCACAGCCAGGACCTGTGTAAGGGTTACCTTGGAGGCATGCAGACTAAAAGGAAATTGTCTTAGCAGGTGTCTGATGTGAAGCTCTTAGAAGATAAGAGCTCACTGGCTGATTTGCCACCACACCTGCCATGCTTTCCACCTTTTCTCATTATTTCTAGTCTGCAATTGAATGAGATGTAATAACCAGCAGCTTCCAAGGAGCAGGAAGGCTTCAGAGAATATGTTTTGAGATCCAGCCAAGGGAAACCCAAATAGTGCTAGTTATTATCTCAGAATTGTTACTTGAGATAAGCCCAGAGCCCAATACTAGTAATAATTATGCAAAATGTGCACCTTTCTGATCTCTTTCAAAATCCACTACAGACATTAGCAAAATAAGGCTATGGCCCATTGATTTTACAAATGTGTCACTCTGTTCCACTGGCCTTTAAAGCAAATGACATGCCTGAGCCTACAGAGGCAGTGTCACCCTCAGAAATCAGTCCAGGTCTTGGCCAGCTGTAATGTATGGAACTGCATCTTCTGATGAGCATGACAGAAACTGTGTAAGGATGGAGACAGCAATCAATGGACAAGGAAGCCTTAAGCAGGCTTGTTTGTAAGCCAGTTAATTTGCTGCACTTGGGGAACAACCATTTTCCAATAAAAACCAGTTCTAGGACAGTATTTGCAAGGAAAGAATAAGGTGACTCAAATACCACAAAACATCATCTGTCTTGGCCCAGGGCATAGCCAGACATGTCCAAGTGCTACTTTGGAAGCAGCTGGCAGGTTTTGCTCCAGAAGGAATGTTCAAATTCCTTCAGATTTTTACCATGTTGGCTTAGGAGCTTTTCAAGTCTCCTTGATACCAAGCCTAACTTACACTGGCATAAGAAAGGTGGAGCTGCTGCATGAGCAGGATGTGAAGTGACAGCCACTGCTGCGAGGCAGTTACACCTACGGTGAATGAAACATGCTTGTCACTCTCCTGTAATAATCCAAAACACTCTGGTAGCCTTCCTCAGCTCAGCTCAGCTGATTTAAAGTATTACCACAGAGGTGCCAGGGCCCTGAGGGCACTAACAGGCTTTGTTGTCCCTAAGCAGCCTGTCTGGGACTGTTACCCACACCTTCTGCTCATGGGTCTGGGGCCCCCATTTCAGGTTAGCCTTGGGCTCCAGTGAGTGGGGGAGTGGCTTGACCTCAGACCTGACTTAACAGCAGACTTTCCTGATGATCCAGACTCTTGGCTGACCCAGCTGCCCTCCTTGTGTCTATCTCACCCAGGGACCATAGGGCAGGGGCTGCCTTGCTACGCTCACCTCCTGTCTCTCTCTCTCTCTCTCTCTCACAGGGAGCAGCTGGTCTTCTCTGCTCCCTGGCAAGAGATTTGGAAAACAAAAGATGGCCAGCCAGAAGCACAGAAATAGCAAAGAAAACACCAGGAAGTTGCTCATTTATTAAATATAAACCATAAAGGCAGGAGGATGCTGAAATGATAACACTGCAGATCAAGCTGACCGGCACACATCAGGTTTGGTGGGGCTGAGAAATCTGTGGGCAGCTCAGAAACTGAACAGTAGGCTCCATAAGGAAAAAATACAATGGCTGTCATGCAGTTACTGCTCCTCTCACTGCCTCAACCACATTTGTAGGTAAACAACCATTCCCCTCCATACCAAAATGTTGTTTTGTATGCACTGGCACTCAACAGACTATAAAGGGAAGAGCTGCACATGTTATGTGAGTGCCTGCAAATGCAAGTCACAAGGGTCCTCCACCTGAGGCTTACCAGAAAACAACAGAATACACAAGGCTGGGAATAGCACTGTAAAGCTGGGCAGTTGGTGTCATCTTGGCCTAAACAAATCCCAGTCCCACACCTATGCTCTGTCACACAATGGTCTCACACGCTATGTGCAGGCCACAGGACCCAGAAAGCTCAAGCTTGAGCAAGGTCTCCAGTTCTGGGGAGTGTAACTTGTGGCCAGTTCTACCGTATTAAAATCCTGTCTAGACTATGCTGGGCAAATGAAATGCAACCTCATTCTTGTGAACCTTGCCAGGCTGTTCCAGGGAGGCAGAAACATTAGGTTAGAAAGAAAATTCTGTTTTGAGGAGAAAAAAAAAAAAAAAGGCAAGTCTCTTGTGCAGAGGACAAAACAGTCATGGAAGGACCAGTTTGGTGGGTGAAGTCATCTGGAGAAGAGGGTGTGCAAGGAGGAAGGAAGCACAGGGATTGTCAGGCACCAGGAAGGCTTTGTACCTGGATGGACGGGTGGAATGGGCGCTTCCTCCGAAGCATAGCTGACCACTTGGCCAGTAAAGCTGGCTGATCCTGAGAGAAGCAGAAAGGAAGACAAGAAGTACACAGAACAGAGAGAAAGAGTGTGCTAGGTCATTCATTCACAGCAAAGCTGCAAGCTTCCTTGGCTGCTTGGAGTTTCTTGAAGGAAAATCCTACCATTGCCCCCATCTTGATTAAACACTTGGCAGTGCCACTGGGCAGTGCAGTGCCAGTGATTAGTCTGGACCTCTTCATTATAACCTTACTGAAGCCTCTACAGCTTTTGCATCAGCCCTGCACAGTTGACAGCTCCAAAAATGGTGGGTCACAACAAAAACAAACACTGAGAACTGATAAAAATTAATTAATCTGTGTTGTTCATCTGCATTTTAATTCAGGTTTTTCATTAAGGCGTGACTTTTTGCTATGTGGGTCACAGGAAAATACTGAATACCTGAAGACTTTTCTTAACTCTTCTCCACTCAGCCCTTCATATTTAGAAGGGAGCTTGAGGCTTCTCAACAAATCTAGATCTCTCACCATGTTAAATTGAATCCTTTTAGCCAGAAGCTGAAAGTTCTGGAAAACCACTGTGGATTTAACTGTCAGGGGAAAAAAAGGTGCGAAATTAAACATGGAATAAAGAATACATTGACTTTCCTTGGACACAAATCTCCTCTATGTTGAAGTATGTTAGTAATGGTATTAAAGTTTCCAATTTCTGGAGGTAGAAGCCCAAACCAAAATCTTTTCCCATCAACCCACTCTTTGCTGCCCCATATATATAGGACAGTTAGTCAGGTCCTCCTAGTGTTACTTCCATGGATTTGTAACACTGGGTCCAGTTAAGCATGAACAACAGATCTGCCACTTTTAAGGAAACAGATTTTTAGGACTTCTTTCAAGCAGAATTTGTTCCGATCTGCATGCTATAACACCAAGTTACTGCTTGTAATAGATTGCCTTGGTGGTTTTGTTCTGCTTTGCCTTCCAGAGCAATAATTTTACCCTGACCATGGTCCTGTCAGACTTCATTAGCCAAGCAGGTTTGTTCCAGCACAAGAAGTGGCTGGCAGACTTTGGCACTAAGGAACTCGTGGACCAGGATGTGGCACTGTTTTACATCACTGTGGCCATACTTACTGACAAGACCACATGCTCTGGGATACACAAAATTCCAGAAAAGCTATGAATCTGAATGTCTTTGTCCCCAGGGCAATAGCCACATTTCACACTGGGTGATTATATTTTGCCATGACCTCCATACCCTTCCAGCAGCTTCATACAAAGACTTCTTCCCTTTCAGTCCCAGAGAGCTGCAAATGTTGCCTCATGCTTTTATGTACTTGCTGTGTTTTGATCTGTAAATGGCTGTGGTTTAGTATAATGGTTGACATTAGTATTTCAACTCATTCAGATGAAAAAGATTGTTTTCATTTGACCTTGCCATTGATGTGGTTGCTTCTTGTGTCTTTACTAGTTACTTTTGTGTAATGGAGTCACAAGAAATACACAGCCTTCTGTCACAGTTAGGACAGGGCATCATTATTTTCACATCTGAAAGTCAAAAATGGGGAGATATTTAACTTCTCCCACTAATAAGCATTTTTCCCCCAATAAAAAATAAATTCTGATCCATGACAAAGAAAAACCATATTTTTCAGAAGGAGCTTTCTAATGTTCATAGCAGAAGAAGGACTTTTAATTTTTTTTTTCTTTCTTTCTTTTAAGTGAGTTGACAGCTTTTCCACCTGTGAAAAATATGAGTCATAGCTCATGAAGGCATGATCATTTTTTCCTTACATTACTGCTGCATACGTTTTTCTTTCTGTCTCCCAAAGAGCTTTGGCTTCTGCTTATGGATTGACAGCTCTGGCAATAGATGCTCTTTGTAAACACAGCAGCTGTAAGAAGAGGCTCTGCTTGATTTACCCATCTCTCTTCCGCTCCTCTGGCTATGAGATGTCCATGAGTGAGTGCCAATGACCCAGTCGCTAGAACTCCACAGTGAAGTGTCAGCACATCGTCTTGGGTGAGGGTGAGGTGAGGTTTTGGGTGAGGTACCTGCCCACACAAACACTTACATAATGGAGAAATCACTTTCTGGTTGCCTACAGGCTGCCAGAGAGTGCATTAGAGCTCTTGTTCATACCTTAATGTTCTCATTGTGAATGCCAGAGTTGGAGATCGCCTGGAATCGCACGGCCTTGTAGCTGATTTCTGTGGTCAGCTGCTGGATGATTTTCTGCACCTCCTCCACTGCTTTGGAAACCAGGTAATGCCGCTGTTCCACCTGTCAGTTCCAGGAAAGACACTTCTTGTCACAGGTAATTGCAGTCGTTGTCTCCAGTGGGAAGCGGACAAATCAGCTTAAAGCATCCTGAAACATTTGCGCCTGTGCTGCACTGGGAATAAATATTGTTCCCTGTGTATTGCAACCAATTTACCATGAGACAGATCTGTGAACACCAAAGGGTCAATATTCAAGGCTATTGAGCATTAATTGATATTTCCATGCCAACACACTGGGATGGAAGGAAAGGAGTTCATTACACAGATAAATTTGTTATTAACTACAGCTACAGTCTCAATTCTTTATCCATTTGATGCAGAATACCAGTTACTCCCCTGCATACAGTAGCCATTCTCAAAGCCAGGATATGTTTCATTCCAAGAACTGACAGGTCATCAAGAGTTACAGATCTGCTCATTAGTCAGGTGGTAGATGTATGTGACATCATTTAGATATCTACCTTATTCACTGAAAGTATCCACACTGTCTTTATGGCTGAAGTACAGTTGAGATTCTATTCCTAGATAGTGTGAAAGCACCTTTCCAAAGCTGGTCCTATTGGGAACTAGGTGTTTGTGTGGCTCAAAGGGTAATTCTTCAATTCAAGAAGTAGTAGCATAATGAATTATTGAAAATTATTTCAGTGAAATGTGTGAGTCTTGAAGGATTGAGGTGAGGAGTGGATAACTCAGAAAAATATAAGATGAACCTGAACCTTCAGTTATGACTGAAAATAAAGGGAGCATAAGGGGACTGTCACAGTCTGAACAAGGAGATTTGACAGAAGGAACATAAAGGAACCATGTTAGTGAAGCACATTTAATGTTTTCCAAATATCCTTACACATTTACCAAAGTGAGGAGATTCAGCTACTGTTAATGAAGTTCATGAAAGTATTTGTCATTACTTATCCAACCAGAATTACTTATGCAGAGGTAAATATTAAGACTGTTTACTGTTCTTTTTTGGATCCTATGCTTCATCTCATTTGGTTGCAGCTTCTGCTTTCTTTTTGATTCTTCTTTTTCCTCACGACATTCTATTAAATCTTACTGCTTGCAGCCAAGAAAAAAAATCAGAAACAGAGTTCATCACTTGGCTAAAGTGAATGATAAAGCATAATTGCCACAGTCAAACATAATTGCCAGAGTCTTTTTTTTATTATCTAAGACCAAAAGGAAGCAAAAGCACAAGTTTAAAATTCTCTACTGGGAGGGTGGTGAGGCCCTGGCACTGGCTGCCCAGAGAAGCTGTGGATATCCCATCCCTGGAAGTGCTTAAAGCCAGGCTGGATGGGGCTTTGAGTCTTGGTCTAGTGGAAGGTGCCACAGTCCATAGCAGGGAAATTGCACTGTATGATCTTTAAAGGTCTCTTTCAACCCAAACCAGCCTATGGCTTTTTAAAATTCCTGTGTCCTGAGCATCTTCTTCTGCATCTAAATAACTCTCTTTTAAAAGTCCTTTTGGACACCTTTATGTCAAGTATTGAACTATCGGCCAAACACACTGAAGTGTGTTGAAATGTGTCCCCAGGCCCTCGAAGGGGACAAATAGATTCACTTCTTCACAACAAGGGATCATTCAATAGACTAAAGTGGACTAGTGCTTGCCTCATATCCATTAACCAATGAATAAAGCAATTGACTAATACTGAACTTGAAGATGAGCAGAGTTTGAATACTTTCATACCTCAGACAACAAATTTAACAGTACTTTTATTAAGCCTGAATAGCTTTTAGAAGTGGGAAATACATCAGACAGCAGCACCATATTCCCTTCACTGGGCTCTCATTCACCCTGGGCATCCTGTTTCTTTGCTATCTTAACACCATGTAGACCTTTATATTTATATAATGCCCTTTAATTTCCCTAGTAATTCACTCTCCTCCTCATTCATCCATTTCTTGAAGAGCAGTTTTAGCTACTTACATCTACTTTGGAAAAAAAACCAACACACTGAAAGATTTTAGCCCGTGTTCACTTTCACCTCCTCATCTCAGCTTTCATTTATGGCACTTCTCCATCTGTATCTATACTCTATCTATTTTCTCCACCTTATTTTTGTTCATCTAGAACAACTCCTTAGAACAGTCCAATAAGCTTGTCTTGCTCAACAAGATACGTAATGGTTTCTCCAGCAAGTGAATGGTGAGCAGGAGAGAAAGTTGCTCATCTCTAAGAGCTTTTAGACAAAAAAAAATAAAAAAATAGAGTTTATAAAACTGAAAAGTATAAAAAGTATACAATCTCACTCAGGTCAAACAGAGATCTAGAGTGCCCTCTGTATGCATTGCTCATGCTCTGTTCTCTCCAAGAGGCACCTGCTGGAAACATTTTTTGCCACCTCCAGTATCCATGGAGAATCCATTCAACCCAACCTGGCCTCATTTAATTCTGCCTTCATCACCTACTGGCTAGGCTACAGCAGTTGTCATGAATTCTTTATAAGAGTACAGTCTCAAAAAACAGTTGAGGGAGTACCACTAAACACCTCTTTCGATGTTTACTCCCCATCACTGGAGCAGGGATAAAAGAACAATGGGCATGTGACTGACAGAGTGTGTTCACTATAATTAGCTAACCATAATTAGCTCCCTAATCATCTTGTTGGAAAAAACAACCTTCCTACAGAAGGGAGGGCAAAAAAATCAGAAAACAGAACGTGAGTCTGAAGAGCCAAGGCATTTATCTCAGATACTTCTAGTACCAGCACAAACATACTGGGAGAAGAGATTGTAAGGTCTTTGCTGGACCAACTGGAATTCCCCTTACCAGGTCTTAACTTGGGGAATTGTGCCAAAACAAATGCACAAAACCTGAATAACAAGGTCAATTAAGCTTTTGCTAAGGGGGAAGGAAGCGTGATTGGGATTTATTAGGAACTGTTAAGAACATTTGGGTTTTTCTTATTTAGCCAGCCACATCCACTCCATATGCATTCTAATTTTTCCTTTGATGAGTGGCTTAAGGATGAAACCTCTGGTATTATAGAGATCCATTCCACCAGGTGGTTGACCTATTTCCAAAAACAGGCAGCATTTGGCAAGCTGAAATGCCTGAAGGTTAGGCAGCATCTTTTGGACAACAGACTCAGGAGCAGGCAGAAACTAAGAATCCATCAGAGCTGGAGGGATGCTAGAAAACAGACTTTCAGTATAACCTAAAATACTGGCAACTATGAGCCTCACTTAACTACAGTCTGCTTCTGTTCCTTGTACTTATGGCTGTCATATGAGCATCTTCCTGTGCGTGGCTTCCCTCTGTTCCTTCCTTTGTAGCTCTGCTTTTTAAATCTTCAGAGAAGCATTCACTGATATAGATCACTGAACAGATTCTCATGGAATGATTTTCCTGTGCACAACACTGCATGCCTGAAGAAAGTATATTTCTGTGAGAACTTTCATACTTGCTACGAAAACATTTCCATAGAGAAAACAAATAGAGAAGGGGCTTTCTTACCAGCACCTTCATTGTACTAGAATATGTGATCCTTTACAGAAAGTAGACCTTTACACTTTCTGATTTTGAAATTATTTGTCACTTTGATATCTTGCATTTTGTGGGGGAAAGTAGACTATAAAACAGGATCTTGCTAAGTACTGCCATGAAATATGCCAGCTTTAAAAAATGTTATGGCTCACTTAGAGCTTTTATTAAACAGTATTGTTTCACAGAGGATTTTACTCTGTTTTATTTCATTTCATAATGGGGGAAAAAATGAGTGCTGGAATATCTTATAAAATAGAAAATGAGATTCCAGTCTGCATGTGCTAATGAGACATGTTATTTTAATCATGGTATATAGAGAAGTATCCTAAGCTGAGGTGACAGACTGATGACTGAATTCTAACAATATCAGTCTGTCTCTGCAATTCCTACATGAATCTTTTTTAGAGGCAGTGCCTGGTGTCTGTCTTGTTATGGTCAAGCCAAGACCACCAGAAAGGGAGAGAGGCAAAGACCTTTCCTTAGATTTAAATGCTGGCAAATACAGCTAGTCTCACATCTGGAATTCCAGATCAGGAACAAAAATTCAGGATATGTAGAAGAAGAGGACAAGCACCTTGAAAAATTAGGCTACCAGCAGATAAGATTCTGCAACAGAAACCTAGAAATCTCATTAGAAATACAGTTCTCATGAAACTTCACCCAATCTTGTCTCAGAAAAGAAGACAGCAGGCGAGCAACTAACTGTCAAATTTGGCACCCTTCAGAATCAACACCTACTGTGGGAGACAGAAAATCTGGTCAGATAAAGTCTTACCTTGCTCTGGATGTAGATTTCTACATCTTCATCTGTGAATGGTTTCATGGCAAGATGGTCTTCGCTGCTCTTTAAAGTGTGAATTCACTCTTCACTTGTTCACCTGCCTCTGGAAGTAGAGGAACACTCAGAGAGAGCTGCTCAGAGCCTTCTTACCCTGTGAAGTTCAGGTCACCTAATACCTCTCTGGATGAATAAGAGGAGAAAGAAGCAAGGAATTATGCCTATTTTTAATAATTTTCTTTTTCTGATCTGAGCTACAATGGTGACATCCAGCTCATTCAGAAAACTAGCTCCAAATATTATTCTTTAAGTTCAATTGTTATTATTCATTTTAGTACTTTTAAGTGGTAGATCTTGCATGCAGGCATACACAAAAATATCCCAGCAACTGCTCTGTCTCAGGGCAGATCTGGATGTGCTTTTCAGATTGCAGTGCAGCTTCAGTACATTCATGCACAGCATTATTACTCTGCATGCCACTAGTACGTCCCTGCCTCGCTAGACCTTCACTACACCCTTTCTTAAATGCTCTGTTATTCCTTGTTGACTAATCCACTCTCTTTCCATCTGAAAAAGCATGGGTATTTTTACACCCAGATCATTCACTGGGTTGCAGTCTGCAGCCCCTGCTCCCCTCTCCTCCCCTCTCCTTATATCTCCTCTCTCTCTCCGGCTGTATTGACAGTAAATATTGTGCAGCCTGTCCCCTCCTGTAGCTTGCTTCACTTTCTTTACAGTAAACAGACAGAAAGCTGCCTCTCGTTTTCTGCCAGCAGCTCAGCTAACAACCCCATATGGATAATTCAGAGGCAAAAACAATTGATCAGGCCTCATTGATCCAGTGAAGCTTGGTGGCTTTTAGAAAGAAGGGTACATCAGCACATGGAAGGGAGTGACAGAGTACAGAGATAAGATCCCATGCTGCTAAGCATTCCTTATTAGGGAAGGCACACTTCACTTTTGAGTAAAATCACTATTTCCCCCTGGAAAATGAACTTTGACATCCCTTGACCAATTTACTGCCTCTGCAGCAGCTGGCAAAAGGCAGCACATGCGTGGGCACTGGGTGCTACCTCAGGACAGGCACTGTTGTTGCTAGTTATCTTTCATTATGTCCTTCATTAAGTCACATACAAAGTACATTCCTTTAAGTAATTAATTGGAGCACAAATACCTGCAGGACATCTGCTTCCCCAGCACCTACAAAGCAAACCCTTCTCTGCCAGACAGCTGCCATTGTCTTTTTGCTGAGGGACTCAAGGACTCCTTCACAAAGGCATGTAGGCATTTACTTCCCAAACCAGCTTCCACTAGAATTGGGCACTGAAAAAGATTTTCATGTTTCCCCAGTGTTCAGGGACTCATACCACATTCTTGCTCACTTCAAGACTTACTGGCTATCTTTCCTCTGAGGAGCCAGCAGTTTATGTGAGCTCTGCTAGGGAAGCCAGATAAAGGGGAGGGTCTGAAAGAAGGCAAGTGGAACAATAGGTTAGAATGGAACTTGTAGGAGTGTAGGTTGGATGGGATTATTTTCAAGCAGAGTGTACAAGAGAGGAGAATTAGGGTTTGAAATGCTCAGATTCCATTAAAACATTAAGTCCTTTGTCCTCCCTCAGATACTTAGCTGCACACACAGTGGACAACTTCTTTAACACTCTTGACACCACCACGCATTACTTTAATACTCAGAACCTCAGACATGTATTACAAAGCAAGGAGAGATTAAGGGTCTTGTTCTTGCACCTGTAAGGTCCCTCCTCATGACAGCTGTCCAGAGACATGGTGCTGGCAGAGAGATTAAGAGCTTTTGGTCATTTTTATTTTATATAATAACATACCTTATATTCATAATCCTTATTATTATAATCCATTCATTATTTCCATCCAATCCATTAGCACATATTATGTTACTTATAGGATGGGAAGAGTGCTATTTGGCTGACATACTACAACTGATAAAAGCCTTTACACCACCAGCAAAATATAGATTAGAGTGGTATGGGAGGCAGCAGCCAGTCTTGAACTCACATGAATTTGTGTTTGTCACATGAGGACCAGATAGCACAAAACACAGCAGAAAAGTAGAGGCAGATAATGGCCATGTGTGAAGAGGGAATGTTACTGTGGGAAAAACGTGCATCAGAGTGAAAGGGTAAAAAGGGACAGTGCAGAAATCAGAATATCCACATAGATAAAAGAGGATATAGACACAAAGTGGGAAGAATCCAGGCTTCTCCAGTGAGGTCTACTAAGCTGATGCAGTGTTATTGCAGAGAAACCTCCATCAGATTGGTTCTTTTCAGGAACCTTCTACCATGACAGTGCTTGTATAAAGTAAGACTAAGGTGAAGAAAATCTGAGACAGATCCAAGCTCCAAAGGCTGATAAACACAGTCTCCTGAGAAAATATTTCCTCTGAGCCTACGACAACTTAATTCCTCAGGCACACCAGCAAGAGGGAGTGAAGAATGGCTATTTCTTTTTCCTCACTCCTCACAAAGCACAGAAAGAAAGAAAGAGGGCATCAAGAGGATGAAGCCAGGCTCTTCTCAGTGGTTTCATGCGTCAGGATAAGAGACAATGGGCAGAAATTGATACACAGAAAGTTCCACCTGAATATGAGAAAGAACTTCTTGAATGTGGGGCTGATTGAGCACTGGAACAGGTTGCCCAGAGAGGTTGTGGAGTCTCCTTCCCTGAAATATTCCACAACTGTCTGTATGCAATCCTGTGCCATGTGCTCTGGGATGACCCTGCTTGAGCAGGGAGGTTGGACCAGATGACCCATTCTTTTGTGAAAAGCTCACAACAGCTCCATGGAGATAAAAAGCACTCTGCTGAAGCCAGGCAAACATGTGAAGACAAAACCACAAAAGATCTCTTCAGTTCCCCTTAGCTCACAATCCATCAGATATCATGGACATCAGCACTGTTGAAGCTTTTGAAGTAGATTAATTTGGCAAATTAAACTTCCAAGTATACTTGTTTCTAAGTAGATTCCCATGCACACTGAGAATGGCTATCTTTTTGACACCTCTGAACCCCTTTTTTTCCTAGTGATTGTTGCAAGTGCCTTAAGCCCCCGCTGGGGTCTGGGCATATTTTGGAGAGTCAGTTCCTCCAGACTGTTCTTGCTGAAGCACTGCAACCTTTCTTCCCTCTTCAGTGGTGTTCCTGAGGAGGTTTTCAGCATCACATACTTAATTAGCCAACCACAGACACCCAAATTCTGCTTGATGAGCATCCATTGATTTATACAGTTTCTCTCAAGCATTTTCAAGCCCCACCTCAATAATTTGGTCTTCTCAAGTCACAGTTCCCTGCCTGCTGATCTGCATAAGATCATATGAGATGACTCAGCTATATTACATCACCCCATTTATATTATTTCAGTTCCCACGTCATAGTACCTTGTAACGGAGTTCAGATTGTGGCTAATTTCCTTGGACCTGCATCTTCATTTACTTACCAGTACCCTTTGAAGAGGATTTAGAATTTTCCTAGTATCTGCAAAAACACTGAATCTGTGGTATATCATTTTCATTCATGCTGTTGGCAATACGCAGGATTGAATATGATTTTGGATCTGTGAAACCCTTGTAAAAGCATTCTGCGAATACATGCCTTGAATGGTATTAGATTGGCTCTTGTATCTTCTGAAGATGCCAATTACTGATGCTTTCCATGCTTGCTTGGCTTTCCTTTCTTCACTCTTCAGTTTCACAGATATGACAGAGACATTTCAAACCTACAATCAAAAGTAATCTGAACTGTGAACTGCACAACAATAAAGAAATCATCAACATCTTGTAAATAAGAGCAGTAGTATTAACTGCACAGGGTTGTCCAATATTGTGCCTTTTTTCTGTTGGGCAACTATTTAGAAAAACTATTCACACGGAACAGTGAGCATGTATTAAAAAGCCTCTGCTAAATCACACAAATGAGTCAGTCCAATGTACCACTTGTGACTCACAGATGATCTGCAGTGGCAACAAATAAGCCCTGTTGAAGATGCTGCCTTACAGACGAAATACAACTCTGAATTTCTAGTTGCTAATGATGACCCATCTCTTCTTGCTCTAATTACTGGAGGCATTAAGTCTGTTGCATTAGCTGAAGCATGTACTTGGGTCAAGACAGACAACTAAACCAAATGATCCCAACAGATTTAATAATCTCTGACAGTTCTCTTGCCTTCTTAAACTGTTGTCCCATTTCTCCCCATTAGTGGATTAAGTGACTGTGCAAAATGAGTAATTGTAGCTTGAATCCCCTATAACATTTATGCTTGACAGTCGTTAGTACTGTTCAGCCTCCATTCAGAGGATAGCAGCATAACATAATCAGGCTTTTTGGGGGCAAAAGTTCTGGGAATTTATTTGGGTTTTTTTTTTCCACTTTGTCTTTGAACAAGTTCATATGAGTAAAGGGGATACTTCAATGACAAAAGCCTGGGATGGTCTACAGGGAAAAGAAAGTCCTGCTAATTCACTGTGACAGCACCAGAATCATATATGGGTGCCAAATTGAAATGCTTCTCCACTCATTCCCTCTCGTTACCAATCAATACTTGGCAGGCTCAGAAATGCTCCAAATGCCTATGCTGCTTGTTCTCACTGCCACACGTTCTCACATTAGCCTTGGGCCTGCACTTCATAGCATGCAAGTTTAAGGTTTATATCCTTTCCAAACTAAGTCCAGCACTGGATCAGGTCCAGTGGTTTATAAAACCTGGTATCTTTCCTCCATTCGTGGTCATACCAGACACGTTAGAAAAAGGCAGATAGCTTTTGCTAGAAATGAGCTCTCTTAACCTGGAAGAGGTTTGAAACCCAAACTTATTTATAACCTGAGTCTTTTCAGGCTGCAGTGTAGTATTTCCAAAGAAAGTGATCACTCCAGGATCACCAACTGAGGATGTGGGAAATTCTGAAAAAGCCTGAGATTATAATGCTGCTACCCACCACCGACCAGCCTCAATTAGGAAATTCATCAGAATCCAGTCAATTTTGCAGCTGCTGTTAAGCATCAAGCCACTGGGCAGCAAACATAAATCATACAGCAGTGCTTCTAGTATTGCCAACATCACTGGGACCCAGTGTGGTGATGTGTTCAGGGTCTGGAAATTTCCACGTTGAAAATGGTCAGCTCAGAAGATGGGAGGAGAGGCAGGAAGCTGAGAGCCCTGTATGCATCTGCTCTGAGGCTTCCAGGAGAGTTTTCTCAGATTTTGGGCAGGAAAACTGGCATTTTGCATTCTGAATCCACATACTGTCCTCTGTAAGTTCACTGAAATAGTGTAAGTTCAGTGCATCATAATTTAAACATAAAATATTGCACTAGACCATTTCCAAGCATTTTTAAGGGTATTTTTCCTCCATGTTTTATCCATCACTAAACTACAACTGTTTCTGCTGTTTCAATCAGGATGTCGCACCATCTTGAAAACCTACCTGCAGCCAACATCCACAAAAATGAGAGCCTTCCAGCACTTTTATTTATATGCTTAGGTAAATGGCCTGCATGCCAAAAATGAAATACTTGATACCACTGATTTAAACACATGGTTAGAAAAACAGCATCTGGAAAAAACATGTTTGGCAAAGCACAGTGCAACTGGGAAAACTTTTAGCACTAGAAGTCTTTTCAGGTGAAAAAAAGCTGCCTCACTTTTGATCTCAGCATAGGTTTGCTGTTTCTTTTCAGGTGTCAAGAAAAGGATTTTAAATCTAGAGGCACAGTAACTTGGGACAGACAGAGCAAGCCTAAGATTTAGAAGAGCCAAACCAAGAAGCATGCTTGCAATGATGCTCTGTCAACAAGAGGGGCTGAATGAGACTCGATCACTGCATTTCCAGGAGCTGGTATTTTTTTTTCCTGACTGCTCTCAGAACACAGTGTTAGCTTGTATTACTTTTACACTTTGCTATTGTGTCCAATATGACCCAATTCAGAACTTATTGCTTGAGTCCACGGCAGTTTGAAGCAAATTGAGTAAATTACCAGTGCTATGTGAGAATAGTCACTCCAACACAAACTCAGTTGGGAGAGAGAAGACTCAGACTGGCATCCCTGTTTATGTGCTTCATCCAGTCACTGACTAATAAAAAAGGTACAAGAGTTCACTGGAGCTGGAGCGAGAAAATAAGTCTCATGTATCACAGGCCAATAACAGTTACATACCCATAACATCTATTGCCTTCTCTTGATCAAAATACAATTACTGCAGAACAAACAGGTCAGCTTGAGCAAGGAAACTGAGAAGGGTCCTCAGGCCCAAAAAAGCCTGGTCCCTAGGAGCTATTTTAGAGTGCTGAAAGAAATACTTGTGTGGGAGGAGAGTAAGATTAAAAAAAAATAAATAGCTAAACCAAACAAAACAACAAAAAAATTCCAATAACATCAACAAAAAAAGCAGCACAAACCCCCCTCCCACCCAAACCAAACAAAAATCCACAAAAAGCCCCCAACAGAGTGAAGACAGCTGACAACCACATTTTGTTTGAACCACATGAAAAGCAGATGTGTTTTTGTACAACCTTGGTTAGCAGTATTGCCAATCTACTACAAAAGCTGTCTGATCAAACTCCTCAGCTTCCCACCCTATGCACAAAGGTCAGAAATACCAAACTTCCCAGGTGATCCCTTAGAGTACATCAGCTTGGACACTGTGTTGTGTCCTGGGGCTAATATGGCACTGCGGAGAGGCTGGAAAAGAGAAGCTGAAGAAGTAATTAGGATTAAAGGAAGATTTTTGCCAATATACCTGCAGAAGGGGCCCAAGAAAAGCACAGGGGAAGGCCCAGACAACATTTTGTGTGGGAAGAAAGCAGGGGAGGAGAGTCACTGTGACTCTGCAATGCATGGGCCCAGAGGGAAACAACTGCCATGAGGGAACATTACCGTGCAATGAGAACACCAGCAGAAGTGAGAAATAACTTGCTTTTTATTAGAAGTATGATGTATGTATCACAAAGCAGACAAAGATAATAAGCAAACTAGTGAGAACAAGCAATCTCTGCAGAGGCTGATTCAGTAAAGACTTTTCAGAGAATTTCTGGACAGATAAGATAATGACCTGCATAGCTACACACTCCAGCTTCATTCACTGGAACATGAGCTAACAGCCTCCAGTCCAAGCCATGTCTGGCTAATACATGTGCTATTCTTTCAGTCTGTAACTTCTGAAAATTTGTCATCCTCAACAGCAGGCAGCAGGAGAAAGCAAGCAAGCAAACAATTTCATTCTTAAGCAAACATTTCCTCCTTCGTCTCAGACTCATAAAACTATACAGCGTCAAGCTAATTCCCATAACCAGCTGCCCAGCCCTTTCCACTTTATTGGCTGTTTGTGCAGTCAGAGCCAAACTGCCAAAGGGAGAGGGTCAATCGTTTGTGCTGCATCTGCTCCAGGCAGTGACAGGCCACGGGACACATATCCAGGGCTAGAACTAGTTAAATGCAGATTAAGGGCACTGAGAACAGGAGTGGGGGAGGAAAAACAATAGTGGAATAAAACCACTGGGAATATGCAGAGCAAGTTGCTTGTCCAGGCTAGTGCATGAGGGAGCATCTCTCTGATCCTTGGGTTTTCATGGAGGGAGGGAAACAGGCAGACGAGCTTCAAATGGAAAACGAGGTGAATAATGCTACCAGTCATCTGGTGGGAGAGGGACAGTTTGGGTCAGGAGGGAAGAATAGCATGCACAGGAGCACAGGATTATTCAGTTTCTGCTACTCCATGAACTGCTCTCTATCAAAGCAAAGGCTGGCAGAGAAAACAATCAAATGGCAGTTTAGAACAGAGCACTGATGCCTATTCCCCACAGTCACTTTTTCCAGATTCTGACAATATTTTCTTTGCCACTGGACAGGGGACAGGAAATGCAGTCAAGCCATTTACTACCTCACTGCCAGGTAATGAAGACAAATGTCCAAATTCTGCCATTCCCTGATGATGTTTTGGCAGGAGCACTGAGGACAGGGACTATGGCCTTGAGCATTTGCATCCCACTTTAAGAAGGGGTGTTCAAGAGACCACTAGAGCTCATGGGAACTCCCCTAGTACATGTTAGTAACACCACCACGGACATTTTGCTATGCTAAACCCCCCAAAGTGTTTCCAGTCTTTCAACATCAATCAGCACAACTGAAGCCAGTAGTAAATTGATTCTCACATTCCACTGGTGCCAGATTTTGTTAGAAATGATTTGTGATAGATATGGTGGAATATATTGATTAGTACTGACAGTCCCAGTTTCCCAGGCGCTTTGTAGCACTGCCTTTCCAAAATGACCTGCTTTCCACCTTGTCAATTTTCTTCTGCAGAGTCCATTAGAAATATCTATTCTATTCTGAGAGCTTCATGTCCCTCCAGAAAACAAAACAAAAGGGTCAGGCAAGTTAAAAAAAAAATCAGTGCAATAAAATAGATTTGTGGTGTTGCAAAAGAACTTCTTTTTATTGAGACATATTGTGTCAGGGGAAGAAAAGGCACAAAATAAGTTACAAAGACATTGGACGAACCATATGAGTCAGAGGCAGTATCAGAGCTGTTACAAATCACCTAAAAGTTGGCTTACTAACATAGGTTAGCCTCTACAAAATTCTTAAAAGATGTATTTAAAATTATTGAAATAATTCTGAAATTAACAGAGAAAGTAAAGACCATAAATACTAACTTTTTACTAAATTCACCTGGGTCTACCCATCATCACCCTCTCTTTGCAGACAGAGATCTGTGGAAAAATATTTAGTATTACAGAATTATTTTAAAAACTCATTAACATGTTGTAAATTAGGAACCTGATATTTACTTTTCATACCTCCAGTGAAGTACAATACATACAGGTAAGGCAGTATGCATAGGAAATACATTAAGAAAACAGAATAGGTAAGTGCAATTATTCTGAATATTTCAACATTTGTTATGGCCCCTCACCTATGGCAAAGAACATCTTAAAAAGATGGATCCAACAGCTGTTCACAGAACATATGAATATATCACCATAAAAGGTCTACTGTGGAAAAGCTTATGCTGCCCTCAGTTGTGACTTCTCAGATGAAGTATTCTACAAACAGACTTTCCAGCAGTACAGCTCTGAGTTAACAACAGCACACAAATACAATAAAAGAAGAGAAAATACTTCTGAAATATATCAACCCTCATTTTAACATGGGAAGGCTTGTAACACTCAGTATTCCATTAATCCAAACTAAATATTCGACAGTACACACATCAACTATATACAACTTCATTTTTGTACTGAATCTGCTCCTCCTGCCCCCATTACCAATTTCCTGTTACTCAGCTCTCAACTGGCCAAGACTATCGATTGTTAGTTCAAATTAAATAGGAATGAGAAAACAATGTAGAAGTCTACAGGATACAGAGACTACACAAAGACTTGTTTCCATGATGATGAAAGGTGGAGCAGCAAAAAAAAGTTTACCCCTTTGGCTGGTCCTCTGGTCAAGAGGAGGCCTAAGTCCTGTCTTCTGAAATCAGCAAGGACGTAAATGCACAGACACAGAGCTGGGCTATAAATGTCTGTTTGTGTCCTTAGGAGTTTCAGTTACTTGACCTAAGACAGGGCTGTAAATGCCAAGAAAAAGACATTACAGTGCTACAACAGGACGAGGAAAAAGGATAAGCCCATGCCAGCACAAGAGAAACTGAGAGACAGCTGAGCAGAAAAAAACACCAAAGGAGAATCAGCCTGAGCAGAGGCTGAGAGCAGACTCAAAAGAAGCTACAGCTCTAAAGGGACTGTGGCTGGTGATGAAACCCACAAGAGAGCAGTGGAACAAGAAACAAAGAGGAGTGAATAAACAGAGCACAACAGAGTGATCCCAGTCTCCTGTGCTGCGTGTTGCCTTGCTGAAGGGACTGAGCATGACAGGCAGCCAAGGAACTGGAGGATGGCATGGGGAGAGAGAGGCAAGACAAGTGTCTGGAGAAGAGCAGCAGCATTTTCCTTAAGTGTTTTCATTATTTTTAATTCCAATACCAAAGCAGCAACAAAAAAATTAGCTGGCAATAAATTAAACTGATTAAAGTCCCCCAACTCAAAACTTACTGCCTATGAAAAGTCATGTCTTCAGCTGACATTAGCATAAAATTAAGGGCTTTCTGTCCCTTTTAAAGGCAAACAATATATACAGAAATGCCACGTTCTAACTGTGTTAACTACGACGCTCCTTGGAAATTTTAAGTCTTTTAAGTAAATTTACAAGGCCTTTGACAAAACCTTTAAAAGAGAAGGATGGCTTGAGGACTTTAAGTCATGGATTCCCACACAAATAAAAAAAGGAAATATTTTGTAGTTTCCCCAAAATCAATTAAATACAAAAGTGACCAAAAAAAAACCCAACAAAAAACCAAAAAATCTCAACATAAGAGGTAGCTTAAAAAATCAAAATATTATTTGATTCAGGAAGCAAAGATAGTGCAATAAAAGTATCCATCCAAAAAATGTATTTCCCATTTCCACATTAGTCAAATTTTAACATGAACAAAATAAAATTCGGGTTGGATTTTGAGAAGTGAAAGGCATCAAATACTAGAAACCAGTATTTTAGAGGCATACTTGAAATCAAGGTATACACAACTCTCATCACAAATCACCTAGCAGTGATTTGCTCTGTAACAATTTTCATCAGCATCTGCAAAACTGATTTTTCCTACAGACTAACAAACATCAGAAATGCCTGTCTCCAAATCAGGCTTCTGTAATTTAAAAGCATTTTGTTTGAAAACAGATGTACCAGATAACGTACCAGATACCTCTCCCAGGATATTTTTAAGTAGATACAACTTTCAATGCTGGCAAAGGATTTCTTACTGCCATACTTCTGCCCTGGCTCCTGACATAGTAGGTATAATATGAGCACCTCAGATGCATTGGTGGGAAGCAGTAACATGCATGATAAAGACAGATTTCCTCTAGAAACCTTTAGTGAATGAGGGCAGCCAAGTATTTAAACAAACTTCATCCTACAATCTTGCTGTATACACCCCTTGGTCCCCCTTTATTCTGTACACATAGCAGAGAATGGCTTGAAAGAAATAATCTCTTCTGGGCCTAATCAGCCCTTGCTGCACGAAGTTTTATCCACCTGCCTTTTTCTTGCTGACACACATGGAGCTATGACAAGGCCGACTTGCAATGAATATGAGCTGTAATAGGGACTTAAAATTCATACATTATTATTTAGCAATGCCTCAAACAGAGTGTGTATTTTATAAAAATCTGCTAGATCCCATGAAGCTCCAGGCAAACTGTTTACTAGCAATGCTAATTTGTAAGATTGATGAATGAACTAACAAATTCCATTATGCAGTTTTTAACCGGGTTTTATCAGTTTTAGAGTAAACTTTGATATTTGCAACTCAGAATCAAACAGGTTCTGCAATTTCTCTGTAATGGCTACATGGTATAAATTCTGAATGTTCTACAAAAAGAACACTTTAATCCTTCATTTAATTTCTTTGGTTTCTCAGAAACAAGAGCTACTAAAGTGAACTGAGTAATGGAAGACAAGCAAACAAAGGTAACTCTCTGTCCCTATAGTTTCAAGGATGCTTGTAAATACCAGTTCTGGCAGGCTTCATGGATAAATTCTAAATGAAGGCAGCTAGAACTAGTTTTGACTATTGCTTTCCAGCAAAAACTGTCTTTGGCACTTACACAATCCAATTCTGTGATGGTACTTTACACATATTCCCATATAAAACTGATTGAGCAAATTAAAGACTACTTTTATAAAACCGGCACTTCAAAATAGAACAAAAAAAATCTGTTACCTATTAGGCAATGCAGGAGCATTTTCCAGAGCAGCAGAAACAGAAAATAGTGCAGTCAAACCAAAATTAAGATGAGAAAGTTCAGTAAATTCAGTCTATCTGGGTAGAAGCTTTACTCAGCTCTGCTATCCTTAAATAACAGTAGCACCTGGAAAATCTGAAGGCTACAACGGACTAGATAAAATTAAAATGCGTTACAATACACAGCATGTAAAAATTATGTATAAATTTGTTCACCCTCCAATTCTACACTTAGATCTGCCAGAGAGGTTTTCTTATGTAGGTGTCTTTTTACCACGTATGTTGCAGTAAGATACAATGAATGAGACTCAAAATACAGCTACACCCTAAGTCTCCTGTTTGGTAAACAGCCGAATATAGACATTTCTGACACAAGCATTGTGTCAGGCCAGACTAACTTCCACCATCAAATGACAGCATTGCTCTTGGGCTTTTTTGACGTCTTTACTGCAAGGCTCACAGTTTGCAGTCACAGATTCAGCTGTGTCAAAGTGCATGTGCCAGAGAAGCTCTCACAGGGTGGGAAAAGGGATCAACAGCACACCAACCTTCAGCTAAAACAAAATACTACTAACCCAATCTGCATTCAGTGATAATTATCTGCTTTCAGCAGGAGTGAGAGTTTTAGCTCAAATGTTCCCTTTAACACACTCCAGGAAAAATTCCTCACTTTCCCCTTTTCCTCAGTAGAAGAAAAACATTCTCTTGCAAACTGCTTTTATATGTTTAGGTGAAATACACTGTACAATGTATGGCTCAGCTGCATTCCCCATGGTTTTGTAAATGATATCCTACTAACCTCACAACATCCACACAGTCTGGAGATGCTGGCATGGATTGCACACTGAGCTGATGAGCATGTGGCTCCCATCCTTAAAGCCTTGACTGTAACTGCAGTGGAAACAAGCTACAACCTGCTGCATGTTAGCTAGGTGTCTCTGGAGAGGTTCTTCACTCAGCATCCTCCCATGAACACAGTCATCTCTCTGGCTCTCCTTTAACACAGAGTTTCTAAGTTTCTGGTATGTCAGGGGCCTCTGAACAGCACTTTCACAATTCCTAAATAAAGAGCACTAGCTTTGTTTGGAGAAATTTAAAAAAAATAAACTTGTCTCATCACTTTTGTATGGTATTCTCTTCAGCCTACCAAAAGAAGCCAGGTAGTAAAATTCTTTTAGATGCTGAAGCATAATTTCACAAGAGGTTGAATGACAAGCACAACAAATAATTCTAACATTCCTGTCCTAAAGGCAAGCCGGCAAATTAAAGCCATAATAACCAGCTATATAACAATCTCAAAAACAGGGCTTTCCAATTTTAATTATTTTGGTGCAATGCCATTTCATAAAGAAGCTGAGTCCAAAAGAAAGGAGGCAGGCCCCATTTTATTTTGATCCAAAGAAATGTTTCATCACTGAAGAGGCAGTGCTGGACACAGTGGACATTAAAAAGGAAATTATGAAACTGATACTCCCAATATGACATCCTGGAACCAATACTAGCTCTGAAGGCAGAAGCTTCAAGTCAAGACAAGGAGCAAGAAGGCAATTATTTCTACCCAACAGCTGCTGTTTTGTGCTTTCACTTACCCTTGCCCTAAGGTGTTTTGGTTGAATCTTCTTTTTTTTTTTTTCACTTCTTCCAGCTCATTCTCCTCCATGCTGCCTCACATGACCTACCCCTCTCTTTACCCCTCTCCTTCACTCTTAGCTGTATTCAGTCATCACTTGTGAGCACCCCAGGTAGGTGAGGTATGTTTGGGACTCTGCTGAGACCTGACTGATCAGCACCATGGGAAAGGCTCTCTTCTCTCTAGCATAATCCCACTGAGTGAGCTACCTGGAAAAAAAAAATCACAGCCAAAATAATCCAGAGAAGAAATTCTATCCTGGGAAAAGTGGTACCTTAGTGTCTACACAACACGAAAATAGCCAACAGTACCTGTTATTCTAGCAAAAAACATGACAGATTATCATACTACACTAAACTATAGCAAGAACCTTGGTCTCAGACTCCCAGCACTACAACATGCAGGAAAGTTATGTATCCAGTGCTGCATCATCCTCTGCTTTCCAGTATCTCCTCGTGGCCAACTTACTACCTAGACACTGAGATACAACTATCTCAATACTGTAAAGCATTACATATCATGGGTAAGAAGAAAAGTGATCCTACAGGTTTCTGTACTGGAAGGCCAGCTCATACTAAGAATGAACAGCCTCAGAAAAGAAATTTAATGCACCTAATGGATTCCAACTTCAGAACACAAAGCTGGAGAGGAAAGTCTGATGCTACATTGCTGAGCTCCTCCTGCAGGAGTTCTCTCCTCTAAACTTTCTGAATTAACTGATATGGGAAAGTAACAATGCAAGATCTAAAATTCCTTTTTAAATATTCCCTTGAAAATTCCAAAGGTGAAAACATGGGAAAGACTTAAGATAAAAAATAGAGCAGCAATTCCTATGCAAAAAAATTGCTAACTTCGTCTTCACTCTTGTTTTTTTCCAATTTTACATATGTATACGAATGATATAAAAGTGCATCAGTGGAGAGGGAAAATTAATTTTTAGTTGAAGATTCACAAAATCTAGCTCAGTTCCTGCAAAGAGTAATCTTCTCCACCGGAACCATTACAGCATCCTACTGCTAATGAAAATTCTATTGAGGGTCTTGTGGCATTACACAGGGTTGCCAGGAGCAGATAATGACAGTTCCTGACTTATTCCACCCAACATCCAAAGAGGGACAGAGGCAACAAACACTGAAAAACAACTGTTGGCTCTGGGCAACATGTTGATACTGCCAGGCTTACTGCTGTTTGCCATCAGCAATAAAAAGTCATTTTCCCAGCTGTCCATAAATTAAAGTGTGAGTAAAAAACTTAAAAATATTTGAACAGATTCAACTTTTCTGACTATTTCTGAGTACCTTATTTGGTGAAATTTTCTTATACAGAGTAAGGCCAAATAAGGCAGAAAGACTACCCAGCTGAGTTTTAAAGTGCCACATCTACAACAACTGTCAATGCAACAATCTACTCAATAGTCTGGGGGGAAAAAACCCAGTGAAGACCATGAGTGAGAATTCCTCCAGTGACACTCATAATACAGGCAAAAATCACAACAGTATCGATAGACTGTCCACAGGGACTGAAGTTCCCAACTTTGCTCACAGTCAACACCTGGATCAAGTTCAATTGGAATGCTGCATGTGTGAAACCGCAGACTCTGGGCTGCCCTCTGCACCAACCAGGGCAGTTGCACTTTGCTCAGCATTACAGCTCCCAGTGAACAAAGTTCAAGCAGCCAGCTGCAAACTTCAGATGCTGTTTACTTTCACTTCTTTGCAGAGTAAAGGAACTTCCCAATTTAACCAGGAAATATTCAGCAGTTTTTTGATATTTTTAGACCCACCTTTTTTAATTCTAAATCTGCAAAAATGGCTTGTGAGCCTGAAAATATATATTGCTGCCATTGTTTGGCACTTTGCTAGGAACTCAAAGTAGGAAGACTAACATTTTACAGAAACCAATCTTAACAAAGAGAAAGCCACAGATTAGAGGATGAAGATGACAATGTCATCAAGAAAACTGAATCTTTGTAAGGCCTCATTTTTGTAATTGGAACATTTCATATGTTCATGTTTCATATTTCAGGATTCCATATCCCTCTAATAATGCACTTACAGAAAGTTCAGTGAAAATAGGAAAGTGAAATTGTTTTCCTTAACAAGGTCAAGTAACCAAGTGCTTGAGAAAGTACTGGTTAAAAAACATCAAATAACCAAAAAAGGTCCAAAGAGATTTGCTTTCTTTTTAAATGAAAACCTTACCTACTCACAAGATTCTTAAATAAACACTACCAGCTTCCTGAAAATAACACCCAAAATATAACAGCACCCCACAGTTCCTCTTACCACTTCAGAGTTAAGCCTTTTCCAGAAATAAAGACCCAGATAGGGCCACAAAAGTGAGCTATACATTCTAACACACCACACACACAGTATGTGATAAATACCTCACCTTTGTTGCACCCAGGAAATGAGATCCATCAGAGAATTTTTTTCACTCCACAGACAAGTTGCTTCAACAGTTAAGTGAGGACAAGGTAAAAGTAGGCAAGGCTGTAAAACAGCCATGCTGAGATGTGGGGAATATGTGGCAAACATATGCACAAGACAGACCAAGAAAAAGCTTTGTGTATGAGAAGAAGGAAAAAAGTCAGTAATGTTCCTTATGTTCACAGGCTTTGTGGCTGCTCTGTGGTGTAGTCCTTCCTTTCAGCCTTCCATTATCACCAAGTTAAAGCCCAGCTCATGACTAACCAGTTGCACCTGTAACTCTGCACAGGTGTGCACAGAGAAACCTTTTGTTCACAGCTGCCTCTCCTCTACTGAATATACAAAAGCTGTTTTAGCAGACAATTTCAGCAATTTGTTCCCATTGGAGTAGCACACAGCACATTCTCTGACCACTTTCACCTTATGGAAAAATACAGTGGCTGTTTCCCAGTTTACCAATTTGTACTGAAACAAAACCCACCACCCTGAAAATAAAATACTAACACACGTGCACTGATGATCTGTCCAAATCTGTCTAAGCCTAGGTTATTTCCTGGGCTTCTGAAATACATCATCCCACTCTTGATGTCTCACCTGGCTTCAAATGCAGTCCATGCACTGTCATTCTGAACCACAAGAATTGGAATGGCTGCCTCGTATGGAGAGCATCAGTGATGTCATCAGTCTGAACAGTACTCAAATCCCTCTCCCAGTAAGGAAAAGTACAGGCACTTGCCCAATTACACTGCCTGGCAAGAAAGGTCCCCAGTACTTCTCATACAGCTGGACTGACTGGGAAAGAGGAGGCATAGAATAGGCCAGTGTTTCTTCTTTCCATTACTTGATCATGTGAGTCTCTTCATCGGCGTCATAGAACTCCTCATCTTCACTTCCACTCCCTGTAGAGCTGTCTTTGTCTCCAGACTAGAAGCAAAAAAGGAAGTCATTAGTTAGACTGAAGCCGCTACATCAACCTCAACATACATGACCATGAACCATTACACTTCTATGGAATGCTGGTAGAGAAAAAGTAAGAAAACACAGGTCAAACCGCTGTATTAAAACTTTGTAAAAGACATTGTGTGAATTCAGATTTAAATTCTTGGTTCTTCAAAGTATCTTTAAAAGACATGGGGTTATAATGGATGGACTTTGTCTACTCCACCAGTACACTAGAGAATTCATGCAGAAATGACTGGCTAGAATGGTTCTGAAGTGGTAATCTACTAAACTTTCTTAAATTTAGTCTAAGGTGCCTACTCTGTGGAGAGCTACTGGAAACATAGTAGCTCATCAGAGCTCAGAAGACACATATTACTTGTTCAGATAAAGCTTCCCTGTCCAGAATTAGCACTTTTCCTTGGGTAGCACAGACATTTTACTGTGCAAGTTGAATTAAAAAGATCCCCCTGCAATACTAAATGAAAGTGTTATAGCAAAGGGAAAAACCATTACCACGCTGTATGTTCAGAAGGTAAAATTCTTATTACAGGCATACCTACTCCAGCCAGAGTCCCTTCCACAACATAATTTATACCACATACCCAAAATAAAGCCAGTTATTACAGCTAATTGATTTTTATTTGGCCAGTGTAGCATTTTTCCATGGAACTGACACAAACGATTCCAGTCAAAAAGGTTCTCCTGCTAGTATAAACTCCATCTAGTTTGATTATTTAGGATTTTTCCCCAGTATGCTTGCATCCATCCTAAGACCTCTGCCTGCCTAGTCATATGCTAAGAACGGTGAGAGAGAGGGTGAAAAATAGAGAAATGGAAATAGTTCTCCTGACTGACAGCACCATGCAAGCAAAATCTGTAGCTTTAGATCTCTCTTCAGAGGAGCTTTGCTACAGCAATGTGTGTTAACTGCAAAGGAATTTCAAGCAGTTTGAGCACTACGACCTGTCAGAAGATGTAAAGGAAATCATGTTAGGCTTTTTTTTTCCCTAGACTTCTAAAACTATTTGAGGAAAGTCAGGCTATCACTGGATGCTGTCCAACTTGAATATCGCATTCATGTATGTTAACAGGAACAAAACCTCCGTTGTGGGCAATCAGAACACATGTTATCTTGAAAATGGTACAAAAGGACAATGGATTCCACAGGGAGAATTCAGGGTATGCCAAATAAATTCTAAATCTTTCTCACAACAGCTTCATAAGACCTCTCATGGCCTTGTCAAATAGGGTTAATGTTTAACAGCTTTCCATTTTATCAGCGCTTTCTTTGTGAGCTTTAAAATAAATCCTTAATGTGTCACAGACATTTCAGATATAACTTCTCTGAAGTTACAGGATTAGTTAAGGCCTGAACCAACGACTTTCTCATTTGGATTCAGTAATTTTAATCCATCTGGGCAAAATGTTCATGAAGAACATTTGGAACAACACCCCCTTTTGTGGGACCTTGTGTTTAGGTTGGAATTTTTAAGAAGCCTACAGAAGCACAAAGATGATTTAAACTTGAGAGGACGGACTGACATAAGCAAACCAATTTGTGGGCATACTAACAGACAATACTTGTCACCTCAAAGGGTAATACCGACTGTAGTGGGTTAAAGAAGAAAATAAAAATGCGACTCCCCACCTCTAAGCTGTAACATTTGCACTGCTTACAAAAATTGCTTTCATTGGTAAACCATCTGCACAATTAAGATGTAATAATAATGTAATTACCAAAATAACAACTGATGGAAACATATATGATGGATTTGTGTAGTCAGCAAGAATGTGGTGCCATAACAAATTATCCAGTATGGTTGAAAATGTTTATAAATTAAGCATGTAAAGTAGCTAAAGTATAAAATAAATTGTTACAGGGCTGCCTCTTTCAGCCTTTCTTCAAGAGTGCTTTTGTCACTAAACTGTGCTGTCCTATCAAGAACTATTAAAGCTAAACCTGGTAAACAAGGCAACATACTGAAGCTTCTGATAAGAAGCAAATGTCCCTATTCTACAAGTATGTGATTTCTATGAAAATAAGTATGACTACCTGTGAATCTTAGAGTGTTCGACCAAGTATTCAAATGAAAGTAAATGTGTTAAAAGGACCCTGTTTCCCTTCAAATCCTCTGACTACTTATTCTATTTATTTAAGTCCCTTGATACCTGAAGTTTTGGGACCAGGATTTAAACTTTACCCAAATTCAAACACCCACTCCCAGCTCTCTAGCTACTTCTTTCTAATCCCACTTCATTCACAAAGAAATAATCATATAAAAAAGCCTCCACATGACTGGAAGATGCAGACACCTAGAGAGGTGTCCAGGAGTTTAACAAAATAGTGATCTGAAAAACACAATTCAAGGAAATCTCATTGAAAAAACATCCTGCAGCCCCATTTACTTATGCTTATACCTGGGAGTTTTCAGTGAGTTAGTTCCAATGTTTTCAATGAATCTCATTTCCCAGAGTCAATACTGGGAGAAACAGCAGAGGTTAGTCTGGCTTTAACCCATTCAGAGCCTGTCTAGGACAGACCTTGTAACTGGCACTGCAGAACAGCGGGGGCAAGCCAGAAGCAGTGTGCTGCCTTTGAGAGCAGCCCTTCACAAACAGGCTTCTGGTTTTGTTAACATCTAAGGCTTCTCAAGCTTCAGTGTCCAGCTCTGGCTGAAGCACACTGCAACAATCAGTTTTAGAGACGCACAGACAGCACTTTATCCCAAAGGGAAATGTTGTAAGCTTGTGACCTTGAAGGGATGAATTAATCCAGCTATATTTCAGCCTGCATTTCCAGAAAACATTTCAGATGTGATGCTAGGGTTGCTACACTGTCTTCTCCTTGGGGCCTATCCTCCACAGGCCAAGAATCACTATCCCAATCTATTTAGAGTGGCAGATTCAAGCTGACAGCCGAAATAAACACAACAGAAAAGTACTAGGAAAAGAATTAGTATACCTGTGAACCATCTAGGGCTTGCAATGACATGGCTTCGTCACCCAGCCTCCAGTAGGAGCACACCTGCAGGTCCGAAATAGTTTCTAGCAAAGGGCTGTTTAAGGTCTCAGGCAACAATAAGCTTAAGAGCCCAGACAACAGACCAGTTGCTCCAAACACAATGTAAGGCAGAGACCACTGTACAGATTTCTGTGAAAAAAAAACACAACAAAGACAGAATTAGGTTCAGATTGGTTCCTTGTAGTTCATGTTGCATATTAAAAGACCTAGTCTTTAAAACCATTCCCTATGGCAATGTTTGTGCTCCTATTTACCACAGAAGTCACCAATCCTTCTGCTGTGGGTTTTTTTTGTTGGTTGGGTTTTTTACCAGTACTGTCAATTGAATCTTGTCAATACTATTAGAACCCTACAGATTTTGTCATGAACTTTAAAAGAAGCGTCTGCTGAATTTGAACTCAATTCTTGCCTCTAGCATACATACTTTTTAACAAATGCAACATCCCTTGTAGCAGGGAATAGACACCCCAGAAACACAGACATGCTGCTTGGAGATCTCTTGAGATCATCTAGGCCAAACACCTACTCTAAGCACAATTACAGTCTCAATTAGATTAGGTCAATCACTGCTAATTATTGAAAAGACTCCAAGGATGGGGATTTCCCCTCCAAGTAGATTGTTCCCGGCTGCATTAAGCCTCTCAAAACCATTATTTTACAAATTTCCTATCTAACCTCTGAGCCAAAACTTGTTACTAACATATGCTAACAATGTGGGATAGTGTCAAGAGCCTTCCCTGCTCTCCTCCCTTTCCTCATCCATATTGCATTCCATGATGAAATGGCTGACTATCAAATCAAGTTGGCTGAGAAGGAACTGTCTTTAATAAATCCATGTTTACTGATCCTGATTACCTTTCCTGCCTTCACATGCTTATAGACAGACTCTGGGAGGTCTGGGAGGTCTCAATCCTCCCACAGACTGAGTTAGAGGTACTCAGCCTGTAATACCTCGGTTCCACTTTCTGTAACTGAGGACACACACAGGATTAGCTTTTTTCCTCCCACACCTACCAGAGATCCTTCACTACAATAGTGGTTTATCACAGATGATAAACACTTGCTTCACTATCACAACCATTCTTATGGAATCTTACCCCATGGAATGGAATGCTTTCAGTTGTAAGTGTTCTTGAACCTATTGCTCCTCCTACTGTTTGCTGGTCTTTTGCTCCCTCAGCTGCGCTGTCAGGCAGAGCATTGGAGTCAAGCTTTCTCTCTCACGACTGAAGCACAAGTATTTCAGCTTATTCCATGTCACCCACCAATGGGATGCCCATCCCATTCATCAACAGCATTTGCACTGAATTTCCTTTAGCTGACAGAATCCCTACTTCTGCTCCTTGCTAGTTTTAGCTTCAACTGAGTTTTGGCACTCCTGGCATCACCTGTGACAGCCCAAGCAGTGTTTATACTCCTCTGATATCTGTCCCTATTTTCACAGTAAAGAATGCTTATTTTAAAAAAATGGAAAGAGTTTAGCTGTTTCTTTCAAAAAATCACATATTAGAGAGGAATTCTATTCTCAATTGAGAAAAATAACAGGCTGTGATCAAATAAATTACCAACATTTCATCTCTTATCTCGACAGTTAATTTCTCCTATATTTACTATTATGAGATCTCCAGACAAAAGGCACTGAAAATGCGTAAAAATACTGGAAGAAATTATGAAACACAAAAATAATTGATTATTTTCCCAAATTAGGGTTCATTTGTTATTTAACCAGAACTGCTTTCATTTTCATGGAACCCCTTCAAACGTTATGATCCAAGATTTGTGTCTCATGCAGTATCAAATCTCTGGCAGGCACAATATAATGGATGCCCCAACTGCTACATAAAAGCTGCCTGTTAAATCCACCTGGTGGACTGGCAGCAGTCTTGGCTTTGCCTATTGCTCCCAGAGGAGCTCACACTCTCACCTGCCCAGTGCTTCATTCTGCAGATTAAAAGGCTCCCTGTGCTCACCTGCTCTTTTGCTAACCTTCTGCCTCACATGTAAAATGGCAAATGGAAGAGAGGAAAATAACCTGAGATGAAATCTGTCACATTAAAGGAATTGTCACTGGGCCTCAACAAACAGCTGGGAAAAACTGGCACACTTTTTACCTGCATACACCTAACACTCTAAGCACAGGAAAATAAAGGTATCATCCCCATGTTTTATTCTTCTGAATCTTTCTTTGACTTGCTGGTGTATCAGACCTCCACATCACCTTCATTTACTGCAAGACAGACTGCTTTGCTGATATTTATAATCCATGGATATTTAATGAAGTGCACTGACAGTAAAACAAACTTTTTTCTCAAAAATATGAATTACTGAGCCCATATGCCTAATTTTGATGCAGTAGTTCTCTTAACCACATGGGTCTTTTGCTATTGCTTGTGCAGGGTTTAAAATTTGGTATCAACATCTTGGTGATTTGAAATTATTATATTTTAAGGTCTACTAGATAAGTCACAAAATTCTTACAGAGCTAAAATACCTTCTGAATTAAACAATGCTGTGGTTTTGTCTAATCACACAGGCAATACTGCAATGGCTTTGGCCTACCATGATAGTGTTAAGATAGGCAATTTATGTATCTTAATTTATATATGAAATTTATCCCAAACCTTCCCATCTCTGTAAGCCTTTGATACACCAGAGCCACAAAACAAAAATACGTAACAGAAGTTCACACAAACCAATGAAGGAACAAAAGGCGCAATGATTCCACCAACACGGGAAAACATGGAGCAGGCACCCATTCCAACATTCCTATGGAAAAAAACAAACATAATTAATCTTTGGAAAAGTGTTATTGAGCAAGGAAAAAGACTCCTCAGTCATGACTCTGAGCACATTAACTGGCAAAGAAATGTAACTCAAAGCATCCCAAGACAGGAATGAAACATGTTTTTGTGATTAAAATGAAGCAAAAATCCCCTTTATATTCAGAATTTTTATACACACACATAGGCAAAACAAGTGTGATTCCAGTTCATGCATCTTGCCTCTGTCTGAAACTCTGGCCAAATTCATTTATTCAACTCCTACTTATCATCAGATGTACCCACTCGTGAAAAACACCACAGTATAGTTTCACTGGTGGCTGACCATCATATGCACCCACATGGCAGAAGTTCTGTCTGCAAAAGCAGCACTTGGGGGTTTTGCCCCTAGTGAGTGAAACCTTACTGTTGCTCACACATAGTCTGTGAAGCATCAAGTTACTTTTACAAAGCTTATTCACCAGCCATCTTCAGTGTTCCTGGTTAAGCATGTATGATAATAGAGTCGTCTGGTTTTATAAAGCACTCATTAAAAGAAATACTAGCAGTGCTATAGTTATCCTCATTAGTAGAAAGGGAGTTGAAAGCAGGCCAAGTAGCCAAAGGTTTATTTTACTGTAACATAAAGATGTGGTTAGTCTGAAATGAACACTGCAAATTTGATGGAAGAGGGAGTAAGAAGATGATAAGGGAAGAAATTTCAGATGTAAAACTACATCTAATCATGTAAATAAAAACGTCAAATAAAAAACTACAGTTAATTTAAAAAAAAAAAAAAAAAGAGAAATAAAAATGATCATGTAAGAGAACCAGAAAAATGAAGACTCAAAATTAACTTGTGTTACCTGATGACTGTGGGATAAAGTTCTGATGTGTAGATGTAGACAATGTTAAAAGCAGCACTGATTGTCAGTTTTCCCAGCAAAGACAGAGAGCGACTGTTCACTACTGCAAACACTCCAGTATCTGAGAGAGAAAATGTGACTATTGTAAGGCTTTGGGCATGCCAATACACCTCTAATCATTTCAATCACACAATAGTATGGTATGAAAAGGAATCTAGTGAAGAATCTAAAAGCTGAAGCTACAACACAGCATTTTTGGTCTACTACTAATTAAGTACTAAGTTAGTTCTATCAGAAAGTTGAAGAAGAGTATAACAGATACATTTTCCAAAAGTGAGCACTTTTTTTATTAGCAAGAGTCCCATTCATTGTCATTTCTATAGTATGATAGTATTCTTCTAACATTATTGCTTTGAAAGGAAGATGCTGTAAAGAATCATAGATTTCCCATCCAGCTTAGTTTGTCAGAACAGCCAGTGCTTATTTGCTTTTAACAGGCAAATCAGAGCTCATGCCCAGTGAAGACAGGTGCTTCCTTCTGGCCAGTGAGCCCTTTCACTTCCCAAGGCACTTCACCCTTGCCTGACTCAGGCATTTCAGTACACAGCTGTTTCCTGGGTCTCACAGTTCTGTCCTTTCTTTCCACATTTTATGTTTGGAATGATATGCAAAAAATACTTGATGACTGGTTCCAGCCAAACCAGAGTATTTCCAAGTGTCCATGCCCTAGCACCTGGAATAATTCTGAAAACTTGAGTTGCACTCTTTTAAAAAAGCTTTACCTATTAGACCCATTGCCATCTAGAGCAAATTCTGTACTCTGTCATAGATGTTTAATTTCTTGAATCACTCTTCAAGTGTTTGAAACATTCTCTCACTTTATGAAAGGTAAATATACATCCAGAGATCTTACCAGCAAGGTGAATTTATCTATCTGGTTTTAAAAAGAAAATCGCTATGCATCCTGAAAAATTAACAAGTGCACCTTTACACAAAACATGTTTAATTTCACATTTCTTAAAGACTCCCCAGGTCAGAAGTTTATCAGAATGTTCTCTAAGCTGTAAGTTATGTGGCCACATTACTATTACCACAACCACACTACTCTTGAACATTACACAGCAGTGTGGGAAAGATAGACACTTGCTCCATCACCCAGTTCTTCAGATCTTCTCACACTGATCTTCCACTTGGAGAGATACATCTGAGCTGCATGGGTACTACTTACACTAACCTATCATCTAGCTATTGGAGATACCACAAGAAATATTATTCATTTGGATTATGTCAAAAACACTGGAAAACAGCAGTGAACAAAAGTAAAGGGCAGAATCCAAAGACAAAAATTCAAATTCAAACCTTACTAACAAGTTTTCTCTAAGGTTTAGGGAGGTTATTGCTTATTCTTTTATTGAGTTGGCTTCTCTGGGTTCAAAAATTGAGACTCACATGTGGTATGAGCCTAATCTTCTAGCTGCCATCAAATTGTTATGCTGTAGGATGCTGCTTTTACCAATTCTTACCACATACTCCAGAAACAAAAGAATACTTACCTCTCTTCTTAGGCAGAAACATGACAATAAGACAAGCCAATCCTCCCAGGAACAGAAATGCACTCAACGTTCGCTTCCGACCAAACCTGATACGCAAAGATAACAAAGGTTTATATTCTGCATTGGGTTTGTGTGCTGCAAAGTAATGAATCCTCTGAATTCACACTGACTCTTTATTTGCAGTTGGGAATTCTGAATACCATCTTCCACCAATGCTTCCTCTCACACCGTTTTTAAAACAAGCTTGTGCTGCACACTTAGCACAATGAGCACCAACTTTATACAGCAGCTGACAATTTCTAGGATTCGGGGTTGCTTCCTGCCGTGCGTGACATTTGTAAACCTCCTCAGGAGACTGGGAGGAAGATCTACAAAAACTGAGAGACGTGGTCCAGAGTATCATAGTTCAGGAAAAGGCTGAATATCTGCTCTGCTCACACAGCAGCTCACAGAGGTACCGGTATTGCAGGAGACCACAGGACAGCCGCAGCAGGGTGGAGTCGGGATAGCTCTGTCCCAGCAGGGAAGAGGGGATCACGGGGCAGAGGTGGGAAGGACGCTATCTAGTGTTAGCCTGCAGGCAGCGCAGCCTCCTCCGAGTTACATCGACCCCACCTGAGCCAGAGGGACGGCTCACTATTAGGTGAGCGACTAAAAACAAGTTAAACTGCTATTTGAAGTAGAGATAAATCAATGGCACTTTCACACTGAAGTGGGAAGCCCCACACAACAGAAAAGGTAGGAGATGCGATACACAGAAAACCTATCTTTGAGAAAAGTTATGACGAAAACCCTGAGTGGCTTAATAAATTCCACACTTACCATTTTTGGTTAATCAAGTAAATACAGATTGGGTATGCTGGGATTTCTATCAAGCCTGACAGGGCTAAATTGGCATAAATACTTCCCCCTAAGTCACCCACATTAAGGGTAAGACCATAGTAAACCAAGCTGCACACAAACCTGTGAAAGACAAGAGAAAAAAAAGTTAAATCAGAGCTCACACTTTGCCTGCAAAATCGAAGCACTGGTCTGGCAGAATACACTATAAACTATATTTAGTGTTTCAGCAGATAGGTCTAAAATGTTTTTCAGAAAGTGTAGGATGCCTTCTAGGCGAACAAACCTTTTTGTCTCAGCAAATTCCTGACTTACTACTGAGTGAAACTTAAGACTACACTTACGAACAATGTGCATAAGCCAGTATAAAGTTAGAAAACAATCACAACTGTATTATTTAACTTCAGAAATGTCTTTGTCCCTTTTTTAAAATCAGGTTACAATTGTGTGTAAACCAAATTTCTCAAGCAGTTTAAACAATACTTCAACCTTCTTTTAATTTCTATACCCTGGTCCAGTTTTATTCATTCATTCTCCAACTCTGTTTAACTTTTCTTTTGTAACCCTAATGTCATGTTAACCCCTGTAAAGGGAGTTGTCTTTACAGAAAGGAAAGAATCTAGTCATTAATTCATTCTGCAACAAATCAGCAATTATCATTTAAGGAACAGAACAATCAACTATTTATCCTGCAGTAAGCACTTGGAAAAGCAAAAGAAAAACAGCTCAATGGTGTATGCTGACAAAACCATTGTTTTTATTCTTAATTGATACATCTTTCCCAAATATATGCATTATAAAAGCAACTGTAGGAGCAGTAATGCCCAAGGACCTGCATACCATGTCACACAAGGTTTTTTTAAAGTAGAAGCAAAAGACCTCACGGCTAGCAAGATATCTGAAAAAACCGAGGCACTTTTGGAGTTAAATTTCTGCTAGTGACTAGAGAGACCATCACAGGCTCCTGCTCCTCACTACAGCAACAGCCAGCACTTTCTCTTAAAGAACTGTTGCCTATGATGTCTACTCATTAGACAAGGTAGGCCACCCACCTGCTAATGGGCTCCTCATACACAAAACAAGGAATAACCCATGTGAAGAGACATTGACAGCTCTGAGCCTAAGAGGAGGACACCGTGACTCATCTCAGCAGCCGTGTGGGTCAGAACAGAAGGGGTAGTTCTAAACTGTTTTGAGACTCAAAACACAAGATAGAAATGCAGAGATAAAACACCTCAGAACTGGACTGTAAAAATGGCTTTGTGCTAGAAATGCACTAAGGAAAGACTGTAATAGATACTTAAATACTACAAAGGATCCTTTTCAGGTACAGTGTCTCTAACAATCTGTAGGACAATTCTCAGCACCGTATTCTCTCAAAGATTTAAAGAGGTCACAGTAGCACAGGTGGGCCTACAAAGTATTTCCAGTACCAGGTGAACATCATGATCAAGGTGCGTCCCAGGAGAATCCTGTATCGGAACAGGTCCAGAAAGCTGCCGGCCTCTCTGGAGCTCCTCTCAGCTGGGAGCTTTAATGAAAAAGTGCATTTCTGCTTGCGGTTCCTCTTTGCAATGAGGTAGAGGGCGTCTTCTGCCTCGTTCAGACGGCCCTGGGAATAGAGCCAGCGGGGGGACTCAGGAATGAAGCTGAAACACACACACACAGACACCTTTAGGGATTCTCTTCTCTGTGACGCCGGACTTGTCAAAAGGAATAAGGTTGAAATGCACTTCAGTATAATCAAGAGTTTTCAAACAACCCTTCAGATATAAAATTCACTTATCGAAAATCAAAACAGAAACACAGCATGTTGAAAGGAAATGTAAGCCATACATAATTTAGATACCAAGAAATTACACTAAGTGTATACATATATACATACAAAGAACAAACAACATTACAAGTTACAGTATGGTTAAGATCTGGTCTTTGGGGAATTCAGAATTAAGGAGGCACACATTAATGCAAGTAACACAGGATGCTTTTCTAAGACCCACTAGTTCCATTTCTCATTTTCCACAAGACCAACTTCCACTTCCCATTTTTCAGCTTTTTGCCAAATTCTCTCCTGCAGATACGAAGGCAGAAACTGTGCAAAGGTCATGCTCCTCACGTGCACTGTTCACCTGACAGATCTATAACTCCAATATTATCTACTACATAAATCTATTATTTTCAGGCTTGCAGGACTAATTTAAACTTTAACCTTTTGCCAGAAGCTTTTTAGGATTTTTGCCTCAGACCAAAAATTTTGTTTTTCCTCTGAGTTTAAAAGAATGTGATTCTGTGTTGTCACAAAAAAAAAAAAAAAAAAAAAAAAAAAAAAAGCTTAGAAAGGAACATATTTTGTATCCTAGGATAAAAATCTGATAGTATTTACTACATTGAGTAATTTTTAAGCAATGTGGCAGGGAGGCAGTGTGAAATTTGGAATTAAAACTCCTTTTCTTACAGGAAAGATAGGCTTCTGAGCACAGCTCTGAAGGGACAAGCATAACTCACTTTAAAAAGTTGTACCTATCTATCTGAAAGCTATTATTTTTCCCAAGGGTCCCTATCACCACAAGGTTTTGAAATGAACAGCCTCAAAGACCCTTCCCTGAGTTCTGATGCTTCCTTTGAAAGAGTGCGTGGATTATTTGAGGTGCAGAAGCTTTATTGAATGAGTTACTGAGGTGAAATAGACGTTGGAAAGGCAAAGTCCTCTAGTTTAAACAGCAGCTAAAGTAATTTCACTTTTTTAGTTACTGAGATTTAGAGGTCAGAGAGCATATAAGAAAATACCACCACACTGCATCACAGAGCTTTCAGTGCTGAAATTCACAAACCCCCAGCCACCTCCAAAAAGATCACATTTGAAAAATTAAAGGAAGCTACCCATTTTTTCTTTTGCATGTCACTTTTAAGACAGGACAGGCAAGCAATTTTGATACTGTTCCTTCTGTGTAAACACAAGAGAAGCATCATTACATGAATATGAAACTATTCCTCTATCTTTTAACATGAATTTATAGTGCCTGGTAGCACACCAGTTTAGGTCATCTACACACATCAGCTGAAGAACAGAATTTGCTTCTCCACCACCTTAGAAACTGTTCCCATCTACAGTAATCTGCACACACAGCACAATGTAGACTTACTGGCTCAGTAGTTTAGGTACTCAGTTTGTTGGACTTTTAAAAATCTTTCTTTATGAAAGAAAAACAACTTACAGAGAGAGGAAAAAGACGGTTGCTCCTTCCAAATTAACTACAACAGCCAGAGTCCTCCAGGAGCGAATGAAATACCCTAATAAAGCATACTGGGCAATTCCCACAGCAAAGAACAAGCCACCAATAGAACCTAACACACAGTTAAAAACAAAACAAAACAAAACAAAACATTATTACTTCTGTAAGAAACATTAGTAAATCTCAGCAAATAGGATCAGACTAACTAACTAGTTAGAACTAACTCTTCATTAACAAAAATTTTACTCAGCAAATCAGGCAGAAACACAGCTTTGACCAAAGAACATGCTGCCCTTCATTCATGCAGAGCAGAAGTATTAAATCTAATTGCAAAGATTAATAAAAGCCCCAAAAGCACTCTTCTACATCCTCCACACCCAACAAAGCCCTGTGAATAATGAAGTCTTCCAATTTCAAAAATAAGTATGTGTACATATGCAGCATAAGTATGCACCTTTCTATGTGTAAAAATAAATACTACAAAACATTGAAAAATTGGCAGTTTCAGGTATATGTAGTGTTCATTTGTAGCTCCTTTGATCTGTAAGACACCCTATTCCAAAACAGTCTCAGCCTGGCAATTCTTCAGCTTTTTAAGTCAGGCCCCAGAGCTGTAGCAGTACAGGTTACACAGATTTCTGAGGGATAGGTCCAACACCAGCAATCAGGACAGTTAGGGGTGTTTGTATCATCTAAATTCTAAAGATAATTACTACATGGAACGACTTTTTTTAGCAACTTTCTTTTTAAGAACTGCCAGGAAGGAAAGAATTAATATTTAGCATACAAACACTTGGCTCTGTTTAGCAGAGTCCAACATTCTGATTAATAGAGCTCACTTGTGACAAACCTTGGGATGAGTATTAGCTGGTAACATTTATGGGAGCTGTTTCAGCTGTATCTTTGTCAACTTGAGTGATGCAGAGACCTGAATGGCCCCAAGTAATCTACCCTGCTTGTCCAAGGTTCTTATTAAATAAGCGGAGTTCAAAGACTGTGATCACAGATATGCTCAAGTGGAGCTAAATTTGCAACTGCTTTGTGTGCCTCAAGTGGTGTGTGAGATTGAAATCTATGAATTCTGACAATAAAGGCAGTTTACCTGCTAATGCCCAGTAGGCTGTACCCACACACTCATTCAGCAGAACAAAGGCTACCAGTGACATCCCACCATTCATCATCCCCACCAAGAATCGGGAAACGGCAAAGAATTCATACGAGGGTGAGAATCCGTTTGCAATGGCAAACAAGATGTCAAGTGCAAAACCTGGAAAATAAGCCAAGAAGTTTCATTTTAGAAGGGTACCTAAAGAAACAGAAGCGTCTACTGGTATCTTTACTTGATGCCCACTGGCATCTGTCCTAAGACATCACAGTCAACACCACAACCACATATTTGGAAAGAAATTTAAATACCTAGAGTCAGTATCAAAAAGGAGGGGACACAGAAGCAGTGTTTTTTTCATACTCAGTCTGCAGTTTGAACTTTTAAATTCAGTTCATAGCAGACAATTTTTTTTAGACACTCAGAAGCATTGTCTGACTCCTGTTAAAGACAGCTTTATATTTATCCCTGATACAGAAACCACAGGTTGAATATATGACCAAACATCTCTCCTCATATTTAGAGAGCAGTGTATAGAAACCAGAGAAGAGAAATGTCACCAGGGGACAATACATGGTGGGTTTGCATGCAGAGCAGGCCCACCTTTATGTGCTTTGAATGAGTGCTGTTCCTTAAAAGAAAAACAAAAAAGCATAAAGCATTTCTTTAAACTCTACATGTTCTTCCATTGACACACAACTTTATACATACACAAAACATGCAGTTTCAAATGTTGTTTGATCCAGGAACAGTTACAAAGCTTATGAGCTTCAAAACAGTATGAGGATCACAAATACACAAAAATTAAATCATGCAGACAGGGGATAAAAGGTGCAACGAATTCCTAACAGATTATACAGGTAAGAATGCTGTTACAAAACTACTAAAAAAGCTAATTGCAACTTGCAGAGGTCCCATGAGCACAATGCTGCACAAGAGAAAGCCTTTATGGCACGACTCACAAGCCCAGAACACCTTGCAGAAATTCAAGTGAATAATGAAATATTAATACCTCATTCTCAACTTCTATGGCACAAGTATATTGGAATGCCAAAAAAACCAAACAAAATCACAGCACGTGATTTACAGCTGCATATCAAGCTCTCAGCAGAAACTGGGCCGTTGTCACTGATTCTCAGGGACACAACACCTTCATGCCACTGTTTTATTGAGGGGTTACCTGTGAGATAGACTTTCTTCCTCCCGAAGCGATCAGACAGCTGCCCAAAGGAGATGGCTCCAACAAACACACCACTGAAGTAGAAAGAACTGGCAGCACTGACTTTGTACGATGCATTGCCAATTAAAAACCACTGGATGAAGGGAGAGGGGAAAAACAGAAACAACAAACCAGCAAAAAGGCATGTTAATCAGAATCCAAACAGTTCACCAACAGCTAATAGCTGGAGGGGATGTTACACATTTTAAAGAAGATCAAACTCTTCATAAATCTCCTAAGCATCATATTTAGTAAATCACCAGCCCCCACTGCTGTCTCCCAAACTTGCCACAGGATACTAACAATTGCAGTTGTCCCAAACCAAATCCAATTTTTGATTCTGAAATCAAGAACAGGTTCCTTGCAATACACTAATTTTTGCAGCTTTCTCCCACTTTTCCTTTTTCTGTCTTCTTTCACATAAAGCTGTTAACCTAAATAGACTCAGTTCTACCTATTGACATGTGTCACTGCAGCGTATAGAAGACAAATTGTGAAAAAATAGTTGTGGTCTCTGTCCGAAGGTAACTCCTGCACATGCTCCTCTTAATGAACTGTCTTGTCCCTGAGCAATATTCTGGTACCATTACACAAGTTAGTCGGGTTTTCTGCACACACTCGTCTTTTTTACAATGTACTTCGTCATTTCCAGTTCTTTTCAATTCTAAATACAAAGCTGGTCTTGAAATGTTTGATTATTACAGACTTACTGTCTCAAGTTGAACCTGAGAAAATTCTTTGCCCCATAGAAGTGCAGAATAAAAATATGCCATGCTCTCAGTGTTCAAAAGTTATTTCCTTTTGTATTCTAAACACTCCATATCTTCTGTTCTTTTCTTTTTCTATTCCTCTTGCACCTTGAGATAATGTTTCCTTTTAGTGACAACCAACTCTTCTTCCTGTGCTGGTAAGCTGGTGATTATGTCATTATCCCTGCAATAACTCTCTAATCTTCTCTTCATAATCTCCTCTTCCTCTACCAAAATCTCATTAAATATCCTTTCTAGCAAAGCTTATATTATTTCAAAGCTCAGTTATAAACTACCTCATCATGAGAACAGAGCCATGCAATTAAACCTCACAAAGATTAGGATGCTAACAAAACATCATTCATAAGCTCCAAGAAAATAACTTGCTTACTTTCTATATCTGCTTCATTTTGAATTGTTACTTCAACAGGGAGGTGGTTACTGATAATAGTAGGAAATGTGCTCATAAAGTGCCAAGACAGACAAAATTCAACTGAAACCAACCACATGATCATAAATCAGCTTATGAAGCTTCTGCAGACTTTAAAACAATTCTCGGAAAAATACATTTGTAGAATAATTGCATATGAGATTAATTTTATCCTGAAATAACATGGTCAGTTTGTTTTATAACAGCTACAAGAATCATGCAATAACTTTTGGTATAAAAATTTAAAAAGCTGCCAACATGAAAATTGTTGACATCAGATGCTTTCTGAATCATTCAGGGATTAAGGGATAACTTGGTTGCAAAATTTGTTCTCAAAATTTATCTCAATGTCTAAGCCATTTAGAAAGATCAAGGCTTTTCTCTTACACATAAAAATATTTTACATATATGCTTATTCCCAAATCAAGCTTTTTACATCAGAATATTTTTCAGAGTAAATTTGTAATGGTCATGTTATCAGCGATGCCACAAGGTTAAGCATTGACATACCCTCTTTAATTACGTAGGAAAAAAACTTCTATACAATCAATCATGAATTAGATTAAAAATGAATCAGTGGTGAAATATTCTCCAGATATGTATGTTCTCTCTCAAAATGTTTGTGCTTAGCACATAACCTCCAAATACACCAAATATTCAGCTAACAAATTGATAAAAACTGCATTTCAATAGAGGGAAACAGAAGAGCTAAGAAGATTTTATTCAAATGGTCCTCTACTGAAATATATGCTAAAGAAATAGCAGAATCTACACAAGTTGCCTTGGGGTTGGGGTTTTTTGGTTGGGGAGATTTTTTTTGGTTTTTTATTGCTCAAGCAGGCTTTGTTCTTTACCCGCATTTCTTATTTATGCAACCAAACTGTATAAAGATCTATATAAAATCTATGTCGTATGCTAGGCTCTACAAGCATGTCTGACTTGTCAAGTTTAAGAGAGTAAAAGATTCTTGGGCAAGTAAAAAAAAAACAAAACCAAACCCTAGAGAAAATTCAGAAACCTTACTGTGTTTTAAATAATGCTTAAGAAATCCACTATCCATTAAAATTTTAATTTAAATGGTATCACAAGTACTCATATCCTCTTTACTGCCAGAATAAGAAGCAATGCCTTGTGTACACAATGGCTTGGTACTATTCCAAACCTGGCCATTTTTATTAATATGCTCCTAACCAATAAACTGTTTTACTTTAGGAGTAATTTGGATAGCATTAATACCTCTGGACAATAGCCATGAACTGTCAAGTGGTGCTACACTTGACTCCACAGTTCAGCTCTACACTCAGGCTTGGTAACCAATGCACTCAGGGCTCTTGTAAAGAACAATTTGACATTAACAGATACTGACAGACCCAGGAAGGGCAGGTGTTGCACAAATCAATGCAGAGTCTGGAATCATTCCTGTACAGACTGTGGATAGACTATGAAAGACATCACTTAAAAAACACAGAGGCCGTGCCAGTGAAGCCAAAGCTTGTTTTGGAATAGAATGTGAGAGAGCTGCTTTGTCCACCTGACTCCCCACTGCCCATGTTCTTGTATCTGGAGTTACAAATACTGCAGGAGACACTTCCCCTCCAGCTCCTCCAGGTGCTTGCTAACTGCATGATGGATGCACTACACACACTGCAGCTCAGCAAGGGGATGGCCAGAAAGAGCTCAGAGTCCATAAAGGATTTTGAGCAAATTTGTTAAATGAATGCTGCGATTCAAACGTGGAAACCAGGACACAGGATGCACTATGTAACCTCCACATGGAAAAGGTGGGAAGTTTTGGAGCAGAACATTGGCCAAGAGCTGCATAGCAATATAAAGCTAGCTTTTCTTGCCAGTAAAGACATCAGCACATTACCTGTGCTGTAACTGGAGGTAGCACATTTCATTTACTAATCAAAACATGCATTAGTATGCAGGAAAAAACCAGTGAAAGGAGACCCCCAAAACCATCTCAGTAAGATTTACTACTCACACATGAGGCTGCAAAACACATTTCAGACTTACCTCAGAGACTATGGATGTGAAGCTGCTGCCGAAGTGTATGTGCTTATGCACCTCGCTGCCATTGGCAGTCAGAAGCCATTCCCCAAAAGCTCTCTGCTGGCTCACTGAATGGTTGCCATGGCTCTGATTAGCTGAGAGCCCTTGGAGATCCCAGTCGTAGGGAGGAGTTGCACCCACCAATGCGATGAGGATGGCTTCAGTGGCCACATAGAGCTGGCATGAAAGACAAAAAACATCAGTGATGCTCAGTTTGAATCCAAAAAATGTCTCCTCCACAGCCGGATTGAATCAGTATTAAAAACATTCCTATTTTTATATTTGCCTTCTACCCCTATGAGATGTTATGTATAGCTCCTGTCGACCAAACAGCACACACTGAAGAACCACAGCTTTAACAAAGTGGTTCTTGGACTTTTTATGTGTCAGATGTTTGAGAGAAAAGAAGTTCCCCTTCTGACACCTTTCCTTCAGTCAGACAGCCCCAAACTCCAACTTACAGCAGGTACAGACCATGGATGGAGGGAGAGTTATTAGACACACTATGGAGGAGAAAACCCCTATTCTTTAATGCAAGTATATTACTCTTATATCCTCTCCTTACACTTGTGTTTTGCCCTCCTCTAACTGGGTTTTTGGACTAGATCTCCTCCTCATGGTTTCATATCCAGTCTTTCCCAGTTTTGACAAAATTAATTCTTTGCTCGCTTTCTACCTTCTGTGGAGCTGTTTTACTCTTAGAAGAGACAGAGACAACCATGAGAACACATACATGCATTTTTTATATGCCTACATATTTACAGATACACACAAGGTCTAAATAGTGATCAACAGCTGCTTTTGTTTAGGAAAGAATAAATAAAACTGCTGGAAACCCAGACATTTCAAGCCTGATCTAGAGCTGGCTTGCTGCTTGTTCAGAAGAACATTCATAGGTCACATTACAACTACAGCTCAAAACCCCATGGTTTGAGACCTGTTTGAACATGGAAGTGGCACAAATTCTGCAAGAGAAGATGGATCATAAAGTCTTCAGAGAGACAAAAGGCACCGCTATTAACAACCCCACATACTCTCCAAATAAAACTGCTTTATCTCAAGCCCTCACTGAGGAACTGTAACTCGGCACAGCGGTTCCTGACAAAACAAACCTCTTCCTCATAAAAACCCCTCATTCATGCCCTTCCATTCTTCAAACTCTGTATTGGCACCTCCTGAACAGTCCTTGCTCTGCTCCCAGCATCTCCTCCCCATGTCCTCAGGAAGAACATACCCACAGGAAGCCCCCACAGTTCTCTTGGAAAGCTGTTTCACAAATAATTTACAAAACTGGGAGAACCATGGGTACAGAAAAAGCAGCCTGAGGACCTCTGAATTCTGATGCAGGCAACACCAGATAATACTGCTCTGTTCTGTACAACAGCTGAGCAGCTGGAGTTACACCCAGATCTAAATGAGAATTATTACTAATCTAAAACAGAGCTCCCAGTTAGTACCTGAAAGCAATTTTTCCCATCAGCTCCTCTTTATATTCTACATGGTCAACTGCTACTTCAGCGGCAGGAGGTAGATTAATATTTTTTAAAATAATTCTCTTTCCATTTTCCATTAAAATTATCAAATATTAGAAGAAATTTGGAAAAATACAGTTAACTGTTATTATTTAAGCTAAACAAAAACAGTTAAAGAACAGCTTTAATAAGCTAAAGAACAACTCCTAGATCAACAGCAATGAAAAGTAGAACAACTCATCTGGGAAACAAGGCAATGACTAAGATCACATGGGAGAAGTGGTTTAAAAAAGCTGAGTGGCCATGTTGCTAGGGATGTGTGGATACAGTACTCTCAATAACAGCTTGAAATACTGAGAAATGAGAATTACAGGTCATGATGTGTGGTGCATCCCTCTATTCTGACTCACTCAGAATAGAATTCTGTGTCAGGACTAAGTGATAAAATCCTTGCTTTTGTCTTGTGAAATAAACATATTTTTGAAGTAGATCAAGAAACAAAATCCTCAAGGCGTTTGGTTTCAAGAAGGAAACATCACACTTCATTTTTGCACTAGGTGAAACCAGCTACAGAAAACTGAATAGAAAAACAGGCAATTGCAGGCACATGGACAAACACTACAAGGTTTTTTCAATAAAAAAATCCCCAAGAATCAGCCTTTAGCATCCTAGTGAGGCAGCAACCAAGGATATCACAAAGATAGAAACACTTTCAATTGATCAGTGCAATCAGCAAACCACATGAAGATGGAGATGTGTTTTCATATTATCAAATAGTATTGTTCTATATTCAAGTTCACTGAGTCACTGCTGACAAAAAACTCCTCTTCCTAGTGAGCACCTGCCTTGTATTTTAGGTAAGAGGTACAGTAAACCCTATTAATTTTATTAAGGAAACAAAACAAAGCCCACAACACACCCCCCCAAAATTCACTGACAATTCTGAAGCTCAGAAACATTTTCTAGAAGTGATTTTAAAAACATGATGAAGGAAACTCTAGACTTAATTACAAAATAAAGTTTTCATTTAAGCAAGAGTTGTGTTAATGAAGCTGAAGATTCCTCCCTTAAGAATTCTAAATGCTTGTACTTAACAGTAACATAGTTGTGCAGACTGGTGAACAACATAAAACAGTAACAAATCAAATAGAAATGTTATATAACAACTGTATAAAACGGCTACATTATATGCACAGTGGCAAATAAAGTGCTTCATTTTTCATTTGTTCTATAACCCATGTCAAGTCAAATATATGTCGTTTAGTGTATAGTTCCAGTTCATAAAACATTTTAATTGGCTCTATATGGATGTTAACAGTCCCCTACCAAATTCCCTGCACTGATCTGTATTAATCAAGATGAATACCAAGCACAGGGGGACAAGGCACCAGCTCTCAGTCACTGATGATGAGATGCTCAGAGCTCTGCTAGTTGAGGTTTCTCCTGTTTGTTAATATTCTCTTTAGGTTAAAATTTTATAGTCTGTCTAAATTAGAAGACTGTGGTGTATGGGAATTTATTAAAAGGCAATGCCCTAATAACCTGTAAACTTTCATGTTCCCTGCTAAGTAGCAGGGATTTTAGCTAGCCAGTTAAAGCTATTTCACTCACAGATTTTGAAATTACCTCAAAATTAATATTAATAGAAGTGCCTGCCACATCTTGACCAACTTTCCGGATGTTCGTTTTCATAATAAATTACATTCAAGAAAGATGTAGAACCTCTAATAAGACTAGGAAGGAAGGAGGAGAGTGAACTTAAATTTCATTTGTGCATAGTGAAAATGAACACAAAAATTATTCAAGAAACTCTTTTAGACCTCACGATTTACCCACCGTGAAACACAAATGAAAAAAACAAAAGCAAGACTTCAATTCTAGGAAGAGGAGCTTTCAACCTTTTTTAGTCAGCTTATCAGCAATTCCCACCTAGCCTGGTCATTCTAGACAAGTATCAGCTGATGCGCTCATTGCCCAACAAAATAATGAGTAAGACAGTAACTTCTGACCTTTCAAATACAAAAATACATTAAAACTGCACCCTGAAGAAAGACAGAAATTAACGAAGAACAATGAATGACCTTGCTCTGGTAGAAGGTTTTGACAAAGAGATGGTTACAGTTCAGGATTAGAATAATTTCTTCTGAACCCATGACAGTCAGCTGAAAAGCTGGAGGGCAACCTAATTTTTGAAAATCTGATGATCTCATCTGCTCTAAGTCATCTCCAAAGGGTGATTTGGCTTTAAATTGACATTATTTTTTCTCCTCAATAACTCTTATGTAGAAAAGCCCTACAATATCTTCTGACTTCAAAATTACTATTTGCTGCTGACAACACATTTCTCTATGAAAGTATCCTTCCCTTCCTGGTGGCACAGTAAGAGGGAGAACACCATAGGACAGAAGAAAAAGCTGTTGTTGTTAAAGCAAAGAATCACCATGTGCAGAAGAGCATGGCATCTCGGTTACTTACCAAGCCCAGACCCACTCTGACAGGAAATACTTCCCATGCAGAATGTAACCATTCTTGATTGTTACTTGTGACTTATCAAGGACAGAGTGGACACATATTTTGAAAGAAGGTAGGGTTTCTGCAGAGAAACAGAGAAAACCTACACAGTTCAGAGTTTTTAAGCCTGAAACTGCTGGCCTCCAGAATCCACAGCAAAAAGTCTAAAATCTGTCCAAAACCTTACATAACTTCATTCTAGAAATTCTTTAACATCTACAATGAAGACAAACACTGCACAGTAGACCACGACTCTTAGAGCCTCACCTCCTACAGGTTTGTGGAAAATGCCCCTCTAGGTTCCCCCTCCTGTTCCCAACATCCAAGCACGCACCTCTGAGCTCTGTTTCATGCTCAGTGTAATTCTGGTGGGCAGTGGCAGCAGCAGGGTTTATTGTTCCTGCCCAGCCTGGGTGCCCATGAGTCAGGTGACTGCTGCCATGCTCAGGCAAGGGCTGCTTTACTTTCCACGGGCAAACACCGGCGCCTGAAGAGCAAATATCTTCATTGTACAAGCTTTCTGCAACACCCACCCAAGTGACTCCTGTGTACACACCTGTGCCTGACAGGACCACGGGAACACAGCACCCTCACTCACACGGCAGGTCAACAGGTCTCTGAACAAGAACAATGGAGCTGGAAGTGTTATTTTTCTGCCTTCAAAAACACAGGGCAAAAAGAAAGCTCACAGACTGACAAGTTAGAGAACCAAGGCAATACACATGAATCAAAATTACAAAAAGCACTATTAATACTATCTCTACTTCAATAGGCATATTCTTCAATAGGCATATTCAAGGAAGTCAAACTACATGAATATGCAATCAAGTGCCACAACTCCTCAGTCAAATACTAGCTACATAGTTTCACCAATATCACATGAGAAGTGCCACTCCACTCATCTTATGAGGAAAAGGATTTGGAAAAGAATAAAGCAAAAAAGTGTTGTAAGTTCCTCTTCCAGTTTATGAATACAGTGCAAAGCAGCCCAGGAGTGGACCATCCCAATGGTATTATGGGGTAACATGAAAAAAAGTTAGCAACTGCTGGCAAAAAAAAAAACACACACACAAAAAAAAAAAAAAAAAAAAAAAAAAAAAAAAAAAAAAACCAGGAATTGTGGGCTGACAAGTATCAGGAAGAGTTTAGTCCTGCTTCCACAAACATGATTATTCTTTTGTCTGTGTTTCATGTTTGCCCCTCTTTCTCTCTGTACTTTCCAGCCTGTGTTGGCTATAAACTTATCTGAGTCACAGGCAGTATTTTAAGAGATCAAAGTCCTCACCTTTGCATGACATTCTGGGACACTGCCAAGGAATATTGGGTGAGCATCTTGGTCTCAGAGAGGCAGTTCTGCTAAGACTATAAGAAAAACATATTCTTGGCTAAAGCATTTAACTTATTTACTGATTTAATTTACTGATTACTTCCAAAGTTTTTGTTTAAGTGTCCAGACTAAAAGACAATGCTGACATTTGTATAAAATACTTCCATTTATTTATTCATTCTAAGGACCTGTCTGAGGGTAAGCAATTAGATCTACTTGTGTTTTGTTTATGGGGTTTTTAAAACTGAAAAATATCTTCTGTTTACTACTATTTCAGAGTAGCATGATGCTCCAGAACTGAAAAAAATATGTTTTCCCAGTTTCATTGTGGAACTTATTAAACTACTGATTTTCAGCTTACAGCCTACAGGCCTCAGAATTCCCTGAATTATTTCTTAAAAGTGCTCAGAAAAATAATTAAGAATTACAAAACTGTTCCAGCACTCTTAAATTTACTGTAAAAGGGCATAACCTCTTCAGGAAGAAGTCTGTCAGGGGTCTACAAATTGAAAGACATGAAAGAACTCTGGTATTTATACATTTTTAAGACACCAGTAACTAAACATCACACCACAAAGTTTTGTAACCATACACACAACTCTCTCCATCTTTCTTTATATAAGGATCTCAAAGCCTTTATTGAGCCTTCCAAGGCAAATTCTTAACACCCTTTCACCCTGAGCACACCACAATTAGGAAAATGACCCGGTGAATGAAATGTTTAACCAGGTTAAACTGCAAACTTAGTCAGAGATCATACTGTAAACAGACGAGACCTAGAAAACAGATGTTACTGCTCCAGAGGGACACCAGTCCCACTGGGCTAACACTTGGAAAAAGCAAAAACAAGTTTTGCTTAATGCAAACAATACACAAGAAGCACTACCATAAAGAAGTAGTTATATTAACTACTCCAGTTAAAATAACAAAGACATTTGAGAACATAAAACTTTATCTATGTCAGAAATAAACAGCAACTCTCTCACGCAAGTGAATAACAACTATTCTGAGTTCAATTACACACCTACTAATTCTCTCACTCAAGAGGAAAGGAATTTAGAGCCTCTAAAATGGAGACGTGTCAGTGAGGAGTGCCTTGATATTGCCAGTGGAAAAACACAGGTAATTCATTGCCTACAAAACATGGGAAGTTAGAGACTGCGTGTACACAGGGGCAGGAAAGAAGGAAGGGGAGATAATGTGTCATAATACAAGTATTTTTAACCCATAGTGTTTGCTACCCAGTAGAATTATGCCTGTTAACTCCCCACCTGCTCTTCAAGGGTGCTCAGAGGACAGACAGGCTAGATGGATTGCTGTTTGCCAGGCTGAAAGGCAAACAGGAGAACATGGGATTGCTCCAGCTCTCACTGAGTCCAAATATCACCCCATTGCACCAAATATTCTATGTAATAACAACTTTGCTATTAATAACCTGAAAACAGCTCCCCATATGTTTTACCCACAGCCCATACAAAGATGACAATCACTACTACACAGTGCCTGCAGGCACCTTCCATTCCCCGTTGTTAAAAAGATATTGCAAAAATCCAGACATTCAGCCACAACTCCAGAAAAGAGTCCCAGAGCAAGTTCCTTCTGACAACTTCACTCTACACACCATGTAGCCACCTTTCTTTAAAAAAAAAAAAAAAAAAAAAAAAAAAAAAAAAAAAGGAAAGTTGGGGTTTGGTTTGCTTTAGGGGTTGTTTTTTTTGGTGTTTTTTTTTTTTTTTTTTTTTTTTTTTTTTTTTTTTTTTGGTTGGTTTTGTTTTTTTGTTTTTGGTTTGGTTTTGGTTTTTTAACAGGCAGAATACTCTGCTACCTTCTCTCTCTGTTGGTAAGTTTTCAGAATGTCTGCTCTGTGCCTCTCCCAAAACTCATGCTTCTTGCACTGTATCTGAGAGTTGAGGACCCCACTGCTAATAAGGCATGTCACAGCCCAGCATTGTCAGTTCAGGTTTTCTGCAGAAAATACTACAATGTCTGCATCAGCTGCATTCCTGTTTTTAAGGTTATAAATGTAGTATCATAAAAGGCAGGTGATTGTCTCTCTTAAGGAAGTCAGTTATGAATCTGAAAGGACTAAGAGACCAAGGACTGTTGGTTAGCACCACTGAAATCAAATGTCACACGGGAACAAAGAACTACCTTTTTTCCTTGAAAGATACCCCCCACCCAACTGAGGTAAATGGTAGGATTTATCTTCACTTAGAAGTTCCATCAGCTTTCAGATGGAAATATTCTTAGCTAAATGAGTAGCAGCACATCTTCATGCATCAATAACTTAATGTTATTAAGTTAATAACTTAAATACTCATACCCACCTCATTTATTTGGCCTCCCAAACAGAAGTATGCTATACCAGAACAAGGATTTATATGCAATGATGCAAGTACTTTAAAAGCCTTCATCATATTTACATGGAAAGCAACACCATCCTTCAGTATAACCATGTTCTGAGTAAGACACAATGCACAAAAAGATGTTGGAATACAAAGCTTTCCTCAAGAAAAACATTTGGGTCTCTACTTTTATGTTTGTATTCAAGCCACATTTGAAACTTCTCCTCCACATAAGTGGCTGCACATGTTGACACACATTCTGCAACTGCTTTATTCAGAACCAGAAAGACTTAGACTCATATTTCCCCCACATACAGAAAAAACCCCAAACATTGAGGTAATCCAACTCGAAACAGATTACATAGAAATTCTCAAAATCCTTTTTATATCTGTCACCTTGCTCACCATACAGACACTTGTACTTGAGCTGCACCTAAGTTACAGTGCTTTGGGTAAACACCACACCTGTCATGATGCCCCTGGAACAACTGCAGCACATTATACCAGAGTTGTAATGCAATTTGTGAAATATACCTCTCCTTTCTTAATTTTAAACTGTTCATTATATTTCCAATTTGTTTTGCTCTTCCTATTCAGATAAAGTCCAAATAGCATACATCATCAAGGACTGGGAATAAATTGTTCAATGTATGATCGATTCTGGGTGGTTCAAAGAAAAGTTTAAAAGATTCAAGCAAATATAAGTACTGGAAGAAGATTCACTGACTTACTGTCATTGCAACTACAGAGAGATGTCTCATGCCATTAAAAGAGGTAGAGTATGTACAGGGCATAGATAAGAAAAGTCAAGAAACAGTTAAGCAAGGCTACATAGGGGATCACATTTGCATCCTGCCTGAAGACAGACACTATTTCTCCTGAATTATTTCTAGAGATTTGGAATGAGGCTGCCTTACTTAAGCCACATGTCCCAGAATGTGCTTTCCCTCAAAACATTTGTGCAGATGGGATGATTAAAGACCATCTTTCTGCACTGAGATACTGTAATGACAGAAGTCATACATGATATTATTGTCAACAGTATTGTTACCAACACCACTCATTACAGCTGCACTGCATCACAAACAGTTTAAGGTATAATTCAAAATATAATTCACAAACATCAAAGTATAATTCAAGCAACTTGATGTAACTATCTTAACTGTTTTTACACCCTTCTTTCAGTTAGTAAGGAGTTCCTAAGATGGATGGGAACAACCATCCTTGGTAATTATCCATATTACTCTGCAATGAACATTACTCATCTTAAGGCAAAACCTTTTTCAACTGTGCAAACAAGAGCTCCCTTTTAAGTTTTACCATGTTTTTTAAAGCCTTTCAGTGGAGATACAGTAAGAGCACATTTCCATTCTCAGTTTGTGCTTGGGGAATCTTGCAGCTCCAATTCACTGGCACAGGCCAGACTTGCTCAACCACATACGTTGAACCACAAGAGACAAAGAAACTTTTTATTTTTAAGTATGCTTGTATGCTCTCAAGCATCTGATCAAGGTGTGGGATTTTGTCTCATGTTGCCACACACACTAAAAAAACACCAAAAGACTATTCTTTAATAATACTTCTGTATAATGTCTTCAAAAGGTTGTGACAGCATTTTCAGTAATGAACAGGAATGAAGTACTTATTTTCAGGTCAAAATAAAGTCCTAAGCATTTTAAGAGTTATCAGCTTCCTTTGTTTCTTCCTCACTTTCTTAAAGATATACTAGAAATGCAACACTATTCCAACCCTTATTTCACATCATTAGTCAGTCTTTACATTCTTCAGGTAAATTCAGTCCTTCTGTAATTCCACATCATTTGTAAAAGCATTTTTCTACATTAGTTGTAGTCAGTCCATTATAAAGCCAGCAACCATTGCTCCAGAACATGCCTAAAAATCTTCCAAATTGCTATTAAGTTAGTAGCGAATAAGCCAGGCATACCTTGATACAGTGACAGCTCAGCAGGTTAATGAATAACATCAGCAGGTAGCAGAGGAATAACAGAAATCAGGGAAGATGAAAGAAGGAGCCCACAAGACTTACACTTAATCTAGTTTTACACTAGAAACACAGAAAAATATTTTTTAATTACAAGCAACCTGGAGGTCTTTGTCAGAACGTCAGTAAGCTCATTCCATATATCAAGTACCATTTCACTCAAGGCCACCTGAAAATTGCCTCATGTGGAAAGTCTCACCCCTACAGGCAGAAGTGTTTAGTAGAGCTTGACTCCGAGGTCTGTGAGTTAAACTAGGTCTGTAATTAGAAGTCAGAGACCAGATACACTGGTGTATCACTAAGCTACATGGTGGAAGTAGCTTACTGTAGAAATTTATATGAAAAAAACCAAATTACTAGAATGAAGAAAAGTACTTATAAAGTATGAAACTCAGAGATTAGTAACATGCAGAGATAAAAAACATAAAAGCCTACAAGGAAATAAAGTGCACCTGCCAGGAATCTTACTGGGAAGGGAAAGCACAGTGTCTAAGCTCTGGATATTGGCAACAAAGATGAAGAGACTTGACACAGCAGAGATACATTTTTCACACATCAGGTATTATCTTTAAGAATGTAGAAATACTTTTTATGCCAACAGGCCAACACAAAAATATAGGTAAACTAAGGGAGCGCATGGAAAGGAACAGGGAAACTAGCAACAAAATGGAATAATCATGGCACAGCCAGTGATAGAGACTACCAGGAGCTCTCATCCTGCTGCCATATGCTGCATCTAATCCACTACAGGAACCCATGATTACCTAGATCTGCATTCTACATCACACACACAAGATACATTACTCACCTTTGGGTCCATCCTCCAAAGGTTGATGATAAACCAGACAAAAGACTAACACCAGTCGATGAACCTGCCTTCAGTCTTGCTCTGGAACATCCCAGTGACACATTATGTAACTTGGCACCAATAAAGGAACACAAAAAGCAATCAACCACTCAAGCAGGAACCAGCTGAGTAAGTCCACATCTACTCATGAACTGAGAGACAAGCTTCACATCTGAACTCCTTACAGACTCCTGTGCCTGCATGATCTGAAGTAAAGAAAACCTACCAGTCAGAGGATGACATTCAGTGGTACAGTTCAAGAACTAAAGATAACATGAGAAGAAAAAATGCAAGACCTGCAAACCTGCTGTCACCTCTTCTTCAGTTATTCTGAATTAGTTCCAGGATTTGCAAAGATCCTTCTGTTTACTTCTCCCATGAGAAATTCAAGTTAATCCATTAAAAACAAAACAAATGAACACAAACATTACAGAACAAACGACCCATACTGAAAGTTCTGGAAACACAGAGGACTTGACAGGGTTTGCAGCTCATTCCAGAACATGGCCAGCACTGGAAGAAGAAGTAACTATTGCTTCCTTAATTCATAATCTTCAGTGAACACACACATTTTCTAGCCAGCTGACCAGCAGAACAATCAATGTCTAATTTTAAGGCATTAATCAGATAAATCAGTATAAAAAGAAAGAGGGGAAAATTCCAGCACAAGGAAATAGAAACCTAAAAAGCTTTTACTATTTATCATCATAATTTTGCAACCAAATACAGAGTTCTCATCCAGCAAGACTGGGCCTCTGAATTTTCTTTGGTCATCTCATAAAGCTTCTTAATATTTCAGTCAGTCTAGGGGAAGTAGGGGTTGCCAGGGAAAGACATCTTCAGTCTCACAGCTCATGACTGGAAGTTCTTGATTAGTACAAAATATGGATCAGCAGAGGAGGGAGAACATTTAAGTTCTCCTCTTCCTTCCTATAACTATTAAATTTCCACAGTGGAAGTAATCCAGCACTTGTCAGTCTAGCTGAATTCATGACAGTGAAGTTTTTGATGCTAACATGGGGTAAATCAGACTTCTGTCACATTCAAACCATACTTCAGTCCTATGCCTGACTGTGACAGTACACGTATTATTCTTGTCCTCCTTCCCTGTCCTCACAGGAATGTGCCAAAAGATGAAGCAAAATTGAAAAACATGGGTGCAGAGCACATTACTTGCTCATGCAGTCTCTGAAACTCTCTCCAGAGAGAGTCTGTCTCTTCTAGAACACTAGTAGTTTTCTTCTAGCACTCTACTGTTATTTTGGACTCCACTTTTATCACAAAACTTAGGAGAGTTCCAGCTTTGTATCTCACAAACCTGACTACCCAAAATGTAGGGCCTCATCCAAACACCTAATGAGAGACACTGCCCCTGTATCCTACAAGATAAGTGAGGGCAAATCAAGGCATCATCACCTGTCAGATGGTTTATATGAGAGCTTCTGCACACAGAGATATCAGTGGCCACCTGTCACTTTGTCAGTGACAATCAAGCCACATGCAACCTAGAAAATCCCAGTCCAGCTCATTAACCCTAGGTTGTGCAGGATTCCCAGCAGAGCCTCTTACAGAATTCCACATCTTCCAGTCCAGGTCACGGAAACCTCAGTTTAACCTCAGCCAGCCCTTCACCTGACCAGCTCCTGATGTGCTCCTCGAGTGACACACGGTGTAATCGCTCAGCCAACGTGGCACAGAGAGCATCAGCTGCTTGCCCCAAATTCATTCTGCAGAACTGAGCGCTGCCTTTGGGCAGAGGTCACTCGTGTCCCAGGGGCGCAGCACGCTGCTGCAGGGCAGACCCAAAAGGGGAGACTTCCTAGTGCTCCCAGCAGCCCTCAGCAGCAGCCCTCCCGCACCAGCCTTCGCACCGGGCAGCACTCACCGCAGGGACATCACCCAGCACTTTGGGAACAGCTGTCCACCGCGCCCAGAGCATCCCCCTCCCGGCACTGCTCCCCCTGGGGACAAGAGCGGGCGGGAAGGGCGGCCTCTCACCTGGAGGAGCACGGCCAGCAGGACACACAGGTACACCTGGTAGGGGCCCATCTGCCCCACCAGCGGGAACGCCTCCTCCACCTCCATCCCGCTCCCCGCCCGCCGCGCAGCTCCCACGAGCGGCCGCCGAGCAGCGCATCCCCGGGGCGGGGCGGGGCGCGGAGCGGCGGCCGGGCCCTCACGGAGCTGGAGCAGGAGGAGGAGAGGGAGGAGGAGGAGGGAAGGGCGGGAGGCGCGGTGCGGGGCTCTTGCGCAGGCTCCGGGGAGAGCGGCCGGGATGCCGCCGCCTCCCTGTTTCCCGGGCGGCCGCCGGGGAAGCGGAAGCGCGCTGGGGCCCAGCGCAGGCACAGGGCCGGGGTCCGTGGGGTGGGATGGGGCGTGTGGGGCGCCGTGCGGGGGCGGGGGATGTGTGAGGGCGCTGTCAGGCAGGCAGCGCCGACACGCCTCGGCCCGGTCCCTCAGAGTGGGCTCGGCGCTGGGGAGGTGGGTGCGAGGTGCAGGGGCAGTGTGCCTCCTGGGGTCACACCTCGCCCGGCCTTAGGAACGGGAAGGGGCACAGGCGGGTTGCCTCTGGAGCCTTGGTTACACCAGGGCAGCACGCTGGCCCTGCGGGCTGGGCGAGAAGGCTGCGCTGGGGCCGTGCTGGTTTTATGGCATTGTCCGTACAGCAGCTGGGCTCCCATCGTCCGGTTTCGCCCAGCAAAGCACAGCGGAGTCACTGTGCCCTCAGCGGGTTTGCGCCCTGCTGAACAGCCCTGTGCCTGGGGAGCTGTACCCACACAGTGCGTTAGTTCCATTAGTTCACAGCGGACCCCAAAATGCTGACACACCTCAGCTGTGGAATATTCCGTAATGATACTTCATAGCGTACCTGCCCCCAGTTTGGAAAAAAAACCCCAAACCAAACAAAACACCGAACCAAAAAACCCCGAATCTGACATAAGGCATGTAGGTGCCACTAGAGGTCAGTTCTGGACCCGCACAAACCTTACTGTTCTTGATTTAATGCCTGGTGAGGACATGCCTCTCTCCATTATACCAGTCTCTACAAAACTGTGGTTGTAGTGTATTTTATGGAAAGAATTTTGACCGCCTTCATTATGAACGTGGGGTACAGGCTCTCATTTAGAAGAAAGGGGACTGGTTTGGGAGGGAGCATGGACTCTACTGCATGGAGAAGGGAAAGGAGTACAAGTGAAATAGTCATCTTCCAAAATGGCAATGAGCTTTTCACGGTGCATTTTCATTACACCTTTACGATAAAGCTCCAGGAACATGAAACAACTTAGATTGTTGAGACTTTTTTTACCTAGTGGTACCGAGAAGCAGCAGCAACGTCTTTATGCTTGTTGCTTTTATTGTATGAACAATAGAAAGGTAGAAAGTTGTTGTGAGCTGTGACCTTTAGGACCATGCCAGGAGCCTGGGAAATAATACCATTTCTGTGCTGAAAAAAATCTTGGCAAATCGACAATCATCAAAGCAATTTACTCTTAAAATTAAATTCACCTTTGCCCTAAGCACTTCTTTTCATATTTGAGGCTTAGTACAGATTGATTAAAGGCAAAACAGCAAAGGATTTCTGAAATGTCAGGACCTTTCTGCCGTTCACCCAACTGCACTTGTCTCATTTTATTGCTCAGCTAAGATGTGGAGGACACCTCCTTGTGTTTGGGAGCTGTGCACTCATCTCCCCTGCACCCTTCCCACTCTTGCCAGTTCAGCCACACTCTGTGGCAACCACAGCTTTATCCCAGCTTGTCTAGCAACAGGGAGCTTTACCATCAACACTCAGCTCCTCCTTGACCCCGGGGAAGGAGGTGTTTCGTGGCTCCCTGTCAGGGTTGTTCTGCCTCCCGAATTGCTGTGTGCACCCTGCATTCCCCACGCACTTCTCACCTCTGTCTCCCTTGGGATCTCCAGTGCTCCTGCCTGGGGGCTTTCCTTCCTATGCTCCCTGCTTGCTTACAGCCACCCAAGCTCCAGGCTCTGCCTGCTGTACGGGCAGCAATTAAGAACTGTCAGCTTTCTGTATTCACCTCCGTGGGGTGCTGCCTTCCAGATGATGCTTCTGCTCTGCTCCTGGCAAGCCTCTGCTGAGATAACACCTCTGACTCCCACAGCTTCCAGTCCTGACCATAGTTACAGCATTGGCCTTACACATCAACACCGTGCAACAATGAATGCCTTGTGCCTGGGGAAAACAGCTGTCAGGGAGCTGGCTCCCCTTGTGCTGCTTCCCAAACTGAGTCCAGCAGAGAACCATGAAGGTGATTAAGGAACTGGAGCATCTGTTGTGTGAGGAAAGGCTAAGAGCTAGGACTGTCGAGCCTGAAGCTAAGAAGGCTCAGGGAAGAACTTCACGCTATGAGTAAATAACCTGATAGAAAGGAAAGAAGAGGAGGAGCCCAGGCTCTTCTCAGTGCTGCCTTCCAACAGGGCAAGAGGCAATGGGACAAGTTAAAAAAAACTCACTGGCAATGAAAAGCCACTGTCCCAGTGACTTTGTAGGTCAGTGTTTTTGGAGAGGATTTGATGCAGTGCTTAGATGTTTCAGTCAACAATAGCACTGCACTCCACTTAGCAAATGATCTGTCCTTGCTGGAGCCCTCAGATCTTCCCAGAGAATTATTGTCTGTGAAGTTCATTAATGTACAATTTTCCCCTCCTCCTCCTTATTAATAACCATGTCAAATAAGAATACTCTTAATAATCCTGTCTGTGGGGATTTTTTCTTCTAATGAGAGCAAATCAGGCTTCTTACTCAGCCATAAATGTGGTGCCCCCTAGGTTTTTCCACATCGCTCCCAACCCTTGCTCTGTTCCTACTGCTTCATGGGTTTGTTGCCATTAGAGGCTTACACATTAAATTCATCTGGGCAACCCAAAACTGAGACAGCTGCCTGGCTTCTTTTTCAGCCTTTCTGAAATACTAGTTCCAGATACATTCTGCCTTTTTCAGTCTGTATGTAATGATGACCCAGAGCATTCAAAATACTAGCTATATGTAAGTGCAAAGGGATAACCCTAAGCTATGTTCCTATCTGAGAAACAAACCAACCAACCAACCATCTAAAACAAAAACAAAACAAAAACCCAAACAAACCAAAAAAAGTGAAATCAGATATCTTAGAGCTTTAGAGCTAAAAACTCATTCTGCTTCACTGATGTGTTTTCAGATTTTCTATATTCATTTGTAGTAGATTCTGATAATGTCCAGTAATTTTTCTTTGGAAGCAGAAGCAATAGTAGTTTTAAAAAAGACCTTAAAAGAACTTTTGATGTTCCTACCTTCTGGCTGGGATTTCTTACCCATTCAAATGGGTCCACACAAATTGTTGATTCAGCAGTTGGCACAGATGAGATCTAAAGAAGTTCTGTTCCTGATGAAAGAAGTTTCAGATCATCCTTGAGTGGATATTGTGAGTTAGATATGAAGCTCTGTAGCCAGGCAGCTGTAGATGACACAAGATAAGTGGGTTCAAGTGAAGGACCAACAAGTACTAACAAGTACTAAATTCCTCTGGGGTTTATCTTAAAAAGGAAACACCTCTGACTCTGAAAAGTTACCAGGAGACAAATTGTTCAAAGCTGATATCCGAAGGAAATATTTACCCTCTCTTGCGGTACTCCTGTGTAGGCATTAGCTTTTGGCCATAGCAAGAGATGGCATTTGGGCCAGCAAGGACATTTGCAGTCCTGTTGCCACTTTTGTGATCTTGCACTTCATCAGGTTCCCATTCCCTCGTGGCCTCCACCCCCCTACCTCACAGGAGGTTTCCACTGCATCAGCTGAGCTGAATGCTGAACACTTAAAAGCAAAAGTCTGAGGTCTGACTGTGGCAGTGAGAAGGGGCAGCTGTGGGAAGAGTGGTGAAAATCTCTTCCACAAGGATATAAAAAAGTTGTCGTTCATAAAACCCATTACTATTAAACAAGCCCAGGGCTAAGAAGGGGTCCTCCTTTAGGATGAAAATAAAGCAGAGGTTCTCTTGACCTCTTACCTTCATCTGGCCCACAGCACAATGACAGGAGCAGAGGGCTGACAGTATCTGCCAGAATGCCTGCCTTTGCTGACCCCCTGTTATGGAAAATGAAGATTTTTTCCAACCAGACTAATCAGCTGCTCGTTGCAGCTGGCTTACCCCATAATACTATGCAAAGCTAGCATATGGCTCATTACAATATACCCTGACTAAGTGTGCAGCCAAACAATCCACCAAGGCATTTTTGCTTCTCTGATGTGTTGTTTGCACTTTTTGCAAACAAAGCAACAAACAATTCCTTTGGAGGCACTTTTCAATTTTAGATGAGGCTTGGGGATACTGAAATTTTGTCTGAACTGTGAATGATTTTAAAAGCTGATTCCCTATCCCTTCCTAGATGGACAGTTGTCTGCAAAACAGATCCAGTTCCAGAGAAATCTGAGCTTGCTCGCATATCATGTATCTCTGGCAGGGGATAGTTGTTCTCAGGATGTCTCCCCTGTTCATGCTCCAAAGTGCACATCTGTGACCAACACCTTCTTGGCCAGCAGTCTCTGTAACTCTCAATCCTGCTCAGTTTCCCATCACTTAGACATTGCCTGCAGTATCCATCCTGGGGTGAGAGCTCTGCTTTAATCACAAACACTGTCAGGGGTTTCAGGTTGGGCAAAGGAGTTTATGAAACACACCTCTGTGCTTAAACATACTAACATCTTAGACATTAAAAAAACAAGAAAAAAGAAAAAACAGGGTAGCCCTAAGAAGCAGGATTGGCCTCCATGGCCTCTCAGCAGTGACTGGGACAGAAATAACAATGTTGAACATAAAGGTGAATCCTTGTACCTCTAAATGGCTCTCTTGAACAGTTGAGCCACGCTGCCTTTGAGAGAACCCATATGTTCTTTGTAGGCTCTTTTCTTTCCAAGCAGTCATCATTTGGCTGCAGTACTGCTCATAATCTTGACATTTACACCATTCATTCTCTGCCATATCACCAGCATGCAAAAGACTTGTTTGGTCCATGTCTCTTTCTCTGGAGACTGGTGAAGATCCCACAGAAGTAAGCAGAAGCACTTACAGGTGGTTTGCCTGGCAGAGGCAACAGCGCTCTGGATTTGGAGGCAGAGGGGTCATTCGACAAGTGATAGCTTTTTCACAGTTTCCTCAAAATGCAAAAAGTAAGGATAACCTCATGGATTTCAGCAGCTATTCCTATCCCAGGTGTGCCATGTAGTGTAGTACTGGTATTCTGCTCAATATGTTTCACCCCCCCATTAAATTTCTTAATCACCACTGCTGCAGGTTATCACAGTAGGAACTTATCTTTCAACAGCAACTCCAAACTGCAAAATAAGGCTTTTGTTCCTGTACTGCTTTTGCAAAAGAAGTGTGATAATTTAGGAACACCCCTCAAAAAGGGGTGAAGGTGTGAAGAAAGCCCGAGACCAGGCAAGTGCTGCTGAGTATTAGGTAGAAGCTCATAGTCAAAATTATCCAAAGTTTGGAGACCTCAGAGCACATGATCTAAGGAACTGTGTAGATGAACCTTAAGCTTCTGCACAAAACAGAGGAAGCAGTCATGGATTATGGGATTTTGTATATTTAGCTCTAGACATGGGAAGTGGGGATACTAATTATGTGAATAACCAGAATTCCACAAAGAGGTTTTTTATAGGTGGTAGTAGTAGGACATTTCTCTAGCAAACATATTTGCACCTTCCAAAGACACAAAGGTCTTCCTTCCTTCTCTTCTTGGGAGAGTTGCAAAGACAGACACAAAGGTCTTGTGGACTTTGTTTCTCCAAAGAACTGTAGTTCTCAAAGTGATCTTGTAGGGCATATACAAAAGATGTCTGCAAGGGAACATCCTCAATAATATCAGGAAGGGACAGTGACACAATCTAGGCTTTGCAGCAAAGAACAGTTTCGAAACTTACACAGCTAGGGGAAAAAAATAAAAAAATAAAAAATGAAAAATAAAAAATAAGGAGAATCCCAGGTGCTTCCCAATACCCAAGGGAAAAGGAGGTTTAAAGTCATCCTTTTGTGTTCTGACATCGCAGTTCATTTATGAGTAAAAATAAGACACACAAGGCACAGGTTCATAGCATCATAGAAGGTTGGAAAAGGCCTTTAAGATCGAGTCCAACCATTAGCCCAGCACCGCCATCTTTACCACAAAGCCATGTCCCCAAGTACCACTTTTAGATGGTTTTAAACACTTCCAGGTCCCTGGGCAGCCTGTTCCAATGTCTGACCACCCTTTCAGTGAAAAATTTTTTCCTAATATCCAATCTAACCCTACCCTGGTGCCAGGTTTCTCACGTTTCTTATGAGCACCCTCGGCAACTGGCCCTTAGGAAAAAAGAGCAGGGTGGGAAGAAGGCAAAAGCGAGCCCCTCGGTATTCAGATGCTCCCTCCCGGCCCCCAGCTCTGGCCAGACGCGAGTGAAACAAACGGGAGGGCGGAACCCTTCCACCCAACAGAAGGCAGGAACCGAGGAAGATGCCTAAATCTCTTTTCAGGACGGGACAAAACCCATCAATAAACGAACAGCTGGCGGAGGTTCCCGGCGCGCCGGGAACAAAGAGCGGCTGCGGCGCCGGCGGGGGCCCGCAGGGGGCGGCCGAGCGCTGCCGCCGCGCCGGGACAGGCCGAGGTGCGCTGCGCCGGGCTCTGCATCGCGGCTGATTACTGCCCTGCCAGCCGCTCCTGCCGGGCGGCACTCGAGCATCGGCCCTCTTGGCGCGTCTCCTGAAGCAGAGGGCATGACAGCAACTTGCACATCTTGCTGCTTAAATGTGCTATTTAAATAAGGCACGGCTGAAATCTGGGGTTGGATGCTCTAGCCTGGATTAATCTTTGTCAGAATATGAAAGCGGTCTCGTCGGATGTTTCTGGCAAAAGATATGCAAATTTGCCATTCAGACTTGTAAAGATCTAGTTCTTAATTGCTATGACTATTAGTCACCGTGCCCATCACTACATCACGCTATACCAGCATGGAACTGTAATATACAAGAAAAGGCAAAAAACATTTTTCTACCAGAAGTGAGAGCAACAGCTGCTCTACAAAGAGTTGACTTCCTCAACATGGCAATGATAAGTACCAGTCTTACCAGTGTATTGTCTCTTGGCCATGATGGCCACATTTTCCAGACTGCTGGGGTGTTTTAAATTGCCATAACAGGTAAAGAGTAGCTGTAAAATTTGTTTATGTTGGCAAACCCAGGAGAAGGGTGAAATGAAACCCTTGCCAAGTCTAAATCACATAGCTGAATTCTTGGAGGCAAATGCATGTGGCAGTTTTATACATTTTTTAAGTCTCTGGGCTACTGCACAGAAGCAAATTTGTCTTGAGTTAGTGTAGGCTGAATGGGAGAATTCCTTTCAGAAAACTGAAATGGTAGAATCGAAGTCTTATACAGCAAACCCAAAGACTTTTTCGAAAATCTGGATGATGCTCAAATCTGAGAGTCATCCTTGTCCTCCAAATAGGGAAGGATTTCTCCACATTAAAAATACATTATCTTCTGAATCAACATGTTCTAGAGGAATTCAAAATACATTCAGCAAGAGACAACCACGTTTCCGGTCTTTCTGGATGTGTATGATAAAGGAAAGGGAGATCTTATTTTCACTAGTATTTCTATCCTGAAAAATTTTGAGTAATTCCCTGAACAAACTTGGTGGCTCTGCTGCTTTCATTCCAGGACAGCTTCTGTACTCTGTAGGTCTGTTGGAAATGTGGATGCCCTTCCAAAACGTCACGTTGCTGTTCTGGGTGGATTTCAGTAAAAGTTGTTATACAGCTCTGTGGGGGTGGGTTTGGATATCTTCTTCAATCCAGAGTCAAAGGCCATGGATGTCTGCACTTCAGTTCCTGTAAGTGTTTAATGGCCACAGGGAAAGCCCACTCTACCTGTGCTGGCCAGGGTGGGCTGTCTGACTTTGAAATGAGCTCGTTCTAAGACCTCACTAGTCCCATTGACCCTTGCCAGTATCATTAGTACGCAGCTCATATAGAAGTAGCTGTAGTGTGTCTCAACAAAGATCAGTCCCTGTCTCTACCACTGATGAGTTGCAGATATCAAGAGAAGATATCATGGGGAAGATATCATGGGGAAGGTGGAAAGTATACTCCAAGATTTTTCAGGCCCATTTCCCAGTCTTCTTACAATATGTGGCTGGTTCAGCCACAGCTGATTCCTTCATGGCTAGTAGGTCTGGATAGATTTTCTTCCATTGTCCAGTCCTCTTTGGAAGTCCTGCCCACTTTTTTGTTCGCTGTGTTGTGTAGCAAGGATTTCCACTGTGTAACTGCATGTTCTTTGAAAGAGGACCTCCTGTTGTTATCCTGACACCCCTCACCTGCCAATGCCTTGTTCTTCATTCGGTGAAATTGGAGATTTTGCCTCTTCCATGCCACTTGTAGTTCTGTAAACTTTCACGGAATCATAGAATGGTTTGGGTTGGAAAGGACCTTAGAGATCACCTAGTTCCAACCCCCCCATCATGGTATGCCACTAGACCGGGGTACTCAGAGCTTCACCCAACCCGACCTTGAAAACTTCCAGGGAAGAGGCATCCACAGCTTCTGTGGGCAAGCTGTTCCTGTGCCTTACCACCCTGAGAGTCAAGAATTTCTTCCTAATATCCAATCTAAATCTCTCTTCATTCATTCTAAAGCCATTCACCTTTGGCTTTTCACTGCATTCCCTTGTGAAAAGTCCCTCTCCAGCTCTCTTTTAGGCCCCCTTCATCAGGTACTGGAAGGTGCTCTTAAGGTTTCCCCAAAGCATTTTTTTCTCCAGGCTGAACAGCCCCAACTCTCTGAGACTGTCTACTTCATTACATCTGCCATTATTTTGGGACAGTGCACAGAGGAAGAACTACCTGGGAAAGCTCCTTAGCTGGAAGTGCAGGGGGAAAGTGCATAAAAGGTACTCAGATGTGTGTTTTTCTGTAACCAGCTCCCAAAGCACTTCTTTCAGTCCAGAGCTGGCCATTTGGAGCAATATGATTTAGGACTGTCAATATAAATGAAGTAAAAGCTGGAGAACACTTTTGCTGCCTAAGGTGGCAGTGGTGCTGAATTCAAGCTATGCAGAGCCTTCATATCTACAGACTACTCAGAAAAGGTTGCAGGCAATGTTCCTGCTCCATTTCCTCCTTCTGTGGGAACTCTGGCCTGTGAGAGCAATCCATCCAACTGAGTTTGGTCTCCCAGTTTAATTCTTGCCAGTAGTAACAAGCAGGCAGCGAAGGTAGGATATGCATTTCTTCTCCCCAAAATCTGTTTATCCACAAGCCATATTTGTCAGTTGGCCTCAGACCCTGCAATTCTTGATGGAAGTGCTCTGCTGATCCACCCTCAGACTAATCTCCAGGAGACTTGTATGGAGCTAATGAAAGAAGTTTCCTGACCGTTCACACAAGCAACTGTATTAGATGCTGGTGACAAACAACATCAATAGAAACTGACATCAACTCCAAGCTCCAGTAGTGAGCAGCAATAGAGAACTTCCCTTCTTCAGTTTCCACAACTGACATTCAGGGCCTGAGGACTCCTCTTGCAGACTAGGTTCATTCTCCATCACTTAGCTCCTCATTGACTCAAACTGCCAAGGAGGACATCTGGTAGCAAAGGGAGTTGGTGCTTTTTCTGAGGTGGAAATACAGTGTCTTTATTAGCAGCTGCACTTAGACTTCTAACTAATTTCATCTAGGCCACTGAACAGTTGGAGAATGACAGCAACTCCACTGAGTTTTGAGGGTACAAGTGTACCTAAAGGCTTCAGCTGTATTAACATGTTTGGCTACTGTGTGACAGATCTGCCGTGGGGTATGAATTCAGGGATGGCATTCTAAGAGGAGCTGGCATTTTTGATCGGTTCGTTGGTCACAACACCTGAGGCAGGAGTTTGCATAAGTCTCAGACCCTATTTCCAACGCCTTTAATGATTGCAGTCACTGAAGTGCGTTGTGTCGAGGGGGCAAGGGCTCCACTTGGAGGGATAGAGGAAGCACAAGTGTGAACAGCTGCGTTACTCTGCACTGGGGCCGGGATATCCATCCTAACCCCAGGGTGGGCACAGAAAGGGCTCCAAGCTTCTCAGCAGAGATTAACTTCTTCACTGCCTCCCAGTTTATTCTTTAAATCCTCATGTGTGAGTATGGGGAACTGAATCCTACCCAAAATTACCAGATGCCCTAGAGTTGAGCAAGAATTCAAAAGTCAGTTTTAGGAGTCATAAGAAAATGGATGCCATGAGGAAAGCTGACTTTTGTAAGCTCTGTGAGATGTGCAGGGAGTCAGCGGCAGTGCTGGAAAATGTTATGAGATCTTTTTCCAGATACGGCTGTGAAGTGGACTGCCACTATCACAGCTCTTTTTGCAAAGACTGGGCTGGCAACACTCCTGCAAGGAGGGGGCCAAAGGCAGAAAACTCACAGTAAGGGTAGACACATTAGGACAAGAGAGATCTAGGAGGATAAAATAAAGTCCCTGCAGGGATTTGGATTTTAAATAATCTGTGAAATGCACAGGGAGCCAGGTGAGTTTTAAACAAAGATTGTAGGGACAAGCTAATTTGTCAAAGAGTATCCTGATCCTGTTGATGCTTCAGATGTTTGCCCCATTTTTTACACCAAGGAGAAAAAGAAAGCTGACTTCGTGGACTTGACCTGCTTTGCTTCCTGTGAAATGTGTTTCTAAGGATCAGTTTGTGGAGCTGAAAGAGATGCATGGGACACGAATGGAACATGGTGCAGCAAAGCTAACACACTGTAACATTTCCAGTATTCTGAATCGGGTATCTCTGCATGGCGCAGTGTGGACCTGGCAGTTCATTCAAAACCAGCTTACAACTCTTAGACTTGGTATGCACTTGCATAACAGACTCAGCCATTCTGGCCTTGCTTGGCGGGACTTTGTTGTTTCTTCACTGAACATTTTTTCTCAGTCAAAAACTTCATGTCAGTTCAGCCCTGTTCCATTCAAGTTACAGTGTTGGGAGAGGGAAAGCTACCAATGTTTGCTTTCTGTACCAAGAACAATAATGTTGGAAGCACTAATGAAGAGTAGGAAGGGTGTTTTCATAGAAAACATGTTGCCTACGTTTCATCTGAGAATGTGAAAAAACTGTGGTTGCCAGCTCTAAACTTGACAGGTTGCTGCCAAAACAGAAGCATTGCCAATAAAAGCAAGGAAAGATTCGCTAAGAATACAGGCAGAGCTGCTTTTGCTCTTCGTGAGTGGAGAACAGTTGGGAAGTGATTAGTCCACGGTGCCACTTGAAACAACTTTATCATATGTGCCATATGGACTTCAATACAAACTTCTCTATAGTTTAATACTTGCTAATAAAGAAATCAACAGAAAGAAGTTAAGTGAGAAAAGTTACATCTATGTCTATATAGACTGAAAGTGAAAAAGCAAAAATGGAAATTGGTAGGTTTTTTGGCAGAGATGCACTGCTAAACCTACAAGCAAATAGTCAAGAGGTGAGAACCACAGATTTGCCCATGGAAAGGACGGGAAACCTAGCAATCAGCCAGCATGGGTGAAACACCTCCCAGGAAAGGGAATGCAACACTTGAGGTAAAATGCACCACTCTGTTCTTCAAAACTTGCTGTAACTTTAGTTATCTGGCCAGAGTCCTGTATTCTCCTCTGTCATGTTCTGGCCCATCATGACCACTTAAGTTCTATTACCAGTTACATAATATATGATCAGTTAAGTTATATTCCTAATACCAAAAGAAGGAACCACACTTCATAATTCAGACAAGGATCTATATTTTCAGTTATTTTAAGTCAATAAATACTTGTCAATTGAGTCAATTGAGAGCTGTGATCAGAGGCAGGTCAATCTTATACAGAAACCAAAATATTCAAGGAAGTCAGTTCCTAGATTTTAGGTCTGGGGGTTCAGTTGTTCTCTAAATCAGGAAAATCTGGGGCCAGATCTAAGATATTTTCACCTCACATGTCAGAATGTACCTTTTGCCAACCCATCCATCCGTCCATCCATCCATCATTAATGCCTCTAAGCAAGAATATTTTAAATGCACTCATAAATTGCTGATTTCTTTGGAGTTCCAGTTGGGATCATTTATGTTCCATTTCCAGTTATCTGGAAATAAAACATAACACCTACAAAGACACCAAAGGAGGGGAAGGGCAGAAATGGAAGAGAGAATAGTCAAGAGAGATTTTTACATTCAATTAAAAGAAATTTTTCCTTAATTCATGCTACACCAAATCCATATGAGACATTGGGATTTTTTTTAGATTGAAAAGTTTCTTGAAGCAATTTGAATTTGCATTTTGAAGTTTATCCCATTTCACATCAACTGAAGGTCCTCATGCCATGCTCAGTACTTCTAAGATCTATGCATTTTTCTAGTGTCAGTCTCAGATTATCCAAGCAGCACCAGACAAGCTATTTCACCTCTGTGCCTCCATTTCTTCCTCCAAGAGGAGCCAGAGTAATCTTCTTGCCTACATGTCAGGATTTTCCAGAACCCGCATATATCCTTGTCGCTGATTCAAAAGCTACTTAAGGTCAATGCAAAGATTTCAGCTGATTTCCCTGAGCTTTACCTGAGTTTATAAATACACTCACTCTGCAGCCTTTGGACAAATAGCACAATAAAAATGCACCATTGGTACTACTGCATCTTACATTGTCTTCTGTCCCTTCTTTAGCTGGCGATAGTCCCACAGAAGACAGACTGAGTGAAAGCCAAGTGTCAAGCTCCAGATTTCACCCATTGTCTTCTAAAACAACTGAGTTGTAATGCAAATTGTTCTGCTTTGTTAGGAATGAAGTGCAGCAACTCAACAGAAGTGTTTATTCTCAGGGATATTTCTTGATAGACAAGCTGCATTGCACCCAGGCGGGGAGATTTAGCTTATTGTTACATCCTCGGTGGTGCAGGCTGAAAGGGAGCTTCCCTAGTGAGCAGAAATGTCCATATTTCCTAAGCAGGGAAGGCAATGACAGTTTAAAGCCAAACTCCTGTCAGACAACAGGAAACCTCCCGTTAGCCTCAGAAGTGCCCAGATTTATCTAATGAATCGGCAGCACAGGCAGGGAACTGACCCAAAGCTCACATGAGCAAGAATAGCTCTGCAGATTGGCCCCATGACTCTGCTCCTTCTTTTAGCATTGTCTAAACTCCTTGCATTCATTTAGCCATGTTGATGAATGGTTGTCGACTTTCGCCATTCATCAGTGCTAGGGCTGGGAAACAGCGTGGAGGCGCTTCTGGCCTTTTCGGTCCCATTTGGTTTAACACTCATCTGCTGAGATCTCTGTTTAGTGCTTAAGGCCCTGACAGGAATCTTCTGTGGTGAAGATCCAGCACTAGTTAATAATGGAAAGGAATCCTGCCAAACAGAGAAATCCTGCAATGCTTCCTCAGTGTCTCCCAGGCTATAAGGGTTTACCTCTTAACAAGATCGCAGAGATGAACAGATGTGCCCTGACCTGAAAATTCTCAGCGTTTTGATCAGTGTATTAACACACAACACTTGAATTGTCAAAATCATTTACACCTCCAAACACATTCCTTTTGCCAGGCAGTTGGAAGAAGTGTGTTGAATGTTTAAACAAAGGCACTGACCTGTATGTGAGACTCAGCGAGCTCTTTGGATCGCTCACCCTGTAATATTGCTTGTCAAAGCAAGACAGAGGTAGGAGTTCCCAAGTCTGAATTGCCACTCTGGAGTGACACAATACACAGCAAACATTTCTTTCTGGCCTAGAAGTGGTGTCACGTGCAAAGAATCCTCTGTAAGCTCATGCAAGTGCACTGTGTCAGGTGGATAAGCAGGGAAGGTCAATCATGCCATTCCTCAAGGCATTTCCCTGGGCTGGGCAAGAAGGGCAGCATTTATGGTCAGATAAAGGTCAGAAATCAATTGGGTGTAGGGCACATTTCTGTGATCTGTTAATAAGCAAGATCATCTTCAGATTCTTTTACAATAGTGTGTTGCATCATTCTTCCTTGAGAGTTGAAGGGCAGAGGTTGAAGATTTCAGTTTCTGTAGCATGGGATATTTTGTAGAAGCTGCCAATGTCTCATTTTTGTCTGTCAAGTGATCTACCAAAGCCATCGGTTCATCTTGGAGAGGATCCAGGGAATAAGAAAGAAATGGGTAACAATAACTCATTATTAAACCTGGGCTGTTGACTCCTTCCACCAGTGAATAGTTTAGATATCAGGGATCAAAGGCATTGCTTCCAGCAGGAGGCATTTGCACACACATCTGTTTGGCACTAATAAAATAGCTGCTAGACAAAGTGGAGACTCCAGCCTTTGAAACCTATCCATCTGTTGTTTGGGGCTGAGGGCTCACAGTTCCTTGGGCAGCATTTGGAGTGATATTGAGGATCCAGCAAAAGACATGTTTTCTGATGTAGCAGTCTGTGTTGAAGTGGGAAGGAAATATTGGAAGAACTGCTAAGTCAGTTTGCACATGTATTTTAATGCTATTTGTAAAAAGACATCTTCATCCCTAAGGAGACTTCTTTTTTTTTTTTCTTTTTTTTTTTATATAGCTGGAACCTTTCTGGTTTTTACCCAGTGAGTTTGTGGCAATATAGAACAGGATGACTGCCTGTAGTCCGGTAAGATCTACAGCAAGAATGAGACTACATGGAAAGAAAGCAACTTGCAGAAATGGTGCAGGGGTAGTTGCTTCAAGTCTCAAAATTATGTGCCCTAGCTTGCAAGGAAGTGTTCCTGCTTTGATTTTTTTTATCATCATTGGTCACGGGGCACATGGACACAGAAGTCAAAGCTATCCCTTTCACATCTTACTGGAGTCAAAGGTTAAGTAGTGAGTGAGATACACTTGTTGTGGGTAAACACACCCATACCCCCATGATATGGGGAAGCCTGCAATATATTTGGGGAGTACAGTAACCCCAGTGCCATAAGAGCTGAGAGAACTGCTTTCAGTTACAATGTATTGGTGCTTATACAAACATACCATGCATAATAAACATGGGCAGAGAAGAAACACCAACAACAATAAAACTCTAAGTGAGCCTCACTAAAAATCCCTGCAAGTGATCCTACCTGTGGACTGCGAGAACTCCAGTTTGCCCAAAGACACAAACCCAGGGGAAACTCAGGGAAAGAGTAGCATGGGCTACTGAACTGAACAAAAATCAGAATCAAAACAATGGCTGATGTAGAAGAACTTGTGTATTTGCCAGAGTGAACAGTTTTCATGAAGCAGGAAAGCCAAATAATAAATCATAATCCAGGACACATCCCACAGAAACAATTCAAGAAACAAGGTGGATAACATACAGGTCATGAGCAGGTGTGAAAGATGCTGGAGAAACAGCACCATTTCACTTCCCAGTGGGATCAGTGCAGAAGGAAAGCACAGCTGTGTAATGGATGGTAAGGTACATGACACAGACTTCCAGTGCAAAGGATTTCTGTAGTGTGACAACAGAGTCAGAGAGATTCACATATGCGAGGCACATCTCTGAGGGCTGCCATTCAGCTACCATTGTAGTAACTCTGCTCTAAGATCAATGACCAATTTGATTTCTGGTGGACTGCTGACCCAGCTGCCATGCAATACCAACAAAAATGATAAGCAGGAAAATGAGCTGGGAGAAATACATCCGTGTGCTGATTATGCATTGGCCAGTGGAAGGTAAATGCAATTCATAGTACAAAATGCATTATTCTGTACAAGAAACAGCAACCTATTATGTGCCTGAAACAGCTAAACACATCCTGATCTCAGGAAAGATTCAAAGAAAGCAAAAAACATGCTTTAGAAGAGTCAAGAGCAGACCCACAACAGCAGGCAGAATTTCAGTACTAATGTGTGGAGTGTACTAAAGCAAGGTTGCCTGGGTGCCAGCATCTCCCTGAAGGTTATAGACATCATGACTTAATTGTCTCTCGAGATCTACCACAACAACATCAGGCCATTTCTCCTGATAACGACTGGAAAGCTGGCTGCTTTTTATTGCTATGGAGTTAACTAAACAGAACGTGCCTGACAGCACCAACACAATACCTGACCAGGAGCAGCATGATGGCTGCTCTGCTAAGGAGGGCAGAGAGGAAGCTGGGAATGACTTCAGCATAGGGAGAACAGCACCTTCACTCACATGGTCTCACAATTCTGGAGCAGGATGGAGCAATGACAGTCCACTGACTGTCCTAGACAAGATGAAGTGAGGTCAGAGAGCTCAATCATAAGCCGTAGGAGATTTGGTACAGCTGGGCAAAGCTGGTTACAACACAGTTCTGGAAAACCAGCCAGCAAGGCAGGATAAGGCAGAGGTACAGCTCAATCTTGATCTGGGTATCTGTGCCCTGAGCTTACCTTGGGCCTGTGGGATACAGCCTAAAAAAGGCTGTGCAAAATTCTAGTACTCAGTTTATTGTTTGGGATCATGGTGGAGTGCCAGAACATCCTTGTCATATGTGAGGATGAAGAGGTTATTGTAGATCTTATCCAGCTCTATACCAAAATACTTCAAGAAGGTGAAAGCCCTTCAAGACTAAGATAAAGTTAGATAGTAACCCCTTTGTGCCATCTGTAAGACTAAAGGAGCTGAGAGTTTTGTTGGCCTCAGCAAAACAATGAAGAACATCTTGACAACATGAAGTGAAAAAGACAGTGACAAGAAGATCCTTGGCTGTATAAAAAAAAGAAATATGTAGTCTGTTGCAATTCATGATTCTACACAGCATTAAAATAATAATTTCTGCAAATGGCTGGACTCTTAGAAACTGAGGTACATTAGAGATGTGATGGAAATCGAGAATCTTATGAGAAGATGCAAGAATCAGGCCTCACACTGTGTTTCAAGGGCAAATCTGGGTATATAATTAAAATCAAACATACTTCATGTCATCAGTACAGACCTAAGTCTACCTTCACTGTGGGGAATGGGAGATACAGTTTCCAGCCTGAGGCTGCCACCATGATTCACATCTACTATCACAGTGACACCACATGGACAGTGTTGGGCAGGTAAGACCTCTGTTTGATCCTCAAAGTGCCACACACCACAGGGGTCCCCAGTATTTGCGATCAGAGAAATCACAGGCTGGTGATAGACATGGAGCAGGGTGAAAAGAATGCACCACTTTGCAAAAACCTTTCAGTTTTTGTTCATTTCCCAAAATAGAAAACACCATCAAAGACAATGTAAGAGAACCAGCAGACAGCACATCCAAAGAAACAAGAGCTATGACAAAAAATGGGTGAACTTGTAAGTAGCCTCTGTCATCAGCTCATTTGATGGGGAGTTGGGAAGAAAAAGCTGTGGGAACAGCAAGAAGGATCAGCTAAACGGATGCAGCAAGAGGAAGGAAAACATCCATCTGAGAACAGAAACAGTGCAAACAATGAGTAGGAGAGGGATCCGAAGTCTGGCAGACTTGAAAGGCAGCAATAAATGTTGTTTCTAGATGGGGCTGTGTGTTGGTAACTGCAGGGTTTGGCAAGTCAGCAAACATTCAAACAAAACAGATCAACAAAAGCAGCTAAAAAGAAAGAAACAGCAAGTTGTGTGGGCCATGGAGCTGTGAGTGCAGGCTTGGAGGAGGCTGGGCTTTGGAGAATGCACTAGGAAGTCTGTCCAGCCGCATGCAGACACAATGACTGCTGTAGCTGCAATGCCTCTAAAACAGCTGCTATTGGTGAAGCACAGGTTTCATCTTAGAAATATTGCACTTTTCTTTGCTGTAGGTCCTACTAAGCAGTGCGTGAAGCCATATCTAAAGCTACATCCCAAACGGAACACACTGCCAGTGGCCCCAGAGACATTAAAGGCTCTTCTCCTGCCTTATACTTGGTCAGCTCCAGAACAGCATGTTTCTAGAAGAATCCCAAATCCAAATCATACCAGGATCCCTGCTTTTCCAATTGTTTTGTTGTTTAGGCTGCTGAGGGTGAGCAAAGTGGTGTGATAAGACACACTGGAACATCTGACATGAAGCCCGTCTCCAATTCTTTCAAAACAAATAGCATGCAAAAAAGGAGCAGGTTTTAACCAGCCTTGGTTTGCAGCCAACATGGGCACATGGTTAGCTTTAGCAGGACTGGACAGCATATGGCACAGCGACCTGGCTTGTTGTGAATAATGGAGTATAATAAAACCTGTCAAACTGCTATTGGCAGCTAGGGTGAGGAAAAGTCTCAGTGCACAGACAGTTTGAGAAAACCTACTTGTCACTGCCATGCAAAATATTTTATGGCAGTAAATATACATCATGAAGTGCCTCTCAGCCCTGGGTGTTTTATCCTCAGTCCCTGAAGTTCTACAGGAGTCAAGCACAACTGTGGGGATAGCAAAGTGGGGGATGCTAATAGCTGGGAGGAACAAAAAACAGGTGCATGAGAAGGTGAAGAAGATAAAGAGCCAAGGTCCAGAAGCAAGAACAGCAGGAGAAGTTAGAAGGGGTAGTAGGAAGACAGAGGAGTGTCATGGCCACCAGCAGGTGTGTTGGCAGAGAAACACAAGGGGGCTGCCTGTTGGCCCGGATGGCAGAGGAGGAAATAGTGTGTTCTCAAGGCCGGCAAAGGGAGGAGGAGGCAGGATCCTGTTGGAGAGGGCAACACTGTCTGGCTTTAGGATGGAGAAGGACTTTGTGGCTGATGGGAGGGCTGCATTTTGTGTGCTAAAGCTTGAAGGCAAGGAATCAACAGGGGAATTTCTTTGTTGTTCCATCCACACAGCCAGCAGGGAAATGTGGAATGGGGAAAATGCAGCTCTTTACCTATAAAAGTTCAGCCAGTGCCTGGCTGCCACAGTGTCTCTGCAGAGCATGGGGGGCCATGAACTAGGCTTGCAAGGACAAATCCAGCTGACTTGCAAGGACTCCAAGTCCCAGTTCTATCCCTGGCCTTGGAAGACTGAAGAGAATTCTGCCAGAGCAACACAGGTCAGAATTAACCTCAAATTTTCGTGTCTTGAGTCATCAGCCTGAGCTTAATTTTAGGCAGCATCTCTGGAGAAAAGTGAGTATCGCAAGGCTTAAGGGCAGCTCAGCCTGGCCTTCTTTCTGCTCTGCAGTGCTGTTCTCCTTCTGGCCTTGGATTTGTCTGGTTTCCGGAATTGTCCTGCTCTGCGAGAGCATCACAGGGAAGTAGACGCACTGCTTAGTCATTACATCCTGCCATTTCAAGTATCAGTCTTGTTTTTGTTTTTGTGTTGTTTTTTTTTCTTAAGAAAACACTGAAAGTACTTCCCTTATAGACTTAAATGCCTTAAAATAATGCTACTCCTGCTTGAGGTACCTGATTTGTAATATCAATGGCCTGCCTTAGCTGCACTAAATGCACTTACATGGGAGCAATAGCAACAATCTGGAATTCAGAAAGTCTACAAACAGGCAGGCCTGTTTTAATTAGTTGAGTACAGAGACTAATTAATATGCAAATAAGGAGCTTACCAATATTAATCATCTGTTTTACTAGGCTGCTTTACTAAAGAGTTTCTAACTAATTTGCAGATGAAGTTTCCATGACATTAAAAGTCCTCTAAACACCTACCTGAGAAATAGTCTCCCACAATAAAAGGGAAAGAGAGAAAGGGAGAATGATGCTTTGGTTTTTTGGAAGGAAAACATCAATGACTGAAACTAATTTTGTCTTTGGCAAGTGTCACATAGGCTGACTGAGGCAACCATTTCCAAACCCTAATTGAAAGCATTTCAGCAAGCTAGACACCAAAAGGCGCTTGGACAGTAGCAGCACACACATGTCCATGTGTGCATATTTCCTTCTGAGAATTGACTAAAAAATTGCATGAGTGACTCAAAAATTACTGTCTACCTTTGACATCTCTCAATAGCTGTCAGCACTGTGGAGCATAACCCCCAAGTAAGATCACACTGGGTTGTACCTTCTGTGTATTTTCTTACCTCCATTCCTGTTACCAATGCCTTAGAACACGGTGACCAAAATCCTGCCCCTGAGCTACGCCACTCTTTCCTCCGTTAGCTTTACATTTTGCACTTCACTGAGCTTTTGGGTAGGTTTGGTGGAGCTTCTTGTCAAATTCCCTCTCTGATTTTTTCATATTTAGTTCACTGCAATTGCATATGGGTTCCCTCACTGCTGCCCCAGGGAATGCAGAAACTAAATAAAGAATGTTTTCATTTCTAACGAATCTGTCAAAGCATTTCTGTACCTCCTGGTTTGCTTTTCATACACCTTTACCCCCCTGTTTCCTCTACTGAAAGCAGAATCTAAATTCTTGGTGTGATGTGCCCCTTTAAATGACTGCAAATGTGAGAATGAGATTTGCAAATCTCTTCTTGAGTCACAGGTGAGACCAAAAATCCACCAGCAAGATACCTCAAAAAAATTAAAGACAGCCTTAAAAATGAATCCAAATCCACTGGCTGATCTTCAGGGCCAGTGAATGGAGCTTGGCGGGTGGTTTGGATTAAAGAGGTTCCTGAGGTTGCAGAGCTGGAAAATGGAAATAGCTCAGCAGCACCTGCCATCACTCCTGAGATAGGCTTCTCCCTCCTAGCTGAAAACGTGGAAGATACACTTTTCATTTATTCAGAAACGAGACTTGGGCTGAGGCTGCCCTTGCGCTCCCTTCACTTCCACTGAAATCACAGCCAGGAGTGTTTTCTTCCTGATCTGCGGATACTGAGATGAGAAGAATAGCTTCAGGAATCCTGATTCCCAGCACCTCCTGAAAATTCCTGCTGCTGCTAACTGCTAACCAGTTTTCCTGTAGCTGTCTGTAACATGGAAAATTGCTTTAATTTCAGGTTTTGTATTTAATGTGGGAGAATTGCTCATTTTTCATCGTAGCACCAACTCTTTTTATCACTCCTTCCATGGTGCTTTTAGCACATGACCTCAGGAGCTCTTGATGCAGTGCAGTAGTGCCAGGCAACCACAGATGGAGGTTCCATTGAAGTGTTGGCAGGACCTTTTTGGGGACAGGACAGGGGCAGATGGGCTGTGACTGTATTTTTGAGGGATTTTGTTGTGTCTGGGAGTAAAGAAAGGAAGCAAAGATGGAGAAGTGAGGAGTGGGAGATATCATGTTAGTGTGGTAGGATCTACAGGCTTTAAATCCACCTCAGAATTAGGATTTAATACCAACTACCTCACCATTGTTTGTGCTTTAGCTCCAATAGTCCTCATTGTCCTAACCAATCTGGCTTTCATGGAAAGGACTGTGCACACCATGGGAAAAGGTATGCTCTTGAAACAAGGACACTTCCCTGAATGGCTCAGATCCTTTAAAGGGGCTGGGGTATTAGCCAGGTGTGGAATGTCTCCCTCTATACTCCATGCAGCACAAAGGGGTTTATTTTCTTCTCTTTCTTCTTTCAAAATGTTTTTGGGTAAGGCTTCTCTTATTTGCTCATGTCCAAACATTGCTTGGAGAAGACCCTCTTCCCGAGGGCAGAGAATACTGGAGAGATTGTGCCTCTCTGCTCTCTCAGCCTACCCTGTCCCACCTTATAGAGCCCCTCCCCCTTGGTTAGTGCCTTTCCTCTTCTCCAGCCAGAAACCCCATCCTACACCCCATCCCCATGCTCCCACACACCTCCCACATGCATGAAGGTCTGAGCTTCCTTCCTTCAGGTGTTTGTGGCATATCCCATCTCATCTCCCTGGACGTGCTCCCTACTTCTCCCTGCCTTTTGCCCTCCGGAGCTGGAAACACCAATCCTGGCACCCTCGAGTCCTGAGTCTCAGGTGAGGGTGAAGCACATATAGAGACACAGGGCTGGCAACCTCCCTGTGTCGGTTCGGGGTCCTCTTCTCCAGGCATGGTGCCTCTGCAGGCACCTCAGCCCCAGCACTAAGGTGATAGAGGTGTCTCATTCTACAGAACTGCTGAATGGCTTGGACTCATCTTTCCTAGAGAAATCCACTTTTGAGTGGTCATGAGAAACTGGCAGATTGCAGCCTCCAGAACAAACATTTTAGAAAGTTGTGAGTGACTGAAGATTAGTGAACAGAACAAACCGTTTAGCTGACTTTAGCTGGAGCTGTCACTAGCACAACACCCACATCAGCAGGTGGAAAGGACGTGAGTGCAGGAGTTGGAGAGGTGTGATAAATACAGCTAAGTAGTTGAAAAAGCAAGAGCTATCATTTTGCTGACACAAGCAATTTAAAGTAGCCTCAAAATTTAGGATCTCTGAAATGAGCTCTTTCCATGTTTAAGACTAATAGCACTATTCTCATGAGGGGGAAAAAACCCCATTGATTGGAGAGAATTTTAACAGGAAATGTTTTTTTCTCAGTAGTAGCAATGCAAACAAGAACAGAGTGCTAGAGTTTGGTAATGGAAGGATGAAATCATGTAGAAACTGACTGAGAAAAAAGCAGAAAGCATGACTTTTTTTCCCTTTGCCATGGAAAGGTAAGCAGAACTGAATGAGATAAAAACCCAGGCAGGATGTTTCAGGCCATTTTATACAGGAAACTTCCATTCTGCCATTGGCCAAATTTCTCTGGTCATTTTGTTTTGGGGAATTTTTAGGAAAATTTACAGTTTTTAATATGATATCATTATTTTTACAGCATATTAAAACTTTCAGGGGAAAATGAGCAGTCTTATTGTTCTTTGAAGGGAGCATAAGGACAAGAGAAAAGATAGAAAGAAAAAACAAACTTGGATAAACAGAAGCAGTGGTGTGTCTCATCTCTGATACAGAATCCCATAAAAACGACCACTGAAATGGTCTTTCTAAGCCCTGATGCCCTATCTCTGTATAATCCCTTCAAAGTAGTGTAAACCTCAGTGATTATTAATATATTTTTGGTTGTTTATATGAACCTTGAGGGGGAAAGGAAGCTTCTGCCATTTTAATTCCTTTGTTAATGTCTTTATGAATGCAATTAGCACTTCATTCACGCTTCTTTGTTTCTGGATCCCATTACGATATGGCTTATGCCAACTTCTCTCTCCCAGGAGACGTGAGGCATCACGCAGCACTCCACTCAGCTGCGTGGCTGAGCACTGACAAACTCAATTTGCTGGAGGAGAGCCTGAGATGACATGGTGCAGTCGCTGCTGCTGTGAAATGGACAAATGGCCTCTTTTGTTCCAAGCAACACGTCAGCTGTCCTGAGGAAGTGCATCTGTGCCACAGGTAAGTGAAAGAAAAACAAAAAATTGATTTACCTGACAAGAAATTAACCTACTGCAGCTGGTTGTGAAATGGAAGTATCTAATTATTTAGTCCCTTTTTTACAATTGCACCATGCCAATTCAAGTATCCATTCAATTGTTTTTAATTTCTAAACACAATGCTGAATTCATCCCTTTTATAGCACCATCAGTCTCTACAGTCCTAAACCAGGGATGGATCTCACCCTCAGTTTTTTTCCTGATTGCTCCAAATGGCTTTGATGTGAGCTCAATGCCCCAAGCTGCAGGGCAGCTGAGGTTGCACAGCTGGACTCGTAGAAGGATCCCACAAGGATCACTGAGTCTAACTTAAGGAAGCTGGACCTTTACATTACCAGAAGCTTGGGTTCATTTGGGGCTGATCCTGTCCTTGGTGTTCATCAGGAAAGGTTTACAGGAAGCCCAATGAGATGAGTGGGCTTGTAGTGGTGTAAAGTTGAAGCCAGAAGGGACTGAAGCCTGTTAGGGCAGCTCTCCAGTGCTACATGGGCACTTACAGATGCAAGGACTGTGAGCATCAGGGGCCTGGGCAGCACCTGTGGGCAGTGAGGAGCCTGTGTGTTTCTAAATATCCCACCAGGTACCAATTCACACCTAAATACTCTTGGAAGTGCTCTTCAGGACTTCTCTGAGGCAAGGAGCCAGCCCTGATTCAGGACTGTGTTAACTGAGCTCAGCCAAGGAAATCCAGAGAGATTTGAGCCTGTGGGAGCCCGGCAATGCTCCCAGCTGCAGGCTGATGAAATTTTTGCCACCTCCATCTGGGAGAGGATTGAGCTAGGCACGGTTTACCCTCAGGATTGATTCTTTAAAATGACTACAATATTCCATGAAGGATGAAGAGTGTCTCCCCAGACAGGGATGAAGGCAGTGAAGACATAAGCTGTTCCTCCTACCAAAAATACCTGGTGAGGCAGACAGGGAAATGTTGGTTTACAGTGTTTGTAGACTCTTTCTCTCTCTTTTTATGTTGATCCCATGTATTCTTTGCCTTAGCCAGTGCAACCTGGCATACAAAGCACATCAGCAGACACTGAAGTCCCGACACTCCCTGTGGTCTCCAGGTCCCCTTTTACACCACCCCCACATCCCTAAGCAACCTACTGCCAGGTAAAGGGGATTGTTGTTTCCATCACAAGACAGAAGGGAGGAAAAAACTGTGGGCTGAAAGCCCAAGGAAAAGAGACAGGAATTCTTTATCGCTTATTAAATGTGCAATTCAAAACCTGGTGAATAGGAAGATGAAAAGCTCCTGCTGAGAAATGGAGAAAGAAATTGCATTTTGGCCTTGGGGAAACCTGTGCCTATAATATTAAAGATGTGCAAATAAATAAATAAAGGCAATAGCTCGATTTACGTGTCTAATATCCTTGCATGCCGTGATCAATGTCGATATTTTACTTTTTTATAAGGTTCTCCAAAAATCTATGGCGCTTTCCTTTATTAATTGTTATCCTCATTGCAAAGGTCTTTCACATGTCTCCAGCAACTAGGTCTTAGCTGTCAACTCCATTAAATTCTATTATAATGTGGCATGATTGAATGCTCCAGTGGGATTGGCCAGCCAGTGTGTATTAATATATTATGGAGCATGCAGAGGCAGGCACCAGCACCTTGCTGCATTCACAAAGATGCTGTTGTGTTTACATTTTTTCCCCTCTCTGTGCACGTCTGCTGTTTCAGTGGAAACTGGCTTTACCATAAATTATCCCTTGCAAAAAGAACAATGTAAACTGTGAGGGAGCTTTCCCTGGGACGTGGAAGCCAGCAGTCTTCCCTCAAGTGAGCAGATTCTCGTTCTCTGCCTGGGATGTATTTGTACGACCTTAATTAGTTTGTGTTTGTACAGTATGAAAATCTAGGAGGCCCATGTTATTTAACATTAGGGAATATTGAAGAGCAGAGGATTTCCCACCCTGCTGGTTATAAGCAGGGATGTTATTCTGCTGGGAGGGAGCAGAATCAGAATTCAAACAGGCATGATCATGGATTTTTTTTTTTTTTTTTTTTAACAAAGGAGTTTGGCAGATCACACATAAGCACAGTTTAAGACCTGTGCCTTTTGGGGGTGGTGCATGCACACTGGATAGAATGTCATCTGCAATGGCACCCTTAGACAACTTAATATGACCCTCAGTGCCTATCTGCAGCCTGAACTGAGCGACCCAACTTGGGCACTTTGTGCTTCCACTGGGAAGGCAAAAAAGCAATGCAAGACCACAGGCTCCAATTAAAAGTCAGTTTATTTCAGAACTGGGGAAGAGAAAAGCAAAGGTATATCCAGCTCTCAAACCCCTGGTCCAGGGGTGCTCTGATCTGATGTATTTCATACCTAACAGTATTAAGTCAGCACTTCTGGATCTCTGGAGAACTCTGATGGGTCACCAGCCTGTCTCAGCCCATCACAGCCGTGCTCATCTCTGCTATTATCTCCCTTTGCCTGTGTTTACATTTGCCATTTCCAAAGCCCTGTGTGCTACCATGAGCAGGAACATGGCCAGGCAGCAGCTGCCCCAGCACTGCAATGGGTGAGCTTTCATGAGCACTAATGCCTTGGCTGCTGCCAGACAACAGAGGATGTAACCTGATTGCCTTTTGGGGGCCATGCTGAGGTCAAATCAAAACAGGCAGAATATGGCTATCAGGGAACCAGACAGGGTGTATTTGGGTGGTGCACTGTAGGCAAACTTTGTGAAATTCTTGGATTATTGAGGGGTGTCTGCCACAACGACATTGTTTGAAATGCAGCAGTGTCCTTCTCCTCCCCTGATTCATCCAGATTCATATTCTGCACTGTGTGGTTTTAGTTCCCATGCTCCTGACACACTAATTGCCGTGGTCAGAGATGTTGCCATGCCCAACTCAATCCGCTTTTAAAGACAACTCATTTAATTCCATAATTAATCCTTAGGATCACACTCCACTTGCTTCCAAACATAGAATCATATACAGATTGATTGATCTCTTACAACAAGAGCTGAAGATGGTCTAGTGTTAGGGGTTTAGGCCAGGGAGAAAAAGATACTGCTCATACTAATAAACTGTAATTCTTTTCCTAGAGAATACCTGGGAAATTGCCTTTAGTCAATTCAAGAGACTAACCAATTTAGAAGAATAAAAATAATCATTACAGTTACAACAGTGACCAGGGGGATTAAAAAAAAAAAGAAAAAGGTAAAAAAAAGCAAACCTTTCAGAGAAGCAGAAGGGGAAAGGGAAGCTTCTCCCAAAGATGTGGTTCACTTTTGTGCCTGTGCCATGGAGAAAGAAAAACAAGTCTGCTTTGTTCCTCCTCGAGCCAAGTCAAAGGGTGACAATGTAAAACAGAAGCGCGGGCTACGTTTTCCTGGATCCAAGGAAGATGTAAATGCGTAAAATGTGATGGAAGAGCTTTGATTTTTTTTCTCTTTCTTTCTCTCTTTTTTTTTATTTTTTTTTTTTTTTTTTTTTATTATTTCTCTCAGGAATGATCTGACAGCCCCAGGCTGGAGTATGTGTCTCTCCCAACTACTCTGTCACCCAGGTAACCATGGAGACCATGACGATCGATTAGATGCCATCTGATCTCAACCTCATAAAAAAAGCCCCACGTGCACCCGCGCGCGCGCATACGCGTCCGCACTCACACAAAAAACAGCCCAGGCAGCAGATGGCAACCAGGCCACTAGACCTGTCTCCAGAGAGCGAGCCGGGGAGAGGGACTGAGAGACACAGGCGGAGGGAGATCATGAGGGAACAGGGAAAAAAAAAAAAAACAAAGGCAGAAAAAGTGGGGAGGAGGGAGACAAAGAAGTGAAGAGATCAGGAGAAAGAAAGAGGGAGAGGTGAGAAGAGGGTCCACAGCTGCTGTGATTTCTGGGGGACTGCCTTGGGTGCAGCGGCGACCATTTATGCTGCCTGCAAGTCTGTCTGGTTCTGAGGGTGGAGAGTGAGGCTGAGAGAGATCAGGGAAGAGCAGTATAAAAGTACCAGGTCCAATCCAAAGGAAAGCCCTCGGAAGTGCGGTAAATGCGCCTTTGTGCCCTTCTGCCCCTGCAACAGCCAACCCCTCCTTGCCACTGGTCAGGCCAAACAAGGTCTCTCTGAAGGATGTGAGAAGGGCTCTAAACAGAGATCAGAGCTTCTCACACCGCCCCAGGCCAGAATGGGTACAATCTGAGAACTCCAGCACCAGCTCCATGCCACCAAGAGGATTGCAGCTACTCTCTGACATCCTATGGGGATGTGAGAGATGGAGCCAGAGGAGCTGCAACTCCTGCAGCTTACCTCTGAGGACCTGTGCATTGTCTGGACATTGTCACTAGCCTGGAGGTGACTGGCAGAAGCAAAACTGCTAAAATCCTTCACAGCAGGAACTCCTATGTCTCTACAACACTTACAAAACCTGGGTCTCTCCATCTGCTAAAGGCCCCTGTGGAAATACCAAATAACCAAAGAAATCACAAAGGGGTCTTGGAATTGTAGGACAAATGATTGGATTAAGATCCCAACAGCACCTCAGTAAAAAAAATTGGTGTTTGGACCATGACTTTGGTAGGGAGATACCAATACCAAAATGAGACAGGTTAGAGCCTCTTCTGAAATCTTACAGCAAGGGTGTCCATTTTTTCTGCTGCTGTCAGTTGTAGAAGAAATGGAAATTCCTTTTTAATATGAACTGATTTGAAGATGAATAGGCCCAGCATGGAGAAGCAAGGTGTAAGGTGCAGAATCTCAGCTCAAGAGAAGGCCAGACCTATGTATGAGACTTCCATGGGCCTCTTCTGTAAGCTGGGGGTGGGATTTATGTGATCAGTGCTGAGCATCTCCTTCTCCAATCAGTCTGAACTAATCTTACTGGAGAGAAACAGGTCTTTCTGGTGAGTATTTCACCTCCCCCTACCACAAACATCTAAAATAGGCAAGATGTGTCACATGATCATCATGTCTTCTTTTCTCCAGTGAGCGTAAAGGGAGCCAGGAGGGACTATCTCAGATGAAGTGGGGACATGAGAAGTTAATGGAGATAAATCCACTTCCAGGCATGGCAATGGCACCAAGACTCCTGCTAAATAGCTCATCTTTATCCCTTCCATCGTTCTTTTACAGACACACATGTATCACATCTCAGCAAATGGGAGTGGGCCCCTAGGGATCCCTTCCCAGGATGCTTGTCAAGAATGGTGAGGATGATGCACCTTCATTTTGAGGACATTGTTATGTGAGGAAAATGGCTCGTGCTCAAAACATGGGGACTCAGGTGACCTTGAAAATTGCTCTCAGGAACAGTGGACAACTTGAAAATTTGGTAACTGCCAGCACCTGAAGTTAACCGTATCTAGTTTAAATAGCAAAATGACAATCATCCTTTCCTAAATATGATACCTGTCTGATGTTGGGGGAGGCAGGAAAGGGCAGGGGACTGATGGATGTCTGAAATGGGGCTTCTTGGAGACCAGCTCTCAAGAAGGTATTAATCCACCTGTACTTTAAGGAGTGGGCAGAGAGGACCAGCTCTGTAATCATGCTCCATAAAGATTAGTCATGTGCATGATCTCTCTTTCCTGGAGCTTTGTGAAACATTTGAAACAGGATATTGACCCCACTGGTACCTAACGTCACTTCATAGATTGACCTTTACTCTAGTGGGCACAACAATCCAAACTTCAGTGAAGAAAAATAACCATGAGGATTATCAAATTCAGAGAATAGTTCTGCAAATCCTGAAGATGGCCTACAGCCCAAATCCTTATTTTCAGAAATGTCATATTTCCTGGTTTCTTCTCTGCATAAGAGCTTTTAAAAGAAAGGTTTATTTACCTACCCTCAAGGAAGCATAGAAAGGAAGCAAATCAGAGAACCAAGAAGATGCTGGAGATGATGAACTACAGCTCTGAAAGTATTTTTTCTAGATGCCTTCTCACTGGGCTATCACACTGAAAGGTGGCAACCTGTAATACGGCATTTTTAAGCAAATGATCCTGAATCTCACTTGATTCATGAACAAATACGAAAAGTGGCTCAATTCCACCTCAGAGATACTGCATGAGGAACTGGGCAGTGGGCTGAATTTGGTCTTTTGGGTTGACAGTTTCTCCTGCCTGCCAAAAGATTACTGAGGTGTCCTGTTTGGAGCAAATCACCAGAGCATTACCCAGGGAATTTTCTGAAATACACAGTAATGGAAATCAATATCCCATGATGAGGTGACACAGGAGTACAAGAAAACTGGCATGTTTGGTGTCTGAGAGAAATTCTGAGTAGTTGATTTCTCTATTTTGGCTAAATTGGTGTGGATTACATGATCATATCCATAGGAACAGAGAACAAAATATCTTGGTTTGGGTGACCATAGTTAAGTCCCCAAAAATGGGAAACAAATAGGGCCTTATCTTCAGAGCTCTTATACAACCATAAATTCTCCAGCCTTAGCTGCTGTGGGAGATAAATGACACTTTTATTTAGACATTAAGACCTGAGATTAATTTTATGCACTCAGGTACAAAAATATGAGCCACTGTGCTTGGATAGGTAATTAAAAGTGCTTGTGAGGATTCTTCTTGAAATGACACCCATGATGGCCCTCATCAAACAGAGCTCACTGCTCTTGCTCTTTAGATAATATTTTCCCATTGGTTAAACTGGGAAAGGTAGAAGATTGCTCTCACAAGAAAGAACTTCCCTACAGCCTGTTATCACTTGCCCTCATTTCCAAGAGTCCTATCAGCCAGCCTGTAAGCCATAAGGCTTCTCTTCCTTTCAGTGGAGGTAATATACCTTCCACTTTTATTTCTTTTTTTTTTTCCTCTTTTTTCATTTCAGCTGAACTCAATGTTTTCCCATAAATTTGCATCCTGAACTTGCAGCTCATTTTCTGTCTGCATGCTTAGCCCACCTACCTCAAGAGACTGTGGCCCACTCCACCCTCTCCTATGCCAGGAACCACTGGCATATTCGCATTTCTCAGAGCTTTTCTAAGTCTTATTTAACCAACAAGGCAAGAAAAGCATTATTACTTCATCCTCTGGCTCTCAAACTCAAAAGCACTGGCTCACTAAGGAGTACAAGCACAGATACACTATAAATATATCCAAGATGTCTTTTTTTGCCTAGTGAACTAATTGTAAATGCCTGATTTCTCAGACACAAGAGCAAACAACAAGTAGAAACTGAAGAACTGTAGAAATAACCCTAAATTTGGGTAGAACAGTTTTATTTTGAGGAAAGACCATGGGAAGAGCAGCTCTTGGCAACAACAGTGGAGAGCAGAAACAGCGATTATTCACAAGAGCAAGAAAAGTATTGTGGGACTGAATTAAGGAGCAAAACAAGAAGGCACAGGATAGGACATAGCAGAAGAAAAATATGATCTGTAAAGACAGAGCTTGCCAGTGAGCCTGAGGCCCCTCCCACAAGCCTGAATCATGATGTGTGAAAGAGTGGTGAGCACAGTCCGATGCCAGAGAAGGACTCTGCTGGCCCAGACAGCTTGGTGGCACAGTGTCACTCATGAGAAGTGTAAGAATCCATTATCTTCCAGGGAAAACCACTCCTGCTAGTGTCTCCTGAAGGAAAATGATCATATGGAATAGAATGGAATGGAATGGAATGGAATGCAATAGTACTAAAATGCTTCCAAGTGTCTGAGGGATGCCACAGGTTGATGTACCTCAAATAGTGGCAAATCAGACAAACTGTAGAACATGCCTATCTTCTCTGGATCTGACCCAGGACGAGGTGATGGAGGAGGTCTCCTGAAGCACTTCTTGAGCATATGAGAGCTGCTGGTAGATGGAAAAGCCTTCCATGGGACACAGGAATCCTGTGGCTAGAGTATTTAAAAACAGGCAAAACAGTAATAGAGGTACAATCCTTTATAAGCATATGACGAGAGAAAAAGGGAGCGGACAGGACCTCATAAATCTTTTCCATCTCTAACTTCATAAACCCATTTCCTATTTTGTATTACCCTGTGTTTTATACATATGTCATATACATAAGGAACTTGGCAGAAGGGTGACCCTACCAATATTTTTAAGATGTCAAACCTATGTCTGGTGTAAAAAATAATGACACCAGTGCTAGTAATAGTGTGCACTGGGAGCTCTGAGGACACCCAAACTCTGGGCCAGAAGAAGTGAGACATGGTAAAATCATTATGAGTGAGAGTCTTTAGCCCAGACTGTCCTGAAACAGGGAGGGCAACAAATGCTGGAACCTGAGTTTTGCTTCTGGGCCTGGGTGGTTTGTGCCTTTGCTAATGAAGCTATTTAGACTTCTTTAGGTCTCTGTATTTGCTCAGTACCCTGTTTTTACTACAGAAAGTAGTAAGGAGGCTAAAGAGCAAGAGAGCCACTCACTCTCAGCTGCTCAGGATGAGGTAAATTCACCAATTTCAAGCCCTTCTAGGTTTGTTTGCCTAGTGACTGGCCACAACTATTGAGATCAGCCATGAAACTTGTCATCAGAACCTAACTTTTCAATACCACAAATCCTAAGTTTTGTTTCGATCTCAAGTCAAAAATCATGCAGAATCCTAAGTGTGAATAATTTTCATTAGCAGATGATGTGGCAACCACTTAGATTAACACACTCAAAAAGTGCAGCACCCTTAAGGACACTCAAAGCTCAACATGACCTGATCTTACTGCTAGAAACCTTTTTTATTTTTCCTTTTATTTTCTTTTTAGTAATTTCTCCTTCCTCTTTTCCTACTCCTTTCTTCTTGCCTTCCTTTTCATACCTTTTCTTACCATTTACCTCCTTGCAGTACAGTCTCCTCTCCTTAGTACAAAGCCCTGTACAGAGCAGGATTCAGATAAGATGACCTGGAGTGGGCAGTCATGGCTACCAGGCCTATTTCAGACAGTGCTTAGCCCAACAACTCTCTTCCTCAAACAGCTTTTTGTCAAGCCTTGCTATGGATTTGATTTCCCTCAGCCTTCAGGACTGCATCCTGCCACTTTGATATAGTGCAATGCCAATTATTTCAGCTGTGACATGTGAGGATAAAGTTGTGGGGGAGGAGGCTGAATAAGTCCCTGAGAAATCACAGTGGCCAGATCTTCAGGAGCTCTGAAGAAACTAATTCCCTTCAAAATCAATACTGCAATGCCATTGAGAAATCAAAGCAATGTACTTGAGTGAGACCAGAGCTGAATATACCCAAGAACAAGTGTCCTGATCACACACACCACGGTGCCTGATCCCTTCTCCCTTGCAATATTGCAAGTCACAAAGAAATTAATTGCAGTCCACAGGGCGGTGCAATCATAAAGCATGAGTAAATGAGTGGAGAATCAGGGCCAATAAAAATACACTCCCAGCGATCGAAACATTCTTTGCCAGCCCATTTTTTTCCGCATCCATTTTTTGTCTTCTTCTCTTCATGCTTAACTTCACTTCTCAGGCTTCCTTGCACTATGATTATTATTATCTCTATTATTATTATCATTGTTGCTTTGTGGGCTGAGAGTTGCAGATCTCAAAAATAAAGCAGATGTCAGCAGCTCTGAAGGATCCTATTCTATTACACAGCAGAACAAATGAGTATGTCAAGGAAGGGCTTTCCAATCTAACAAGAAAACAGCACAAACAGACACTAAATAAATAAATAAATAAACCCTGCGGGGACAGGCAGACTAGTTCTGATTAGATATTATGCTAACATGATGCCTACTTTCTACGCTAACAGTGTTTTAATACATTTAAATGATACTGGGGAAATAAGTCATGAAATAGGAGAAGAAGTCTTCATGTCAGAAATGATTAAAATTATCCAAGGGGGCCAGACTGCCTCTCTCATGGAAACGTGGCTCATGGTGTGGGATTATGAATGTAGCCCAAACAGTATTTACATAGTGTGCCTGACTCCATCTCATTACCTTTGCCAATGATTGCTTTTCCTGGCTGCTGGAAGAGCAGTCCAGCTGGTGAGGGGGAGCCCAGCACCAATGTCTGCACCATGGCAAAGTCTCAGTCTCTGCTGAGGCTCTGGGTTTTACAGGGATATGCTACAGGGAAATGCCTGAGCAGCATAAGAGGCACCGTAGCCAGCTGCCACATTGGTGTCCTTGTTTGAGGCTTTCAGTGGGTGCAGGCCCATCTCCTGCTTTCCTGCAAATGGACCATGAGCCAGGCTGAGCTTTTTGGGAAGGCATGTTTCCAGAGCCAGGCTAGATTCCTTGAAGTAGTCTCCCTCCAAACTTTCTGAACAGGGACAAAACCAAGCCTTGCCTGACTCAACCTGTAGCCTTTCATCTTTCTCTCTTCCCCAGCTACCTGCCCATGCTCCCCATTTCACAAAAAGGGAGATCTCTTTTCTCTTGAGGGATTTGCATAAAGAGACTGAATATACTTGTCAAGCTCCACGCAGCAAAATGTTAATTTTGCTTGTGAAAGTGCAGCCTTGGAAGACCCTCCATCTCCCAAGTCTTTGCAGCCCTAGTAAATGGCCATTTATTAGCTGCAGTCCATAATTTGCTTCCTTCTGTGACCCATCCTGTAATTTTCCTTGAGATGACAAGCTCTGAATGAAAAGCATACTCATTTTCCAGCTATAGCATATAAAATATGGATATGATCATGAAGTCTTGAATCCATCAAAAAAGCAGAGACTTTTCCTTTTAGGACCTAAGGCTCTAAGGACCCAGGGCTGGGCTGGAGCCTCCATACCCTGGAAGCTGCGGTCTGCTCAGGCACAGACCAGTGATACTGATCTCAATTATGAGTAACTTGATTCACTCTAGTGCTCCGACAGATGAGCTTTGATGAGCCCCATTGCAGCAGTTTAAGAACTTTCTAGTGACCCTCCTCCCATTACTCCCTTTGCAGAATTGGCAGACGGGAATGTGCATCCTTCCTGTGACTCTGCCATGGCAAAGTTTGGTGCGTTAGCTTAAAAGCACTGAGACATCAGATGATGAACTGGAGCCACTGAGACTTTCTGTCACAGGAGGCAATAACTTGTGGCTGGTGGAGGAGGCAGACAGCTGGATATGAAAGTAGCCTAAACTGCCACAAAAAGAGTGACCAGTTCTTCTGTCAGCCCTTAGTGAATGGTGAATCAAACTGCATTAGCTTCTGCTCAATGCTGCAGAGCAGCAGTTGTCAGGAAGTTCATACCCACTACATAGAGGGGGACAGCTCACCACCAAGTCCTCATTCTTGAGCAGTGGAGAGACCTTACCTGAGAAAACCAGAAAATTACTTCAAGACAACCTAATATTTAACTTTATTTCTTTAAACTTGGGCCCTGAATACAAGCAAACTATGGTCAATACTAAGCAAGAGTGTTTACAGTCTAAAACCAGCTCAGAGATTTCATTTTTTCTAGAACCAAGGACTCAGAGATGCCATGCTTTGTAAATGACCCTATGGAGACTATGGCTACCACCAGTCTATGGAATAATTCCCTTGGGAATGTTCTCCAGACACTGGAATCAGAGAAAGACAGCATCAGCAGACCTGAAAGAGTGAGCTTATTTGGTTTAGCAGAGCACCATTAGTTACTGCTCTATACTGAGCCACTTCATGGAGGTAGGCGGGGGATTGTTCTTCTGCACAAAAACTCCTGACATCTGAGTCTTGGTGAAGAAAGGTTTGAATTTGCTCTAGAATCATAGAATGGTTTGGGTTGGAAGGGACCTTAAAGATCTCCTAGTTCCAATGCCCCCACCATAGACAGGAACACCTTCCACTAGACCAGGTTGCTCAAAGCCACATTCAACCTGACCCTGAACTTTTCCAGGGATGGGGCATCTACAGCTTCTCTGGGCAACCTGTGCCAGTGCCCCACCACCCTCAGGGTAAAGGATTGCTTCCTAATATCTAATCTAAACTTACCCTCTTTCATTTTGAAGCCATTCCCCCTTGCCCTGTCACTACACACCCTTGTAAAAAGTCCCTTTCCAGTCATTCAGTGAGAGTTTCTTGGGGCAACAGGCACAGCCTTGACAGGGATAAAAAGACTGCTGAAGTGGAGCTACACAGAGCTGAACATTTAACTACAATACGCAGAAATGGAAACACCTTCCATCCCACAGCCTTCAACATCAGGCACTCTTCACCTCCTAGAAATTCATACACTTGCTAAGCCATATGGGCTTTCAAGTGCTTTACAGCATCCTACTATATCTCTAGTCTTATTAAAAATCTTGTCAGTAACTGTGAACGATGAAATTGTGCCCCATCAAAATGATGCAAGATAGCTCGAATCTCACAGAATTTTGACCTCAGTATTCTTCATACACATTCATACTTCTCTGTGTCTGACACTCTCCAGGCACAGTTTCAAATTCATCTCAACACCATGAGAGCTAGAAGCACTTTTGTAAGGGGATGCTGTAATTTTACATAATCATGACTCCAGAAAAAAATCCAGACTCATATGTTTCATACTAACCCTGCAGACATGAACACAGAGGCCACAGAAGAAGAAGTAAATTAGAATGTGAATTATAACATGAAATTTCCTAGATATGCAATTGCTTTGCTTTTTATTTTATCTTTAATTGTAGCTCTAAAGTGGACTTTTTTTGAGAAGACAAGCAGAAAATCTGGAACCAGAGAAGAATCTAAAGAAGCTGCCTTACAAACGTCCCTATCTGAATTCATATGTGTGTATATATATATATATATATATATACATATAAGGAGTTACTGCCCTAGGATGTTTCAGTAGAGCTCCTATAAACATCAAGCATTGCCATAGATACAAATAGAAATTGTCTGAGTTCATGAGGAAATCCTGAAAAGATAACAGAGGTTATTTTAGCCCTCAGGGAGGCTGTGTTTTCATTTGGACTGAGTCCTGACCAGGCAGTCTTCTTGCTAGGACTTCTCCCCTTCAAACAAGGAATCACCCAACTAGGTAGTTTGAGAATAGTTTATGATGAACAATAACTAATAACATCATGGGGAAACAAAAGGGGAAATAGGGGGTCCAGGCAGGAAGCATAACAGTGTCCAATGGACAAATTTCATATTGAGAAAGATATGAAGAAATATGTCCAAGAAGAAGATGCAAAACCAACTCTAGAGCCCACACCAGAAGACAGAGTTCAAAAATATGGGAATAGGAGAGGAACATCCAGCAGTTAGTGACCTAGCTGGTTTAAGTTCAGAGAGAATCTCAAAAATCAGGACACCTGTGCTACATAGCTTCAGTGAAATAGAGAAGGCGGTCAGTGGAAATTACTAAAGACACAGAAGACCTAACACCATCTTCCACATGCTCAGGAACAGAGACCCAGGGGTCTGGAAATTGAGGGAGAAGCAGCTGTTGGAGGATGTTAAGCCTGCACAGGGATGGAGCCTAGGATATAGTGTACGCCTCTGTGGGAAAGGAATGGCTCTTCAGAGACCTGATTGTACTCCCCGGAAACATTTTGACAGGAGAGACAATTTGTTAGGCCTGACTGGCTTCTTGGAATAAATCGATTTGCCTCCTCCTTTACCAGGAATGACCATACAACTCTCAGAAGCCAACATAAAGGCAGTTACAGCTGGCCTAAGCTATACGAGTAGAAATAAAATGGTCTTGAACACTCCACATGCTGGTAAAAACCTTCCTGCTCATTCCAGGAGATGCTGATACTGCCCATGGCTGGGGAAAAGACACTGAACTAGGCAGAGTACCTGGTACCTCCTGTGAGGCCACTCTTACCCTGCATGTAAGTTAAGAAAAGCATGGCAGCTTTTCTTCCCTGGTCAACTGGCCTAAGCAGTCCAGTAATGATGACTGGGTTTTGTTTTACAAGTTCTACTTCCTATTGAAGAAAGGAAGTCTGTGGGCTGGGGTGCTTGGCATCAATAGAGGGAGAAACATCTGCTTATGGAATGCAGGTGGCTGCAAAATCTTAATTTTTTTCTTTTTCTATTTTTTTTTCTTTTTCATAGGAAAGAGCATTCCCCATGGCTACACACAGACATCAGATTTAAAAATAGCCAAGTTCCACCTCGACTGTGGGTGAGTGAAAGACAGAAGACAGATGCATTGGCTGCCAGCTAGACTTGACATCTACTTTTTCTTTCCTCACCCTGGCAGCCAGCAGTTGCACACATGTGCACAGGTAAGGTCCTCAGTGGCAAAGCACACGGTGTCTGCCTCCTCCTCAATTCACTGACTGCTGCCTGCCAGCCATGTGTCTGGGAGCCACATAAACCCACACTCCTCATTTAGTGCATCAGGCCTGTATAAAAATCACCAAGTTCCTCCTGTTTGTCCTGCTTAATTCGCAAATTCCTCACTAGTCATTTATGTGTGGGGATTGCTATCAAGTTCCCTGCAAAGGTTAACACATCTCTGTTTCTGGCTTGTTTTGTTAACTCCTTTAGTGCCTGATCCACATGGACACTTTCCATGGCTCCAACCTATGTAATGATTGTGTGTGCTTGTGCGTGACTGGTCTCACTTTCAGACCCTGGCCCACTCAATTAAAGGTGATCAATTTCAAGGAACAGGTCTTGGTCTTGCTTCCTTCTTCTTACCCGGAGTGCAGGAGATTCCTCCTCTTTTTCTTAACTGGCTTTAATCCACCCACTGTTTATGCTTCCAACCAAATGCATTAATTGAAAACATAAGGCACTACTGCCCACATACTCAATGCTACTCTTCGTGTGCTCATCAGCAGTAGAAGCCACAGTAATTCAGCAAACTTGGCTATTTTATTTGCAAACAGGTTTACAAGCATCTCTTTATGCACTTACCTAAATCACATGGCTCACAGAGAAGTCTTTTCCATGGGAAATTATGGATGCTGAAAAGTCATATGCATTCAAACCACAACTTGACAAATTCAGAAAAGGAAAATTCATCCAGTGCATTAAACTTTAATTAACTGGATGTCAGGGGAATATTTATGGGCAGTATCACTGTAGATTTATGTTATTCTTACAGGTTTCCCTCTTTTGGTAACACTGAAAACAAGATACCTTTGGTCTAACCCACTGTGAACATTCTTAGGTTTTTTACAAGTTCTCCATAATTTTAGTGTGATATGATTTCCGAATAAACCCATTCCAGGAGCATCCAGGCTGCATTGGGGTCTTACAGACACACTGCAGAGCACAGTAAGTATTTCTTGTTCTACATTCAGAGCTTGGCATGCTAAGCATTACATTTCTAGTCTAGGAAGATGGACAGAAAGAATGGAAAATATCCCCTGATTAGAACAACCTTAGAAATAAAACAGACTTGGTCTCTTCTGCATAATGACAAGGCATTGAATCCTGTTAATTTAACAAAAAAGAAGACTGCAGAATTGATATGACCACTACTAATGAATACTGACCTAGGAAGGACCAACAGATGTCTGGGTTTACTCAGGCATGTCTTCTCTTTCTGTCTGAAATGTTTGCCCAGGTGGAATTTTCCCTTTTGTCCAAAATTTCCAGACATTTGACCTGAGCAGCAGCAATAGTGCTCTGCATGACCAGAAAGTCCAAGCTAATAACTGGTGCATGCAGGCATATCAGCAGTACAGCACACATGCATATACCTGTTTACAAAATCCCACCTAAACTTGGTAACATAATAAAAAAGAACTCTTAATCCAAGATATAAAGCAATCCCACAGCTGGATGCTGAAGGTGTGCACACTCATTTTTCACATCAGTGTTTTCAATAGTGGAGAGAAACAACTGGTAGAGTAACTTGCCATCATTGGGAATCATTTGGAATCCTCCACCACCATCAATGTTTAAACCATGAATGGGTATTATTTCTGAAAAATGCTTATAAAGGAAATGAAGACAGAAGTCCTGTGGCCTTCAGCCTGTGGGGAGATGCTCACAGTGGTCCCTTCTGCCTTTAAAAACTCCTCATCATCCTCCATTTCTCAAAGTACCCTTCTCTCAGGAGAGCTGTGAATACTCACTGATATCACAAGGATGATCTTTGGAGAGGTCAAGACAATGTGGCAGCGAAAGAGCATGACCACCCTCATAAGCACACCTGGCTCTTTACAGTGGTACCTGGATCTCAATACTGTGTCTCCTCTAGTCCATCAAGCAAAGAGAAAGACTGGAAGTGTAGATCAAGGTTTGTAAGCCAAAGGCTGCAATCAGACAAAAAAGAATCAGGGTTTTGTCTAAAAGCCATATATTTCAACTAGAGACTACTGGTTTAAATGTAGCAGCCACTCATATATAGGGAAGTCACACTCATATTTGCAATGGAGCAGCTGAAGGTCCTGCCTGTCCCATAAACACTGGCAGACCCTAGCCAGGGTGAACTCACATCCAGACCTAGTGGCCCTAGTACCTGTGTTCATGGGACACTATTTTTTTCCCTTACCCAGTTGCAGACTGTTCCTGCCAGCACTCAAAGCTCCTGACCTGTTATTAGAACAGCCTCGGAGAAAGTAAACACAACCAGTGGAAAAGCAAAAAATACCACCCAAATGTCTAAAGAAACCATAAGCTACATCCAGCACAGATTTTTCAAAAGGACAAGGATTTTCATGGCTCAGCGTTCTAATTTGTTTGACCGTTTATTTCCAAGGAACACATCCAAGAGTGACAAGCTCCATTTATTTCAATGGGCAGCATATGCCAGCAACGTGAATGGCGTATGCTATAAAAGAGAATGGATGTTCTCAAGCATCCTAGAAAGCTGTCCTTTCAGCAGACAGAGGACATGAAGGTAATGGGCATGCAGCTCTGCTCTGACAAGCAACACCATAAAAGCAGCATTGTGGATTCTCATGTTTGATGTCTCCCCACAGCAGACCTAAGAGATTTGCTCAAGCTGAAAGTGAAAAATTATTACCTAATACCCAGTGCTGGAGAGAGCAGTTGGATTCTTTCATTATTCTACTTTTCCAGGCCAGAAGGACATCTCCTTGGGACATATGGCCACCTCAGGGTGTTACTGCTTCACCCTTTTAGACTCTCAGGGGCTATGCACCAACACAGACTATTCTCACAAATGACATCACCTTCAAATCATTGTATGATGTGAATATGAGGTGTTCACACAAGAAAGTGCCCTTTTTCCATAAAATACCATCACATGGGAGCACTGTTTTTAGTCTTGTCTCTTCAGAAGACAATCCTCTTCTGAATATTGCCTTTCCAAAGTCTGATCCTACTGAAGCCTGAAAAAAACCCTGAATTGTGAGTGTCTGTCATAAATTCGGTACCACCTATGGCTTGATATTGTTTGGTGGCCTGTGACACTTCACTGTAAGTCTCACAAGAGTGGGGAACTTTTATTGGCTATCATTAATGAATTAACTAATATTAGTTCTGTGTTAGGACTTACCTAGGGAGCAGTCTGGTTCATAAGGTTTTATTGGCTTGTCAGCAAGACCTGGAAGTCAAAATAGAATGATTTTTATCTTGCTTTTCAGTGAGATTGCCCCAACGAAGGTGGAGCATGGGTTTGTTCATACTGAGTCTTTGTCTGGACTCCTTTCATTCTCATTAAACTTAAGAGGTCACTGGGAAGGAGCAGTGTGAGCTGCAATACTGTCCACAGGAAACCACCTCCCCTTCTCCTGTACCTCCACCCAGGCAACATCTCAAACCAGGTAAAGAAGAAGAGATGTTTATGACTCCCTTCCAGCCCTCAGCATGGCAAAATGAAATCCCAAATTCTTCTTCAGGAGATTCATGTCCACATGTGCTGCAAGGCTCAGTATCCTGGGTTTAGTCTGCAGTAAGGCCACAGCCATACAATACCCCTGGATGCCCATTGTACAGACTGGAGACTCTACTTGTGCCACTGTTTTTCCTATTCACTTTCTCCTCAGCAGGTGCAGCTTGTAGGTTGCAGTTTCACCTTTTATAGAGAAGCCAGATCAATGCTGTTCATGCCATTGGGAGCATCTTTGAAACCGTGTGGGAATCTTAGCTTGCCTTGATGCCAGTGAGGTGCTTGCTTAGTGAAGAGGCCAATCAGAGACTTGTGGATGGCTCTGTGTATTTGGGAGTATAAATCACAAGGTGGCTTTGGCATCTATGAAGCTTCCTTTGAGACTGTACTGATTGCCAACATGCAGGTCTCCACTTGCTATGAGCTACTTCCTAAGGAAAAGACAAAAAGAGCTTGAGTCATCCTTCCTTTGTCAAAGTGGAACTTTTAGTTTCCACCAAATGCACTTTTGTTCCTCAATTTCTGATTGTTTCTGGTGACTTCCAGGCCTGGGCCAGTTGGCCCCATGTATGTTGAGCTCTCCAAACCAGCCTCTTGCTCAGGTGTGAGTGGTGAGAGACAGGAGAGCTCTCTGCTGGGAGAATTTGGCCCTTCTTCTGGGCTCTGAGGCTTTATTTGGTCAGAGAAGAGCTGTCAGCTCCAGCATTTCTGACTAGCTTTTTAAGGCTAAAGATACAGACACTACACTCTGTCTTGCAGTTGATGTGAGAAGATTTGCAGTATCCCAGAAGAGAGGTTTGAGTAGGCGCCCCAGACCTGGCATGCCCAGGGCAAACTGGGATCCTCTAGATTTAACACATCTGGTAGTGGAGCAGTGGGGTAATCGAATCCCAGGGGCAGTAGCCAGGGCTTGATGAGGTGTCAAAAATGTCCATCATAACTGAACAGCACCATGAAGCAACTGTTTGGTCTTTTCCTGAAAATTAAAACTAAAAAGCAAGCCATATGATAACAGCATCTGTAGCAGAGAGCAGGGTGGCTTGCATGAATTAGCAGCTTCCTGGCTGTTATCTGTGGCAGCCTTAGCCAGCTACTTATTCCATCACCTGCAGCTTCTGTGGGCTGAGGCCTCAGACTTACAACTCGGGGAGCACTGCAATCCAAAGCCCCCAGCACTGAGCCACAGTCAAAAAAGAGCTAAAGAAGGTCTCCTCCACAGCTTTCTCATTGAAGTCTTGGATGCTGGTCATTTGATGGAATGGGATCTTGGGTCTTGGAATGTGGAGAACAGTGACCTTGAACTGCTCAGATCCTGATCTCCAAAGAGCACCTGTAAAGGTTATCAGTAAGGTGAACTGAATGGGGATGTGCCACAGCCTCAGTGACTTGCATCTGAATCTTCCTGGCATGTCCCACTGCAGACAAGGATGGCTTAGACAAGCATCTCCAGAAACCCTGCTGGGATCATGTTGGATATCCATAGAACGAGTGCCAGCAAGTGATAGCCTCCAGGTGCCTTGGAGACTTGTTATGGGTAGGGGAAGAGACAAATCCCCAATTTTCTCTGGGAGACATGCTAATTAGGATCTACTTTCAGACATTTCTTTCCCTAGTGGGCCAGGTGTCATGCAGAGGGGTTATATTATTTGCAACAGTATCCACCATTAAAAAAAAAATAGACAACCCCCCAAATTACTCAGGGACGCTATTCATTCTTGGTAAGGTTCTGTAGATCATATCAAGTGCAGAATCTCTCCCCTTTCAGAGATCTTCCAGCCTGTTGCATATGGATGACCCTCAGGGATCCCTGCAAGAGTCTTCCTGCCACCTCTCCCTGAAGCTTCCTGCGGATGGGACCCAGAACCACCCGCTGAGCTGCTGGTGGGCAGCAGAATCAGTTCTGCTCTGTCTTACCCACCCCTCCTTCGGTCCCTTTTTGAAGGCTCCAAAGGGAGCCTACCAGTACAGGCTCCTGGCACAGAAAAGTCTCCTTGGAAGAAGACAATTACACCCAGAAAAGTGACTATGGCACCCATTTGAAGGGATCTGCAGGGAGGGTAGTGGAGATCAGAGCAGAGAAAGCACTGCCATCTGGCAGGGGCTGGAGCAGGGTGACAGCGAGAGGAGTCACTTTGGTCACAGGCATCCTCTGACTCAGGCACGAAGGGGCCTGCCTCCATCCAGTCTCTTGAGAGCAGAAAAGCCACAGACTCATGGCTGACTCCCTCGCCTCATTGTCTGTGCATTGGAGCACGGAGGGCAGGAGGCAGAGGGAGTGGGGGAGACTTTCTGTTCCCCTGGCTCTGACAGGTCCATGCCTGCCACACACTGGGATTGGGGGTGGGTAGGAGACAGGGCAGGGGGACCGCCAAAATAAATGAACTAAGAAACCAGTCTGATGATTCTCCACAAGCTTGGTATACATGATGCAAATTGATGTTTAAAGCTTATTTATTAGCTTACATGTGAAATGCCAGCGGTGTTTTTCTAGATCAGTGGGTATCCAATATTTGGGCGGGGGGAGATGACGGAGTGGGAGCGAGCATGGCTAGAGACTGTATATCCAGAGGCTAGGGTTTATATCATGGGCTGCTCTCGACTGTTATAATTTGTGGCACAGATTCAGCGAGAATCTGATCTGCTGAAAATATTTGGGCTGTGAAAACTCCCACACTGTGACAGATGTCAAGTCCAATTAAGTGACTCGTGTCCAGGTTTCTGTCCAATAGGCTTTCCCATTAAATACCAATTTAAGAGGGAAAAAATGCTGCCCCCTTTTCTCCGAGCCTTTATCTCTTCCGACCATCTCTAGGCGAAAGCCTTTGGTACCAGAAGTGGATCCACACGCATCTCCTCTCCGTCTGTCTGTCTCGCCCCTGCCACCTTCCGCACCCCTCCTTGGCTCCTTTGCCACTCCGGGAGGGGTGGGAGGAGGAACTGCACTTTCTTTTTGTGCATGTGAGCGTACCTTGTCCTGCACCGCCGCTATCTCTCGCAGCCGCTCCGAACCCGCGCCGAGATTTTCGTTTATTTCGTTTTGTTTTTCTTTTTCAGCGTTCGCATATTTTCCATTATTTTTCACTCGAAAGATGCAGGAAGAGTTAGGAAGCTCAGGGACGGATGGGGGTTTCGTTTTTCCTTTTTTTTCTCCCCTCGCCAGTTTTTGAAGGACCAGAGGAAGAACTAAACCAAACATTCATTTTCCGACGGCGTCTCCCCCGCTCCTGCCCCTCTCCACCGGACCGGTGAATTAACAAAACTTCACGTTACAACCCCCCTACCCCCCCTCCAAAAAAAAAAAAAAAAAAAAAGAATAGAGAAGAAAGGAGGGAGCGACGCATTGTTACCCCGACCCGCGGCGTGCCTGTGCGTCGGGCCGCGGCGGAACAAAGCCGGCAGCGCCGCGCCGGGCTCCGCGCCCCGGGCTCCGGGCTCCGCGCCCCGGGCCCCGCGCCCGGCCCGGCCCGGCAGCGGCGGGGCTGCCGCAGGCAAGGAGAGACTCAGGGGGCGGGAGAGAGGGAATAATCCCGGACGGTGTCGGTGCTGTCGCCGCATCCCTTTTGTTATTTATCGCGGTCGGGGAAGAGGAGGAAGAAAAGCGGGGGAGAGAGCGCTCTCCTCCTCTAAAACCAAGCGGCCGAAGCCGCCGGTGCGCTACAGCCGCTGCCCCGGACAAACGGGCGGAGGAGGACTTTGATGGGGAAACGCTTTTTCTCCCCTGATGCATCGTAAGTAACTTAAGTTGTTATTTATACTCCGCAAACAAACACGACAGTATAACATCTCCCATCTCTGGAGCGCTGGAGGCCGCGGCGAGGGATGAGATCTGCCTTTCCCTATTCGAGCAGGACACTTTTTCGCTCGTAATTAATTTTATTTGATTTAGATTTTTTTAATTTTTCCATGCTCCGCTCCCGAAGGGTCATTTGAACTGTAAAAGAATCGCCGAGGGGGCGAGGGGACCTGGAGAGAGAGGCTTTCCAAACGACTCCACCGAGGTAAGCAGCCTTAACAATATCTTTCCCTTTTGCAGGTAGTACGGGGCATGGGTTTAATAATAATAATTTTTTTAAAAATAGAGGGGGGGGAAAAATAAGCCTCTTTCTGGATCAGCTCGCCAAACTCCACCGTACAGATAAATCCAAATCAAAGCAAAAAATTCAACACACACCTTAGAGAAACCTCTAAGCAACTTTCTACAGGAACCATCGCTTTAATTGCCCGTTTTCGTACAACTGCCCTGCAAATCCTGCCCCTCTAGCGTGCTTTTTGCATAAGCCCCCTCGCTTGGATGCCAGCTGAAAGGTGATTTTAAACCTTTCCTCTTCATCTTTTTGCCCCACGAGATGACTGATACCTGACTCGAGCGCTAATGGGTTTTTTCCGTACCCCTGCCTTGTGGGCCTGATTAACGCTCCTTATTAAAAATCGAAGAGGAAGCGTTTCCGAGGGCCCTGGCCAGAGACGGCCCTTTCCCAGGGAGGGAAGCGCTCTTCTCTCCCATTCCCCAGTCCCCGGGCAGCAGCCCCACGCAGCGCTGAGCCGCGGCCCCCGGCGGAGCCCCTCTGCCCCGCCACGCGTGCCCCGCGTCTCGCCCCGCTGGGGAAGGCTTGGCTCTAGCCCTGCCTGCGAGGAATTCCCCCTGCCCGTGTGGTTGTTATTATTATTATTATTGTTAGCGGCAACAACAATAATAGTTTATTTTTCCCAAGCGGTTCTGAGGCTCGACTGGGACTTTCCCTGGAAACTTTATGTGGAAATACTTTGCAATCTTAATTCGGGGGAAGGGAGGATGCGATGTTCCCTCCTCCATCGGGCTCGCTCGACACCCCAGCTGCACGCACACGCACACACACACACACACACACATTTGTGTCCAAGGTTATTCACTAGTTGCCTGATGTATTGTTTTATTACATGCCGGCATGTCCACGGACGCGCTCGGATTTGTATTGCTGTCTACATGACAGATGGTGCTCTGTGAGGCCGCAAGAAGATACGATTCAATTTTCTTTTGAAAGGCACGTCCTCATTTATTTATTTATTTATTTAGCCTCCCCCTCTTTTCACGCAGGGAGGGGAGAGGAGGGAAAATTTAAAGGGATGGAAAAGTTCGGCCTCTGCTTTGGGGTTTTGTTTCTTTTTGAATCCCACGCTTAAGAAACGGAAACTCTCCAAACATTCCCATTTGATCGCTAGCAAATCGCTATCTGCAAGATTAGCAGCAGGAAAGGAAAGAATTAAAAAGAAAAAAAGAAGGAGCACAGAGAAAAGAGCGCAGGGGAGAGCCTAGCAGATACATCAGATCCCGTAGGGATTGGGGAAATAAATCTCCCCACTGGCCTTGTTATATTTGTGGAGCCTTGAGCTGTGTATTTAAAAGTATCATGTCTGTAGCCTGGATCCCACGGAGCATTGCCGAAAGAGAAACGGTTAAGCAGAAACTGGCAGGCCAGAAAGGACAATATTAAAATTGGGGACCTGGAAAGGAGGGGGGAGAGGGGCGGGGGAAATCACCGTAATATTGAAACACTGGATATTGGCTTGCTTGGGGGGGAAAAAAAAATCCTCTATTGCTCTCTGAGTCTGTTTCAACATCCAAGGAAGCGCAGGGAATAACGGCAGGAAGTGCATATTCCGCTGAAGCTGCCGTCAAACGCTAGAGAAGGGATGGTTAAATGACGGGGTATCGTTTATCCCCGATATTGCTCTCATTAGTACTCCCTGAAGGAGCCAGGACCCGTCCACCCGGCTCTCCCCCCGCCTCGGTCGGGCGGTACCGGCGCCGGGGGCAGGGCGCGGGGGCCGGCATGTCCCTCATGTCCCTGCCCGTGTCCCTGCTCCCCGCCTTGCCCTTGTATCCCGGGGCCGGGGCGCTGACCCGCTCTCTCTGCTTCTCTGTCTCGGGAAGGCTCCACCGCCCCCTCCAAGATGATGCTTAGCCCGGACCAAGCCGCCGACTCCGACCACCCCTCCTCGGCGCCCTCCGACCCGGAGTCCCTGGGCGGCGCGGACGCCCAGGCGCTCAGCTGCTGCGTCTCCGACCCGGAGCCCGCCGAGGGCGGCGGCGGCGAGGGCCGGGGCGGCGGCGGCGGCGGGGAGGGCCGCGGCGGGGGCCGGCCCGGGCTGCACCCGCCGCCGCTGAGCCGGGAGGAGAAGCGCCGGCGGCGCCGCGCCACGGCCAAGTACCGCTCGGCCCACGCCACGCGGGAGCGGATCCGCGTGGAGGCCTTCAACCTGGCCTTCGCCGAGCTGCGCAAGCTGCTGCCCACCCTGCCCCCCGACAAGAAGCTCTCCAAGATCGAGATCCTGCGCCTCGCCATCTGCTACATCTCCTATCTCAACCACGTGCTGGACGTGTAGCGGCCGACAGACGCTCGGAGCCCCGGGACCCCCAGTCCCGCCGGCCCGGGTCCGGCCGCGGCGGGCAGCGCCTTCCCCGGGGCGGGCGGCGGGGCGGGGGGTCCCCGCTGCTTGCGCTCCCCCCCGGAGGGCTCCCGACTGATCGAGAGCCCGCTTTTCGAAGAGAAGTGTAAAACCGGATCGTCTCTTCAGGCTGTCAAGTGCCCCTTTATATATATCCAAAAACATCTACTTGTGACCTTAAACGTGTGACCCATGGGTGCAGTTAAAAATAACTATTTTTTATTTATGGTAGAAGGAGTCGACAATTTATTTTTTTCAAGATTTATTTATTTTTCAGAGTGGTGGCAATTTTACTTTGGATACTTCGTGCCAATTGGTTTCTATAGTCGGGTGTTTACACTTTCTCCTGTGGAATATTATGTTTGACTTTATGAGTGTTTGTTGGGATCAATACAGTGTTCATTTTATTTTCTTTTTAATTTATTTTTTCCCTCCAATTATATTGCACTTGTGTACCACAAACCTCCCCTCCCTCCCTGTTTATAAGTATATTTTATATATATCAAGGCATTTGCTCTTGACCTTTTTTCTTTCTTTCTTTCCTTGTGTGGGATCAACAACCACTAGCACTTAACTAGGAGAGGTTTTCTTTTTTTTAAACTTGTTGTTATTCTGATCTATAGTTGCGTCTGAAAAGTACTTTGCAAATCGTTTATAAGGGAAGTAGTTTCTTTGTGGGTGTATATGTGCGTGTGCGTATACATGCATGTGTGTGGGAGTGAGCGTGGGTGTGTATGTGTGTGGTATATTTTTAGGAAAGGACATTTTTTTCCTAAAAAAAAAGAAAAAAAAAAGAAAGAAAAGTAAATCCAGGACTGCTTTCCTTTGTGACAACCAAAAAAATTCTATAACCTGAAAATATTTCATGTTCTTTGCTGTGAATCTCTTAAAACAAGAAGCGCATTTTAGGGATGAAAGAGAAAAAGAAAAAAAAAAAACACATCTGCTATCCAAAGATTTTAGTCTTTTTCAGGGTTTTTTTGTGTGTCTATGTTGCTTTATATAATGCAATATTTTGTAGTGAAAATAGATAAATCTGGTTTCTATCTGATGCGTTTTTCATATCTCTCATGAATGGTGAGCTGTTTTGCATATAAATAAAAGTATCAAATAAAAGCTGTTTTTTCCTAATTATTTTTCCCTCTTGGTCCTTCTGTAAGACAGACGTGAGATGTCTTTATGAATAAGGATTGCAAAGGCTTCTCAAGTAGTGCATGGGAAGCTTCAACAGGTTACTCGCCTCTTCCTAGGTAGACTTGGACTGCAGTCCCTCCACCACAGCTCCCCTGCTCCAGCCGCTCTCAGCTGGCTGCCCTGCCCAAATGCAAAGGAGACACGGGACCCTCACTGTCACTTTCTCCCAGTCTCATCATGACTGGCATCTGGTCACATGTTCTGAAGTTCAAGCTGTACAATCCAATCTAATGCTTGCAAGCACCTGTTTTGCTGCCTCACTCTTTGAAATGTCTGGTTTAGCCACCCAAATGTACATGTTTTGTCCTGTCTGACTGCACTGGGTTTTCTTTCTCTTAAGTTCAGCTTTGATCCCTCTCAGGCCAGGTCTTATTCTACTGAAACCAAGGAAAACTCTTGTGCCCTTTCCCCACTTTAGAAAAGCTCAAACATAATCTTTTATATAAGGCTTCATTGCCAAATCTTGTCATTTGAAATATGGAATAGATACAGTCTCAATGGCAGACAGGTTATTACCTGAGTACTGTGAGACTATCTCATTTATTAAACCCTTTTCTCGTTTACCACAAGGGGTTAATTTTACCTATAATTTGAATATTGCCATTGACTCTGGTGGCTTGGTCATCCCTTCTTACTTGCTGGAGAGATAAAACCCTCCCCTCCACCCCATTTTTATGGCTGACACTTTGCACAGTGATTTAATTAAGTGTGGTCTTGACCAGCTGAAAAGCTCCATGCAGAAAACCTGTCAGAGACTGTTAATTCCATTTCCTACGAATACACGCTTACTGTGTCCCAGGGGAGCACACACTGGTTTGGTAGTTCAATGCACAGGTATCAAATCCTGCATTTCAGGGCTAAAATAACTCCACCAACTTTGGAGCTGGCTTCCTTTGGGACAGTTTTGTTTGTTAGGTTCAATATCAGTGCGCTGTGTTGAGTTTGATATAATTTGCCTGAGTGATATTAAAAATCCTGCCATTCAAAAAGCCTTCATGTTACCAGCATTTGGGAGGACTTAGTTAATAAAAAGATAAACATATTATTTCCTTCTTGACCATTGGGAATACATCTTTTAGGACAAAAGACTGCTCTGCAATATCCAGGTGAATATGATGGCTGTAGTCACTGGCAGTTGTAGGTGTAAACCCCACATTCCCCCTACCCTCACTTCCCCTTCTGGGGGTCTCACACATGTGTCAGAGGCACAGGTTGAGATAATGCTTGAGTCTCAGGTTCCCAGCCATGTGATCCTGTGCCCAGGTGATAAGCCAGAAAGGCTTCTGTGTTGTGAGCAAAGAAGAGTACAGTGTGGAGATGCATGGAAAGAGGCTCAGAAAGTCAGAAGATCTTGTGGGCTGTTCCATTCTTATCATCCCAGAGAAAAGAGAGAGCCTATCTGCACTCAGATGCAGAGCAGCAAGGGCTTTGCTTTTGGTGGTATCCAAAGGGTCAAATCTCAAGATTAACCTGCAAAAGAGGCAGGGTACTTGACCTGAAGAGATGTCCTTTTCTTCCTAAATTTTATCTGATGGAAGAAATTACTTCTCCCTACAACTCCTGTCTCACTTCCATACACTCACCACCTTGTTTAAATCCTGTCCCCACAACAACATCACTCCAACTACTTCTATTTTTTCTGCTGGCACCAAGAAGGAAATGCATTCTCATCTAGCAGTTGATGAGCGTTGAAAACAGCTCACATTCCACACCGTTTTTTATTCTTAAGGATCTGAGTAGTATGCACAAGCTACAAGGCCTATGAAAAGAAAAAAAAAAAAAAGGCTGAATGGCTAAGGGCTCTGAAGTCTGGATTTATGAAGAATGAGTAAACAAATTTAACTCCATCTCATTGCAAGTCTGGGTTAGATAGCAATAAAATCTAATTATATAATCAAATTTTGTCTGTGTCTATATTCCCTCAGCAATAAAGGAATGAATGACCTTGAATGACAATACTATAGGAGGAACGGGGTTGGAAGTTCTGAATGGAAGTTTATATCACACTCAGCCATTACAACAGTAGGTAGGGAAGAGACACAGTTAATATTTCCTGGCATTTTAGCTACATTCAGACACCTTTCTTTCACAACTGAAGAGGAGCTCATCCTACAAACTACGAAAGAAAGTGCACTCAAAGACAGAGAAGGCAAAGCACTATCTCTGGATCTTTAGCTTACTCTAAGAGAGAGGCTTTAGGCTTGAACTCAATACAATATATAAAACATTTAAAAATTATGTAAAAATATAAAACATTGAATGGGAACCTCCAGCATTCACAGAGAGCAAGTAGTTTTAATGGATAAATCTAGAATATCGCAGTACAAGGGATATCCAATGCATGCTAACATCAGGTTATAACACCTATTAAGACACATTTTCTGGCCTGTATGGACTCACAGGGACACGGTGCAGTACACACTCACATGGTATCATTAGGAAGCAGGGCAGCTAATGCATTCATCTGAACCCTGGAAACAGATCCTGACCCTGATACAGCAAACGAGGACAGACAGCAAGCCAAAAGTAACTCCTCCAAATAAACATAATGGTTTTGACAGGACTGTACAGCTAAGGGGGAGCTGTATCTGAGTATCATACAGTTTCCTAAGAGACTAAAAGATCTTGAGCACAAAATATTCCAAAATATAGACTTGAATTTATGCTGCTATCACATATGTACATACAAAAGGAAGGATTTCTAGGCACAGACCATCACTGTCCAGCAAAGTGCGTGGTACTCTGCATTCTGGATCATATTACTCCCCAGCCACAAAGTCGTGTCTTATTGTTTGTATTAAAAAGTGTGTGAGCCAGGTACGATATGACCAGTGATACTTGCAGCAGATAAATTCTGAGGGTCTTGGATGTGATTTGATATCTCTGCTGTATTTCTAGCAAAGGAAGTGTGTGTGTGTTTGAGAGGGGGGGGGGGGTGGCAAGCTGAAGATGATGTTGTATATGAAACTCAACAAAGAAATGGATCTTTTCCATTATATAGCTGTGAAGAAATAGCAGAGACATTCTATCTATCTCTTCACATATCTATCCATCTAGCCATCCTGTAACCCAATTAACCCAGTTCTTTTAGGGTGAATAAATGTGTTCTAATATCAGCCATTATTTTTCTGTACTCTCAGTTTATTCTCCAGGGTGGGACAGATCAATAACCACAATAGCAACCAACCCAAAAGGAAAAGGCAATCTCCTGGCGCTTCTTATTTATTTCTTCAGAGCTGATTTCGTTTTTCCTGCCTCTTCCCCTGGTGACGGATTTTGCCTTTCCTGCCCAGAATGGCCGTGTTGTTTTATCCTGGGCTCTATTTGCATGTGAGCTTCAGATTCATCTTTGGCTCCTTGCACGGTTTGGGATGAGACCCTCCTGTCCCCAGAGAGGGGGGCAGGTGTTGCTCCAGTCGAGCGAATGGAACCAAATTACAGGACCGTCTGTCGCCTCCTCTGGGAGCCGGCAGAGGGAGGGGAGGAAGGGGAGGGGAGCGGGATGCCGTATGACAGAAAAGAAAAGCAGAACATCATACTGATGCCGATAAGAGCTTGAAAACACGAGTCGCCCCAGCCCACAGCCCCACCCAAAACCATGCAGCAGCCACCTGAAAGAGAAATGTCAGGAGCAGAGACAGAAATAAATTGAGTCACTGGGCTGGAATAACTCGGGCTCAAAATGAAAGAGAGCTCAGACCCTGTCCACTTTCAGACACAAGTGCAGGCACAAAGTTGCTGTTTTTCTCAGCTTACGGCTGTGCTCTTTGATGTTACCTCCTCTGTCCTTTCAGAGCAGGCCCCTCTGCCAACCACTGCTCTCCACCAAGTCTTCACAGCCCAGATTTCACAGCAGCTCCTGTGCTCCTTCCTCCAGCTGCTCCTTCTGGCCTTCCTACAGCCATCCTGCCCTTCAAGGTCCCTGAGAGTGGCACAACTGTGCAGAGGTGGTTCTACTCCTCTGCCACCCCACCAGCCTGTGCCCTACAGTGCAGCCAGTCCTTGCTCTCACAGGGAGCTGCTTGGTGCTCCAGCTCAGGGCTGGTGTCTCACTTCTCATCCGAGCAGACTTCTACTCAACTGATCTGAGAGAGGTGATGTTACAGAACTTACACTTCTCAAACCCACTTAAGGCATTCTTAGCAAATTAATAAAGACTCCCAACTACCCCACCCCACCGTCCACCTTGTTTCTGCTGGTTTTTTCCTCCCAAACTTTCCTAGATATGACTGCACACACACATTGATGTATGCAGTGATTGTTCTCGTAGTAGCTGGGTACAGTCACTTGGAAAGCAACAGGTAACAGTTGTTCCGCTGTTCCTCACTACAACAAGAAGATGATCAGAGAAGAAATCTGTGGAGAATTCAGAGGAGATTCAGAAGAAGGCATGAAAAAAGGTGCCATTAGGAGCGCTTAAATCAAAGCAAAAGCAGCATGGAGTGAATGAATGGCAGAAGAAGCCAGGTCACATAGGTGGAGGAGTCTCATCAGTCAGTGACTGGGCATAACATGAAGGATTTTCCATGAGGGTGGTGGGGTGTACATGTGTACCTGGGGTCTACACTAGGGCATAATGAGGAACAAAAGGCATCTGAAAAGGCAGGCAGCAAACACAGGAAAAGATGGCAGCAGGAAATATGAGGAAAGAAAAGGATATGAGTGGCTGGGTAGAGCTGCTGGTATGGGTAGATGGGGAGAAGATGCTCCAGCAAAGTCAGAAAGAGCAGCTTGCTCGGGGGTTAAAAGTGAGTTCAATCCAGGAACAGACAGGAACCGGGCAGGAAGGGAACTGGAAGGAGTTGTTAACTAGACATTCAAAACTACTCAGGAGAGATCACCACAACTTTAGTCATGGCCAGAGGGATGGACTGGCACAGTAACATTTTTTCAAGGATCAAAAGACAAGGGGTTTGTCATATAACATCTATCCTCCAAGAGAAATTCTCTGTCTCCTTGCTCAAAATAATTCTGTGCATAGAAGTGGCAGAAAGATTTGCAAACCCTAGGGCGAGAGCTCAGCAAGGGCTCACAGACAAGGTAAAAACAAAGAAAGAAAAAAAGGAAATGCAGAACAGAGCAGAGCAGAAGAAAGCAGAATTCCACTATGTGCAGTCACAGCATTCAAAGACAACTCTTTCCCACATATCAGACCCAATATTGCTAATAGCAAGGGTCTTCTGAGCATTTAAGCAATTTCAAGATTCAAGACAGGCTTCAAGACTATCCCACAAATGATCCCTATAGGATAGAGCCACAAAGCTGTATTGGACTTTTGCTTTTCAAGATAATAAAGACAAGGACTGACCATGAAAAATTGCAGAAGGACTGTGTGAGACTGATAAAATAGCACAAGAAATTCAATCTAAATAAAGTGATAAGATGATGCATGCAGGGAAGAACATTTCTAACTTCACATATAACTGATCGGTCCTAAGCCAAGCACAGAAGCAAGATCTTGTAGCTATGATATATTGCTTCATGATAACATCAGCTTGGGTCTTTGTGTCATGGAAAAAGAAAATGAAATGTAAGATATTACTATCACCATTGAGAGAATAGAACAGAACAGGTAGAGAGCAAGGCAGAGAGCATCATTATGCCATTGCATAAAAACAAAGTAAGTCTGTATGCTGAATTCCATGTGCAGCTCTAGTTCAGTCTCAACAAGAACAAAGTAAAAGTCCAAAAGCATCTGATAATGGCAGCGAGGGTAACACAAAGCATGGAATAGCTTCCATACAGCAAATGACTAAGTGAAAAGGACTGAACCAGCAGTGATTTTACAGAAAGCCATCACATCCCAGTTAACAAGGGGATGGTGGAGAGGGATCAGTTGTTTCCTGTCTCATTCAATATACTTTGATACCACGAGGCGTCAAATGAAACTGTTGGATGCCAGGCTCAAAATAAACAAAATGTGTCTTGTCACACCATGTGCAGTCAAACTGTGGAACTCCTTTCTCAGGATGTTGTGAAAGCAAAAATATTATACAAGTTCAAGGACACAAGCACACAGATTAGAAATCTGTTGAGGATTTTTAAATGTGTAGAAGTTCCTCCCAACTCCGGTTCTCCTCAAACCACAAATGGCTGAAGGGCAGCAGACCTTTAGCAGGAAGCATCATATATACCTCTGCTATTGTGATATTCCCCAGGCATCTGCTTTGGCTCCCATTTGCACTGGGATAGATGGATTTTCAGTCTGGCTCAGTCTACATCTTCATGATCTGAAGGATACAGATCTATGACAGATGCCAACATCTTTCAAGCCTTGGTTTCTCTGGACCTGAATAAAAAGCTGTCCACAAAAGCTGTCTGTGAGTCCTCAGTGGGTCAATGTGACAAGATAAATATGATCTTTTAAATAGGGAGGAGTACTTGTTCCCTGGAACCATAAGCATAACAAATGTGGTTTTCCTGAAAGTCAAAGGGAATTTGATGTCAAGCACATAAAGTTAAGTTTACAACAGTACCATGATCTCAAAGGAGTTACTTATGATTGTCACCAGAACAACAATATTAAGAAGGATCCTGAAGATAATCATGGTATGGTAGGATGGTCAAATGTAGGATGGGGCCTGCCTTGAATTCGGTCGCAGTCTCCTTGTCCTGACATATTTTTCAGACTTTACTTTGACAGGACTGACTTCTGAACAGGCAGGTCCTATTAGTCAGGGTCACAACTTCTTATCTTGCTTGAATTGCCCCAAGAAGATCTAAGCTCTAGAGATCTTAGATCTTAAATAATATTGATCTATCTAAGTGTTTGAAAGAAGAAAGGACTGCTGAGAGACTTGCAGAGTTTAGATTCAGCCATTGTGGTCATCAAAGCCTAGTAAATTTTGACATGCTTAAGATTCAAGCATCAAAAATGCAGAAGAAACAAGGAAAATGAAGGAGAATTTAAAATTATAACAAAGAGAGGAGGAGTAGAAATAGTGGTTTACATGAACTGTGGGGGAAATGGACAATTATCTTCTAAGCTCATCCCACTGGAGCTTTTTTGGGTGATCAAAGGTATCTCAGACAAACAACCACACTCAGACCCCAATATGTAGGAAATCCCAGTACAGACCAGATTAAATCTTGTGGCCAGAGGTCACCTCCAGTATGAGCCAGATCTTGCTGACCAGCTAGGAATGGAGTCTTCAAAAGTGGTTTGGGGGCACTCACCCCACTTTCTTGATGGGGACACAAAACACAAAAAGGATACAGAGATTCAGAAATTATCTTGAAACACTAAAGTCACTTTGCTATACGTCATCATATGACTGTCTCAAAGGCTATACTCTCTAGTTCAGGCTCTATCACACAAGGCTCATCAGTGCCAAAGGATTTCTAAGGGAGACCTCTGAGCTTTCTTGACCCATGAAGTATCTTCTGACAATGTGCAAAGTAAATTAGCACAAAACTTTCCGATTCCATTTACCGTGTAACAGTGTCTGGGATTTTAACCGATTTGAACCTTACTCTGTAAAGGTGAATTTACCTCACTTGACCTTTTCTTGAATCATTTTTAAAGCACCTCTCAGTGGTACATTTACAGTGTGTGCTTGAACTACAGACACTCATAATACCTCCTCTGTATCATTTCAAGACATCCATGACTCTTGCTACCACACAATTTGCTTCTCAGTAGCATCCAAAAGGTGAAAGTACAACATGAAATGGGATTCAGAGTACATATTTAACAAGCTCCCAGAATACAGAGTGCTATATGGGGCCAAGGCCAGGGTCAAATCCTGTCAGTTGCATGGGGATTCTAGCACAAGGCTGCATTGTAGAGCCAAAGGGTAGGACCCTTGTATCCTTCCTTAAACATGCAGATATTGTCAGCAGTCTCTTCAATGCCCCCATCAGAAAGAGAGGTTCAGGTGAGAGCTGACACAGGAGGAACTATTGAGGCAGATCCTAGTGGGACGAATATTTTGAAATCTCAGAATCGGAAACCCAAGGAGCATTAATCACCAAAGTCACTCCATGACCCAAGGACCAAATGCATGGTGAAGCTTGCACATGGCCTAGCACATAGACTCTCTCGGGTAGGGTTAAACCATGCTGGTGGGATGGCACAGAAACACCTGCATTGCTTGCTAGCATAAACAAGCTGTAATAGCATTCACTGCCTGTCTAGTCAGACAAACCGCATTTAATTACCGTGCATCCAACTTACAGTAATCTAGATGCAGATAGATCTGAAATAAATTGAAAGGAAATGGATTTTATGTTACAATGCAGAAAGGAAAAGCACATTAAGATAAAGACGATTAGGTGGATTGGAAGAACCTTGTGAAAGATAATTGCGTTCAAAACAACAGCATCTTCATCAGGGGAATTTCTGTCATGTGGAAGTTACACTACTATCACACTCAGAGAAGTGTCCACAGCAGATTGGTTCCTTCCTCCTTTGCATGGTGGCTCCTTGAGTTTCTCTAAGAGTTGCAGCTTCTGGCTTGACTGACACCAGCAAAGCCATTTCTCTACATCTCTGAATCTCACAGCCAGTCTGGTATTTCTCTGTGTCTCACATCCTCCTGGGAGACAACATATGCTTCCCTTTTCCACCCTTTACGTGTTTTGACTGCAAATGCTCTATCAGCAGTGTAAGGACCTGACCCACACAGCAGGAGAATTTGCAACCTGCCCAGTCCCACCCTGCCTGTGAAACTGACCGGTCCCATCTAGCTTCATCCCACCATGAGAAGTATCTAAATCCTTGGCTAACACAGGTGCTCTCTCAGTGCTATGAGGTGACTGAGCCACTCTGGTACATGCCTCTGGAGAAACAAGACCAGCTCTTACTGATTGAGATCAGTAAATCACATGGGGATTTAATCACCGTTCCTAGCAGTGACATCTGAAAGAGATAAAGAAAGGAGCTGAGCAGCCTGTGTATGCCCATCTGCAGTCAGCCAGTTTGTCAAGGCAATAGATTCATCCACCAAACTAGAAGCCAGCTTTCAAACAGATCAACATCCCAAGCTGTTTTGATTCAGAGCTGTGGGTTAGCCTTGCTTTATTGCTGGCTACTGCTTTATGAGAGCAGAAACTGTCTCTAATTACGGAGTGTGAGTAAAAGGCTGCACCCTTCAGCAAGCACTCAGAAGCAAGGAGGTTACCATCATTTTCTCCTGGAGGGACTGGTACAGCACGACCTTAGTCTCCATATGTGCTGCACCACAGCTGATTATCACAAAAGCCAGTTACTGATGTGCTTCACCATATAATAGGATCCCTGCTTGACATCCCTCCAGCACAGAACTTAAAAAAAAAAATACCTACAAAAAGCAGAAATATCCAGTGAGCCTCTGGATTAGCTGATTCAACAATGCTGAGTCTATTCTGTCTTAATGTCTCCTTTAAGAGGGCAGTAGCATGGCTGGCAAGCAGCAGGAAGCTTGCTCATGGTCATGTAATATCAACTGTCTCCTTGTGATCCTGCCGTCTTTGTCTGAGGCCCTTCCAGAATGGAGAGGGCATCATTCCAGCTTCATTTTCACTTGATTTGTGAGAAACTCCTTCTTATTTCTTCACTGGATGTATTTACCGGTCTTCCCTAGTAGCAGGGCTAAACTCACCATTTGCAACTTTACCTCTGATTGTAAGGATGCATAATAACAACTCTTGGGTTCATGAATCACATATTACTTTTTTTATCTTGGCTTTTTTTTATGTTAGAGTCACCAGGGATTTTGATTCCCAGTATTCTTGTCAGGATTTTTCTTGTTCTTCAGTTTCCTACAGACCATGTGGCAACCTACACTGTTGAGGTACTACTCTGAACTGTAGCAGTGTTAATCATCTGTCTGAATTTGGGTCTATGTCCATCCCCACTAAGTGATTTAGTACACAGTCAGATAGATTGTGGAGTACAGATATTTTGGCATCAGGTATATTGTATCCAGGAAAAACTTCTTCCATGCATTTGGAATCCTCTTGGTGGCTGACAATTACCTGGTTTTGGAATGGGTCCTTTATACTTTTTCAGAGTCAGCAGAATCTATGGGAGCAGATTTTGCTTCACAGTCTTGTTCACTTCAGTCTCCATAAACCCTAGGCACAGCTGGCACACAACACCTCTGTTTTCTAATTTTGAGCATCTCGTGGTTACTTGCCTGTCTTCCTTTGGGATAATGGGAAGAGCAATGGCACATACAATGTGCTGCAACCCTGCTACCATCCTCCAGTTTATCAGAACCAGTACTTGCTGAGGAATTGTCTGTGCTGGGGCCCTGTCCAGGCCTGACATAAACAACATCTTTCTCAGTGTCTACAGTTTGATTGCTGAAGTCATACCTTGATGTTCAATACAGACCAGCCTAACAACCCTGGTTCTATTTTTTGCTTCTTGTGTTTTCACGTAAACTAGTACTTTTGTTCATGTTTCATTTACAGTAATCTTACTATTTCACTCATGGTGACCCTACTCTTTCTGTTACTTATCCTAGATATTTGACAAGCTTCGTCAGCTTCCTTGATGCCACTGACCTTCTGATGCTAGCATGAAACGTCTTTGGTTTTTCTCTCTAATTTTTTCAGTTCCTGAACACCTTTGATGTAATTATTTGAACATATTTTTCTTGCCTACCTGGCTGTATTAACTTCTCTTTCAGGCACACCATTTCCATCATAAGAAATGAACAGTTTTGTTAGCTCATCTGGAACCTCCAGCTTTTTTCAAAGTTACAAAGTCACCAGTCATGCTATCCATATGATCTTTCCCATATCCAAATACCACCTCTGCAGACGTAAGTATCTTAACATTACCAATCTTGCTGTTATTTTCCTAGGAGGCAGGGTAAGATATGAAACACAATCTGAATGTCAGAAGAATGAAAGGATGTTTCCTAGAAAGGGTGTTGAACACATTGCCAACAAACACTCCTTTTTTCTAAAGGCCTGTGCCGGAAGCCTGCTGATAACATCCAGGGAATATATTTGAGGATAACAACAAATGTCTCTGATGGCTCGAGTGAAAAACATTCCCCTTAGTTTATTTGTTTCACATCAGGAACGAATGGAAGAATTTTATCTATTTCATCTATTACAGGAAATAGCTACTTCATTGACTTTTCTCCTTACTCAGGGATTCCTGGTGCTCTAAGTCCATCTAGCTACACCTATAAGCCATTGGTAAAATGCAAAATAAACTTTTCTCTGTGTGCCTCTCAGCTGTATTTCCACAATCTGCAGTTGTGGTACCCATCACCAAGGCAGTCCCACATGGTTAAGTGCATTCCAAGGAAAATGCAGCTCAGGGCTGTGCTCTGCAGGGGTGGGTTGGGCACTGTGGTCATACATGCCAAGGATGGACCAGTAGTTCAGCTGTTAAACTCTGACAAATCTCTATTGCCAAGTGCCAATGAGAACTTAATCTGGTTTTCTTTGGAGACTCACAATCTGGCCAAATTGGGACAGTTTTTCAGGGTATGACAGAAGTCATATCCCCTGCAGTGGAGCTCCTTTCAAGCCAAATTTCTAATCTCTGCTCCAGAGAAACTTTAGATCTTCTCAAAGAAAGGCACTGCTAGTCAATTTTAAACTACAGATACATCTGTTTCTTTTACTCTAACCTCTTTCCAAGATTAAACACAGCTCCCCAACCCAAATCACCAGAGACATCCACCATGGTGGATCTCAGTCTCCACAGTTACATTCAGCTGGGTTGTAAGACTGGGAACAGACTCTTAAAACCAGCCTTGCAGAAAGCATTGTCAAAAACTCCTTTTTCTTATTTTCTACCAATAGCTGTAGCAGAAAGCAAATACAAGAGCTGAAAGCAACAACCTATTGATCTGTACCTATCTGCAATGCTAAGGACTCTATTTCTGCCACATTCATTTCTCTGTCTTTTCAGTAAGCCAGCTACTACCATGAACCTTTCCTCTTTCAACCTCTGCATGCACCCACCAGCACATTAATCTGCAGAAATCACTTCTTGCGGTTCCTTGATGGATGAATTCAGCAGAGGCCTGTCCTGCAATACATCAGTGGTGCACAGTTAGGCCAGGCTCAAGGGTCTGCTTTCTAATGATAGACATGAGGGCAGCCACAGTGTGCAACCTACATGTGAGATGGATGCCCTGTGAGAAGAGGTGTAGAGATGAGAGGGTAAATGTAAATTTACCTGCTGCTCATGTAAATTTTCTACATTAGATTAGCTGCCAGCATCAATGCATAGGAGCAGGTTGCTCCCATTTGCTAGGATTCCAAAGAAAAAGGACATAAAGGAGCAGTGCTAGATGGTCCTATGATCCCTTCACCTTGTTTAATCCCTCCCTGGAGAAGAATAACTGATGACTGCTGAAACCGAACAGCTCCTGTCTGAAATGAACACAAACCCGCCTCCTTCGGAGTGGGAGATGTCAACAAGGGAGGATTTCATCCCTAAGGAAACAGCTCCACCTGTGTGATTGAAATAAGATACTTTGAAAGATTTCTAAGGCTTGCATGAGCACAACCACTGCTTGTACTCGTTGCTTTTCCAATTTATTTATTTGCATTTCTCTTAATGTGAACAGATCAGATTCAGCTTGTTCGCTGGTTTTGATATGTCTCATTTTTTCTGGCTCCCTCTCTTTGAGACAGTGCACCCTGGAGTTAGGCACCCACATACACATCAATAAACTTGCTGGATGGGTAGGGGATGATGGACGCATTTGGTGGGATTTGTTGTGTGCCACTTCTGAAAACGAGGCAAAGACAGTAACACAGCACTAGAAATCTCACTTGAAATGACTCTTTCTGAAAATCTTGGCTAGAATCAGGTCTTGTGTTTTGCAAAACTCTCCTCTGCCTCCAGACTGATTATGTTACTTTGGTGTATTTATTACAACCTGAGTGCAATCAGTTCTCGTGATGAATATCCCTTTAGCCGTCCTATACCAATTACTCATGTGTTACCTGCTCAGTGAAAAAGAACCAGTGAATTTCATTTCTTCACTCGCCAAAGATTTCCCTGCCTCCTTTTCCATCGTTACATTTCTGGAAGCGCTTTTTCTCTTTTTTTTTTATTTTAGTCCTGGGTGTCCCCTGAGCTTGGTGATTGCATTTAAAACAGACACAACGACATTATGAAGCATTAAACTAATGGCATTTGAGACCATTTTTCTCCCGTAAACCATTATGACATCCCTGGAACGGCTGGCAGAGGGCTGAACACCAGCGCCGCCATCCAGGGCTGCATCCCTCTCTGCCACTCCGTGCCCGCTCTGGGATTCGAGGTGCCATCTCCTGTGCTGCTCTCGCTGTAACAGCCCCCAAGAAAGCTGTTTTGATCTTCAGATGAGTTGTTTGGCACGACCATAATGACAAATATGTGAACGGGGGGTTAACCATGAATTGCAAAGTACCTATCAAATCCCCAAGGTGGAGAGGAATATATCTTCCTTCACACCCTTTTGATGTATAGTTAATTACACGAATCTGGAACTGTTACCATGTGCAAACAGAGTGAAAATTGACTTTCTAAGCCATCCCTGGCCCCTCTGCATATGTCACTCGCTCTAGCCCAGTATCATGCTCTGTCAGTACACACACAAATATATAATCAGTATGGGTTTAGACCCCTTTTTTGATAATCCAGCATTATAAAACGTTAGAGGGACAGAACGGAATGTAGCATCCTTCAGGCCTGATGTAGCTTTTCTAAAAAGAAGAAAAAAAAATCCTTATTTTATATTGGTTGTTCTTTCTCTTGCCTGAATAAAAGCTTTAGCACAGCTTGAAAGGGTTGCATGTGCTGAAATGTAGCCCAAGGATATGTGTTATTATCCATCCCCTCTTGACCAGCAGGGTCTCAGCTCTCTCTCCCTTTCAGCCTTTTGTTTGAACAGATGGGATTGGGGAACGAAGGGAAAGAAAGGCAGTCTGTTCTCATTAACGCTCCCAGTACACAAACACAAACCTGAGCACAGGGGACCTACAGAACAGGACGGCTTCCACTCCACACATATCCACTGAGACCATATGTACCCGCACACAAAGGCAGACAGAAGACCCACATCGAGCCAGCTACTAGGCATTTACCAAAGATGACTCCTCACCAACTATTTAATTTTTTTTAATAGAAGTCCTTACAGGTCATTCTTTTTTTTTTTTTTTTTTTTTTTTTTTTTCAGCCACCCAATTTAAAAAATAACCTTCACTAACATGGTGTTGAGGTTGTTTTAAAAGAAAGATTGTCATTAAATCAGCCTAACACCTGAGCTGGAGTATTTGTTTTGTCTTGGTCTGATGTGAGCTATGTAAAGAGGTTTCAGGCTGAACTTGCCAGACTAAGGACAAGGTTTGTGTAGCTCAGTCCCCTGGCATGGGCCTAGGCTGCCTCATCTGGAAAAGGTGCTCAAAAACCTGCTGTCCTCCATGATGGACTACCTGTCCACTGAAAATATCTCATGAACACAGTGACCAGGGTGGGCTGTAATGCTTCAAAACTGGGTTCTTCCATTCCCCTCATGGCTCTTGCATATTTTTGAATATTTACTGATAGATCACTTGGAAGGCCCACTTAAATAAATATTTGATGCTTTTTTTGAATTGGGCATAGTCATTGGCCTCAGTGATCTCCTGTCACAGTGAATGCCTTCACAGGCAGTATGCGAGGAAATGTGTCCTTCCAGCAAAGCTTGACTCCTCACTTTGGAAAAGGGCAAGCAGCTCCAAGCTCTGCAGCCTTGTGGGTCACCATCCTATGGCAGCTGGGCAGAGATCAATGCCCACAGCCTGTGACAAACTCAAAGCCACTTGAAATAGCAAAGATGGGGAGGTGAGATAGCTTCGTCAGCACCCCACTGCACACCACACATCCATCACACACAGATGGCTACCACAGTGTGGCTGACATGTGGCAACTCATTAAGCTGCTGTACTGCAGCCACACACTGGCCTCAAATATGCTTGGAGCAGCAGCAGAATGGGTTGCTATCTGAGCATGGCAGGCCCCTCCAGATATAGAGTTTCTGCTGCTCCTCTTTCTGCGTGGTGACCATCACTGCAGTGCAGAAAGCATTTCTGGGTAACTCAGGTCTCCCTGTCTCTTCCTTCTTCTCCAGGTCAGCTCTGGCTCAGCTTGTCCTCCCCAGCATTAAATGGGTCAGGCCTGAAAGGAAGATGTCCCAGACATCAGCAGCTGCTTAACAAGGGCCTCCCAGATGAGAAGCACAACAGACACTGAGGTGGCTCTGAAACAAGCACTGGTGAAATGAGTAATCAGGAGCCAATTCCCCAAATAGGGTCTTTGGTTCAAGCCCCCGACTGATTTTTGTAGTCGATCATATTTCCCAAGGAGCCTCACTACACCCAAAAGAGCGCCACATTATTACTTTAGGTGTCTGGTAGCAAAGTGAAGCTAGAGAATGGCTCTCCTCCAGCTGCAGTAGGCTGCAGTGAGCTGGAGATATGGCAGGTTCTTTCCTCAAGTGTAAGAATGAAACACCCATGTATTATGTCCAGCATCAGGTAGATCTATATTTCATTACAGCCCCGGGCATTTGACATGTAGTCTCAAGAAAAGAGAGCTGTCATTTTTTCCCCAGGTATTGTGAGCATAGGGAATGCAGAGCAGAAAATGAAGTGGTTTTCCCCGCAGGGCTGTTTGCAGAAGATCACAGGGGAGCCAAGGCAGAGGAGCATTAGTACCTCTGTTCACAGGCTCTCACACACTCTCTGGGCATGCAGAGGCAGGTTTCCATAGCCGCACACCTCCTTTGAACACCACTGCACACACACGTGCTCTGCAGGTTACTGCCAGCAGAAGGGCGGTTGGCAAGGCACCCTCTGCTAGCTTTTTTCCCTGAACAATTGCCCAGTTTCCATAAATAACTGCAGCCGGGGGCAGAGCCCAAATGCAGCCCCCTGCTACCCAACCACAGACTAGCACAGAGCAAGCTAAAGGCTTGCAGGCAATGGGTCCAGGTTGCACGTGAGCTACATCATGAAGGTGGAGGCCCTGCACCGAGCCTCATGGCACAGCACCCCAAGCACAATAGCTCTCAGCAGCTGCAGCACAGCTCGTGTCCTGCAGCAGCATCACTTCAGCACGGTGCAGAGCACAGCGAATGAACCTGGAGGGGCCCAGCAGCAGCAAGCAAGTGTAGCACGACTCTCCTCAGTGATGGCAGCACAAATAGCACGGCAAAAGGAGTCAGGACACAACACTTGGAACAAAGCAATGTTTGGGAGAAACCCCTAGACCTCTGCAGCACACCTAGCAGCGCTCCCAGCCCACGACTGGACTTCGCATCAGCTTTAATTGCACTTTAGGCAAGCAATGGTTAGCAGGAGAGACCAAACCACCAAGCACCATTTTCAGCAGGCTGTAAGAACAATTGTTTTGTAAGAACAATATTGTTATCTGGAGGCTGACACTTTGCCCATTAGCATGTCCACATGGCATCATTTCTCAAAAATAGATTCTATTCCTAAAATCCCAGTTAGCCAACTAAGGAACGCAGGCCCCCGAGCTCTTCAAAGCAAAACACTTGAGGTTTGGGTTTGTCAAACATGACACAGCTCAGAAGCTTGCACTCTTCTTAGCAAGAAATGGCAATGCTTTCACCCAGACCACTACAACAACAACCCTCCCCCCCACAAAGTTAACAGAAGGGTCAACTGAAGTCTAGGAATATCAAGGTTCCATAGTTTTCCTCTGTCTCTTCACCAGAGGTAATTTTAAAAATTCAACTCTTGTGTTCTACCCATACCAGAAAAGCAGCCTGGAATTTGAAATTACGCATCTAGAAAAAACTCTTTGCAAAGAAGTGAGCTTCAGATCCATGGAAACAGTTTGCTTCACCTTAAAGAAAGCTTAAGAAAGAAGCTGCTTGAAAATGAACTATTAATACAGAACATTTCAATAATGTGATGTTCCCCCTTTAAACTACCTATGAGGGCTCAAGCGCCTATGTACAATGAAAAGGGGCTCAGAGTGCCACTACAAAATCAGCAAATGTTTTGGGCTGTGAGTTATCCAGCTTCATTCAGCCTGTGTCATGGAAAGATTGATCAAACTCCTCTCTGTAGATATTTCCAAAATGTCCCAAAGCTACAAAGACAGGCCTGACAGTGATCCTCCTCCTGGTAGCTAAACCTTTTCCGTACACAGCTGCTGCTAGTCATGCTTGGAAACAGGATGCTGACAGACAGATCTTTGCTCCAATAGAGTTGTCACAACATTGCGTGTGATGTTTTGCTCCACCTCTCCTGTTTTGCTCTTCTCTCTACAAGAAAGTCTCTTTCAGACCATCTGTGCATCAGAGCTCGGGACAACACTGTGCTACCTGAGCCTGCAGTGCCTGGGGAGAGGTCAGCACCCCCTGGTGTCACCAGACAAACCCCTGCTTGAGCTCTGAGCTCCATCCTCTGACGCTTGCATCAGTTCTCAGCAGCTGGGTGCATGCTGCTGTTCCCCAAGCTCCCATATTGTCTCAGATTCCTGGAACAGAACACAGAAACTTGGCCATGGTGCCACCACCAATGGGACTCAGGGGGTCAAATCCCAAATGCCACCTAGACCCATGACTAATGCTATCAGGAACACTCCTCAGGCTAGTGTGAACTGTCAGTGAAGATATACCTGTTTATACCCAGCTGAAAAGGACCAGGGGATTACAAGCGGAGGCCAAGGAGAGTGTTGTCATTCCCAATAATGCCATCCGCATTCTAGACCACATCAGGAGGAAGGTGGTCAGCAGATTGAGAGAAATTACCCTCATCTGCGTCTAAGTGTTGGTGAGACTGTGCATAGATATTCTGTTCTGTTTGGACCTCCCAGGTTCCAGAAGGATGTTGAAAAACCTGTAAGAATCAATTGAGATGCTGAGGGCCCTGGAGCACATAACCTATGAGAAAAGGTTTTAGGAGCTGGGCTTGTACTCTGGTGAAGAGAAGGTGCCAGGCAATATAAGAGCAGCCTACGCTTATTTCAAAGGGAGCCTCAGAGATGACGGAGCCAAACTCTCATATAGCCCTAGTCAACAACAAGGTGTGGAGACAGTGCAGAGAGGCAGAAAGGAGAGCTCAGCATGACAGTTCCTACAAACAGGAGGAACCATTCAGGAGCCAGAGCTGCTGCAGCCAGAATGCAACTGCCCTCTCTCCAAAGTTTTCCTGGGATCAATAACCAGAGGTCTCAGGTCAAGTCATGGGTCAAGTGTTTTCATTGAGCTTCAGAAGTTGTAGTAACTCCTCTGTGCACCACATACTGCTCCAGCAGCGCAGAGGTGTTTTTAAACTGGTCCTGGCTCTAGGACTTTTTGCATTATGTCCCTCCCTCTCCCCACATAATTCCTCTCCAAGCAAATGTGGAACATGACCATCCTAATTCATCTATGGTGTTTAGATTTGGATCACAGCTAATACAAAGGGGCTGGAGACAGCAAGTAAAACACCATCTGTTCATTAGCTTTGAAAATTGCATAAGTCCAAAGCCAAAACTTCACTTCCTCTGAACTGTGTTAGAACTGTAGATATGGATGGAGATCTGAATCTTGTGTCTGGCTGATCCAAGTGCTCCTAAGTGGCAAGTGGTGGGGGAGGATGGGCTGGTTGCTGGACTGCAACTGCTGGCTGCTGTCAGTTCCTAGTACTTTAGCGCTGCCTGGCCTGACACTCACTCTGTTCTCAGTGAAATAGCTGGAGCTGGGATGCTCAGCTGGAGCAGATCTTCAGCTTTGCTGCTTGGACTGGTTTTTACCTGACAGCTCACTCTTGCTCTCAGTTACACACATGTCCACGGCACCCACTGACACATACTGAGAGAGCAAACTGTGAAAGGAATGGGAAACTGGGTGGGTGAGGAGGCCCAGTGGAGGATGGGCCCCACTTTGCTCCTTGCTGCAGGACCCAGCCCCATGTCATCAGTAGTCACAAGAGCTCAGCTGCCCACCAGCTGGCTCTACATGTTCGTATTCAAGCCCTGTGTTCGAATGTGATTTATGGTCCTCAAGAAAAATTAGGTCCTTTGGTCCCTGACAGTGGGTGCACAGGGAGGACAGCAGAGAGAACAAGCCACCCCTCCTGCAGTCCAAAATAAAATCAGAGGGATTGGCAGTGGCAAAACTGGCAGGAGGAGCAGTGGCCCCTCTGTGCTGTCTGGACTATTTCCCAGAAGGGACAGCAAGGCCTGTGTAATCAGGCTCAGCTGGTAATCAGACAAAGTCCAAACTAGCATAAAGACTAAATTATCCCTTAGTCCTTCCAGCTCAGGGGAAAGGATATTGATAGGGGAGGCGAGGATGGCTGCTGGACTGCAGCTGCCAGCAGCAGCCCATGCAGACAGAGAAATATCTCTCTGTCTATATATATACCTAACCTGCCCCTCGCCCCATTGTCATTTAAATAGCCGGCGCCTGGCGTGCAAAGAGCACATGCAAATCCCAGCGCCCTGCTCAGCCGCGCACCAGCATCGCTGCGGGCACCCCGCGGCCCTCGGGGGGAAATAACACCATCTGTGCCCGCCAGCGCTCGCCGAGCGCTGCCTGGAGACCCCGCCGCTCCTCGCTGTGCCGTGTGCCCCGACCTGCCCCTCTCGCCGGTGTACAAAGAGGGAGACTGATGCCAGGCTGTCTGAATTGGTGTGAAAAGGGGCCCCAGCAGACAAGGCTAAACCTGAGCCCAACTGGCCGTGTAGCTTTGTTTCCATCAGTGCTGGAAGAACGCGTAAAAAGCATCCCCATCGTGGGGAAGGTGGGGGTGTGCCTTGGGGCTGCATTCAGCCTTGAGAGACGGGTTTATCACACCCCTAAACCGCAGCAGACCCATCTTAACCTGTTCAAAAATCACAGCTGTCAAAGTTACACGACCATTTTTAAATCGTAAGATTTAATTTACATAAATAGACTTTTATGTGTGTAAAGGAAGGAGTGAGCTTTTTGACATTTTGGTTTCTGACCCTTTAAACCCTGCCATATGTCACGGCCTCAAGCTGTCCTCTGCAACTTTGGGGGCCAGGCAGAGCCTCAGAATTTAAAATCTGAATTTCACTCTAGCAGTTACCTCCAATGTCCTGTGACTCTTTGCCACTTCTTCTCACACTGCAGACACTCTGTCAGCTGCACAAACACTGTCCATGGACACTCTGGAGCCCAGACCTCTGTACAGATCTTGGTTAAAACACAGAATCACATAATATGTAAGGCTGGAAGGGATCTCTGTAGATCATCTGGCGCAACCTCCCCACTCAAGTGGGGTGGGAAGCAACTGGACAGGATCGTGTCCAGACAGTTCTTAAATACTTCCATGGAAGCAGATTGCACATCCTCTCTGGGCAATCTGTCCCAGTGCTCAGCAACCTGAACAGTAAAGTTCTTCCTTGTGTTCAGGCGGAGCTTCCTGTGTTCCAGTTTCTGCCTGTTGTCCTGTTGCTGGGCACTACCGACATGAGTTTGGCTCCATCTTTTTGGCATCCTCCCTTCTGATATTCGAATACATTGATTACGTTCTCTCTGTCTTCTCTCCTTGAGGGTGAACAGGTGCAGCTCCCTCAGCCATTCTTTACAAGGCAGATGTTCCCAGTCCCTTAATCATCTAATCAACTTTCCATTGGACCTGCTGCAGGAGGTCTATGTCTCTCTTGTCCTAAGGCGCCCAGACCTGGACACGGCACTGCAGCTGCAGCCTCGTCAGGATCACCCTCCTCGACCTGCTGGCATTGCTCTTCCTAAAGCACCCCAGGATACTGCTGGACTTCTTGACCATAAGCGCACACTGCTGGCACCATCAGCGAAACACGGCCAAAGCGCTTCTAGAACCGGGGCCGCTCTCTGAACGGGGCTGCGCAGGGGTGAGGAAGCACCGAGCGGGCGAGGCAGGCCACGGCACCGCACACGCAGCATGAGGCGCGGCTTGCCCTGCTGTCCCATGGCGGGCTGTCCCACGGCGGGCTGTCCCCGGCCCCTCGGGCTGTCCCATGGCGGGCTGTCCCATGGCGGGCAGTCCCACGGCGGGCTGTCCCATGGCGGGCTGTCCCCGGCCCCTCGGGCTGTCCCCGGCCCCTCGGGCAGTCCCCGGCCCCTCGGGCTGTCCCCGGCCCCTCGGGCTGTCCCCGGCCCCTCGGGCTGTCCCATGGCGGGCTGTCCCATGGCGGGCAGTCCCACGGCGGGCTGTCCCATGGCGGGCTGTCCCCGGCCCCTCGGGCTGTCCCCGGCCCCTCGGGCAGTCCCCGGCCCCTCGGGCTGTCCCCGGCCCCTCGGGCTGTCCCCGGCCCCTCGGGCTGTCCCATGGCGGGCTGTCCCATGGCGGGCAGTCCCCGGCCCCTCGGGCTGTCCCATGGCGGGCTGTCCCATGGCGGGCTGTCCCCGGCCCCTCGGGCTGTCCCATGGCGGGCTGTCCCCGTGTCCCCCCCGGACGCCCCTCACGCCCCACGCGCGGCCGCCGGGACAAGGCGGGCGCGGCGCGCGGCGCCACACGCGGGGCGGCAGCGCCCCCTGGCGGCGGCCCGTGAGGCGGCGGCCGCGGGCGCGGGAAGCGCGGCGGGAGAACGGGGACCGGCCGCACGCAGGTGTCTAAAGCTGAGGAAGAGCTGACGGTCTCGAAAACACTGGGACAGAATGCCGAGAGAAATTCTAGGTGGCCCATCTCTGGAAGAGCTCAAAGCCAGGCCGGATGGGGCTCTGAGCACCCTGGTTTAGTAGAAGGCGTTCCTGCCCCATGGCAGGGAGTTTGGAGCCGGGTGGTCTTCAAGGTCCTTTCCAACCCCGACTACTCTGCGACTCTGTGATTCTTTTAAAGGCCTCTTCCCATCATCAGCTTCAGCAGCAGTTTTCAGCCATACCTAAGGAGGGGGGTGAGGTCTCCAACTTTTTGCTAAATTTCCACCGTATCATCCTACAGTTTGTGATTTTCAGATCCTTCTGTGGCTCTTCATGACATGTTTTATGCTATTACCCAAACGTTTTCACTTTGATTTTCAAACAGAAATGCTTTAGTAGAGAAGCTTTTCTCTCTTCTGTGACTGCAGGTAAAAGCTTGAGCAGAGGCACCCTGGAGTTGCCATGCTGGAGAAATATTATGAGCAAGACGCTTCTCAGATGCCTGGAACCAGATGATCTTTGAGGTCCTTTCCAACCCAAAGCATTCTGTGATTCTATGGTTCTAGGTCACGGTCACCTCTTTTGCCTGTATTGGAGGAGATGGAAGGAAATACCAGTCCCTATCTCCTGCCATGCTAGGCGTGCCACCATACCTGGGATACAGGGGGTTATATCCCACCACCAAGGAGATTCAAAAGCCACCAGCACAGTCTGAAGGCCTGGCCATCCTGCAGTAGCTGCTCTCAAGTCATCTGACAGCTCCTAGCTGAAGCAAAGTCACTTTTGAGCTTCAGAGTTTGGCTCTTAAATTAGACCTTGGCATGTGGATGCTGGGTCTGCAAGGAGGGACAGCTTTAATCAGCTACAAAAAGGCTGATCTCCCAGAGACACTGATTATTAAAAATTATTAATATGTTAGTTTGTGAGAAACTGTTGATGGCTGGCTGTATACTTCTGTGCAGCCCAGCCTCCCCATCACAAATCAGCCACCAACAGAAAAGAGAGCAGAATCCCATTAATTGTATCGTATCATTTAAGAAGCTCTGTCTAGCTAAATCTTGAAGGACCTTCAGGAATTGGGCTCTGATCCAGGAAAACAGTGACCCACATACTTAACTTCTAGTACAAGGGCAGACCTAATGGGATGCAAAATTAAGCACAGGCCTAAGTGTTTTTGCTGGGTTCAGGGCCATCCAGACTAACACTTCAGAGAAGGTCAACATCTCACAGCCTGTCAGTGTCAGTGGGGAGATAGATGGAGTGCTGCTTCCTAATTTTACTTATGCTAATAAATTCCCCACCTGTGTACAGTAATTTACAAGCCAAAAAAAAAAAAAAAAAAAAAACCCAAGCTACTGTCACAGGATAGCTCTAAGACAGCAGCTGGTTGTAGTGTTTGGTTCACTAGAGTTTCTATAAGTGAGATCTCTCAGGGCTGGAAAACTCTGGGCAAGTTTGACCGCTCCTGCAACCTCTTCCTGAGTATCAGGCTTCCCAGATTTCCTTCAAAATGTTTCCAGTAAATTTGCATGTGTGTGTGTGTGTGCACGTGTTAGGGCCTGATCCTCAAGCAGTGGTCTCCCAGCTCTCATCTGCGACACAGTTTAGGTGCAGGAAGGGAATGTTGGATAAAAATGAAAATATTGCAGTTCAAAACATGAAAAGACATACTTTCACTCCAAATCATTCTGTTGAATTAAAACACTTTAAAGTCCTTTCTGTTGCAGGATCTGTTCTTTCTGCCACTGGAGAGTTTTAGCTGGTTATTTTTCAATTAGCACTTCAATTAATGTCATTGAAAGCCTGCCTGAGATGATTGCTGGATAGTCTTCCCCTTTTCAGCATGTGCAGTTATTTGGGTTGACACTGTCCGGATAAATGATGCTTTTCAGCCACACAGTTCTGTATATGATCACAACACATGCAAGTCAAAAAGACTAACTTAAGTCTTAAATACTCAGGGTCTTCATCAGATTTGAAAAAAATTAAATGCATCAGTAACTCAGGCCCTGTTCTGATTCATTTAGCTGCCTAAATCTCTCTTCTGTGGGTCTGATCTGGACAAATAGCTATCAGAACAAACTCTAGGAGCAGAAAAAAACATCCCAGTTTCACATCTTTACAGGACTAGCCTTAAGTATCTAATTGGCTGTTTAAACCCCAAAAATCTGCTACTTACAAATGAAATAATAATTCTGAAATGACTGCAGCTTGAAATTGGTCTTTAAAGGGGCATTGTGTTCTTAAATCTAGAGGTTATAACTCTGGCAAAATAGTAATATAAGTAGTTCAGAAAACACCACTTTATGATGAGACAGGTATTTGTATCTTTGTCAAAACATCCCAGAGAGCATAATGAAAGCTCTGTGATCCTCCTGGAAATCTCTCCCTCTATACTGGATTGAAATGGAAAGAAAACAAAACAAAACAAAACCAACACATAGGAAAAAAAAGGAAAATAAACCCAACAAGAAAAATACATTGACCAAGGATGAACGGGTGTCAGTTCTATTTATTAAAATAAAGCTATCTTGGTTTCTGCTACTGGCCAGTAAGAACTGAGCAGAAACTGCTGTGCTAGATCATTTTAGATCCTCTTTTTACATGTGACATTTGCCTGACTGCACTAACTACTCCAGCTCAAATTACTGCATCCCTGCCCTGTATATCCCACCTGCTAATCCAGGGAGCTTTGTGGGAGCTTAGTTGCAGCCGTCAGCGTGCGGGTGCCGCACACAGCTGTGACGTGCGGCTCCTGAGAGGCGGAAGAGCCGAGCTGGCAGTGCTGGTTCCTCACCCCACGCACGTGCTCTGAGACACAAGAGGATGAAGAACACCATCACTGTACAGCTTGACTTCTAAAACCTGTCACATTCCCCAAGCTGCCTTTTGCCCATCAAAATATCCCTCAGTCAGGGATCTTCAGCATTCATTAGGACCATAGCACCCAGCAAGGTGCCTGTTGAGAGCAATGTCATGGCTTGTTGCCAAGCCATGAGGAATGTCTGAATGTTTGCCACAGGCTGGCATCTGGTGGTCTGATCTTCTCTTTGGTACAATTCCATTTGGAGTGTACCATGTGGTACAGCTGGCAGCTCTAAGAGTTAGTCTGAAGCCATCTTTGATGTACTCAGAGAAGATGGGACCAAGCTGGAGCCATGCCTTAGTTTTATGTGATTCTCCTTACCCACAGTACCGACTGAAATGCACCTGAAGAAGAAAACTCTTCATCTGCCTGCAGACAACCTGTCTCCCACAAGGATGTAGTGGTTCCCACTTTCCCTGGAGCACTAGAGAAAGCCATACACCTACTTCCTAGAGTTTACTCTAGAAACCAGGCACTGTATCTCCTGTGCACTCTCTTTCCTCCTGCTCTTTACCTCTCAGACCATTCTGCCATGCCCCTCAGCCAGCCACCCCCAGGTCCCATCTGCCAGGGGGTGGGAGGCCCCTTGGCAGACGGGGATGGAAACAGGAGCACAGCCTGTGGAATGACTCCCTGCTCCCGGGGGAGAGCTGACCTCTGCAAGCTGACATGCTGTGCCAGGGGCAAGCGTTATAAATATGAGTGAACCCAGCAGCCCTTTATGGAAACCATGACCCAGGCTGCAGCTCAGGGGTGCTGCCAGGTGGTACTTAACTAGGAACCTCAGGTTAGAAAGAAAAGCCAAATCATACTCTGGCATAACACCCTGCTAGCCCCAGGCTTGGAGAGACACAGCTACTGCTTTTTCCTTCAGGAAAGCATTGGCTACATGTTTTTGGGGTGTTGGGCGGTTTTTTTTCTTTCTTTCTTGGCACAGAGCTGGTGCAGAAGGCTGCTGCTGAGGTATCTTCCTGTTAGCAGGGCTTCTCTGAGCATCTAGCCTACCCAGCTGGAGCTTCTGCTTCCCAGCCTCTGTTTCCCAGCCTTCCACAGCAGGCACAGCCAATGGGCCAGTGCTCTGTCCCAAGATGAAGAGACTCTTCACCAAGGCAAGCCAATGTTTCTTCAAGAGTGGGTGCCCATTTCTAAGGAGGGGGCAAAAAGATTCAGAAGAAGCTGCAAAATGTTTCTGCTGCCCAAATGTTTCTGCTAACCACATGAATTGTGGGGAGTGGCTGATTTTCAGTATGGCAGAGACATTTTTTCCATAAGGCAGAGATTTCTTACGAGGGCATGTAGTGATAGGACAAGGGATGGTGGCTTTAAACTGAAGGAGAGTAGGTTTAAATTACATATTTGAAAGAAATTCTTTGCTCTGAGGGTGGTGAGGTACAGGTTGCCCAGAGAAATTCTAGATACACCATCTCTGGAAGTTCTCAAAGCCGGGCTGGATGGGGCTCTCAGCATCCTGGTCTAGTGGAACATATTCCTGCTCCATGGCAGGAGTTTGGAACCAGCTGGTCTTCAAGGTCCTTTCCAACCCCGACTACTCTGACTCTGTGATTCTTTTAAAGGCCTCTTCCCATCATCAGCTTCAGCAGCAGTTTTCAGCCATGCCTAAGGAGGGGGGTGAGGTCTCCAACTTTTTGCTAAATTTCCACCGTATCATCCTACGGTTTGTGATTTTCAGATCCTTCTGTGGCTCTTCATGACATGTTTTATGCTATTACCCAAACATTTTTCACTTTGATATTGAAACAGAAATGCTTTAGTAGAGAAGCTTTTCTCTCTTCTGTGACTGCAGGCAAAAACTTGAGCAGAGGCACCCTGAAGTTGCCAAAGAAAGATCTCACAAGCAAGATCTCCATATTTCTAATCTGACTTAATGATCCAAGGGAAGGGGATGCTTGAGTCATTACCTCTGAATTATTGGGAACACTGTGTAACTGTACCCCGGCTACACACCAATATCCATGGTGGGTTTGCTGCCATTGGGACTTATTCACATAGAAGAATTCGAAAGATTTGTAAAATTTGCCTGGCACCAAAACAAAAACAAAAACAAAAAATCCGTGCCTAAAGCATGCATAATGGACTGCCTGGAAGACTCCTGGACTGCCTGGAAACTTATTCATCTCAGAATTGCAAGTGCCTGATGAACTGACTTTTTAAAGAGACTCGGGGCCATCCCAGACAGTATGAAACCCTGTTAGAGGAGAAGAAGGTGGTAAAAATGGAGCAGAAATTCAAGAGCGGCAAATCTTCTCTGTCTCCTTACAAAATTCAGGAGAATTCTAAGCTTGTCTGGCTCATCATTCGAAAGGAATTATGTTCCTGGTGGTACAATGAGCTCACCCCAGTGCTTCCCAGCCCTTCAGCTGTGCCCCAACAGGCGTCACTGTCCAGGCAGGGGAGGAGGAAGGTTCTGAGGGGCAGCACAAGAGGCCGGGAGCAGAGGAGAGCTGAGCAGCCACTCCACTGAAACAGGTGTAAATCTGCTGGGAACAGCTCCGTCAGCAGCAGCAGGCGCCACGCCACTAAATTAAACACCCCTCCAGTCATCAAGATGTTATTAAATATGCTGCTGCTCTCATGGCTAGGAGAAGCCAGAGGTGCAGGTGTCACCCCAGACCTGTCCACCCCAAATGGGTGTGCTCCATGTGGGATCCTTCTTTTAGAGGCTGGCCCCACAGAGCTGGGTGGAAGCAGTGCCAGTGGTTAATGCACACGTGCATGGGTGCATGCAGACAGACACATGGACACATGCTCAGAGATACCAATCGTGGCCAAGGCTGGGCAAAACCACCTCTCATCAGTCAGCTTAAAATTGCTCTGCAGTGATCTGCACTGACATTGATGTATTTTAGGAGTTTATATGTCAAACAAAGGTTGAAGGTCCCAGCACCAGATGGGTGCCAGACCCCTTCTTGCTCCCAGGTCCTGCAGAAGAGAGGACGGGCAGGAGCCCACTGCAGGCGGCACTGTGGCCAGGGCTCTGTGGGCTGTTTTGTTCAGCATGACTGGAATAGTTCTGAGTCACAGCTGGAGGGCCCCAACTCATTGTGATTACCAGCAAAGCAAAGCTTTTACTAACCAGCCTATGGCTGTCAAATGCACAAAATTCTCCCATCCCACTGCTACATGCAGGAAGCCCTCCAGGGAGCCTCTCCACCTTTTCCAGGGTGAGTTGCATGTGAACAAATACAACCCTGCTCCCACAGGCTGGCAGAGCTTCCAGCCCAGCTGGGAGGGGTGGGCAGGTCACTGCCTCTGTGTCCTGTTGCAAACTCTCTGCCACCTTTTCCAGTCCACCTCATGGGTTCCCCAACCACCACAACAGGTTGTCCTCAGGTGTCCCTTGTCAGACCTCTGCATGAAGCAACAGCCTTGTCTCCTTCCAGAATTTCTCTTAACACTTTTCATTTTCAATTCATTTCTTGCTTTTCCCCTCCCGTTTCAATACATGCCAATAGGCATGTTTCCATTTGGCCACAGTGATGTCTTAGTAAAATCCTTTCGTGCTGTGTAGGGATTATTAGCTCATTAAGAGGTAACTGTCCCAATCCTTCTGGGACAGTCCCAGTTTTGACCTTCTAAATTACTTTTTGACATGTATAAGTCACAGGTGCCAGACAAGATCCCAAAGGCAGAGAGATGCAATGATCCCCCTAAGGTGGCACAGAGCAACTTTGCTTTGGGGGACAAATGCCTAAAAAACACAGGATTTTTTTGAAATGCCTATGTGTGCTAGGACACCTGGACTATCTTGTTGATCTCCCCTTTATGACTTCTATATAATATTGTAGAAATGCTTTTGTCTGTCCTGTATTTGTTTTTCCTCATCAAAACCAGTGTCTTGTGAGTCAGAAAGGGTTTATAGCATCCTCTTACACAGCAAGTCTCAATACACTGCAGTCAAAGTACTGTCAGGTACTGTACAAAGATCTCTGGAAGTTTGTAACAGGTAAAAAAGGGAGGGAGTGCCAATGATACAGCTCCTCTGCCTTGTACTTGCTTGCCCTCACTGGCATGACTGCATTAGAGTACAAGCAATGCAAAGCATTAGGACTTAACACTTTTCAGGACTGGAGGGAGAGAGAAGTAGGTTGGTTTTTTTTTCCACTGCAGAGCTTTTCTTAGGATGACAGTGTTCCCCTTAGTCTCTTTAGGAAGGTTCATTGTGTCTCTGAGGCTCCCGCCCTGGTCATAGCAGTACGCTGCAAGTGATTACCCACTGTGACCTTGCTTGGCAAGCTGGTGGCAAAAGGCATATTTTCTGGATACTCCTATCTTGCAAAACATACAAGGTCTTAGAAGCTTGAAAAGAGATTAGCTAAAGCAGAACCCTAAATCCTGAAACCCTGGAAATAAAGGCTCACTGAAGCATTTGCATCAGCTGTGGCTGGGGACATCTTTAATTGTGTGAGATAGAAAGGACAGTGAAGGTGAGAACAGCAGCATGGAGTGTGGCTGCAGAGGCCAGGAGGGAGGAACAGCAAGTGTATATCCCTAACTTATAATGCATATAGGGCAAAAAAAATCAAGAAGAAGGAAATTTTTATTTATCCCACCGTGCATTTCTGCAAGCCTGAATTGAAGGGACAAGGTTGTACTGTTTTGAGCTCTGTTACTGACTGTCTATTCCCACAAAATTGGAAGAAGTAAAGTAAAATCTTACTTCAATGAATGTTAGAGGTGATTTTGCAACCTAAATCCCTGGAGCTAGGATTTTGCTTGATGGATGCACCCAGAAAGCCAACAGTAGTGAATAAACCGACAGTGTTTCCTCTTAATTATCTCTTTGCCTCAAGTTTCGGGCCAGTTCTGAAGGCTGTTTGAACAACATGGGCACCTGTCAGGGTGGACAGACAGTGAGCCCTACCAGTTCATTCCTCAGAAAGATTTCATGGAAATATCTCTGGGATAGTTAGCTGCGGGAAAGCATTGTACTTGTTTCTTGAGACAGGGCTAAGAGGTGCAGCAACAGAGTAGATGAAGGAGTAAGTGGTTAAGTAATCAGAGCTGGGAAGGTTGAACCTTGCAGTCAGCTTATATCAGAGACTAACAGAAGCTAGCTTTGCCAGGAAGTGAGATATCTGAGCTGAAAGGCAAGTGTCCCAGGATTTAGTTCAGACCATATAATTCCCTCGTATGACACTGCCCACAGAAACACATGTGTTGAAGCCACAGGCAGTTAAATGGGATCAGGAAGACACTACACTATGCACAAAGATAGCACAAAGTATTTGCAGTGAACAGAAGAGTGCAACATCTGAAGTTTCACAGAGAAGCCTGTGAAATTTCTTTGCCCCTATCACCCTTCCCTCCCATGTGGAACTGCTATTGCTCCTACCCTGTGAAAGAGGATCTGACACACAGAGAATATTTATGCCAGTGTCCTGTAGAAATGGGCTTTCAACAAAACTCAAGTTCCTCAAAAGCATAGGGTCTGCACACTGTACTTTTCTTGACCATGAGCCTAGCCCAAAATTCCAAATTTAAAACATTATCTGAGGGTGGATGGACACGCTTTGAAATTCCAAGGAGTTTTGCTTCTGGGATTGAGATGAGCACATTTCAGTTTGCTGCTGTTAGCACCAAGAGAGATGATGAAGAGAAAGGCACAATACTTATGGCCTTTGTCAGGTTGTGGGAGCATCTGCTTCAGTCTCAGCTCTGCTATTCCCCAGGGAAAAAAACAGTGCAGCTCTGCTCAGATTCAAGTGTTTAACTGCTGTTCTGAACATCCCAAAACACATGAATCCAGGACTTCAGATGTGTATTGGCAGGACTGCAAGGAGAACATATGCTTTAACTGAAGTTTATTGGAATTAGGAATTTTGGGTAATTGAGGCAGTTGTTCTGACTTTGAGGAATTCACTGTTACTTCTGGTGAACAAGGTGTCTTGAATTTCATATAGATGCAGCTAGAGCTAGAAGACCACAGAAAATGTCCCCTAGATTTAGCCCTAGCAGCCCCACTGAGGTTTTGAGTGGAGCCACAAAGAGATAGACTCTCTAGTGACCACGACACCTAGGGTTGGTCTGCTGGAAGAATTCCCTTTCCTTGCAGAGGTGAAGCCTAACAATCACAAATATTTGCTACTTATGCCACAAGCAGATAAACAAGATTCATGTGGGGCTAATGAAGCAACAATTTTTGTGACTATAAAGCATTTTTGTTCCTTTTTTGATAGAAAAAAAGGAGAAAATGAAAATTTGATTATGTCTATTTTTAGGCAGATTAAAAGTTTTTTTCAGACTAGTGAAAAAGTGCATCAAAAATAGCTTGAAGCTATCAAAGTGGAGCAATTGCTGAAGATCTACAAGAATAAAGGAGGTCAAGAGCCTCATAAGCCAATTTTTGAAGGAGCTGTGAATGTTTCATTTTTCACACCCTGTCTAATATGCTCCTGCTTTTAAAACCTTTTGTGATGCCAGTGAAGCCTGGTCCTGCACCTCACATCCATGGGGGTCCTTCAAAGGCAAGCAACCAGCCTAATGTATGCCTAATCATACAAAACCACAAACTTGGTTTTGTGTTTTACATCCTAAACACTCAACATAAACTTAGCCAGCCATTGCCACCCACTGTGACACAAGTCTTGTGTCTCCCACTGAAAGCAATCAGACTGATTCAGACTTACCTCTCCCTCTAAAAATGCCTGTCCCTGAAGGCTACCTCTGAGAAGTGTATTTTGGAGGCTGTCTTGCTTTGGCTTTTACCCAGATTCCTCAGGCCTTGTCATTAGGATTTTAATTTGCCAGCAATTGTTGAACTTCTGAAAAGGCTTTGGAAATAAGACAGATTTGGAAACTATTACCCAGAGGGTTTCAGTCAGTATGTTGTGGGCTGTTCAGGTGGGAAGTGAATGCTGACATGGAAGTGGAAGGATGTGTGCTCCTAAATGACCCAGGAGATGTGTTTAATTTGCCCAGGAAAGTGTTCTAGTCAACATCCCTGGGGTATTTAAAAGACATGTAGATGTGATGCTTAGGGACATGGTTTAGTGGTGGACTTGGAAGTGTTTGATTAGTGGCTGGACTCAATGATCTTAAGTCTTTTACAACCTAAATGATTCTATGATTCTGTAATTGCTAAGTGGTGCTCACCTTTTGCCGCAAATGTTGAAATAATCCCAGACATAGAATTAAATGAAAACAACTGCATTAAGAAGGGGTATTGTCTCTTCCCTGGCCTGGATGGAGGAAAGCTGTGATGGAGCAGCATGCAAAGAAAAGACCTGATAAGGCCACTTGTCTGCACATCACTTTGGCAGGGGGAAGGGAGCCATGCCCCCTGTCAAGCTCTTCTCTGCCAGCCCCTCAGCAGGCCTTTTCCAGTGGATCCATGCCAGCCCCAGGGCTGGCTTGTGGCCAGCTGGCCTGCCTCCACCTGCCTGTTGCTGCCAGTCATGGGTCAGAGGTGACACCGTGGTCAGGGGAGGGGAAGAGTGGGGGGACTGTGCCTCTGAACTGCTCTCCCCCAGCAGTGCCGTGCAGGTGATACAGCAAAGCAGCAGCTGGTGCTGAGCTCCCACAGAAGGAGGAACTCATCACCATCCCTGGGGCATGAAGACGGAGGAATACGTAGGACAGCTTGCTGGAAAATGCAAGAGGGTTAAGAACCTGCTCCAGTCCAGAAGGCAGGTCCCAGAAAGAGCAGCTGGCAGCGATGGTGCCATCTGACCATCCTCTTGAGGAGAGCCCTGCTTCCTGCCCCAAGACACTGGCTGGGGCACATGCCTCCCACCCGACAGCTCCCGTAGCACGATAAGGTTTAACCACTCTCCACTAACATGTGTTGCATGGGAACTGCTGTAAAAATGGGAGGCTGCAGCAAAAGCTTCCCTCTGTTTTTGGATTACAGGTCCAAGGGCCAGTAATTCTCTTGCTGCCCCACAAGCTGAGAATGTGCTTCGGAAAGCACCTTGAATGTCAGCTAGTAGCTCCAAATGGTGCTTCAGGCAGGAGAAAGAAGTCCCAGGAGTGTTCACCTCCTTTGGTGCTGAGGAAACAGGACTTTTCCTCTAGTGGTGCAGATGAGGATCTGAAACTGTTTAACCTGAAATCTGTTACCAAAAGCCTAATCACTGTGATGCCCAAAGGGATGTAAAGAGAGATACCCTTATTATAAATTGCAGTAAATACCTTCTATTTTTGTCAATTCCTAGTAGGACAGCCTGTGCCTGAGTTCCCTGTACAAGTGAAGTCTGTCCTTTCTCAAACCCTGCTGCATATTCCCAAGGACTGACATCTTTCACTCCCTCCCTCTTGCCCACTCCCTCTCTCTCAGATGATGCAGAGTGCCAGCAAGTCCCTCAATGGTGTCATATCTGTCCTTTTTATTCATTGCAGGGTTTATTTTTAGCCTGAAACAACTGCTTCCTAAAAATGGAGTTCCTAATGACACGGGAGCTGGACACAGCTATGTAAGGTATCCAGGGCTTGGCCTGACAGCTTCTCCCGTCTGTCTCTCTCTTTGTTGTGAGTACAGGACAGCAAAGTTTGCTGCTCCCCACCAGCCTTGCAGAGTTTGGGCTCAACACTAAGAAAGCAGCAAAGAGAAACTTAGAGAAACCAGGAAAAACTAAGTTCAAACTTCACCTGGGGTCTTTGGTCTCCCTCTCTTCTCAAATTAAGAAAGAGGGGGCCACTTACCAACCCTTTGCTGCACTCCAAAGGTGCCCCTATGAAGGCAATTTGCTGGATCCTGGCAGGTTTTTACCTGCTTTTCTGCTGCAAGGCAGAAGAGGGACTGAACTTCCCTACTTATGATGGGAAAGACCGAGTGATCGACCTGAACGAGAAGAATTACAAGCAGGCACTGAAGAAGTATGACATGCTCTGCCTGCTCTTCCATGAGCCTGTGAGCTCAGACAAGGTCTCCCAGAAGCAGTTCCAGATGACAGAGATGGTCCTTGAGGTAAGTGCTGCTGCATGTCGCAGTCGGGGTCAGTACCACAGCACTGCTCAGAGTTGTGGAGAGCAGCCACAAAGACAGGACAGTCAAATGGTCTCATGCAGGGAGATTGGGCATCAAAAAGTTTGTTTAGTTGGATTTCAGTTAGCCCCTGCCTGAATTCTGCAAATCCCAGGAAAAAGCCTCTTTTGTGCTCTTCTCAGTTTGCTGGGAAATAGTTTTTCTGGATTGTCTGTCAGGCAGTAGCAAGTAACCTTGCAAACCTCATAAACATGAACTCAGCTCAGCTGAGCTTTCCCAAATCTCAGCACCTGAGTCCATAGTTTGAAATTTTTTGATCCTTTCTCATTCTGTGTAAGCCAGTATCCCGCTTGGATTCTGGATTGAGTCCCATTTTTATCCCACTAGGAGCAGTCAGCCAAGAAACCTTATCAAGCTGTGCAGCAAACGGGTGTCCTAGCTCCCCATCTCAAAAGCTCCCTGTTGGTGCAGCATTAAATCCCTTTTTGTTTTTCTGACACTTGGTTGCCTGCTTGGAATCAGTCTATAGCTGCTTGTTAATGCAACTATTCACTTATGTGCTGGAAAAAGAGTGTTGTTAATTCTTGTGTGAATGAGTGATTTATTAATCCTCAGTAAAATAAATCATGGTAAAAGTGACAATGTAGATTTGTAGCATTCTTTCTTGTAGTGTAGCTGTAATCTAAGGAATGATACAGCTTCAGGCCTCAATTGTTAGGTGCATGTTTCTTACCAGGGGCTTGCAAATACTCCCTCTTAACTAAAAGACATATTTGAAAAGAAAGTGAATTCAGAATTGCAGAAAAAGCACTTCATCTTTATTTATCTGATCCAGAAAGAAAATGCATTGGACCCCTGAGAGCATAGTAAATGTGAATAAGAAAATATGCTTGCTGAGGGCTAGGACCCAAAGAAGTCCACTGTCAAGTTCAAGGTCTGCTGATCTCAGCAAGCCTGATCACTGCCAGAAAGAATGATCCAAAAACTAACCAGATTTTACTCACCTGTCAGGCAGTGGTTACTTTCTGCAGGTGAGTGATCAAATAACATTTGACAAAGAAAAGAAAAAATTAATGCTTGAGCTCCAGCTGAAATGAGTATTGTTGGTAGTATAATCACATTGTTGTTTAATAGGATAGCTACTTTGTAGCTTGATAGGTGTCAAACAGTTACTAGATACGTATTTATAGAAACCTGACAGAAGCATGTCCCATCCCTGGAAATGTTCAAGGCCACATTGTATGGAGGACTGGGCAACCTGGCATATGGAAGGTATCCCTGTCCATGGCTTGGAACTGGATTATCTTTAGATCCCTTCCAACCAGCCATTCTATGTTTCCATGACTATATGGTCTGATGTCTACCATCAGTTTGAGTCCTCATGACACCATTACCCACACTAACAATGACCAATGTCAAACGTGCAACAACTGTAAGACAATCTGGCTTTAAGCTTTTACTTTTTAGGATTGGATTCAGCCATGAGTACATTAGATTAGAATTCTGGTGGTTTATTTGGTTTCCAATTGCTCTCTGCTATGGACTTCTTATGTGACCTTGGGCAAGAGACTGAGGGTTAGACCTGCAGCAGACTTTACATAATTGTAGTGCTCCCTAGTGCTCAGCTTCTAGCTAACCGTGCCATGCATCAACTGGCACTTGTGGGTTTGACCTCAAAATTTCCAAAGCACTTGCAAGGCTGATTCAGTGCATATATCACAGTTTCAGGACAGTCCTTGCCCTGGACTGGGAACTGCAGCAGCAGCAATCTGACAGCCCAAGCACAAGAGAAATCTGCAGACTGAGCACTTCTTTGCTTCTGTCACCCAGAAGGAATCAGAAGTGGAGAGGGTCTCAGAATGCAACAGAGAAGATCTGTTTATACTGCATAGAACACAGGTCAGCATGGTGCTACTCCTCCCAATTTCTGTACTAACTCCACCATGGGAGCACTCAGGAAAGGAGTGGGCAAGCCAGGTTGTAATCTGCTCCTTCCTGTGAGAGCATTCAACTCTCTCAGTTCAGGCCATAATGTGTTGTGCCACAGGGGGTCACTTCATTTTCCCTGTCAGAGCTCATTCAGCTGCCGGACTTCACTGCACGTTCCATCAGCACAGGTAGAAGGAAAGAAATGTCTGCAGTGGATCCTTTAGTGAGCTGTTTGCCTGTGAGATGAGCTGCCTGGGATCAGTATTCCTTGAAGCAGTCAGCAGCTGAACCCAGCTCTCTTGTAATTTGAGCAAGTCTTAGAGTAGTGAGCTGCTCTGTAGACACAGGAGCAGTGACAGGGCTCTTCTTCCAGCCAAACCTGAAAAAGTTCACTCAGGAAGGCTTTACATATCTAATTTCAGTAGAGGGATCAGGATTTTTGAGTGCTGACGGTCCTTTACACCTGAAACTACATATCTAAGAAGTAAATACTCCAGCCCTCACTATTCCCTGCCAGCTGGCTTGGGAGGTTCCCAGCACAGGGTGCTGCCTGTAATAAGATGGTCTTTTCTAGAGCACCTCATGTTTTTCCATCTTATTTTATTGACAGTTTTCATGCTGTTTCACATTGGGACATGCTGCTTTCACAGCCTGGCAACACACTGTGTCTTTAGCCCCCTTCCATACAATGTCATCAGTCTCCGTCCTTAGGAATAAAAGTGAGCCTCCATCTAACACACAGGCTTTGTCTGAGCTGGTGGTTAAGGGCTGTTACATCCGATTGTCTCATGGACATGCGTGGGTGAGCACATGGGCTTAATGAATTTATGTCCAGAAAACCTCCAAATAGTCCACTCTTTCTGCTTCTCTCATATGTGCCTTGTAAGAAATGTACAATTCCAAAGATCAAAGAAATAAAGAATTACCTTAGACACCAAAGAAAAAGCAAGAGAGATCCACCATGGCACCTTGAAATATGTAGCTCATCAGTAACAAGCTCTGACTGTGACCTCTCCCAGGAGTGAAGAACACTTTCTCTTAACTGGGTCCTTTGAAATTCCATGGGGGTTGAGCGCATATAGCAATGTTTCCTTTTTTCAGGGCACTTTCAGAGCCTTTTCCCCTCCAAGGCTCTGCTCTTCACAAAACTTGCAATAACTTCATTATGTCTGATATCACTGACTCTGGAAAACTTGGTTGAAAAGGGCAAATAACTAGAAAATTTATTAGGGAAGCCAGCTGATAGACCGGGGAGAGAGAAGAGAATCACAAGGCTCTCATTTACTTAGGAAATCAAACTGACAACCTGATACCACATGAGTAAAATTAAGCACTTATTTAAGGACTTTACTAAACAATAACTATGTACAGCAGACCAAGAAGTGATATGATAAGAAAAATTTCCTTCCCAAGAAAAAAGAGTAGCATTTCAGACTGACTGACACTGTTGAAAGCTGAGGGTGTACACCTACTATCACCAGAAAAGGGATGATGTCATCAAGCTGATATTGCATTTGGCACAGCCCGTGGGGGTGTTCAGCTCCCTGTATCCAGGTGTATGGATCAACAAATTCCCACGCAGCCCAGGGTCACTTTCCAGTTTAGAAGGGGAATGAAAGTGTTGATCATTGTGAAGCAGACCTAACAGCTCTTGTGACCTGCACTGCTGGGTGCCACCTGGTGACAACAGGTTCCAGGGACAACTGAACCCCTCTGGGAGTAAAAGCAGCTTCTTTGGACCATCATTTGTTCATGACAACAGCTCCAGTGGAGCGGTGCCAACCCCCCAGGTCCAGATTGGAAAGATGGAAGCTGTTGGTTTGGTCTGTCAGGAAAAATAGCCAAAGGAATGGCTGGAGGTGCCTACTGCTTTCTGGCTATGATGGAGAAGAGTTGGGGAAGACAACCCAGGACAGAGATATCATAAGCACAGTCTGTTTTGCAGCTCAGGTTAAAGGGTTCCTTTCCTTTATGTACCTTTCTCCTCTGACTCCACTCTGCATCACTGGCTACCTGCACCTTGAGTAGGAAAAGCCTCCATACAGGGCAATGCAGAGTTTGATCCAAGCAGTCCCAGAGATAACAGTAGCCATTTCTACACCATTTCTGCTGGTGATGTTTGTGAGAACTCTGCACTCTCCATGAGGTGGGCACAGTGAGGAAGAAACAGCCAAGCAATCACAGTAATTGTTTAACAGACAAGTAAAAGAAAAAGCTACTTGAATTAAATGGTCTCAGCTTTAATGAGGAAAAGTTAAAAGGGGAAAAGATCAAAGCAGTGAAGATGAGAAGTATCTGTTCTGCTTTTCTTCTCTTCTCTATCTCCTCTACCATATTTCGCCCTGTCTCATACCATCACTTCTAAGACATTCTCCCTTCTCATCTCTGACTCTCCTAAATAGGGGAGTCTGGCCTTCCAGTGGGCCAGCCCCTGTCTCTAGGAATCATGTAGCAAGAATAAATGAGCACTGGTGTTAGGGGCTTTCCTTCTGCACTTGAGAAGCTGTCTCCAGCAGCTGAGGGGTTCTCAGTATCATAGCAGGCTGCCTGCAATGGACTCTGGTATCCTCTTTCTGCTGAAACTCCCTCAGTCCCCGCTCCTCTGCCATTCTTCCCTTGCCATCTGTGTGCATGTGTAATATTCTTAAAAAAGAGAGGCTCATCAAGCCCAGATATTTTAGTTCCTTCAATGCAACAGTGCCCCTGGACTGAAAGATCATGGACAACTGCCCTAGCACAAATTAGTCTGGTAAGAGGAAAGAGAAGAGGGGTATGGTACTCCCCTCTCCAGATAAGGCCTAGGATCAGTCCTGCCTCTAGCAATAAATGGCAGAACAAAGTTAAACACCTGAACATATCTGGCCAATTCTGTAACACATGGAAACAAAGCCAGTAGCTCCCCATGGTGTAAAAGGGAAAGAAGGATTCTGAGTCCAGTAAAAGGCAAGGGTTAAACTGTGTGTAAGCTCCACCTTGTAATTCGTTTATTTCCAAGTGCTGAAACTACTGCAACTTCCAGATCAGGATGGAAAAAGTAATACAAGATCAGCTGGTTTGGAGGTAGGTTCACTCATATGTTCTTGAACTCTCTTGAGAGCAGATATTCTCATAAGAGTTCAGAGCTATGTAATACATAGCAAAAAGTCTCTCTCTGCTTCTGATGCAATGCAGAATAAAATTTTACCAGTTTAGGTCTGTATACTTTATCCCAAAAATCCATAGGAACCAGGAGATGAGACTCTACCTTATCCCCATCTCTAGGAATATAAATATAAAATCTTAAAATATATATAAAATATCAGTAAAACTAGAGATATAAACCCAAGCCCTTTCTTTAAGCACCCTTTTCTGTTTGTTTCTCAAATTCGTATTTCAGACATTTTCTTTGAAAATGGCCATGTTTATGGGACAGTGCCTCAACATAATTTAGTGCTGAGGTATGAGTATAAATATGGATATACAAGACGTGTTCAGTGAGTGTCACAGAAATTCTCAGTTCTCTGGGTCCCTACAGAACAAGTCCTCAAGGTGAGATATGAGGGACATCTGGCTGGATGGGTATTTGCAGAAACTCACAGTGCAAAAGCCTGTAATAAAAGAGGTGTTTTTGCTTCTATACCTGCAAAAGAAATGGCTTCCACTACAGATAAGTTAATGTAAAAAATAAGGAAAGGAGGAAGGAAAAGAAAAAGAAAAGGTGTGCATTGATTACTTCCCCTTTGAGGCCATGTAAGTAGGTCTCAACTCATCAACAGCCAGCAGCGTACTGGTTTTTAGCAGTAGCACCCAGGGGGATTCCACTCACTGATATGCCAGTCCCAAAAACAGGTTACAGAAAACTACCTGCTTCACAGATGAGCACATTGACATCTAGAGACAACTGTGTTCCTTGATCTTTCTGTATAAGTGTGGCAAAAATAAGTTCCAAGGCTGAATTACCTGATATTGCCATGTTTCTTTCTTTGCAGTACCTCTGTCAGTTCCCAGTAGTGACTTTGGATGGGCTGCATGAGCAGCAGCTCTTATAAGACCCCACTTTCACAGCCATAACTGTGTTTTGAAAGGCACCTTTCTCATCTGCTAAATTATGATTGGGAGAGGATTGTACTGACATGAGTTCTTCTGACACGAGCAGAAACTAGCTGTAATTCCAAGATCTAAAGAATGCAAATGTCTCCTGGAGACATGGCAGACCCCTGTGAGCTTGGGCTTGCTTTGCTGGCAGAGTACAAGGCCAAGTCTGCTCAGGTTTTGTGGCCTTTCTTGGCCCTGAAGTATGGAGCTCTTATCACAGTCCAGCTGTTGCAGACAATCTCTGTAGGTGTGATAGAATCATTGAACAATTTAGATTGGAAAATACTTTAAAGATCACTGAGTCTAACCATTAACCCAGCACAATGCACCACTAAACCATATCTCTGAGTACCACATCTACATGTCTTTTAAATACTTCCAGGGATGGACTCCTCCACTTCCCAGTGCAGCTGTCCCAGGGCTTGACCACCCTTTCAAAGAAGGAATTTTCCCTAATATCCAATCTAAACTTCCCCTGGTACAATTTGAGGCCACTTCTATTCAAGGCCTCAAGCTTCATGGGGACTCAGAAACTTCTGAGTCACTCTTCTCTTCAGAAATGGAATTGAGGAAAAATGTGGAAAAGCCTATCCTCTTTGGCTTTGATGTCCTGCCATGCTATTCAGGTTCCCCTAAAAGTGCCAACAAGGGTCCCCAGTGTCTTTGTGCTGGGCTGGTTCTCAGGAGGCAGGGTCTCACTTTTGTATAATGAGATGCCTTTCATACAAATGCAGAATGGTCTGGATTTGAAGGGGCTTCTAAAGATTACCTAGTTCCAACTCTCCTGCCATGGGCAGGGACACCTTCCACTAGATGAGGTGTGACTTCCTCTTCAGAGTGGGTCATCACACCAGGTTGCTCAAAGGCCCCTCCAGCCTGGCCTTGAACACTTCCAGGGATGGAGCATCCACGTTTTCTCTGGGCAGCCTGTTCCTGTGTCTCACCAGGCTCCAGTGGAGAATTTTTTTCTTGGCCTTATCCTGAGTGAGGGGCCCAGGAAGGGCTAGCTTGAGCTCACACTCACCTACTCAGTGGACATATGTGGTTTCATAGTTACCACTTCAAGTTCTCCGCCCTGGACCCTGACATTTCTCAGGAGCTGACCAGAGGCTGGGGCAGTTGTTGCTCCATGAGGCAGACTGGGTAGAGGCGGCCATACCATGCTCACCCACCATGACCTTACTCCAGAGCCTCATCTGCCAGTGCCCTTCATCTAAAACCAAACAAATCAAAGTCCATGACTGTCCTTCCTTTGTTCCTGACCTTCATTTGTGGGAAGAGTGGAAAGGGGATATGGTAATTCTTTTTAAACACCCGGGAGGGAGAAGAGCTATTTAAGCGCAAAGCCTAAGGACAAATGGGCTATGAATAAAACAAGTCTGGAACTACAAAGTCCCTCATCACCAGAGGAGGAAGGGGAGAACAGTCCAATGGGTTTTAAATGGACACTGCCTGCTTTGTGACAGAGATTGAATGACACGATTCTGAGTCTTGATGATCAAAGATGTCCTTTTGCAGCCTCTGTCCCTAAATAACAGGCAACCAGGCACAAAATCCATGCCCTAGGAAAGAAGTGACTTAGCAAGGTCCAAGTTCTTTTTTTTTTTTTTTTTTTTTGTATTTTCCGTTTGCACATTGGGATTTACCTACATACATGAGAAAAAAAAATACAAAAAATCTTGCCCAAGGAAATAGAGCGAGCAGCAACCAAGAACTCAATTCCCAGGCAGTCACTCGTCCCTCCCCGGCACCCCAGAGGGTCAGCGCTCCCTCCTGAGCAGTGCTGATGGTGCTCATTCCTGCGTGCTCTCTGACACAGCTCCGGTGAAGGCCAGCTGCTGTACATGATATGTTCTTTTTCTGGGAACGCTGTCCAGCCCTGGCAGGAGACACTGCCGCCAGCTAGCAGACCTCTGACACGTCGAACCCAGTGCAAGGAGGGCTGTGTATATTTAAAGCTTTCCTCAGTTCTTATTTCTCTCGGCTCACTCCTTGAGGAAAAGGTCTTTCTTGTCTCAAGGACCATTCTGTTGCCCCAGGGCCCTGCCTGGCTGATCCTTTCTTTGGATGCAGAATGGGAGCTCACAGCTCTCATCTGCAGCATCCTGGACTTTCTTGGATTTCAGAGGTGCAGGCTTACACTCACTTGGGTCAGAAACTGGACAAATCTGTCTTGTTCCTGAGAGCCAGAGGCATGGAAATGACATAGGCATGTGTAGGTGAACAGGCTTAATACCAAACATGCCTCCCTCCTCCAACACCCACTAAAAGCACTCAGCTTTCTGCCCTGCATGGGTTTCACAGCAACTTCCAGCCTTCAGTTTCAAAGCAGCTTTTCTGAGGTCAGAAAGAGAACCAGGAAGTGACAGCCTCACTTTTGTCAAGGACAGCCCCCAAACTACACCATCAGTCTCTGTTTTGGAAGGAGCATCTTAGTGGTGTGGCCCCTGCCCAGTCCCAGACCCCTGGGGCAGCACACACACACACAGAGACACACACACACACGCCCCTGTCTGCCCTTGACGTGCAAGTTGCACAGCTGAGTTGTCAAAACATCTGCGATGTGGTGCCAGCAGGGACTGGCTGGGAGCAGTGGCAGGTGGCCCTTGCACCCATGGGTGCTCGGTGGCACGGGCACCAGCCTCGGTTAGCTCACGGCTGGGGAGGCTGTGCTTTGGCTTGCAGCTAGCTAAAATTAGGGATGCCAGGAGCAGATAAAAATACAGCCCTAGCTATGTGAAACCTTTAGAGAGGCAGCCAAAGAGCACGCTGCCGTATGTCTGACCCCGCTGAGTGGCTGCGCAACAATTAAAGCTCCAGGGCAGCATTTTTGAGGCATTACCTGTGAAAGCCAGCTCTGAGGGAGTGACCTTTGCATTTTCCATATTTGGGGACTTGCCTTTTAGTCGAAGGAGCAGTGATCCCTAGGAGGGGAGGTTCAACCTCTCCAAGCAGCTCAGGTGGTGGAAAAGTGTAGTAAGGTGGGACCAGCATACTCTCCTTCAGTCCCCACTGCCAGCAAAGTGACTTTTCTAGTGGCAGCTTCTCAGCAAGCTTCTGGCCATTCTCTTTGATCACCACAGTGCTTCAGGACAGCCTGAATTATGGAAAAGCCTAAGACATTACTAGCATGGTATGCAAGGGGATGCTAGTCAGGACAGCACAGCATTAGGAATGAGAAATTAACAACCTCTGTTCCCAAGAAACTGCCCGATGTCTCAAACAGAGTGGCCAACTGTAGCATGTAGGCGGGGAGTCCTGAGTAAGGATTCAAAACTTCTGGGGTAATACACTAAAAACTTGCCATCTCCTCCTGCTGTTTCTGAAAATAAAAACCTAACATTTGGGGATATACAATTATCATCATTTCATCAACCAGTTTCTGATCATCAGCATCAACTGCAGCATTAAAGAGAGTAGGAGAGAAGCAGCAGAGGACTGTAGATTGCTTTGGAGGCTTTTTCTCATCATGTCCTGTTGCTCTTCTCCCTGCATTGCTGGAGTTTTGTTCTTCCTCCACTGCTAAACAGCAAAACAGATTAAGAGAAGATGGTTAAGAGAAGTATACTCATGATGGCTTTCAGAGACATCCAAATGCCCCAAGCCCCCATCCTCCCAGCCTGAGCAGCTGAGAAAGATGAGCCTTACTGTCTGTGGGAGCTCTGGGCAGGTGCTAGAGAAGTGGGAAGAAAATCCAGGCCAGAATGCCATAATGTTATTTCATAATGAAAATTGACCATCCTGAGAGAGCCACTCCTCCCATCCCCATTTTTAACCTTCTCTAAAGGATTTTCTCTGCCATTTAGCACCAAAAAAGTTTGGCACAATCAGTGGTGCCTGCAGCTGGAATAGGAGAATGGTCAGGCAGACAGTGACATTTCTGCTGCTGCATAACCTAGAATTTCAAAATTACCCTATTCGACTTCTTAAATCTTCCAAAACTTCCCAGCATCACACCTAGGTTCAGATAGGTATAGTGGGTGTAAAGCTGAGATGTTGGGCAGGGAGTTGTGCCTTTCCATATCCATTATTCTGAGTGCCTGTAACTGCTGACACCATCCAGGAGGATAGGGTTCTTGCATTCTTGGTAGTACTCAAACTTCACTTTGGGCTGTACCTCTCACACATCCCAGAGGGCCATTTGCCCCCTCATGCTCATCCAAATTCAAGTATGGTTATTACCTGAGGGAGGAATGCTGCCCAACCTACACCTCCTTTTCCCAGTGCTGCACAGTGCCCAGCTTGGGATCCTATGGGTAGAAAGTATGCATTGTGAAGACTTCGTGTGCATGAGAGTAAGTCTGTAAAATGTACATGGGACATGCACTTACAACCTACTGGGCTCTTTGCTCATGCTGTCAGCCATCTCTGACAGCCCAAAGCTCCTGCTCTACCTCAGAGACTGCATGGTCTGTTATGTCCAGTTCTTCCAGGGCAGTTCTTCCAGTTCTTCCATGTCTCCGTGCAGCTGTTGAAGCTAAATTACATGCTATAGAGATAGAGGCTGACACAAAGGCAAGGGCTCTGGCTGGCCAAGACTTCAAGCAATATGAATTTAAAAGCAGGAGGAGGAGGAGGGGCTGTGCTCTTAGATTACAGATGCCTCTGTCCCAAGGTCCTGAGCCAAGAGGATTGTCAAGATTAGAAACATTATCTGCATTCAAATCCCACTAGCATTATGGAATCAGAAAATACTGTAAGGGGATATATAAATGCTTGATACTGTAATGAGTAGGGGGCAATTAGCCAAACTGCTGTGCCTCTGGCATACTCCATATTTTGCTGCCTTTTTGAGGTTCAAATATAGATGTGGGAGTGTATCATCATCTATGCACAGGTTAGACTCACCTGCTGGAGTGGAAAGCAGGGAAAGCAAGGCCAGGAGCAATGCCCAGCCCATGCATAGCTTGCACTTGCAAAAGCCACCATAAACATCCTGCAAATTCTCCTGCCTCCAGCCTCTGCCACAGTGGGAATGGCTCCTGAAAGTCTCATGTTGCACAAAGATCTCCCTGTTGTGAGACCCAGCTCTGGAGAGCTCAGGCTGTACTGTTCTCCTCATTGTCTCATTGGCATGAAGGTCCCTGCAGAGGAGGCAGGCTGCCCACTGAGCTCCCACCTCTGTCCCCTCAGGCACACTGACACACCATACACAGGCACTCTCCTACATGCCCAAACTGTTGCACATCTCTGGGGAAGAGCCTTTTCAGAGGAGCACCTCCAAACACTCATACCCACCATACATACACCTCCAGGAGACAGTCTTGCTAGACACAGTCACACAAGCCCTGCCACACAAACAGGGACACCTCCAGCATTACTGAGACCATTTTTGACCATTGAGCGCTCCCACAGTCTCACACAACGGGGCTTTCATCACATCACCCACGTTTTCTTGACACTTTTACTCTTTCCCAGCAAGCTTCCATGCTCACATCTACAAGAGCTGCACCCACACCCCTCTGAAGAGCGTGCTGACGTACATGACTCCTGATCAATGCCTCCTCTCTTGCACACATCCCTGCTACATCCAACCACTTGTCTGTAGCAGGTGTTGCAGCTTTTCTGCATATTTCTGACCTTCAAACACCCACAAGAAACCCTAACCACCTCCTGTGTGCAGGAGTCAAGAATTAGTGGGCTTAAACTTCCCTGACGTTGCCTGACACATGGCTGACATAACTGTAAGTAACTAAATCAAGTATGGATGGACATGACTGAACAAGCCTTCTTCCGATGGCCATTCTGTGTTTTCCTCGGGTCACAGAGCAGCCAGAGTGTCAAGTCGTGATTCCCAGGAATCTCTTACTGGTGTACACAACCACCAGCAAGCAGGGATGTGCTGACAATATCCCAGAAAGCTGATGATCCTAAAGGCTCCATCCTTTTGTCCAGTCAGGGCAAATCCCCATAATGGGAAACAGAAAATCTCCTACCACCACTCACTTGCAGTTGTCTAGAGAGCCCATGAGAGGTGTCCATCTCTCATTGAAAATATGGGGTTCCAAGGTGTTCCAAGGTGGCCTGAGTCACCAGGTAGGACACCAAACCAGACCAGTGCCTTATCAACTTAATTAATGGATGTGCAAATGCAAACCAGTGCTCTGCCCCTTTCAGGCGGTGTCCACTGTAAGCACAAGCCCTGAACGTCCAGCCTTACCTTTATCTCAAAGCACTGGCAAAGAGCCAGGAAGCAGCATCGACACCCCTGTTTCCTGTGTAACACAGGCACCCCTTTTGCCTCCCATGGTGGCATTTGCCCCTAAAGACAACAGAGCAGGTGGCTGCAGGATGATCAAAGTTGCAGCAATGCTGTGGTGGTTGGTGGAGTCTGTGTCCTCCTAGAGGGCTTTGGGAAAGGCCTGAGGATGTGTAATTGGTGGAAGGGAGAAAGCAACTACAATCTCCATCTCTCCCTTTTGCTCAAGCAAGGTCGCTGAGCCTTGATCACCAGGGTGTGTGCCACCATCCCCCAGAATTTCAGGGACAGGCTGTGCACTGATGGCACAGGGAGCTAGCTGGCCCCATGACACCCCGTTGCACAGGCAAGGTGGCTGCCCTGCCACTTTTTCTCCCCAATGCCTCTAATTACTACTCTCTCTCACAGAGGCCTGGCACTAGCAGAAGCTATTTATAGCAGGGGAGCCAAGGGACCACGTGGCCATGGTGGCAGCACCGCTGGGTGACATTCAAACTGGCTTTGAGTCTGGGGGAGGAAGCCAAACTGAGCTGGGGCAGGGCGGGAGCTTCCCCATAAATCAACCCACCATCTCTCTGGCTATGGCTTTCTTCTGCCCCCCTCCAGCCTCCTGCTGCCAAGCACTGACAGCTATGCCCTAATAGGGACATTCCTGCCCCAGAGGCTCCTGACCCCTCATCTCCATCATCCCCCCACCCTCCGGCAGGGCTGGGAGGAGGAACAGCAAGAAGACCATCAGCATCAAAGGCATTTGTGCAGCAGGAAGGGAGAGGGAGGAGGAGGCTCTTACAGTTGCATTCTCAGAGCATCATTACTACCTTGTAGGGTCTCTAGTATGCTTATGGTGGGGCTGTCAGTCATCCAGTGCATAAGTGGATCCATTTACCAGGGTCACTACATCTCCAGGAGCCAATTTAGAATTCACAGGGTCTCGCCCAGGGTCGCTCTCACCACAGGGCGCTTGCAGAGCGTCTCTCCTTTCCTCACATATCTATTTTCACAAAACAGGCAGGAACTTGATATCTTCAAGAGGCCCCTTCATCAAAGATGGTGGGAACAGGGTGCAGTGGTTTTGTATAGCTGTGAGAAGGTGAACATGAGCATGGCTGGGCTTAGATGCATTTCTTTAGTAAAAACAGAGGACCAGGATCTGGGGGCTTACTGAAGCCTGGACAGGAGGCATGACTTCAAGCACTTCATAGGAAAAGGAGCCTGCTTTGGCCACCCCATAACATGCATGGAGAAAACATGATGCTGCAGAGTCCTGCACTCACTGCTGCCTGGCACCATGCACTTCCAGAGTTAAAATGTCTGTGGTGCCCACGTCACACTCCCCTGCAGGAGGCCACCAAGGCACCACAGAGGAAACAAGTTTTGCTCTGTGCTGGTGGTACAGGACTTTATTCCAGCCACCCCCCGCTGCTCTGGTGTCCCCAGTTCACTCAGGAGCCCTGTCCTGAGGCCAGTGTCAAACAGCAGTGAACAGCACACAGTAGTGCCAGCAAACTCCCTGCTGCAACACAATGGGAAGAAACCCAACCCTTGTGACCTCTGGGTTATCTCAGCAGAGAGGCAGCATGTGACACATCCCACCCATTGGTGCTGTTCAACAGCAGAATATGGGTCACTTGTGTCTGTCTTGTCATGCTAGCAGGGCATGATGCCCTTTAGCTACCCTGTGGTGTTTAACACTATTAATGTTGAGCTCTCTGCTTTCTCCCACAGCTGGCAGCTCAGGTCCTGGAGCCCAGGAGCATTGGCTTTGGGATGGTGGACTCCAAGAAGGATGCCAAGCTTGCCAAAAAGTTAGGTGAGTCCCAGGTCTGATGTCCCTGGAATGTCCCATCTCTGGGAGTGATGTCCAACAGGCAGCCCCATGGAGGACAGCCAAATCCTTGTTTCCAGGATGGGGAGGATGATGGTGGCACCTGCACACTGACCACCTGCCACCCCAACAGGGGCAGGATCGGGGGTGGGGGTGAGGATGAGAGAGACAAGCCAAGACCCTTCCAGAAAAAGCGGTCTGTCCACCAAAACAAACCAAACCAAGAGAAAAAGAGAGGCAATTCATGCTGTAATGATGACAGGGTGTAAGTTCACAGCTTTCTGTGCAGAAATTGTAAATAGGTGCCATGGAGTACCTTCCTGCTCTTCCTACACAGAGATAAGACCAACGCAGCAGTGCAGAACCAGAACATATGGGGAAAACACTTAGTCCCCCAAATGTCATCAGCCCTATGACACAGTGACTCCATCAACAACTGGGGCAGCCACAGCCTTGCAATGGCTTGGTAGTCAGGTGCCAATCATTCTATCTTGTTCCCCACAGTGAAAGAGGAAATCTGCTCTAAAGGTGTCAGGCTGCTGCATTGCCCACCCTTGGACACCCTTCCAGGGGCTGGCAGTCCCTTCATATTTCAGCCCACAAAGCAGTACAGAAATACTGTGTCACATTAATACAACAGTACACAAATATACCACTAAACCTAAGGTTTAATCATTCTGGACTGTAATTTTCTTTCCTAAATTACAGGCTTTCCTAAATTAGACTCATTAGTGGGTGCTAATGGGAGCTAAACTAAAGACAAGAGCTTCTGCCTCTCCAAGAAGGAACAAACTACCAACCTCCTTGGCCAGTGGTGCCCTGCCAACCTACATTGCAGGAGGCCAATGCTGTTGATTTTGGAGCCTCCAACAAGGTTCTGTGGCACTCAGAGCTCAGTCCAGTGATACAGCATTGAAATCTGTCACCCTGCAGTCTGTGGTATCTCTATCATTGGTTTCTAACGCTTTTGCCAAGGCCAGCTAAGCCTCAGACAGTTTGAAGCTCACTTTCAGGTCACGGGTGACGCTCACATAGTTCAGTCTTCTCCGGACACTGAACACAACCCGAATCAAAATCCATTTTCCATATAGTGACAGGTTGTTAAAATCTGAGCTGTCAGTTAGAGCCCAGTATTTAGTGCAAGATAGACAGCCAAACTAAAACAAGTTCCTAGTGCAGAATTTTTCCAGCTGAGACCAAACTGTGACCTGAATGAAAAGTTCAACATTTGGGAAGAATTTCGCACCAGTTGTAGCTGAAGTCTGTTCCCTGTGTCATGAAACATCAGTCAGAGAATTACTTAGTTGTTTCCAACTAGACCAACACAGAAAACTGGCAATTGCATTTTCCCAGGAGGAATTGCTGGGATAAGAAGCAAGACACTCTGCACAAAACATGCATTTAACAACATGTTAACCACTTATTGTTTCGTCTCTTTGTCTTTCAGGCTTGCTTGAAGAGGGAAGTCTCTATGTCTTTAAGGACGAGCGGTTGGTTGAATTTGATGGAGAACTGTCTGCAGATGTCTTGGTGGAATTCCTCTTGGATGTAAGCACAAATAAGCTCAGAGCTAGATAAAATCCCTCAGAGAAGACCTTGCAAACACTTAGTTTGCTAAAAAACCAAGTGTGCCTTTGTTTGAAATCTCATCCCTGCTATTCACAGGTAGAGATGGCATTTGGCATGTTCCCCAATACCTGTCTGACCATGAGTTCCCAGGAAAGGTGGTACCCTTATATGCCACTACACACTTTATATCTTAGAGGCAACCTCCCCTCTTTCCTATTTACAGACTATTTGAATGGAAGTCAGCTACAATCCATATAACTGACTGCTGTTCAGCCACCTCAGTTAGCAAGCTTGTGTGCAGACTTTGCCATTTGCAAAATCTTTCATGCTTTTTCTTTCTTTTTTTAAAAAAGAGCTATTTTCAAAAAAAGACTATCCAAGAACTAGGATTCTCATAGAGCAACTAAAAAAAGCTCAGTGCATTGAAAAAGTTTATGTTGCAAACTATTTGCCCATTTCTAGGCACAAGCAACATATCATCTCTTCAGTGAACTTGCCAAATTGCACTGCCACGAGTGAGAGAAGATCATGATCTTAGAACTAAACAGTTTGGGATCATTTTGTGCATGGGCACAATGATGTACTCACCTTTGTGCCTAAATGCAAAAGCGATGCTGAATCCCACATCTACACATTGCACTTATCTTTATTTACATTTTATTCCTAGGAGAGGCAACAGACTAAACCCATAGTCTTTGCTTTATAAATGAAAACATTTTGCAGTGGCTTGCCTTTCCTTTGAAGTGAGGCTTTCTTTGTAAGTGGCCGTGCAGTAATGCAGATAAGGGAGGTCAGGTTTGTTTCCCAGGGTGGCAGGTTGCCTACATAGTCACCTGTGGTTAAAAACCGCTGGTGAGGAGAGGCATGGCCAGGGAATTAAAACAGATCCCTAGGACCTCAGCTCTCCCATGACAATGTCTGTGGTTATGTGCTTTGGCTATTGTGACCGAAACACATGCAAGTGACTTCACGGTCAGAAATGGGCATCTGTCCCATCAGGGCCACAGACCGGGCAGAGCTTTGCCATGGCCCTGCAGCAGTGGGATCCCAGGTTCCCATGGCTCAGGCCACTACGGCAGCAGGAAACTGCACATGCTGCTGCGGGCACAGCAGAGGCACAGCCTCACACAGGAACATGGGTCTCAAGGATACTGTAAGGCACTTCATGAGGTTTTGCTTGCTATGTCATGGAGTGTGTCACTGAAAAATCATGTTCTGTGAAAAAAGAAAGAGAGCAAGGATTTCTGGTTTTCTGTTTTCCGCTCAGGAAGAAAAATACCTGGCAAAGCAAGGAAATAAAACCAGACAAACCAGACATGTCTGTGGTGTCTTGTCAGCCTGATCTGAAAAGTAAAAGAAACTCAGAGGTTCTCCTCTGTAGGCAGTGGCTTACCTGCCTTTTTTTTTTTTTTTTTTTTTTTTTTTTTTTTTTTTTTTTTTTTTTTTTCCTTCTAGTGAAAGCACACTTGATTTATACCACTATTTCTGGGCAAAATAATCTGACTGAACCTTTTTACCAGCAGTAACTAGTTAAGAAAAGAGAAACAAAGTTTGGATCAATGACAGTCTAAAGTGCCAGACAGGTCTTCCAACTTCCTCATTAACACTGTGACGTGTGTAGGACCAAAGAATAGGTTTAAACTATTTTGCATACGAGGAGGACTAGCCAGGAAAATTCTCATTCAGACTTTCTACTGCTCCAAACCACTGTTGGGTCACCCTCCAGCATGCTGGTTTTAATGTTTCTCAAAAGCAAGATCTTTGCAATGACCTCTTCCAGCAAATGACACTTGAAAAAACATCTATATAGATTTAGATACACAGGTATCGTTCACAGATGTTCACAATGATCGTACCAACTTCTTTTCAACTGCTCTTCTTTCTTCTTGGCCTCCTTAAAGCCAGCTGCAATTGCTACTCCTTATTCCTCATCACTGTAGGTCCCTCAGCATTCATTTGGGTTACCCAGTCCTCTATCAGCCTCCCTCTCCATGCTTCCACCTCTGCAATGAACCTACTAACATCTCCCTTTGAAGGTGACCTGCTTCTCTCAGCTCCTCATGCTAAGGCAGAGAGCACTAAGCAGGGTTTCCAACAGCAGAGAGAAATTGGGTGACCTCTTTCTCCCTGCTTAGGCTGCTTGTGACACACCCTGCCAGGCATAGGTTGGTGCTGCAAATCACTGCATTACCACATGCATTTGTCATGGCAGTTGCTAGAAGACCCCGTGGAGGTCATAAACAGCAAGCTGGAGCTTCAGGCCTTTGACCAGATCGACGACGAAATCAAACTCATTGGCTACTTCAAGGGAGAAGACTCAGAACGTAAGATAAACGTGTTCCTTGTGGGCCTTGGAGCCTGCCTGGGGGCTGTAGGAGCCAGGCACTGGTTGTTCTGCATGAACATGAAGGGTGTTGTGGTATATGGCAGCCTGTGAGAGTGAAAATTGCTGGAGGATGAGTGCATTTGCAGACAAGTTTCTGCTGTGTAATGCATAAGCCCAGTCCTACACCAACATCTGACCCTTCTGCAAGGTGCTGGCAAGAGAAGAGGGCCATAATCCAGGGACTCCTGCAGTAAAGTGAGTTTACGTCACCCAAAAATCAGCTGAGGTTACAGTTACACTGAGAGAGCAACTAAAAGGGGCAAAGTGCCCCTTGGTGTGAGCAGTGAGCCCAAAGAATCAAAGAAGAAAGGAGGGAAGGGGGTGGGGAAGGGGAAAGGGGACATACTACTGTGGCAAACATACAGCAGCAGTAAGCAGAGCCCTTTGGGGAAGCCTGGCAGAGGCATTTTCCTGTTCCTCCTTGCTAACTCCCAACACTGGGAAGAGGCTGGTCCCATGCCCTGAAGGACATACAACTCAGGGACCATTCTGGGCAAACCCAACTTTCACAAGCCTAGAAAAATCCTCACGTGAGAATTTCCCTGTTAAGCCGTGCAGCCTCAAATGCTCTCCCTGCTATCCGGGCAGTGCTGGCAGTGTGCACCCCACCCTGGCATGTCCTGTCTTCAGCAGAAAGATGGGCATTCCTACCTACACAAGCCACTTAACACCAGGTCTGCAATGCAACAGCACACTCACCTCTCCCGTCATCTTTCTCAAATTGGGCTGCAGGGCAGTTTGGGCAGGGCTCTGTGACTCTAACACTGTTCAGTTATAACTATTCGGAAGAGAGGTGGGAAATGCCTGTTGTAAAATCCCCTGCTAGGCTCAGAGCATTTTTCCTGAACTCTGAGGTGCAGGAGGACCTGGTAGGAGTTACAGTAAAAGCCTACCTGCTTCCTGCCCCACTCTCCTGCAGTGGGAAAAGCATGCCTAATCACATTTGGTGACTGTTTAGGGAATGGCAGCCATCATTAATGCTGGAGCAACTCCATGTAGCTCCCAGTCTGAACTAACCCTGGACCTGCTTCACAGAGCTGCTGATTTCAGCCCCAGTTAAGTGTGGCATGCTGGGCTCTACAGCATTCTTGAACACTGTGGGACTGCACAGCATGTTGCTACACATGAGATCATCCTTCTTTGTACACTCCAGAAGGGAGGAAAAAACATTGTGTATCATCTGATGGAGTTTGCAGTAGTTTGTATTTGTCCTTCCCCGATACCTTTCGGGCTGATCAGAGTGTGGCCAGCTGTCTGTGAAACAACTTCTTCATTCCCCTTTTCTCCTTCCAGATTTCAAGGCATTTGAAGAAGCTGCTGAACACTTCCAGCCCTATGTCAAGTTCTTTGCTACCTTTGACAAAGGGGTAAGCATCCACACATCTTCGTGGTAGCTCACATATGCCACCACCTGTTTTCTGAGGGCTCAGGATGTTCCCAGATTCATTATCTGGTTTCAGCTTCCCATTTTCAGCATTCCTGGATTCTGTTGTTTTCTGCAGTGATATTTTGACCCTGTCACAAGATAAAAGGCCATTTCTGCAGCATGGAGGCAGGTCCCGATGTGGGTTTGGAACCCAGCCCCTCTATGTCTTCAGGCCCTGGGCTGTGGCTTTGCTCTGCCTCACTGCTTGACGCCAGTAGTGTAGGGGGCATCAGTGGGTTTTTAAACAAGGAAAGATCCATTCTATTTTGGGTCACCCCTAGGAGTGCATGCTCTGAGAGAGAGAGCAAGCACCTTGATCTCAGCTCTGCCACCAGCAAAGACTCTGGGTAGGCAAAAAGGCACATGAAGCTCTCTCACCTGTGACTTCTGCACTGCAACAGGTTGCCAAGAAGCTGGGCCTAAAGATGAATGAGGTGGACTTCTATGAACCCTTTATGGATGAGCCTGTTCACATCCCTGATAAGCCTTACTCAGAAGAGGAGCTGGTTGATTTTGTGAGAGAGCACAGAAGGTATGTAGCACACAGGATGCTCCTGGACAAGGGAAGTGGGTTAAGGTGTCTGTCATTGTGACCTTGCCTCTCTAGGGCATCGCTCTCAAAAAAAATTAGGATGATGACCACTTCTGATGATTTTCCAACCCAGGTTTTAAATTGTGAAATTTGGTTTTTTTCTTACTGGTTTTTTCAATCTGGTTTTTTCTTACTCCCCCAAGGTGCAAGTATCTACACAGCAGTCATAGTTCACCACAATGGAGCTGTGATATCACAGCTTCCCTCCTCCTGCTCTTCCCTTTCCCTGGTTAGTCCTTTCTCAAAAAGCAGTGAGGCTGGAAGGCAGTGGAGAGTGAAATCCTTACCCTAATTGCTCATGCATTTAATTTAGGTCTGCACAGAAGATGACCCTCTCCAAGGCCTCTCAAGCCAAATCCAAATCCTGTCCAATCCCCTCCTTCCTGAAAACAGCTTTGCTAATGGATGTATCCCTCTCCTGATGTAAGACATGTCTGGAGGCAGTCTCTGAGCTCAGACCAAGCTCAGAGGAACCACAAGGGACTAAGAGGCTCCTGCTGACCACAAGCACAGAGAAGAAGCCACAGCTGTTATGGCTCTGTTGAACCTCATGTGGGAAAGATGCTGAGCATCTACAGTGTTTGATCTACTCAGCAGGAGCTGTGGATGCTCATGCTTTTTGCAATCAGGTTTATTGCACAGTTGTTTAGGGACTCAGCTACAAAAATAGTCTGGAAGTCACCGGGGAGGCTGATCCTGGGTAAAGGCACAGGGTTAAGAATAGGGGCACTACTCCCCGGAAGTGCTGTATTTTTATACCCTTAGAAAAACCTCTCAGGAGAGTGGCACAGGCTACCTGCTGCTCCTACAACTGCATTTCTCAGCAGACAATCAAGGGACTAGATGAGTTTGAGGAACGCAGGGCCATATATGTAGAGGGGGGAATCTCAAATCAGGGTCAGCTGGAGATCTGTGTTCACAGAGACAGGAGATCATCTCCAGAATTTGAGACTCACCAGAAACAGTTCTCTGATTTTTATGAAATATGAAGGGCTCCTCTACTTTCTATGTACCCACAATTCACTTTGCTGACCTTCTAGGCTTCTTGGCCTTAGTCCTTCCCATTTTCTTTTCCCCAAGCTCCTTCTGTCAAGCAGCAGCATCAGAAGGCTGATTAAACACAGCCATCTAAATGCTATCCTAATAAGGCAAATCCTTCACTAGCACAAAATTGCAGTGGAATTCCCCCAAGTCTTAGATGTTTTGTGGTGCTTGGTAGAAGCAAGGGGATGGGCCGTGTGTTTTGCAAGTGCCAAAGCTCAGAAAATAATTAAAAGGAGTCCATAAAATCATATGTCTGAAATCCCAAACCTGCCAAGATGCTGCCATGGCAGGGGAAGAAGCCTGGAGTGATAGTGATGTTCGCAGTAGTTCATATTGAGCTTTTCAGAGAAGAAGTGTTTCATCCTGCCTCGCCACCAGTAAAGAACCTAAAACCACAGGCTGGAATTAGTCAGACATGGAGATGAGCTGTAGATTAAATGAAGCCACCTCAGCAGCTCCCATGTGCTGGTTCCCTTTAGACAGCTCAGCAGGATATTTCCTGAGGAAGGTATGGAGGACCAGTGGCTCCCTCCCCCTCACACAGGAGACTTTCTCTCTTCATAGGCAGGGACTATCCCTCCTCAGACGTGCAAAGCCCCACTGCCACCTTACCATTCCACTAAAGGAGCCCCCCACATCACTGGGAAGAGCTACCGCTGGTCAGCTGTACCCAGACTCCTTGGCATGCCTTAAACAGCCTTTCCAAAACCAGCTTTCCCACTACTGTGCCCAGGCAGTGATGATAAAAATCACTTCCTCCAACCCTACACAGAAACTAGGATTTGCTGAGCTTTCATTACAACCTTGAGAGAGGAGCTGAAGCAGGTACGCAGGAGGAGCTCATGCACAGCCTCCCAGCTGAGGCTTCTCTTTGCAGCTGCAGGCTGTGGTGGGAAAGTTCATCCTCTTCACAGAAGGTCAGGAAGCTGGTGCTCAGCACCGTGGGGTGACTCGTCCATGGCTGCAGAGATGGGTGTCCATCTGGGCATGGTGGTCACTGCCACTCCAAGGTCTAAGCCCAGATTTCACTCTCAGTTGCACAAATACAAATTACATGGTTCAGTCTTCTGGGTTGATGACTCTTTCACGTGCAAAAGGCTGGGGTTGGACCCCCACTTCTCTGCAATTTTGGTGTAGCGACATGGGGGCTGAATTCTGCTCTCTCTTACTTACCCAAACCCCACCTGCCTCACTCCTCCAACACAGGGAAGTATCCAGAATCAGCACAGCAATCAGTACACTTGGCTGTGGCCAGATCCTTCCCACTGAGTTTCCTTTCTCCAAGAGCCTCCCCCAGAGAACAGCTAGGGAAAGTGTCTTAAAAGCCAAGTACAATTATGCCTAAATACATAATATGCATTCACCTGATTAAATCTCTGGTTTTGGACCATCAACAATGAAAGGACTTACTGGTTCAAAAATTGTATCCTTGATCCTGTGTTTAGTGGCTATTTCTATAGCCGTTTTTACCTTACTTCTGTTTTGATGCTGAATGTACCAAATTGTAATGAGTTCAGCAGCTAAAACATGCATTGTGTCAAAAGACCATTTTTAGCTGCTTAGTTTATACCTGCTACCTAATAATTTCTCTGGGCACCTACTAACTCTTGTCTTAAGAGAAACATCAAATAACATTTAAGGTAATCTATGGGGGGAGAATGACAGAATATTCTGAGTTGGAAAGGACCCACAAGGATCATCAAATACAGCTCTTAAGTGAATGACTTGTGCAGGAATCAAACCTGCCATCTTGATGGTATTAGAACCTTGGCCATGTTCTGAGCTATTCATGTTTTCTTTACCATTCCAATTTTTTAAGAATACCTGCCAAAACCTTCTTCAGTCACCTCTCTCACAAAACAAAGAATTCTTATCTATTTAATCTTCATCAAATAGAAGTCGTTCCATACCTTCACTACCACTCCCACATTTCCAAGTGCCTTTTTCAGTTGTCCATATAATTTCTGGGATGGAATGACCAGAACTACACATAACTTCACTGTGCAGGCTCACGGTGTAGCTGTCCACTGCCATAATGGTCTGTTTTACTTTTTGGCCATTTCCCAACTGTTTGCAACCTTCTTTTGGGCTTTTTCCTTTGGAGATGATTCTTTTCTCAATTTGTGACACCTGGGCCCCTTTCCTGAGAGGCAATATTTAATTATAACTAATTTAGAACCAATTGCTGCACCTGTACAATCAATGCTGGTTTTCTGCAAGTGTGTTACTTGCTATGTGTCTATCGTGCAGACATTCAAGTCTCAGGGGATCCTCTGTACCAACTCATAGTCAGGCCTTCGCTGGTTGCCAAAAAATTGGATATGGCAAGCAAATACTTCCATATCCCTATTTCCTATCTTTTTCAGATTATATGAGGATATGTTATGCATATGATCATGCCAAATAATATGCTATGAATCTTAATTGGATAATTTCCTCTGTCCTGAAAACTGGCCATTCATTTCCATTATATTCAATATTATTAATCCACAGGAGATTTCCCTCCTCTGATCTAACTGGAACTCAATTCTGTGGCTCTTCAGGTCCTTTAGGAAACTCTAAAAAATATTCCCTTGTTTCCATTGCTTTGTTTATGAGGCAAACTGAAGAGACAGGTTACACATTTCACTTATTCCACCTGCTTCTGGCAACATGCTGCCACTCCTACCAATCTGTTCTAAAACCTCATAGACTGACACTTCTCTTTGCAGTAGGTCCTGGGTCCTAGGTCATCCTGGGAGACCTGCTCTGCTGGGGCATCCTCCCCAAACAGCTAATAACACAGCAAGCAGATGTGCAAAGGATGATTTGTGTTTGTCTTCTATGGCTTTGTGTTCCTTGGGTGCCCCTCTAACACCCCAGTCAACTCTCAGCCTGCCAGGCTCTCTGACAGGCTTCCTGCTACAGATGTGTCTGAATATATTTGCTGTGAATCTTTTTTCCTTTATGAACTACTTTTCAAAAAAAATTTGCTTTGACCAGTCTTAGGGTTTAAATTTTCTTGTCAGTGGTTGTTAGGATCCAAATTTCCTTTCCAGAGTTTATTCTGTTTTCTTTGCTTCAGCAGAGGCAGGAAGGATTTCTGTTCTGAAATTATGCCGGGCTGAAAGCAGGAGAAAGTGAGGACAAGCCCATTAGGCATGTCCCAGGGACTCCAAAACAAAAGTGGATGTTGTCTTATGCTCTCAGCATAGACAGAACAGTCTGCTAGGTGTGGGACTAATTCATCAGCACATCCCAGCACAGAACACCGTCTCATCTTCCCAAGCAGAAATAGTGGCTGCAGTGACTCCAGTGGAGCCATGGGCAGGGTTTTATCACCACAAATAAAGGCATAAATTGACCTACAGTGCCCCCATTCTTGCATTCAAAAGGTGGTGGCTGTCTCCAGCCACCAGCCAAGCGTGCCGTGGTGACCTTTCCCGTGATGCTGACAGTGTCATGTGTGGCAGTGCTGGACATGTCCTCAGAGAGTGTTTCTGTCTTCCTTCCAGGGCCACCTTGAGGAAGCTGCGCCCAGAGGACATGTTTGAGACGTGGGTAAGCACATGTGGTGGGAGCCATTGTATCCCCTGCCAGCTTCCAACAAGAAACTGCTACTCAAGAGCTCCAGCCTCTGGCTGGGCAAAACATTACCTTTCCTTTCTTGCAAAGTTACTCCCTCACTTCTGGGAAAAGGGAAAGCCTTGGCTGCGATGCCTGGTGCCTCAGTTCACACAGGGTGCTCTAATGCTTTGTGCAGCAGCAATGGAGAGCTGGGCTGGCTCCTCCTTGCTTTATAGAAAAGAGAGGGAAAGCTAAGCAGTGTGCCAGGCAGGCGTGGGGCCTGTGTAGTGATCCTGCCTGAGGATGCTCCATCTCAGCTAAGGGACATCAGTGCTGCTGGTGGGGTGATTTCTGTGGCCTGCAAGCTGGGTGAGCTATGGAGATTGTGCAGATGTCTCATGGAAACTCACAGAATCATAGAGTGGCTTGGGTTCAAAGGGAGCTTAAGGATGATCTGGCTCCAACTCCCTGCTGTGGCAGGGACACCTTCCACTAGACCAGGTTGCTCAAAGTCCCATCCAACCTGACCCTGCACACTTCTAGGGACTGGGGCATGCACAACTTCTCTGGACAACTGTTCTAGTGCCTCACTACCCTCACAGTAAAGAATTGCTTCCTAACATCCAGTTTAAGTCTACCCTCTTTCAGTTTAAAGCCATTCTCCCCCATCCTGTCACTACATGTCCTTGTAAAGGTACCGGAGCAGTTGTACAATTCAAAATGGAAGTGAAGGCAGGCAGCACAGTTTATTATACAGATTTCAAAGCAGGCCATGCATTGACTGCAGTTCTCACAGTGCAAGCAAGATGCAAATCAGCGACTATGAAGAACTAACCCACATTTTGGCCCCTATCACACACAGAGGACTCTCAAGGTCTGCAGGGGTGGTGAAGAAGAGAAGGGTGAAAATGAAAGAAAAACTGTATAACAAATTATCCCTTCACTGTGAGTGAATATGGTGTTAAAAACTAGTCAGAGACTCTCAAGTGCCAGATGAATGCTGAAAAAAAAGGTTGAACAGGTGCTTTACAGACACTAAGGAAGATGCAGTCATTCTTCCAAAAGGCTCAACACGTTTATAACAGCATTCAGATATCCCCTTCTTGGCTGTGTAACATGAAACGCCGCAGCAATCCAAAGTGGCAAAAACCTTGGGAGCCTTTAATACAGCAAGGCAAGAGGTAATAAAACTGAACCAAGAGTTATGAGTCACTTAAGGAAAATAGCTTTTCATTTTGTTTTGAAATACAGATTCTGTATAGAACACAGCTTCCAAGATCCACCAAAACCCCTCCAAGGCTTTTTTAATGGCGCTTCAGTGAGATCCAAATTTCACATGCAGTGGTGTCTCTTTCATACTGACCATGTTCTAAAATGGCCTCACAAAAAGTGTGAACTCCCAGTGGTAGGATGCTTGCTCAACCAGCAGCCTGGGAATACAGAGCTTGCCTCTGCTATGAGCAGTGGGCTCATAACTACAGAAGACAAGGGGCTGGATTCTGATCTCACTGCAAATTCACAACATCCTCACTGCCTTCACTGGAGTTAGACCAGTTTTGTTTGCTACCTTTTAGGCCGGAATAGAGCTGCATTATATAGGTATATACATGTAATTATATATAGCACATAGATACATACTTCTTATTTTGCTGTCTGACAATGCTGCTGGCAAATACGAAGAAAAAGCAACAGTGTAAATTTTTCCTGCTGTAAGTGGTCTGGATCCCAAGTAAATCTACCTAGAATGTCCTGGTGAAAACATATTCCCTGAAGACATCCACAAAGGCTGAGCATCCGCTATTGTTTTTAAAGATAATGTTTTCCACTTAATCTTTCAGGGGGCTTTTTCCCTTTCAGTATTTGATGGTGGCTTTGTCACCTCTGGGCTCAGAAGGGAAAAGAAATTAGCATTTAGATGGGAATTTTTTCTTGCATTAAAACCAATTGAAATGGAAACTGGGACCGACAGCGGGTGAGGAAGGCGAAACCGATCCATGGGATAATTCAGAGATGACATTCATAGCAGGCAGATGATGAACTGGCCAGCAGATCCATTGGCCTTTGCCAATGTCATTCCTCATGTGTTTCATAGAGAAAAGTAATCCACCAGGCTGTAATTTTGTCCTCCGCTCATTGGAGTCCTGAAATGACCCCCCCCCCCCCCACTCAATTTCCCTCACTGGTCACGGAGACCCTCACCTAAAGCAGGGACGCTTCACCTCCAAAAAGGGGCCTAAATGAGCCATCTTGCCTCTCATATTGTTAGGCAATTGTGAGCCCCAAAGGAGCATGTTTTGGGGCTGAGCATAGTGGCAGATATTTGTTTCCTTGCAAACCATACCTTGGTAGCTGAAAATTTATGAGGGTAGGTGGCCTCAGGGATGAAGGGGGAGCCTCTTTTCTCGTGCCAGAGAGCCCTTGACCTTTTCTGCAGAGCAGCTTTTGCCTCACACCATCAGAAGCTCCCTTGCCATTGCCATTATGGTGCCCACCTCATTTTTATCTGAAGAATTTCAGCACTACCTACACTACCCTAACGCTACCCTTCAACACTAAATACCTTCCTGTGTCAGCCTCACCTCAGCTCCCATTTCTGTTTCTCAGTGGGGCTCTAGTCAATCCTCCCTTTGTAATTGTCCCTTTTGAAGGCACCCCACTGCTCCTCATCTCCAGGAACGACCCAGACTCTGTCCTCCCTCCCTGGTCCATCGGTAATTGTTCTGTTGTTTCCAGGAGGATGACATGGAGGGTATCCACATTGTAGCCTTTGCTGAAGAAGATGACCCAGGTAGGAAGCCAATTTCTTCCTTGTGTGGCTCTCCATCCTTCAAGAAAGTGTATTTTCATGTGCTTTGACTGTGGAGCCTAGCACCCTGGCCAGGATGGGGAGCCCCAGCCTACTGGGGTGGGAGCCAGGATGCTTCTGGGTGTTTATGCTAGCAGGTGTGCTAGCCAGGACTCAATTTTTGGATAGAAATGGATGATTGCCTGGGGAAAAAAAAGTCATTTCCTCTACCCCAGTACCAGGATTCACTCCTGAATTCTGCATCCATCTTGCTGTGTGGCTCTGGGAGAGTGCTGAGGGCTGGGTGTGGGATAAGCATTCAGGAAACCCAAAGCCACCAACTCTTGAAAAGCTGTGGCATCGCCGCTTCTCAGAGGCATCAGCAAATTGGAAAGCTTTGGCCTCTTGGGGGCTCAGTTCTTCCCTCACCACAAGAAAATAGTGACATTGTTCCACTCCACGGAAGGATTATGGGGCTTAATTCATGTGTAACTAATTTCAATACCCGAGGAGGATGCTTGAAATTAAAAGCCTTATTATCAAAAGAAAGCGCTGGGAGACAGCATTTTAATGAGAACTATAAACAACTCCTGTGTGCCTAGGGGAGCCAGGGAAGCTGGAAACCCCACAAGCAAAAAGTGCCTGTGCACTTGCAGGAGAGTTGCAGTGGTTCATATATCATTTCAGATGGTTTTGAGTTCCTGGAAATCTTGAAGCAGGTTGCCAGGGACAACACCGATAATCCTGACCTGAGCATTGTCTGGATTGACCCTGACGACTTTCCTCTGGTGAGTGGCAGAGGCTCTTTGCCTTTCTTGGTTTAATTCATGGATGGGGTGGGCATTGGGGGGGTGTGGGAGTGTGCGTGTGCACACATGCATGCAGAAATTGCTCCAGGGAATCTGGGACAGGGAAGGATGGGAAACTGGACCATAGGCCATCCCCTTGGAAGCTGCTTGTCTGGCTCTGCCTCCCAAGGAGGCGTTGTCTTGGGAACAGCCCCGGAGTCGGCACTTCCCTTTGCCACATGTGGCAGCCCAAGCTTGTGTTCAGCCTCTCCTGTCTCCAGTGCACACATGGGTGCACACCCTCGCTCCACAGCTGAGTGAACTAATGCGATGGGGCCTTGCAAACACCACAGTCTGAGCCTTGTGTCTCACTCCTGCAGCTCATCACTTACTGGGAGAAGACCTTCAAGATCGACCTGTTCAGACCACAGATCGGGGTGGTGAACGTCACAGACGTGAGTAGCACGTGCCCAGAAAATTCAGTGATCCCAAAATTAGGGTGTTGGAAAGGTTGGGTCCTGAGGTACACTGGAATCAGTGGGATTGCCACTGTTAAGTGCAGGTAGAACAGGCTTTTCCCCTGGGGAAAAAATATGAAGAACTCACCAGGAGTTTGTAACACCTGCCAGAGGGCTTCTAACGCCTCCAAGGTTGGGTTTGAGGGCTTCAGTCTGAGTGTGTTTCTGCTGCCGAATCACACACAAACCACATCTGCTGAGGACACCACCAGCCTCTGTGGCCTGGGATTCAGGGCTTTGCCCAGTTTTGTTTTTAAGTTCTTGCATTTCCACCACAACTCACAGCACACAGCTTTGTCCATTCCTTGCTCTGACAGCTTGGTGGCTTTGTGCATGGGGGAAAAGAAAGCCATGCTTAGGGGAGGAGAAGAGGAGAAAAATGAGGTTGAGTTTTTCTACAGAAGCAAAAGGGCACAGCTTGAGTGTAGGAGGGAAAGATTGTCCCCAACAGATGATGGGGAGAAACTGCACAGCGTGGAAAAAAAGCTAAATAAATACACAGCTTTAACCGAAGTACAGCATAAACTGGTAATCAAGGGCTCCTGCTGTGGTAAAGAGGGTGCACTGGGGTTCATCCAGGCCATCATCCCCTTCAGCCACTGCTGTGCAGGTACTGCTGGAGGGATTTGGGTGGGAAAAGAAGACCTGCCCATCCGACACCTGGTGGCAGTGAAGGTTTCCACACCATCCCACAGGCTGCAGCTGCAGAGGGAAACCTGCAGAGGCAGGTGCTACTGTGGCACAGCTGAGGGAGCAACAGTACCCACAGCAGCCACAGCTATGCTATTGGGACAACTTTCTAGCAGCTTCTGTTTTCACTGTGGTTGCCTTCAAGCCAAAAAGCCATGGGACTGATCTCGTGTTGCCCACACACTCTGAGCTTTTAAGGCAGGTGGGAGAGGGACCCATCTGACCCTCATCTGACCCTCATCAGTAGGGTCTCAGGAGAGCTGCTGAGTGAGATGTACCATGCTTCACAGTCCTGATGCAATGAAAAACCTTTCTTTCCTCGTTCTGACAATGACAGTCCAGACGATCAGACAGCCCGTAATGCAGCATGCTCCTGCCTGACTCACCTATTACCTTAGTTTATTTTGAATGTTTAAGTGCTGGGTGTCTGCTTTAATCTCTTTGAATTGAACCTGTGTGGGTATGCGAGTGTCTCTGGATGCAGAAATCTCTCCACCGCAGGAGTGGGGTTTGTAAATTGGTGCTTGACTTCATGTTTGAAATTTGAGTCGTAAGTGAACTTGAGGTTTCAACAGAAGACAGCAGTGAGGGACTTAAAATTGGGACAAGTGTGTGGGGCTGGCTGCTGGTTTGGCTCAACATTGACCTTGCTTCCAGCCTCCACATCCTGTCTCCTGTATCACCCCAGAAAAAAGAGGGACAGCATCAGTTGTGCTTCCTGTCATAAGAGATGCTGCGAGGCTATAGATGGGAGACGTGGTGGGGAAGGCAAAGCAACGATGTCATGAAGAAAGCAGAGCCCCTGGATCTTGCTAATGCCACCAAGGGAGTTGAGAGGCTGACTTGGGAGTCACAGGGTAGTTTCAGCCCTGGCTGCAATGTGAGCTTTTTACCTGTAATAGAGCAGTACTCCACCAGACCATGAAACAGACACCTAGAGAGTTGAGCAGTGAGTTGACACTTCTTAGGAGAATTGTTAAGGGAGATACAAAAGAAAAAAGGGGCAAAATAGCACCTGTCACCTAAGATCATGAGATAGGAAGAGAGCCCAATTCTTCCAGTCTTATGCCCTTAATACAGTATCTCCCTTCATTATATTTACTGTGACTGGTCATGTTTAAGTCATGTCAAAGCTACTTTAAACAGCAATCAATGGGAATTCATTGAAGTTGGATTGTGAGCAGCATGAGAATCATATAGAAAGCAGAATTAGGTGAGAACATGTGCCTTATTATTCAGCAGCCACTCAGAGACCTGTAAAAACTCATGCATTATCTGGCTTTGATATAGTAAATGTTTCAGGTTGTTGATTACAGTATTTGCAGGTTTTATTTCATTCCTCTTAAGTCCTTTCTTTATTTCTCAAGAGAGATTTAAGGAAGTTCTAGGTTGGTGGGTGATACCTAAAACAAACATTGAGCTCATTTTGTTATTTCAGTGTTATACCACTGCATTCAGCCAAGTTACACAGGTACGAAGTGGGGCTTACACAACAGAGTGAAAATAAACACTGCTGTTGGCTTCAGTGGACATAACCCTCGTGACCCCATCACTTTTGTAAAAACCTGCCAATGCAAACACCAGAGCTCCCAGCAGCCCCAACTGGCTCATCACATTGTGGTGACTGTGGCTCAGGACCAGGGCCATGATGCCCTGCAAAATATCACTGCTTTATTTGCACAGCACACTGTCGAGGTGAAACGGAGCCCCTCCTACTCCCATTATTTAAAAGTGTCACTTTTTTGCCACACGAACAGTCCTGTGGTTAGGGACATAAACATTTGAGTGAAGCAAGAGCTGCATGCCTCTCCAGGGGTTCTTTTTTATTACACTTCTTGTGATTTAGGAGAAAAATATTGTATGGGAGACACAGCTTTCCTTGAGCAGAAATTGGTCTGGCTTTTAAGCAAGCCATAAATCAAAGAGAATTAAGTGCCACAGACAGGGAAAGGAGTTGGATACATTGGCAAAAATGGATAGTTATCTTCTGATATGTGAGGATGCTTCTGCAACATCAAATTCTGAATAAGATAACCTCACAGTGCCTCAGCAAAATAGGAGGCTGATCCTTTTTAATGGAGGAGCTTATCCAGGAATTTACCCAAGGAACCTGTAGCAAAGCAGAGAGGAAAACTTTCATTTCTAGACCCCAGAGACCAAATAAGCTTGCTGTCCCTGGGCAACAGTCACAAATTTATTGTTGTCTTCTTTTACTGAATTCTCCTTTGGTTTATGGAAGTAATGACAGCCAGAGGGCCAGAGAGTGTTTCTCACCACTCTTCAGCTGAGATGCACAGTGTGCCATCTCAGCCACGCATGGGAGCATGGCTGAGGTGACCTAAGGGAAGGGCCTTCCAAGAGCAGGAATCATTATCACACATGGAGAGTCCAGAGCGAGGTCCTGAGGCAAAGGTGATTGTAAAAGATGTTGGGGAGAAAGGGTGCTGCTGACAGGGGCTCGTGGAGGCTCCGAGGAAGAGGTCCCAGAAGGGCTCTGGATGGAAGGAGGGAAACACTGTGATGTCCTGCAAACCAGGCTGACACAGTGGGTGCTGGCAGAGGTCTCTGATATCTCTCTACAGAACTATCCAGATAGAGTGAGGAATGCATCAGGTGAGCAACGCTCCTGCTCACAGGTATAGGCACACATCTCATCAGGGCACACAGCCCCCTGTAAAGCTGCTGACCAGTCCCACAGCCCCTGGCCGGGCACAGCAGCACTCCAGGGGGAGTGGTGATCCCCATGCATGGGCAGAGACGCTCTGGCTGAGCCGTCCGCAGGCTGTAGAAAGAGGGAGCCAATGCCCTGTATCCCCCCCGTGCTCCAACCCTCTGCTTCCATCAGCCGCATTCCCGCCTCTTCCTCGTGTCCCTGAGGGCAGCTAACCCCTCATCACCTGTCCCCACAGGCTGACAGCGTCTGGATGGACATCAGAGATGATGACGACCTGCCCACAGCCGAGGAGCTGGAGGACTGGATAGAGGACGTGCTTTCTGGGAAGATAAACACTGAAGATGACGACGACGACGAAGATGACGATGACGACGACGACGATGACGACGACGACGACGACGATGATGACGACGACGATGACGACGACGACGATGACGATGACTAACTGTGGCTCCGTGCAGTTTGACTTGTGGGGCCCGAGAGCCCTCGCCCTGCGGCAGGTCCCTCCATCGGAAGACCCGTTTGAGCATCAGCCAGCACCGCTGCTCCTCCTTCCCCCGGCCCCAGCCCCCTGCCCTCGCCCTTGCCGGGAGCCCCCCGCCTGATTCCCAGCGGTGCTGAGCCGCCGGGACTGCCCCTGGGGAGGGCAGCGCCCGCAGGCGCACAGCACCGCTGCCAATCATGCCTCCTTAGTAAGGACAGTAGGAATCCGCAGGGAATCTGCCCCCAGTGTCCCGGGCAGGAGAAAAGTGCCTGCCTGCTTGCTGCCAGAGGGACGCAGGGAGCCCATTTGTATTTTCTGTGTTCATCAGCCCAGCACTTAACATCCAAAGACCAAATTTCACTTCAAGACAAAGGGAAAACCCTAACTGTAAAGTTTAGCCCTTTTATTAAACACAATGCCCTTTGCAGCTACTCTGCCAAGACCACTCAATCCTGCAAGTTCTGCTGCGGGAGTCTGTAGCTACTCCTTGACATGCTAAGAGCCAGAAAAATGCTTTGGGAGGGGAGGGAGGTTTTAGGGATGCTATTAAAGTTTTCAGTGGTTCCACATAACGACAGGATATTCTTGTCTGGCAGTACAATGCAAAACCAAACACGGGGTCCCCTGTCTGAACCTCTTTCTTCTTGAAAGATCAGGCCACAGCTGGAGTCACCGCAGGGGGCTGATATGAGACACAAAGCTCACGAGTCCCTGAACTGGGGTCGATGGGCTGGTCCAGCTTTGAGCCCAATGTGAGTCCAAAACACTGAGACTGAAGATCACGGCACTGAGCGAAGCCAGTAGAAACATCCATAGGGGCCCACCCTGAAGCATTCCCCATGACCTTCCAGCTTTTGCTGACTCTTTGCCCAAAGCCCATGATGCATCTTTTCCCCTTATCGAGATGTTGGGAGGGAGCACATCTATCCAAACAGATAGTGGATGAGGTACATTGGGGTGTGAGGGATTCAAGCAGAGGGATTCAAGCTGTTTGGCTTTTGAGTATTTAGTTGCACAGTTACTCCCTCCTTAGAGACTCAGATATCCCATGTGAGAAGCCTCTTTTGACTGCAGGCTGAGAAGGAGCTCAGGGTACCAGTCTGCAGTCAAGGGGGTCACTCACAAAGGGTCCAAGGGTCCGTACCACGGCCCTGGTGAGTGCAGCACCATCCACGTGCAGTTCACTGTGGCAGCATTAGGTCTCCCTGCTTTCCCATGCTGGAAGAGTTCAATTGTCTTAGCTTCTTATGTTTGGCAATAGTGCAATGAATGGAGAGTTCAGAGGTGGTTTTATCTTTATAAATACATTTATAAAGATGTTCTCCAGTTATTCAGGGTTGCTAGCATAGGTAGTGTACACATCTCCTCTCTTGCTGCAAAAAACCCCACATTGTTCTGACCATCCTTATACGGGCTTAGGACAAATGCGTGATGTGAGGCAAAATAACATTGCGAGGGACAGAAAAACCAGAGTTATACAAATGTGAATCAGCCTGATAAGAAACAAGGTTTACACACTATATATTTCCTTTTTCAGATGAACTGCAAATCAAGGTTTTATAAGATTTTTTTTTTCCCGGCCTGTTGATCAGTTTCTTTGACTTTCTCTATTAGCTGAAATAGCTCTTTTATACCAGTAGTTTTAAAATTCTAAAGTATTGAAATGTTCCCATGTGTGCCATATCCCCTTGGTGAAAAATGCCAGTATGAGCAACACAGAGCTGGACTTGTCTCTGTCTCTGTGCACTTGAATGAATAGTATGCTAACATGGTAGATGACTGTAGGCCAAGTTAGCTCCTTGTTGAACATCAAACCCTCAACATGTGCTTTTCATATAGAGCCTATTAGAAGAGTAGACAAGGCAGCAAAACCCCCAGTTCAACCATTTTCTCTTCTGTGCTTCCCTATGATTGCCTGGAGGATGAACTAAATTTGTTCAGTGAGAACAATCAACTGGTTGCTCTGGAGTGATGAAAAACTTTCAAAAGTTTTGAAATTCAAAGTGCTTTCAGCATGAAGGTCTCCTCCTCTCTTCCACTCACACCCTACTGTCTGCTGGCCAACAGGGTGCCCAGCACTATCCTTCTGCTTTTTCCTCAAGAGTTTTGTTGGAGCTCAGAGAGGGAGCGAGCAGGACTCAAGGTCTCATTCACCTGCACTGTAAGGAGCAAGAAGAGGTAGAAGTAGCCCTCTGGTAGTCTCTTGGTCTGTGATTAAGGGAATAACTACTGACCTGAGAAAAGAACTAGCTCATCTTTACTTTTGGGCTATTCCCAGGAGCAAAACATGCACAGTTTCACCCTACATAAGGTAAGGCGTGCACTGGCCGTGCATCTCCTCATCAGTCACTCCAAACATGAAGAATAATGAAAAGTTCCTCTACTGCCGTTCCTAACTGGCATAATCTCCAGACAGGCCGACTGCCTGAGTGCTTTCTGTGTGCCCCTCTTACACTGTGGATGCCCCTCTGTTCCCAAGTGCCCCACTCTAGTTGCTCTGAGAGGCACAGATTACCCCAGCAGAGCAGGCAGACCCTGCAAACAGCACCAGGGACATGTTCAAGTGCACAGGTGTTTCACAGGCACTTAAACACTTCAAAGCAACACACCTTTAGGGGGAAAAGAAATCATTAATGTAGAATTGTAGAGGTTGAACTCACACTGGGGAGTGGTGCCTGTGGTTTACAGAAAGTTTCCCTTGAGTTATGCAAGAAAGAGCTAATCCTACAGCTGCCACTCCTTCATGGTGCCAGGGATGGGGGTGCCCTTTTTCTCTTCCCTCTGTCCACCATCACAGTTCTCATCACTGTCTTTGCCCACAAACAGGAACTGTTTATTGCCAGCTTTTGGGACAATCACATAAAAAGTTAGGAAAGTATTGCCACAGAGGAAGGATTGCAGCAATAAGGATGGGTAGGCAGGAAAGCCTTTCCCCTTTACCCCTAACACCCTGTCTGCCCTAAGATCCTAATAACCAAACTGCTGAGTGATGCAATGCCCATCGTGAAGGAGATGGCAGCTGGAATTTGAGTGTTTTGTTTGCAGGGACGGGTAAGACAGTGGTATGGGGACGACACACAGAACTCCAGGCCCAGACGCTCCTGGGTTCCTCTGTCACAAGTAGGAGCACCTGGCATTTGAAAGGCACTGGTAACCCTGAGGAGCAAAGCCAGCCTAACCCTGCCCATTCTACACTGAGAAGAAAAAGTCAGCACATTTGGATGAAGAACCTGCAAAAAACCCCTTTATTAAAAAAATATAAATTTATGTATGTGGGCAGCACCGAGTGCTTAACAAGCAAGTCTCTCTTCACAAATTGTTTTTTTTTGCTCCAGCATGGTAACTAGACATAATAGAAAGGTCTTTTTACAGATAAAGACAGGAATCGTATTTTGTCCTCATCCAACCACGAGTGCTTCAACCTGATCAGTTTATTCGCAGAATAATCCAATCATTTTTGTTGGAAGAGACCCCTAAGATCATTGAGTCTGACTGTTAACCCACCACTGTCAAATGAATACCCTAAGTACTCCAAAACCTGATCTTGACAGTGAGGATCCTCCTAACTTGTGATACGTGGCAAGAGCACTAAGTTAAACAGCACCTCCTCCCGGTCCCCAGACACAGACTGGGGAAAGACACAGGGCTGGGAGGCACAGCCAAGAGGTTTGTTTGAGATGTGTACCACAGCCCAGCCTGTGCTGCTCATGGGTAACAATCAAGGCAGAAGGAAACCCACCAGGAGCAACAGCTCTCAGCTCTCATTCTGCAGCACGGAAGAGAAAGTTTCTGCCTTTGCAGCAGTCGCTGATGTAGAGGCTCTGTGAATCCAAAAGTGCTCTGAGTTTATGTCAACTCTTTGGGAAACAGCGGCAGGAGGAAAGGACAAGGGAGGCACTCTGGAAATTGCAGATTACTCCATGGTTTCAGGAGCAACAGTTTTTGTGATGTTTCTGAGGAGTGATGAGCCCCCTGTCTCCCTTGGGAAAGGAACAGCCCCATAGTGAAACAAGAGATCTCAGCTGCTTCCCGTCCCATAATGAAGCTGCTCAGCCAGACACCAACGGGAACACAGAGCCGAGGACATCGGCTGCTTCTCCATGTCTGTCTGCACATCATACCTAAAGAAATGACTGATTCATTACAGACACCAAACAGAAAACATCGGCTTTTATTCCCAGGAAAACAATTAAGTAGGCAGGAACATATCACTTCCCAGCTGCCACTGACTTACAGTCTTGTGGAAAAAGGCCAAGATTGCATCTGGATTCCTCTCCACTGCAGCAAAACTTTGGCTTTGAGAAGTCTCACACACAGCTGGTTGCACACCAGTGCCTGGACTTGGGGGGATGAAGAGGAGGATAGGCAAACAGCCAAGAAGCATCCCAGCTCTCTGAGGCAAAGCTCACTGCCTCCTGGCTGCTTTCACACCTCAGGTACATCAATGCCATGCAGTGCAAGAGCAGCTGCTAGAAACTGGAAACAGCAGAGTACAGCAGGATGGATAAGTGACCTCGGTAATGAGGCTGTGCCAGCAGGACTGTGCCCTACCTGCGACCCAAGACTCTGGGTCAACCCACTGCACTGCAGCATCCCTTGCCTTCTCCCCACTCCCTTGTACCACTGACCTCGAGCAAAGCAGTCCCTTGGCTGGTCAGTACCCCTGGGGGACAGCCGTGGGATGGCTCTCACACCTCTTTGGCAGAAGATGACATCTGATGACAATGGGGACCACGGGGCAGGGCCCGGGGCAGAGTCTTGGCCCAGCTCCCAGAACACTCTGCCAGGTTTAAAAGGTGCTAAGCTATTTAAAGGGGGGGGTGTGGGGAATCTACAGAGTTTCCTTGCAGCTTGAAGACCCATTTCAGGAATCAGATTACAAACTGCCTTTGGGATGGAAGCAAAGATCCTTCCGGTGCCTCCCCCCTTGCACTTTCCCTTGCCAAGCCCCTGTGATAAAGGGGATCAGCAAAGCACTCAAAGGGCATTGTCCCTAATGCTATGGAAAACGAGAAAAGAGCTTTTCCACTTTCTTTTCATGCCTCCTGACTTACTACTCTTCTGACCCTCACTGGCTCCCCGAATTTTTTTCTCTCTCCATTTCTATGCAGCCCATCTTCCTCTTCTTCTGAACCCACCCCCACCGCTTATGATACTGAGGCTGTCTCCCTTCCCTGCCCCTACTGCCCCTTCCCAGCCCAGGGGGACAGCAGCCTCCCTCAACCACTGCCACAAACTGCCTGCGCTGGCTCCCCACAGCTCTGAACATGAGGAGGGATAACATTTGCTTTCCGAGGAGAAAGATGTGTGGACAAGGCTGTCACTGACTTATTCTAAGGGGGGACAGATGGGACAGACTCAAGGAAACGTCATTTCACCAGCCTGGGCAGAAGCAGCAGAATATTTTCCCTCTTGTCCCAAAATCTAAATGAGGAACCACTACCCTGCAAGTAAAGCCTGACTGCTGTCACTGCGGGAAGAGACCAGGAACACCCAGTGCCACCAGCAATCCCACCACCACACCATCTGAGCAGAAGACAAGTGTCGTGGCTTCACACACAAGAAATAAGCCTTGAGGGTTAAACCAGCTGAGTTTGCTGGAGAGGGTATCCCACATTCAACAGCAGCCAGAGACCACCAGTGGCTGTCCTGACTGAGCCCTCCCTTGGTCGTGGGTGGTGAATCACTGAAATAGCCATGGGCAACCTCGTGTACTTGTGGATTTGCAGCTTCAATCAGGTCCCTCCCTCAGTAACAGAGTAGAAAAATAAAGTGATGTTTGACCAGAGAGCAGCCCTGAAATTTGCCTGGTGTCAGATTTTGATTTTTGCTTTAAAATTCAATTCAACGTTCAAAGTCCTGCTCCTGCTGGTGACCAAGAGAGGTTATTGAACAACAAAAGTAGCTAAATGTTTGAGGAACATTTTAGCCCCCACAATATGAAGTTGCTGAAGAATTTGCACAGCTTCCCACAGACTAGTTACTGAATTACTAAACCAGTTTCTCCCAACCACTTACAAAGCAAAATTATAATCAGCCGTAGGATCTGGTATTATGAGTACTCAACAATGAGCTTTTACAAAATAGAAGCTAAAAGGTCTGCAGATCTATTCACATCTGCGGCCCAGATATAATCAGCTCCTTCTTGTCCCCTCTTCTAAAGCATGCCCACAGCATCTGACTTGTGCTGGAGAGGTCCAAAGAGCCATAATATTCTGAATGTCTCTTAAAACTTTCAAAGAGGCCGAATCAAATGGGTTTTGTCAAACGCATCTCCCTCCTCCCCATGCATCCACTTTTCATTTCTGCTATCTTTTTAAATAATAAGAAAAAAAAAAAAAAAAAAAAGGAAAAAAGAAAGACAACCAAGACTAGATGTTTAAGCATTTGTAACCCTGATCCTTGCCTTTGAAAGAGACTTAAAATGTTTCAATTTACAGAGTAGCTTCATGCCTAGAGCAATTTGTGGCGTCTTAGTTATTTTAAATCTCTGTGCCTTCATGTTCCTAAGGATGCTGGAGGGAAAACCCACACCCTAATCTCTAAGGTCTCTTCCACTGACTTCACATTGCCTTGTGTAACTGTCTCTCTTGAGGCTTTGCTGTTTGCTCTGTATTTTTATACATAAGCAAGGTGGATGCAATGAGCTACCTCAAAGGCACATCCACAAGGTAAAAGTCATCTTTCTCCTTCCTTTTTTAAAGCTGTACTTAGTGCTGCCCATGCAGAGCCCAAGGACTGATTCTTCCCTCTGTCCTGGCTGTGGTCTCTGCTGCAAACACTGCTCTCCTCCTCCTGCCAGCAGGACCCACGGGCTTCAGGAGGCCAACAAGCAGCAGTGCCACTGTGGGAGGGCTCCTGGGGTCCCCAGGTTGTTCACATTAACTGAGCTGGAACCAGAGCAAGCCCCAAGTCCTGTACAGACATCTTCATTCAGGTCCCCAGATTTTGGGGGAAGTGAAGAGCAGCTCAGGGCTTTGGGGTAGGCTGGCAGTTTTGCAGCACACCTCAACACAGACTAAGATGTGAGCAGTAGTCGTGGGGGGGGGGAAATCCCAAACGACCCACAACCTTTTACAAATTCATTATGGAGATGGGGACAAACAGGAAAACAGCTTTCTTCCCGTTTGAGGTACTCTCCACTTTCCTAGCACCGTGTCAGACGAGCACACAAGTTCACAGCAGGGCTGTAAAACTTGTTACAGCTTTTTAAAGCAACTGGAGTAACCTTGTTCACAGCTAATGATTTATGCATGTGCCATCACCCCACTACACCATCCCCGCTGCTGCAGACACAGTGTGCTCAGTGCTCTCCTTTCTCTCAGCACCTCCTGACCCAGCAGCCCGTGGATGCACACATGAAAAGGGAATGGATGCCCTTGCCCCAGTGGATTATCTGTCAGTACCGGAAAGGCCTGTAACCTAAACCCATCCCCTTCCCAATCCAACATAAACTCAGGAGTGCTGCTGAAAGACAAATCAAAGCACTCTGCTTGGCCAACTCCCAATACACTTTCACTTCCTGGACACTGTTGTGAGACACCACGTCCTGCTGAGAGATCACCTACCCCACTTGCCCCGAGTTCCAAAATCTCTTGGAAGCCCTTGAGTTCCATCCCTCCTGTACTTCCCGGGAGTCGAGACCTGGGGCTGAGACAGCACAGCCAGTTCATTGCACCAGGAGATGTCTTGTGGTTTGAAGCCCTGCTGAGCTCCACAGCCAGAAGTCTCACAACTATTAATTTGTATTAAACAGTATCACGTGGTGAGGTGCTGCTAGTGCTTCAAGCAAGGCTCTGGACCCAGTTGCTGAAGGTGAGAAGTCCCTTTCTTACCCCATTTATTATGCCCTTACTACACGTTGCCCCTTTGCCTCACAGATTTCTACTTCATGCCCCACAGCTGATGTTTTCTGTGTCCACAGCTGTGAGGCCTGGTCCCGTCACCTACCAGAGCCATTCAATCTTCATATGAATTAAGCCCCAGCCCAGCCACCAAATACCCACAGCAGTGGCTGGTGCTGTGCTGTCTCAGGGCAGCCAGTGTCTTACGCCCATATGGTCTAGAAGGGCACTGCAGGAGAGGCATCTCCTCAAGTCCAGTGTGTCACTCAGGCAGAAGGTGCTTACCTCTGGTTCAGGATGCCAGGTCCCTCCAAGGGGTTGGCTTTTTCCAGTAAAAACCTCCATCCCCTTTCTCTCAGAGGTTTGGGTCTCTAACACGTAACCCAACGTTGCGCCTGAGGCTCCATCACACCTCAAAGGTCCCTGCAACTTCAGTGAAAAGACTTGACCAAACCAGATCAGCTCCTTCAGCTCTAATTTCTGCTGAGCTACATACCACAGCCCTTTATGATTCAGATACGTGAGCTCTGGATGAAAGCCAAGGGAACTAGTCCCTCTAGCAAAGCCTGTTCCTTCCATCAGCTTCCACAGCCCACAGCAGGACAGAAAGCCACAACTGGCAGCAGTCAGGTGTTGATTTGGTATCAGCACTATCCCAGAAATGAAACAGAGCATGCTGAACTCACATGTAAAGACACAGCTCTCAAGGCTAAGAGCCTGGAACGAGCCTGACAAGCCCAGTACCTTGTTTATGCCAAATTCCTGCTGCTTACACCTTCCCATGACACACCTGCAGCCGACTCCCACAGAGCCTTTCACTCCTCAGCTCCAGTCCAACAAGTCAGGTCTTCCTCTGATGGGGCAGGAGGGGACCAGCAATGGCTGAACCTCCACTTCAGGCTCTGCAGGGCAGCAGCAGTGCTCTTCCCTTTCCCTGGCCATCTCTGGGAGCTGACCTGCAAACAGTGCAGGGCTGGCACTGCCAAAGCACCAGCAGGATGAGGGGGACAGATCAAAAGCAAAGATCAAGGGAGGGCAGGAGGCAGAACAGACCACACCCCCATCCCACCCTTCCTGCTTCCTCCCAGGCCTCCGTTCAGCTCTCTCTAGCCCAAATACATCTGTCCCCCCACAAGCAGAGATTTATCCATGTGGCTGTTTCTCTCCACAGGCATTTACGTCTCTGCTGTGCTGCTTATCTTCACAACTGGTGCACTCTCTTTCACTAAAGAGCAGCATCCCATGGATTTTTCCAGCAGCTGAAGGCACCGAGGAGATCAGCTGCGCTGGGCTTGCCTGAAGAGTGAGCACCAAAGAACACCTAGACAAAAAAACTGCTCCCACATTTCCTTGGGCACAGCTGCTTGATCTTTCTGAGCTCTTGGTGTGCTGGAGATGAAAACTGATGGTGGGGAAAGCCACACCCAGAGATGCCGTTGAGGGGAGATCCCCGCACCTTTTTTTAGCAGAGCACAGGCTTGCATCCACACAAACAAGGAGCACTGGCTTTTCTGCCTCTCGCCACTCCTCCTCCCCACCAGGGCCAAATAAGGAACACAGCAGTGAATCCTGCACTTCATAATTTGTGTGCAAACTATGAGAACACAGGAGGCAGAAAAACCTGTTCCCACTCCAGTCATGCCCCCCCCAACATCCCCAGCTGCATTTGCTCCCCACCATTTGAGATTTCAGGTGTTCAAAGCAGTCACTTACCAGTCTTCCTTCAGGAGTGATAAATGAGTTTGCATTTTTACTGCGGCAGGGCAGACCAGAAAGGCCAAGAATGAGGGTGACAGAAAGACAACCTCAAAAATGCTAAACCACATGTTTCCAGGGCCCCTCCTGTCCACAGCTAAGGACTGCTTGAAGAGCAAAAGAGCTTTTTCATCTGAAAGGGTAAGAGAAAGGAGCGGGACAATCAAATCTGGTTTCAGTTTATTTCCAGAATTTTACTGTACAAAATATGCAAAGTGTAAAACGGTTTTATGTTTCAGTTTAAAAAACAACAAAACCCCATCCAGCTATAACTTAAGAGAACCCAGCTTGGAACAGAACAATTTACAAGGCTAAACCCACAGTGCATTAATGTCACAGACACCAGAAATTTGCTTACTTAAGTTCACAATTAGAAAAGAACAGAAAGACCATGTACCACTGCAGTTAAAGTCACATGTGCAAAGAAGAGAAAAAAGAAAGAAATGCTGGTTAGTGTCTATTAATTAGAAAACCTTGGCAAAACCCTTCTTACTATACACAGTGTGTGTAGAAAAAGTATTACACAGTGATAAAGGAGGGTGGGGGAAGGGCATTTTGCTCCCACCCCCTTCCCCAAGACACAATAATGCTGAATCAAAGAAACAGGCACAGAAGAGTGTAAGATTCCTTCACAGTTATGCCTGTTCAGGTAGTGGCCACAGCATCTCCCCACTGTGCACACAGCATTGTTAGTGCTGGTGAGAGGTGCCCGGGAAGCAGCCAGAGGGAAGGAAGGATCCCCTCCCCTCCCTGGGCAGAGCACACCCAGGGCAGGGCTGGCTGCCTGCTGCCCACAGGGCTCTGTGTGCTCCAGGGATAAAAAATGCAGTCTGGTGGAAGGATGCAGACGGGCGGGGACCCCGCTGGGGACTGGCCCAAAGCACCACTCCCAGCTGTCAGAAACGGCAACTCTTGGTCATCATCGATGGGAGGCAGCAGCCTGAAGGCAGGAGGATGCACACTCCTGTAGGAGACATCATGGCCCAAAGCCATCTCTTTCAGAACAGAAATTTGTGGGGGTTTCCTTGTTTTGTTTTCTAAAACCAGCTCAATTCCAAGAGCACTTCCTTCTTAAGGACAGCTGAAACACTGAGCCACCAAGTCTGGCTTGAGGCTTTAAACACGTATAATGTGCACACTAGAGGGGGAAAAGCACACAGACACACACAAGCTGAATGAGAAAACAGCTGCACACACACCTCGTGAGCAGCTCCCACATGGCTGGGCAGCACTGAGCCCATGTGAGGAGCCAGCTTGGGACCAGACTACAGCACTGCTGCAGAAGACCACAAGACTTGTGTTTATCCTTTGAAAAGGGCAGAATTACAAGTTTTGGTGAGCAAGATCAAAGTGGCTTGAATAGGTTTCCATGTTTAGAAAGTCATGGATCTTTCCAGTTTCTTCAGCACCAACTGTTGGAAGTGAGCACATCTCAAAACAAGACCTTTCAAAGCTACTTATGTGGGGAAGGACCAGCTCCAGATATTCCTTCCCTACAGCTTTTGGCTGTACTCAGCAACAACAGATTCCCAAGGCGTTGCACAGAGAACCCCATCCCAAAGGAAAAGGTTTGGAGGCTTCATAAGGGCTGTGATTTGTTCAGATCTCCAAACTTGAGTCTTACTGTGCTCTGCCTCCAAGCTTCCAAGTGCAGCCTCAGCACCTCCCAGCCCTGAAGATATGCTATGGAGGGGAGTGCTACAATGCTTACACTTCCAGGAGTGCTGCCTGCTCAGCTTCCAGGAATGGGAAAGGACACTGAGACCCAGGGCAGCCTCACAGCACCTGCACCCACAGCTAAAGCCACATGGCAGTGAGAGGCCAACAGATGTGACAACACCTGCCCATGCCCAGTTACAGGACTGGCAAAATGTTAAGAGGACTACCTGCCCCTACACTCCTGGAAGCTGCAAAAAATTCAAATCTTTCAATTTATAGCCAGTAAAGAGAAAGCCACCCTTCATGGAAACCCACAGCCATTTCCATCTGCTCTAGAACACTTGAAAGTCTCAGCTGCATCTGGTTTTGCAAGATCTCAGCATGGCTCTGGATTTAGGCTGTAACAAATCTGAGAGCAAAAAACCCAAAGCCTTTAAAGTATCTGAGCAGCATACTTGAATTACAGGAAATGTGCCAACATGGGAAAGAGGAGTGGCACCACTCCTGGCTAGGCAGCACAGCACCCTATCCAATAGTTCAGCTTCCAGTGAAGGACGTCCAGTGCAAGGATCATCTCCAAGGGGGACACTGACCACTCCATCACCAACAAGGTTGTCTTAAAAAAACACTTGAATTCTAATAAACCCCTCGCAATTCCCAACCAGGTACAAACATCCATACTGGGAGAGAGGAAGGAAAATATGTGCAAGGAGACAGCGCAGGATAGGAGAGGCATTCGGAAGAAGAGCCTGCACTTGGCTGGCAAACCCTACAAAGTTGAATTGATGCTCAGCTCTTGGCAAGCTCGGCAGAAGTAAAGGCTGCAGGAATTGGATCAGAGCTTCGTTCCCTATGACTCCATTCTTACTCATTAGCTGGCTATAAACAGAGTTAAACCAGTCCACACTCACCGCTCAGTGTTTTTTATAGAGTTTAAATTCCTACAGATGCCACAGATCCAACTGTGCATCTCAAAGCACTTGAAAGCAAGTTGAGTTTAGCCTCACAGCACCCCAGTGAGGTAGGTATGACAGTGGTCCCCTGATTTTGCACGGAGAAGGGAAGCAAGAGAGACCCTGAAAAATGTCACTAAAAATACCAGAACCAGAATATCCAGGAATCATGATTCCCCTTTCAGTCTGTCCTCATCTCTAAGCAGGCTGCATCTCCAAAGAGACCATTTGAGAGAGTCCTCTCTTTCAGATTTCATCAGGCAAAGCATTCATGTGCTGATACAGGGAAGAGCATTTAACGTAGGAGTTGGCCCCTTTTTGGCAGCAGGCAGAAAAGGCAGTGTTGAACCACAGCACAAGGATGAAGAAGCAGACCCAGACTGAGCACACGCTGCTTCCGTCTGGTTCTCCATGTGCTAAAGGTTTTAACAAAATTAAGACATGAGTTTCCTGAGCAGATACTGTCAGACAGCCCCTCCTGATGGGGCAGGGAAAAGAAAAGGGGAAGGAAATCCTGGGAAAGTGAAAAAGTTTTGCAGATGTGCCTGTGACGAGGTGATCTCACATCCATGGCACACCAAGCCCCCGGCAAGGTGGTTCTTGTTCTGGCTTCACAGAAATGAGCCAACTCAGCCACAGGCAGTAGCCTCCACACAGCTATTAAGTGCTCCACAGGCTCCCAAGCTACTCCCAGTCTCTCCCACTCTGCTAGTTATGCAGATCATAAAAGCCAGGTGCAGGCATCTTCAGGAGAGCCAAGTGTAAGATACTATATGTTCTTCTTCCTTACCTTTTTTTTTTTTTTTTCTTTAAAAGGAATAAATCAACCTATTTTTTCAAAGTAAAACACTGTGAATGCCACAGTCAATAAAGGAGTCCCTCATACAGACTACCAGAAAGCCTGATCTGCCAAAAAACTCAAAGACTGAGCTTAAGACAAGGGAAAACACTACCTACTTCCCATCCTTTACGTGCCACGCCATCCAGTTTCTTTACAACCACATCTGGTACATTACACGGACTCAAAAGGATCCAGGAAATTACCACGTGCTTGTAAGAAAGGCACAGGAAACTGCAGGTGTCACTTGGATGGGGAATCATCACTCTGGACCCTCACTCACCAGGGTGCTCCCTTGATCCCAAGAGGACTATCCACAGGTGCTGTCAGACATGCACCTCCACTGCTACTGAAGCTGGAAGAGGATGGACCCTCCTGCCCTGTCCCCAGCATCCCTGTTTAAGGTGGCTGCACCCTCCCACCATTTTGTGGTGGGCACCAATCATCCCATGCCTACTGTGGGAAGGGCTGGGAAAGGCCAAAAGGGACACAAGAGACTGTTACAGCCCTCCTCAGAAGACTGTGCAGGCTGGCAATGAAAGGCACTGACTTACACACTGCTGGAACTAGGGCCTTCTTCATTAAGACATCCATATGGAAGGCAGGCCAGATCCTGCCCGATAAGGAATATTTGCATGGCAAAAGAGTGAGCAGAATGAATTGATCATTTACATTCATGTTCAGGTCGATGCCAGCCTTGCAGCTGGCTCCAGTCACTCCATGCTGGCAATCAGACTTCAGACACTGATTTAGGCTTGCTGTTAAAAACAAACCTTCCAAACTCAGGTGACTAAATTCACACATGAAAGCCGCACTGGTGGGCGAAGGCAGCCTCACAAACAAAACTGCATCTCTCAGAAGCAGATCCCAATGCTGAGCAGAAACTCCCACAGCACAGCAAGGCCAAGAAAGGCAGGCAGGTTTTTAACATTCAGGCATTGTTTGGTATTTCATAGCTACAGCTGAAGGCTTATGGTGGGGAAGGACTCACTGCAGTGTTTCCAGAGCTCAACAGTTCTCCAAAGCAAGTGAATGGGGCAGAGGTCAGCCTTTCCCTGGCTCCTCTCCTGAAGGAGGGAAGTGTTTTTGCCTGTCAAGATGCACTTGAAACTGGCTGGAGAGGGAGGGGCACATTCCTGCCTGCACCCCCTTCCCCTCAAAGAGGCTGTCAGATGTAGGGAGGGTCTGTGATTTATCTGAGGAGGAGCCAGCTACTTACTGACCCTGTCCCAGTGCAAATACACAGCCCTTGCAGGTGCAAAAGGAAGCGGCAGTGCCTGGAGAAACACATTCAGAAAGCCAGACAGAGGAGACAGAAACAGGAAGCCTTGGGTGTGCCTGAGAAAGATGCTGACAAGCAGGGGAGAGGTAACAGGGAGCTCTGACATGAAGAACAATTTCACTAACAAGCACTTATTAAGGGGAAAAAAAAAAATTGAAGAGCTGCAAATGGGCTGATCCAGTTCAAGACAAGCAATTTCTCAGAGGGTGAAACCATCCTATTATGCCCATAGAGGTCCAGCACTGACAGAAGAGGCACACAGAGAGGAGGAGAAGAAGAAGAAAGAATAAAAGTCCCCTCACACCCCCAACCTTTGCTACCCCCTCCTCCCCAAGTGAGCAGGGACCGTGGCACCCTGTGCATTTCTGTGGGGGGACAGGTGAGCTGAGCAATGAGCCCTCAGGCGCAGCCACAGGTGGCAAAAGCAGAGACACAAGGGTGCAGGCATGCACGGTGTAAGGCAGCGCTCCAACAACTCCGACACTGCAGCCGTGCAGAGAAAGAGCGTGAGATTTACAGGGTGCCTGGAAAGAGGGGCAAAGAAAGAAAACCTGTTCTGTCTCCAAGGCTGAGCTAACTGAGCCAAGTCGCCCTGTTGCCTCTTAAGATACTTCTCTCTAGGTAAGATATCCCAACTCCCCCCTCCCCTTTCCAAATAAAGTGCAGATGGTCAAATATTACTGGTCCATCATCTGCCAGTTTCAGTCAGCATTGGGGAAATTAAACCCAAAAGCACGATACTGAAAAAAAAAAATAAATCTCCCAACAACCCACCCTCAAAATCCCTTAGACTGACGTCTCAGACTGTAAGCGGAGGACAAATTTATGTGATTTAGGGTCTATGAACTCTTCTGAGAGTTTGATGAAGGGGATTTTTTTCACATTAACAACAAGGCTGAAGTCCAAGCACTTGAGGACAAACACGACGCCGTCTTGTAACCCGCTGGTGACCGCTTCCTCGCTGACCAGCGTCCACTGCTTGGAGAACCAGCGATCCCTGTCATACTGGAGGGTTGGGCCTGGGTTGAGGTAACGCTCCAGGAATGCCTGCCAAGAGCGGGACACACGTTAGCACCAGCCCCACAGCTCGCCCTGCTCTCTTCCCATCCCCAAATACAGCTCCGCGAGCACGGGCTTGCCATGCTGCATGGTTCAGCTTTCACACTTCAGGAGACATCTTCTCCCCAGTCTCTCTCAGCTTGTCAGACCCAGGAGTAGACACAAACATCAGGAGATCCTCTTTCAGTCCATCCCAGCAAGTTTGCAAAGTTCTAGCCCTGACTTCTGCCATTAGCACAGCCATGTGGGAGTAGTTCAGTAGAGCAGAGGTCATTTCTCTCCTACCAGCCCCATAACCGATCCCAAAACTACAGTCCCAGACAGTCAGACAGGATAGCTGGCTCTCTTCTTCAGGGTAAGCTAAGGTGGTAAACAGATGTCTCCATGTTTTCAGCCTGAGGGTGCAAAACTGAAAACAGAATGCAAACCGCCATTTGACCTTGCTTGTATTTTAAAGTCCCTCTGCAATCTTAATGGCAGCAGAAATCCCTGTGCATACCTGAGCAAGGTCCCAGGTGCCTCGCAATGAGAGGGTGCTAAGCCCCATCTCTTGACAGCATTTCTGCTCTCACTGCAGTAAATCCTGGGTGAATAAACTTTCCCTAGGACTGTGAGGTATTCTTAGAAGGGAAGGTAGAGAGTGGGAGGGGAATTGTGTGACCTGTTTCCCTTATCATTCAGTCCCTCCCTTGTGTCTGCAAGTCAACAGTCACAGTCTGGGCAGAAGCATTAAACTATGTTTGATCAAGCAGCTCATGAATTAGAAACACTGTCAGAGAGGCAGATTTAGGCAATAATTAGCAGTCCAAACTGCAGCAAGGCAGAGAGGGGCAGAAAACCAAAAAAAGATCCTTTGCAGGTTGCCACCTGCATCATCCTGCTACTGCAAGCCAGCTGGGAAAACTCCTGTGACTCAAAGCCACCCTTTCAAACGTTTATTAAGCATTCTCTTTGCTGAACTGGATTCAAGAACAAATACCTCATACGCACTTTCAAAAAAAAAGAGACAGAAGTCAATATTACTTCCCTTCAAGACCTGGTGCAACCTACACCACACTGATCAATTCACAGGGAGCAACTACGAAAGCTTTCATTCACCTCCCCTGACAACTTTCTCTTTCAGCTTGCATACACAGATGTGCCATCCCCTTCTCTCTACCCCCTGCAGCAGCATTAGAGAAAGCAACCATTACCTTTGGTGTCATGTTGTTGGTGATGCAGAAGGACAAGTGTTGCAGGATGCTCTCCATGCTGTGGTACTGCTGCTGGCGGGTGGTGCGAAGGTACTTCTGCAGAGCTCTTGCCATGGAGGGGAAGATGGCCTGGGCCGCTTCTCGGGGGTCCATCATCTCTCCTGGAGCTTTCTGCTGTTCCTCTGCCTGGAGGCGTTTGATGTGAGTGAAAGCCTCTTCTACCGCAACCACGAGCCTGCGGCAAAAACACCAGGACAGCAAGAGTCATAACAAGAAGTAGGATGGGTCTGTGGTTAAGGCAGAGCCTGGGAGTCAGGATTTACAAGCCTCCTATTCCCACCTGCCATCAAGTCACTGCCTGCCACCAATTTACACAAAATCTTCTCTACTGACAGTCTGAGGGGTAGACAGCAGCTTCTCCGTCTTGCCCAAGCCATCCAGCAGCTGAGGGCCATAAACCAGGATTAATACTGTAAAGCCCTGAGCACTGCACTTGGTTCTGCCAGCGCAGCAGAAACATCAGCTACATGACTCAAACAAGACACAGCTGCCCTTGTGTTTAATGCATGTCTGAGCACAGTGGTCCCAGCACACAGGACTGCAGCACAGAGCACAGGACAGGCAAGCTCAGGGGGAGGGTGACCACACCCCAGTGTGACCCAGAACACAGCCTGCTCCAAGACACTCTGTGCTCACAAGCTGCAGCCTGCCCCCACTTCCACCAGCTGTGTGCAGAGCTTGTGCTGCCCAATGACTCTGCCCTGCCCCCCTCCACTGAACAGCAAGGGTGAAAACACTCCTCCATCTTCACTCCCAACACTGCAGCTAAAGGCATCCTCTGCAAACCATTCCTGTGTTGGCACAGGTGAGCAAACATCAAGACTACATCACAAAAGGGGAACAGATGTCTTATGACATTCATTAATTAGTACTGGGCTGACTTGCAAGTGAGGGGCTACGCTGCAGCTAGTGAGGAAAAAGCAATAATGGAAGAGCTACCTAATAAAACCCTGTGGCCCCTTCAGACAGGACTTGTTTTATACTTCATTTCCTCTCAAGTTACCAATGACTGTCCACAACAATCTCAATATCCAATGCACCTTAAAGCCAGGGGCAGCTCCCTCACCACAAGCAGAGGTATAGCATACTACATTTAGGCTGTCCATGAGGAACAGCATGGGAACTCCTGATCCTTGGCCATTTTGTTTAATTTGACATGGGGGGAGATGGGGGTGGAAATCAGTTTTAAACTCCTGGCCTGAAACATCTGGCCCTATCTAGTGATTGAAGGTTTCCCTCTGACTAAGCAGTTGTTCTAACCAAACTCAGCAAGCACGGGAGATGTGCCCAAGTTAGGATTCTGCACTTCTCAGAAGGGCAAGTTTAAATTCCTATTGCTCTGAGGCTGGAAGAGAGCCTAAAAGACAGAGACTATAGAGCATAGGTCAGACTGAAGCAGGCAAGGAGGGGATGCAGTGCCAGCATCTTCCCAGTGGAACAAACTGCCAAAAGAAAACTCAAAACAAGCCGTCTCCTTCCAGTTATGACACATTCCTTCCAAACACAGCTCAGTTCAGGGGAGCCCATAAGCAACTTGCCTCAAACTGTTAGGTATGCTACCTACAGACTGCAATTAGGCTCCTGAGCAAACAGAGGCACTGTCTCGGGTCACCTCAACAAAGCATCAATTCTGTGGCTGAAGCATGACTGGCAGAAGACATATCCATGTTCCAAAATAAAATGTAACTGCTTGTGGTCAAGTCTTTCCTCCTCAGTTCATTGGAAGTCAGTCAAACTGTTCCTTTGACTAGCCTGGAAGCACAAATATTCTCCTCACCCATGAAGGGGCAGCACCAAGCACTCCACTGATCCAGTCCCAGGATTACTTCAGCTGACAAGCCTGGGCACGGACAAAAATAATGGGATTTCCTACAGCAAGCAACTACAGACTCATCAAGCACTGGACTGTTCCCTAATCCACGACACTGCATCAGCTCGACCTGCCTCACATACACGAGCTCAGCTGCACGCGTGTTCTTCGCATAACTCCATTTGCAAGCTGTCACCGTTCCTTGTGCATCTGGGTTCCATAAGCTTCCTCCCTGTGACAGATTCACAGCCAGCCCTTCGTGGTGGGCTGGGGGCACCCTGCAGGCTTGGCAAGCCCCACGGGGCCGAGGCTCCCAGCAGCAGCAGCGGGGACAGGGCGGCGTTACCTGGCGCGGCGTTTCCTGACGCGGCGCTCGTGGTCGGCCTCCTCGTAGTAGAGCTCGTTGTGGCTGGAGTCCCTGCGGCGGGCGGCCGCCGCGATCATGGCCCGGGACTGCCCCGACGCGTTGTTACCTGGGCCTGCGGGGACACGGGGCACACAAAGGAGGTGTCAGTGCCACAGCGCTGGGGCTGGGACAGACCGGCACCCCACAGCACTTGTCACATGTGCTCTGGGGCTCCAGCCTTCCCAGCCAACCCTATAAACCCTTCCTCAGGAGCTCCGGTAGAAACCCTGCAAGGCAGCACAGGCTTAGAGAGGGCGTTCTGGCACGTGGACAAGGGAAGTTAGTTAGGATGAAGGGTCTCAGACAATATACACGAAGGCAGAGTGAGGTGAACATGCCAAGGATGCAACTTACCCCCCATTATATATGCTTTCAGTTTGAAGGCAAGGGCAGCTGGAGCATATCACATTTCAGCACCAAGACAGTGTGAGAGCACAAAAAGTGAGAAGTTGGAAAGAGGAGAGAGACAAACACAAGAACATAATGAGACATGGAGATGAATAAATGAAAACCAAACTCCAGACAGTTATTTGCAGGAAGGGGAAGCAGGATGCAGGGGACAGCAGGGTCACCTTTAGACAAAGCATAGGGTTTCCCAGAAGGGCAGATGCTGTCAGAGCAGCAGTCCCACAATAGGGTAAGATGGGGTCTATATATGTGCAATAGCTTCTCATGGCACTCTGAGCAGCACCTGCCATTAGAGGTTCTGCTGCTGTTTACAGATCCTACACAGACACAGGAACAAGGAAGCTGCAATCTGCTCTGTAACACCCTGTCAGTCCACAGAGCTGTCTACCATAGGACCTTAAAATACAGTACTAAGTTCTGCAACTCTCCCATGAAGCCCTCAGGTCTGACTTTTCAGGCAGGGAGAGGAAAAAGGTTACCCCAGAAGAGTTTATAAATTCTTCAATCCAGATAGAGGGCAGAAGTGGGTCTACCCAGAGAGAAGTGGTAGCATAGGACTGCCTCCAAGCCACCAAGAGCTGATTTGTGCCAAACTGCTCTGAATGCTCACACTCTCAGCTGGCAGTGGTTAAGGCAAATCAATTGCACAGACACGCTCAAAATTGTTCTGCTCAAGCAAGGGCAACTCTTTTAATTTTTTTTTCCTAAAAAGCCCAAACTAGGTTCCAAGACAGAAGCCTGAGACTCAGGAGTGGGAAGAACAAGCACTCACACAAATAGCTTCTAAAGAATCTAAACATTTCAGACTTTGTTTGACAGCCCCGAAATGGAGGGTATGACTCAAGGGAGACTCTAGCTCCCAAATTTGGGTTACATCTGTAATTTGCCTCGTTGACTAGGCTTGGCAATGAAAATCCTGGTTTTGAAGGTGAACCTCCCCACTCTGCATAAGAGAGATTACAGCAATATGTTTTTCTTTCCTGGCTGCTGCAGTATCAAACACAAAAGCTGTCAACAAATTAGGCTGCCTTAATAGCATTACTGTCTCTTTACAAGAAGGGTATAAGAGACTGTCAGGCTGCCAGGGTAAGCTGCAGCCAAAGCTAACTCTGCTTTGTAAGATGGATGGAATCTTCTTAAGGACATGCCTCTAAGCCTGTGATTTCCATGTCCACAAAGGCACCAGCATTGCACACTGAACAGCCCAGACAACCAGGACTGCCCCAGAAGGGAAGGCAGGGGTTTCCAGGCCCTGGCAAGTTCACAAGCTTGACACTTGGAAAGGCCTGCCAGCCACATCTGCAGCTTGTGTCTGGTTCCTTCTCTTGTAACAAAGCCTCATGAGCTAGCAGCTTCTGAGGCACTCACACTACCACACTGACAGTCTTTTCTCTGAGCTTGGTGTTGCATGGAAAGAAAGCACACCAACTCCTGAAGAGATACTGCAGTGCAGAAGACAAGCAGGTAATCAGAACTGCACATCCAGCAGCCAGCCTGGCAGGCTGTGGGGTCTGAATAGTGTGCAGACACCTGTGGGATCAGGAGGCCCTCAGCTTCCCTACACCAGGCCTCACTGAGAGCAACCAGCAGGAATAAATAATTTCACCTCTAGAAAAACGTTGAGCATTTCTTCTTGAATGTCTGACTGCTTTCCCTCTCCAACACAACTCAACCAAGAGCATCACTCCAGGCAGCAAAGGACACATGATGGGCAACCTGTCCTTCCCCTTCCCTCACTTCTCCCTTCCTCTGTCAGGATGGGAATATCACGCTGTAAGAATCTAGACCTCCAATTAATGTTATGGACTCAGGAGTGCTGCATGAGGTTGGAGAAGCCTTTAGAATAAGGTCTTTGAAACTCATCAAAAAATTTTAAAAATACAAACAAACAAACCAAAAAGGAGCATAAACCAAAAATATTCCACACCCATAAGCATGGAAACTTTGTTGAAAGCAAAACAATCATGTCTCATGTTTTTCCATATGACAGATCTTCTTCGTATTTCAGTCTCCACACCATGCACACAGAGCCACCTTGCACACCTAAGTCCCTTCAGTCTCCTCTTCCCAGTTCTCAAAACCTTTCAATACTAACAAATTCATGGGCAGGACGTGCCTTTACCACATTTTGTCACACAACTTCAGCCATCCTTCACCATGAAAGCTTTGCTACTCAACTCTGACTCCCTCAAAGGAATGTGCACCTCTGTAAAGGCTGTTGGGCACACCCTGCTTAACAAGCGTGACTTTCACTGATAGGGTTTGAGTGTCAAATTATTAAGTCCAGTTTTCACTGCTTTAAGCGTCCACATATCCATGTCAGTCCATCCATCCATCCGCTTTTCTAAAGCTCCACAGCTTGAAAACTGTTTGTAGAACGGCAAAGCTCAATGGGGATCGTTATCTGTGTTTGAATTTCCATGGCCACGGGTGAGCCAGGCATAGCTCATTTAGTGCTGAGGCTGCAGGCTGATAAGCATCACTTTACTGCTGCTTATACCGTGGCTCCTTCACTTTCCTGAAGGCTGTATGTGAAAGCAGCACAATAAACAACTGGGGAACTCATTTAAGTTAAAAGTTGTGTTTATTGTACTATCACAGCTAAAGAGATGACCCAAGGGTGACAAAAAGCAGAGGCTGCTTGACCCAAGCAGTGGAGCTGAAAAGTGTCAAGCCACATGACAATTAAGCCCGATCCAAAACGTGGCCATTCCACCTGGCAAAGACAAAAGCCTTATTGAGGGCGAAACACATCTGTAAAGTCATCTGGAACTGGCAAACTCAGCACTGCTAGGAAGATTTCCAGCAAGAGACAAGGATTTGGCAAAGCAAAAAGGTGAGAATGTGTGCATAACAAAGCATAAAGCAAACCCAGCCTTTCCCCATCCCACCCAGTCTCTGAGACTACATTTTGCCTCACCTACCATCAACATTGTAGACTTTCAGGCCAGCCATGTGCTTGGCTGCTCGGGATTTGGAGGCTGTTAACAAAGCTGGGTTGTAGACGGTGAAATCTCGGTAGTAATTTTCCAGAACCACCAGAGCAGCTCGTTGGATGCTGGGGAAAGAGGAAAAAATAAAATAAGACAAATCCTCTCAGATCACAACAAGCTCTCTTGTTTTCATAAAATATTAAAAAACAAAAAAGGAAAGGAAGGAAGAATTGTGATACTACTCGGAACAGAGCTGTCATGCCTACAGGACCGTGCAATACACAGAATATTAATTACTCTCTCTAGGACCTGAAATTTCATTTGAGATGCAAGATAAGTATCTCTGCCCTCAGCTCAATAGGAGGATGTCAGGAAATCCCTAAACAAGGGCAGCACATAATGTGAAGCACTAGGCTGCCTGCAGCACGGGAAATTACGGAACAAGAGCTCAGCACACCTCGGCAGTACAATCACCGTGCTGCAGAGACCTTGCTCAGGCTGGAGACCAAAACGCCCCAGAGGTTTTGCTGTAGGGGTTTTGTATCCAAGCTTCCATCCAGCTTGAATGGAAGGACCAGCTCAGATGGACGCTTTTCCTTCTGTGTCATTTCCAGCCGTAGCTCCCCAGACCTCCTCCATCCCAGCACTGACAAGAGTGTGATCTCTTCAGCTTTCACAGCAAGATAAGATCTCTGCCTGAGCAGTAGGGCTGCCGGATTACCTCAGTATTGCTGGTTAAATCCCCGGCTAGGGACAGAACGAGGAGCAGTGGCACTCCCTCCATCCCTTTGAAGGGATGCCTTTACACAAAACGATGACACATGGGAGCAAAACAAACACACGCGCCAGCAGCAGGAAAGGCTCAACCCAGAGGTATCTCTCTTTGCGATCATTTTGACAACGGAGAGAGGGAGAGAGATGTCTGTAGGCACAGTTACCAACAAATAGGGCAGCATTTCAAAACAAGCCCGAGCTCCGGCGTTTAAAAATGCGGGAGGAGGACACAGCTCTCTCCATGCTGCTCTGGCTCTGTGCCTCAGCGTGGCACCCTCAGCAGATCACCCATTCAGCCAAATGGAGTTTGCCAAGGACCCACACTAAAAATAATTTTTGTGCATTCGAAATTAAAGTGTAATTGCCAACACATTTGTTGCCAGTTAATTGGCAAGGTCAGGCTTACCAACAAGGCCTCTCCGAAGGAAAGCAACAGTGTTCTCACACATGTTACAACAGAGGAAGAAAACATTACAAGGACTGTAACGTGGGAAAATAAGACATTAACAAATTAAGCCCTAAATTCAGTGCTCAGCACTACCACAGATTCTCCGTGTGTTCCCGGAGGAGCAATTTAAATTTTCCTGTGCTTTGTGCTAATATTAAACTTCTGCATCACACCCAAGTAATTTAAACACAACACCTCCCCATCCTCACTACTCTACAGCTGCCACACTCCCACTGATCAGTGAATTAAGCACAGATGCCAGCCCATTCAAGATTCTGAGAAAGAAGAACAAACCTAGACTTGTTCACTGAGTAGCTTCATCAGTCAGTACATCACCATTCATTTGCTGTGTACCTTTGAGATGATGAATTTAGCTTTTGAAGCAAATTCCATCTTTAAGATTGTTTGGAGGGGTATTTTGGTCCAGCTAGATCATCTTAAGAAGGTTTTACCTTTCAGGTGCCACTCCTTCATAATTCCTCACCTTACATTTGGGAAAAGCAGCTCCACTTAGGCACTCAGCTACTGATTTGTGATAAAGAGCCACTAGTTAACCAAGGAAACAATTTTCCTTTGATAAAGCAGTACAGAATGACTCACTGCCAGACACACATAGATGGTGACACAGAACAGGTGAAATCCATTTTATTTCTCCCTGCCACACTTCTGATATCTACTGAGTATTTGCTGCAGCCTATAAACAAAATTTCATAAAAGTAATCATGTGGAGGCAGCACATATTCCCCTTCTGACTGCAAACATGATCAAGTTTTTCCACCTCTGCTTCCCAGGAAGATAAAACTCCATAGAATTTCATCACAAAACACAATGTTTGGAAAACGAGGACCAACTCAAAACAGGAAGATAAAAATGAACAGTTATTCTCTGTTAATACAATATACTCATTTCGAACATCACTGGAACTTCCATCCCAGCAGTGGGAAACGTTTGGGAGCTCCACTGACCAACTAGCTCTATTAGGACAAAACACAATGCATCACAGCAGAGAATAATTTATTTTTATACATACACATTTTCCCTGGACCCCACTGACAGCATTATCATCAGGATGCCAGCTTTCCCTACCTAACATCCCTTCCATCTCCTCATTCATCAACCTTCCCCACCAATTCACTGGCACGTGCACTCAAAACCCAAACTCAATAAAGCTTTTGCATTGCAGCAAGCAACGATCATTGCCCTGAAAATTAAAGCCCAGGTATTTGTTGCTGATGCAAATCCAGTACAGGGTAAATCCCACACAGGAGATGGCCCAGTCCCACAGAGGGGTCTGCTCTCCGGAACAGAAATGTAATAAACATCGGTTTCCTGGATTTCTACCAGCCCATTTCCATCTCCCATGTAGTGCATTCAAAGCACGGCAGGTTAAGAAGACAACTACAACTACAAATCTTCAAACTCTCTGTTACAGGAAAAAAAAAATAAAATAAAATTAGAAGCCGCAGACAAGTAAATTAAAAGGATCACAATAATTTGCAAGAGCAAGGAAAAGGCTGAATCAGAGCCTGCTGGGCCGTGTTGCTCAACCTCTTCACCCACATCAAGGGGAAGCCTCACCCTGCCCGGCTCAGCACGGCCAGCCCTGCCCCACATGGGCGCTCAAAGCAACAAGAACCCGCAGCCCGAGCAGGCACGGCACCCCAAGCACGGCACCGGGGCACCCCCTGCTCTTGTGCAGCACCACACGCCGGGAGGGGGCCACCCCAGGCATGGGAGCAGCCAGGGGCAGCTAAGCGAACACCACGGAAGTCTGCTGTCTCCTGACACCAATCCAGGCTTTTTTTTTTTTTTTTTTTTTGGGCTTCCCACCTCAGGGCAGCCCCTGTGCTGCCCTGCGAGCGAGGTGAAGCGGCTGCAGGAGGCGGCCCCTCCACCCACACGGCAGCTCCAGCGGGAATGGGGCTGGCAGCGCTCCCGCCGGCCCCGAGAGGAGAGGCGGCTTCCTTGCAGGGTTCAGCACCATGTCGGTCACGGCGTTCATCCCCCCCGCGTCCCAGCAAGCCGCGCCGAGGCTTTCCTTTTGTTCAGCGCTTGGAAAGAATGGGGAGGGGCAGGAAGAGAACGAACACAAAGTTTCGATACTCAATCGCCCGTATGAAAGAGGTCAGAGCGAGGACCGTCCCATCGAGAGGGTCTGGCAGCCCAGTGTATTCCGGCATTGCAGCAAACCGCCAGAACGCAGAAAAAGCGGAGCACGGAAACACAGAAATCATCATACAAAGGCTCGGGTTGGAAGGGACCTCAAAGATCATCTAGTTCTAACCCCACCCCCGCCATGGGCCGAGTACAAAAATCAGGACACAGAAAGCATTTCCATGCAACAGTTCAGATTCAAAACTGATGGCACGAGAGGAAAACCCCTCGCACAATCCAGCAGCCTACTGGAAACAGAGTTTTCCTTGCAGGCAGTGTCAGTGAGGCTCTATGCTTTGCCGCTTTGTGCAGTCGGAGGGCTGCTTGTTTCCAATGATTATCTTTACTCCCCTGAAGAAGGCCATGTCACAGCATGCTGCCAAGAGGGAAAGCAAACAAGCAGACCCAGCAGAAGCACGGGGTACCTCGGCGGCATTTGGCAGCACAGAAATGCAGAGCCCTTTACTAACAGTAAGGAATTAACTTTCACACGGCATCCAAGGAAGTGGAGGAGGGGACTATGTGACACAAAGGTAGCGAGTATTTTTTTTCTCTCAAAAGGGTAAGTCAGGAGCAGTTTTGCCTGAATACTTGCTGCTCCAAAAGATTTGAATATTTGCAGTCTGGCCATACCCTGTGCCTCAGAGGCCATTTTGACTTTGTATTTGCCTTCTGTGACACAACTACACCAATACTGAAATTGGCTGTTCTTACTGGATTTCTAGGGAAACAGGCCAGTACTATACTGAAGCAAACACAAGGAAAGAAGCCCGTTTATATCGTCAAAATACTGGCTTTGGACGCTGGTGGTTTCTAGGAAAAGGGGTTCGAGTTTTATGAAATGGTGGTGGAGGGTTGGTGAAAATAAAATAATAAGGAGAGAAAGAAAATATTAAAAATTGAAGCCACACCTCCATGCACCTGTCACTCACATGGTTTTAGTAGTTTTGTGCTTTCCTGCTAAGCTAGAAATGTAGCCTGTCATGGTACTGTAGCAAATATCAGCAGACACTGAGAATCATCGAGGGCAGAGGAGTGCCCCATACTTTTGCAACAGATCTATGTACACATTCAGAAAGAGCTGAGCTGTTTGCTACCAGAGCATTCTTGCTATGGATGCAGATCTTGCAGCATCAGGGTTTAGAGTGAGCCACACACACCTAAAATACACAGGGATAGTCAGAGGTTTGATGACTGCTGTGCTAATTGTGGGCTGAGAAAGCCTGGGGTTTTTTAATCAAATGGTTCCCAGCACAGACTCCTCTCCTCCAAACAACGTTTTCTTAACATTCTTCAAAACAGACACAGTATCAAAACAAGCTAAAGTCTCTGGGCACATAAAACACTTGCCACAACCAATTGGGAAATTTGGCACCTCCAAGAAAAGCTAAGAAAAGATTCCACAACACAGCCTTCCAAGGAGAGTCAGCTTTGCCTTACCAGACGTCTCCAGCCTAAAACTGCATGGAGCTTGCCTACTGCAGGAGATACTGAGGTCTCCTGGGGCACTGAGCTGATCATCCACAGCACTTTGTACTCTCTAGCAGGGCTGTCAGCTCACACCCAACAGGCTCAGAGGACTGCTCTGCCCTCCCTTGCAGTACAGTCACATCTCCCTCCCAGAAAACTCCCTTTTTTCCCTTTCTCATACACTTTAGCCAGGGCACAGAGCTAGGGCTTAAGTTCCTGATCCTTCACCATGCTGGCCTCTTTTCCCAGAGCAAAGTCACCAGAACTAGGAATAAAACTGGAAATAGACAATTGAAGTCAAAATGCTCCCCACACCAACATCCCAGCTGAAGAAGATTACAGAAGGGATTACCACCATCCTCTATGCAGCTCTGCCTGTCATGCCTACAGGTGAGGCCAGCACAGGCTGCCCAGATAGATGACCCTGGGAAGCACTGCCACACCAGGGGCAATGAGCTGCCAAGACACAAGGAATCTGGTATTCTCTGTCCTTCCCAAGCAACACCTTGAAGCAAGGCTCCCGAGAAGACCAAGGTCATGCAGAAGCACAAATGGCTTGGCTACAGTTTTGTCCTCTCCAGTAAACAGAGCCCGAGACAGATCTCAGCAGAGATGCCAAAGACAAGGAACTGCTCCAGCAGCTGTGGCCAACAAGCAGAGCAGAAAAACGCCTTTTGATCATCATAACTACAAGAGCATTTCAGTTTGGTACAGTGAAGAGAACAGGACTGCAGTTCCTAGGAAAAGGAAAACCACATTTTCTTGTCAGACAACCACAACTGAGATCTCCACTTGGCTAAGGCAGGCAAGCACAATCCTCGCCCTCCCTGGAACAGGCACCGGGCAACTGGGACACTGCAAGTTTGTTTTAGATACCAAACTTCTGGCATTTGGTGAGGCAGGGAAAAGAATTTGCAAGGTCAAACTTTTATGAGGAAAGGGAAGAAAACCTCATCATAGCAGCAGGCTGTCAGCATGATGGCAGCACAGCTGCTGCCCCCAAGGAAGCCAACATCCATCCATTAATGATATATATGGAACCCAAACACACACAAGGTTTACCCCAGTTTTGCAGTGACCCATCTCCATCTTTTCTCTGCCCTCACAGCCTTTTTTAACAACATGGAAAGAACAGGACAGGAATTTAAGGTGTGTCCCCATCTAGATCCAACATTGGACATCGGAACAACACAACTAACGTACATTTAAGGAGAGTGCCAGCCCAGTTTCTAATCGCAGATCTCCCCTTTTCTAACCTGTGCAGTCCAAGATATGTTGCTCTCCAACAGACATTTTAAGTCTCATCTTCTGCAAGACAAGAATCAGAATCAACACACCAGCTGAGCAATACAATAGTTCACTGCTGAAGTAGAAGGGATTTCAACATGGAAATTTTCTGAATGAAAGAGCAGAATTTGTTTTCAGGTTGGGTCTTCAGTTTGTTTTCCTAAAACCTCAAAAAGCAGCCTAGTCAAAACCCTCCAGTACAGGTGAAAAATATCCCTGTAAGTCTACTACTAACTTTGCTGTTACATTTGAGTGGTTTCATTTTGAAGGGAATCTGTCAGTATTTCTAAAAACCAGATTTTACAGGAGGGTATGACCAAACTTGGGGGCTGTGGGGAAATCAACTCCTTTACCTCATACAAACCAAACAAGCTACTTACTTAAGCCTTTCTGAGGAATCCTATAAAAGCACTCCCAGGCCAGCACTAAAAAGATGCTGCTACAGAAGTACAGAGCATGAAGTTTTAGCCAGCAGCTATAAAACCCCAGTAAACCCAATGGCATGCTCCCACTGCAGTTCTCCTGAGAAACTTCAAGCCTGATACCTCAGGAAGTTAACTGGTCTTTAGGGTACCAGCACACAGCTTGAATGTTTTCCCCAGTCACCTTTATTGGTAGAACCTCAAACCTTGATGAATGCTTTACCAACAGCTGCACTGCCCTTCCTTCCAACAGCTGAAGGTGGCAGCTAGCATAACAGACTAGGAAAAAGAAAAACCAGAACACTACTGGTAATATGTAGTGTGGAGGAGAGCACAAGGAGTGGTCCAAAAGGTCCAATAATATGATTTGCCAGGAAAGGACAATCACTGTGTTGAGGTCAGATGCTGTGACAGCACCACGCTTCTCTTCCTCAGTAACACAGTAAACATCTCGTTTCACAGTATGTGGTGCCAAGGTACACAAAGATCATAAGGACACTTGTTACCTCCAACATCAAATTCAACAGACAGAAAATGAAATAAGCTGTAGAAGTCTAACATGAATTTTGGAAACAATAGGGGTTCTGGAGCACCAGAAGGGCTTCCTATGGAAGGCAGTGGACTCCCTTAAAAAAAACCCAATATTTAATCCCTTGCTGAGATGAAGCTTCTTGCCAAGTTCCCTGTATACAATTCTAGGAGGCCTTATTGCAGCAGGTCAGCCTAGGTAACTGGGAAGGTTGCCTTCCAGCCCCTCACAGAATAGCTACAGGAGTTTAACATGTGGCAAAGCCACTTGGCTCCAGTTGCCTCAAGCCATCCATACGGATGGGTGAATGCTTCAAGAGCAGCTTCAGGAGCTGCATCTGAAAGAGCCCCTTGTGAAAGCCTGAACATGTGGTGCAACAAACTTCTCCCTCAGCCTGAGGAAGCCAGATACAGGAGAGCAGGCTCCAAAGCAAACTGCCGACATCCTCTTAAGCCAAGACCACATCTCCAAGGGGAGCAGCATGTATGGGGAGTGGTTGTCAAGCACTTACCATCCAGATACCTAGCAGAGCCACTAAATCCAAATGGTATAGCTCATGAATTAGCCAGGGCACAAAAGCAGCTTTCAGGCACTCATGGCTTGGGCTGTATTTCAGCCAGTTCCTCAGACACCAATAACCACATGCAGATGCCCCAATAGCTCTCAAACTAGACACCCACTTCCCTTTGATGCCATACAACACATTCAAACAGGCAAAGGCACTACCTTCCCATCAAACAGAAAGAGAACACTTGCTACAAGTTGCTCATTGCTCCAGGGTCTGCTGCAACACAGACAAGAAACATGAGAGGCAAAGGAGCTGCCCATGCCCCTGCCATGTCCCAGACACCTGCAGTGAACCAAAGCAACACCTGGCCAGACATTCACACCTCAAGCCCAACCCAGCACCCTCAGGAGCCACTAGGAGTTTAACTGGACCTGGAGAGCAGCAGCTACTAGATCCAGGAGCAAGAGCTCGGAAAGGGGTTTTCCAAGGGCACTGCTAGCACACCAAACATTTGTCTCCATGATATGGTTTCACCAAGTGGTGGGGGTAGCCTCAAGGGAGCTAATGAGAATACTATCTTGGTTATTCGTGAAAGAAAAAACAAACCACAAGCAAAACACCAACTATTGTCTGCTCACACTAAAGGAAAGCCAAAGATATGACAGGCTTTCTTCATCTATTGAGCAAATAGGCAGTTTGGGGAGGAAAGAGAAGTGAGAGAAGAACACAAAGAGGACAACTTAATTGAAAAGGTGATGGGAAGAAGCTGCTGCTGAGCTTTCCTCACAAACCTGCACAGCATGGTAGACACTGGCACCCCAGAAATACATAAGTGTTGATAAAGCAGGGGCAAGTTGGCTTCCCCAGGCACTGTGGGTGTTGCACCCAGCTGCCAGCAGTCCACACCAAATTTGACACAGACCCATAACCAATTTGAGAGAGTCAGGGACACTGCTGAAGTCAATCTTACAGTTAACATTTGCACAGCTGAGCAGATTATTGAGGCCAATGGGCTCTGCGGAAGGAGATCAGCACAACACAAAATAATTTACAAAGTCCAGTCTCACACCTGGTGATATGGCTGTAAACCAAATCCAGAAGTATGCTGCCATCTATTTGTGCACCATGTCCAGCTCTGAATCTCCAAGGACATGACCTGAGGTGCTCAAGACCAATCCCCCGTGCTTGGGCCAAGGTGGGTCTCCTGTAGGTCAGACGGACAGGGGAGGAGAAGCAAGGACTGGAGGCTCTCCTTTCCCCAAAACTCAGCAGAGGAGGAAACTTTAGCAGACAGAGCCCTGCCCCACCAAGGAGGGCTCCCACAGACTGCAGGAATCTATGAGATTCAGGCAATACTCCTCAAAGAGCTGGCTGACGTCATCGCAAAGCCTCTCTTGAGGATTTTTGAGCAGTCATCGGCCTCATTTTCAAGAAGGAGGATCCCAGATACTACAGGCCTGTCAGTGTCAGTTCAATGCCTGGTAAAGTGATGGAGAAGATTATTCTGGGAGGTATTGAAAAACACCTGAAAGTGTGATGACAACACAGCCATCACTCACAGCCAGCACAGCTTCATGAGAGGAAAGTCATGCTTATCAAAACTCATTGCCTTTCATGACAAGGTAACCCAGCTAGTTGATCAAGGGAAGCCAGTTGGTGTAATCTTTTTGGATTTCAGTCCAGCTTTTGACAATGTCTCTCACAGGATCCTACTGGATGTCCAGCATTCAGCTGGATAAACATATCATGTGATGGGTGAGCAACTGGGTCAGACACAAAGGGTTATAGTGAATGGTGTAACATCAGACTGGAGACCTGTCACTAGTGTGGCTCCACATGGCTCCATCCTCAGCTCTGTGCTCTTCAACATCTTTATAAATGCCTTGGACACAAGATTGGAAGGGATACTAAGCAATTTTGCAGGTGATACAAAACTGGGAGGAACAGCTGACGACCTTGAAGGGGGGGAGGCCCTGCAGAGAGACCCAGTCAAGTGACAGGGATTGGCAATTACCAACCACGTGAATGGTTTCAACAAGAGAAAGTGACAGATTCTACACCTGGGATGGGGCAATTCTGGATGTAAAGACAGACTGGGGAATAAGATGCTGGAAAGCATTGCCACAGAAAGGGACCTGGAGATCCTGGTCAATGGCAAGCTGAGTATCAGTCAGCGGCCATGAAAGAATTCTATCCTGCATCTTTCCCTCCACCAAACCTTTCCTCTGCCACCACAAGCATTTGTAACCATTAAACACCACAAGGGTAGTTAAGAAGACTGCAGAAATTAAGCTGAGCAAAATAATCCAAGTAGAAAAATACACACACAAACTGCAAAGCTACAAGGATTATAGAGATGTGAATTACCTGTTCCCCAGTTCCACCAGTGCATTGCTGTGCAACTAGACAATATTTCTTTGGGAGGGGTGAGGAAGGGATCAGGATGCTGACAGGATTTTTTCCTGCAGCAGCATCAGCATAAGAAGTGATGCAGAACTATGATCAAACATTTATGTAATTGAGGGGTGTACAGAGTATTTCTGAGGGAGGTGTACCCTCTTTCAAAAGTTTCTACACACTTGATGTCGTATTTAGGATTTAGGGAGTTTCAAACAAGTCAGGGGGACAGAACAATACCAAGGTGTGCTTTACCTTCTGAACACAGGAGTTAGGAGCAAGATTATGAGCCTACCCTGTGTGCAAGGGTGAGCTGAGACAGGCACTTAGTGCAGACACAAGGGATGAAGTACCAGACATCCTCAAGCCCTGAGCTACAGGGCACCCATCAGCTTCCAGCTCAAGCTTGTGTCCTGCTCAAGCACCCAGGAACCCTACAGAAGTCATATGGGCAGAAAGTAACATATGGGACCATGGATTACCATTTCCAGTTCTTGGGAGCAGCATAATCCATGACAGCAATGCATTTCCTCTTCCTAGCATGCATGCATGCTATACCTCTTGATTAGTTTGAACCTCAAATGAAAAAAAAAAAAAAAAAAAAAGTATATGCAGCAGCTGGCAGGTACGGTAAGAAGTTTGTAAGAGTCTGCATTTACACGAGAGAATTTAAAGCCTGTTCATGCTTCAAATAAGGCCACTCACACATTTAGCCAAGCAATTCTTCAAGCTACATTAATAGTAATGAAGTAACTAAGGGTGAGGCTTTTTGTTAGTAGTTTTTTTTGTGGGTGGGAGAAGAGGTTAGTTGCTGATTTAGGGGTTTTATTTATGTCAAACCTAAGAAGTACAGCTTTAATTCCAAGGAAATAAAGTGTTCAAAGCTTCTACTGGCAGTGAAACTCCAGTGATGTGATAAGACCTTACATTTAGATGCTGCAGCCACAAAAGATCAGCATTCAGCTCTTGATCTTACAGCTGCCTGGTCAGATGCTCTCTCAGGAAAGAGAACCGTCTCTTATTTGACTCCTAGGTGGAGATGGGATTAACGTGGCAAGACTTTGAATAAGGTTGCCTTTGGAGTCAACAGAGCGGCTTTAACTTGTTCCAGGATTCCTCTCAAACACTTGGGAATTTTGTTCTTCTGCAAGCCTATAAAGACAGGCTTTAAAGAGGCAGCATCCATGTCAGCCACCAGCAGATCTTTGCACACAGAGGGTTATCCACTCTCAAACTCAAACAGCGTCCCTCACAAAGCTCCACCCCAGCAAGCTCTGCAAAAGTAAGAGCCACCTGATTGTATAACCAGCACTCAGCAACCCTACGAAACAACACTGGGGCAACCAGGACGTGACCTGCAGTTACAAGCAAAGAAAAAATCCAGCCCCAGCAAGGCTGCAGATAACCCTCCACCAGGACTAGAGGAATGCAAGCCAGAGTCAGCAGCCTGAAGCTCCAAACCACAGCCAAGGTCCTTAGTGCTGTGCCAGGAATCTGTTCTCCTGTCAGCCAGGGAATAGCTCTCCCCACACTGTCAGTTGATGTCCCCACTTGACCTACACTGAACAAAAGAACTTTAAGCACTGAAGTTCATTTAAGCATGTACTGGAGGGACACTCAAGTTATAAGTGAAAATATTGTCCTCAATTTTATAGCCAGTAATAAATAAAAAAAAAAAAAATAAAGTTCTATTACTACCACACAGCTCCCGATTAACTTTTCCTTACTTCTTCAAGGTAGAGTCAGGAATTAGCTTCCATATTTATTGGACTTCACTTGTTGTGCTATATTGGAACTGTAAATTCACAATTCCTTGTCCTCTTAGCAAAACGTGAGCCTCTACTTTTCCCTCGAAGGGCACATACCTCACTTCTTTGCAGAATATTTCTATTTCATCATTCACCACGAGACAGATGTCAAAGGTTGAGGGGGTGGATTTCCCCCCCCCCCCCCCCAGCATTTGAAGATAAAAGTACCCTCACAGCCACAAAATTTGTTGGGCAGCTTAGGGAGGCCATCTGTCTCTGTGGGTGGTACACACAGGCACTTCAGAGGACACGGACAGCAGTGGAACAGAAATTCCATGACAAACCCCCTAAGTACAGGGTAGGCTGGAGTGCATACCGTTCTTGGACTTCTGGGCAGAGTTGGTTTTGAAAGACAAGCCAACAAGAAAGGAAATCCCTGCAGATGAACCCAATGGCATTTCCTCCACACCACTTCTTTCAGAAAGATGAAGCGGAGCAGCTCCTCACCAGGGAGCAAGCAACACTGTACTGGCCCTTTGGGTTAATAATTGACAGTGGGCACTTCACCTGCAAGTAGGCTTGTAAACTTTTAAAGTATTAAGTATTCCAAATATGCAAGACTGCTCCAGGGTATAACAATCAGCCTGCACCACTTGCTCTTGCTGCCTAGTGCATCTGCAGGAGCACAAGTCAGTCTGGTACCTGCACTGGAGCACTCAGCTCATCCTCCTCCCAGTAAGGAGGAGAGAAGATGGTGTGTGCACAGAGGGTGCTGGGGGTGATCAGGGATCAAGATCAAGGAAGGGAGTAGAGAAGGGTAGAAAGATGTGGGGACATCAGATCCCCCAGCTCTGTGTCCCGTTTATCAAAAGGAGGAGCAGTTCCATATGAAAAGGCATCTGTAAAATCTGGAAACTGTATGCAGAAAGGTCAGAGGCTAGGAAAACATGCTCCTTTCAGAAAAGCACACTCTCCAAGGCTTCGGAGACAGACTTTACCCCATCAGAAACTCCCAGAGAAGTTATGAATTTTGTCAATACTGATGGTCCTTCCTAGACTTTCCCCTCACCTCTAACGAGGAGCACCCGGCACTCCTAGAGCTTACTGTTAACTTCTGCCACAAACAAGCAGCCTCTTAATGAGGTACTGCTCTGACCCATGCCATAAGTCTCAGCTGAACTTTGCTGGCAATACACCCCTTGCACCACCAAACAGACCCTTGTAAAACAGAACAAGGCACCATTCCTATAACTCATCCGGAACATCAAAGGAAACTGCTCCCTACTCGGCAGGGAACAGCACTTTTTCCTTTTTTCAGAGGCTACTGGAAAATTTCCTTCTGCAATTCCACGGGTACCTATCTCTGCAGCACCATCCTCCAGAGGTGAGGCAGGGGGAAAAGCACGGCCTGTGACTAAAAATGGTTAAGAATGTGGCTGAAAAATCTCTTCCCATAGAAGTCATTATCAGTTCATCCCATAGAAGTCATTATCAGTTCATCCACAAGTCAGAGCTTTCCTTCCTATTCCAGGACTACTTCGTGGCACGGGGTGTTTGAAAGGTGCTAATGCTCAGCTGCCCACTATGAACAAGTTCTGCAAGTTTAGGACGGGGAGCGTGGAAAAGCAGCCCAGATGAGTTGCAAGAAGTTGCAGAGATGATAAGTTGCAAGAAAGCAGTTGTAAACGCAGTTTGGTGAAGCGCTGCTGGAGAGCCACTGGGCTGGGGGGGTCACAAGTCTGACACCTCCCAGTGCTAAAGAAGCTGCTCTGGAGAAGACTCCTCAGTTTCCCCAGGAGCTTCACACTTGCAGATGCAATTAACACCCATTTAGCAGGCTATCCCAGAACTTCTTGGGAGGGGAGAGTGATCAACGCTGGTGCTCATCCCATTTGGTGATGGGCAGGAGAAATTCACACAAAAACGGGCATCAGGACACTTTGTACAAATTTCAGGACAGGGAAAATGTATTCAAGAACAAGGCTAATTTCACACAGGCCGGAGGCTCTGGCAACAGAGCTGGTCTGCAAAGTCTGTGTAATGTGTTGTTCTAGCAAGTTCCTGCAATCAAAGCAGCAAGACAGTTAACGATATGTTTTGCTTCAGAACAAGGTAAAAACTCATCAGCTCAATCTGTTTCATCAGTGTGCATCACTAGAGAAGATGGTGATGTTGAAGAAACCCCAAGGAGAAAGGAGGGTCAGTGTAATTCCTCAAGTCCCTGGGAACACAGAGGAAACAAAGGAGGGAAGGAGAAGCCTGGAGTGTCTCCAGCAGGGTTTAGCTCGGCAGCTACAGCACTGCACTATGGTGCACCAATACTTGTCCTGCAGTCCCTTCTGACGGCCCTACTGGGAACAGAAATATCCCAGAAGTGTATGCGTGGGCTCAGCCACTCTATGAAGGAACACTGCAAACAGACACACAGTATGAAGTTCCTTCACCAGAAACCAGCAAGATTTCAGCAGCTCTTGCTCAGGGAAAAGATCCCACTGCCTAAACCCATGGTTACAACCATGCTAGAAACAGAAACCAAGGCGTCTATATTCCATGGAAGCTTTCCTTCTGAGGAGCAGAAAGATTTTAAAACAGTGTAAGTGTCGATACAACTCCACACAAGAGCAATCCGTACAAATTGTTCAGTTCAAATGCTGACCACATGCTCCTCATTAGACACTTGTTATGGGAAGGCATATTTGAGCAACAAGATCAGGTGTCAAGGCTTACAAATGCAGGCTGGAATATGGAGAAGCCTATTCCCAGTCCTTAGCCCTCAACAGAGAACAAAGTACCAGTGGCACCAAGGGATGCCTGACCAGAGAGCGCTCATCAGATTAATCAGTAAATGCCGACAACCTAGAAACCAGCTTTATAAGCAACAGGTCCAACAAATACCCAAAGCAGCTGGGAGACAAGGCTGAATGTGCTCCCTTTCCACAGAATGTGTCTGCATCTACTTTTTGTTTGTCCTTTTCTTTTCTTGCACCTGGTGGTGCAAGCCACCAGGTCTCTCAGTAAGGTATTGATAACTCCTGCAGGGAAGGCACAGGGTTTTCAGAGACAGGTACTTGTTTTGAGGAAGCAGCTGTTCCCTTCCTGAATTTTTAAACCATAGTCCCGCAAACACTCATGCAAATGGAGGTGGGTAAAGGGAATGCTCAAGCACACTTTTATTATACAGAACTGCTACTTCTGAGTACCAAGCTTCTCTTGATTAGAGTGACAAAAGAACACTGACCAGCACACAGCCATCTGCAAAACTTGAATCCTGATTCTAAAGGTGTAAACGGGCTTCCCCACCAGCTTCCTAGCCACCTAGCTCATGAAGGCAAGCCCACACCAGAAAGGACAGTGTCCTGGTTTTCTCTGGGATTGCGTTACTTCTCTTCCTAGTAAACTGATGTTTGGGTTGTTGCTAAGTACTGCTTACTCTAAGTCAAGGACTTTTCAGTTTCCCATGCTCTGCCTTTCAGTGACGAGTTGCACAAGAAGCTGGGAGGGAGCACAGCCAGGACAGCTGACCCAAACTGGCCAAAGGGATATTCCATACCACAAAAACATCATGCTCAGTGTATCAACTGAGGACAGCTGGCCAGGAGCCACCAATCACTGCCCAGGAACAGGCTGGGCATCAGTCAGTGGGTGGAGAATGAAGTGAATAAAATTAAGGGACTCCTAGTTGTTCAAGTGTTGGAAGTTTGGTTACTGTTACTTATTACTGTTGAGTGCACTAGTATCCATAGCAACTTGCATGCCCCTTACCTTCCCTCGAAAGTTTGTATCCCAGACCCCAGTTTCTTACCCCTTGTATTGTACACCCCTTGCCCTCTGCTGCTCCTCCCACCTGCCCTCTGCCTGCTCCAGTTGCTGTTCCCTGCCAGTGCCCGGCCTGCCCGTCAAACTGCTGTTGCCACCCCTATGGAAAACACAAGGACTCCCATGAAGCTCCGCTCCAAGAGGAAGTGGAGTTGCTGGCAAAATGGTCCAAAAGCTGCAACCCAACACAAAATCCAAATAAAAGAAAGACACTACAATACTGAGAGGACCCTCAGCTACCGGAGGACTGATTCTGCCTTCTCGCCATGACCACAGGAGGACTGAGCAAGGGTGACGACCCTAGACCAAACGTGCCAAATTGAGTTCCTGCGAACACTCCTGAGGGCGAACTCCCGGCTCTGCAGTGGCTCTGCAGCAACGAGGGCAGTGGCAGGACCGACCCGGACCTCCTCCTCGGTGAAGCAGCAGTGGTGTAGGCCATCCCTTGAGCTTCCCCTTCTTAAATAAAGGCATTTAAGGAGTTAATATCATCTCCCGCCCTGGTCATTTCTAACAGAGAACAACTGTATTGAGCATTACTTGCCTTCCTCAGGTTTTATTCTCTCTCTCCCCTCTTTGTTACAATTACAAATATCACTGTCATTATAATTAGTATTACATTTTACATTAATTAGACTATTAAACTGTTCTTATATCAACCCACAGATTTAACCTTTTTTTTTTCTGACTCTCATCCCCATCCTACAGAGCAAGGTGTGAGTGAGGGGTTGTGTGGTACTTACATGCCAGTGGGGGTAAACCACGACAGACAGACAAAAAAGACTGAAACTCCTACTCCTTTAAACAGCCCAACACCAGATGAACTATCACAGCCCTGCCCCTCATATACCTGCTGTAAGGATGAGCAAAAGGGAGAAGAATCCACTCTCAAACATTTCTAACCTCAGAAAACCAAGACTAACTATACTGCAGCCCAACATTCAGTCTATGTGAAAGATCAGTAATTATCACGCGTATTACAAGACGTTTATTTTCTTGAGCCGCGTAGACTAGCAAAGCTAGAGGGTGAGAAAGAATATTCACTGGATAGAAAGACAATATAGTTAGCAAAGGAGGGGTTTCTCCAGCAAGATCCTTCCTACACAGTTTCTGAACCATAAAGACAGTACTGAACTCTGGATGACAAGTGCCATCATCATCCCTATTTATACTGAAAAACTGAGGCTGCAAATCCCATCCTCCACTCAAAAAAGTATCATCCTTTCAACTGAAAAGTTACCTACTTTTGTGCTCCCCCACCTCTGTTTCCTTTTCAAAGTGTCACCACCATTCCCACCCAACCTCCTGCATTTTCCCAAGCTTGACCTTTGCTGCATCTCTGCTGCTCCCTGCTCTTTACCCACACATATGACCAGAAGGCTTTTGCCCTGTGTGACCACCCTTCCCACCAGGAGCAGCTGAGCAGTCAGTGAGCTGAGACTTGGCACCACACTCATCAAGACTCCTGTTTAATTTTTACCTCCCCCCTCCAAGCTCCTGAATCAACGCCAAAGGGAACGTTCGTTTTGGCAGTCAAGTCTCCCAGAAGAAAAGTTATAGCCAAAGTTCTGGGGGTGGGACCAAGCCAGCCTATTAATAGGCTGATTAGAATATGAATTTGGGGAACTACTCCCAAATATGCTTACCCTCCTGGACCTGGGGCTCTCAGGGGTGGAGTGGAATACCTAACTCAGCACTTTCAACTTCTTTACTGCATCTGGAGCCAAGGAGGGTGGAAAATCCTGTCTGTACCCTGCCTTGCAAAAACATGGTTTGCCAGAAGGGAGGCTGAGCTATTGTTTTCTTCCCTTCTCTCCCAGAAAACACGCTGCTCTCATACTTACATAGCAGCTCCTTCTGCCTCACCAGAAAAGACCTGAGTTGGAAAGCTTCCATCTTGGATTAAAAAGGGTGATACCAACAATTCTGCTGTTAAAAAAACCAACCCAGAACTACTCCAAGAAACAACAGCGAGCAATATAAGACATCTCAAGTCCTCTCTCATCACCAACTTCTCCAAAGCACACTAGATGGCTGATGAAGACAGACTCTGTGGATTGCTGGTGATCAAAACTTTGAAGATATTTGAGAGCATAAAGAGACAAAAGGTTTTAATTTCAGCAGACATTCAGACTGCTATACCTGTTAAATAAAGCAAGCTGCTTCCTTCCAAGTGGCAGCTCAGAACCTCTCCAAGATCCCTTCAACAGGGTTAGGATGAGGTAAGCATGCATGGTGGCAAACAGAGCCCAAAGGCAACAGCAAGTGATATATGCCTACTCCATCATAGTTGGAATCACCTCTCCAGCACACCCACAAGGCTGCTTCTCCAACCTTCCTCTAATCCATACTGTCCTTGCATGTCTTCACATCCTCCCATCAACTGACCCAAAAGACACCCCACTCCAGCCCCATGCCTCAGCCAGACAATCAAGGACAGAAGGCAGCATCTTGTCATCCTGGCTTACATTCAATCAAAACGCATGACAACATCTTAATGAAAACTCTGCAAAATTATGCTGCGAAGATGATCAAGTTCTCTTTTTTTTTTTTTTCATGTTTCACAAACATCTCACCATCTTAAGCCCGTAGAAGCTGAAGGAGATATCAACTACATTCACTTTTTACACAGTTTATCACATTGGAGCCACACTCTTTATCAAAATCAGAAGCTCTTACAACTTACACGCAAGTAACACACACAAGACAAACTCTTCCTTAGCTGAGAGATATCCTGATCAAACCTACAGCTTTACCTTTGCAACAGTAAATATGGAAACACACACAGGCTTCAAAACACATGTCAATACACATTATGCTCATCTGTCAAACTAAGGAAAAAGCAACACTAATTTAGAATTATCAGACATGCTTGATGAGACTCTTCTGTAACACAAGACATCCATGTGCTGCATGGCTTGCATTCAATGTACCAAATGAAACTGAAATTAGCTTGCCAACAAATGAGAAGTTACAAGTTTTCATACATCTGAGGTTTTACAACTCCATGCTGCCTTAGCACCACCCCAGACATTTCAAAACCCTGCTGCAAAAAAGAATTGGAGAAAACACTGTTTCTAACACATGCACTATTTAAATATTCAGGCAAAGATTCTAAAGACAAAATTCTTTGTCTCCAACAGCAAGTGAGACATGCAGACTTTGGCAGGTGTAGGATCTCAGCTCCTCTGAACACAAACCCACAATCTACCACCAAGCAAACTCTCTCAAACCAAATCTGCTGTGTGTGTATATATGGGTAAATACAGACACATACCAAACTTTCTCTGCAGAATTCACTTATGATTGAACTGCCTCATCACACCTCAAGGCACAATACAGGGAAACTCTGGTAGTCATCTCTCTATCTCTCTCGTCATATAGGTTATACTGGATCACTGACCACAGAGCAATTAAGCTCAAAAAAATTGATTTCACAAGAAAACCAATAGATATTAGTACATTTCTTGAAATCCTGAAGGAGACATTTAATTAAGTCAATGCAATTCCATTATAGAAGAGGGGCTCTCACCTTCACATTTTACAGAGAAGGAAAACAAAGCAGAGTCCAGGTTTATTTTACCCAACAGGTCTCGAGTTCTTTATCCACAAGAAAACTCAGGGACTTCAGCTTGAACCACTAAATCTGCTTCAAAGCAATTCTACAGCTAAACTAATGGCTGCAGGAGACTGTTCCTACATCCACTTAAACCAGCAGATGCTAATCTCTTCATCTGCCACAGATACACATGCCATTGGGGTCTGGACAGGATAAGCTGAACAGATGTTTAAGTTAAGTGCACATTCAGCCTGGGAAATCATCTCCAGAGCTCAGCTGCTAGCTTCACAGGACGCAGGAACTAAGGGATTTCTGGAGAGCTTTGCAGGACACAGGAACTAAGTCCATTCAGACACCTGTCCTTTTCTGTACCCTTGCTAAGGGAAGCACTAATGCCAGCAGGAGGGTGGAAGCAGCATGCATGTGTCATACCTACAGCTCCCAAATACTCCCAGACACATCCAACCCAGCAAACTGATCCATACCTAATGGCAAAAAGAGCATCATGCCACAAAACCTTCAGCCCCTGACACACGGCCTGGCCTGCTGTCAGGAGTCTCTGAGCAGTTATGCTCTGCATGGCCTGAAGGGCTGCTCCCAAAGCAGGGCCTGGCCCCTACAAGCAAAATACACAAGGCAGCCCCAATTACACAAGGAGAGCTCCCCATATTCCTCCAGCAAGGAGACAAAGAAAGAAGCCTAGAGAAAGATCTTAAAGATCTCATCAGGCATCACCCATTGACCATCTCAAAGTTATGACATCAGCTTTTTTCATGTACTGAAATGCACAGGACTCCTCTGAGGCAGGCACAGCCTCTCCCACGCTCAGAGGGGGCAGGGAGGTTCAGCTGGGTAACTTTGGCGGGACTCTAGGAAGTCTTCTGGGGGAAGATTCAGGAACCAGCAATAACACATACTCAAATGCAGCTGATGCTTCAAAGCCACACTTCTCTACACAGACTCCAAGGGCTCGCACCTACCTCAGGTGTCCCAAGCTGTAGTATCGCGACTCTCCGTCCGTGGAGCGAACCACCTTGACGGTGAACATGGGCTGCAGCTGCCGCAGCTCCAGCAGCACGATGGCCAGGTAGTGGATGAAGAGCAGGGCATCCACCAGGGACACGGCGTACTGCACTATCCCTTGGTAGTTGGTGTCCTTCGAGTCCAAGATGCGAACGCCGTAGAAGAGCCAGTAGGAAAACACAAAGAGGAATATGAGGACCAGCAGAAGGGCCCGAAACACAAACACCCTTGGTAGGTCTGCCTTGGGCTGGCGGAAGAAAAGAGCCCAGGTCCCAATCAGGAGAATGAGGAGTTTAAACGCCACAGAGATGAACAGTCCCTCACAGACAGTACCACACGGCTCCAGATCGTCTCGCCACAGGATCTGGGGTAACAGAATGAAGGCAATGGGGGTAAGGAAGACTAGGAGTCCGAGAACAGCTGCCACTGTTAAGCCCAGGTAACGCTTGCAGTCCAACCCAACGCTGTCTTCCAGATCCTTACTGATCCGGGCAATGTCCTCCTGGGAAATACTGTGCTCAGAGGTGCCTGTGATTGCTGTCGTGGTCTCACCCCAGTTGTCATCCTGAAGGAGGAAGAGACAGACAGAAATAACATTGAAGCAATCTGGCCATTCCTTCCAGAGGTTCTATTTTTCTTGCCTGGAAAGATTGCTAAAACAGCCTTACGTTCCAGAAAAAATACACAGCAAAAGAAACTCCTCAAAAACAATGAATAATCAACCCTGACAATTAGTAAAGCTTTGGAAACAACAGCAACTTGTCCAAACCAGTGACTATAAACATTAGGTGCTAAAAGCCCATAAATGCAGAGCAGGTAGCTCAGCTTGCTGTGCCACTCACTGTACCCCCAGAGGTTCTTCTTCCAGCACATTTAACAAGTAACAATGACATAAGTCTTGGAAACTGTAGTAATCACCAGTTCCCATGTCCAGGGCAAGGACTAGTGTTCTTCCAACCCACAAATTCTGCAGTGCAGCTGCACCACAAAAGCACCTGGAAGGGAAATTTTCATTTCAGCGTTTCAAACCAGTTGTTGTTGTTACACAATCAAAAGCATGTTCACACATTATTTTTCCATCCGTAACAGAAGCAAACCACACCTCTAGCAAGTTCCTCCACTTCATTGTCTTTTATTCTCCTCTACAGTAGCACTGCCCTCAGTAGCTGACAATCTAATACAAGTTCAGTTAAACCAACACATCACAGGTGATCACAGAGGATATTTTCAGGTATGAGGCTTTTAAGTTTAGAGGATCCTAGACTGCCAAGTAGCTCTGGTACTACAATCCAGCCATTGTCAGAAGCCACTTACTCACAAAGAGGCTTACCTGAAATACAGTCACCATACAGCCAAGTTTCAGATTACATTACGTGTTCTGAAAGTTTCATTTCTTCCCCAGCTAACATCAGACAATGTCTGCATTGGTTCTCCCATGCTACAATGAATCCCAACTGCTCCTTCCAGGTGCTGGCACAGCCAAAGAGTTACACTGACACGTATGGATTTGACTCACAGCTGCTGCTGGAGTGACTCATGCACAAAGAGGCTCCTGATGCTTCCCACAAGTGCATGCCAAAGAGTGGCAATGCATGTGGCCCTGCTGCTTGGCACCTGGCACCTCTGTAGCCACAATGCTCATTCAAAACCACAGTTTTGCCTTTCTTCCTGAGAATATCTTCCTGCAGCCTGCATCATTAATAGGATTTACAACTTCCCTCAGACTTCTCCAACTGCACATGCTGACCAAAACAACTCATTTGAACGAGACAGGCATAATTTTAAACCTTTAGTCACTTATTTTTTTAAGAGCTGGAAGAAAGTCTTCAGGAAAGGAGGAGACTGAAGCAGCGTAACTACTTTGAACAACTCCCAACTGCAGGGATTTAACTTCTAATGCACTCCAAGACATGAATGCCTCCCATGCCTAGAGCAGTAGGGTTTTGAGACAGACCAACCACAAATAGTCAGCATCTTGAATTAATATGAGGGGTTTTTGAGTCACTTCTCACCAAAGCAGAAGCCTCAGAACAGATATCTACATTGTAGTATGTCCTGAAAGGCAGCATATTCCTAGCACACTGCCCTCTTTAACAGCGTCTCTGCAGTTTAAGCATTTCAACTATTTTATGTTTATGCATTAAATAGTTCTGCATAGTTTCCTCCATTTGATGAGCTGCAAAATTGTGCAGAAAAGAGAAGTGACAGGAACACCAGAGCAGCTTAAGGCTACATCCCAGAAGACAACATGCAACCCTAGTCACAGTTCAGTCCTTACAACTCTTTTCACTTTGAAAAAGTGGACAACAGCCTAATGCAAAAAAAAAAAAGTGCATTTATATGGAACCACAGACTGAGAGAATGCTTTGGGTTGAAAGGACTTTAAAGATCATCCAGTTCCAACCTTCCTGCCATGGGCAACCAATGGCAGGAAGAAGAACCTTCCACCGGACCAGGCTGCTCAAAGGCCCACCTAACCCAGCCTTGGAACATTTCCAGGGATGATGCATCCACAACCTCTCTGAGCAATGTTCCAGTGCCTCACCACCCTCACAGCAAATGATTTCTTCCTAATATCCAATCTACACCTACTCCCTTTCAGTTTAAAGCCATTCCCCCTTATTTTATCACTGCATGCCCTTGTAAAACGTCCCCTTCTGGTTCTCTTGTAGGCTCTCTTCAGATACTGAAAGGCCACAAAATAAGGTCACCTCAGAGCCTTCTCTTGTCCAGGCTGAACAATTCCACCTGCTTCAGCCTTTCCTCACAGGAGAGGAAATATGAGGCTAAATCTGTAGTGGCAAGTTGTTGGATGTAACTGAGGACACTGCTCCATAGGAGAAACGTCTGGCTCACACATTTAGCTTTGGCTTTAACTGAGGAGCTCTGCATGAAAACAAGGACTTAGGAATTCACCAGCGCCTTTAGAACTATTTGAAATAATAGCCAGGACTGATGAAAACAAGCATCTCATTACAAAATGCCAAATTACAGGACATGAAATGAGCATACCAGCAGCTACACAAATACTGGTACAAGTACCACCATACAAACTTTGGCTGGAAACTGCACGCTGACTTTTTTTTTGGTAAAGGCAGAAGTGGACCCTCACAGCCAAGGATTAACAAACCCCAAATCCAGCCCAAGAGGTACTGAAGGATTCTGCATTCTATGTCTTGCAGTGTCAGTCACTCTTTGAAAATTAATATGCACCTTCTCATCACCTGCTAGAGCAGAGAGAGCACTGGATCCATCCTAGTTACAATCTAAATGCAGCATTATTCTAGTTTCTACTTAACCCATTGTTATCTACAAGCTTTGTCTGAGTTCACCCTCCTCCACAGCTATTTCACACTAGTTCTGACTAGTTTCACACAGTTCCTGACTCCTTTCCCTGTTGGAATCCCAATTCTAATGTACTTTACATGATTACCTGGAGCAAATCCTGATTAAAACCTGAAATACACATACAGGTGAAAGGGCTGACCTGAACAATGCACAGTGAGATGATAGAAAAAGATGTTTCTGATGCCTTGGGAAGGCTGACCTGGAACAGAGACTACATAGAGCTAAGATAATAAAGTACGTATTTATTAAAAGGCCTTAAAGGCAATAATAGAGCCTGGCCAGGGCTACACCCAAGGTGGACCCAAAATGTTCACAAAATGGATGACTGGTCACAAGGTCTTACACTTTTATAAGTTTTGGTCCATTTGCATATGGGGTTTAATTGTCCAATTACAGATTCAGATTATGAAGTCCCATCCTTCTTGTTTTCTCTCTTCAGTCCCCCACTGTTTATGCTTTTGGGCCTGAAAACCTGTAACTGTTGTCCTTGGTTTCCAGCAGGAAAATAACTTGTTTACCTACTCTGTGAAGAGAGCTTAATAACACTTAATATGAGACTCACAACTAGGCAGTATAGAATCTGAAAAACATGAAAGGTAAAACTTAAGGCATCATTTCTTAGAGCTTGGCAGATGACACTCCAGAGGGAAAACCCAATTAGTGCCCAAGGAGTTGTTGTCACATCAGCACTGGTGCTGTCAGAACCAAAAGACAGAAGCGATTGAGACCTTGGCTGTATGCACAAATAAAGGGCACGCATGCAAGCAATTCTTTCTCCCTAGCCATGAGCCAGTAAGCCACGTGCTGTGCTCCACAACACACACTCCATGTTGTTTTCATGCCCTCCTTACCTGGCCCTCCTCCGCCCGAGAGGCGTCGTTCCCGAGCAGCGGCTCTGCAGGAGGCGTCTGGATGGTGACAGACTTCTCAGACCGACTGCCATCTTTGCTTCGGGGAGATTTGTGTCTGTCCCGGCTCCTTTTGCAAACAGAGGAGGAGGAGGACAATGTTACCAGTTATTCTATGGAGCAGGCCTGAAATGTGCTGCAGCTCTACATGCAACAGGTGCCCCAAGCATTAGATCAGTCAAGTTTGTCCATCTCTGGATGAACACACACAGGCTGTGACAAAACAAGCTCTGGAGGAGGTAGAAAGGGACCTTGCCCAGATGAGCTGACAGCCTGGAGGGCCAGGACAGACCACCCGCTCAGTGAAAGGAGAGGGGAGGACAGAGACCCATGACCACCACCTTGTGTTCTCTTAAAACAGCTTCTGTCAGTGCTGCGCTTAAAAGGAAAGCCTGCATTCTCCAAACAATTGGCAATTCCATTTGGAATTTACTGGTCTACACAGTTCTCCACCTACAAGAAAATGTCTTGCAGGGACATGCCCAGTTAACATAAGGAATTAATCAATAGAGCTTTAGTTCCTGCAAAGCAGAGTCTTGTCATCTCTGACCTCAACACTGTAGGATAATTGGTGAAGTTTATTTCCACTGGTTAATAACCTCAAGTTAACCTCTCACAAAGAAAGCAAGAACATCAAGAGTAAAAGGCCAGTCTTTATTTCCAGAGCACCCTTGCAGACCTCACAGCTTCTCATCTGAGAAAGTCTCAAGATGAATTAAGCCCTACCAATCTGCTCACCAATGTTTTCCTCCCCATTCCCCACGGACAGGAAAGCAGCCTTTGCACTGGAAACCCTCACTGTGCTCAGGGACTGGCTTAACCCTCATGAGTATCCCAGCTCTCCCTCTCTCTTGGAATTAGCAAAGGTTTAATGGGATGACACTTTTTCCAGCTTAAGGGCTCTAGCACTTTTATGCTGTTTTTGGAACTCTGAAGGCATCTTTCCACACAGCATTCTAAGTTTAAAAGGGCAATCTGTATTGGGAGTTGGATGTTAAAGAAGGGAAAAAAGGGTAAAGAAGAGAAGTTTTACTCAGTAACTGGACTGTGAGCAAAGAGACTTCATTTCAAGGAGTCTTTCCAACCACACAGGATAATTGCTTCCGAATTGCAAAATTATTTTGGACCAGCTCAGTAATAAGTTGCAAACACTAAGTAGCACATATTTTACATGCAAAACTAAGGATGATGTAGGAAAAAAAAAAAAAAAAAGAAAAGAAAATGTTTCCAAATCATCGGAAGTTTCAGAGCAGATGGGTTTTCAGGCTGTTGAACTACCACAACAGAGAGAACTTGCTATTCAGTTTCAGAAAAGCCTGACTTCTAATCCAATCAAGGCTGATAAAGGATTTGTTGCCGACTCAAGTACCACTCAAATTCTATTCAAAAGAACCTCAACATGCCATTAACAGGGTAGCCTGGAGGAGGGTGGGAGAGACAGAAAACCTTGTTATTACATAATAAAGAAATGGCATCAGAAGACAACGAGCAATTATCAGTTTAGGAAGTCTAACAGTCTTCTCCCCAGATATTGTACTCCTCCCTCACCTTTTAAGAGGGGAGTTAGGTGATCTTTTCTTTCTGCTGGCACTACACACATCTTTTTGGCCACACATAACCCCAGCATGCATCCAACAGGTTGAGTATCACTGAATTACCAGCTTCAAGTCTCCTCATTGTGTTCCCCATGAGGACTTTCCACGTGTATCCCCTCCAGAGACATGGGCCCACTGATCTTATCCCGGCTTAAAGTTTTCTTCCCATAGGATATGTCCTAACTCAGAGCAGAAAGAAATTAAAAACAAACATTTCCTTACCCTTGTCTGTGAGCTTTCTTGGAGTGACCTGAGTAGTGGGAGTATCCCGAATATGTCGATTCTGTATCCATTGCAGCAGACATCAGGTCTGCACGGAAGGGGCACAGGTTTTATTTAGAAGATGACTTCCTGGTGCTCCTGAGGTGAAGTCCGTGGTAAAAGTGCTTTCCTGGGTACTCCTTGCTTCCCAGTCATCGGTGAGATCTGGTCCTCAGAGACTGAGTGAGCTTCATTTAAAAGGAATCTGATCAGAGGGGAGGGGAAGGAGGGTGCTTGGCTTCTCACGATCGACCTAAGAAACAGAAACAGGTATGGAAGTGCACTCTAAGCAAAGCGAGACATCATTCTTACTGCAGGAATTCCCTCACTCTGGCCACGTATCGCACTCAGCAAGCCTGTCCTGGTCAATGCCTCTCTTTCTGATCTAGTGAAATACATGTATTTGAAGAACTTTAAATGAACTCAATGCATCTGCTTTGCAAAGTTTAGCCCACTCATCCAAAAATCTGCAAGAGACAGTCTAGGTCATCTGGTAAAGACAGTGACTTGGAGAAGGCACAGCAGCCTTACATACCGAAATCACGCCCAGAAAAAAGACCAGGTTTGGCTTCGACAACACATTTCTTCTATGTGACACACAGCCCAAATAACCCCAGATTCAGAACAGCAGCATTAGAGCCTGTTTACAAAGGGAAGTGGTGGAGGTGAGGGCAACTTCCCTAGGAGAAATGCTGGAGAGAATCAGCCCACCATGTCTGAACCTGCTTTGTTTTCACAACTGCAAGGTGTGCCCATTAGAGTGGCATTAATTACTATACAATCAATGGCACTATGAACACTTCCCTCTCTTTGTAACCTTTGCCTCCAGAAGCTAATTTGGGCTTCAAAGAATTCAATTTTATTAAAAATCATCTCTATATATACACATACTAATAACACTGGGGAGAGTCGATTAGAGATCACATCTAGCTTATATGGGCCAACACTTCTTACAGTGTACTTCCATTTGGAACAGTAGCTGAAGTCACATGTGTAAAGGGCAGAAGAGGGTCATGTTTTTTGGAACAGGAGCAGGGCAGCATTAGAACAATTCCCAACAGTAACATGTCAAAACCCCCCCGAGTCCTGTGGGAAGGAAGAGCAGACATCATCCCACTTTCTAAATCGACATCCTGCATTAGGTGAGAAGAGAAATGGAAAGGAGGAGAGTTAAGGAGCTAATCACTGCTTTGGGGAAACACATGCAAATAGGGAAGAGGGAAGGGTTGCAGCTATGGACAGAGGTGCCTAGGCACAGCCCAGCACTCCTGTGGCACACAGGAGCACTCTCACATGCCTTCTGTCCAGGCAACTGCTGTCTCCAGCCAACACAGGACTAAAGCCATGCCATGCCATGCTTTCAGAACGGGCAAAAGACCACTTTAAAATTAAATCAGATCCCTCTGTAATTTTCTGCTCTCAGCAGTTTTCAAAACTGTCAGCAATAAAACAGGCAATCACTGCTTTCAGCCCTCTCCTTTCCCAAAGACAGAGGCACAACAACAGAAATCCTGCTTTGGCCAACTATTCTTGCCAGCCATCCGATTCCTCCACTAACACCTCCAGAAAAGCTCTTAGCATAGCACAGAGCTCTACCACATGCAAGTGGTGCCAAAGAATGAAGCCCTTTCCCCACAGGGCTCCGTGGCTGGCGGTGCAATCTGCACAAAGTAAAGCAGCACCCCCACTGCATCCAGAGCTGCAGGTATTTGCACAACACTTGGGCTTCCCAAGGCTCTTGGAAAGCAGAAAGGTGTGGGGACCTTTTGTGTACAGAAGTCCCAAGCTCTAAGGGCATATTGAGCCTTGAGAAAACTTTAAGGCATCGGGGAATACAGAAAGGACAAATAAGGATGGGAATGTAAGGCCCAATTTCAGGAGGAAGAGAATGAAGATGGATTTACATACAGTAAAACATAAAGCCAAGGCATAGCACAGTTGGGAAAATGGCATCATTACTGTAACAAGAATAAAAATCTCCCAGCCTAGAATGTGATGTTAACACTCGTTAACTCCCTAGATTTGCACTCAGCCTGTACCTTACAGATCCAGCAATAGGCTGTGACTCATTAAAGCTGATTTTTACCTCTACTGTCCTGCTAGGCAACGACAGAAAAATCCTTTCTCTGTGTTTGTCTTTCTCTGACAAATGGGGGAGAGGCCACGACCCCCCTACGTTCAAAAAGCACTATGAAGAGATGGCTACACAGGGCTTTGCAGTCATTAGGCACCACAGACCAGAAACATCCTCAGTTGAACAAAAGGTGACAACTTATTGTAGTCTTAAACCGCTGTTTGTGATGTTACTGGAGTCCCTTTGAGAGCAACCATTATCTTCATAGATACATACCACTGCATTACAGGAATAGGGAAAGCAAGGAGAACTGCTGGCATACATCAGTAAAGGTTATGTATTTTTCCTAGCCCTCTAGGAAAGCATAAACTCTCACCCTTTTCTTCTAACCACATAAAAGAATTTTCCCCCAAATCCTAGGTAAAAGAATCAGAGCTGAGACAGAGACCAGGAACAGAGCCCCTCTTTTGACCCCTCTCACCCCATCAGCACAGGATCATACTTCTCAGGAGGCCTCTGGGAACATTTCTGCTGGTAGAGGCTGCCGTGGAAATGCCCAGGCTGCCTGGGCAGGAACCATGAACAAGCAGTGCCCATTTGATGGTGAGTGAAGCAAGGCAGCACTGGGCACCAGGCAGAAAAGACCAACACAGGAACATCGGGGCAAGCTGGATCACGCCATCTTTCCTTTTCCGTGTAAGCAAGAGAAACGGTTTTGACACAGCTCGGTGAAAAGTCAACAAGGCGGCCCCCAAAAAACATTAAGTCTCCTGGATCACCATCAAAAGCAGTAATCTTAGAGGCATTTTCCCACCTAAATGATTCTATGATGAATTCAGGGACTCTGCACCTCCTCCTTGCCCCGACTGTAGGATACACCAGTGGCGAGACAGATCTTCCTGTCAAGGCACTCTCAGGGCAGTCAGGTACAAAATATATCTGCCCAGCCTCAGCTGGAAAACGCAGAAGACCAGTGGCTTTGCCTGGTGCACAACAAACTGACCGTCAAGCAGGCTTCCTAGATTTTTCCAGTAGAGGGTAACTTGGATTGCTAGATCACACACCACTCCCAGTGAAGAAGGCAGAAGCACAGCCCAAACACACACTCCTCATAGCCATGTCAAGCCAGTTACTCACCTCCTGGTCTATTTCAAAGAAGGAAGGCAAGGCAGCCTTACACCAGAAAAGCTGCTGAAAGGACTGTGGAAGAGGTAAGGAAGGGACCAAAGGACAACTAACATGCTAAACTACATCTCTGGGTTGGAGCTCTTCCAATGGCATAGACAGAAGTCAACCCTGAATTAGCCACCACCCCAAGAGTGCCCACTACTAGAGCCTGAGGAGACCTAGAGAAGACAAACTGTACGTGTGTCCTTCATAACAACACCATATCCAAACTAAGCACAGTCTTTACACACCTCCACCACTAAATCATTGTTCATGATGATTCCTACCCTACCCCTCAGGGCAAGAACAACCGTTCCGCTTAAAGCTGCAGGCTCATCACCTGGGGCCTCATCCCTTCACAAAAAGACATGAATTCAGAGTCCAATGTAGCCAGTCAAAACGGCTTCACAAAAGATCATTACATCTCGCAGGACTCCGCTGAAGGCACGGTCTGTTTGCAGAGCTTCTGGCCCTACATGAAACAAAGCTCTGTTGGCCCGAGGGTACAGTTGCACTGTATTTCAGCGTTGACAAGAAAGCTGGTGTAAGTAGCTTCCACCTCCACACCACGGTTCACCACTCTCGGTTGTGTCAACACAATTCTCAGCAAGCAAACAGCACTGCTGCAAAACAAAACAAAAAAATCCCTTTTCTCCCCCCTGCCGTGCTTTTGTCTTGGATCCTTTCCGTGACCTAGTTCACAGCACAGCTCAAAACATCAAAACCAACATCAGGGTGAATAGCAGCACAAGCGAACAGCTAGAGGGGAGATGGGAATGCCTCCTCTGCTCCACGACGACAATTGCATAAACTGTACACCCAGAACTTTGCTCCTGTAGGGCCAGAACTCTCACTCTGCCTTTCCCTTACTCACTGATGACAGAAAGAAGCCAGTACTAGATGGAAAACAATGGTAAGGGCACTCCAAAGTACATTTTGGGGCCCTGTGCTGGCAAGGAGGACTGTAGCTCCCCGCATGACAGTGACAAAATCTAGTTACCCCTGAATACCGCAGAGATCACTGTAATTACAGTTTCTACACAGCTACACAACTCATTGTAACTCCCTCTTTTCATAAGCTCATAAATCTCAAAAAGAGTTCTTTTGAATCGCTATTTTCCACACTGGAAGCCCAATCCTATTTCCAATGAAGTTTGCTTTGTGATCGTCTTCAAGGGAGCTCAGTTTGGCTCCCAGCCCAAGAGAAATTTAAAAGAACAAGTTACATCTTTAAATCAAAGAGGGCAAATGCAAACAACAGCTCCCTTTTACATCCCATGCTCTCCCAATGGATTTTCCCCTGTGAAGTTGAGGCAAATAACTCCAGAGCAGCTCATCTTTGAAATCTTTGCACAATTTCAATCTTGCTCTGTTTAAAACTTGCAATCAATTAGAGTTGGTTTACCAGCGAGTTCATGAAGTTATGTGTATTTGGAAGTGCCATCTGGAGCGCAAGCAGCCACAAGTGTCCGTGAGGATGCGCGCGCAACTCCGCTCCAAACGCCGCCAGCCTCACTCGTTAAACAGCACCAGCTGTCTGTGGGGTAATGGATGCCCACGAGCTATTGCACTGAGGAGTCTTTTCTTCCTTCATTTAGTGAAACCAACAGCTTTGCAAACCAAACACACTGAAGCTCAAGCGCTGAGGGTTCAAAAGTAAAAACAATTAAGGCTAAGCAGCGAGGAAGCTTTTCCAGCTCTGGCATTGGCTTGGCTGCACAGCAGTGCTGCAGAACATTCCCATTATTCACTCGAGGAAAACGAGAAGTTGCGTAACTTGCTATGCTCAACTGCAGACATAGTAAGACCTATGAGCAATGCCACAGGAACCTCTTGCTTTTGAATTTCCTGAGCAGGCCCCAATCCAGCAACTCGATCTGTAAGCACAGAAGTTCATCCATGCTAATCTACTCGCAGAGCCAAGACTTCCAGTTTTAGCAGGCAACAAGCTTTGGGAAACAAGGTTTTTCTAAAATATGTGTATTTGTTTTTGCATGCCATTAAATAAGGTCAATCTTGACCCTCAACATATAACTAAACCAGGGCTTTTACTCTACAGTGGTGGCTCTTGATTTGTGAGTACCTCATTCTAAAATCAACCCTTTTGGTAGTCAGCAAATTCAAGCCCTCTAACAATAGGTTCTCTTCTTTTGCTTCATGGAGGCTCCTCAGGAAGATTTCACAGATCCCCAGGAATTTCCAGCCCCAAAGCTGAAAACCATTAGTCCATGATATGGGTATTTCAGAAAGAAAAGACTTGGTTTATTGAAGCAATCCAGTGTTCAATCAGAACATGCAACAATACAGGTATGAAAACACAGCAACTGACAAGAGAAATACCCAGGGAAACCCACCACCCAAGTGAGCAGTGTTTCCAAGCAGTAACCCCCAGACTCTTGCCCCCCTATTACACAGCTGGAAGCTCTCTGCACGGGGCCCATCTGTGAAGCACTTCCCTGGAGGATGTCCTTCGCCCACTCCAAGAGCCACATCTGCGATGTCCAGGCTTCTGAAGTACAATGAGCATTCAAGACTATCATGCAAACTACACCTCAGTGCCATCCTGTCAGACTGGTGAAAGCTTGTGCTTCCTCACTCATGGGTCTGTTCTGCACTGCCAGACCTTCCAGTGCTCTTAACCCCACAGCCATACAACATGGTACAAGGTATTGTGGCCTCAGCTTCAGGATACCAGAGCACCTGGGACTGTGCATAAGAACACAGCTTTGTCCATATTGACATTTAAATCTGTACTGAAACAAAGAGTCTCAAAAGACATAGCTGACTCTGCCTATCCTAGCAGGCAGCACCTGTACCTCACTTTCAATATTTACTTTTAGCCATAGCACTTAGATACTGAGTTAGCATTAAAAGGCATGAACTGCAAAAGGTTTCTCTACTGAAAGAGCACCCCCTCCTTCAAGACACTGCATATCTGCCAGCATTTTCTATTTAAATTTAGAACAAAAAAGAAGTCTACAGACCCTGAGCAAATCCCCAGTACACAGCACAGTGTGACTCCACTGGAGTCTCTCTCTATCTCCCTCGTGCTCAAATCCATACAAGTCCAATGCCATTCTGTCCTCGCAAGGAGAGAGGGCAAAGGTGTTGACCTCTGAGGAAATAACCATTGATTTTTAATTTGACTCGAGTCAGAAAATTCTGACATACAGGCTAATGGGGCATTAAAAGAAGTACTAAGATAGTTTTTACACAGGTTCATTTTGTTTTTCTGAGCAATGCTACCAGACATGGAGAAACACGAGTTAACTGTTTCCTACCGGCAGAACTGGACATCACAGTCCTCCACTCAGGTCTGCCCCTTCTGATACCATCCTTTGCTTTGCTTGCAAGAGGTGGGGGTGTACAGAAGGCAGGCTACAACAACACAACATGCAGCTCTGCTAGGACAGCTGCAGTCGTCTGGTGGTGTTTTCCTAGTACTGTATCCCAGTCTTGCAATGACAGTAAGCCCTCTCCAGGTGCATATCCATAAGATAACAGCCACCAGAAACAACTGGCACTACTAACCAAAACCAAAAGGCCAGAAGCAACCGCTGGGAGCTGCTGGTCAGTGGCTGTGGGCAGTTAGATATTTGCCTGGCTGGGTCCAGGACAGCCTGGGATTACTCCAAAATTTCAGCTATAGGGAACATTTTTAAAGGAGGCTTTCTACAAGACTTCCATTCACATTTATTTTTCAAAATTAACAACTGTAGTTGATCACAGAGCCAACACTGGCCTCGTAGCTGTGGTCAGCTGAACAGCCAAACCCCAGTGGGGGAAAAGAGCCAAGCATGGTCAAAACGAAGCTCTTCAAAGGCGGCAAAGCACTGCTGAAGCTCCCTTCTCCACAACTCTCCTCCCTGAAGTCAAGCTGAGCTCACAGGCAATGATATCACAGAACACAGTTCGTAACATCTTAATTTGCACTTCCAGCCAGCATGACTCCATTTCTTAACTCCTTATAGCCGCACAGATCTTGTGGGCAGTTCATTACTGACAAACCCGGGGTCAAAAAAATCCCACTGCTCCAAACAGTCACAGAATCGCCCACCTGCCTCCGCAGACCGAAAACCCTGCCATCAAGTCACTTATGCTTTCACAGACTCCGCAATTCAAAGAGTTCAACCCTCGGCATAAGGGTTGGTGGGTTAGTTCACCACCTTGACAACCTTCTGAATAAAAAATCAAACGCGCTGCGTTATTTCGCAGCAGCTCTCCTCCCCGTCACTGGCGCTCCCCGTCCCGCGCTGCCCGGCGGGATGAGCCCAGACACAGAGCAGTTTGTTTTACCCGGCGTGGGCAGGCAGGGCACCGTCCGCAGAGCACGCACACCGGCGCGGAGCCTCCGGCACGAACAGCGCACGGCTTCCTGCACAGCGAGCTTCGGCAGCCGCCGCGCTGCTCGCCGTGCGCCCGCGGCCCTCGCCGGCACCGAGCGGCTCTACCCCGGCATGCCGACACCGCGGACCCGCCGGCCCAGCAGCCTCCCGGCCGGCAGGAAGGAGGCCCCTGCCCGCCCTGCACCTCCGCCAGGCGCGGGGACCAGCCTGGAGAGCGCCGGGCGGAGCAGCGGGACGCGGCGGGCTCCCCCGCAGCGGGCACCACCGGGGCTCCCAGGCGCACCGCCCGGCCGGGCACGGGCCCCGCGGGAGCCACAGGCTGCCACACCGCCGCCCCAGCACCGGGCTCCCGGCGGCGGGAGGGCGTGGTGGGGGCGGCGGCATGGCCCCGCGGCCGGCCCCGCGCAGACGGACCGGCAGATGGACGGACTCACCTCCCTCCCGCGGCCGTCCCATGCCTCTGCCGGCACCGAGCCGACCCTCCGCCGCCGCGCCGCTCCCCGCCACCTTCCCCGGCGGCGGCCGCCGTCGCTGCTGCCGCTTTCCGCTTCCTGTGCCCGGCACCGCCCCGCAGCCCGTCCCTCCCCCGCCGGAGCCGCCGCCCCCGGGCGAGGCTTCCCTGCCCGGGCAGCGGCCGCCCTCACGCTGCCTGGATGTACGGCCGCCGGGCCCGGGCCCTGTTCCAGCCGCCCTGCTGGGGCTCTGCGGCGGGACCCGCTACCCAGCCCCCGAGGCCTGGCTTGCCGCTTGAACCTCTCCCCGTCCTTCAGCCTCCCCCTCGCCTCACACGCGCTCCTTCACATCTTCTGCCGCTGCTTTCCCATCGCTCCCCTCCTTGGTCCCGCTGCCCACCCCATGAGCCCCACAGGTCTTCCAAGGCTCTGCAGCTCTCCTCCACCCAGCCATGCTCCTCGCCTGTCCTGTGCGTCACCCCTCTCCTCCAGGAGAAAGATCAGTCCCTTGGAGCTATCCCATCCCAGACTGCGGTGTCCTCGGCTTTCCTCCAAGGCTAAGTGTATTGCCAAGGCACTCTAATGTCTCGTTTTCGGGGCGGCTCGGTGTGTTCCCTCCCCAAAGCCTGCAGCTGCAGCGCCCTTTGCCCCTGCTCACAGGAGGACTGCCATAGGAAGGATCTCCTGCCGCCCAGGGAGAAGGGCCTGCCTTGCCTGAAGCCTGCCTTGGGCACCAAATTCCTGGCACCGCTTTCTCTGGGCAGGTGGGAAGAAAACAGGAGTCCTATGCTAGCACAATCCATTTTTTTTACATGTAAATGTTGCTCCTATTTCATTTCACCTATGGGTTGTCTTACCCCTTAAAAATATTTAAGTTTTCAGGACATACAATGAGCTAGCAACTGGGAATGTATGAAGAAAATCTAGACCTCCTAGATTCCAGTCCTGCACTTTGAACTGCTCAGGAATGACCCAGGCCACATATGCGACAAGAAGAAAACGAAGTTATTCCCATTCGATAGTGTATGTTTTGCATTATTGTGCCTTCTGTAGATGGCATCTCTTATTTTTCCCCTCCACTTTGCCTTCAGTCTCTTTTTCCAAAATATTGCCACAGTTTTATTTGTGGTGCTTGCCCCTACTCAACACCACAGCCCACGGAATGACTTCACAATCAAACAGTCAACCAGAAATGACAAGAAACCTTTCTGTATCACTCTGATTTGGTAGTTACATTACCTCCTATTTTGCATGGCATACATGCTTACCCAACCCTGTGACTGACTGGAAGAGTCTGATATCAACTGATAGGCTCCATCTTGTATTATGCATCAACATATGTCTAAACTTGCCCAAGGCCTGAGTACTCTGCTGCATTCCAGGGACTGTCTCTGCCCTGAAAAGCGTCTGACACCCTGCTGAAAGCCTGCCTCAGTCTCACTGCCTCCTAAGGGCGCCCCACTGCTTATGAGCTTGAGTCCTCTCTGCTCAGAGGTGGGCGAAATGTGATAAAAGACAACGGGCTTGAGCTTACAAAGGACTCAACTCTGGGGCAAGGGAGTGACTTAGTACAAGGAGCAAAGGCTATGGAAACTCAGGAAAATGTTAACAAAGGAGAGAGGCCTTTACCAAAGGTCTTTAACTAGACTTCTCTGAAAGCAAAAAAGAAACTCTGGTAAATCTATTTATTTTCCTACAATGCTGCCCCAGCAGCTGCTCCAGAAGATTTAGAGGAATTCTCACTAGCCATTTCATGGTTTAGAGCAGCAGGACTTGTTGCAGTACCCCACGGAAAGGAAATTGCTAAGAGATCTAAGCTAGGGATGTACACAAACCTCAGTGAGGACCAGCATCCATGCCCTGACCAGAACTGGTGCAGATACCTGTTAGACCCAGCAGTGAAGCCCCTCACACCTAACTAGGTCAAGGTGTTACACAGAAGACTGGTAAAGGAGGAATACATTGAAGATGGGCTCAGGGGCAGATTCTGAGATATTGTTACATGCTTATCTCTCATCATCTGTTTAAACCTCTAAGACATGAGGAAATGTTTGGTATGAGTCAAGCTACCTGTGTAGTAGGGTCATAGTTCAGAAATTTGTGAAGTGCTCTGCTCCTGTACACTACTGAATAGGTGAAATTAGAATTGATTAGAGTTTCTTTTAAGGTACCTGAACGGGTCTCGTAGATTCACAGGAGAATTGTTTCAGTTGGTATGGACCTCTGGGGGTCCAGTCTCCCCATTCAGAACAGAGTCAGCTAAAGCACACTGCTCAGGGCTTTGCCAGGCAGGGTTTTGAACATCTTCAAAGACAGAGTCCACAAGCTCCCTGGGCAACTTGTTCCAGCGTTTAACACATGGATGGTAAAAATGGGGTTTTCTTCACATTTAAATGTAATTTTGTGTATGTCAGTTTGCATCTGTTCCCTCTTTTCCTTTCACTAGGTCCCACTGAGAAGAGTCTGGCTCCACTTTTCTATTCCCTTCCAACTGATGTTTATACATATTGATACACATTTACACACATCAACTCCACTCTGAAACCTCAAAAGTAAAAAATCCCAGCTCCTGGTGTGTCAGATGTGCCAATCCCTGAATCTTGTTAGTGGACTCCAGCATATCATGTCAAACAAAGTTGGTCTCTGGTCCAGAGTGTTCTTGTAATGCAAGACACTTTCACTGTTTCATTCTCCCCTGCTTTGATCTTTCCCTGTTCCTCCTGGAACAGTGGCCAGGAGATGTTTTAGGAGGGATCTGTGAGTGGTCAAGTATATGGTCTGCTACTGCTCTATGGCATGATCTTAGATGCACACAGAGATAGGTGAAGAGCTAGGGCACTCATATGAAGCCAGGACCAAACTGTTTCATGAAGTGGCACAGAGAAAAGGGATATGATTTCAGATTCTTCATCCCTTTCCACAGCAGACTTGAGATCATTTTATGAAATTTATGAGATCATAAATACCTTTGATTAGCTACAAATTTGTCTCTCTTCAATGGAAAAAACCTCCAATCCTTATCATGTGGATGCCAATGCTGCAACCTCAAATTCACTGCAAGCAGCAGAGAAAGGCTAGTAGATGCCCTGCACTTATTTCCGCAAGTTAATAAAATAATTCTTTTCTCCTTAAGCCACCAAAACCCAAGCCTTTTTTAGATTTTACAAAAGCAGCCTTCTATCTTTCCTTAACTCTCTGTTGATTTGTTTTTTTCAACAGCAACATGATTAGCATTCTCATTTCATACAGCTCCTTCAGGGGGTTGTTTCTATCCTTAGCTTTGAAGAAACACACAGGAAAATGTTACAAATGCAAGCAGGAATACTCTCTTCCTGCCTGAAACATGAGGATCCAGACAGTTCCTGCCTTCATCACATTTTCTGAAGGGTCTACATGCCTCCCCACCAATGCAGTACCATCTGACCAGGGCCAAGATGGGGGCATGGTGTAGTCCAACTTGAAATACACACACTTGCAGGAAATTCAAAATGACAGAGATCTGTGTTCTAGAGAAGATACTCATATGTAATTCTGCTAATCCATCTACTGCATTTCTCAGGCTTGGACTTTTCACTGTGAAAAGCATGAGCTGGATAGAAAACCAGGGAGAGATGAGGCACTTCCTGGAATGTGGACATTATCCTTTGCTATGGCAGATCCATTAAGGTTTTGAATCATTCTGTCTTACGCTTTGATTTGCTGATCACAGTGCATGAGCAACACTGCTATTCACTGAAACCATCTAAATAAAGGTCTATATTCTTTCCTCCAGGATCATGTACTGTAAAGTGGGGGGAGTTTTCACACAATCTGACATGTATGTTACACTTTTAAGTCATCTCTCAGCTCAAGTTTGCTTTTCTTTTTCCTCCAGGACCTTGGACTCACTTATTTTCAAATGAATCAATCTCCTTATCTGTGTATTTTTCTATTGATCATTTTTGTGGGTCAGATTCTGCTCTGTTTGGAGATACACACATACAATATTTTTGTTAAGACACTGATGTTGAATTTGGTGTAGATTTTCTCCATCACCTTGGAAACCAGTCTTCTTCTTTCCTCAAAAGCCAGGCTCCACCTTCCCCAACACAGTGAAATATCCAGATAATTTTTGTCTCTGACAAAATTCAGTGACAAAATTACATATCTACATATGTCCATAAAACCTGACTGATTTCTGAGCTTGCTAGTGTTTTTACTACTTCCTGAATAGAAGGGAAAGATCATTCTCAAGTTACAGGCCACTAAAGACAAAATTTGTGTGCATAATGCCCTGAGAATCAGAGGCAGTGCTTTGTCAAGAAACACAAGCGTGAGCTGAGCCAACACAAGGATAAACGTCACTCTGAATTACAGCCTGCTTTTATATAGCATTGGCTGGAGCCTCCAGCACGGGGTGCAAAGTTTTTTCCTGAGACTGGATGTCACTTCATAGGTCCTTTGTGATGAAACTGCTCGTACAGCCCATCTGAGCTGTGCACCATCGTGCTCTCAGCTGCTGACCTCACTCCAGCAGCTACATCAAATGTTTAAGTAAACTTGCCATGTCAGAAGCGCACAAGGTGCCACTTTTCAGCTCTTCTGCTGCAAAAAATCTTATTGGGAAGAAGGGGGAGAGAGAGAGGCCAGAGGGACATGACTACCAAAGAACTCCTTCCTTCCCTTTTGGGGTGGTTGCTATTTAGAAAGGGAAAATGCATAGTACTGCGCAGCTGAAGAAACAGCATGACACATTTATTTTGTATAGCAACTTGTATAAAAGCTGCTGAGCCCTTTATGGAATTAATTATCTGAAATACACGATTTCTGCCCAAATAAAGAGAAATGGCAGTGGGTAGCAACACTAGAAAAACTTCACTTGGCTGAGATTCTACAAAACCCAATTCAAGATTCAGTTGAAATCTCACTTCCATTTCAAAGCAGACAGAGGTAGAGCTTTTCTTTGGGCTCATCAGATTTAAAGAATTTTTCTTTGGGTTCATCAGATTTAAAGAATACTAAAGAATATTGTTTTTTTTAAAAAAAAGAGAAAGCAAAAAACCCACAACCAACCTCCCACAGCATTTCCTAAGGATATTTAAAGGGAACAAAATAAAGTAGATTTCCTCTGTACAGTTGAAAACGATGAGAGAGGAAAAGAATCTGATTTACTTGCCCCTGAGTTAGAGGGCTAGAATCTGTTGCATACCATGACCTTGCCTCTGTGTTACAGGTACCTCTCAGCTCTGTAGACCTTAAGGGGTAAAGGACATCAACAGTCAGTCCTCCTCTCCTTTCTAACTCTAGTCAGTCATAGCAGGTGGAGGGCACAGGACAGAGGCTGAAACAAAGGAAATCATGAGGACTTAAAAAGAAATAGCTGGCCATAGTGGGACAGACACACTACTTCACTCTGTTCTGGGAGACCCAGCCACAGGACAAATTCTCTGTCCATGTGCAACGGGTGGCCAGAGAACCCATAGGTGTGTGTGAAGCTGAGGAACAAGACTGCATGCACTGGAATACTTGGGAACTAAAGTTTTTAACGAAGGGCAGTAAACGTGCAGGAAAAAGAAGAGGCGAAGGAACAGAGCCTTGAGTCTGCAGACTGAAATTATATGTTCAGTCAAGCTGCCAAAGAAAAAAGCATAATTGGTGTTTTCATTCTGGGAAAGAGGGAGCTTTTTTCCAGGCTGGAGAAGCACTGTGAGCTGCTGCAGCTGATTAACAGTGCCACCAGCCGGCCCGCTGGAAGAGGGCCAGTTTGAGAGGCTGGGGAAAACAAGGTACATCCACTCACCACCCCTCACCCCTCCAAGTCCTCACAGTCGGACTCTGATCCTGCAGGCACTTGGCCAAATGCAGAGGGGGCTGTTCCTGGGAGCAGCTGCAAGAAAGGTCTTACCCACAGAGGTGCTGTGCAGCACTGGCTGCCCTCGGCTCCAGCAGGGTCAAAGGAGGCAACAAATCCCATGGGCTTGTCTGCTACAGCCAAGAGTGAACGACAGAGTTCACTCCAGCTCAGGAGGGCTTCCCCTCGTGTGGAGCACACCAAGTCAGCATGATGAGCCATGGCAGGCCTGGAATTATTAAATAACTGGATGGTGCCACAGGGGCAGTGTAAATGCAGCCAGTGAGATGCATGATGGCAATGAGATATTTAGGGACATGCCTTCCACCGTTTGTGGGGTGATTTCCTATTGGAAGGTGAACTTTAAATTGAATTAAGTTTGGCACTGCACACTCTCCCTGGTCACAGCACTTACTAGGAGAGCTACTATTGTCTGGTTGTACAAAAACACCCTAAATATATGTTGGCTTAAAATAGTGTCAACAGTGTGAAAAACAGGAAGGAAAGTTCTCTTGCAGTAGAGCAAAGCCAACATCAAAAACTCTGCCCTAAACTGTGAATCTTTCACACAGTTTTTTAGACAGCAGTAAGGAGCCGGTTCTGCCCTACAGCTGCAACAAGAAGCTGTGTAATGAACTAAGAATTGTGGGAGAAGGAAAGGTATCATTTAAAGTCAGAATCAAAATTTTGGCAGCCTTGCACGCCTTTGCCAAGGATACTGCTCAGCATTTTGCTAGACTATACCCACATGATTAGGTAGATAAATTTTATATTTGAACAAATGCAAGTCGAATGGATTTCTGAGAAATCAGAAGAGTATAAACAGTTTATCCAGTGTGGCTGTCATACAGCTGACAGGTTCCTTTCTGCTGAGTTATATGTGGATATGTAGACTGAATGCCAGGTAACCACTAAAAAGCTGATTGAAAAGAGGTATAGTGAGATAAGGCATGAAATTTGAGAGGGAGGGAGGAGACAGGGAAATACAGGTAAACAATACTCTATTCCAAGCCTTAACAATAACTTAATGTAAGGGATAACAATGAACCATCAGTTAGAAGTTTATTTTTCCATCTCAAAAAAGATCTGGGATTGAGCCAAGATCCTTTCTCTTTGGACTCTGAAGCCAGAGAGTGTCTCATTCCACACCAGAGCCACTGACAGCATGCAAATGTTGGGGCTAGTCACAGCAGAGAGGTACAGGTGTGAATAATGGCTGTGCAACCCATGTTTCTGATGTGAATGCACATGGATTGCCTGAGTGATGGTCATTTTTGTGCATGTTCTTGGTGAAATTACTGCATCTTCATGGCTTTGAGACTGTTGTTGAAGATGAATATGGCTGCGAAGCAGAGGAAGAACCTTTATTCCTAGAGAAGTAGTATCTAATAAAATGTCAAGGAAATGCTGTCAAGTGTCAATAAATACCAGACAACATGTCCACCAACAGATTTACTACGGAAGAGAGCCAGAACGCGCTGAATACTTTTGTCTTTGTTTCAGGTTTTCAGTTTCAGAGAATTGCTGACAGTGTCAGCATAGTAAATGCATGTCTTCCAAGAGAAGAGACAAAACAGAGCCTACTTGTAAACCTGCTTCCCTTCCTGGAAGGTGAAAGCCTTCCTAAGCCTGTCCTAACACACCAACTTTCATCATGCTCAGCCAAGGAAGCAGGCTATCACCTGTTTGGAACACTGTAATTTTTTTTTATGTTCTCACTTTTGCTGCGTTCTGAGTCACTTTCGTTAATTTGAAATTCCAGTCATGTCTCCCACAGATGTGGCATATACAGGTAAGTCCATGCTGTCAACAGAAGACTAGCACCTGGTTCTAACAAATTCTGACAGGCAGGCTGAATCACACTCATCTGTCATTATCACCTAGAATGCTAAGTCTTCAGTGTGGAATGAGTACCTGGACGCTGTCAGAAATGTTGGATGCTGACAGCAAAGTGAGAGAAACCAGCTTTTTTCAGCTGGACTGTGGCATCTGTGCCTTGCCTTACTTCCTTGCTTTTCTTTTACCAGGATCATTTACAGGATCATTTCAGTAGTAGATGGTGAACAGAATGAGACACACTCCAAAAGGATACATAAGAGTGGGCACACCCCGAGCTGCCAGGTGCTTTCGGATGAGCCGCTCGGTGCCGTACCAGTTGAAGCCTTTTGTTGCATACCCAATCCGTGGAAGATGCACTGTTGCTGAGAAGGAGGGAACAGAGAAGGCACACTCTTCAGGAGAAGATACACATACAGAAAGCAATCTAGAAAGAGATTTCAAGCTACCCAACAAAGAAAAAAAAAAAAAAACAAACACCAACTTTTGAGCAACCTATCTGCTATGGAGTTCTCACTTCACTTCAGAAAAAACAGTAAAGAGGTGGAAATTGGTCATCATCTTTAGGTGCAACCACACATGTATGGATTTGCTGTTCTACTGCACAGACACTTACCATTCCTTTTCTTGGCTGCTAAATAAATCTTCTTCAGGCCCTTTTCCAAAGCTGACAGCTTAATGCCAGACAGGTTGTTGGACTGATCCCGGTGCTGAGCTACAATCAAGGCCAGCTAAGGAGAAAACACAAAAACCTGAAATAGAATCTATATACAGTACTAAGAGACACAGTGACAGTGCTGGAAAACTGCATTACTAACTTTTAGCTTTAAGAAATGAAGAACTCATTATCTCTAATATTTAACTGCAACTTAGCCATGTTCAGTAATCAGTGCCATTATTGTGAAAAAGACATAAGGTTCATTTCACACAGCTTCAAAAACATATGGATAGAGCAAAACAGAAAAGAGCTTCTCCTTCTCACCAAATCTTGTCCTTTTTTCCTGGATTTTTTATCATCAATAGGGAATAGCAGGGTTCCTCCTAACTCCAGGTCTGTCCAGAAAAAAGAACAAGACAACTATAAAAAATCAGTCCTGAAGAGTAGCCAATGAAGCAGTGACTTCACTGTCACATTCTGTATTATTCTCTGAGACTGTTATCTCATGCTGGTTTCAGCAGTCAGATCCTTTGTCCAGCGAAGCAAGACAAACATTTTTCCACCTGAGCCACAGTCTCACACACACACATTCCACTTAAAGACAACAAATGGAAAGAGAGACACTGAAATGAGAAGAAAGCATCTCCCAGGAAATTAGAAAGGTCAACATGTCCATCTTATAGCAAGATGTTCATTCTTAACTAGCTGCAGGTATCTCAAAACAGTTAATATACGCTCAGGAGAAGATTAGTGCTTGGAGGAAAGCAAAGGCTCAGCTGAATGGTACCTGAGGTTTCATCTTTCTTGAAAGCACTTTGACAGAAGATACAGTGCTCTGTCTTATTTAGTGAAAAACATTCTGTGAATAATGTACAAATTTGGAGTTTTTTCCCCTTCTTTTATGATGGATTGGAATGAATAACCCCTACACAGAGTTCTCACAATCCAAACAAGCCAGGTCAAAGCACCCGCTGAAGTACTACTTACAGAGCTAGGGATGCACATATCCAGAGAAAAACACATGAGTATGAAGGTATCCAGGCTTCACTCCTGCAGTGTCAGTGGGGTTTTACCTCTTTCAAGTATCTTGGCCTCAGGTCCTATTTTAATCTCTTACCTTTCATCTTTCCTGCCATCTCATATATTTTCCTTGGCTGATCAGAACGAGCCTCTAGAGCAGTGAATAAACCACCCCTTCCCCAGTGGCCAGAGTCATCTAGAATAGAATAACAAGTTAGATTCCTTTTAGAAATGAGGTTGAGACTACCCCTGCAGGAAAGGCACCTGCTCTGTACACAGGCAATGAACGATTATCAAAACCAGATATGGAAACTACATACAAGCTAAAGTCAACCACTATTCAAGGGACTATCCTAAAGGATAAACCTCAGCCCTGGAGAAAAACTTATCACAGTTCCCTGAAAAACTCCATAGAAAAATTCCTTACTGTCCACCAAGAATGCTGAAACAAGCACTAATCATAGCACTGAGCATACAGATCTGACAGCATCCTCACATACATACACATAGATACACAGAGAATGCATTTGGTATGTTCCCAGATGGATGCCTTGGGCTTCCCACACCAGGTATTGGATATTTGCAGTCTTTCACTTCTACTTGGCATGTGCACTTCAAATATGAGGTTTGGTGCAGAGTGTAACATAAGCCAAAATAGATTATGATGTTCTGCTGTAGCCCTGGACAGAGAACAGCTCCAACATTGCTTCAGGAGGAACTCTGTAAAATGTGACTTTATCTCCCTCAGCTTTAATGTCTTAAAGAGGGCCTTAAATTAGGAGACTGGCCTAGAGCCTCTGTACTGTCAGTGTTGAGAAACAACCACCAAGAAGCTCTGACCTCAGCCTCTGGAAGTGTCTGTCTCTCTGCTGACCAAGAAAGAAGATGAATTTCAGTATCTCAGTTTGATCCCTACGGCTTCCACAGGATAAACAAAAGGCCCTCCTCTCAGGAAGTGTCATCACTTAGCCAAAGATATAAAATTTCAAGCCCTTTGGTGCAACAGGCACCTTTGAAGAGGTTTACCCATAAATCCAGAGTGGGCATGCAAAGACCCTTGCACACCTTGCTAGTACTATATATGTGGGTCATCCATGCTGGAGTGGAGGTTGTATTGCCTCTGCACCACTTGAGATTAAGTCAATCTCAAATCCAAATTATTTCAGAATTAGAAACTATTGAACCATTAGGGACAATTCAGCTCCCTTGTTCACACCACCCAACAATATTCCTGTTGTTCACAAGTCCCACCTAGGCAATGGACAATGATAGCATCTTCCTCTTCTGCTTGGGGGTGGGTTACATCTCCCATGACATACTTGATACAGTTCTGGTCTCCATCTTTGTAATCTAAATCCACATTCGGCCCCAACTCTTCCTTCTCAAACTCCTCCTCAGAGCCACTTTCCTCTGAAGGAAGGCAGGTAGATGTGTAACGATTGGCCTCCCACCAGGCCATCCTGAAACCAAGAGAACAGGATATTCAATGAAAATCAAAGGTGAGGGCACACAGCTTGGTTTAAATCGTTGCAGTGAACCACAGGAGACCTAGACTTCCATTCCCTCCGCTCCCTCCCCATTTTAGGCCAGAACAGTGACTACCAAAGTTTTTATTTATAATATTAGGAGCCACATGCCAAGGTGATAAACCAACTGCAGGCATAGAAAAAGTGAGCACATAACAAAAGGCAAGGAGCTACTTGTAGTGGTGAAAAGGAAGAGCATCTGGGAAACAAGAAGGAGAAATTAAAGATGTGCCAGTCACAGATGTCAGACCAGTTTATGGGGGCCAACTGTGACATTTAAGGAAGCTTCTCCCAAACACTCATTGATAGTACAGTCAGACATGGGCCTCTTATTCAGGCCATTCTCTATGAATCAAAGTAGAGGTAAAGTCAGGCAGAGTATTCAGGAGGAAAGAACCCTTGCTACGGACTCAAGCCATTTTTCCACCTTCACATCTCCACATTATGCAGTTTGAGCACATTATTTCTATCAATCAGTCACATTCCAAGAGTACAGTGCAACAGACATCAGTTTACAAGTGGTAGATGCAATACAAACCATACTTTTTCTTGTGTTCTGCCTCTGCTTTTGCTGCCTTCCTTTCCTCCATGAGCCTTGCTCTCTTTGCTGCTGCTTCTTGGCGCTTCTTCCTCCGAGCTTCCAGCTCCTCTTCACTCAGCAAGTGCTTCCTCCTGGCCGACTGTTCCCGAAGGCCTGTGAGAAGGGCCTGGAGAAAAGGAGATATCACAGAAACAAACTGCTCATCTTAAAGCCATGTCTGATGCCCTCCTTAACCTATTTTCCTTTCCCATTTGTTTACTTGTCCACAAGTTTTAACCATCAGATCTCAATTGTCACATAATATGTGGTTTTGTGATGTGAGTTTATAGAAGTGTCCTGTACAGCATATCTCAGATCTGTTAGCAGAACTGCTGAATTGTCAAGGCCTGATTCCAGAGCCAGCTTTAGTAAACTGACATCCAAATCTTTTAACATGCCTTCTGCAAGCTGAAGGTAAAGAGAGAAAACTGCCAAGTTTCATTTTCCCCAAGCAAATGAAAGAGCATCATGTTCCTTGTCACATCTGCCTTACGTTTGCTTTGTTCCGGAGAGCTCTCCCTTCCTTACTGGTCTCTTCAATCAGTGCTTTCTCGAGATCCAAAAGCTGATCAAATGCTTTTTTGTCTTCTCTGCTGGGTTCTTTTGAATAATCTTTGCCTTCATACACGTACATGTGATCTTTAAAAAATAATTAGAAAGTGTGAAAAGGAACTGAAACCTACTAACACCTAAAATGTACAGTGAGACCAAAAAAAATCTGGCTCTTCTGTGACATTGTTTTACTCTCAGCAGAGAAAGATCTTCACTCCCACAGTTTTTTGGTATGACCAGACCAGTATCATGTAGAAACAAGAGAATCAAGATTTGCTTCCTCAGACAAAAGCTTTTAATTTAAGATAATTTAAGATGTTTAGACTGGCAAGGAAGCTTTCTTCCTACTTCAGTTAACTAATTATTTTAAACTGTGGTTCCATCGCTGTTCTCTTTGGTCATTCTATCTCTGCCAGTGGAGAATTCATTCAGCTCTGCTGTGTAGTTACAGGCAGCTCTTGAAAAATGACAGCAAATTTTTGCTTTTGACTTCCCAAATGAAATGAAAACACAGAACTCTGACAGCCCAGAGTTGCTGGTCACCACGTGAATTATTTTCCCTATACCCATTACACAGTGTGGTACCACTGCCCCTCTTTTCAGTCACCACCAGAAAATACCACTCTTTGCTAACTCTCAGCAAAACTGATTGCTGGCACCTGCTGCTGGATGGACAGTAACTGTCCTGCAGAGCCACATTTCAGCTTCAGTCACAAATCTGTATTTAAATGCCACTGTGTACCCAGACAAAAATTCAGTCTTTCTCTGGGAAAGAAGGCCCTGGAAAAGGGAAGTATCCTTAGAATTTATTTTCATATACTATGGGGCTATGAAAAACTAACCATAATTGGGTAACATTTGGGCTGGAAAGCAGAGTTTTGAAGACAAAGTTCTATTGACACCATGATTCTGCATTTCTTATCTCACCTTTTGGATTTTCATAGCCAATAATCTTTTATTTGGAGATTAAAAAAAATGAAACATATGCTACATAGCCTTTTCTTAAGTTACTATTACATCTTCAAAACTGTAGATCTGAATGGTTCACTGTGGGAAAAGCAGTAGCTACAATATGAGTATTTCCCCATTTCTGAGGAATTTTGATCTAAGGTATTAAAAAAGAAAAGGAATTCAACTCTCAGCCACCAAAACTGGGCAAGTATTGTTAACATTATCTTACAAACAGGCAAATAAGGACACAAAAAAACCCCAAACAAGAATACCAAAAAAAAGTCAGAAACAAAATTTGTGTATAGGCCAAAATAAAATCCAAGTAACTTAATTACAGTTCTGCTTTTCTTCTTCTTGCCTGAAAAATGCCACCCCTACCTGGGAAGCCTTCTCTACCAGCACTCAAGTGACACAGCTATTTAGATTCTTAACTTACTCTCTGTGTCCTCCTCTTCATTCGCTTCCTTTTGTGGCAGCACAGTGTCCATTATCCACTGCCCTTCTTTTGTCTCTCCAAGGATGTTTTCCAGCTCCACATCCTGTACAGTACTTCCCTCAGAGGAGAGCAATTTATCCAGGCCAAATTTCAAGATTTCACTCAGCTTTAACAAAGAGAAGGAGAAGTTCAGTATTATTATCCTCTAATTCCATGTCAATCCCAGTGTCTAGAGATTCTCGGGCTTAAATGCAAAGGATTTATGAGTGGAGGAACCTAAGCTCTAAGGCTGCCTGTCAAAATACTTATTCTTTAACATGCCCCATTCTCCCAACACCTGACGGGACAAGCCCCAACAACGTATCTCCCTCAATCGTATCTCATCCAGACTTGAACAGTCGTTTTTCTTCAGGGCTAAATGACAAAATAGCACTGTACTGACTGCATTCAAGCAGCTTTCCTCATAACCAGAAAGGCCAGGCTTGCTTTTGCCCTCAACCCCTTTAAAACAAAAGCCTAAATACCATAAAAATCCAGGGGGAGAAAAATATCAGCCTGGAATTTCCTATGGGCTCAGTTTCACTTCTCCCACAGAAACTATAATTGCTGAGATACATACAAATGGGGCAGGGAGGGCAGCCAGAGGGAGAAAGGATACACTAAATCCAAACCTCTCCCACGTTTAGCTGCCCACAGGGGATATATTCCCTTAAATGTCACTTAACTTGATGTTCTGAAGCCAAGTTCTCAACACAAACCTCAGCTTTCAGGTCAGAATTATAAATCATGCCCCGACTCCTGAGACACTGTATTTGCCAAGAGGCCAAAAGAAGGTTGACCGAGTTTCAGACTAACAACCAAAAGCTGACTAGGTTATCACCTGACTTCTTATCAGCTCTGTTTGTGAGAGAAAAGCACCAGAGACAGATCAGTTCAAGAAACAATGAGTCAGCTTCCACTTTTTATAATTTCCACTAATTATAATTAAAAAACAAGCAAGACAAAGAAAGGTTCTGTCTTTCCCTCTTCTTCAAGACAACACGCCCTTTTCCCACAACAAACGCACTTCAAAATTGCAAAAACTGTCTTCAAACATCAGATGTTGTCTGGACCTGGGATGTCATTTTGGTTCCTACATTAAAAACCTGTTGTGTCAATGTACAACTGTTGGCAGAGGTTCAAATCCTACATAAACACATCCTGGGACATTTCTAAGGTTACTGGAGTCAAATGGAGGATATAACTCTGGTTTACCTGTAACTCTGCTGCTCCCTGAGGCTTGGGTGCTCCCAGAGCAAACTGCCCCCCTTCTACAATGGCATTGGTCAGCCGGAGCTTCGAGGCAGCTCTTCGGTAGATTATTTCTTCAACGGTATCTCGCCCAATCAAACGGATAATTTTTACAGGCCTTGAAAAGTTTAAGAAAATTCTTATTACTTACTTTGTTTTGAGGTGCACTAAGGTATTTGCTATCCCCTCACCCACTCTTTTGGGAGGTAAAGAAGGCAAGAACAAAATGAGCAAAAATAATCAAGAGAAATGTGATGCTGATAGAATTCCGCTTGACACAAGAGAAATGCTCACTGCAAAAGTGCAGGCAAACCTTCCATCCTCCACCTCCTACTCCAAATTTACAAAGTTCCCACCTTGGATACATGACAAGGACAAGACTGTATGAGGTTGCAGCTGGAAAATGAAGGCACGAAATCCCCTCTGCTCTCCTCTGATCTTTAATCTATCCTCATACTTTAACTTTCCATTGCCAATGGAAGGGGGAAGTAATACTGAGAGTCAGCAACCAAACCACGAGTAGTGACATTTCTCACTTGTGCTGCCCAATCCGGTGAGCTCTTGCTATTGCTTGCAAGTCATTTTGTGGGTTAAAATCACTATCAGTAAAAATAACTGTATCTGCTGCTGTCAGATTCATGCCAACTCCACCTACAAACAAAAGAAAGTAATAAAATATGTCACCAACAGAAAATAAAGGAGAAGCTAGAGAATTTATGCCGTGCAAAGTTCTGTCAGATCTGATCAACTGTATATAATCCAATCCATCTCTCAAACCCAAATCTAAGTCTCATAAGGATCTACACAGATGGGTAAGCCTTCCATTTCCAGCTTCCAGCTTTCTGCAACAGTCCAAAAAAGCTGTACAATGCAATCAAAAAACATAGGGTGTGAGCGAACCAATGCCAAAGGGACTGATTGTCAAGACTGATGAACATAGACATAATTCTTCTGCTGATTAACCCTGCAAGGACTGGCTACCCTGAAGCCACAAGAGACTGCCCAAGTCATCACTTGGCTGCAGCACAGAACCAGCTGTAAATACACCACTGAAACACTGGAAAACACCAAGCCAAACTATATAATAACCAGAGCCCAGACGTTCATATGACTTAAAGGTTCTGACATTAGAACTTGGGCTCTCATGAAATAAAAAGATAAAAAACCCAGGTAATTTTACATTTCAAAATACCTCTACTGTGACCACATACTGTAGTTAAAGAAAGGAAAGTCTGCTGCCTTACATTTCCCCCAGCTCATGACAAGACACCTTCCCTGTAATCAGAATATCCTGCAAGTGGAGACAGTCATGCACCTGAAAATCTCTGTCCATAATACAACAGCAATGGCAATACTGTTAGCACACCTGCTCCCAGCTGAATACAAGATGCTTTGGCCAGACATAGCAGCGTGCAGTAAAAAACAACCCTAAGTCTGGCTGGCATGGGAGGGAGAGCTCAGGCACTGCGGTGAGAGACACACGTACTCCTGACACACATCCAGCATTAGGGTCTTCCCTTCACTAGCCCTGTGTGCTCCCCTCCATGCACAGTGGTGCAGGCTCATCAAGACAAGTCTAATCAGAAGCCCAAAGGAAGACTTGGTTCCAGTTTGATGTTTGAGACCAGGCAGTGTGGATTCCTCCTCTGGAGACAAGCAGAAGGCCTGGCTCTGTGCTTGTTTGAACAGAAAGACAGGGAGGTTTGAAACTGTGTAGAAGACACAGATCTGCCCAGGGAGCAGAGGGGAAGCAGCACAGATGGCAGTCCCATGGAGTTCTCTGCAGCCTCAGGACGGCAAAAGGCTCTCATTTCAGTCTGTCTGCCAGCTAAAGACATGTCCATGTTCAGCAAACTTCAGAGGCAATTCCACCAGCTTACTTAAAGGAAGTCTGTTCCTGCCTGAAGTCTGATGCTTGCAGAAATAAAATGGTAGTGAGATTCCTTAAGCTCAAACTGGCACAGAGACAGGCATTATGGAACTTGGAATAAAATAAACTCAAGAGGGTGCAGTATGAAAAGGATCTTGGCATCAGCTGCCAAAAGGAAAGCACAGAAACCAGATGTCCTAGATGAGAGACCCAAGTTCAGGATGTGTCCTGTCTCCCTGAAAAATCCCCCACACAAGCAGGCTCAGTAGGATTCAGAATTCCCTGAAACCTTGCCAGAGAGAATAAAATAAAGAGTGCAGAAGCAGGATGGGTTGTTTGTCTCTCTTTACTTACCTGCTCTGGTGCTCAAGAGGAAGATAAAGATGGGCTGTTGACCAAAGTTCTTGATGGCAAGGTGTCTCTCCTCACCCCTAACAGAGCCGTCCAGCCGCTCGTAGCTGTAACCTTTCCAAACAAACAACGTGAATGTTTCTGAAATTTTGCCTTTGCTCTTACTCTCTTACCTCATTCTCTGTTGTCTCACTGCTGAATCCCTTTGTGCCAAATCCTCCTGACTTGGTTCTCATTTTATTGCCTTCAACGCCTTCATTTTTTCCCAGTTAAACCTCATATAAAATGAGGTAATGACCCTGACTTCCAGATTGACTGTTGGTAAAGAGTAATTTAGCTGAGTCTGAAGCAGAGACTCTTAGCATTTAATTTACTGCTTGGAAACACAACAGGAAAATTCAGGGGCCAAGTAAAAGCACATTAGCACACAGTCCTATTTCAGACTATGCTGTGCTGGCTGTTGGCCCCACAAAGCAAGCCAACAACCATCAGATCTTCCTTATCCAAACTCTCACGGCCTTCAGTGTGTGCTTTGCTGTGAGCAAGCAGTATATGGAATATGGCACTACATTTGGCTTTATTCTACATTATTAGTCGTCCAAAACCATAAACACCAAACAAAAGCCTCTTTCATGGGAAATCCTAAGTAGGCATGGAGCCATGTGGATTGAAACAAAAGAAAATGTCCCAAGAACACATTGGTAACGTTGCCAAAAATGGTCTGATCCAACCTGCCCTGACAGACATGTTGGGGCCCCACTGTCAACAACTGTTTTAATCAAAAAATAATTTCCTGGTATAACTGTGGCTCAGTTTGTGTTTTGAACTGGACAAAGTCAACCTAGAGCAAGCCTATTGACTTTACTGCAATTACTTCAGGACACAGGCACACAACTGAACATAGGTATATAATGAAACATTGCTACCCTGCCATTTGTTAGCTCCATTTTTATTAAGGCACAAAAGATGAAGCTACTTTGAAGAAAAACACTTAACTGCCAGCTCATTTCTGGAAGCTGGTAACAGCAAAGAGTTGAACTCAAACCCCTCCAACTCACAGAGCTGCTGCAGGAATTTGGTAGATTGGGTATCTACCAAGAATCAAAAAAACTTCATCATATTCCTTTCTTCACCCCAGGCAGAACAACCAAAATCACAGGAACAGTATCTGGCAGAGATCATTAGGCTAAGCCCTCTCCTATCAAGGTGCGCAGAACATACCTCTATAGTCCATGTAGTCCTGCAGGATATCGAGCAGTTGAGTCATCTGAGAAAAGAGCAACACACGGTGGCCACTGCAAGAAGCACAAGAAACCCTGTGATCCTCATCACACTGTGACAGCATTTCACAGCCTGCTGGGGGTCACAATAGTTTAACCAGTCATCATTAGTCCCTGTTACACAGCAAGGCCTCCTAGAATCATGGCCCGCTCCCTCACCACATTTTCAGCTCCACATCTAAATGCAATCAGTTAAGCTTTATCTGCCATCATCATTTGCCCTCTCCAGGGTGTGGAGTCAGAGAGAAGTAACAGGGCTGTGGCATAGCTCTGCTGCTGGCTGGATACAGGCTGATGAGGAGCCTGTCTAAAAGGACCCCCAGCTTCAGCCTAGCACAATGAGTTCTTCTTCACCACGTGACTGCTCTCAAATCACACACTACAATGCATCTGAAATACTGGGAAAATGTAATGTCAGCATCTCTGTGACAGCAGAATGTTTCCTTCTCCAGCAAATGACCCTCAAAGATCAAGTTCTACCTATAAAGGTGTGTTAGAAATCAACTCTCCTCCCACCCAGCCCTAGGCCTGAGACAGTGCTCTGTTAACATCAGACTTCACTCTAGAGCAGAATACAGACATTTTCAAGTCCAGAATTTGCACAGGGTTGGTCCTGCAGCAAAGACGTTCAGTGGAGAGGTAGCCCCTCACAAGGTGCTCCACAGCAGGAAAAAGACAACAAAATCACATCAGAACTTCACAACGGCTGTTGAAGCTCTGCCCTTTACTCTTTGGATTCCAGGTTCTGACCAACAAGCCCAAAATTTCTGAAGTTTCATCTTATTCTTGGGCTTTTCTTTTTCACATTTGCCATGGATTGTGGCTCCCAGGCCAACACAGCCATGCCAGCACAAAGGAACTCAACTGAGGCATTAGAAACCACTCTCAGGAAACTATGATCCAAGCAGATATGCTGAATACCAAGTTATATGGTTATTGTCCCAGGTTCTCAAATATGGCAAATAAGAGAGCATGTGAGAGAGTTAGTTGAGTGCTTTGATAAATGCTTAAAGGGAAGCTACAAAAATCTTCAAGGTTCCTCTACTGTCTCCAATACAAGTTTTTTTACTTCTTTCAGGTAGTGAGTAATGTGCAATAAATAGGTCAGTGCTCGTGTTGTGATGAAAAACTGCTCAATCTATGGCTAAATAAAGCAGTTGGCTTTCCCACTTTACTTCTTCTCCCTATGTCAACCACATCCCAACATGACATACCCGGCGTATAAGAATGAAAGGAGTTTATCCAACAAACACATCTTGCCACTGGCTTCAACAATATGGTCTCCAATCTCAAAGGGTTCTGGCTCAACACCTGGAACAGAAAGGAGTTTCAAAACCAGAGTTAATACCACAAATAACAATTCTGTGGTCAACCTCAGAGTGTCTGCACCCTCACTTTTTCTGAGCAGAGCCACATGATGCTTGCTTGAGAAGTGATGGTCCCTAAACAACAACCTCAGTAGTTCACAAAGCACTGTGATTTCTTTGTTTAGATGAGAAAAGACACGGAAATAGAGAGCTGTATTCAGAAACTCAGACTTCACGCAGTCTCCTACCTTTTTCGTCATTATTGATGCACTGTTGTGTTGGAACTGGGCACAAACTCACAGCTGCTACTGATTTAAGTACAAGAGTGTTTATTACTTGCTTCTTCTAAACATTATACTAATAATAGAAAACCGCTGTGTAAATCAATAGTTATTTTTCCTGTTTCAAAAGAGAACAATGCTTTCCTACCATTGAAGAGGTACGGGTGGACAACACACTTCCGAAGCTGAATTAAGACATTCTGGAGTGTAACCTTCCTTCCAGTGTCATTTTCAAATGCATCTGGAACAAAGAGCAGAGAAAAGAACAGAGAGGAAAGCCCATGTTCCATTAATGGCAGTGACTGGGAATGTCTTGGTAGTAAGCACTGCTCTGAAGTGCTTCAGCACTGGAGCTCTTCTCTCTGTGTATCACATCTGGATTTGAATTTCCTATCTCAAGACTAATACATCCATTTTCATGAACGCAAATAAATTTTCCTCACACTTTTTAGACAAGCTTTTAGAAATAGGACCCTCATAAGCACCACTTTGCCTTGACAGACTCTTTCAAGACTCCCTGGAAAAGGTCACTGTAATTTTTCTGAGAGTGAATCATCAAATAAGTGAAAGAAATTTGGTGCAGTTCATTTGCATTTTCAAAAAATACATATATACAGCACAGTCAAGATCTCCTGAGCAACCAGGACATTAGAAGAGCATTTTTGAGTAACAAACCCCCCCCCCCCCAAAAAAAACAACAACAACAAAAAAGCACATATGCTGACTATAATAGAAGATGAAGTTTCAGATTTCTGGGTGATGTTCATGCAAAGTGCTAGAAAGTCCTAGAAGAACAAAGGATCTCCAACTCCCCAGTTTTAATTTCCCTATGACAAATAAGCACTCATAAACCACATGATGGCAGTGGTTGCATTACCACATGGTGGTAGTGGTAGGTCTACATAATCTTGCAGTTTCCCAAAAAATTCCTATCTGCATCCAGTAGATTGAAATTTGCTTTATGGCATCTGTGCTACTATTAGAAAATTTGTAGAGAACCACAGATCCAAAATTTCTTGTACCACCCCTTTGTTTGAATACAAAAACATGCAAAGGAGTAGGCTTACTTTGTGATAAGTATTTTAAATTACTTTGATTACTTTGAGACTGGCCCAAAGCAGATCCTCAAGCTGACCCTTCCTAGCTCGCAATACCTGAGCAATAGATCAATACGTATGTCTCTCATTTTGCCATAAGCTAAAACCAAAAATTAAGCAGCCCAAATTTGGCATATTTATTCTATACATAATCTGCAGACCAAAGTAGCTTCTGCTTCTTTACAACAGAGCATGCACGTACAAAAGGAATTAATTTTGTTTTTAAAAATAATTTATAGACTTCAAAAAGCCCAGTTACCTAGATCTTTTGTCAAAATGGCCTTGTAGTACTTCTTCTGCAGAGCTGACATTCCATGGTACAGAACCACCTCCACCTTCTTTGGCAGCTCTGCAGCCACCTCAGATTTGACTCTCCGAAGCAGAAATGGCTGCAGAAGGCTGTGCAATTCTTTGGCTATGTAGAGGCAGGCAGAAATTAAAACAAACAAAAACAGAGGCGAATACTGTGTTAAAGGTAAGGAATTTATACAATACCTTCATATGTACACTTTCAAAATATGTGTAAAAGGAATCTCACATCTATTTGTAAAATCATTCAAGCCACATTTTACAAACAGAGAAACCAGAACATAGCTGCATACCTGCAACACTTAGGAGCTACATTAAGATAGCTCTTGCATTAAAAGTAATCATTAGTTTTTGTGGCTTTGTTATAAAGCTTGTCATCATTAAAAGAAAGCATATAAAGAGGACACAACATGATTGTTTCCTGGTCAAAATAAAAGCTGGTTCTGATTGAAGTACAATGTTGCTAATTACTGACCTGGCTTACTCTCCTTTTCAATAACTTGGTAATACTCAACAAACTCTTTCACTTGTTCCTGGGGAAAGATGTCAGGCTCAATAAGGCTGAGTAAGGAGTACAGTTCCTGGAGGCTGTTCTGGATTGGAGTGCCTGTGAGTAGCAGGCTGAAGCCTATTGAGAACTGAAAAAAAAACAGCAATAAAACAACATTATTAGGAAAAAATATCTGTAATAAAAAGTTAGTTAATACACAAGTCCACCCACACCACCCTTAAGCTTAACTTAAAAGATAAGAGGCAGCACAGAACTGCTCACAGGATGTGCTGATTTGCCAAAACCATCCAAACATGAGGTATAGTGTGACAGTCAAACAGCTCCAAACTGACTAGGCTGGCACCAGTGCAAGGAATTCAGTGTAAGCAAAATACGAACAAAGTGCAAAATTGACTCCATTAAAATGCTCAGGTCCATGCAGTCTACAGTCTAATACTGCATACCAGATGTTAGATAAGGAGGGATAACTGCAATTAGAATAGGACAGTGAAATTAAATTGCATCAGACTGAGTTCCATTTCTGCTTGTTGGGTAACTCTGACAAACACAGCAATGTTATCTGGTCCATGTTGCTTACAGTAATCCCCATAAAGAGACTTGGGAAATATGTTTACCTTTGGAAAGATACAAGTTTCTCTCAAGTTTGGTAATAGAAAATGGGTTGGGAGGAGAGATGAGGTGAATCCCATCTATATTTTTGAGATTATAACCAAAGCTCCTGAATTACAGACATCGTGAACAATATAAATTGAAAGTAAGACTTTCAGGAATTCAGTAAAAACTCCTACTTTCCAAGGTATATTGTAGTACACTGTTGCTGATGCCAGCACACACCAAACACCAATGTTTCTCTGGCATGAGAAGAACTGCAGCTTTCACTCAGGCACTTGTGCTGCTCTGGCAGGGTGCTTTGGTAGCTGAAGCAATTGTCCTAGTTTCTGTAAACAAGAGTGGCTCCATTGAATGGGACAGTGGAAGTCAGTAGGTCAAGACTTGAGGTCTCAGGAGCTAGGCAAGTTCCTTCACTCTGCCAGAGCTGGAGATGGCCTCTTGTTGCTTAGGTAAGCCAGACTTCTACTTCTGCACAGCAGTGGTTCAGCACCATGTCAGGCTGGTTTACTTTTTGAAGTCTTTCAAATTACTCCAACATACCAAGTCCAAACATGAAGCAGAACGAGAGGGAAGCTCCAAATACTGCACACTGCCACACAAAGCCAACAAGACCTTTATCTCTCTGCCACTAAATATGGGAATCTGTTCACCAGCTCTGATGGAAACGAGTAACGGTTCAGAGCTTAATGCTCTGGGAACACAGAATCTGAAAAGGGAAAAGCCTTAAGACACTGGAAGACAGATGGGTTACTTTACCTCAGAAAGTGTCTTGTAAAGCAGAGAATTTTGATTTTTCAGTCTGTGAGCTTCATCTACAACCAAGGCAGCCCAGTTGAAGCTGAACAAGCAAAAAAAAAGCATCTTCAGTTAGGGGCTGACAATTAATTCTTATCAGTACCAAAAGTAAGTGGTAACTTACCAAAGTAAGTGGTGACTCTGCTTGGCTCAACTTGAGGTGGGGTACCACCTCATGAACAACAAGCAAACACCAAAAGTGGAGTGGAATTCACAAGTAGTGCTTTTGAAGATTTAACACAGGTTTTTAACTATAGTCTGAGTGAGTTTTTTTCTGAAATCAAGACTAACAAAATTCACTTGAATTTCTTGCTTCTCTCTCCAGCCCTGTTACTATCAGGAAAAATACATAAACACAAGTTCATTGAACATTCAAGGAAAAGAGATGTGAAACTAGGCCCTGTATCTATGTAAAAACCCAGGAACTATCATGAGGCAGTGACAGAGGAGTGATCCCAAGGCTTTTGCAAGACAGGAGCTTCAGCTTATTCTGTGTCCATACAGCTCTTTACAGACTGCCCTCAGGCAGGCTGCAGAATCACTGGTGATCCAGCAGATTGACTAGGCTTAACTGAAACTCCACATCTTCTCCACCCTCAGTGTTTGTGCCCCCTTATCACTAGGGTTTTAACTTTCACATCAAAGTCATTTCCAGGGGAGGGAAAGCATGAACCTCCATCTTTTCTCACCCACACACTTCTCTTCCCAGTGGAATACAACATCACAGTGACCTATATTCTTCCCAAAAAGCCTTTTTGTTTGCCTCCATTTCCCTCTCTGTTATATCAGAGAGGTTCTCCATTGCCAGAACAATCAATGTCATTACTCTTATTCTATGAGCTCAGGAGCTGAATTGCAGAAGGACTCTGCACTGTGAAGCTCTGCAGAAGCTCATGTATAAGTATGATCACCTCATGCAGAGTATGATCCCTCATCTATTCCATTAGAGCATGGCTCTAATTTGTGCTGTTACACAGCTTGTAAGGAGTAGCGGTGGGGAGACATCTGATAACTCTGACCCACCTTTACGAAGTGCTCCAAATGCTCCCCCACAGGACAAAGTACAAATGATTAGCAACACTTTTTTTCAGAAGGAAGACTAAAGGGCAAAACCCTAAATTTGAGTGACATGGCTTTGAGGTTATTTGTTAGCTTTAGAAATAGGAAATTACTCTGGAGCTGACATTTCTGTGATACTAGAACTGGCTACTTGCTCTCCCTGGGTGCTACATACTTGGGCTACACTTTAAAATAAACAGAATTGTATGCAGCAATGCAGAACATGACATGAAACTGTAAGGACAATAGAGTCATGGCTATCTTTCATCAGATCTTTCTGCCATGAAAGCAGAGTCTGCTACTTCCAGCAGTGGCCAAGAACAGGCGATTTGCTGAAAGACAGGAGGGCCCCCACTGTGGGCCTGACTAGTCCTGACAGACACAGAATTGTGCCAGTGGGGGCCACTGGATTTCTGCTTCTACAAAGATACTAAGCCATTCATTATGTATAACTGCCCCCAGCATTCATCACACCACCATGGCAAGGCACTGGCACTACTCCTAAGAAGAAAGAAAAATTCCTTCCCATTTCAAATGCAGCCTCCTGTGGAATTCTGCGTGACCATGACAGTGCCTCCTACAGGCTGAATTTCAGCTGAATAATCAGTCTTTGTAGGGGGCATAATGCTTCATGAGCCCTCCCCAGATCTGACTGGAGGCAATAAACTTCAGGACACGGATCAGCACATTATCACTGTTACATAATGCAGGTCACTTTCAGTAAATTTTGCAACAAATACCTTTATAACCTGAAGCTCTTGAGGATGTCCTCTGCTGGACTGATAAAGTACTGCTGTAAGTCACTAAGTGTTATATTGCTCTGAGTGAACTGGCTTGAAAACTGTCCTTGGGGGAAGTTTACATATATTTTAGCTGACATTTAAGACTGAAAGTTGGAAAAGGCAAAGTTCTAATCACAAGCCAAGAACATCCCTGTCTCTTGTGAAACAACACAATCTTGCACATATAAACATCCACTTAAGAAGTCGTTGACAGATATGCAGACTTAAATTTGAAGAAATTAAAACCAGACTCACGATTTTAGAAATGCTGCATCTTTCAGGCAAATCTGCAATGAAAGAAAATGAACTGTGATTTATGATTTAAGTAAATACATCAGCTAAGAAACTAAGCATTTTTCTGTCTGCTTGCAAACTATGGTGAAATGGAGCAGAGTGGAATGAAGGCACTTATTACCTGAGGAAAAAAACATGACAGCAACATGACACCTTCAGCAGGTCATGGTTGAACTGCACACACACTCTCACTCACACTCCACCCAGGGAGAAGGGATAAGAGAATTTGAAGGGTAAAAGTGAGAAAACCTGTGGGCAGGAACTGGGTGGCACACAAAGATCAAAAAGGAAAGGAAAACTTGAGTTTTTCTTCCCAGTGACAAAGACATCACGTACCTCGTATGTTGTCAGGAGTGCATGGAACTGAGAGTCCTTTTTCAGATTCTCCTGCAGTTTGGGTCGCTCTTCCTTGCTGCCTACATATGCGAGGAAAAAAAGACCTGGAGCAAACCTGTTGTTAAGAGAAAGAGCAAAAACAGTGAGCAAAGCTAAGTCTTCTCATGTGCTTATGACCCTGGATCCTATTATCAAACACAGCCACTGCACAGATAATGAGAATTCCTACCCAAACACCCTACACTCCTGTGAGATGTGTCTGGATCTCAGCCTTTGAATCTCACTCCTTCATAATTATCACCTCAGCTTGGCACTTCAGCCACTGGCTCTGGTTTGGGTAAGTCCTAAATAAACCTGCATCCTTCTAGGTGTAAGAGTCCAAGGTAGATGACTGAAAACCAGTCTCATGACCTAACTGCTAGTCTGAACTGAAGAAAGGTCATAAAGAAGCAGGTGAATGAATACAGTTGGCCCAGATGAGGCAAAAAATTGGCCTGAATTATACTAAAATAAAGATGAAAAATGTCTGCAACAAAGAGGTTCAAGTCAGGGCCTCAAAAATATATTCTCTCAGTCAAAAAGCAGATAAAAACATTTCCAATTTTTGGGACCATAAAATTCTTCCTCATTTAATCCTACCACCGTTATTTACCTAATATTCCTTCTGGAAAGCTGCACTGCTGATCTATGAAGGAATCCACTTTCTCCCAACGATTCCAACCCAAAGTCTATCCAAATCAGGCCAGCTCACTTCAGAATGTAACCTTCTCTGAGACACAGCATCAGCCAACAGTCACACAGACAGACCCCTGTTCTAACCTTTAACTTCTAGCCCTTCCTCTTAAAAGGAATCTATGGGCTACAGACCACAAATGTACGTATTTCAGGCACAGCAGATACACCATCGGCACAGTCACCCCAGTGAGGATGGGCTGCATGCACAGGTGTGATGTATTTTGTGTGCATATGTGAGCATGCCCCCCAAATTGGGTCTTACCTTTCATTATGAAGATTCCTGGCTGTCTTCTGCATACTTTGCCTAAGAGAGGCTGAGCAGGGAGGGTTACAAATCAATAAAAAGCAAGGAGCTAGTGGAAGCATTTGGACTGAAAGCCAGCCAATAATATAAGATGGATGGATTAATGCATACCACAGCATTGTAAAGACTATGCATTAACTGCATAGTCTGCATTGATTTGTTGGTTTAGTAGCAGCTTCCTTTTTTACTTTTTATCCCTTTGAAAGGATAAAAAGAAAGTGCTGTAGTGAGCACGTTTGAAAACAATCCTTGCACTCTTGCAACTTGCAACCTTTGCAATTGCAAGTCTGAGCAGTAACATAGTAAGCCAGTCAACTGTTGAAACTTACCTCTCCAGTTCTTCCTTCCAGTTGCTCAGAACTGACAGAGGACAAAGTATCAGAAATCTCTCTTTGTTGCATAATTTTTTTGTCAAATAAAGAAGTAGAGAAATGGTCTAAAAGGCAAGGAAAATATTTTCTTTTATAACAAGGGAAGGGTTCAACGCAGTAGCCTGATCCTACACCAGCTGTCTCCTTGTTGAGCTTTGCAGCTAGTTTCCATAGGTTCATTATCACAAAACAGAGTTAACAGAATATCAAGTAGGATACAGACAAAAAGGCTTAGATCCTAAAACATGACCTCAATACATGAAGCCCTTTTCCAAAGGCCTTTCTTGCACAGTCACAAACCAGGTCTACCATGTATCACTTTCTAAAACTATTTGTAATTTAAAATCTATTAAACAAAAACAGCTGATCCAAAGCACAGTCATTTTCCAACAAAACTTAAACCCACTTAAAAAACTCTAAAAAACCCCCCAAAAAACCTCTGAAAAAATTAGACCTATAAATTTTAATCGATGTATTGACAAACACAAAAATCCCCCTTGGTGCAGGTGCAAAAATGTCAAAATAACATGTCAAATATGTCAAAAGGACATCATTTTCCCTGTACTGGCTGTGTACTGCGCCTTCAACTCTGCACACTATGAATTATGTATTAAGGTGTTTGGATGAAATGGCCACTCATCTTTTTACAAAACCCTGAAACCTATTTTGAGTTACTCAGGACTTAACTCAGGACTTGTTTTAAGTGGTTAAGGACTGAAAGAGACAATGAGCTCTCACACGAATATGGAATTCTGAAGAGCTAGGGGGGAATAATTAGGGTGCTTTTTCTTTTTCATTCTGCAGAAACACTGAGCTAAACCCCAAAAATTTACGCAAAGATCATTTTCCAGAAGAAGAAGGAAGACACACCTGACAAGTCTTCCCAAGGCCCATCTCATCACCCAGGATACAGCCATGCTGGACTTCATAGCATTGCACCAGCCAGTTTACACCTTCTAATTGATAGGGACGAAGTTTAATGCCTGGGAATGAAAGGGATTTGTTACACTTACAGTCGATGCACTCTATACACACACTAGAAACATGTCCTGCTCAGAACAGGCCTTCACAAACATCTGCCTTACAGGAAAAGCACAGCAGCCTTCAGCTGAAGCTGGTTTACCCTCCTGGACAGCAAAGACCCCAATGTTATAGCAATTTCATTAAATTAAAGCATATTCTGAAAATTACACACACAAAAATGCCCTGGGCCATTGCAACAGACTGTGCAAGGAACCTGATCTAATAATTAGGCTGGTACTTTGCATTCTTAAAAGACAGCTTGATTTTCAGCTTGAGTCAGTTTTTAAAATATTTAAGTACTACAGCCTGGGACACACTTTCGGCTAACCAGAAATGTTTGTCACAATCTATTATTATATAATAATAATTCCTCAACAGGAAGTTTTCCAGTTTTTCTGTACTTAAAGCTAAGGCAGACCTCCACTATAGGCCACTGTGACTACTACCACCATTGCAATCCTTATTATGGGGCACGATATGTCAAAATGAATAAACAAGTCACATAGGTGTTGACACGACCTTTCCCTGTACTTGGGCTCAAGCGCTGTGTATTGTGCCACTTCTGCCCTCTCCTCCCTGGGAAAACGTGCACACTGAGTGCATGAAGTAACTCACCAGCCGACAGGATTGCCAAGCCAAACCAGCCCAGAGACTGAAGTGAGGGCTTCCAGCAAGTAAGGAGAATGTGCAGGCAGGATGGATGACCCAGCCTTCCCCCTTTAATATCACCCTCCAGGCAGTGGAAAGCACTTTAATTCACGCTCAACATCGGCCCATTTCAAGGCCACTAGACAGGCAAACCCTTGTTCATGTTGTCCCGGAGCACAGAGCTGGCTGAGGCTGTGCTGAGGCACTAGGCGGGTTAAAGCCCAGCTCAGCGCTGGCCCAAACACCCACCTAACCACAAAGCCCAGGACAGGGACTGCAGCAGCCGGGGAAGGCTCGCCCAGAGTGGAGAGCATGGCAGCGGTGCCATCTCTGCAGCATCTGCTGCTCACTTTGACAGGCCCGAGAGACACTTTATTTGCACCTTTATTTCCTGGGGGCTGTTCGTACACAGCCCAGACAACGATAGCTAAGAGAACTGGGGTAGTCCAGGCTGGAAAAGAGGCGGCTTCGGGGTGACCTAACTGAGGCCTTTCAGTACCTGAAGGGAACTTACAGGAAAGATGGGCCAAGACTATTTACAGCAGCCTGCAGTGACAGAACGAGAGAGAACGCGTTGAATTTGAAAGAGAGTATATTTAGATTAGATATTAGGGAAAAAATTCTTTACTGCGAGAATGGTGAGCCACAGGAAGAGGCTGCCCAGGAAGTTGTGGATGTCCCATCCCTGGAGGCGCTCAAGGCCAAATCAGACGGGGCTTTGGGCAGCCTGGTCTAGAAGGCGCCCCTGCCCATAGCAGGGGGTTGGAAGTGGATAATCTTCAAGGTCCCCTTCCAAGCCCAGCCATTCTGAGCTGGGCAGCAGCAGGCAGCGCGGGGCCTCTCCGCCGCCTCCCGCCATCTCTGACAGCACCGCACCCCTAAGGCTCCCTGCCGACCCTTCCCCCGGGCTCCCCGCTGACCTGTCAGCCCCCACCGCTGCACGTCCGCCTCCTGCACGGCCGGAGCCCCGGCCCGGGCGCGGCCGGCGCGGCGGAGCGCCTGGAAGAAGCGGGACATGGCGGGACGCCAGTCACGGGCACGGCCGCGCCGTTCCCGCCGCCCGCGGGCGGCTGCAGGCGGGGCCAGCCCCGGCACCGCCCCGGCAGCGGGAGGGCTCGCTGGCCCGGAGCTCCGCCATGGCGCCGCTGCTGCTGCTGCTGCTCCTGTCGCTGCTGTCCGCGGCCGCCGCCACCTACCTGTGCTGCGTGTGGCGGTACACGGGCAGCGCGGCGGCCGTGCTGCACCGCCGGGGGCCGCGCCACGCCGGGCCGTCGGGCCCGCCCCGGGACACCGTGAGCGCCGGGCCGGGCGGGGGGCGCGGGGCGCGGGGTCGGTGCTCGCCTCACTTGTCGCCTTCTCTCCGCAGTGGGCTCCGAGGCTGTGCGGCGCCGGGCTGCGCCTCTTCGTCCATGTGGCCAACACGGTGAGTGCGGGCCGGCAGACGGGGCAGTGAAACCTGGGGCGGGGGGCTTGCGGCTCTCTGCGTGCTCTCGGCTTCAGCCGGCCCCCAGGTGTGATGCGGCGGGCACCGAGAGCGCCGGCCTCTGGCTGAGGGCGTCCTGTGTGCCTTCGGGTGTGGAGAGCCCAGAGGTGTCATCAGAGTCGAGATAGTGCCAGCAGCTTTCCCTGGACGCCAGAGCACTCGGGTGCCCCGGCCCTCAGAGGGGCTGCTGCAGGTGCTGGCGGCCGCCGGTGCCCCGCTCTGGCTCTGGGTGGCTCCGGGGGGTGCGGGAGCCTGCGGGCTGATCCCGCTCCGTGTCAGCGCGCAGCGGGGACAGCAGCCTGCATCCCCTGGGCACTGCCACCTCGCACCAGCTGCTGCTGGAACAGCTGGCTTTGAATGATTGCTGCTGCTGATGCTTGGCCTTGACTTTGGGGCGAGGTAGGCGCAAAAGTTTCTTTACAGCCGTGTAACCTGTTACAAAGCTTGGTGTCTGGCTGGGCCTGGAGTGAAACAGCTTGATGGACTGTGTTTATTTGTGGGAATAGCAGAAGCTTTCTGTCAAGGTGCAATAACCAGAATACTTCGTTATCTTTTCCTTTGTGGCTGCTTCTGGTGCCGTGGGGAAGGGCTTCTTTCCTTTCCTGCTATCTCCCTTGGAAGGGGGATGTGAGATTCTCAGTCTCCTACTGGATTGTGTTCTGTTAGATTAGATGTAGGTTAGGAGTCATGTGTTTTCAAAAAGGTGCTGTAATTCTTATGCAATGCGTGAGGTAACATGCCACTTTGTGGGACTAGCATGTGAGCCTTGCCTCAGACTTGCACTTTGTTTGTACATCTCAGAGTGTGTTTCTGAAGTCCATTGTTAAGATATTAAGACAGGCTAGAACAAAGCTGGTCTCTTTGGGGCTGCTGATGCTGCCACACTGGGAGCCAGGTTATTGAAAGAGCATTTTCAGCTGTCTGCTACCACGGAGTGTACAAATTTCTCACACTTTTCTAACTTGACTCATTTTACTGTGGGAGCTGGTTGAGAGACAGGAAAGGTCCTAATAGTAAATAAAATATTAAGCTCCTACCTTTTCCAGTGTGTGCATAATCTGTGGAACACGAAGAACATAACAGATGGGAGCTATATAGATGCTTCTTAACAGTGTTGCAGCTGCAGACTTTCTGTGTGAGTCAGGGAAAGACAAAGGCAGAAGAATCAGAAGAATACTCTTTTTATAATTATATAAATATGAGAGGTGGGAGGAAAGCATTTCAGGCCATTTTTGTGCTGTAAAATACAAGTGTTTATGCTGTTTTTTTACTGCATAGCATTGCGTGCTCTCTAGGGTGCTCTGAGCCTGCAGCAGTTGTAAGCACATTCAGCATTCCTTGTCTAGTGAAAGAAGGTGTTCAGGTCAAAGTTGTTGCAGATCAACATTTTTGCTTGTTTTTTTCCTAGGCTTTTGGGCAGATCTGCTTACTGCCGTTCTTAATGAGGTAAGCGTGGGGATTTTTCTCCCACTCCAAGTTTATTTTATTTCTTTTTTTTAAGGTACTTGCATTGCACACTGCTTGTAGGTTATCTGAAATTATACTTGTTTAAGAGAAAAGCTGCATAATTTGATTGAAGAGTGAATAAGATTATTTCATAGATGTTTGCTAGATTATTTTCTAACCACTGTCATTTGAGTGGGTTTCTATGAGAAGAAATTAACCTTTTTTCACACTCTTGCAGGTGCGTAGAAACTGTACTCGCCAGCTTGTCTTTTTGCCCTTTGTTTCCCTTTATCTCTTTGCCTTTGCTCTTTTGTTACATCTTTTTTTCAAAGCTGGTGGATGTGCAAATATGCTGTGCTTATCACTGATAGGGTTAAAAGAATAGTAGTAGTGGGGAAGCAAGGCCAGACATAAAGTTCAGAGGTTTCGGTAAGTTCTTTTTAATTATGTTGTCTATTTTAGATCAGCCTTTCTGCTCTCTCTCACAAGTGTTTTTGTTCAGAAACTGATTTCAAGTATACATTGCACTAGGAGGCACTTGGGTAAGAGGTTCAGGAACCTCTTCATGCTTTTTTCGTATTGTTTGCCCATCATTTGAAGGGTCATTTGTGCAAATCTGAGGACACTGAGATTTGTGCAGAGATGAGGACACTGTCACCTCTGAATTTGACTTGGGATGTGGGCTTTTTGAGCAAATCAAACCCAGGCAAGTGTCACTGCTGTTATACCGCAGATCATTCCTGGATATCTGTGACAGGGGTTTTATTTCCTTGCTTTATGTGGTCCAAGCCATGGATTTATGTTGCAATCCCCATTGTATTTGATTGCAAACAAACTCTGTTGAAGCAGGTCATGGAAAAATCTGAAGAGGTGCTTGTTTTAACAGGATTAGTGATTGAATGTATGGCTTACACTACATTCTCCTTTTATTTTCCTCTCCATTCCTGTCTTGTTTGGTCTGTGTATGAGAGATCTAATTAAAGTGAATAAAAAACTTCAACTATTTCTTGCCCAGCTCGGGTTTACAGAGGCTGGCTTTATGTCAAGAGGTAGGAGGCTTTGTTAAGCAGGCAGAATAGGTTTGATGCTGCCTTTAGGAAACGCATGAGAGAGATTAGCTTGTAACTGTTGCGACTCCCTGCTGTGAAAGCAGACTGCTAAGACAAAATGTTCTTGGGTAAAGTTCTTTCTGAACAGTCTGAAAAATTAGTCATCATCGAAGTTGAAAACTCCAGCCGTGACTTTCTCTTGTTTAGAGTGAACAACTTCTCGCTTATGCGTTCCCTTGACATTCATGAAGATCCCACGTTTATCCCGGAGGTTGCTGCAGGGGTTACAGAGGACAAGTCGGAAGCTAAAAGCCCTTCAGATGTTATCAAGCAGCTGACAGATGCGAGGTCAGTGTGTGCTGTGGAAGAGAGAAGTGGATGAACACACGTGCTGGCACTGTTACATTAGTGGGAAGCTGTCATTGTCAGCAGTTTAGATTGAATTCTTGTTTCCATGCCCAGCCACTTCACAAAACAAATAGTGCTGTCAATCATCTTGCCTTTTGTAGCTTACAAATCACCATTATTACAGGCAATGTGAAAAAGAAAAGCTTAAGGGAGTCTGGCTATTGGGAAGAGACCAAATTCTGCCCTTACTAGGGCTCTGCTTGCACTATTAAAGCAGGTACATTTAGTGTTTGGCTAGTCAGTAAATAGATTCCTCTAAGTGACTTTACAGGAGTGCTGTTTCTAGCCTGCAGGGGATCTCAAAGAGAACACCAGGTTTGCTTGGAGGAGACAAGGAACACAGGTTTTCAAGAAAATGATGCCAAGAAATTAGCTTCGTTAGTGATGAGAAATGGTCTACTGCTTATGTGCTGGAGCCATTGCCTTGGTGTTGAAGCAGTTTGCTTGTGTGATCCTTGTGTGTGCTGCATGGTGCCTTTTCCCACAAATGTGCTACACGCCCAGATGCGCTGCTAGCTGTCTCTGGATTGAACTTTTGACAGAGGTTGTGAGAGTAGGGTCAAAAGTATATTCCAGCTAGGCTATAATGTTGCAATGGTGAGTTGCAAATGTAAATCTGGAATAGATTTTGAACAGTTTAATGACTGCTGTATTTCAGTAGGAATATGAAGAAACTAGAACATACTGCAAAACTGATCCCTTATTTCTGTGCCATCTGTAGTGTACCTGTTGTCTGGCTTGTGTGCAAGGAGCCTGACAGAGCGTGAGCTGCAATGCAGGGCTGGCAATCCCCATGGTTTGCTGTGAGTGATACGGAAGTCTGCAGGCCTAAACAAACCTGGCTTTGGTGGCTCACAGTTGCACCTTTTAATCCTTTCTTTTGCAGGTCTGATTCTGCTAGGAGCGGGTTTAGCTTCAAAGGGATCAAAGACTATCTGGAATGCTACCGGTAGGTGAAATTATGGTCTGGAAACGACCTGTCCCGCATGTACCTCTGCTGTGGGCTGCCACTGTGCCACAGGCTCTAAGGCATCTCTTTGTTAGCATTGTCCTTGAGGTGCCATTGCTTATCATCACTTCCTGCTGTTGTTTCCCTTCAGTAGAATAACAAAGGAAAGTCAGCTGGGAGAACTGGCACAACTTTACAAGCCCTGCAAGGATTTTTAAATGCCATTTTCTTTGGCTTATTGTCAGTCTTGTCTGAGAGAGATTTCTACATATCTTGTTTGCTCAAACACAAGGGAGAAGTAGATGAAGGTTGATCTGGACTATGTGTATACTGTGGGTCTCTGATGAATCCCTTGGTTCCCCAGCTCCTTGTGCTTCTCTGAGCTTGACACCTGCTTTCACCCAGTAAACGTGTCCAGCTTGGAAAGAGCTGAAAACATCCCCCTGATTCTGAGGTTCCATGAGCTGTCTGGTAATCCTAGTTGCCTCTGGGAGATGTGCCAGATGTGGAGCCCTTGGATAAATATTCTTACACTCCTAGAACTTGTTCCTCAGCGCCGCCTCTTGCCTGCAGGCTGTGGCATTGGAGCAAAGGGCTGATACCACAGTCTGGTGTTAGAGGTGCATGTTAGCCATGAGCCTTCTGTGTCAGCCAGAGACGGTGTGCTTGTGGTGTAACACAGCCTTTGCCAGGAGGGAGGAGGGAATGTTTGTTAAAGGTGGGTTATGACAGTACTGCTGGGAGCCCCTTCTCTGTAAAGGGAGGCCTGCATAAGGGAGTCTGACTTCTTGGTCTTAGCTCGTTATACTGGGTGTTTCATAGCTTCCAAGCTTTCAGGAGCTTGAGGACTCTCAGTATAGCTGTGAGCTGTTTGTCCCTGTTTATCTGTCTGGTTCAGGAATATTTGGATAACTCTCCTAGCTTTTGGCCCTCCTCTAAGGAACATTCTGCATAGGGAAATTCTCCCCTTAAGGAAGAGAATCTCCTGTCTTGATGTTATCAGTAGCATTCAGATCATCACAACACAGAGATTCTAATCTAATTCTTGCTTAAAGCTGTGACAGCTGTGTCTTGCTGCATGGGAGACTAACCCTGTGAGTGGATATGGTGAGGGGAGGTCTTGTGACAAACTCCCAATTTCTCCTGTCCTGTAGGAGCGGGAAGCTGACACCATCCCAGGTAGCCAAGAACATCATTGCCATGTTGGAGGACTGCGACAAATCCACACCGCCACTCAGAGCCATAGTGCAGTGGGACCAGGAGCAAATAATGCTGGTAATGTCTGCCTCTGGTAGGAAAGGGGCCTCTGCCACCCCAAGAGCAGTAGCATCCATTAGAAGGGCCAATATGCACACAAAAATAAGCACATTTTTCCTTCCTCTGTGTTTAGAGGACTACAAAGAAGTTTGCTTTCCTTTCTGCAAAGAGGTGGCATTAAAGCAATCTGTTCTTTTGCTGGACAACTGTTTGTAATAGGACTTCTGTGCTTATGTGGCATTCATTAGTGTAGATGGTTCCAAGTTATAGTTTCCCACCAGCATATGGTGGAAGAAGGAAACTTCTAGACTGGCCAAGAAAGCAATTTTTTACATCCATCCCAATACTGGTGATGACCTTCAGCTCAGCTAAATATATACATAACATATGCTTTATGCTTTTCCTTTTTCTCTGTGCAGATGGCTGAGGCCTCCACTACTCGTTACAGGAATAAGTGTACCCTGTCTTGTCTGGATGGCATCCCAGTGTGTCTGAAAGAAGAGTTCAAAGTGGTGAGTTTCCTTGTCTAGCTGCCAGTTCCTGCTGCAGGTGGTTAACCTGGACAACTCACTGTGACAAGGTTTTAAGACCAACCTCTCAGCAGAAGCCTGGGAAAATGTTTGTAATGAGGGGTTGTACGTGGGCTTGTAGTGAGTAGGATTAACAAGTTTTGCAAGGTGAAGACAGATCTTGCATACAGCAGATGTGTTCCATATCTTGTACTGATCTCCTTAATCCATAGGGAGTAGAGGGTGGGTGTGGGAAACAGTCTCTTATGATGAAATGAGAATGTATAAAAGCATCTGTACTGTGGGTGTAACTGTCTGCATTTCTCAGGCACTGACTCGGCTCCCCTGGCAAAGAAAGCATCCCTCTCTCCTTACCTTAAAATACACCTGCCAGAAATACACAATTTACTTTGAAAATCCCTACTGACAAAGATTTTTACCTGTGGCCTAACAACAGCTAACAGTAAATCCTTGTGGCAGTACCGTAAGGCTGTTGTATGCTCTGCAGAGACCTACCCCTGTGGTGGGACTCCTGTTTATGTCCAGATTCTTCTGTTGCTGCCTTGGAGTAAGGAGTACTTAGCATACCCTGAAAATAAGTCCATCTGTTATTTTGGCATTCAACTAATCTTGGTGCCAGGCTTCAAAGCATGCAGATCTGAAATGTTGTAGCTCTGTCCATAGAAAGATGGATCACAGAGCTGTGTGCTGTGGGGCCAAGGTGATCTTCAGCCTCTGGGCTTAGCAACTGCATTGCTGCAAGAGAGGCAGGCTTTGACCATCTACGTGTTTCTGCTCTTCTGCATCATGGTGTAAAAAAACTTCTCTGCATGGGAGAAGGATGAAATATTAAAGGGTTAAGGTTAAGTGTCCCTTGACAGAGACCAACACAGGACAAGTTGAAGTGTGATGCTCCCTAGCCCTTGCTTACTTCCATGTGTCCTAATGTCTGGGATCTGTTGTGATGTTGAAGTGTGCATGTGCTCCATTGCCGGGGTTTTAGAATGAATAATTAGGTGCCTTCTTGCTAAGGTACCTTACCATCACCGAGTGGGAACAGTGTATCTTGGGACACAACCAGAAACAGAAGATGCTACTGTGGCCAAGAAGCTGCGAGAGGCTGGGGCTATCATTATTGGGGTCTCAAACATGCATGAACTAGGGACTGGAACAACTGGATGCAATCCTAATAGGTAAAAATCCTTTTCCTCTCTCTTCTCCCGGTCTAGAAATACCTATGACTGTCCAGAACTCATAGGGAAGGGTACAAAAATAAGGGGAACCATGACAGAACCTGGGGGCAATGAAAACCCAGTACTGTAGATTTGAGGGTTGGAGTAACTGTGGAAGCCTGAAGGCTTCTGAAACGAAAGGAAGGAGAGGCTCCAAGTGTTTTCTGAGTAAGGAACTTTTTTTGTCAGGCCTTACAGGCCTGGAAGTGTGAATGTTTATAGGATGAGTGGTAGACAAAAGCTGTGATAGAAAACAAATAAATAGTCATGTAATGCTCAGCCTCAGTGATGGCTGAATGTCTAGAACATTGAGAAAAAGGTACAGTCATCTCAGGAGAACATAGTGGTTTTACTTCCTAGCTAAAACAGGTTCACTGAATTTGCTTTACTTTGGTGTATTCTCCAGCTATAGCCAAGCTGAGAACTCAGTTCCAGAGCAGCCTTGATAAGCCATATGTAGAGCCACACTTGGTGCATGTGTAGCTGGGTGGAACTAGGGCTCCCCCTTGGCTGCAACAGTGTGCAAGCATTTCCAGCATTTCCTCACCCTGGGAGAGCAGCTCCCACGGCTGTGGGATAGCCCACAGCTTGGCAGGGACTGTGGCCAGGCTGGAGACGTGGGGAGCTGCTGCCTGGGGATAAAGGGCAGAGCTGACTTGTTTGTCTGTAGGGATTGCTGGGCACCAACTGCTCCACCTTTTGGAATTGCATCATGCACTGTGGCAGGCAGTAATGGCATGGTGCCATTGCCAGCAGAAGAGTTGAAGTGGCATCTTTTCTCTTGATTTGGGCCTCTTTTGCATGGGCTGCTTATGCTCACAGGAGATTGGACCCTTGGGCCAGAAGTCTCTTTTGCATCCTGTTTTCTAGGGACACGGCACTTTATGAAATCAAATAGAGTCTCCTTACCAAGGATCTGATCCCTGAGGTGTGTTTCTGGATCTTTTCCTGCCCTGTGGTGCATACAGTCCTCCTAAGAAAAGGTTAAACAATCTTTGTCTGCTTCAGGTACCACAAGATCCCTAGGAATCCCTACAATCCTAACCACTTCACAGGTGGGAGCTCCAGTGGGTCAGCAGCAGCTGTAGCAGCAGGTAGGTGGTCCTAAATGGAGTTGGTGGGAGGAAGGTCCTGAGCCAGAGTACCTCAGGCATTTAGTTTTTATGGGGGGTTTGGGTTTAGTAGCTGGAGGGAACTTCTAACTATACAGAGAGCTCTGTGTGCTGTTTTGGATACAGCTGCTGGTAGAATGGACAGGGCAACATGATGTGTCTCTGATCACAGGCCAATGTGTGGGTTTTTTGTAGGTCTCTGCCCCGTGGCTATTGGCACAGATGGAGGAGGCTCTGTGAGGATTCCTGCTTCGTTCTGTGGTGTGGTGGGGCTGAAAGGTAGAGCTCTTTAATCATGGAGGGGTGTGTGTTTGTTTTGTTTGCTGTTCCAGGTAGAATGCCACAAACAAATCAGACACTTACTAATCCCTGTGAGGAAAAATCTGACCAGAGGAACTCTGAAATATAACACCCTGAGAGTCATGAGGGTTAGACTGGCAGCATGGAAGTATTCTCTACTCTGTTGAACAGATGCTCAAAAAACCTAACTTACTTAGGTCAAATACTAAACAAAATATGTGTACTGCTTTTCCATTCTACCCTTCCCTTTCTACCTTTCATCTGACATTAGATATTCAGCCACTACTCTCTTTCCATCCTTTACATGTGGTCAGCTTGACAAATCTTGATTCATCTGAGGAAGATGATGGTGCTGACAAAATACAACTGGTCAGAAAGGTGATATGAGTACCTGTAGAAGACAGTTAAGTGTTAAGCATGAAGTCTCACCAGTGGAATGGGTGAGACCTCCCATGTGGTGCTGTCTCCTGCTCTGGATAATCCTGATCCTGCCTCTCCATCCTCCACACCACAAATGCTGCTTCTGAAAATTAAATACAAACATTCCAAAATGTCCTTGCACATATTTCCCCTCAACTAAGTAATTTCTTAGGGGAAGAACCAATTTCACTATTCACGTGTTTCATTGATGGGACATATCTGGGTCAGCAGAACAGGATACTGAAGGATGAGAGACTAGGCTCTGAAACAGCAGACATAAAAGTGACTGGCAGGGGTTTGTTGTTTACTCTGGGTGCACCAGAGCCATCTAGGTGGTTCTTCCCAGTGACTGCTGATACCCAGCTAAGTCCCATTTCTTGTTCCCCAGGTACATTTGGGCGCATCAGTTGTCATGGCTGCTTGCCACTCTCCTACTCCACAGTCAGCGTAGGTAAGGGGGCTTGTGCTCCACTTCAGGGACCTTGCTGTGTGCTGCTCTCACAGGGGAGGCAGTCTCTGCCTAGAAAAGACCTGGGGAGGAAGGTACTATTTCCCTCTTGCCACTTTTTTTAACTGGTCTCTTTTACAGGCCCTATCTGTACATCAGTGGCAGATGCAGCCATTGTTTACAGTATCCTTGCTGAGCCAGATCTGCTCTATCCATATGGTAGGTGAGCCCTCTCCCTCCCTGTGCCCAGATGCTCTCCCTTCCTAGAGGCACCCTAGAATAAAAGGAGGAACTCTTCTTTGTTCCCTGCAGGACTAAAACAGCCCAAAGCAACCCTGTCTGATATGTGTGCTCCTGACCTGAAAGACTTAAAACTGGGAGTAGACTGGACATTTTTTAAGGTGCCTGGTTTATCTCTATCTTTCTGCTGCTTTGCAAAATAAGATTTTAAAGGAGCCCAATGCATTCATTGTTCTCTTGCCTGTCATCATTAGAACTTCTCATACTAAGCCCTGTAGTTGGATGATAATACAGCCTGTGTGAAAATGTCAGTGTGGAGATATTTTTTCTAAGACAGCGTTTTGAATAAAAGTCTGTTGCAGGCATGAGGAAAGGCAGTGACTACTGCTGATTCGATTGGAAGCAATGCTTCTGAACTGAGTACAAAAGGCAGTTAGTTTAAAATCAAGTGAGGAAAAGGAGTGTACCCACTTGGTGACAGTGGTGTAGCTGCTGAGTGTTGTTTCATGATTCCAGTGTAGAAATTTGGCTTGCAAGCTAGTATTGCTTGAAAATTGTAATACAGCCCCACAAATGTGCTCAGGATTTCTTCCTGGGAGTACAAAAAAGAATCTCACTGGCTCTGGCACAGTGCAGATGAGGATTATTCTCTGCTCTGGAAAAGGTGACCTTTCCTTTTCATTAGGGGTGTGACCTGCAAGCTGTTCTCTTGCAGCATGTGACCTAAAGCCTGTAGGACTGTGTCTCGGTGTTGTTAAGGACAGGAACAAGGAAAGCACCATGAGGACTGAAGTCCTGGTGAGTGTGCTCACCAAGAGGAGGAGAGCAGTTACTAAAGTTCTTTCCTCTTATTCTTTAGGCATGTGATGCTGAAGTCCTGTCTGCCTGTGAGAAAGGTAAAGAGGGAAAGTCTGTAAGTCTCTTACTGTGCCTGATGATGTGGTGTCACTTGGTGCTCCTCTTGTGTATGCATTAAAGAGCTCTTGCCTGAAGTCCTTAATGGCAGTTGCTTAAAGGGGTCTGTCTGCATAAACAGCAGTAACTTTGTATTAGGGAAGCCCCCCTGACTGCTGAGGGTTAAAAAGCTCAGCAGTTGTAGGCTTGTCAGATTACAATGGAAGAATGCAGTCCAGTGTGCTCAGCCTCTGTGTGTATAAAGACAGATCTGTGCTTGGTAATACTTACTCTGCAAGCTTTAATAGTAAAGGACTTTTAAGGGAAGGCCTTGTTTCACAACATAATGCTCAGTAGTAATACAGTGCTAGGTCTTTGTGATATATCCAGTCCTCTGGTATTTCCTTGAAATCAGCCAAGTGGTGCCTTTGTCAGAGTTCAGACTAAGCAAAATTGATCCTGGTGAGTACTTGGGGGTGGGGGAGAAAGCCTCTACAATGCCTGCTATGGTAGTTGCATTGGAGCTGGAATAGTTCACAGTAATCAGGCTTTGCCTGGATTTTCTTCACCCTCCTTATTTCCAGACACACTTCTACATTTATAGAGTTTTCTTAGGAGAGATGGAACATAGGGAAGCTTGGGTATTTATGAAGAAGCTGGGGTCACAGAAAGAAGAGGATTCTTTTCAGACTGCAAAAGATTCACTTTTCCCGAAGTCTTGGTGTTCAGCCTTGTTAAGGTGCATCAAGATTTAGTGGCCCTGTATAGTTTACCTGGTCTCTTGAGTATTCCACGGTTCCTTTACCATTATGGTTCAGAAGAGGCTTCGAATGGGAATCTCTTGATGCTAAATAATCACTTCATGCTGATAGGACACTGGTTATGTGAAGAGCTCAGGGAAACATTGTCAGTCCTTTTACTCTTTGGCTTAACTGGGAGGCTGGAGGAGCAAGGTGAATTTGCCTGAAATACAGCAGATAAGTTAGGAACCTCTCTTCAAGCCTCTGCCCTGTTGGAATACTGAGGTGTAGTTAGGTTGAAAGCATTTCCCCAGGGGAAGCAGCTGCAGCTGTGCATGCTGTGCAGTGCAGCGTGGATGCTTGCCCTGCAGTGGCCTATGGGGTCTGTCAGTCTGCAGGGCTTGGGGATTTGCAGCCTTTCTGTGAAGTCTGGGGAACTCAGGGATGCTGTCTGTGCTTTACCTGTCCCGTACACAGCGGTGAAGCACCTGCAGAGTTTGGGAGCCAGTGTGGTTGAAGTCTCTCTTCCAGAGATGGAGGAAGCACGAGTGGCACATGTAATCTGCATTCTCAGTGAGATGAGGGACTTCCTGCAACCTGACTTCAATAAGCATTTCCATGAAATGGTAAGTAGCAGCAGCTTGGAGCAGTGTCAGTTGTTGTTCTGGCTGATACAGAACAAATGTCATGTCAGTGAGAAACCTGAGGTCCTCCTGCTTCTTCTGTGACAGACATCCTGTTGGATGACTACTGGTACAGAAGAGAACTCCTGGGCTGTCACAGTGCAGTTCCCTGCAAGCAGAGCCTTGATCAGTTGGGGTTGTTTTTTTTTTTTATTTCAGAATCTGGAAACTCGGGCTAGCCTGGCCTTGGCTTCCCAGTTCACAGCTCTGGATTATATTAAGGTAAGGAACATACTGGGGCTGAAGGGAGGCACTTAGTGAAACTGTAAAGTGGAATAGGGGCTCGTCTTAGCCTCCCCATACCCATGGGAAGATGTCACCCAGCTTTAGCTGTCCTCTGCTGTGAAAGCATGCTGGATGGCAGGGCACCACAGAGGACGTGCCACCTTCCTGTACTCTGATTCCAAACTGCAGGAATGGTATTGTCTTTGGCAAAGGCAGAGACGCTGATGAGCGGAGTGCCAACATCAAACACGAATTTTGTGAGCCAAGAGGGCCCAGCAGACAGTATTCTCTCTGCTTGCAGGCAAATCGACAGAGAACTCGGACCATGAGATTTTTGCAAGAGATCTTCACCACTGTGAACTGTATCCTTACACCAGGTATTGGCACTCCTGGCTAAAGAGCTGGTCATCAACAGCTGTGTGGTGCCTTTTTTAAGAATAGTCACTTCATTAACTTTCCCTCCTCAATTCTGAGAGTATGACTTTTGTGCGCTTTGCTGTGCCTTGCACCCTTAGAAGATAATGCAGCCTGATTAGAAAGACTGTTGTGTCTTTCTGGACTTACTGGTTATATCCATGGCGCACTGCATCAGTTCGCCCAGAAAACCTGTGGGATCTTCATCCCTGGGAATATTCAAAAGCTGTTTGGATATGGTCACAGGCACCCTGCACTAGCTGACCATTTCTGAGTCAGAAAGTTAGACAAGATGACTTCCTGAAGTCCCTTTCAAGTTCAGTCATTTTGTGATTCCTCCACAGCTATTCCCTGCACTGCTCCAAGAATTCACGAATCTGACCTCCTGACTGGGAGCAGCGATATGTCCTTCACCGTCCGGTCCATGAGGTAAGGAAAGTGCTACTTGTGCTACAGAAACAAAAGTTCAGGAACAGCTGGAAAAGAACCTCAGACTGTAAGGTGGGGGAGATTAATCATAGCTGTCTCCACCAAAAAAGGATGAATTTGCTGCTGGAATACAATAGTCTCCAGGAGTACTGATGTGGCAGCTTTTTCCCCCAGGTTCATGCAGCTTGGTAACTTCACTGGGATTCCAGGCCTTGTGGTTCCCATTGGATATTCTACTGCTGGGCTTCCAATTAGCCTCCAGGTGAGTATTTGCTCTTTGTGAATGCTGAGGCACAAAATCCCCAGCTGGCTTTGTCTTGAACCATCATAACCAGGTCCCTGCTGTTCCATACAGCTCACTTGAGGAGCTAGCAGGTACTGGAAATAAAAGCTTTAATTGGGGGTGATTTGCCTTACTCCTAAATGGCAGAGGTCTCTTTGGGTATCTTTGAGAAAGATTTCTGTCTCCCTGTCTACTTGCATCAATACCCAGTATTGGTCACTACCCTTTCCTCTCTTACTTCTCATTTCTGTAACTTCTTTAAATCCTTTCCCCTTGAAACAGGTCCCATGTAAAGGAAAGATCTATGTCTTGCACTTCAAAGTCACACAGCTGCCTTTATCCCAAATACAGTGATGCCATACTTACTGAAGTGGAAGGAGAAAACATCTTTTGAGGATATTGTGGGGGGAAAATTGTTTCCAAAGCTTTCAAGAGCATCTGTATGATGCCACTTTTTTTCATTCATCCTTCTCTTTCTGCCTCTTATCTTCTCCCAGGTCATGGCAAAATGGTGGGATGAAGCTGTTCTTCTGAGGATCGGCCTAAAGCTAGAGCAGTTCCGTGACCAGACTAGAAAACCATCCATTTATTATGACATCCTCGCATGATGGAGCACCAAGATGGGGAATGAGTCTGGTTTTTCCCTAGTCTGACCTAAGTATTAGAGTGAACTTGTTTTCAATGATCATCAGAATAAGGCTTAGTAGTAGCAGGTCCATCTGAGGAATGGGGACAAACCACTGATCTTATCAGGCACTGAGGCTGAACAGACGTAATTTCTGCTCCCTGCTTGGTGGATGGTCCAGTTTATACTAGGGAGACTAACTGTGCTAGCTAGTTGGGTTTTTGCCAACAGGGGAATAAGCTGCAACTATCTTTTACAATTTCTTCCCATGCAGGGGTCCTGTGTATGGGTGGAAGGCAGTTGCAGGACTGCATGCAGGCAGTTCATACTACTGTACATGGCAAGGTACAACCTTAACCTTCTCATGGAACTCCTCCTCCTTCAGGACAGAACAAAGGTACAGTTTCTGAAGGGGAAAGGCAGCAAACACAAAGGCCTAGCACCCTTGGAATGAGGAGGATCTTAAATCCCCTGCCCTTGGGCAGTGTTTGTTTTGGCCCTGGGAGCAAACCATAAAGCCTGCAGCCAAGGAGGTGTTGTTGTGCCTCTGTCCCTGCTGCCAACAGTGCAAGGTCAGCCCAAGGGCTGCTCGTGTCTGGGTGTGCTCACTGCCCCAGAGTCCTGCCTCCCTTCAGCCTGGCACGTAAGGGGGGAAAGAGCCATACCATGAAACCTTCTTGACTCTGCCCCAAAGCCTTGGTGCAGTTCTGGGCTTCTGCACATCTCCATTTCCCAAGCTAAGCCTTGGAGAGCCTCTTTTTTCCTGCTGCTTATATATAAGCCTACTATCATCTTGGTGTTCAAATGGAAGAAACCACTGGATAATGCTATGAAGTACTGCTCAAGGGGTGCTGAGCCAGCTATTAGAAACAGGTAGAATTTGTAGGAAATGCTACTGAGCTACTGCAAAAATTGAAGCTGGTGTTGCAAGAAAGGTGTTGCACAAAGCCATGTGCAGCAAAGAGCCTGCGCTAGATAAGAAGCCAACCTACTTTTACCTTTAAATGATTTCCTAAAGTAATCAGGGTAGACATGGATTACTACATAAAGCAAGACATGTCTGTAAGCCATTGTGTTGTTTTATTGAAGGGCTCTATACTGTAAATTCCCTAGTACCTTTGTCCTGCCAGATATATTACGGCCACGTGAAAGGAGATGCTTAGGAGCAACTAAACCTAAGCATTTGTGTTCATTTTGGGGTCAATGCTCAGAGGCATCTCCTGTTGCCTACCTTATCAGGCATCCTGGACTTCTGATCAGGCTGCTGGAGCAGCTGTCCCACAGACAGTAGAGATCACTTTATTCTTACAAAGCTTGGAAGGAAAGAAGAAACAGAAAGTAGTTGCAGTTTCTCCCAAACTCAGTAGTTTTGCGGGTTCTCTCTACCACTACATACTCCTTAACCAGAGCTTGCACTTTACTAATGGCTGAAGTTGTCAGATGGCATCTGAATGCAAGAACATTGCATTGCTGTCACCTGCTTAATTACCTGAGTTAAAACATCAGCTCCTACCATCAGCTGTCACCAGCATGCACAGTTAATTATACGGTTGATAATGCTTTTCATCTTGAATTCCTCTGTGGGATACTGCCACAACTGTTTTTTCACTGGAGTCTAGTACAGTGAGGGAGGAGGTTGCTAGGAGGAGAGAAGCTAAAGTAAACAGTTATTATTTAAAAATACCTGTATCTTCCTAACAGTGGGAAGAAGAAAGAACTGAGTTTTTACTGACTGACAGTAACTCAGCCTCTCTTTTCGCACACTGCTTCTTCCCTTTGCCTAAACATATCTCATCAATCCACATTTCCAGTGCAAGACTTTCCTAGTACTGAGGTCACTAAAATAAACTTTACTCATCCTGGTGAAGGGCCCCTGTGTTTCCTTTTTTCCCCTGGCTGTTAGTTTATCCAAATTCTACAGCAGACCAGTTCCTAATTACCAGCAGTTCTGTGAGCAAAGCAGACACAGTGACCACACACACAATCCTGTTGCTTCACATAGATATATGTATGGGTATAGATATATGGTATATACACACGGATTTTTTTTATATATATATATATATATAAAATAACACCTTGTTTATAAAGCGACATTTAATTGCCACTGGTTCCCTTCCCGCCCCACAAAAACAATAGTATACAAAATATAAAATATTTTAAATATTTATAAACGTCGCAAGAAAAAAATAGAACTGTACGAAAATATTTTTTTTTCTGAGGTTCCCTCCCTGCCCTGTGGGAAGAGGAAGAGAAAGGGGTACACGTCTGGCCTGCCTAGTGTGCCTTGAGTCCATAGTTGTTAAGTGGGTAGGAGTATGCCCTGCCTAATACTATCCGGTCCCGGAGGAGCTTAAATAAGACATAATAATTGCAGAAAAGGATGAGGGCCATAGAGAGGGTGTGGTTCCACTTCTCTGAGCGCAGCAGGGAGTAGAGCTGGTAGCAGACCACGCTGCCTTCGATGAGAATCAGCAGGTTGAGCAGCCGTAAGGGACGGTGAAAGAGGAACTGCAGGGAAAGAGTTCAAAAGGAGAGATTTCTGTCATTTGTTGCTGGGTTGAAGGGAGGAGGAATATGGACATAATGCTGTCAGGGACCACTGTGGGGCAGAAGCAGTGCTTGTGCTCCCGCCACCACTTGCTGCAAAAACAGTAAGAAACAAGGGATTTTGAGGCATTTTGCTCAAGAAGGGGAAATGAGTGAAATAAACCTACTGGCCTGCTGACCCACTTTCCCATTTCCCTGGTGATGCTAACTAGAAAGGTGTTAACTAGAACCCTCTCAGGAGAATGCCATTGCCTGATGGGAGATCTGTGTCACTTTGATGAGAAAGCACTGGCAAGGCAGCTGTGGTACCCATCTTGCCCAGAGGTCACTCTAAGAGAGAATGGGAAAGCCCCACTGCTGCCAACATGTATTTTGCTCAGCAGCACCAGCCTGTCTTGTAACACTGGACTCTGTCCTGCACAGTCTGCTCTGCTGCAGCTGGGTTTGAGCCTCTCCTCCCTCCCACAGTTGTAAGGCACCAAGCAAGAGAAGAGATACTTGCATAAAAGCGGGCGTGGGACACGTCTGAAGGCACTGCTACGTTGTAAGGCCCAACTGCTTTGTACAGGCACCGGCTCCGTCGCACCAGAACTCCCTGAGGCCATATTGTGTTTTCTGACCAGCTGTGGGGAAACAATGGCAGAGTGTTACCATCTGTGCTCCCAACCCCCTGAACAAGGGTTCATGGGAATGGACTGCATCTGAAAAACAGCAACGCCTCTGCCCCAATGACATGTCCTAGCTCCCACTGGAAAAGCACAGAAGGGTGATCATTCAATGGACCCTGAGTAATATGGCTTCCAGTGCAAGAACCTTGTCCACTGCAGTGGAGGGGGCCACCCACCTGCCTCTGTTCAAGATACTCTCCAGTGGCCAAGAAGAATCTTAGCATCTCTTTCTAGGAAGGAACCAGCAGTGACTGGAGGAGCTCAGACAGCTTTCTAGAGCAGCCATTTCTGTTTTCATTGAACAAGGCCAGTAGAGTTGCATGGGGAGTGGAGACACGTCATCGGTAGATAAACACTGCTGGTATTTGCTCATCTACTAGAACATCTCAGCCCCTTGCTAGGCATGCCAAGCCCTGCCCTTCCCCACACTCACATGTGCTGTGGAGCATTGCTGTAGGAGCCATGTTCTAGTTTCTGCCACTTGCCGAGGTGGGCGGCAGACCTGTGGAGCAGGTCACAGTACTTGGGAGGCAGCAGCTGCGTGGTGAGCATGACAAAGGCATTGATCCACACCATGATGAGGTGCTCGCAGGACCAGCGCATGTCATAGTACTGAGTGCTCTGTGGAGAGACCAGACAAGATCTTGGCACCACTGTCACAAAACAGAAGGAGGAATGACAAGGGACAATATTGCATGTGCATCCAGCAGACCCACACCACACGTTACAGGCATGCGCTTTTGGACTGGTGATTTCAGAGGGTTACAGCTTAGCAGACACTCAAGGCTCCCTTCTCCTTGAGCTGAAGGAGAAAGGGCAAGGGATGACGCTGCAGCTGGTGCATCTCCTCCTCCAGCAGCAGGTAACAAGGCAGTCTGCCTGCCACAGAACTGCCCTAGGAGCACCAATTGCACCAAGACTGCTACATGGATTGTGGAGCCCTGCCCATTTCTCAGCACCAACCGGAGCTTGTTCAAGTTAGAGAAACGACAGATGAAAAAATACAACCCCCACACTGACAAGAGGTTCTTGGATTTAGTTTGCCAAGCATCCTAGTTGGCAATAACAGGCTGACCACCAAGCCTCTGATCCAAGCACTCAAAAGTCACGATGTTGGATCTGAGATGGGTAACAACAGGTTGTCTTTTCTAGGAAGAACACAGCTATCCATCTGCCTAGGACAGAGGGTGGGAGAAGGGGAGTTAGTAAGTGGGGTGATGGGACTAGAGGTGCATCACATTTATGGCAATACCTATCTGCCAACCAGGAGCAGTACTAGTGCACTCCGGATGCAGCCATGCTCCGCTATCCGGGCTGCCAAAGGGGAGACAGAGAAAAGGGGAATTAACCAGGAATCTGGCCTGGCAGCAGTTCACACAACATTCAGAAGGAGACAGCAGGATGGGGCACACAGAGAGCCAGACAACAGCTACCTTCACAAAGCACAGTGGCAGGAATGCCACGTAGTAGGCACTGAAGAGGGAGTTGAAGAGAACTTCCTTGATCCTGCGATTGAAGTCTGCTTTTAGGCACTCCACCTCATTGCGGATGAGGTCTGGGGAAAGGGGGCAGCTGTGGGTGGGGATAGACGTAGGATTATTGAACTGTTCTCTCAGGGATTCCCACAGAAGCGAGAAGAAGTCTTTGACCAGGCTGCCGACAGCTGAAGCCCCATCATCCGCCACCTGGTCCTGTACCAAGTAACCACAGTCTGCAGGTAGAGGCTGTGCTCTGCTGTCCTGGTGGAAGCAGCACAGAGGGACGTAGACACCAAACCTGCCATGAAAGAAAGAAAACAACGGCTGAAATAACAGCCAGCCCAACAGGGAGCATGGAGCACCTCCTCCACAGATACTGGCCCTGGTCAGAGTGACAGCACATAGGAACCCTCACTCCAGAAGCTAGCAGCCAATTCTTCTCTCCACTAAAAGGCCAGAGGCTGCAGCTTTGACACCTGTGCAGAGAAACTTTTTAAAATCCCATTTGTAGAACCAACAATCCCAAAAGCTCAGTTTTCAAGTGGCAGTAAAGGCCCCTCACACAAACAGCAGCGGAGGCAATTCACTTCATCAGCTCAGAGCCACCTCCTTGCACCATCCCCCAGCCACTCCTGCTTCCTTTTTAATCCTAAATCAACAGCTCTGCTTCCCACGGTGGCTCATGACACCCCCAAGCAGCTGTGCACCCCTGCCCAGAAGGTTCAAAGTGGTTTCACTCACGGGTAGCCCAGGAAGAGAAGGTTGAGAACAGAATGGCTGCGGAAGAGGTTGACCAGAGTCCAGCAGAGCACCCATCCACAGAGGGTGAGAAGCACCAGGCGCACCATGTAGCGAATCAGTGATGTTGCACCCACCTGAGAAGCCTGCAAATGGAGAGGAAACACTCAGCAGTCCTCTAACAACCAATGCTAGGAGATGAGCACAAGGGATGCCTGTGGAGGAGGAGCAGGGAGAGGGGTGCCACGAGGTACTAGGAGAGGGATAGCTGCTCTCTTCTTCTCAGAAGCAGGAAACTGATTCTCCTACAAATGTTAATGCCTTGATTTTATTAATGATTGACAGGATCCAAAAGATTCAAATAATCACAAGTTGTGAGGCATGACTAAAATAGGGCCTTTGAAGAAAAATTCAGAGCTGCAAAGTACAAAAATATTTTTGCTCAAGTCTCTTATTGCTCTGATGATAGTCCAGGATGGCCTGAAACCCATTTCCTCTCCCTCTTTTCTTTAGAAGGATCAGGTCTTGGCACTGTGAAAGGTCACAGTTCGCAGCTGAGGGAAGAGAAGATGTGCACCTTGTGAATCCCAAACCCAGATTTCCGTAATTTAGCTCTACTGGATGTGCAGGCTGCAGTGCACTGAGGAGGCACCACAGCAAGAAAGCCTGATCCAATCTCCAGAGGAGAGAAGGGAACTGAACTATGAAAAGCGTGGTGAAAACTGTAAAGGATTCTTAAGGGTTAGAGCCAATACCTGAGATGCCCAAGAACCTGCATGGAAGATTTCAATGCAGAAATTTCAGTTTATGGGAATTTTTATGGAGGATGTGAACATAATGAAAATGGAAGGAATCAGATGAAAAGAGACGTTCAGAGTTCCCACCTTCTCCATTCATCTATTCATCAGGACATAACTGTTCCTTTATTTAGTTTACTTATTTTTAAACACTGCTTAGCCTAGGGTTGTATTAACCATTTCAGTGGACAAAACTTCTATTTTCCTGAAAATAACCTTTTACAGAGCCCTGTCTCTGCTCCCACAAACACAGAGAAGGTCTCAAAATCTGCGGTGACATGACCAGAGTCTGAGTTAGTGGGTAACCAGGACTGCAAAAGCACTTCTAGCAGTATTCCTATTTAACTTCAGTGTAGTCAGACATCTTCCTCCTGACCTTTCCCCCTCTGATCTCCTGTTCATTCTTCTTGTCTTGGCCAACCTCCCTCTTTGCCTTTTTGCTATCTGACTTGCAATTCTCTCAGCTACTTCTCTAGCATGAGATAGTGGGTACAGTATTGTACCTGCAGAGATAAACAAGCAAGTGGGACCATTTAATCTCCTCCTAGATGCAGAGCCAACAGAGCTCCCCAATACTACAGGACCTGACTGGTGTCAAGGAGAAAACTCCAAGGCAGAAGGGCATCCTCAAAATCTTAGTCCTTCACACCCAGACTCTTCTGCAGGAAGAAACCCTCCAACCTGCAGAATTTTCTTAGGCCATGGATGACCACGTCCTGCAGCTAGTTCTACAGGCAGGAGAGGGAATAGTGGGAATGTTACCTCAGAGATAATGGCCCACACCAGCCTCCGTGCCAGCATCACTGTGATGAACGCCGCCAGGTGGTAGTCAATGAGGTGAAAATTCTAAAGGAGGAAAGAAAAAAGGTTTTCACCAGGAAAAGGGACTCTGAAACCACCCAGATGGGTTGGGACTAGGAAGCTGGCTGCTAGAGAGTACATTAGGACCATCAGGACCTCATGTAAGTATTCCCCACATCTCTCTATTAGGGATGAGGGAAAAGCAATAAACATCAGTAACACAGGAACATCTCCAGAAGAAAGATCTCCTCCATAGGGAGACTCCTTCCCATGGAGAGGTTTCCACAGAAAATAAAACAAACCCACACTTCAGGCAGGTATTTTTGGGGTCAAAGGGACATCTAGAACAAGAATCCTGCCATGGAGAAACAGCTTGCAGGTTCTCCACAGAAAAGCCCCTGAGCAACCAGATGAAGGGCAGCCAAACCAGAGTCCAGAGTGAGCACACCAGCTCATTTTCCCTCCTGGTCTCAAAAATGGTCTGTAGCAACCACTGCTTCCTGATGAAACCAAGTGGACCTGAGAAGCCTCATCTCGATTCACCATGAAGTTCTCTAGCTGCATCAAGTTAGATACAGCTCTTACAGCTTTTCAGTGAAACCATCCAATATATTCTGGCCAGAAGAGTTAGTAGACTCTGAATACAGCTGTTTGGTACTTCAAGGACATTTTGGGTAAAAAATAATGCTTGATTTGTGATGGGAACAAACATTAAATCATCATTAAATCCTGCCGAGTAGGGCACCCCAAACAGAATGCTTTCACTTCTAAACCAGCTGTGTCCAGCACGGCAGAGCTGAGCAGGAGGCTGGTGACTAGAACACCAGCACCACCTGTCGGTACAGGTAACTGAGGGACCACCTCGTGCTTCCAAGGGGCCTTCAGGACACGGTTCCAGCTGCACAAGCTGGCTTTGCTCAGAGGCAGCTTACTGGGACAGTAAAAATACTGAAACCGAGGAGGTCGAGAGCTTTATGTAAGCTGAGGATCTGACCTCGATCCTAACAAAAAACTGCACATCTTCCTTCTCTCAGGCTCTGTTGTTTCAACTGGCAAGGGGGCACTCACAGCAGGAGATAGCTCCTGGAGTCTCAACTCTGTCAGACCCTAGAGGCTAGCTAGACCATGCAAACATGTGCAAGAAATTTCCCCTGAAGAAGTCCTGCTGACTCCTCTCTCTCATCTGCCATGTATTTTCTCCCCTGTAAAATGGGGGATGACATGGCCCTGACTGATGGCGGTGCATGTGAACTCTCACTCACTCCCCTAATGCCAAATGCTTGGTGATTCCTGGACTGAGGAAGCATGAAAAGAAGCTGTGTAATGAAAAAAACCCAAGTGATGGCACTTGCTGGGGAACTCACCAGTGAGGTGCAGGAAGCAGGGTGATTGTATGGGTACCACCAGACAGTCTTGTAGATGTTGATGTACTGAATGAAGAGGGCTACCAGAAGGTAGATGAAGAACAGGAATTCAAAGAGAAGGCTCCCATCCAACGGCAGCTCAGGGATCCGGCAGTGACGCACAGGCTCGGGAGTAATCAGCGCTGTGATCGGAGGTGCCGAGAGGCTGATGGCACTACCATTCCTGAAACAGATGGACATCACTTACTTGGTAAACATTCTACATCATCTTGACATTTTCCAGGACAGAGTGCTTGAAGTTGTGAATTTGAGACTGGGCATTACTAGGGGAGAGGTGACAGCAGTCTTGCATTTGTATTTCTGACATGAGGCTGGTGGTGAGCTCCAGCATCTTAGCTCAGACAAAACCCATACCCAGAATTTTCTCTGGACAACAGCTTGATCTGTCAAAAGTGCTGTGACATGCCTAGCAGTATTTCAGTAAACTTGCAGATTGAGGAGCAGAGATACAGAGCAAAAATCATTAGGGACTCTGTACTACACCCAACACTTAATATTGGCTTTTTCCACCCATCACCAGGACATTACAGTAGCACCCAGCCTCCTTCTCCAGCATGGCAAAGTGCCCATTGTCTTTCATAGTTCTTTTTAAAAGAGGAGTAACTAAAAATGGAATGGAGCAGTTCAGCCACTTCCTAGAGGCTAACCTCTCAAGTGTTCTTACACTTCCTTCTTTTCTAGCTTTCAGAGCAGGCTAGCTCAGCTACAAGCTCTGGCATAATGAACTGGTGGAGGAACTATGCTGTGTCTGACTGAAACCAGATAAGCAATGCTCTCCCAAGACCCTGGGGCCCTGACTTCACAGTCTTGACAGTCACTTGCTTCACAAGAACCCCAACTGTGCTATCTGTCCCTCTGCCCCAGATAGAGAAGTCTGTAAAGGCCAAAGCTAAATGGCTTGGATTGCTCTACTCTGTAAGAATGAACCTATACCAGGGCCCCAGCATGCAGCAAATAGCTTCTCTGGTCTGCCAGCTTTCCTATGGAAAGAAGTAATGCTGGGCCCTTTCAGTTTTTATACCAAATGTGGTAATCTCAATGTCACTGTGTGCGTGTTCCTGTTTCGGCTCCCAACTTCCCCAGAAAATGCAGCTCATCTTTACCAATTATGAGAATTAGTTTCATCTGCAACCAGCAGGTCTAAAACAGAATATGGGCATCCTCCTGCCCTGCCTTTCTATTATGTAGGAGGAGGAGTCACAGCTGTGCTCTGATGTGTCACACTAATTCCCCAGGGCAGTGAAGGCAAGTGAGCAAGACAAGGACTCATCATTTGCTAGGATTCACTGCTCTGGGAACTGCTGCAGGAAAGACAAGTGGAGCATTGTGTTTTTTCCACCCCTGGCTGTTGTGATCACAGTGAGTGGTGAAGGAGGGTGAGACCACTTCCACAATTGCCTCCATGAGGCTGGTTTTAATGCATGAAGTCTAAAGAGGGGCTGCAGAGGGAAGCATGTACCACAGCAGAGCTGAGAAGAGAAGCTGGAAGAGGTTTGTCACGTAGGACTTGTTCCCTCTTAGTTGAGCCATCTCATCGTGCCACAACGGAGGGCTCAGGGTCCCCTCTCTTCCAACCACAAAGCCATGCCCCTGCACAGGGTGCAGCGTGGATCAAGGCTCCTTGCTTAGATGTCTCAAGAACCCAGCATTTGTCCTCACCTATTTCTCAAACCAGTACCGTTTCCACAGCTCCCGCCAACCAGAGTCTGCAGAGAAGGCAAAGCTGAACGGCTTAGCTGCTGCCGGCTGGGTCCCCTCCTTCCACCGGGCATGACCAGGAACCAGTCCACTTCCAGTGCCTCCAGCAGGCTGTGCCCTGACACCCAGACAACGATCCCAAAGCCTTCGCAAATCTGCAAAGGAGCAGAAACATCACAAGCTTTAAACTGCTGGTCACGCTCACCCAGTTCACACTCCAGCCAAGCAAATCCATGCAGAAGGAAGTCACTCTCTTACACTCAGAGCCCTGTGGGACAGCCATCACCACTCTGTAACAGTGTGCCACTTCAGGGGCAGCAGGTCAGTGTCTGCTTGCACACCCAGAATGAACACCACTGACACTGTGTCTCTAAAAACAGGCTGCTTACATTAGCCATCAATGACTGATAGCACTTATTGCTGGCTGGAAAGCACCACTGAGCATCTCCAGAACTGGAGACAACACAAATATGTGTTTTATTTCAAAAGCAAGCCTGGGAAGAGCCCTCTCCAAGTTGTGGTTGAGCTACCAGAGCTTCACAGCTCTTTTTAGGCACCCAGCATGTTACTCGCCAGGCTCTGATGCTGGTAGGTAATTTGGACACCGTCTGGCAGAGCTCTGAACAGACAGATTGGTGTCCTTGAAAGAAACTGCAGTTCAGCTCCCTTCTGTGCTAAGAATGCCCAAGTGACACCACGGTAATACAGCCATTTAAAAGTGGGTTTAGTTAGCAGAGAAGTGTAGCAAAACACGCATGTATGCAGGTACTTCAAATGCACATATGGGCAATCACATAACCCAGTCCTGAAAAGAAAAGTAATTCAGAAGTAAACTTGTGTATTTTTATTTATCTATTTATTTTTAATGACACACTTAAATCTATCAATTCCTTAAAATGAACTAGTATTAGAGAGGCTGGGCAACTCAGAATGTCAGAAACAATGGTGTCGTTTCTGGCACAGGCTTTATCACTTCCCATACAATTTTTCTTTTATTTCACTGGTCTCCCAACGTGACACTGCAAGGATTTTGGCAGTCAGGAAAGTTTCCAATGGAAACATATAGCAGACATAAGGGAGTGAAGGACTGAACGGGAGTGCATGTGTGCTGTACAGGAACAAGACACTGAGTGAGCATCTCACTCCAAGGACTTTGGTGTGTCTGTGTGCCTGGAGTCTGAATCAGCTGCCCTTTTGGAAAAATACCATAGCCAGAACCAACCCAGGGGCCAAAAAAGCACACCCACCTTCTGGGAAACTCTAGATGTAGCTTTGAAATGTACAGATGGAACCTATGGTCTATTTATAATTCAGTCATCACCTCCTTTAAAATCCTGAGAAATCACAGCTGGCAGAAATGCCAGAAGTTTTCTGAGTGAGTCACAGGACTGTCACCATGAACACAGTGTGCAGGAGTACTTCTCTAAAAAATTCCCTCAAAGAATTGCCCTTTGTATTAAAATTTCCCATCCTTCATCTCTACTCCCAATAAACAATCATCATGATTGAAACCAGGATACCAATTCTCAAGCTTTCAACAAAAATCAAGATGTTTCAAAGGATGAATGCTTTCTGCATACCCACATTAAAGTCACTTGGAGAAATTAAAACAAAACAAATCCAAAAAAACCACAGCAAAAAACAGAGATCCAGGAGAAAGAAAAAAAACCCCAACAAACAAGAAGATGTGAAAATGCATGAAAGATGAGCAAACATTGGAGAATTTTGGTTTTGAGGTAAATAGTGTGTTTTGGCAGACTTTAAAACTCTCCTATCTCCAATAACAACACAACAGAGATTGAAGCCTTTGTTACATTTTTAGTCAAGCAAGACTTCAAAGCTTTCAGACAGTTTTCCCTAGGATGTTCTAGAGTTTTATTTGGGAATATTTATATTTCAGGAATTAAATATAAGCAAGAAAATTCTCCTGCATGTGTAAGATGATCAGGGTCAGCAACAAACAATGCAGAATTCACTTAGGGCATTCAGACACTTTTGATAAGCAGTTAAAATAAAGGAAAAAAGAAGAGGAAAATCCCCCAAAAAAGAACAAACTTGAAAGCCATTTTAAGCCAATTTTAGCTACCACAGGGCCTGTGGTAGCTGAAACAATTGGTCCAATTCGACCTACAGGATATTTATGATAATGGATGCAATATGTTGGTGGTCTAATTAGTGCTATTAACAGTGGAAGGTATTTTATAGCACATTCAATATTTCATGTAAATAATTTAACAGGTCTCATTAGTATCACCCCATTAGTATGCCTCACACGCTCGCCAATACAGACACTTGGACACGAAGTAATCGCAATTCCAGCCCCTGGCTTTGCAAACCAGTAAAATGCAGGTTTTTACCAGTAAAAACCATGGAAAGAAGCCATCCTTAACGTCAGTGCACATATTTTAAATGCACTTGAATAAGCCCTTTCACAGTGATTCATGAACATATAGACTGGGCAGTTCCTCAAGCCAAGCTTTAAATAACTTTACTTTACTGGAGTTAGATCGAATTAGGTAGGCATTTGTTGGAGCAAAATCTGCCTAAGAACCATTCCTTTTTTGTTTGCTTTTATTTTGTAAAACTATCCACACAAAACTGAAGCTCCACAGATAAAGCTAAACAAAGCAATAAGATTACAGATCAGATTGACTCTAAGTCTGCTTTTTTTGGCCTTGAACCAATCAACAGACTTCCTTTTTGAGGAGAAAGACAGGGGGAAAAGCCTTTTTATAGCTTTCAATTAATAAACAAAGGCATGATTCTACTTCAAAAAATACATGAACAAGAAAAAAAGGTGTTCATAAACCCCTTATTCAAACAGATAATATTCCAGGTCATATTAAGTATTAATGAAGAGTCCACCCTTCTCTGTTTGCATTCCCCATCCCATCAGTGATCTTATTTTATAGAGTCATGCAGAAAAGTGAGTAATGAAAGATAAAAGCTTTTCCTGACAAGACTCTTCAGTCTATTAATGTGATTCCACACTGTTCTTTCCAGTTCACCTACAATTTCCTTCAAAAAATAAGTCACATGCCTGTAGCCCCTTGATCCTCAAATCCTGAGAATCAATACTACCTAGCCTCCAAGATCTCCTCTCTGAGGCAGATGTGGGCATCATAAAAACACATAAGACCAGGCAGGATCTGGAGAGCAGCTACAGAACAGCAGACAGTGGTCCTGCCCATGCACAGGGAGTGGATGTGGGTACAGACAACTCTTGGGTCCTAGGGCAGACCCTGCTTCAGGACAGAGACAAAACTTTAATTTGTGACACAGTTACAAGAAAATCCAGAAACAGAAGGCACCACATGCTATGATTTCCAGTTCCTGCTTTTAGGACTACAGAAAGCACAGAAAGCACTGTGCCACAATACCCCTCCTGCCCATCAGCTCCCCAGCTATCCTGATGAGGCAGGATCAAGACAGGCAAGAACCACAGCTGTGTGCAAGACTTCACTGATAACAAGCTAGGCAGACGAATTATTCACCAATTCAGAGGGGAAGCACTATGCAGCCCTGTCCTACTCCCCAAGGACCATCACTCAGAATCATGTTCCTGCATCAGCAGCTGCCCAAACAGCTCTTTCAAGAGGCAAATCAGGAGAAAGTGAGTGACTCATCAGAATGGAAAGTGTGCTGGTTCCCCATCTCTTTGCTGGAAATGCTACAAAGCTCAGTCAGTCATCTTGATGGTGTTAACATTTTTTAATTGGAGAAAACTCTGAGCCTCTCCAGTACTCTCAGGCACACCTTGCTGCACCAACACATGAGAACTCTCAGAGGCTGGAAAACATTCAAGTGGCTCTCCTTGGCTCCACAAGTTCTACAAACAGTTACTAACAGGAGCAGAAAGGGAAATGTGACCATCCTCACTTGGTGCAGTGAGGCAAGACGACCACAGGTGCCCCACTGCAACTCACCATGTCAATTAAAGCAACCTTCTTCCTGCTGAGGAAGCATGTGACAGCTGGGGGTGAAGCAACACATGGCCTCTGTGGTGAGGGACTCTGCCTCCTCCACAGCAACACAGTCACTCCCAGCAAGACTTTCCATTCAGGGTGTGATGCTTTATGGAAACACACCTGCCACGTGTGCAGTGCTCTCTCACAGGGAAGCGCAGCCAGCCACCCCCACGACGTGGCTGCAGAGCACTGACACAAAGCAGGATTCGTTTCTGAAACTTAAAATGCTCTCTTGGTTGCTAATGTCCTCAATTCAACTCACTGCAGCTGGTCAGCCTAATCTTAAACTTTCAGTTGTCCAGCAATCCTAATATCTTTGCAAATTATCACACAAGTTTTCCTTTATACTTTGACAGTCCTGGTTACTATGGGTAATTTTTACTTCCCTCTAGTGAAGGAAACATCTTATTTATTTATTTAAATTTAAATTAAAACCAACCAAAACAAAAGCAAAACCCCCTTGTGACAGCTGGAAAATCAGACACAAAGCTAGTGATCGACTCATCCAACATAACAACAACAACAATAAAAAAATAAAAAACAAACAAACAAAAAAAACAGAAGAAAAATCACCAGAGATCCAAGGAAGCAGCGATGGCTGCACCTAAGCCTTGGTCACAAGGCCACCTTGTCAGCACCCTCACATCTGCCACACCGGAAGCCAAAAAGACTCAAAACTTCTGTGAAAGCCCCAACTGGTCTGGGAGCAAAATAAGCATTTGGTTGTTGCGAGGGAGGAAACAACCGACAGGTTATCAGATGGAAAGCTAAATATTTGGCTTGCACAGAGCTGCCCCAGTGCTAAGTCAACACAACCTTTCAACTCTGGCTGGATCCAAAGGCACACACCCGCCACCTGGCCCAGAGCTGGGAGGCAAAACCGGTTAGGAGGGAGGTCTCCAAGTCAGCACATTTCCCAAGTCCTCATGCCATACAGAGTGATGGATTAAGAGGGGGATTTGGCACAGAGAGAGACAGAAACCCTCCTGAAGTGCAGCCCAAGCACCATCAAACAGGAGAGCTGGTAGTGCATCAGCAAGACTAATTTTTGCTCAGTGACTAAGAAGCAAGAACCTGCCCTGTAAAAACAAAACCAACCCATCAAGACCCTGTTAGTGCAGGCTTTTCTGATACAGCACAACTGTGGCTGAAGAAGCACCATCTATCAGTCCTCTACACAAATACTAAAACCAAAGGGTCAAAGTAGCAAGATTAAGGAAAGAATTAACAAACTACCTATATACAGGATGACTCATTTCAAGTAATATCATTTCAAGCTTTATTTCAGCAAGGAAGACTAGAGCTAAGCAGAAAGTTAAGTGGAAAAAATTAAAGTTTTAGCTAAAGGCAAAGGGAAGGCAGCATCTGCCATTTGTAGCTGCCACAGTACTTCAAATACCCATATAAAAAAAGGGGAACACTAAAGAAAAGTTTTTCAAGAAAAACCTCTCAAAGTGCAGTAAGCTCAGTCAGCTCACTTTGCAGGCATACTTAAGGATAGGACATAGATTTAAGTTCTTAGTACTCTAGATAAACAAAATTATCCAAGATACTGAAAAAGCCATTTTTAAAAATAGACGCATCCTATACATTCCCTAAAAATCCCTTCAAAGACCTTACTTCAGGGGGTGCAAGGAAGAAATTTCCAGAGGTATACAGGCAATAGTGTCCTCTTCAGAATATAGGCAAGTTCAAGTTTTTGTGAATTGGAGGAAGGTTGAGACACACACTAAGTGCTCTAAACAACCTCTGTGAGTGCAAGAACAAAGACAAATTCCTGGTGTAATAAAACAGTATTACCTTATATTACCATATAATTACCTTGTGCAACTAACTGCTGCAACAGTCAAAGCAAACAGCTTAGGAAGACTTTAATGAACGATTGTAATGATTTTATGAATGAAGACAAGAGAATTTATATTCCAAAAGGAAGTAAAAAAAAAAAAAAAAAACCAAAAACAAACCCACAATGCAAGATGCTCAAGGCTCAGCAGCTCCGAGTGGCCAATAACACTCCTCTCCGAGCCAACAAGTATTATACAGCTAGCAAGACATCAACATTTTCTTTGGCTTCTTCTGATGTATACAGCAACACTCACAGCCAAACACTGAATCTGGGAATAAAGAAAGCATTGGCTTGTTCTCGTGTGAGAACAAGAGAGAATTGCAAAGTTGAGCTTTTCCAGCAGCAGAGGGAAACGCACGCCTGGCCAGTTGGGTCACAGTCTATTTTGGTCCTAGAGTTCCCATGCTTCTGAATTGTGTGGGGAAAGGGACAGCAAGCCCAGCCTCATCCAGAGTGAAAGGCCCAAACTAAAGAGCTGGAGGTTATTACCAAGCCAGACAGTTCTCTGAGTATGTAACAACACCCAACTCCACATTCACTGATAGAAAGTGAAGTTCTGTTTAGAAGAGGACGCTGGTTGGGAAGCGACTCACAAGAGCAGTGTTTCAGCAGACACAACACAGGCAAAGCTATCAGAGCTGGCCGTTAATACAATTTATCAAGACGTGCTCACTCCTAAGCACATCTTGCACCAGAGCTCTTCAGTAAACATTACCCACAGCCACAGCTCTGCTAAAGCACAGCTACAGATCACTCCCCATTATCCCATGCCATGTGCAGTCGCTAGGAAAGGCAGGGAATTTTACATATAGGCTCTGAAATATTTTTTTTTCCCCAAGATATCAAGGCAAATGCACAACTGAAAAAGAAAAGAGAAAAGAGACGGAAAAAAAAACCAAAAAAACAAAAAACCAAAAGAAAGATGCTTGTGCTTTTAGAGCCCATCTTAAACTTTTCCATCAAGCAAGCTGCCAAAATATGGATTCTCCTCCCAGCCTTGAACACAAACCCACAATCTAATGGCCTGAGCACAGGCCAGGACATCTTTTGTTTTTTTAATCTTCCCTCTTCAACTGACCTCCAGGGAACTTGTTTTACCAATACAGACCTCAGTTTCCTTATCCAAAACAGGATAAACTGTTTAGCAAGTACTTCTCCTCCCAAGGGTCTCTGTACGTAGTAGTGGATATTTTTTACAGTATTATTTTAGCACTTTAGACAAGCTTTTTTCAAAAACAAACAGAAGCAGCTTTCCTGCTGGTTTTGTTCCTCTGCCAATCCCTATGTTTAATTTAATGAAGATCAACCATGATGACAAATCATAGGGAGTCACTAGGATTTTTCTATTTTGTCCTCAAATAGCTAAAAATAAGGCAGGGATCGGCTATCTGTAGCAATGAGCTTGGAGGCATGAAGAACACAAGTTAAAAACTACATCCATGAGCCTTACACCAAGTCATCACACTGGGATTCACAGCAGAAAGTATCACTGAGACAACACTTTGCACATCCCCGACACTGCAGAAAAACCACAATATTGCAGGGAATTTTGAACAAATTTTAATTTGCATAAATCACAAATTTGCGTCAGAATATAAACCACCTATGAGACTGCATCAATTCTCCTCTCTTTGCTTCTTAAACAACAAGGTTCAGGTGATATAAATATTCCCCAGAAAACAGTAAATCTTCAATTCAACCTCCATGGTTTTGGTAGGCAGGGCTCAGAACTTTGTATGACTTTACAGAGCAACTAATCCAGCAGACTGAGAAAATGCAATAGGATACATTAATCCCTTGCTATAATTAATTATACTGAGACTAATCCAGCTGTCTGAATCTGCATCCATGCTCCCTTATATGTATTTCTGGGCCGCAGATGTCTACTGATAATTTTGCTTTAAACCATCAATTCCAAATTGCCCCCAGTACACATGGATGCCACTGCATCCTTTCTCCCGGGACAGCTCTCCTGACCTGGTTGCACAACACCCACTTCTCACCAGAAATCTTGTTTTCACTTGCAATACCCAAAAAAGTCAAGAAAAGGTTGGAAATAACTACAACAGCCCCCGAAGAATTGCATGAAATCTTCCAGGACAGTTTGTGAAATCTAATGAGCTACTTTCCCAAGTCACACAGCTACTACAGACTTAACCTCTGATTTTAAAAATCCACCTGCTAACAGCTATGCCACTTACCTAACTGTGGTAGGGTTAGAAATAAATGGACTAAAGTTCCAATTTTAACTGCCAGAAGAAAACTTCTTCCAGGATTTAATGATTCTGAGGCACAGGGAAAGCACTGAGACTAAGGAGCAGGATAGTCTCAGAATTACTACTACCTTATTGCTTTCCACCACATCCATCTTTGGGAACTGTAACTCTGCTGAGGAGTACCGAGTGGCTCAACTGGTTTCTGAATTGAACGCTCATGGAAACTGGAAGCCACCTTAACAAATATTTCTAGTACATCTGCTCTTGGGTGTATTCTCAAACATCCAGATTTGGTGCCTACAGAAAGGAAGAAAGTGTTAAGTTTTATGACGACCAGGTTTGAGTCCATCTGCATTACATATCCTTGCAGAGAAGATTTGTGTTCAGTGCTACTCAGTTTCAAAACCAGCAGAAAGGTGTGAGACTCTTCCCCTTCAAACATTACATGCATAAATTGTTTTTTTTAATCTAAAATTTCAGAACAAAGAGGAATGTCTGAAGAATGTATAGACAAAAAATATTATTAGGCCTGTCTGCTTTTGAGTACTACATAACAGTATACCTATATTGGCAATGTTAGATCAGCACAAACATTGCTCATACAGGCAGGAGAGTAAGATGAGAATCCTTTTATTTCCTTAGCTACCACAGAATTTACTGTGGTAAATGCCTGTAGTGTCTCTGAAAGACAAATAATTCAGCAGGGTATAATTGGTACAAGGCAAGAAGTTTTAAAAAGAATTTATTATCTTACAAGCAGAATAGAAACGTGTTCTGCGAAATAGGAAGCAAAAAGTTTTCTCTCCGTTTTACAATCTGAAAGACTAAACATAAAAGAAATAAAAGGCCTGCCTTTCTGAAATTATTAATAATTTTGATAATTTGGTTGAGGCAGTACAGACACCTCTGTTAGTAGGAAGGTGAGCACCCAGAGCTTTTGAAAGTCAGGTCTCAATTGCCTGCAAGTCTGCAAAGCGACAGCCAGGAATGAGTTGTGCAGGAGACATGCAGGTGTTCTGGGGTTTGAGGTCAGGAGTAAACACTGAGCACAGGTCCTGTGCCAGCGGTATCATCAGAGCTTCTCTGTTGTTCCAAATAAATCAAACCTGGAAAACGTTACCAGCCGATGTGCTGGTTTGTACAGCAAAACCTAAGGCAAAGAAGCTCAAGAACAGAAAGAAGGAGTAGCTGCATCTATACCTGAAGAACTTCCAGTCAGATATGGGACAGCAAGAAGCAGCTGGAAGGAGAAATGAGTGTCAGAAACAGTCCAACATAAGAAGTGCCCCGAGGTGAGCCAGGGAGCAGACTGTGGGTTAAAATGGGCTGATGTCCTCTGCCTTCAGCATCCTGTGAAACTGAGCTGAGCCATTCCAGTCCCACCCCTGTACTACTGAATCCCTCTCCCAGAAAATCCCTTCTGGTTACAGTGAGTTAACAGACAGAAGGGATGGTTACAGAAGGGATGCCTTGTCCCCAAAAATTTCGTAACTCACCCCTTTGTAACACAGACATCTCATTTCTTCACTTAAAGTTGTAACAGACGACAGGGACACGAGGGGCCCCTTACTCACAATGGAAAGCATGCATGAGAGCAACCAGAGATTGCAAACAAAGCTGCCTCTGTTTCTGCTGTACGTTCACATGTTAAAATGATGCTGGAGTAGCAAAGGAGCTGCCTCACATAACAGGGAAAATCATGTGCACAACTGCTACGCTGTGTAAGGGAGGATGATTGATACGCTGTTTTCTCTGCTGTACAAAAAAGAACAGCGACAGAAATGTGCACCCACATCCATTCTGGAAACGCTACCTTATGGCGGGTTGGATTTGCCCGGACTTACAGAACATTACCTCAGCTCTTTATCTTCCACAGGACAGTGCCCCTGCAGGACTGGTTACGTAGGGACAGCGCTTTAAAAGCCCACAGCATACATTCCCGTGACCCCAGCCCAACTTCCTCGCGTTAAATCCTCAACTCTCCTACCACAGAGCTCCCGGCTCCTGCTCCAACCCAAACACAGCAGGAAATGTCTCCAAGGACCAAACGCCCTAACTTACCAGCAGGACGGAACGCACGCGGCAGAAGCCTCCCCACCGCTCCCTCCCACACAGACACACACCAGGTTTCGGAGGGGGGCTCCGGCGGCGCGGCTGTGCCCGCGGCAGCGGCGGGGCCGGTACTCACACATCCAAGCGCGGGCGGCGGCGCGGCTCGGACATCAGCCGGCAGCGGGATCCCCTCCGCTGGCAGCGGCCCGGCGGCGAGCCCCGGCCCCCGCAACCCCTGGACCGCCCGGGGGGAACGAGGCTGCGGCGGTGGGAGCCCCGCGGAGCGTCCCTCCTCCCGCCGGGCAGACCCACTCCGCCGCTGAGCCGCGGCGGGGCAGGAGAAGGGGAAGGGAAGGGAGGGGAAGAGCAGAGAGGCGGGCGGGTCTGGCCTCGGCGCCCCGGCGCGGCCCTGCACAGCGCCGGCTGCCCGGGAGACGTGGCAGTGAGGGCTGATGCTCTCATCACACGGCGACAGCGGCGGCGGCCCTCGGCGGCGGAGGCCGGCCCAGGGAGGGCAGGAGGCGCGGGGCGGGGCGCCGCCATCTTGGTGGTGGCCGCCCGCGCCGCCATCTTGGTGGTGGCAGCCCGCGCCGCCATCTTGGTGGTGGCAGCCCGCGCCGCCATCTTGGTGGTGGCAGCCCGCGCCGCCATCTTGGTGGTGGCAGCCAGCGCTGCGCCGCCGCCGGCCCGGCCTCGCTGCTGAGGCTGCTCCGGCAGGTGCTCCGTCTCCTCGTTTGCTCTGGAATCACAGGTTGGAATAGACACAGAAAGCTCCACACCGAATCGCACCATCAATCAGGTTGGAAAAGACCTCAGAGATCGTGGAGACCAACCTATGACTGATCGCCACGTTGTCAACCAGACCATGGCACTGTGTGCCAAGCCCGGTCTTTTCCTTAAACACCGCCAGGGACTGCGACTCCACCACCTCTCTGGACAGGCCATTCCAATGTCTAATCATCATTTTAGTCGAATAAATTCCTCCTAAAGTCGAATCCAAACCTCCTCTGGCACAGCTTAAGACTGTGTCCTCTTGTCCTGTTGCTTGCTGCCTTGGAGAAGAGACCAAGAGAGTGATACAAGATTCCACCTGGCTTTCTCTTATCCAGGCTAAACCCCAGCTCCCTCAGCTGCTCCTCATCAGACTGGTGCTCCAGACCCTTCACCAGCTCCATTGCCCTTCTTTGGACATCTCAAATCCTTTCTTGTGCTGAGGGGCCCGGGACTGCACACGGGACTTGAGGGATAGCCATGTTTTTGCATCATGAGATGCCATTTAAAACAAAATCATAAAAACATAATTAACTGCTTCTTTACAGCCAGCACATCTATTTATCCCATGGCTGAACATCAGCAGCTGAAAAGCCCTGCTGCCATTGCCACCCTCAGCCGAAGTACCCGTTTGAAACCAGCATAGTATCCACCCTTACTCTACACTGTTTTCATCCTGCCAGCTGCCACACTTTCAAATATCCCATCACCCTTCCTGCCCTTTGGTGTATACACACAGGTATCATTCCCTAAGTCTGTCTCTATAAAGTGTCAATTGAATTCATTTTGTCCGTGACCTCAAGCTTCATTTGACATTACAGTCTTTCAGGGCAGAGAAGACAGTGTGTATTGTTGGACTGTTGCATGGTGAAGCCAGTTCTGATTACATGACCATGACACTTGTTCATATTTATCAAAGTTCATTCCCTATTAATATGGTGATCAAAGGGAGTTGGGTACAAATTCCCAAATCTGGAGTTGGGGGAGACAAGTGTTGCAAAGTGCTCGATGCACTGATGACCGTATCACCACCATATAAGTGGTACACACAGTAATATAGGAATTACATAAAACAGTTTAATGAATTGTTATTCCCACCCGTAATCAAATCCTCTTGAGGCACACACCAGACTTCCCCATCCTTCTGCATTACTAATCAACTGCACCCAAGTCCTTGAACAAAAGCAATCCCAGGCTTTGCCTTTGCCTGAGGCAGGAATAATGCAGGCTTTTTGCCCCAGCATATTTTTTATGTGCACTACTGGAAATTTACCCATTCTCCAGTATGTAAAAGTTTTGACTGAGCAGTGCCACCCTGACCAACAGATTCCCTAGTGCTGACTAACCAGGTGGCTTTTGCTAAATGTTTGAAGATTGCACCAGCCATTGCTCTCCATGGAATCTTTAATAGTTCATTGTGCTGCTGAATTTTTCCTGGAGGCTGGTGTGCAATAGGGTGTGCTATATCCACTCAATACTATGTTTTTTGCCCATTTGTCTACAAGGTTGTTTTGGAAAAGAGTCCCATTGTGTGATTCAGTAGTTTCTGGCCTACCAGACTTGCTTTTCAAGGCCTGGGATAGTTTTCTGGGTGGTAGTATGGGGCCCAGAATATGTTTGCAGCCCTCCAGCAAGCCCATGGTGGATTTGTGGGAGTGTGATACATTCACTCTGCCAGGCCTCCTTGTGTTTATACTTCAGCCACTGTCTTTCATACTACAGAGTTTTTAATCACTTGACTTGCTTAATTGCAGCATGCTTCCCAGTCATGGATAACCTGCGTGACAGTGTCCATCGTCAAATCATGATCCTATCTGTAGTTGCATCGCTTTCTTGATGGCCTGAGGTGTCATGGGCACACTGATCTACAAATAATTCACCTTTATGTTCCCAATCCAGATCCACTTGAGCCACCTATTGGTGGTTTTGATGTTCTGCAGTGGCCGGACTCTGGCACATGAGCAGTTATGTGATGCTCCTTCCCAGCCAGGTTCTCCACCCAGGCAGCAATATCCGGCCACAATGCAGCTGCCCAGGTGGGTTTACCTCTGCACTGCCAGTTACTCGGCTTCCATCACTGCAACCACCTCCGCAGGGCATTTGTCATCATCCCTGAGTCAGCAGAGAGGTAAAGTATTGGCCATTTTTCCCATTCAACAATATCTAAAGCCAGCTGGATGCCTTTACCTCTGCAAACTGACTGGACTCACCTTCTCCTTCAGCAATTTCTGCAGCTTGTCATAGGGGACCCCATAGATCTGCCTTCCACCTCTAATGCTTTCCTACAATACATCAGGACCCATCAATAAACAGAGCATAGTTCTTCTCACTTTCTGATAATTTGTCATACAGTGCAGCCTCCTCGGCACATGTCGCCTTCTTCTCTGACCATATTCTGAAATCTTTACCTTCAGGATCACTTGCAAGATTCCTGGATGCCTGGGTTTTCCTATTCGAGCTCATTGTGTGGTCAGTGGTATCCCACTTATTCCACATAGCATCAGTTGTCTGAAGTGCAGAGAAGACCCTACCTTTGAACATCCAGTCCAGTAGAGCTAACTGGGGTGCCAGGAGCAGCTCTGCTTCAGTATCAATTACTTCCAAAGCAGCTCAAACCCCTTCAGATGGTGCAATTATCTCTTTTTCAGCTGGAATGTAGCAAGCCTTAGATCCTCTGCATCCCTGGCTCCAAAAGCCATGGGGTTAACCTCAAGTCTCCCATGATACTTTCTTCCAGAGGTTCCATGTCAGGTCAGTCTCCCTGGCTGCAGCATAGAGCACATTTCTAACATCTTGTCCTGCCCAGACTGGCCCAAGGGCTACTGCATGAACTATCTCCTGTTTAACTTGTTCAAAGACTTGTTGCTGCTCCGGGTCCCATTTGGTACCACTCTTCTGCTGGGTCACTTGATAGAGAGGACTGTAATTTGGAATGTGCATTCTCCAAAAACCCATAACACCTAAGAAATCTTGTGTTTCTTTCTTGCCAGATGCTGGACATGTGGCTGTTGTTTTGCTGATCACACCTACTGGGATCTAATGACGTCCATCTTGCCTAGGTGATGTATAAAGTCTTCCTTGAAGGGATACTTTTCTTTCATACTTGACAGGAGTCACCTCCAAAGGCTGAAGACTTGTATCGCTTTTCTGATAAGCTTGTCAATGCCCCTTTCTCCAGAGAGTGACTCCAAATGCTTGGCTTCCCTACCTTCTAATTCCAGGCTGCTAGTCCCATTATCCCAGCATTTTTGCAGCCAAGTGATAGATAATGTGTTCCCCTGAACAACAGATGAAATCTTTTCCCATAATCCATAACTTGCTCAGTGATAGGGATTGAGTGGTGGTTGCCTTTTTTTCTGCTTCTTCCTCCTTTTCTTGTGATGGCCCCACTTTGTCTCCCTTTACTAAATGAGCAGACTTTTGTGACCATTTCTTCTTGTCTGTGGGGTGTCTGACACTGGCGTGGGCTGGGTCTCTGGTTCAGCCACAGTCCATGCCACTGGGGTTGGAGTAGCTGCAGTGCCTAACGCTTTGCCATCAGATCCAGACTGTCTCATCCCCTTGAGGTACTGAAGAGTGTTGAACAGGGGTCACTAGGCATGGGCCAGGCCCCAGCACATCTCAGTGACTTGTGCCTGTCTGGAATTGACAGGGTAACAGCATACTTTTCCCAAATATTTATCCTGCATTTGTTCAGGGAGGAGGTTCCAAAACACTGGAGGTGCCCACTGTCCTAGGTAGTTGCCACATGCTATCCCACACGTCTTGCTACTTGTAACTCCAAACTCAGGGAATTCTCTTGGTCTTACTCTTAAATAGTTGTTTAAACATAAACAAGACCTAGAATACATTTGGCATTCCTGGAAATAGAACTGTGCTGGTTTCAACATCCCAAGGACATACACAATTTTCAAAATCCTCAAGCACTACTGTAATTAGCCTGGCAGGAAAAGGGAAAGTGTTGGAAGGATGTCTTCTACACAGGTTGTCTCTTGCAGGAGGAAAGGCAAAAGGTGTGATTATTGGTAGTTCCCAACAGATGGCTCTCGAAGAACAGAGGTGAGCAATGCTGAGTATACACACCAGATTAGTCTTGCAACCAGTAATTCTATCATATCACAAGCCAGCATTACAAAGTACAATAAAATGATAACCTTAGCCCAGACCTCAAAGGCGATAGAGCCAAGACAGGGAACACATGCTGCAAGGAAAGTGCTGCATAATGCAGCCCTGAGAACAAGTGCAATGACTCTGAGAGCAAATAAATCAATGTTGTGACCAGTGATTGTTAAACCAATGCAGCGAATGCTTATAACAAATTTGTTTTAACATGCTCTGGTCAGATCTGTCCTTATCTGAACCCTCAGTTGCTTCATGTTGGGTGCCAAAAGGATATTGACATAGCCGAACACCAGCTGGCAGCTAAGTACCACCCAGACTCACTGCCCACCCACTCTGCAGAGGGATGGGGAGGAGAACTGAAAAAAGGTAAATCTGTGGGTTGAGATAGGAACGCTTTAATAATTGACATAAAGTGAAACATAATATTAATGCAACTACTATAATTGTAATGAAAACAGAGATAATGGAAAGAGAGAGAGAAATAAAAGTCAATATAAGAAAAATCAACAAGCTAACAGTCATGCACAATACTATTGAATTTCTTGAAGAGCAAGGTGGAATTAGCTCTGCAAGGGTTCAATACCTCTGAGGTGTCCAGCACCCCACAGAAAACAGCTTAAATAACTAGTGAGACAGCATGGTCGAGTATGTCTTGAAAAAGCAAAAAGGTTTTAATAAAAGAAGAAAACAATCAAAAATAAAGAACAAAGCTGAACACCGTTTAGGAACAGGCCCCACACACCTGCCCCTACACCTCGAGAATGCACTGAGAAGCGTGGTGCTCTCCCTTAAGTAGTGGACGATTTAGGTGGGCTTTTTGACAAACAGCCCAATAGAGAATAGCTACTTATCTGAGGAACAGGGAAAGAGACCTATCAGTGTTTTTGTCTTGGTATTGAGCCAATTACTGTCAAGAGAGCAAAGAAACTTCTAGTGCTCTTCCCTTAAAAGGTTTTGGAGTGAGTCTTAAACCTTTCTCTATATGAAAACCCCTGCTCGGGTGTGGGGTGCATTACTACATCATATAGTTGCTCACCACCCACTGACTGATGCCCAGCCTATTCCCTAGAAGCCAGCAATGACCCCTGACCAGTTTCTTCCAGTTTATATACTGAGCATGGCATTTTATGGTATGGAAAACCCCTTTGGCCAGCCTGGGGCAGCTGTCCTGGCCACGCTCCCTCCCAGTTTCTTGTGCACCTGCTCCCTGGCAGATCATGGGAAGCTGAAAAATTCTTGACTTAAGGTAAGCAGTACTTAGAAACAACAAAAACATCATTGTATAATCAACATTATTCTCATACTAAATTCAAAATGCAGCATTGCACCAGATACTAGGAAGAAAATTAACTCTTTCCCAGCCAAAACCAGGACAGCTGTTCTGTTTTACTTTTAAAACAAATGTCTGGAAGAGGGTCTGGTAAAGTTTTATTGGCTTATCAGTGTAATTGGGCTTGTTTCTGGCAGAGAATTCTCCTTCTTCATTCCTGTCAGCAGATCAAGGTCTGTGCCTCACGCACTCATTTTCCTTCCTTCTGCCTCAGCAGCATCCTCACATAATTTCCATGTCTACACACTGAATCAGAGCTGCTGCTCTGTGAACAGACTGATTGTGTCTACCTCACTGCCCTCACACCTCAGCTTCACTGATCCTTTCCCCTTAGCCACAGAAATGACCAGTGACAGCTCAGCTGTAACAGCAGACTGTGGCTGTAGTTCTGTGTCTGAACCTCTGTAATACACACCTTGTACTAAGAATTCTGCCAAAGCATTCTATTGCTCCAGATCAGCTGGGGAAAAACAAACAAACAAAACGAACAAACAAACAAAAACAAAAACACAAGCAAAAAAACCACAACACCAAACAACCAACAACAACAACAAAACAACAAGAAACACCCCCCGCCCCCACTACCCCCCCGAATAAAAGAGTGAAATATTTAAGAAGATAAATTGCTCTTATTCCTCAATCCAGGTGTCTCGGAGGCCTGAGATACCTGCTCCTAGAGAAACCTGTTCTTTGTGTGAAATATGCCCAGGAGATCTTAACTGATGGAACTGTTCAACAAACAACAAATTACAGTAAAGTAGGAGATAGATCTGTGCTAATTCAACAGGAGTGAAATTCCTTCTTAGCCACAAATCTGAGCAGCAGTTCAAGTCTGTATACATGCAGATGAACCTTTCAGCTGCTTTTTGACTTCAGCATTTTGACTCAAAGAAGTAACTTTGTGCTATTTAGAAAAGTTAGGCTAATGACTTGAGTGCAACTTTGGCTGGATGCTTTAAAAATTTAAACACTCTCCTTCCTAGCATATTATGTACTAATTGTTACGCATACAGAATTCAATAAAATAGTATGGAGACTTAGGTATATCATCTTTTCCTTTCTCATTTTCACATGGAAATGTTAATGTGGCCAGAGCAATCATGGGGTGAAAATTTATACCCATCTACCCTTGATAATGATATTTCAGAATTAACTTGCATTTGTCTGCCAGGGTCCTTGTGTACAATCCATGGCATGTTGTATTTTTATCACTGAATTAATCAGAGAGCTGCATGAATGTTTGGGTCCTTGATTTCCTCATATTTGCAAGGAAACTGTAATCCATACTGAGCCAAAGAATCTAGTGCTGAGGAACAAAGATCAGTCAGGCAGAATGGGAAAGATGAGACCCTTCTCGCTAGGTTTTGTGAAATCCCCCTTAGTTATCAGTCTTCTAACTTATCCTTGCTTGGGACTTTATCATATATCATTGGATTATGTATGTGAGAAGACCATAAGAGTACAGAGGCCCAGGCTCAAGAACACCTTTCTTTGATTAAATATGTAACTGCTGCAGGGTCTTAGATAAAACACTCCTACTGAGTCATGTAACACCAGTTTGTCCCCAGCAAACACTAACAGTATAAAACTTTTTATGCTCTAAGCATATTTGATTTTCCTATCTGTTCCTTCCAACTCTCATTTCCTTTCTGTTATTTAGATTAATGCCCTTTTCACCTCCTTCTCTGTTCTGCTATGCTTCTTGTCTCTTTTCCGCTGTCCCTGAGAAAACACAGAGTCCTTTTGCCACTCACTCTCCCTCCTGTTTCAAGTCCTTTTCCTGTCTTACTGGCTCCTCAATTTTTCATTTTATAAAACACCTCCTCTATCCTTTCACTCCAGGGCTATTGTTCCACAAACCCTGGGACATAAGCAGGTGTGATCCTGAACAGGAATACTCCTTCAAATTTACCCTGGGATACAGCTGTTGCTTATCTCAAAGCCTTATGTTGATAAAGCAAAGGCATAACTTGAGTTTTGTGTACACATATTCAGAAGAGGTTGGGTACCACTAATACTGTAATTGTAGTGACATGAATTTCAGCATGAACTAATTGCTGTAATGTCCAACAATTGCTGGGATGACTTTTAAAGATCTCTCTGTACTATATCTGCATGCAAAAAAGAATCACCTTTGTTATTCACTTTTCAAGGCCACATGGCACCAGCTTTCATCCAAACAATTTATCAGATTAAAAAAACCATGTTTAAACTGTGAGACTGAAAAACAGAGATGAAAAGAAAAGCTGCTTTCAAAAGCTTCATTTCAAATGCTGCAATGGGAAGAGCACCCAATGTGGACTTTGTATCTGTGTCCAAGAAAACAGGGCTTCTACGTATCTTCTAAAAGTATGTGTTATAAACAAATATTTTTCAAGTCACTGATGTCTATGTGAGCAGGACACTAACCTGCAGGGCTTCAAAATCTACTGCAGCTCAACAAAAAGCAGCATTAACACAATCAGACCCAAATGACTCATGATCCGATTCTGTTTGCTCAGAAATTCTGCCATTTCTATGGCACAGTATGGAGATAAACTTGTAGCATTAACAACCTGCTGAGAAGGATTTGATTTCTAAGGGAAACCTTTTATGTTGTGCTAGGCAAGTTGAGGAGGTATCAGGTTTGCTGATAATATCATTGCTGCTTCTGGACTGGAAAATAAATTCTTCTCATCACCTCAATGTAATAATGTGCTCAGCATAGCATGGACTGTGTGTCCTTCTCCAAAATGCAGGTGTAGCATTCCACTGAAATACCAACTGCTAAATGTACAGATAATTATTTATTGGATGGTATTTCCACAACTAATGATCTTTGCTCCTTTCCAAAAATTTAAAAAAATATAATTTTACGCCTTGAAAACCTTGAGTCACTTGGACATTTGAGGAAAACTCATCTTGTATTACATTTGCATGTGGTGTGGAGCTCAACAATGGTTAATATTCTGGGTAAGTTAAGTTCAGTCCTTGTCATATCTTACAAGTAAGATTAAAATCAGCAGCTAAAGAGCACACCTAGGACAACCTGAATATCTGAACTAGGGAAAAATGTAAGGTTTGCTTAATAAGATAATAAAGATAGATCACTGAAGGAGACCCCAGACTCAGGGCCTTTCTCAGGACTGTGCCCATGAGATCCACAAGATTTTATATTTTGAAACAAGCATAACATTTAGTCCAGGGAAAAGAAACCTGGTTAAACAAAGTTAGACAAATGTGAAATTTGCAAGATAAGAATGTTTGCGGTGGAAAACACAGAAACTTTTATAGAAATGCAGTGTTCCATGGGTCATAAACAGAGTTAATTGCTGTTCTCAGAATGTTTCCCACATTCCCTGTGATCACTGCCATAGCGCAAGTTTCCCATACATCCTTTAGACTGCTGCTGCACAGTATTCCTGATGGCTGTGAGTCCACACAACGCTTTCAGATCCTCTGCACAATGCAGTTTGTTTCTAGCATCTTCACACATACCTTTGGCCATTTCATCTCTCCCTTCCCTATCCTGTGAGACCACCACCACAGCAATCTCAAGTCTCATTGTTTGCTGTGATTTGCTGTGTGCACTGGGATTTAAGATACACGCTGGTTAAATCTGTGGTATGAGGGTGGACTGACAAGCTGATAATGCCAATGCACTCTCGATGGGTCAAATAATGACTAACACTGTGGGTTATTCTCTCAGCAGAGTGTCTTCTGTATTTACAGTTTTGACTCACATCACTAAGAGAAACATACCATATTTGAGACCAATGCACTCTGGCAAATTTGTTTACAATCAGGAATTAGCATCTGGATGTGACCATTACATAACATCATTAAACTTGACTAAAGCTATCAATAGTTGTGACTGATGCCACTAGAAAAGGATGTCACTCATATAGCTACTACTGGACAATTACATCTCTTTTAGATTTGGATTATCAAGATTCTTTACTATCTACAAACAGAAGGAATGTAATACTATCCTTCATTCTCCCTCAGATCTAATTTTCGACGATTTTATTGTTTTGCCTTTATTTGATTTCCTACACTTTAAAACAGAAACTTTCTCCTCTCTGGTTCTTTCAACACAAGGAATTTCTCTCCACAAAAGAAAATGAATTTTGCCCTTTTCTTGAAGGACTTTTGTAGGGCTTCACAGCAGATTCCCCATGGGTGCAGCTGTATGAGGTCTGGGTGGTGTATTCCAGCTCCTGACAGGCACATATAGGCTCACTCTAGAGCAGGGTAGCACCATGGTCATCCTCATTACTCCCATTTTGCTTTCCTTGCTATGATCAGTGAAACTGCTTTGTTATTTGATCACATAATTTAAAATAATTGGCCTTTTTGGCAGGTAAGGGTGGTTAGGTTGAAAAGGTTTGCATGATTAATCATCAATGCTAAGTTACAGCAATATGAACTTTGGTTAATAACTATGGTGATGTAATGTGTGCTGCAGGTAATAACACCTTTGATTTTGAGGCTCTTTTCAAATATTAACTTCCTAGTAACAGGCAAACACCTTCAGCCACCTCATGTGAGCACACAAACTTGAACGGGTTTTTTGCATTCTTACGGTTCGACACCAAAAGCCCTGTTGTGATTTCACTTAAGGAAGGGGAACACCATTCTCCTTCCTGAACAATCAGGTTTTGGAAGCCGACGTTTTAAGTTCTTATCACTAAGAACTCCTGCGGAGCCCCACTTAATTTTCACTAGTAAAGAAGTGCTAAACATCACAGAGCCGCAGAATCACAGAATGAATTGTTCGGGTCAGAAAAGACCTTAAAGATTCCCTGGCTCCACCCCCTGCCACAGGCAGGGACATCTTCCAATAGATGAGAGGAAGTGAGACTCGGCTTCTGAGCAGCACCAGCCACGCAAACGCTGTGATACCCAAACTCTCGGAGCTCCCCCGCAGCTCCAATTAAAAAGAGAAAAAAACCAAAACAAAACAAAAACAACCCACAAAGCAAAAAGCAAAGCCTAACCCAGGCGGTTCAGCACTCCCTAAATGGCAAGAGCTGGCAGAGTTCTGTCACCGCCGCCAGCACCCACGGCTGACAGAGCCGTGCCCACGGCGTCGGCCCGGGAAGCCCAAAGCAAAGGAGCGGCGGAGGCCCGGGGCCGCTATTCCCGGGATACGGCCCGGCCGCGGCGGGAGGGGCGCCGAGGGGAGCGCGGGGAGGGGCGGCGCGGCGCCAGGGCGCCTGCGCGACAGAGCGGGTGGGCGGCGGGCCGGGGGCGCGCGGGGAGCGTGTCCCTGCGCCTGTCCCTGTCCCTGTCCCTGTGCCTGTCCCTGTGCCTGTCCCCGCGGCGCCGGGAGCGTGTCCCTGTCCCCGTGATACCGGGAACCGCGCCGGGAGCGCGGCCGTGCCCCTGCGGCCCCGGCAGCAGCGGGAGGCGCGGGCCCCGTAAGTAGGAGCTCCGTGTGCCGAGCGGGGCAGCGCGGTGAGGAGCTGCCCGTGCTGAGGGCGAGCCGTGGAATTGCGGGTGTGGAAATGAGCGCCGGGGGTGGCGAATGCCGGCCGGTGTTTCGGGTTGGGATCGTTAGCGAGAGGGCGGAGGAGGTTAGATTGCACCTCCTCGGACTTGGAACATCTGATACGTGGCCAAGTCTGGGTCGTGTTGTGCAGCTCAGGATTTCCAGAGAGTGAGTCCCGGTGCGTGCGGGGAACCCCTCATGGACATAAGGGCAGGACTTGAGGCCGTGATCCTCCAAGTAAGTGTGCCGGGACGTGATGTTCGTCACAGTATCGCTTTACTGAAATAATTAGCAATAGTTACATATTTAAAAATTACGCACTCGGTGGAAGTACTTACTGTACTCGGGCTCGGGGGTTGAAAGGAGGACGTCTGCAATGCACTGAGTTTTGCATTTTAAGTACGGCTTTGGATGGAGTTATGTTAAAGTAAATGCAGTACCGGGTGTTATTTTCTCCGTTTCACACGTGGAAACCGGAGCACAGGCAAGTGCTGCTCTTCGCTCAACATTTTTTTCACTGACAGGACGTAGATTATTTAATTTCCTGCTCCAGATGTTAATTTGGAAGAGCCAGAATAGTGATCAGTAGGCTTGAAAGGAGACTTGAACAGGTTCACGGGGACTGTCATTTGACGAAAATAGGCCAAGTGATGATGGAAAGGAGCTTGTAGCCAGGTGGGGGTCGATCTCTTCTCCCAGGAAACCAGTGACAGCACAAGAGGACACAGTCTTAAGCTGTGCCAGGAGAAGTTTAGGCTAGACATCGTGAAAAAATCCTTTATAGAAAGAGTGGTTGGGCATTGGAATGGGCTGCCGGGAAGGTGGTGGAGTCGCTGTCCCTGGAGGTGTTTAAAAACAGATTGGATGTGGCACTTAGTGCCATGTTTTAGTTGATGAGGTGGTGTTTGGTCATAGGTTGGACTTGATGATCTTTTCCAACCCAGCTAATTCTGTGATTCTGTGAAACGTGTTTGCAGGTATTGAGGGGAAGCAGAAGTGGGGCTACTGGCACGACTATTCAAGAAGGTTTTATTTCTGCATCATAATATAAATGCTTTTAAAGTAGAGCTCTGATAAGACTTGAAACCTTGCGGGCTTTAAGATTGTCACAGCATTTTGGTAGTAATAGCCAAAACGGAGAATATGTATATTATAAGTTTCTTACTAATGCTTGTTTGTCTCAAAGAGTTAACAATGAATATCTCTTGTGGATTTAACTTTTTTTCTACTCCTTCATTTAACAGCTGTGGGAGTTCCCAAGGGAGAGCTGAGGCAGTTTACAAGACAGTTTTCAACAGAGAGGTTTAGAAAGAAGGAAGGTTAAAGTTTGATGTCTTTGAGATAGCTACTATTAAAAGAACCCGAAGAAATAAACTTTACAATCAGTTCACAGTCTTCAGTTTAAATATTTACACTTCTTGTTGGTAAAGTTGGTAGCTTTGAGGTGCTCTTTCTCTAAGTATTTTTTTCTTTGCCAACTCAGTGATGATTGTGCCGGTCTTCTGTTGTTAATTACAAACACTGATTAAATTTAGATTACTTAAAAAGCACAACTTTGGGGTTTTGTATTATTCTCTCTCACTGTTCAACTTGGATAATGTTTCATGAACTTTTCTTTAACAGTGTGAAGTATCACCTTTCATCCAGGATAATGTTACTGTGACTGAGTTTTCTTGATAAGCACTTCCTTTAGGTATGATTGATCTTGGTTTTGATTCATGTTGGTATTTCCTTGTCATTTTTGTAAAAATTGTTTCATTTTCACAAATATTATTCAGTAAGAAGTAAGACATTTGCTGCTTCAGCTTTGGAAAGCTTGGGTTTTTGTTTTTCTCTTTGGTTTGAGTTTGCATGTCTTTCTCTTTTAAATAATATGTAGGAGAAAAAATAGAAATTTGCTTTCTGTTATATGGTCTAAGTTACCTGTATGAGTTTGGTGAACTTGGCTTTTGTTAATTTGAAGGAGGTGTGCCTGGAGATCCTGTAGCCTGGTTGAACGATGCAAGAATTTGGTTAAAGAAACTATTATTTTTTTTTTGCAAATACGTAGTTCAGAAGTCACCCAGCAGGTCTGCAGATGGGATAGTTGGGGTTTTTTTTTGCTTCAGTGACTGGAGGTTTTGCCCTGCATATAAATGGGACTTTACATAATGTTGTAAAATTATGGGAGAGAGCTTCCTTCACTTTTTTTCTTTTTGTTTTTCAACATATGTAGGGCGTTTTATAAGTATTTTGTCTTTTGTTTGAAGTGCTTTGGCATGCCTACAAGTAACATGCCTTACAGCTACAACTGGGTCTTCTTGTCCTGAGAGCAACAACTGGGTAAACATTTGGTGGGCAACGAATTGTGGGATCAAGTTATTGTGCATTATAATTCAGATAATCCTTTTAAACATAGTGATGATTGTAAATGTGTGCAGTTACAAGTAATAGCAATGTATTTGAGTTGGAGCTCTTAAATCGTATGTTTGAAACTTTCCTACTGCATAAAAATCTATCTGCAGATTGGTTGAAAACTAGTATAGGTGTAAATTGTGTTTTAATGTGCAAAAAGTCATGTATATTTAATAGCTTAACAAAGTCATGCCATCTGTAAAGCTTTTTGGTGGCTGTCTTTGCACTAGGCCCTGAGAATTTGTAATCCTTACTGGCATAAGACTGCAAAAATAATAAAAAAATAAATCTGTTCGTGCCTAAGGGAGCTTTGGCTGGAATGTCTTTGGTGCAGTTCTCATGCTGAAGCACCTTCAGGAGAAACAAATAATGGGATTCTGTTCTCAGTTATGCTTTCATAATACATGATCAACTCCAGTGATTTTCTTTTTTTGTTTGTTTTGGAACTTTGCTTGTAGATACTTGTAAACTGAAAATTATAAATGTAGTAAGTAGTCACAAGTCTATACTACTTCTGTATTGCTTTACCTATCTGTGGTTGACACTTTCAATTAAAAAAAAGTATTGTGAAGCCGAATTAAGAATATGTGATATTGTAATATAGTGGTTTTCTCAGATGTTACTTTGTTCAGGAGAGAGTTGAGTGAGGAATTTGACCAGGAATGTGTTGAAGAATTTTTGTGAAGTGTCAAGGCCTCTGACATCTGTCATCTATACTGACTGATGCCCCTCCAGCAAGGCAGCAGCTGCCAGAAACAGACAGAGTATTGCTGAGTTGAGTCGTGACCTGAGCATTCCATTACACATGAGGTTCCTGTGTTCACAGAAATCCGTTTGATCCTGTGTTTTTTCAGGATATTCCGCTCCTCTTGGATGGGAAGGGTTTTTTTTCTTAAAAAATGCCATTTTCCTTAACAAATATTTCCGTGGTGAGCGTTGGGAGTGATGGGCTGTGGCAGGACTGTTTGCTGTGTCCCTCACTCCGTCACTGTGGCCAGGCTCGGGCTGACAGTGCCATGTCTTACAGTGAGGTCAGTGCCTCAGCTGTACTTGTGTAACAAGAGGGGCCATTCATAAATGTGTTTCTTGGCCTGGAGACGCTGGATTGCGTTTCCTAACGTAGCATCAGAGTTCACTGAGCCTCAGGAAAGTGAAAACTGTACTGCAGGATTGGAGTAGCACTCGCTCGTTTGCTGTGGCTGGGGAGAGCTCTCACCTGAGGCCACACTGGTCAGGTTTATGTTGTAGCAGGAGGAGATGCCTTGAAAGAAGCTGCAGCCTGTGGCGTCCTGGCCTAGGTCAGCAGTAGTGTGCCCAGCAGGATTAGGGTAGTGATTAAACACAGTGCCCCCTGTGTTTGGCACTGCTGAGGCCACACCTTCAATCCTGGGTCCATTTCTGGGCCCCTCGCTACAAGAGGGACATTGAAACAAGTCCGGACAAGGGCAGCAGAGCTGGTGAAGGGTCTGGAGCAAAAGTCCTGTGAGGAGCAGCTTGAGGGAGCTGGGGTTGTTTAGCCTGGAGGAGACTCAGGAGAGACCTCACCTCTCTTTACAACTACCTGAAAGGGTTGGACTCTTCTCCCAAGTAACAAGCAACAGGACAAGAGGAAATAGCCTCAAGTTGCACTAGGGGAGGTTTAGATTGGATATAGGGAAACATTTCTTTATGGAAAAGATTGTCAGGCCCTGGAGCAGGCTGTTCTTTGAAGTGGTTGAGTTCCTGGAAGTATTCCCGAGATTTGTAGGTGTGGTGCTTAGGGACATGGTTTAGTGATGGGCTTGGCAAATGCTGGGTTAACAGTTGGACTTGATGATCATAGAGGTTTTTTCCAACCTAGATGGTTCTATAATTCTGTGGCCTGCATTACTTGTCTGCCTGCACTGTTGTGGATAAGGTGGAGAAGAATGGGTGAAGTTGAGCCTGGGAGTAGGGAAGTGGAGGGGAAGTGTACTTGTGGTCTCTCACCATCCTACTCAATTTTTAATTTGCAACAAATTAATTTTCCCCAAGTTGAGTCTGCCTTGTCAGTTGGTGAGTGACATCTGAGCCTTTACACTTCTCTTTTGTTCAGGAGTGGTAAAGTGAGAGTGTAGCAGCCAGAAAATCAGGAACACATCTTCAAAGGACAGTGGACTCACACATAGCGGTGCTCAGGGACTGCTGCATTTGTCTAATGCATTCCCTGTGGAGACAGTTGTTCAGCTTATTGATCATAAACCAGAGCAGACTGGAACACAGGAATAGCACTCCTTGTTCAGGGTAACGTTGAGTGGAAGAACAATGGTGTTGCAGTATTGGACACACAAATGATGAGGTAGGCAGCAGAAAGGCAGGAAAGTTTTATTTTACTATTTCTGACTCTATTTATATACACTTTTACAGAAGGCAAATGATTGGTTACACAGGTTGCCACCTCTTCGACCTCATAGGTGAACATCACCATCAATCATATTTCTCTTCCCAGAGAAGAAATATGTAAACAAAGTAGATAATTCTAAATATATACATAGTTTAGATGAAGCTGCGTGAGAATCTCGACTACAAAAATTTAAACACTCAGAAAACAAGAAAACTAAGGGCGACACAATGATGTCCCTGTTAGGGATATGCAAGATAATGAGACACTTCTATTTTCTTCTCTGTCCTACAGGTCAGAGTTAAAAATGCGTGGAAAGCTTTTTCAGTGCTTTTCGGCTGTGGTGTTCTCTTTTTATTAAATGAATTTATTGTGTTTATCTGCCAAACCTTTCCTCATTTACATAGTTTCAGTTGCATCTTCTGTGATGCCCACACTCCTGGAGACACTAAGTTGTGTAAGCGAAAACATCCAAGCTGTTGCCCTGGTTTCAGCAGGGATAGGGTTAATTTTCTTCCTAGTAGCTGACACAGTGATGTGTTTTTTTATTTAGTATGAGAATAAGTTGATAACACACCTATGTTTTGGTTGTTGCTGAGTAGTGTTTACCCCAAGTCACAGACTTCTCATCAGTTTCCCATGATCTGCCAGTGAAAATGGTGGAGTGGCACAAGAATTTGTGAGGGGCCACAGCCACAACGGCTGACCCAAAATGGCCAAAGGAATATTCCAGAGGGCGTCATGCTCAGTGTGCCAGCTGAGGGGTAGGCTGCCAGGGGCAGCTGCTTAGGGTCTGGCTGGGCATTGGTGAGCGATTGCACCATGCCTATTGCAAATTCTAATTATCATTATTGTCACTATTATTCCAATTAATATTTTCTTCGTTATCTGCCCTATTAGACGGTTTTTGTCTCAGTCTGTGAGTTTTCTCACTTTTCTGATTCTCTCCCCCATCCCACTGTTGGTGGGGAATTGGGGGAGTGGCTGGGTGGTGTTGAGTTGCCAGTTGGGTTTAAACCACAGCAGTTATTTCCTGGTATGTTACATGTGGGTGTTTTTTTTTTGTTTTTTTTTTTTAAGTTTGTAATTCAGGGAGTTGGAGCTGCCAGTACCTTTGTTCTTTTATATTGAGTATCAAGCAGTTATCAAGTAATGAGTGTGGAGTCAGCACATCTGTGTATCTCTTTGTATTCATGACATAACTGGAATGTTTTAGGTGACAGTGGCTGTTACTGTAATCAGGCCCCACAGGTGCACCTTGGCCTGCTTCTTTCTAACTCGTATGTTTCCTCTTTAAAATTGCCTTTTTCCAGGCAGTTTGTAGAATGTTGCCAGTCGTTGCCTGGAAATATCTGTTATCAATCTCCTAAAATAACCATTCCAAGCCAGCTGAAAGCTGAACTACTGTTTTTCTGCCGATTGTCATATCAGGTTTTCTGACATTTTTCAGTGGGAAGAGTAGACAGGATTACAGAAGCTTGCTTGAAATTCTGCTTGCTTCCTGTTCCAGGTAGCTCCGTGTTTTCATGAGAGCTTGTGCTGGTGCAGAGAAATGGTAGTTTGGGGACTGGACTAGAGAGAAAAATGAGATGGTGACAATTGACACCCAGACTGGTGTGGCTTTGTGGCTGACCGGTTGAAACATGCAGTAGTGCTAAAGGTTCTTTCTGCACTACTGAGTGTCTGAAATGAGGAAGCTTTCCCCTGAAATTCTTGTGCGGTCCTGACCTTTGTGGCACAGAGGAGGTGCATGTATTGCATAAAGAGTTCAAGCAGGTTTAAGTTACAAGAAATTTAACACTTGTCATGAGGCTGTACCTACCTGTACTTTCTCTCCTGTCCTTGACCACAGTCCAGAACCCTGTGTCTGCTCGGGTCATTGCGGTGCTGCATTCCTGCTAGTCTGAGGGAGCCCCAGATAGGTGAGATGGCAGAGTGATACCTCTGTTTCCACCCAGCTGATGCTGTGGGGTTGCTAGAGGAGTTTTACAGGCCAGAGTGGTAGAAAAAGCACCAGTGAGGGACAACCTAGTAATAGGAAGTTGCTTTTTATGAACAGGATCAGTGAGCCAGGCTGTTTGCATGAAGTAGATGCTTTGGTCTGTGGTGGGACTGTCATCAGTGGGTATGTCTAGGTGATAACAGAGAGCAGTGTAGTGGGAGCACTGGGACTTCTCCACAGACAAGAGGGTGGGCAGCTTCATGTCTGTGAGAAGAATGACATCTCTCATGTTTAAAATCTCCAAATGGAGAAGATGCCAAAAGGGCACTGATGGACTGTGATTTGCTTTTAGGAGCAAAGGCTTGAGCCTTTGTTTCTAATGGGAGGATTTGTTGTGGGAATTATTTCTGAGCAGTATTGCTTCTGTCCCGGTATGGCTGAGTGCCTGTGGGCTGGTTCTGCTGTGCTAGGAGGAAAGGAGGGAGGCTGGCTGCCATCCTGGGCTGGTTCTTGAGCTGAGGGAGAGGCATGTGGGACAGCACCATGAAGCCTCTTTGGCCTGAGGAAAAGTGGAATGTGTTGGTGCTGCTTTTTTTTTTTTTTTTTTTTCCCTTCTTTTTTTTTTCTTTTTCTTTCTCGTTAATAGTTTTTTTTCCCATCCTGTGATATTGAGCTGATTTCTTTCCTGCAGCCTGTGAGAGGTAACAGAGGTCTCTTTATGGTTTGGGGTTTCCTGGATGAAAAGTGTCTGCTGCTTGTGAAGTGCTCTCCATAGTTCTGGGAATGAGTATTCGACAGGAAGGAGGGATGTGGCAGCAGCAGTGAGTGGTTGGTTTATTGTGCTTTCTTCATTTGGCTTGATATTCTGAGAACTGGAAAGGGAATGTGTTTGAGGCTTGGATTTATTTTTCTTGTTGTTTCTTTTTCTTTTGAAATAGCACCCCTTCTCAGTGCGGTTGGTGGGTTTTAAATAGGAAGGGGTAATAGGATTATGAAAGTGTTGCGTAAAAGAGGTGTTAAAAGCTATTGGCTTAACACTCTACTGAGAAGCTAATCTGTGGAAAAGAAGGAAGTGCCTGTGAAAGGAGTAGGTATAGACTCTTGTAAAACTTGAAGACTTGAACTGTCCTGCTGATGCTGTACAGTGATCTTTCTACCTTGCCAGTTGTTAGAAATTTTAATTCCTTCTTGGTGGATTTCATAAAGAAGTCTGCTACACTTCCTGATGTACCCGGAGCTAACCCATTGCTGCTTTTGATTTTGGCCTAGATAAAATAATAAATAATTGTCTGTTTAGTACAGAGCTGATTAAATGCAGTTTCACGGAACTCTTCCATGCTTCATTTCCTGCTTGAACTTACTACACTTTTTAGAGTTAGGTTGAAGTGAATGATTGTTGCTGCTGAACCTGTTCTGCTGCCTTTGGAATTTGTGTGTGGGCTTGAGGAGCTTGTAGGGGCTTCTAGAAAATCCTGCATGGGAAATCTATCCTTACTTGACCATGTGAAACAATCAGAAATTGGTTTGTGTAAATTAAAAATTCATCAGATGAAAATATCTTCCTGGAGCTGTCCTGGAGGTGTTCCTACAGGGGGAATTGTTTTAAATGTGAACATATGAAAAGTAAAATTTAGGCACCATGTTCTCACTGATTATTTATACTGTTAAGCATAACTTCTTTTTGATAAGTAATCATGTGAATCTAGGCTTTAGCATCATTGTCATAATGACAGTTTTTATCTAAAAATGTATAAGGGAAAAATCACTGTTTGGAACATTATGAGTTTTTATCAATTCCAGTTACTTACCAGATTTTGTTCATAAGGTTCCCACTAATTCCCCCACTAATACCTAGACCAGGGCTACCAGTTCTCAGTCTTCTGGCCGATACTGACTTTGTCTGGGAATTCTGCTTTGATGAAAAAGAACAGCCTTTAGCCCAGTATTCCAGGGCATTTCTGAGCTTGGTAGTGCTACTGGCTTCAACCAGGAGGCAAATGCACAGGCTGACCCTGCAGCCCTTGCCTGGGGAGCCAGCTTGAATGTGTGTTGCTTGCTCATTCTGTGCTTGCACTGTGTGTCAGACTCCAATGCATGTGTGTTTCTGCTGGGAAAACCCTGGATGAGTATGGATGGGGTTCTGATCTTCCTGGTTTGCTTCAGAAGTCTTGTCCGTGCTGGAATCTTGCTTACTCTTTTGGACTACCTGGATGGAAAAGGGCAAGTTAGGGCTTCATGTTTGTGGCATCAGGCTCAAGGATGGGAACCGAACAGCCCTGTTCCTGGAGGAGTCTTACAGCTCTGTGTCCCCATCTGCAGGATGGGGTTCCTGCATATAAATCTCTTACGAGCCAGAAACCTTCCAAGAAGTAAACAGGGTTTGGCATGGGATTCAAAACACATAGCTAGGCTACAGACCTTGAGTTGTCAGACAAGCTGCAGAGCACAGGGGCAGTTGTTGGTACAGATGTGATACTGGGGAAGGCAGAACATGCACTATTTTTGTGCCCCGACATGATCGGGGAGATATTTAGAATTGTGTTACTGCATCTGTCTAGATATGAGTATTTCTGCATGGAGACCTTTCACCTTCCCATAAACTTTAGAATTCTGACTGATGCTGTATTTGCATAGCTGTGGCTTTGTTCTGTTTAATTTTTTTTATTACGCATTTTGAAATGGGTACTGTGGTGGTTTTGACCTTGTGGTCTGAAGGGCCCTACCCTTCTAGCCAGCTGTAACTTTCTAAACTATGTTTGGTTATGCTTCACTGAGAATTTTTTTCACAAGAAAGTTGCACTTTGTTTCCTATGTGAAACTACGAAAGTTTCTTCGGTCTATTTTATGAAGGTCACATACACCTAGAGTCAGGTTTTAGAGCTATGAGAAGCATTTCGTTGTACCACAAGTGTTCTCCCGCCCATATTTGAGGGTTGGTCACCCTGAGTTACAAAGTGCAGGAGAAAAAAGAACCGTGTTTCCAGCTTCTGAGATACTATTGTTTATAGCAAGATTTGTTTAGTATTGAATTATTGTTTGCACATTTTATAATGTATGACTGGGTGGCCTTTTTCACCACCCACCCCTGCCAATATATCAGCCATAATGCAGGGATATCAAAGATGAAAAGATGTGCTTCATTAACTACATAGGGAACAAAAGGAAGGTGGGAAATTCATCAGCGGGACAGGGGGCTTGGTTGGTCAGGATGTGGAAAGGACTCAGCTACTGAATGTCTCTTCTGCCTCAGTTGTTACTGTCAAGACTACTAAGGCTGGAGTAGATTTTGCATGACTGTTCCAGTCAGTATTTGATTAAGACTATTCCTTAATAATAATTTTATGTCATGTGTTATAACTCTGGCATTTATACTGCTTCTCCAAGTATAGCAGCAGGCCCTGATTCTCATTTCTTTTTTTTTTCTTTAACAAGGTCCAAGATCTGGTCTTCTTGACTTTAGGACTTTAGCTGCCTAACTTAGGAACCAAGATACTTTAGGCTTGCTGGTGAAAGATTTTGACTGAAGAGTCCTTAGTGTGAAATGGTAACACAACACTCTCCAGAGGGGCAATGGCCAGGGTTTTTTTGTGGTGCATTTTTTTTTGTTTGTTTGTTTGTTTCTCTGACAGGTTCTTATTTAGGCTTAACTTCTTGCTTGTCCTTTTATTATCAATTATTGTCCTCTTAGGTTCCCAAGTTCTTAGTCTTTAGCAGGAGTCATAAAAGTGACTCCTGACATAACACAGCTCTTCACTGTCATCTTCATTCACAAGGGTACAGCTCTTCCACAGTTCTTTCTTCTCTGTTGGTAAAATCAGGTTTGCCTTTCTGTGCACATGCCATTCTTATGTTTCAGGGGGAAAAAAACCAGGTAAACAACCTTTTAACCTCTGAAGTAATAATGTAAGGTAAATTGGTGGGTAAATTGATTCATCTGCGTTTTTCCATTTAAAATACCAAAATACCACTGTGTGTCTGCGTTTTGAAATAATTGCTGTAGTCTCTGTAGATAACACCAAGAAATCAAACTGCAGGTTTCTGAAACATGAATTATTGCTTCTGCATGAATGTTGTGATGAGCTGAAGGTGACTAATGCTTGTGATCATGTGTGCATATTTATGCTGCCCTGTTGAAGGGCTCAAGTGTATTTTAAGCAGGAGCAGCATTCTGTCACTGCCAATAGATGCCAGTGGAGATGGGAGTTTAGTTATTATGGGAAATTATTCACGCTGATAGTGGTATAGTGTGAATATTTCTCAGGGACAAGTAATGTGAACTTTCAGTAGCAACTGTTTATAGAATCTTGAAAAGCTGACAAGGGAAATTGACACGTGTGAGATTTGGAATAGGAGTGAAGGAGAGTAGAAATAAGGTTCGTGCAGTAAGTTCATAGTTTATGTCCATAATTTTAACGTCCCAGTACCTCAGCAATTTTACATCTGCCTGCTCTTCCTGATATTTTAACAAAAACAACAAAATATTTTGGAAGCTGCTTCTTGTAACTAATACTGCTGACTGCTTCCTGGTGTTACTTCATGTCTTTTCCCATGGATAGTTAATTTTTGACTTTATTTATGGACAAAAGAATTTTTATGAGGGCAGCCCATTTGCACTAATCTAGTACCAGTGGTGAGAAATTGTTGTAAGTCTTTAAAGATCGTAGCCCATTTCTTGGAAAGTGGGAAGCTGTAAAGATAATAAACATTTTTTGATAGCCATTTGCTGCATGCTAAGTTCAGGATCTTAACTTTTAGATTGTCCTTTTCAGCCCAGGTTAATCTGGGATACACGTGGATTGGGTGATGGAGAACGAAATTCCTTCCTTGTGTGTGCACTTTGTGCAGTGAGACCTTTGGTTTGTTTAGGAGAAAATTACACCCTTTTGGGGAAGTGCTTCACCTGATGAATGCTGCATAGCACCTGAGAGGCCATGAAGGGCAGCAATTTAGATTATTCCATAGAAACTTGTAGATAAGAGTTTAGATAAGCTAATTTTAAGGTACTTGATTTAATAATTACAAGCTTATGTTACCCATAGGGTCCACACTGCTCTAAGATGATTCATAGAGCTTATTCCTGATTTCTTGTGTGCAACTATTGCAGGGTGTAAACTGATGGGGGAGGATGGACACTTTCTCTTTTATTTGAGTCCCTTTACTTCATTAGAGCATTGCATGTGAATGAGGAGAGCAGGTTGGCTCTTCCATGAAGTGCCTGCCAGGAGGGACAGCAGTTGGTAATTCCCAGTGAACCTTAAAAGCTTGGGAGTTCATCTTGTTAGTCCTGGGTCAGGCTCCCATAGACATTCCCACAGATCAGCAAAATTCTCCAGAAGACACCAGGCCTAAATTAGGGGAAATGTGGAGTTACTGTGCTTCTTGTGCCTGGGATATCTCTCCAGGGTCTCATGTAGTTTAGAGGGTGGTATAAAATAACCTTTTCATGTTTTTGTGTTTCTTCTCTTTGATCTAGCCTTTTTCATGTGCATTGTCTTTAATCACTACCTTTGCTTCACTTAGCCTCAGTCCTTGTTATCCTCAGAGGTGGCAGTTTTCTTGTGTGTTTTCTATATCAGAGCTCTCTGTTAATAAAACTATATTCTTTCTCTGCTATGAGGTGATAATAACAGCCAAAGGAAGTAGAGTGGTAACTACAGTAAGATGGCAGGGAAAGGCTGGATGAAAATGAAGCCCTTGAAAGAAGGCAGGAAGTGGAATAAAGGATTGGCTCCTCACAGACCAACACCTTTGAAAAATGGAACCTTTCTCTTAAAAAGCAGGAAGATTTTCCTCCATCAGCTGCATGTGAGAGGGGGAATTCTGGACAAAAACCCAAACTGTGGTACTGACAGGCAGCAGATAAATAATAATGATTTCTGATACCATTCAGGTGTTGTGGGTTTCACACTGCATTGTGCAGAGCAGCACAGCATCAATAATAGTGTCTTTCAGAATAAAGGAGTTTACTTCTGCAGAAATTCATGTGGTTTTCATTTTGGATGGGCTTTACTCATAGCCAGCAGAATCTCTTGCTTTGCAGCTGTTGTTAATTTTGGTAGGAACAGAAGTAGTAAAACCTGTGTATTGCCAGGCACTGTACACAGATGTAACATGGGGTAGTGGTTGCACTTTCTGATCTGAAAAAAAAAAAAAAAAAAAAAAAAAAAAAAGATTGAGAGAACAACAAAACAAGAAAGTGATTTGCATAAAATAATGCAGTTGGTTTGTGGCTGAACTAAGACCAAAGCTCTGTCTTTGTTTCTGACCAGTTGTTCATACTTGCTGTTCCTTTTGTATATTGTTGCAACCTGTTTTCGTGAAATCTGTGAAGGTGGAGCTGTGGAGGTGGTAGAAACTAATTCTCTCCTTCTTTCTTTTTTTGTGGTCTAGGTTAAAGTCATATTTTGTGACATCTGGAGAGCAAACAATACTATGGCTCCATGAATTTCAAAACTGCAGGAAGTGTGGCAGCCTTCCCTACCCTCCAGCTTTACTTCCTTAATGTGACGTTCTTATTGGTAACTGTGGTTTCATCCCCACTGGATATGCAGTGACCTGCCTTGGCATCAGAGCAGAGGAGGCTGTTTGTGGATCAGGGAAGGCCATGGGCTTGAGTGTTTTTAACTTCTTCTATAAGTTCAAAGTGTTGGTGCTTGTCATTTTATTTGTGATGGTGCTATGGACCACATTCAGTTACTTAGGGGACACCAGACAAGAAGTTCCTAAAGCTAAGAGCGTGGTGGAGTTTTTCAGGAAGGTAACTAGCCTGGAGCACAGTCAAAAGGAAGAGAAGATTGAATCCACTGCAGACGTTCCCATGGTGAAGTCATTTCAGGTTCCCTGCCCAGCTCTGTCTCCGTACCTGCGTAAGTGATGGTGTTTTCCTGTCCTCTCTGACAAGTTAATCTGCTCTAGTGCTGCTGACTTGGGTTTTTCCCTAGACATTTTCCAGATGGACACCTTCCCTGTGAAACCAATGCAACCAGTTGCAGCAAGCACTCCTGAGTGAGGGAGTATCTTGTGGCACCCAGTGCCTGTGCTGGGTCTGGCTGGGACAGCAGCTGGTGCTGCGCTCTGCAGTTGTTGATAAAACAGCTTTGGTAACACACCAGTAACCTGGCTACTCTGAACAGAGTGCTTGCACTCTGATGAGGATTTGTCTCTGTCTGTCCTGCCCCCTAAAATCCAGTGGAGTGGGCCGGAGGCTGGGAGTGGACACAGCTTGGACTGCTGACCCCAGCTAATTGCAGTGGTATTCCATACTCTGTGACTGTGCCATTCATCATGCTCAGCAGTAAAAGCTCAGGGAAAGGAGGAATATTCATGGTGGCAGCATTTCTTTAGCCAACAACTTCTGTATGTGCTGAAGCCCTGCTTTCTTAGACATGGCCAGACACCTGCCTGCTCGTGAAGGAATTTTTCTTTTTCCCTTGATTAAACATGCATCTTCTACTTTTTATAAAAATTAAAATGCTTTTGTCTTAACCACAAGTGTTTTCATCTTTCCTCAGTTTTTTCCCTTTTTCATTATTAAATATACTTCGTTGTCTCTGTATTGACAGTTGAAGGACTTCACAACTCCATTGGAGTTAGCACTGATTATGATGAAGGTTCAAATGAGTGACTGTTTCCTTGGTTTAGGCATTTTTATAATTCTACTTTTTCCTTGGCTTGGTACGGCTGGCAGCACCAGGCTCCTGCTTTGCAGTTACCATGTCATTATCTTCTTTCTCTTCCTTATCGTGAACCTGATTAGGGATTTGTTTGGGAAGCTGGATTCTTCCTTCTTCCCTGATGTAGTCCAAAAAGCTTGTGTCTCTCTGCACACCCTCACCCTGACCCCAAGACACATTTGATTAAGTAAATGCAGCAAATTTGTTTTATTGCCACTACTTCATAGTCAGTTTAAGCAACTACATACTTGACAGCCTCTCCTTCTACTGCCTGCATAAAATCCTTGTAGTGCTACTTGGAAGGGCAGGGAAGTCAGCTGGGGCTTGAACCTGGGTTTCTTACACTGGTTACGTGGTGCTTCATTAAGTGACTGGACCAGCCACAACCGGAAAGGACTCAGGAAAGGTTGTTGTCCTTCTCTTACAGGAGGTGCCAGCAAACTTTCCTTCAAACCATCTGTTACACTGGAGGAAGTGCAGAAGGAGAACCCTCAGGTAGCCAGGGGCCGGTACCACCCTGGGGAGTGCTCAGCCCTGCAGCACGTGGCCATCCTTATCCCACACCGCAACCGAGAGAGGCACCTGCTCTACCTCCTGCAGCACCTGCACCCCTTCCTGCAGAGGCAGCAGCTGGATTATGGCATCTACGTCATTCACCAGGTGAGGCAGCTGTGCTGAGCTCTTTGGGTGAGGGTGATGGCTGTGCCCTGCTGCCTGAGGAGAGCCTTCTGCTGCCTCTGCTGGCTGACATTAGTCCTCCAAGCCTGCTTCCAACAATTCTGCTGGCTGAGGGATGCAACAGTGCCTGCAGCCATTGCTGGTGGCACTCCTGGATCTCAGGGCTGGGGAGTATTGGCAGTGTCTTTAACTGGTGTTCGTTTCTCAGTCTGACTAAGTTGGTGTTTCTGAGTTAGCATTTAAGGTAAGCATCTTTTGCACTGCTAATGCAACTGGCTTCTCTTGCAGTATCCACACATGTAACTAGGCTGGCCTGTTCTGTCTTCACATTTGGATAGAAGGCCCCAGTTTGTCTCTAGCCCTTCTCTCCCATCAGGCTCTGCTGCTTAGTAAGTTGTGTACATTGTGTGGTTTTACTTTTGCTTCCTCAGACTGAACACGATAGCTGCTGATTTATTTGCCCAGCAAGTGTGGTGGGAAGTAGTCATCATGGAAGAGCACTTGGTTCCTGAAAGATTTATTAATTTCTTTGTTTGTCTTCTTTCTAGCAATGCTGCTTCAGTGGCTCAAGCTTAAACAGACTTGTGCCACACTGTCTTTCATCAAGGTGCTTATGTTCTAATGGCATGTGCCAAAAGCATTGCATATTTCTCTTTTGTAATATGTTGTCTTTTTCTTGATCTTCTGTTACGTTTGCTTTCTTTTACTCTCTTTTACTTATATGTTCTGATTTGGCTCCAGAAAGTCATTTGAGACTGTAGAAGAAAAAGTGATAAATTGATACAGTTTCTCTTCCCTCCTGATTAAAGAGCCTAGAGTCAATTAATCAGTATGAGACAGTGCTTTCTAGGTGAAAGCTTCTACTTCTGCTCAGCTGAGTGTCTCAGCAGAACAGCAATAAAAGTCATAGCATGATATTTTTACTTGGAATGAACTGTTCTTTGATTGTTTAGAGTCATCATGTGGCCTCTGGAGTGGAAAAGGGAGTGCTTTTTTTTCTACATTAATATTACTATGATCTTACATTTACTGGCTCATTCTAGCAGGAAGAAGTGATCAGGAATAAATTATTGGGAGAATGGGCATATCTTTTAATTTATTGAAACATTTGAAGTGGAAAACTGCTATTGTCATGTTAGCAAAAAGTAATACAGGAGTGTGGAAGTTTTGTCTGATGAGTGCAGCAGTGTCAAGTCTGAACTTGTTCTATCAGAGATTGTGCTTGGAAGGTTGGAAGCTTTCACAAAGCTTTTCCATGTACATAGGCATGCCCAAAGATTGGAAAGTGGGTCTAACAAAACTCTCCTGGGGCAAATCCATTTTTACTCTCAATTTGTGATGTCATTAGTTGTTCTAAGTCTCTTTTGAGGAAAGACAAACAGGATTTAACTGTTAAAATACACAGTCTGCTTTGGAGGTAGATTAAATGGACCTTTTGTTTTTTTTTCCTGTGAGCCACTGAAGGGTTTACTCCAGATTTCTTCTTTATGGGCTGTTTTTAACATCTCTAAAGTCGTGCTTCTCTAAATGTGTGCATACATGAATACTGTGCTCAAAACAATGTGAGTTTGTAATCCCTAAAGGGTGAATAATTTCTTTCCCAACATAAGTTTGTCTTGTGGTGAGTGTTAGTCTTCCGTAGAAACAAAGGGTGACAATTCTGTCCTTGATAAAAGATGAGTAAATTTTGCTATTTGTTCAGTATGTGTTCTGACATGGAAAACTGCCCTTCCTGGAAAGCAGTGTCAGCTGGCATTTGGCTGCTGTGGTGGCTTGCACTGATGAGGAAAACAGAACTTCAGCAGATGGAAGGGGCTGTTCTGAACTAAGCTGGGTTTGGTACTCAATACAAGTGATGTTCTCCAAGTGCACCTTAACCAGACATCTGATTTGTTCTGTTCACTCCCTAACCTATGTTTTCATCCTCAGGAGGAGACTGTATCCTGGGTATTTTTGTATACAGGACATTTTAAGAAAAACAAAACACACACAGAAAAACCCCATTCAGAAATTTGACATCCTGATTTTGGGTAAATTGTATCTAAATTTTTTACTGCAAATTTTCTCTCCAGAGGATGCAATTATCTATCTTGTAATTTCTCAGAATGGGTACTGTATTGTATTTTTCAGACTGCAGGTATGGAGTCATAAATCCCATAAATCTTTTTCATTCCAGAGCAGATGGTTGTTTTACTGAACAAATCCTGCTTTAGAGCAAGCATTACTTCTTAGAACAATAAGACATGCTTTGTATACAACAGCTTTTCCCTACAGCTCATCATCTCTCAGCCTGAGGAGGTCAGCTTCTTTCTCATTTTCCATGGACCCTCTTTCTGTCCAGGCACCTTCTAGAAAATTTGGTAGAATTCCAAGCAGTTTCTCTTGAAAATATTTTTTTTAATTATTCTTTCAAGTACACAGGCTCCTTGCTCAGGAAAATGACTGTCCTGTCTTTTTCTGGGAGGGCAGGGGTTGGCCCTCTGGTTCCCTAGTGGGAACCTGAGGCAAATCCTCACTTTGTCCTCAAGAGCAGAAAGTCTACTGCAGACTGGTACAGTGTGCAGCCAGGTAAAAAATGAAAATGGCAAGATATGCACATGTCTTGCTTCAAAGTGAATGTTGACATGATAAGCTTACAAAACTGCCAGGTGTGTGTGGATGTACTTGTACCTCAGGTGAAAAATTCGATTTTTGAAAAGTGAACACTAGGTAACTTACAGCAAAAGCAAACGATGAAGGAGCATGTGCTAGGAGCATGACCCCTGCAACAGCATAATCAGGTTATAGGCAGGAGGCAAAAATGAAGAGAGCTGCTTTTCACTCCCACTCTGCCATCTGTGTGTGAGCTGAGGAAATACAGGAACTCTTTCAGCTTTGCTGTCGTCCAAGCTGAGGGGACAGGCATAAATCGTTCATGGCAAGGGTTCTGACATCTAGAGACTAATTAGCATAGGATTAACATGGGGGTTTGGTTTTGCTTTTTTTAGAAAGGACTTCCATGAGCCTTACTGTATGGAACACCAGTTTCTAGACTGTACTGATCCCTCTTCTGTTGTGTAGCCTGATGGTGACTCCAGGACTAGGGGCAGAAGGGCGGTTAAGCCATGGAGCGCTCACAGTTGTGGTGCACAGCTGAGCCTAGGCTTTTCTGGCCCTGACTGGGTGTGTTTGTGAGGAACAGAGGCTGGAGAAACACTTTGCACCGTTGGTCACTCTGATGCTGTGGCCAGTGTTGTGGAGCACCCTGTGCAGTTACTGCTCTGGAGGTGTTGGAAAAGCCACACGGGTGTGGTTGCAAACCATGCAATGGGAACAAATGCCCAGGAGCAGCTCTGGTTCAAAAGCTGTGGCACCTTCTTCAGAGTTGTTTCTTTCCATTCTTTTCCACAGGCTGGCAACACCAAATTTAATCGAGCCAAACTGCTGAATGTAGGATACCTAGAGGCCCTAAAAGAAGCAAACTGGGACTGTTTCATTTTCCATGATGTGGATCTGGTGCCAGAAAATGACTTTAACATTTACATGTGTGACACACAACCAAAGCACCTTGTAGTTGGCAGGAACAATACTGGATACAGGTAAGAAACTAGGAATATGGAAAGAATACCAACAGGGAATGCCATATTACTGGTAATGTTCCTCTTCTGATGGATCCGTGTGCTGGTATATACCCTTCCTCCTGACACCAGGTCTCTGGTGGTAACACTTCACTTCCCTGGAGTACAGAACTGGACAGACACCTCTGCAGTCAGCCGTGTGGTCACCTGCACAAGTGATTGTTGTCACTGTTCTGGTATCTGGAGTTAACTAAGGGATGTTTCAAGAGGAAAGCAACGTGTCAGAGATTGTGCAGAGACCTTCTGGCAAAGCTAGATACACATTTGCAGTTTCCTGATTCTGTGATTTGGGGGTGTGATCTTACTATAACAGAACTTGCCACTTCTGCTGTTGAAGAGGTAATGTCTGATATTGAGAGCTCAAGTGTGGGAATTTGCCAAGGGATAGGGTGAGGCAGTCCTTTAGTTATTTCACTGAACAGTGTATAACACAGGATCATTCTGATTTTAAATGTGTCCCCTAAGAGCTTATGTGATAAAATAGTTTAAAGTGAAAGGTCAGGTTCAGTCCACCTCAGAAAAGGCTCCTGAATTTGGTGAATTTAATGACTTAAAAGTGTTTTCATTGAACTTGTTTTTTTCAAGATTCAGTACATGTTACATCACTCTAAATATTGATTAGATGTGGGCTTTTCAAAAGCTGATCTCAAAGTACTTTGAAGTAAAGCTCTGCTTGCTTCTGCATTTCCTTGTTAAATATATGAGAAAGAGGTGGGGATGTGTCAGTACTGACACAGAATAATATCCACTTTCCAGCCATTTAGTGAAAAACTGGAGCAAGTACATACATACTAGGCTTGTGACAGGCTTTTGGAACACTTGCAGAGCCTTGCAGAGTATTCCACTGGAATGCTGGTGGCTTGAATTTGATAATTCAACTCGGGTTGATAATTAATATTTTTTCTGTGTCCCTGTCTGTGTTCATGCATCCATGAAGTGGGGTTAATAATGCTCTGCTTCCAAGGCATGTCTGAAGGAATTCAGATTCTGAGCTCAAGAATGATTCTTAAACTGAGCTGATACCACAGGTTGAAATCCCAGTTGGGTGACCTCAGTGTTTAGCTGCAGCTGAGGTGAGCATACTGGGATTATTGCTCAGATGAGGTAGAGAAAACTGAATCCATCCATGTTCTGTATTAACACAAAATGTCCTGAGCAGAAATGTGAGTTAGTTTGTGTTTTGTGGGATTTTTGTTTATTTTGGTTTTGGGGTGTTTTTGGGGAGGTGGTCTTTTGTTTGTTGTCTGTTTTTTGGTTTTGGGATTTTATTAGTTACCTGTTGTGGGGTGGGGGGAATTATTTTTCTTCCAGGGGGCTGTATTCTATTGTGATGCAATGTGCAGTAATCTCAGCAGCCATGTGCCTTTGGAGATCCAGTGCCTTATCTTAGCTACATAAACTACTGCTCAGTTTTGGATTCTTTTAGACAGAAGACTTACATGTTAAAGCTTTGAAGATAAGGTTGGGAAAGCTCTGTTATTTTAATTAAAGTTTTTCCTTGAGACCAGCACAACATCTTTCCTCCTGACCATTCCTATTGTATGTATTTTCAGTCCAATTTTAAAATTTCCAAAGGAGCTGATGTTCTCTTGTCCTCAGGGAGGGGGTGTTTACAGGGATTGTTACAGAGATGCATTTTTGCAGGTGATGTCAGCTGGGAGCAAGTTATGCCTGGGCCCTGCCAGTTCTGTGCTGCCTGAGGAGGGTTGAGTGGGCAGTTCTGTCCTGGTTACAGGATCACAGAATGGATGGGGTTGGAAGGGACCTCCAGGAACCATCCAGTCCAACCCCTCTGCCAAGGCAGGATCACCTAGAGCAGGTGACACAGGAACTCATCCAGGTGGGTTTGGAATGTCTCCAGAGAGGGAGAGTCCACAGCCTCCCTAGGCAGCCTCTTCCAGTGCTCTGCTGCCCTCCACGGAAAGAAGTTCTTCCTCGTGTTGAGGTGGAACTTTTTGTGTTTTAGTTTATGGCCATTGCTCTTTATCCTGTCAGTGGAAACCATTCAGGGGTCTGGTACCATCCCCTTGGCACCCACCTTCCAGATATTTATTTGCATTTATGAAATCCCCTCTCAGTCTTCTCCAGACTAAACAGGCCCAGCTCCTGCAGCCTCTTCTCATAAAGGGAGATGGATGTTCCAGACCCCTCATCATCTTTGTGGCCTCTGCTGGACCCTCTCCAGCAGTTCCTTGTCTTTCTTGAACTGTGGAGATCAGAACTGAACACAGCACTTCAGATGTGGCCTCTCTAGGGCTGAGTAGAGGAGGAGAATCCCTCTCTCGTCTTGCTGACCCCACTCTTCCCAGTGTGGTGTAGGGGAATTATGGGGTGAATAAGCAAGCAGTGGGGTGTGTATATGGGTGTGTGCACGGGAGGTCAGTTCTGTCAGGCTGCTGGAACGAGATGTGGTGCTGTTGGTGACTGTCCTGAAGGCACGGCTGGGGGAGGCTCTGCCCTGCTGTTCCTGTTCCCTGGACCTCTTTTCTGTCTGTTCCATTTGTTTACTGCATTCCTCTGGAGTATCCATAGCAGAAGTCTCAAGGTAGTAATGTGTAATTAAAACCTGATGGAACTTCCTCTACCTTGTAGCGGAGGAGATAAAGGAGAGAGAACAAATCTGTTCACATGTCAGGCCTGACCAACCTGATGGCCTTCTCTGATTTGACTAGCTTGGATGAGGGTGTAGTAGTGGATAATGTTAATCTTAGGAAGGCTTTCAACACTGTCTCCCATAGTGGCCCCACTGACAAAGCAATGGAGTACGGACTGGTAAGTGGACAGTGAGATGGGCTGAAACTGCCAGAACTGCTGGGCTCAAAGGGTTCTGCTCAGTAGAGCAAAGTCCAGCTGGAGGCCAGTCACTAGTGATTTACACCAGTTTGATACTGGGGCTGGTACTAGTAAGTCTTCCAGTAACCTGGAAGATGTGGCAGATTGCATCCTCAGCAGGTTTTCAGAGGACAGAAATCTCACAGGGTTGGTTTATGTAGCAGGGCCTTTGTCAGGCTGGAGAATGTGGCCAGCAGCAATCTGAACAGAGAAGTTGAACAAAGGGAAATGCAGTGTCCTGCACCTGGAGAGAAGTAACTCTGTGCAGCAGTAGCTGCTGGAGGCCAACTGTCTGGAAAGCAGCTTTACTGGAAAGAATTTACCCAAGGAAATTTACTTGGGCTAGCAGCGTGCCCTTGTGACAAAGGCCAGTGGCATCTTGGGGGGAGTTACCAGCAGGTTGAGGGAGGGGGTTGTTCCCTTCTGCTCAGTACCATGGAGAGGATACCTGGAGTACTGTGTCCAGTTCTGGGACATACTGGAGCAAGTCCAGAGGAGAGCCTGAGAGCTGATTAGGGATTGCAGCATCTGACACGTGAGGGAGGCCGAGAGTGCTGGGACTGTTTAGCAGAGAGAAGGCAGAGGAGAATCTTGGAAATGTGTATACATACCTGATGGGCAGCAGTAGAGACTGTGGAGCCAGACCCTTCTCAGTTGAAAGGCAAGAGATAATGGGCACAAACTGAAATACAGGAAATTCCACTTAAACATATGAAAAAAGCTTTTTTTTTTTTACTCAGAGGATGATCAAATACTGGAACAGGCTTCCCAGAGAGATTGTGGAGTCTCCATCCTTGGAGATGGCTCAGAATCTGACTGAACATGTTCCTCAGCAAGTTGCTCTAGCAGATCCTGCTCTGAGCAGAGGGGTTGGATTAGTGATCTCCAGAAATCCCTTTGACATTCACAATTCCTCTGTGATGCTGTGAGCAAAAATCAGCCAGGAAAAATAGTCTTGAGGGAGGTTGTGTTGAGGGTTTTGTGCTGGTTTATTTTCTCCTTTGGTGTTTTTTAAATTATATTCATGGTAAACCAGAAATAATAATAAGCATTGTCTGGCATGTCAAATGCCATAACGAGTACTTTCTAGCCCTGGCAACTTGTTCATCTGTTTAGATTCACATACATGTACAAATGCAATCTGTAGCCATGTGCCCATCACCTCTGAATGGGCTGGGGCAAGGTAATAGAAGCTGTGTTGTAATATTACCTTAAGGGCCAAGACAGAGGAAGGCATCATAAAAAGCAATTAGCAGAATGGCCTAAGAAGATAAATAAACATGGTATGCAAACATCTTTTTAAAGTAGATGCATTTTTCAGGATGAGGAAGGTAAAAGTTAGAAATTAATCTCCTTTAGAGCTGAGCTCCATTACATTGGGTTACTAAGTTACTTGCACTGTACCTTGCCTTGGAATTGTTATTGCAATATCCAGTAGCACATGTCCCCTTGCTGTGAGCTGATATCTTTCCAGGTTTTTCAGATACAGCTCTGAGATAACCAGTGGCTTGCTGTTGTTATTGCAGAGCTTCCACTACATTAATGCATAGCTTTTTTGCTTTTCTATACATCAGAGTCCCTGAAATGAAGTACCTGTTTGGCTGGCAAGGGGAACTGTGTAAAGAGAGAGAAGCTTTTGAATAAGACTGTTCTCTTAGTTGGAGAGGTAGTTTTTTCTGGCCTAAAGCAAATCACCATCTTTTTCTGAAAAGAGGAAGAGAATGGGACCAGCTTTTAAGGATTTGTACACCTTAACTCTGTGCAAAACAAGTCTAGATCTGGAGTATCAAGGTCATGTTTTCATTGTTGATAGAATCTGACTTTTAATTTTTCATTCTCTCTTCTTGTATGTCTAGGTTACGGTACCGGGGATATTTTGGAGGTGTCACTGCTCTTACAAGAGATCAGTTTTCCAGAGTGAATGGATTCTCTAACAACTACTGGGGTTGGGGTGGAGAAGATGATGACCTTCGAATCAGGTAAGCAATGAGGAATTAGTTTTAAGAAAAAAATGTAGAAATTGGCCCAACTTCACACTTGGCCTCCAAGAGCACAACACCCCAGGGGCCTGCATTCAAAACAGCACTGAACAGTGTTGCACTGGAGATGTGAAGTGCAAGATGCAGTTCTGTGAGCAGTTTCCTCTTTGCAAGGATCAGATGTGTCTGATGCCTAATCCTCTTCCTCACAGCACTGTTGGTTGGGTGTGGGTTAAATTGGTTGGTTGGTTTGGTTTGGTTTTGTCTCAGACACACAGCATTTGTATTCTTGCTTGGAAATTGGTTATAATTGAAGTCTGGAGTGTGGTTTGCCAGAGACACACAAACTTATTGAGTTCCAGTGCTTTGCTAGAATGTGGGAGTGTTTTGGTGGAATTGAGTGTTTTGTATTCATTGACCACTGGATTTGCTTCAAGTAGGGCTTAGTTTGTATTTGTGTGGTGTTGATTATAGTGAAGACAGGAAATAATTTGAATTATAGAAAGACTATATATATATGCATAGGCCCTTTGCTCTTGTGAAAACTCATTTTGCAGATGTGCCAGTCAAAGTAGGAGAAACCTGTTGGCTGGAGAGGTTTAGTGGGACAAAGAAGTCAACCAAACTTTTATGTTGATCTTTTGCCCTTTGCTTAGGAATAAACCTCTAATCTTACATTGCTATTAGTAAATGGAGAAAAAGCCACAAGCCAAGAGCAGATAGGAACTCACAACTCCGCAAGCTCTGCTGGCAGAGCCTATCAGTTTGTAAGTGGTTTGCACTTTGTCATTTTTAAGTTGTTAATCCTTTTCAGTTGCTTAAATATACAAACAAACATTTTGGGGACATAGAATTTATATCCCTGGTGATGTTATGTAAATATACAAGGGGATTAAGCGTGTTAAAAGTTAGGAACTTCCAGATGAAAGTGTTTCTTGGTGTCAGTTCAGCAGATTGGTCAGCTCTATCTCAAGAAATCTGTAAAGTCTGCTGGAGGCATGGATTTCTCTCCCTTAACCACAACTATTTTTTCCTTTTTACTCCTGCCTAGACACACCAACTTCTCTGTGACCTCCTGGGAGGTGACTTTTATAGTTTAGGGGGCGGTTTGGTGCTATTGTATTCCCTGGCTTCCCATGGCTGATAGTTCTTTCAGATGTTCCTAGGAGCAGCAGGACAGTAGGATTTACTGGGGGATGTTTGCAAGGGCTTGTAAACAGTGATGTTTTTGTGTGGCACTTTGTAACTTTGCAGCTCTTGAGGCCTTGGTGGGGAAACCAAGTAATGACCCAGTGTGTGCTCGGCAACTGGACTTGGCTTGTGCCTTTTCTCTTGGCTGGGCCTTGGGCTGGGCTGGTAACCGAGTTTGCAGGGGGAGGTAATGGCAAACTTGCTGTCTGGTGGGTTGTTGCGCAGAGATCCTTGGAGCCTTCCCGAGGGAAGTCGGCAGATGGCAGCATCTCTTCGGTGCCTTCAGAATTCAGGGCTGGGGGACTCTCACGTTTTACTGTTCTGCCTCTGGAACAAACGTGGGTGGTCTCTTTTGGGCTCCTTCTTAAAGGCTTGTATCACAGAGAGATTCTTCGGATCATTTGTTGTAGTTGTTTGATAATTTACTGCTACAAAGTCATGGAAATCTGTAAGGGGCTCAGTTTTTTCAAATCATGTTTTTCTATTTTTCTTTCAGCTGATCAGTGACTAGTAAAGAGTCCTTAAGATTCCTCAATTCCTTAATTAAGAGTCCTTAAGATTCCTTAATTCCCTTGTCATAAAATTTCTTTCTGCTGTCAGGGCAAAGTTGTGCTTCAGAGATATGTGTAAGGTCAAAAGCTCCAACTAAGTGCCTGATGTCAGACATTTAAAACCATGCATAGGGCTCAGTGCTTCTGGCATTGTTGTCTGAGAAATTTTCTTCATGTGAAGAAATAAAAGTTTTGCAGCTGTCTGCCAGCTATTAAAAAAGAAAATGAGCTTTTAATTAAAAAAAAAAATAAGTGGAGAACGATCAAGTATAGGGGTTTTATTGCAGGGGTTGAGATGAACTTGTTGCAGAACATGTGGAGACTTGCTATAGGGCAGTAGAGAGTAGCCCAGTCAATACTGATATAAATGTACAGTGTTGTATAATGTGTGCTTAAAGCTCTCCATCTCTACTATAGTAGCTACCTGCTTCTGTTCAAAAGAAAGGTCTATCTATGAGTCCCCCCACCAGGACCTGTTCTCCAGGAATGCAACTCTGAGCCTCATTTCTCTGGCAAAATGGGCTGTGGAAGAGATGCAGATGAGCTTTTAGAACTCTCTGTACTTGCTTCCACAGCATCTACAAGAGATGAAGTCTCCAGTTGGTTGGGTTTTTTTTCATTAACAGCTGATTTATAGGTGTTGTCTTCCTCACACTTCTTATTGCTCCTTGCAGGGTTGAGATGCAGAAGATGAAGGTGGTGAGGCCGCCTGCTGCTGTGGCCAGGTACACGATGATCTTCCACAACCGTGACCACGGGAACGAGGAGAACCGAGAGAGGTGGGTCAAGAACAGGTTCCTACCTTGAATTGTCTTGGTCTGTGCTGAGCCAGGCACCTGGGGGACAAGTTCTTTGCTCTAGGCCAAAAAGGCTTTTTGTGGTACCCAGAGGCTCGGGGGACACCCCTGTGACAATACTGTTCACAGCTGCCAGCTGTTTTCTCTACATGAGATCTTTCTAGAACTAACTGGGTAGTGGTCCCTAGAAACTTCCAAGATTACACTTACATAGGTATGATTTATGCATGATTTCAGAGATTGAGCCAAATGATTTTTCTCCCCGTAGGTGATTGTGCTTAAAACAGGAGAAACAGGACTTTGCATATCCAGTAGATAGAAAATGGCAAGAGCTTTGCTTCCAGATTTACTGCTGTTGGCAAAGAGCTCAGAACTCCTCTCCTGTGCATGTCAGTGAAGATTTTTCTCCTCTTTGTCCTCAGGATGAAGCTTCTCCGTCAGGGTCTCTAGAACATGGAAGACAGACGGGCTGAATTCCTGTTCCTATAAACTGCTTTCCATAGAACACAAACCCGCTGTACATCAACATCACGGTGGACTTCAGTGTGCAGCCCAAGGTCTCATAGGGGCCAGCACCTGCCAGGTTACAGGAAATGGCAACAGATCTCCTTTGTGGCTGCTGCTGGAAGATGACTTCCAGCACCTGCTTGGAAGGGTGCTTCAGTAGCACAGGAGAAAGTAAAGTGTTCCTTCACAAGCATCTCACTGAGAGGTTGAGTTTCCTTTTTGTGAGGACTGGAGTTACAGACTTACCCAAGGGACAGGTCCTTGTGTTCTTCTATGCACTTTTTGTGGGACCTTGGAAAAAGTGTCCTTGTTTGGGCTGGTCCAGTGGAAAGACTTGAACCAGTCCCTGAAAAAAAATTTGGTTTTGCAACTGTTTCTGAAGTTATTTGTGGTCTCGTTAAAAGCACAATAATTCTTCAAGAACTAGAAACTTGATGAGAAAAGTTAATTTTTTCTAGTCTAAGGAGAAACTGCTTATGTATGAAGGAAGGGCAGTAAGGAGTTAAGGAGTAAGGAGTAAGACATGTTACAATTTCCCAATAATGCAGTCCACTGAACTCCAGTGTGTCTCATCCTTCACACAAAGTGTCCCCTGCTGAGGGACTGCTGACATGTCCTGTGGCTGTGATCAGTCTCATTCTGCAGCAGGATGCCTGTTACTCTCCAGGGATTGGGAAGGAAGGCAGTAACCAGCTGTGTTGGAGCAAGAGAAATTCCTCTCCACATTATTTTGATGCTTTGGGCCACACTGTTAGCAGAGTATGTATTTGTGTACATACCCAGGCCATTATCATCTGGGAGCCTTGCTTAAGGAACAGGTGAAGGCTTAAGGAAAGGTGAAAGGTGCTTAAGGAACCAGCTGTTCCACTGTGCTGCTGCATTTGTGTGGAAGTCTTGATTAGAGCTCTTGACTTACTGCCTTATATTTAACTGTCTTTACATGTTCATGTGATGCCAGGCTTGGGAGAGTTTCTTTTAGGACATTATTCCAATTGTGAAGAAGACTGAAACTAAGAGTTTTAAAGTATAGTGGCATAGATGCAGCTTCTTAGTGATGAAGGAATTTTTGTATCTTCAAGTAACAAGCCAAAATACCTGTGTCACACTCCTCAAAATAACTGGACCTGGCAGGCACTACTACAGACTGAATTGGCAGAGAAAGAAAGTTTACAGCAAGGGCAAAAGTTTGGGCAGACTGGTTCAGTCTCACAGTCAGGTAGGCACAAATGCATTCCTGCCAGGGTCACAGCTCCACTGCTGACATATTTGACTTGGAGGAAAAATTTGTATTTAATTTCTCAGAAGTATTTTATACTGAAGACAGCTTAACTTTGAATGATACTTAATGTCTGAGCAACAGCTGTAGTAGTAGATTAATTTCCCTGCCCTGGGCAGGGGGTTAGATTGGGTAACTACTGCAACTAAAATAAATCATTGAAACAGTGGTGCTTTGGGTCAGGGGAAAATATCAATCAGGAATTTAAACTCTGGCTTGTCGGGTTTCAAGGTAACTTTCTCTTTTATTACACTCTTATTCAGTATTCTATAAAACTCTTAAGCCAAACACATAACTCCATTTATTTTACTCAAATTCACAGAAGATATTTATAGAACTGTAACTGGCTTCAACACCTTCTCAAAATACAACACATCAGAGGCCAGTACGACAGAATGGCTTGCATCCCAATTAACACTTAAGTACAAAGCAGGGCAGAGCGATCCAGCTACTGCACAAAGGTTCCAGAAAGCCTGGATCAGCTTACTGTCCTAGAGACATGGCTCTGGAGTCAGTTTTACAGTGACTTGGACCATTTTTACGGTAAGCCACTGACTGTTTAGTGCTGTCATACCCTATGCCCTGGAGCCTCCTCTAAATCTGGGAAGTTGAAGAAAAGCAAAAGGCAGAAGGGTTAATCTCAGGTGGGGCAGACTCCACAGGAAAATGGAGGTGTTGTCTGAAAGCCCGTGTGACACCCAACGGATGGCATCTGCTTTGTTTCCAGTCTCTTAAGAAAACGGGGGAACATATCCAATGTCCACAGTGATCTTGGTATAAAGAGGATGCTTAGTCCTGGAAAGGACCCTGAACTGTAATGTATTCATTCCATCAGCCTTCCATGTTTTTCTGGTGTTGTGTCGGGAAGGAGGCCTGAGGGAGGAAGAATACCTGCAGTTAGAAGAAAGAAGGTAACGTTTGCAGCTCAAGCTGCAGAAGAAAGAGTCTTCCAGAGGGCAGAAAAGCCCTGAGACAATTCTTCCCAGGACACAGACTGCACAGATTAGAGTGAGTTCACAATGAGTGTTCCAAACAAGGAGGACAATTTGAGCTGGACCCTGATCAGAGAGGGAGACCAGCGAGGCAGCAGCTTCAGTCTCCAAAAGCCAAGAAGCTGTCAGCAGCTTAGAGAGACCTGGAGTGCAACGCAGAAGTTTGCAGCCACAGCGTACATGGGCTGCTGTAGGTAGGTTTTGACAGGGTTGTTATGGAAACCTGAGTTTTGAGATGATAAAGAGAAATCCACAGTGTCGGTATGAGAAGCCTCCACCACACTTGACCCAACACCCTCCTCCAGCTCTTCTATATAAAAACATTCTTTGAAAAAGTCTCTCATAGCACCTTCTCCTGCCTTCAAACTAGAATATTGCTTTCCACTATTTTAATGGCATGTTGTAACTCCACACAGACTGAACAGCAAGCTTTTAATATTGGGAACTTCTAACACAGTGCCTCTTCAAACTGAAATATCCCTATTTACAAGACAGACAAGGTTTTTTTTTTTTCTTAAGTTTTACTTCCTGTATAATTCATGTTTAACTCTGATGTGTTAGCTTCCTAGCTGGCAGGTGTCCTTCACAATAGGAAGAAAAAGGCAGGAAACTAGGAAAAACCCTTCCAGTGTGGAGACAGGAGCCAAATGATTCAGTTGAAAGTGACTGGGGGCTGCTTTTGAAGAGCCTTTCTAAAGCAGAAAAAGCAGCAGTGACATGAGGCATATGTAGCCTGTGCTGGGGAAGATGACAGCAAGAGCCAACCTGCCCCAAGGCCCAGAGCAGACCCCAGCCCCAGCAGGTACCTGCTCCAAGGCTCCTGGATCTCTGTCTCTTCGTTGTAGTCCATCACTCGGTAGCGCCCAAGGTGAGGTGATGTCCGGACGATTTTCATCCCTGCTAAGTGAATCCTTTAAAACACCAGAGAAAAGTGTTTGCTTAGGCACAGAGACACCACTTCCTGGCTTATAGGCAGAGATTATTTTCAGTGCTAATGCAATAAAAACCAAGTGCAGAAGCAGCACAGGGCCACATGATTTTCTCTAGCGGGATCTAGGCTGGGCTTGGGCTAGAAAGCTCCCAGCTGCAGTGCACTTTGACAGGGCACAAAGGAATTAAAGCAAGCAGGGAATGAGCTACAACATACAGAGCATTCAAGAGGAGTTCCCCTGAATCTGACAAATGAGCATTATTCCACTTCCTCTTAAGAGCAGAGCTTTTGCTGGCTAGAGGTCCATCACCTAAACTTTAAGGGGAAAAAAATCCAAACAACAATACCTCAAACTTGCAGTTTCTGAAAGGAAGCCAGTCCTGAGTTTCAAAACCAGATTAAGCCTCTCTGCTCTTTGAGAAGTGCCATTCATTCAGATGCCCTGATTAGACTGGCTCATAAAAGATTAGGGATAAATACAGGCACCAGACAAACATATGTAAACTCAGCTCCAGGACAGTTAGATAAGAAAAGAGGAACTGAAGGCTCAGAATTCCAGAACAGAGCTTCTAAACCCAGCATTTTGGATGACTTTCAAGCAACCCACAACCCACTGCCGATAGCATTTCTGTTACTTTGCCAATAAAAAGTGCCTTTAATAGTGCTAGGGCTACCAAGCCTCTGTTATCACAGGACAGCCCTTAGGCAGAGAAAATTCCTGTGAACGTAAGAATGAATGTTTGCTCAATTGAAGTTATCTAACTGGCATGTTTGCAGCATCTGACTGCGTTCTGTCGGGATCTGATACAGCAGGAATGTTATAAAGCTGAAAGGCTACAGAATTGAAAATATTTGTTAGGCCAGAGCTATCAGGTGATTGTAACACTTCACTGTGTGTGTTATAGTTCTATTATTTCAGATGGAGTTTTAGACTAAGTTTCCTGTTTTCTGAACAGAAGCTCACGGCACACTCAATCATACAGAGACAAAAAAGCAAGAACATTAAACTAGCTTTGGTGTTACAGTTTTTTGCATTGCAAATAAGACTAAATCAGAACCATTAATACATTCATCTATAGTTTAAAAGAGCCCAACAGATTTTCCTATAGTTGAAAATGTTACTACATTAGTGGCTCCAATTAGAATAGTGTTTTCTTCTAATAAAAGGTAGATCCTGGTATTTGCTACAACTTGTATTATAGAGTACTGCAGTCTGCTAACTTTAACTAGCAGCTGGCAGTTTTCTTCACTAACTCTGCTTTTAATAAGCAGTATCCCAGAAAAAAAATCATCTTTGCACAGAATTTTTTAAAGTAGCACATTGAAATGTCAAAAAAGAGATTCATTAATTTTTTTTGCTACATGGTAAGAAGTGCTAGAGCACCTCCTAAAATCCAGATCCCAGCTGGTCATTGAAGAACAGCCAGTTCATTCCTAACTTCTACAGGCTGAGACTTCTGAATGTAAATAAATCATTACCAGGCATTGTCCACGGCCTTCATGTATCTCTGGGCCAAAACACGGCTAATCATTAGTGTAAGTTTTCTCTGAAAACATAAGTTCGAATTCCCTTCCAGAAAAGGCTATTTTGAGAGCTATATAATTCACTTGCCTTCCAGGATTCTCTTCAAAGAAGTGCACTCCTATGCATAACTGGCATGACTCTACCCCAGATACCAAAAAACAAATTAGATGCCTAAGCTATACTAAGAACAGCTGAATAGACGCAGCACTGTAGTACTTGATGTAAAGATCTATTTTCCTGGCATTCTATTCCTTTCATAGATGCTGACTCTCTAAACAACCATACAGCCTTTTAGGTTGGCTTTCTCTGAAAGGCAAAGGAGGAATTCTATGTTAGAAAATCTGGCTTTCAATTCCCAGATGAATACTGCTTAGAAAAAAAAAAAAAAAAACTGTGCAACCTGTCACGTTCACATTATGCAAGACAAAAATAACAAAGGCTTCCATGGTCAGTTTAGTTTTATGGACTCCCCATGAGCCTGCCTCAGTGCTGGATCATAAAGATGCACGGTGCAATTCCAAAGCTGAACAGAGAAGCTGCAGCCATGATTCTGTACTTGAAGAATTCACATCAGGCAGAGCACCTGGAACTAAACTCATCTATAGAATGTTGCTGCCATGGCAACCAAAGTACAAGAAAAACCATCAACTCTTGCTGTCACTGACTCACACGGGTACACAGGCTCCTCTATCACCCAGCACTGCAGACAAAAGATAGAATTCCTTGTGTTCCTTAATGTCAAGTATCAGTGATTAGGTAACACTTGGAGCAACCTAATGCACTTAACTTAAATTCCCAACTGTCTGAGAATTAGTTAAGTACCTTCTCATTCTCAAGCCTGCAGATTCCTTCCCTCCCTTGGGACTGTCAACATCAGTGGAGGCACTTGTCAACTACAAGTGGTTATAACCCCTTGCACTGAAGGCACAAGGATGTGAAATAACATTCTGCTCCCCAGAAATGAGAAAGCTTTGTTTTCCCAGCACACAGTGATTCGATTCATAGGTTCTGAGCATCCTCTGACATTAAGCATTCCCAATACCAACAGCATTTGGGATTATAATGATACCACAAGCACGTTAAGGAACAATGTCTTTGGTTCCTTTCCAAGGGTGCTGCTATGCTTCACTTGTCAGCTTAGATCCATTTCAAGCCTGTCCTGTGCACTGGTACCTTGTAGCAATGTCATCATTTTCACCACCATCGCCCCAGTACGTGTTGGGAAACCCATTCATCTTCATGTAATGTTCTGGAGTCAGAGCAGACACGCCCCCAAAAAAGGACTTGTATGGCAGACTAAAAGAGAAAACAAACAGGCAAACAAACACCACCCTCCATAAAAACCCAACCGACAAAAACCAAAGTTCACTATTGAAGGCTAATGCCTGCCCTCCACAAAGAACAGTGTGATGCAAGTCACACATACATTAATTGGATACTTGCAGGCACTGTCATGACAATGCCAAACCCCAAACCAGTAAACCCAGTGTAATTCCCATCATGTTCCATTCCCCTCACTGTTTCCCATCACCTTCCCCCCAAACTGACCAAAGTAGAGCTGGCTGCAAAATTCACGTCTTGAATCAGTTTAAAGTACCTGTATCCTACCACATCATATTCTACATGATCCGATATTCCCACCCTACACCTTTTTTCTTGAAGAGAAGTCAAACAGAAACCTGCCAATCATTTGCCAAGCTGAGCTAACTGTGAAACAGGGAACTACGGGCAAGGAAACATTCAAGATTGCATGCCTGGGTCAAAAATATCCTTTTCTAGGAAGTCACTACTGCAAAGCTAACACACAGAAAACCCCACAAAGGTTGTGTCTTTCACTGTTCCCACCCATACTTTCTAACACATGGTGAACCAACTGGAACATAACCACAGAAAGCAAATGGAGGCACTCACGTGTACTGAAATTTATCCATGGCACTGGCCATGTGTTTGGGATAATATTCATCACAAATGTACAGGTTATAATCATTCTCAGGCACCAGGTCAATATCATGCAGGACAAGGCAGTCCCACTCTTCATCCTTCATGGCTTCCCGGACACCAACATTAAGCAGCTTTGCTCGGTTAAATGAACCAGTCCCTACCTGGAAAAGAAAACTCACATTTCTTCATCAAAACAACAAAGATGATAACTCAGTTAAAATTTGTTTTACTCAAAAGGCCTTATTCAACTGAATGAATCAATAGTGGCTGCAAATTCCACACTCCCAGCTTTGAAAATGTCACCCATCCTCTTCACAACACTCTCAGCAATTGTCAGCTTTGCTGGGTCAGGGGATATGCACTCTTGGCACCTGAAGAAGGCTGACTTTCAAAAGACCCATAAACCAATCCTCAGGTGCACATTTGCACAGCAACACTTTTGCCCCAACTACTGCTTACTAAAACTTACAAATGAGAAAAAGATCTTGGTCAAACAATAAAGCTTCTTTGCCCTCCCAATAAACTATTGGTTTTAATTGATGAATCCAAAACTTGCTCCCTTGCCACTGATCTTTTGCAACACGTCAGGTACGAAAGGCTGTTCAACCTGCAGGGCCAAGCTACATGTTTATATTTGATACAGACTAAAAATATCCAGCTTCACTTCAGCATTTAGTCTCCAGGTTTAGCTCAGTAGTCACACTGACAAGCTACAGATAAACCACATGCAAATCTCAAAAAGAGAAAAACGCAGGTTACCTCTGTCCTGGGTTACAAAAGGAAAGTGCTACTGTGGATTGTAACCAAACTCTGTATTCTACTCTCCTCTACATCATTTTTGGACAAACTCTAAAGCATGGGTCCTTTGCAGCAGCTGCCCAATGCACAGCCACCCCTCAGGCTACGGCTGGTGTTAAATGAGATAAGGAAAGAAGGCGCAGCCCTTCGAGGCAGGATGGTGTTTCCTTTTGTTGACACCGGTGACTCAGCTGTGGTAACTCCCTCCGGTGAAGCAGCACTCTCACCCATCCTGAAGGGGCTCTGCCAAGGGGCCACCATGAACTCAATGGCACCAGAACAGCTGGCAGCAACAACCACCAAGGACTCCAAAAATATTCTGTCCTTCATAGGACTACAGCACCCAACTGTGAAGCTCCCTGCCCTGGGGGAGGTATCACCTGAACCTGACCACATATAATCTCGATTTGGGGACTTGGGATACCACCACCCCAGAGGAGGACCAGACCTTCTACAGGAACACAGCTTTCAACACTGCAACCATCACTTCATCAGACTGTGACCACCATTGTGACAAACAGGGGGACAGGCCAGCCTCTGACTTTGTCACTTTAAGCCAGTGCTTCTGTATTAATGCATTTATTGTTATCTTTCTATTGAGCTGTACTTCCAACCTGAAATCTTTCTCAAGGTGATTGTGTGTGGGCTCATTTCTCCTGCTGGTTTACTTTCAAACCAGCACAACCACTTAGTGACAAATTTATACCCCCTAGGGGGAAAAAACCCCACAACACAACCAATTAAAAACAGAATGACAATCTTGACATGTGGTATGGTATTTCAATCATTAGCAGTCATGGAGATGAGACAGCACATCTGACCTCCTCTCAGCCCATGCATAAACCAGTATTTCCACATCAGAAGAATCACATTTCTTGTTCAGAACCAACCCTTAAGTGGTGCAGCTGAGCTTCCCAGCAGGCACATGTGACTTGGCTTTACCTGCTGAATCAGGTAGATGGTGTAACTGAGCTGCTGGCGCTGCAGGAAAGGATGGATGTAGTAGAGGAGATGGCGAAGGTGCTTCTCCTGGTTCCTGTAGGCCACAAGGATGGCGGATTTGTAGCGGGCAAAGCAGTGAGGCGGCCTGTAGTGGCCACCAGACTGCACAAAAGGGTTTTTTTTCATGATCGTCCTTTCACTAGGGAGCACCCTGAAGGAGATGGTCAATGGACCAACTGTAAAGAGAGACAGAAAAAAGGAACAAGTCAGATCAGTGATGGTTCTCCACCTTTTCTCAGACCTACCAGATCAGCTACCCCTATTCACTCCTTCAGACAGCAGAGTCAACAACACCCATGCAGATGTGGCTCCTCGACCAATTTCACTGCTGCCTGCTGCCCACCTCTCCCTGCCCCACACAGAGTGGCTCAGCACCAGGAGGACACACAGCCTGCCAGGCAGCCCCAGTCCTGGCACAGCCAGCAAGTCTCACTGGGCTGCTGCACTGCTGCTTCTCCCTGGGACTGGCTGCCTGCTACAGCCTTGTGTTGCTTAGGTGAGATCCTGGAATAAATGTATTCGCTGAAAGAAACAGCATTGCAGTTTATTCAACACAAACAGAATCTGCTTTTGCTACCCGTTTGGAAAATTTCTCTAAGCCTCTCTCAGAAGAGATTCAAGGACAAAGATGTGCAAGTGGATATTCAGCAGGTCAGGAGAGAAAGAGTTTCAAACCTGGATGAATACAAGTGCTTTAGGAAATGTCAGCTCTACCTTTAAAAGCATTTCAAGTTCCATTTGATGTTATAATCACATGCCACAATGGCTGAATTTGCTATATTATTTCATTTTATACACTGTGATATGCAGGCAGTACTTCAAAATGTTGGGAGAAGCAGTTGACAGAACTAAGAAAGAAAAAAGATGTTATATTTTCAGGAACAGGCACAGGATGGCAAAAGAAACTATATGTGATTGTTCCTCTACTCAGCACTTCATTTTAAAATACAAAATATACTGGATATATTCAAGAGTTTTTGCCTCATTAAAGAAAACTCTGCATTTTTATATAAATTCTTCGATTCTTCAGATGCAAAAATACTGACAAGTCATGAGTGAAAAAGAATCCATATAAAGTCTGTCTCAATACCCATTTTAACACAAATCTCATTGTTACAATATGAATAAGCAAATTCTGCAATTAGCTAAATGCCTGTTTGCCTGGGTAGTAAGAAAAGCTTCCAAGAGGAGCAGAAGACTTGTGTTTCTACACAAATTGGTGTGTCTTAAGGGTTTCCTACAACTGTGAACTTTTAAGGTAATAAAACACAGATGCAGAACAAGATTAACATCCAGTGCTTAAATGAAATATAGAAAAAGCTTTCACCCAAAGCATAACTAGAAGCTGGCAATTTCAAACAACAGTTCTACAAAAATTCTTTGCAGGCCATGCTACCAAAGGCAAAATAGCTTCTTGCACCAGAAGTCTGTAAGGCAAGTTTGTTGGTGGTCGTGGGGTTTTTTTTTAATAGTTATAAACAAGATTTTCTTTTCTTTCCAAGCTGAGAATTAACACTATGGCTGTCCTAAATCAGGTTTTCAGTATCTTGTAAGTCAGATTCCCTCTTAAACCACTGAAATAAATTACTCTCTCGAAAGCCTTTTGATAATGAAGCCTGAGAGAGAGCAAATATTTAGGCCTGGTGTTTAGAAGCTTTCATTTGAGCAGGAAAAGGTAGAGGTGTGTTTTAAGACTAAATGAGTAAGTGAGTCCCGAATATGTTTTTCCAATCCATCCTATCTTCAAGTTTCTGCTACAATTCTAACAAAACCAAACAAAGAAAAGAAAATGGAGCCAGCCCACACCCACATCCTGTTTAACTGACACAGAAGGAAGCAGCATCCCTCCACTGGTTTTGGGTGTTTGGGCTTTTCAGGGCTTGGTTGGTTGGTTTGGGGTGGGTTGCATGTTTTTTTAGAGCAGTAACAAGGCTTAAGGATTATATTTGCCATAAAACTCAAAGTGTCCATTCAGAACTGTGGAACACTTTGCTACTATGAGGAAGTTGGTACACCTCACATTTATGATGGGCAAACCTATATTTGATAAGTATCTCCTTTCTCTCCTCAAGGAACACACAAATGGTATTTCCTGAAGGTCACTCTGAAGAGCCACTGATTCCATTTCTCATGCTGTCAAAAATGTCTGGTCTGAATCCCATAGCATGGGTTCTGCTCGTTGTTTTCTGTTTGTTTGGGTTTTTTTTAAAAGAAAGCCTGACTTTTGCTTGCTGTCAGCAAGATTTTGCAATAGCTGACTCACATATCACTTTCCAGTCCTTCTCCAACTATTTAAAATACAGGAGAATTTGATTTTCACTGTATTACCCGCAGCAGGAAAGCAGAGCACATTACCATATATTTGTCCCCAAAACAGAAGGGTGACTCTTCAGAGAATCATTCTGTGGGCTGCGAACTACGTCACACTTCCAGTGAAATTTTCATGATGTTATTTCTTACTTCTGTGCATGCAGTTTCCCTTCCCACCTTTAAGACCCCAACGTTTCAGTCCAACAATGTTATCAGCTTGTAGTTTATGTTGCTGTTTAGATTTATTGTCTCACTGATTATCGGATCTTTCAACCTAAAGCACCATTAACCACTGCTTTCATGACAACTGGAGCTTGCTAAAAGAGTATTATATTCATAGACTTCAACTGTAGATCACTGCTCTGAGGAAAATATATGAAAGGGAATTAATCCCTTTTATTCTCCCACAAAGGCAGGGGTTTGCTTTCTATAAAACTGGGACTCTGTATTGCACAGTAAGATTATGCAGCAGTAATCCCTAAATTCCAGAAAAAATAAGATCTTAATTTGAACCTAAGGGTATGAGTAAGATAATGTGAGTAGCTTCACTCCTGTTCTCTCTTTCTGTACCCAAGAATACCATTCAGTAGCGTAACATTTGCACTTTCCAGGTTTTTCAAGATATTGTGTTCTCCCATGCTGTCTGGCTCCATACTTCAAACAAATCAGCTCAGAAACTCAATCTAGAATATGCCAAGGGAAGAAAAAAAAAAACAAACAACAGTGTGACTTATATCCCCAAAAACCTCTGGCTGCCCTACACTCCTTGGCTACAAGCTATATTCTGGCTCTCATGTCTCCCTGCTGTCCAACTAACAAAAGGCTAATGCAATCTGATCCAATTAAATCCCAAATGTGAACAGAGCAGTTGCAGGCTGGACCAAAGAGGGATAAATAAAACTGCAAAAGCACAGCCTTGGAAAAGGAGGAAAAAGCCCATCTCACACATACTAGGAACCACAGGATCCCTATTGAGGCAGGGCACAAAATCAGCATGCCAAAGTGTCCCAGCAATTTTTCCATGGCCTGGCTCCTCAGATGTTTCTGTACCTGTCCCATCACACAGAGGGTGTTTAATGACTGTGTAACTTCAGTGCATAGACGTAGGTCTCCCAATTCCCTGTCTGTGCTGCCAGCTGGGGCCAGTGACAGCCCACTCCTTGCTTGCTTCACTTTCTAGGCAACATATTTGCCTGTCGGGGGATCTGTTGACTTTGACTGTATCTATCCCACCCTATGAAAGTAACTCCAGGACTTCTGAACTCCTCGCTGTACATTTAGAGTTTGCAGCTGTAATTACCAAGTCCAATCAGAATAATCAGAACCTACACAAGATGAACAAACAGGAGCAGTAACATGGGTGAATGCTGCACTCAGATACTGCAGCACCACACAACATTAACAGAGTCATATTTGTGTAATACTACCAGTGCTTGGTAAAAAAAATAAAAAAAAATCAGACCAAGAGCTTTCATTTCATCAGTTTCTAATGACACGGCTGCCTCAACAGCACCTGAAAATAAATCTCAGCATGTAGCACTGCCACCTTTTTATTTCTCTTTCAAGCCCAGAGAAGAAACTCTGGCAGCATTAGAAAATGTAGCAGGAGCTACTTAATACAACAGATGGTCCTGCTCATGAAAAGGTTATGACAGATGGAGTGACAGGCAGTAACTACTATAAGAAGGACTTGGAAAAAATCCTTCCATAGCATGAGCAAATTATAAACAGCAGAGTACAGACAGAACTTTGAACTATTAAAGTCCTTGAGGGCCAAATCAACTTGTTCAGCACATACCATGCATGAAGCAAGGTACCCCTTTAAACCAAACCAGAAATAATAAAATAAAGTCTTCTAGCACCAAGTTCTTCCTCGCGAGAGGAAAAGATGAACTGAAACAAAACATCTTGCACGCAATGTAAGAAAGTAGTATTTTGAATTTAAACACTACTTAGTTATGGTTAACAAAGTATAACCCTGGCATATAAGCACTTTACTTTTTCTAAAAACAGAGGAAAAAGAAAAAGGCAACAGGTTATTTGTGTGGGAACTTTAACCTTTGAGGGAACTCAAGTAATTTATTCACAGTGTTAGTGAAGACACTGAATACCTGCAGTGCTTTTCGAGTTATTGGTCACAAAACGTTCAGTGGACACCACTAGGTGTTTAAAAAGTACCACCAGTCAGCAGGAGTCTAGTTCCTCTAAGGCAGAGATGATTAGCAATTATACTTTAATTCTTACTTTACAGCCCTGGAAGAAGCAAGTTGCTGCAGATTAGGGAGGTAGGAAATAGACAGATGAGCTGCAAGCTGATTTGCATTCAAACAGTTATCAAAATGATCTACTACATATATAAATGGAAAAAAGTGCTGCACTTCATAAAAGCCCTGATGCAGAAACCATTTAAGCCATTTGGCATCCTTCCAGGCACTTTAACACGCTTCAGAGTGGGCACAGTGACTTATTACCAGCTCTGAACTGGAGCCTTAGTCCTCAAGAATTGATTTGAAATCTCATTTAATACAGTTTATGAAATTAATATTAAAAGGCATTGCTCTCTCCAATATAATGCTTCCAAGAAACATCTCATGAGAGTCTCATAAGAGATGATGGCAACAACTATTCAAGACATTTATAAAGTATTTATATCTCAATTCATATGTGCCCATCACACACAAAACAAAGGACAACTCCCTCACAAAATATTGCACTTCTCAGTTAGGAAGAAAGCAAAACACCCAGAAGAGGCTGGCATGCAGTGATAGAAGTAATCATTTTCATCCTATATTTACAGGGAAGTATCACAAAGTAGAAGTTAAATTGTAGCAGAGATCTAATTTTTCTTAAGCTGAATTTGTATCAGTGCTCCAAATTATTTGTGTTTCACCTCAACAATTGTTCATGTGCTCAACTCGGTATTTTCATACAGCAAAGCTTATGCAAATACTTCGGCCTCATGGTTGGCTTTTTTTCCTCCCAGCCAGTTTACTGTTTGTTTCTGTCTAGGACTAACATTATGTTTCCATTTTAGCTCCAAAGTACCGCCTGCAGGACGATCCCCTGTTCTCAGCACTCTCAGTGATGGACAGAAGAGTTCTTAAAAAGATTTCCCAGCTCTAAGAGCACAGATCAGTGTAATTTTAGTCTGCATGTGCCTCCTCCATATACGTCACTACTTTTACTTATCTGATGGATTGCAGGCAAGCTACAGAATTGTTTGGTTCTTCCTTTTTGATGCTAACACTGTCTCATTTGACTCTTTGGGACAGAGGATTTTCATCAGTAGTGGAGACAAATTAGGTGCAGCTACGTTTCTGCTGTGCTTTTTTTCAAATAAAACAATTCAGCCTGAAACAAGGAGTTGTAGCTCCCCAGAACTGAATGGGCTGCAGTGCACTGAGGCCATGACAACTGGCACCTGTGCAAAAAGGCTGGGTGCTATCAGGATTTCAGGATTCAGTAGAGGCATTTCTGAGGGAAATGCTGGAACACACACCCAAAGCTATCCTACAATTTCGTCATGCATACTGTAATTTCATTTCAAGCAAGAGGAGAAGAAGAAAACATCTGAAAAGAACAAGCATCATTACAAAGACTGCAGTCTGAGCCCATCCAAAGGGTTCCAGCAAAGTTCTCCAACCTAGGTAAGCAACTTGACACAAGAGCACAGGCTTCCCACTCAACTTCCACGTGAACCAAGGTCTGCTCCTAATGGGCTCCTAATGGGCTCCATGTGCAGTGATCAGCTTTCCTAGAACAGCAGGGCCACTACTGACAGCAGTCCAAGGATAGGTGTTAAAACTTTTAGACACCCAGAACCCCGTGCAGTACGGAAAAATCTGACGAGAGTAACTTACTATACAGTACTCTAAGAAGGTGATGGCCCCAAACCAGCTGTAAGTGCATGCTGATGGAGCTTAATTCATTCATGGCTGCTGAGTCAAAGGGATTCATTATTGCTACCACTACCACTTTACTAGCAAGACATCTACTTTATAGGTTTGACTTTTTTCACACTGACTTAAAATTTCTCAACTGTTTTAGTAGTGCAACAGCTGGATGAATGCTGCTTCTAAGATCAGCTCTGGTTTGATCCTACTGTGAATACAAATTAATCTGTGACCAGACTTTAACAGAGAAGATTCTAAGCCTAAAGGATGTGTAACAATCATAGACTTAAAGATTACCTCGAAAGAGCAAGGTGCCAAGCTACATCGTCTAAGTCCTCCTTAAGCTGATTTCAAGCCAACTTAATCAATTTATATTGAACTACAGGCTTGATAGAAGGCTAAGACAAAGAACCCAGGAGTTATGGTCAAACTCAGAGGCCAATATTATGCAGTTTTGGAATTGTTGGGTCATTTTTCACAGGACTGACAAGGAAAAAAAAAGCATTACTAACTTGATATTATCACCATGCACTGTTTTCACTCTTGCTCTATAATCTTGGCATCTATGTAACCAACCTCTTAATACTGGAAACTTTTAAGTCAGTAAAATACTTTTCCTCACATAAGCAATAAAAACAACAGGAGCTGCTAACACGAGAAAATCTTGTCAGCGTAAGTACGTCAGCACACCTGTTTCAAAGTTTGAAGAAGATACAACTTAACATTTATGACACGTTCAGGGTTACGACACACCGAAGAGGTTCTTTCAAACCACCCTTCCATGGTGTTCGAAGGGTCATACCTACCCAGGATGGGGGACTGTGCGGAGCAGTACGGCATGGTGTCCTCACTGGGGGCCCGGCTGAACCAGCTGAGGTTTGTGTACACATCGTGGGGCTTCGAGTAGTCCACCGCCTGGGGCGACTCCAGAAACCCGCGAAACACGTTCGAAGGTCCGCCTCGGTAGAGGATCAGGATAAATATCGCTTGGAAGACAAACACAAACAGCAGGAAACAATGCTTTTCCACACGGGAGAGGAACATAGTTTTTTAGCCCATGCTCCAGGATCAGGGCGGTGAGGAGATGAACTGCCTTCCGCGGGCTGCCGTTCCACGTTCTGGGCTACATCGCTGTGCAGACCTTCTCCTTTTTCTCCTCCCTCTCCTTCTCCTGTAACTTTCTGAGGCGGCAGCGTGCTCCCCTAGCTGGGCTTCATCAGGACGCCGAGAGGCAGACCTCCTCTCCCCTTCCCGGGCTGTGCCAGGCGGGCAGCAGGAGGGAACGCGCCGTCCGAGGCCAGCCCGCTCAGAGCCCCGGGGCAGCGGCACGGGCTCGCTGTGGCACAGGCGCAGCACCCGCCCTCCCCCGCCCGCCTTCAGGCGAGACTACAGCTCCCAGAATGCAAGGCGGGGCGGGGCGGGCCCCGGCGGAGCCGTGCTGCCGCGCGGCATGCTGGGAGATGTAGTCCTCGCTTCTCCTCCCTCAGCGGCGGCGCTGTGGGCGAGGAGGGAGGAGGGTGGGGTGGCTGCTGGGCTGCGTCCCGTCCCGTCCCGTCCCGTCCCCTCTCCTCTCCTCTCCTCTCCTCTCCTCTCCTCTCCTCTCCTCTCCTCTCCTCTCCTCTCCTCTCCTCTCCTCTCCTCTCCTCGGTCTACACCCGACTGCTGTCTCCATTTTAAATTGGTTATTCAACTGGTCAGCGAGAGACGGATGGAAATTTAGACATTGCAACAGTCTGCTCAGGGAGGTGGTGGAGTCTCCGTCTCTCGAGATGTACAAGGAAAGACTGGATGTGGCAGTCTGTGCCATGGTCTGGTTGCCACGGTGGTGTTTGGTCACAGGTCGGACTCGGTAGTCTCAGAGGTCTTTTCTAAACTGACTGATTATGTGATTCTGTGGCATGGAAACATCTCAGCCAGTGCCTGAAGAGACCACAGCAGACTGGACACTGTGAGAAGCCTCCTGCCGCAGCCATGCTGCCCCCAAAAATTTCAGCTTTTATCCCCCTCTCTTCTTTGGCTGATTTTGTAAAGAGATGTGGCTTAAATTGTGCTGTCAGTCATTTACCTGCTCTCCTGTGTCTGCTTTTGCTAAATGTAGGAGAAGAAAAGACATTTTACAGATAATAAATTCCTACACAGCTTCAAAGAAGAGCTGGGATCGGCCGCGTTTGCACTGGGAAGAGAGTTAAAAGGCAATCTGTACCCGTGAGCTCAGCATCCTGCTCCAAGGCATAGCCACTGGCCAGGCAGCCAGCAGCTGTGTGCTGGCCCAGAGCAGGCACTGAGCGCTGGACAGACTGACTGCGAGTCTTTCCCTGGAGATATTCGTAAGCTGTCTGGACACAGTCCTGAGGAATGTACTCTAGGGGACCCTGCTTGAGCAGGAGGGGTGGACCAGATGATCGCCAGTGGTCCCTTCCCGTCTTACCTGTTCTGTGATTTGTGAAGCATGTGCTGCCGATTGCCTTCCAAATGGGATGGCAAGGGAAGAAGATGGGAGGAGAGAGTGCTATCACTTTTATGAGGAGTTGGGAGTACTCTTGCTTCATAGCTCCACTGAGATGTATGGGACACATCTATGGGAAACTTGATCTCAGTCATTCTCCTGTGCAGAGCAACCCATTATTCAATTAAAGTGGATTGCTTAAGGCCTGGATACAAATTGTCATCATTTCACATTTAATTTTAACTTAATTGGGTTTTTAAATAAGAAATGTAGAGCACATTTCTTTTCCCCAGGCAAAGTCTTGCTTTACTGAAATCCACGAAATGCTGCTGCCACAAAGGTTGCGTTTTTTTGTACACCACAATGAGCCTTCACTCTTCACATTCTCCTTGTGCCATTCCCTCTACAATCATGGCAAACCCACCCTGCTGGCCTTCTCTTCCATAAAGCAAAGCAACACTCGCTGTTCTGCTGATAGCTCCAGCAAGTACAATGCCAAGGACAGGAAAGAATTAATCTTTGCATCAGTTGTGAAACAAAGAAAGGAATCAAGATTTTCATGGTATGACCTGGGGCTGCAGATGGCAATTGTTTCAGGGCCAGTAGTGCTTTATGTTTCTCTTGCAATCCCTCCTTGGGTCACTGTAGGAAATCTCAATGTAGGAAGAATTTGGACAAAGCATGTCTGCCTCCCTCTGTCTTGGAGAAGAGAGCAGCTGCACCCATTTAGAACTGCCCCACCCCAGTGGCTCTGCTATCTTCCTTGCTTAAGAAAACTTCCTTGCTTGTAAAACTTTCCACCCTCTGGCAGTTCTTGGGCAGAAGAAGCAGGTCAGATGGAAACAGCCTACCTCAGATCTGTATTTTCACCTGTGTGTATATTTGTTCTCCAGACTGGAAAACTAAATACAGCTAGGCAGATCAGCTGCCTGCAGAGGAGCCAGCCAGCACGTGTTTCTGTGCAGGCTTGGAGAGCTGAATCTCCGGGAGTGTCTCCCTCAGGAACCTTCCAAACTAGCTGCAGTTTCCTTCCCCTTCAACCATCAGCACTGAAATAAGTGGATCATAAACCCAACCACGAGCCTTTTCCTCACCAGAAAGCAAGCAATCTGGGACCAGAGAGCAAAGTACAGGTCAGGACTTCTTCATGGTGCCAGCAGGTCTGAGCCTTTTCAAGGTCACAGTGCTCCTGTTTTAAACAGAGCTGTGGAAACTAGGGTGTGTTTTGAATTAAAAATGAATTGGATTGCTTAAATGCAAAAGAAATAATGTAACTGTCTCCACTGAAGCGTGGAAGGGAGGTGGCGGCATTTTAGCAACCTTTGCGCAGAGATTTATTGAGGGCAGTGATGGAGGAAAACAATGTGAGACTGGATCTGTAAGAACCAGGCAGGGGTTGGCTTCACAGTCAAAGGTCTGCCTTTCTCATTTTCACACAGCTCCCTGGGAAATTAAATTGAATGCATACAAAAAAACCCAAACTCAAACCAAACCAAACATCATCTTCAACAGAGCTTGAAATTAAGTTTGTGCGAGAGCCTCTGGATTGTCCCAAGGGAGGGGGCTTTCCCTCCGCCCAAGTACAGTTTCACCTCCAATCACGATGAGAGACTGAGAGAAATGCCTTGCTCTGTTTAGTAAGATTCATTCTTGCTCGCTCTTTTTCTCTCCCTTTCTCCTCTGTGCCCTGTCTCCTGGGGGCGGCACTTGATCCCTACTGAAAGTGCAGCAAAGTGACTTTGAGAAGCTTTGCCTTGAAAATGCAGGGCCTGAGGAGGGGAGGAACAGCTGGTGTAGCAGAATGGTTGATACCAGGCTGGGTACTCATACAGTGCTGGTCAATGTGCTTTATCCAGTCCCCTCTCAGTCCCCAGGGTTTCCATTAAGGCAAGAGGAAGGTAGCCATTAGTCCTTCTACAGGTGGATGCGTGCAGCTAAGCAGAGCTGTTCCTCGTTTTTGGGGAGTGAGGTGGTTTGAAACCATGACACTGTGTTTTCTAGTGAGGTGGATGTTTCAAAGTACTTTGGCCACAGTGGTTCTTTCTCAGCCTTCTGCAGGATCTTGGCTTCTAAATGTCACATTGCTCTTTTAGCCACACCTTTGTAAATGTGATTTTTTTTATGACACAGGTATGAATTTGGCTTGTTCTCTAGTATGCTAAATTTTCATCAAGGCTTCCTCAGAAGAGTTTTAAAACTGCTTCCATGTTTCTGAGAGGTGGATGCCCTGCTGTTAAAAAACCCAGATAGCTGATGTCATGTACCTTGGACCAGTGATAGAGTAAATTAGTGAGCACTTTAGAAACAGGACTTGGCTATCCAAACTTCTCCCGGGCTTGTGAATAGCCAACAGTGGGCTCCTGTCAAACAGACATTTCAGTGTCTAATACAGCTTGTGGCACCCTTCCCCTTGGGATGGAGGACTGACTGCCAGCCCCATGTTTTGACCACCACTCACTTCTGAGTCATGGTCAGTGCCTTTACAGAGCAATCTCAGTAGGGATGGGCACCATGCCCAAAATGACTGCTAGAGATACCATAAGACCATGGAGTTTAGGCTATATTCTTCTGTCACCTATTTCCTTTATCTCCATAATGCAGGCACTGGTCTCAGGGTGAATGTTTTTGCTTGACTTTCTATTGTAACATTGAGGTCAGAGGAAGAGTGAAATGAGTAGCCTTGAAATGAGAATACCTAAAATAGATACTTTTCCCATTATAGATTCCACGGTGTTTTCCTGGAAAAGGAGTAAGCACTTAGGCTGCAGACAAGACAATGCAATATCATACTATTCACATGATATTTAATAATGCTCTAGTACCATTCAATATAAATAAATAACCATTAAAAAGTACTTTCTCAACATTCTCTTTTGTTCATCAATAGTATTTTCTGCAACAGGAAATGTTAGTAATATTCATTGGTTGGTGAGCTGGATGAATCTCAGGTACTAATATGCTAGTAAAAACCAGGCGCTGGGATGCCTTCTCTTGTTTAAATAGTTCAGGCTTGATCTGCAGCTTCCTTCCTTATTGCACTCACTTCCTCTGAATCCAGTAACCCTGACAGCTGCTTCTGTCCTGGGTTCTCCCACCCTGCTCTGCTGGTGAACAACCATCTTAACTTGTGGTGCCTGTTACTCACCCACCCTTAGCTGAGACACCTTGGCCAGCAGCCATCCTTGCTGTCCTCAGGCCGCTCTACAGGGAAAAGAGTATTTGTGCTGAACAGGACCATCTGTCTGCTAGCCTGGAATATCAGCTGTGTACATTCATGCTGTCCATACAAGGTCTCAGTTCTGCAAAATGTAGTGACTGACAGAACTTCTTGGTTCACAGGGTGTGCTCCACAAGGCCAGGCTGGGGCAAGAATGGAGATGGAGCAATAGGACTGGTCTTGAGAGTGGAATCTGGTCAAGACTGAAGTGACAGTGTAGTACATACAAAAAGTAATTTTGTTTTCTTGTAAGGATGTAGAGAAAACAACTCTCTAAAAACATGTGTGGTGAGATCTGTTGCAATGGGAATAGATCCTTGCTACAAACACTCACTGTCAGTGCCTAAACCCTGTGTAGGACCTGTGTGAGATTAAAGGCCAGAGAATTAATCACCACATCTCTCCTGTTCATACGGGCAGAAACTTTGCCCATCTCAGAGGAGAAAATGGAGGATGATAAATCAGCTCCTTTATTCCCTCGCTCTTACTCATTCATTGAAACCACAAAGAAGGGTTGTTAATCTGGGGGTTAATTCTTTATCTGGGGGTAGAAGCACTGAGCCCACCTGCCTTCTGCAAAGGGCAGGACATTAAGCTCTGACAAATGCAGAGTGAAAAGCATTCTATGGATGCTGGACTTCCTTCATGCTATCCAGTGCCAGTGGACTCTGTAAGGACCTTTCTACAGTCCAGAGAATACATTGCTTTCTCAGCCCATTCAGTATTCTCTCCATGGTGAGTCAGCTGGCAGGGTGGCCTTGTATGGCTGGTGTGTTCATCCAGACAGACTCTGGCCTGAGCCTCATTAAATGTAGTCTCCATTTCTTTAGTTATTGCCAATTCTTTGATTTCTCCCATCTCTCTCTCTAAAAGGAGGCATCTCATCCCCTTTGTCCCTTCCATACTTTGGCCTCATCCTATATAGGATGCGTGGCTACTCCTTCTCCATTGAGGGAATATGGACCAATTCCCTCTCTCAGATACCCTTCAAAGAGCCCCTTTCAAGGAGGCTTCCTGAGATCCTACAGGGACTCTCTGCTGAGTGAGGCAGTCCTTTGCTCATGTTTTTACCTCACTGTGACTGGTTGGAAGTTGAAACTTATTGCCACCCACGTTTGTTGCATAAAAGAACTGTAATTTCCTTCACTGTGCTGCCCCCCTTGCTGTGTTTCTGATTATTTTGCCAGTTTAAGGTACCATTGTACAGAAACCCCAGAGAGTACAGAACATATGACATTCATCGGTGAACACCAAGCTCTACTGTTCTGAGGCAAGGGGGAAAATATTCTTTCTTCATGAATGTGTCATGTGACCTAAGCTAAAAACCAAAACTAAACAAGGAATAGACAGAGAAGAATTCTAGTATAAATAAATCAACAAATAAATAAGTTTCCTGCTAGTCCTGAATTTCTTGGGCAAGGGATGACTCAGTTGCTTATAACTTTCTCCCAGCTGTGTGAAATCCTTGATGTGTTTTGAATGCCTTAAGCCTTGTTTCTCATGGCCTGAGTGAAGAGATTTTAAAGATCTGCTCAGAGGGGTTTCTGGGTCATTCAAGGAATCTTCCTGGAAAAGTCACAGTGACACCACTCCCCACGCACACATATGGTACCGACACTTGTGCTTTTAATCCAGTGCGTCCTTCCTTCGGTCCTCATTTGCACCTCCTGTTTTGTAGGCTGCCTCCCACCTGGCTGTCTTCCTGTTTTATTGAGGGAAAGGGAAACCCTTCCACATGACACTGACTCCTCTCTCTTCACAGCACCACACACTCCTTTCCAAGTTCAGCTGGAAAACCTTGCCACATTTGTCATTTCAGTTGTCATGTATGTACTCAAGATAGGTTTCCCAATGGTACCACCACATTCCTTGGTGTTCTCACAGCAGATGGGTGCAGGCTGAGGGTTCCTCTTCTCTGAGCACTTCTCACCCACCTCCCTCTCACAGAGCTGTCTTCCTCTCTGGAGGTCTAAGAAGTAAGTCCATGCACATGATTTGATGCTCCTGAAGCACCTGATGGTGCTGCAGAAGGCTTCCAAGCCTTGAACACATTCAAGTGCACCCATCTTTGCCCCTGCTTTCTGCTCTCTGCAGCAAGACATGGAGGCATGGTCTCTGAGGTACAGTACCTGCCACGTCTCCCAGAGCAGGAGAGGAACTTCATCCAGAGGGCGTCTGTGCCTGGGGATCTCAGATGGTGTTTTCCAAAACACCATTAAGCAGGGACAGTTCAAGATCTGAGCTGAGGGATAGGCACCAGATCCCTTCTGATCTCCCAAACCCCAAATAAGGTTCCTCTCCAACACTGAAGGCTGATCTGTGTACGTATTGGATTGCATCCCTCAGAGGGACTCTCATGCCAGTTTTCTTTAAAGCTGTTTTGAGAGCACACCAGCCTCAGACCAACTAGTCCATGTTTGTGCTTTAGTGACAACACCTGTCCTTGAACTACTGCAGTTCGCAGTTGCTCTACTGAAGCTCAGGTTTTGCAATATGCCAGGAGAGACCTTTGGAGGCACCTGCACCCATCCTAGATTTCAGCCTCTCTGCTGGCAGAGCTGAGAATGAAGATCACATCTAGTAAATTTTAACAAATGGTTAAAAGTACAGGGCCCAGTGGGGAAGAGAAGCACTCCTTTCCTAGGTGGCCAGGATCTCAGGGCATCACCTCAGCTCTGTTCCTCCTTATTACCACCTCTTTGGGCAAAGGGAGCTGTTTGGAGTGGTGACATTTGGGGGTGTTTATCATCCTTCAGCAGTGTAGCAGAACGCTGGGCAGGACAGGCAGGGTGCACAGTTGCTATGGTTGCTGATGAACTTCAGGAACAATCACAGCCCTCTGCCTCTGTCAAAACAAACACAAGGTGAAGTAAGTAGGTGCAAATACAACATCCAGTGTAACAGGGGTATCCCTCTGGCTCAGGCAAACACCTTGAAGGCACAAGTGAACAGGTTCCTCAACCACACTGTGCATGGCTTTGGGCTAGGATATGGCTGAAGAGCTGCTTGTTCTATCTGCACTGGAGTCTTAGCTGGGAGATTTTATTTACAAATTAGAGAAAGTTTCTGACAGATTTTTTTTGTCTGTACTTACAGTCATTATTTTAACTTCTTTGGTACTTTTTTTAAATTAAGAGTAGGAGGATGAGATCTAAGGATCTCTATTCAGTCTGTCTGGAAGCTGTGAAATGCAGATGAACCTTCTCTGTTTCCAAATTTCACAATAGCAGGAGTCCTGTGCTAACCTAAGTACACTCTTCTCTTTTGGATGCCTGTAAATAAAAATTAGCCATAAGAATAGGTAGTTTTTATAACACCAGTCTTCCATGATAGTTTTCAGGACTTTAACAAAGAAAAATACGAAGTAAAATTAATCTCCATCTCCTGTTCTCAGAAGGCAAAGCCTGTATTTCAAGGGTGTTTCAAAACAGCAGGCAGGGATGTGTGCTGTGATAGCTTTTGGCTGCTCTGGGCAAGCAGCCATGCAAGTGGTCCAATTAGAGATTAGGAGGGTACCAAATCCCACACCAGGCAATGTCTGCCTGACTCACTTCTGCAGGATTTAGAGGGAAGGAGGGCTCTGGGAGGTCTTGGACTTAACTGGCTTGATCTGATCCTCAAGGAGGACTAATTGGCAGGAGGGAAAGATAGAAACATTCTTCCTATTGTGTCCAAGAACAGAAGATCCTCAGGGGAGCAATTTTGCCTCTTTTTTTTCCTCAGTACTGGCTTATCTAGAGCATGTCTATCAAGGTTTTGAAGCTCAGCAGCCTTGATAGTAAGAACCTCCAATACACTGTAGCCTTCAGCAGAGATCTCAATTTAAAATTTGAAGAGAGGCAATCTAACCATTTTGCTTGATTGCCCTTGATTGTCAAGCAATTTACCTTGCATGTGTCTTCTGGAGTAGATGCCACCTGCCAACTTGACGTGTCAGGGCAGCTGCCCCACATGCTAGACAGTGGTGCAGAAGGAGTTGTGGTCAAACTGACTGCTAATGCAAGTGGAAAGATCCTTAAAATTCTGCAGGGCTGATCCAGCCAACAATCTGCTTGAAACCATTGGATGCATGCAGAGAAACAATATGGCTTGGATAAAGGTGCAAGTCCTGCTGGTGAATCAGTGGCAGTGTCTTAATCTTTTAGACTGGTTGCTTTCCTTTCCCACAACAAATGACTCACAGGGAGCCATTCTCATGAGACTCCATAGCTGGTGCATTGCATTTCTTATGGAGGATGGCTGAGTGTTTGGCCAGGGTGAGAGGTGAGGATGGGAGCGCCCATCCATAAACGGCACATCTGTGAAAACATCATGTCTGCACTGTGCATCTCCAATGGAGCAGTCAGCCCTTTCTCTGGCAAGTAGACAAGGAGGGTCTAATCTGTCTGAGTTTTTATAGGCCTGCTCATCCTGTACGAAGTAAGTGATTCCTCCAGAGCAGTTAACTGGACTTTGAGTCCTTATGAGCTGAGTTTGGGCAATCATAGCTTTAGGCAACTGCAGACTCAGCATGGGTGAGTCTGCAAAATGAGCCTGTTGCTGCTAGCGGATCTCACAAAAGCACTGGTGAAAAGAGGAGCTGCAAGCACAGGCATCTTGCATCATTTATGGGTTTCTAGGATATCTGTAATATTAATAAAAAGCTGTCAGAAATGGTACAGGGTTTGTGCCCTGTAGGAGGGACAGGTAGACTACCTCAGGGTCCCTATGGTGGCACCAGGTGTCTGTGTTTAGCTAACTGACTCCAGTCTCCTCCATCTGCTGCTGGGTGTGCAGGTACTGGGATAGCTTTGCACTATTTGTGTGGCTGTCATTCAGAGATGATGAGGTGCTGTGGCAATGCTGAGTGCAGCTACTAGTGATGCACACAGGAGATCAGTGCAGGAGCTGAAATACTCATGACTGCCTGTATAAAAGCTGTCAGTTTTATTTCCACCGGCAGAGCTGAGCTGAGGTGTATATTGGGGTCAAAACTAAAAGCACTCCTGGAATATCTTCCAAAGCAGGACTAAATCATTCAGCATCCTGTGTCCTGACACAGGTATTAGTCATTTCAGAAAGAGCTGGGTACTCTGAAATTTGGATACTTTTATGCTTTTGGGACTTTTGGGGCAGGAATCTGCCGTTAAGATCAGAAGGCAGGGCATATGGATGTTTCTTCATCATCATTCGCTGTCTAAGAACATATCAATGATCTCTGATACATTCCTGCCATCACCCATGGTGGTTGCCATAACCCCCATCCTGCTGCTGAACGTGGTTGTGTGAGCTGCAAAGACACTTCCAAGTGCCTTCACTATTTCTCCTCAGCAGCAGATGTACTCCTAGCTCTGGTAGCACTGGTACCAAGCACCTCAAACTGAGAGAGTCTGTGTAGGTTGTGCTTTGCTGATTCCTGTTCTGAGGTGCTCTAAGCATTCTATCAGCCTTTCCCTGCTGCACCCACACCACAGCTGTTCCTGCAGGATAAAAGCTGAGGGGCCATGCATGAAGCACTGCACAGCTGCCAGGACAAAAGGTTGCCTGCAGGACTGTGATCTCGTTCCATGCTGTAGGACAACTCCCACACCAAAGGGAGTTTGGAGCTGGATTAAAGAGTCCAGGGGGAAGGAATCTGGCTTGTCATTAATACTGAGTGAAACTGAGGGATTCTGCTGTCACTTTTCTCTCTGTCAGGCAAAACTCCCATATGGTCTGCAAGGAGGCTTGAATGAGTAAGAAATACAGATCATACGTGGATAAAGATGAGAATCTACTTCTTGTCCAAAGGGTGGCATGGTGAATTACCAGAGCAGTCACATAGGCAGTTTTTGAGGAAATAATAGCAGAAATAAGGAAACAGGTACAGATTATTTCCCTTGCTAAAAACAATAAAGACAAAGATACTCACACCCTGGAGCTGGCTCTCTGCTTACACCTCTACTCGGGGGTCTGTAAACCCACGCTTGCCTTCATTAACCAGAGTGGGCCTCTCAGTTCTTGTGTGCCAGACCAACACCTAGAGGGAAGCACAACGAGTTCAAGCGTTCTGAATAGCATAGAAACTATGAGAGTACTGCCCCCATTGGGTGGGATCCTCAGAAAAGTGAGGCTCAAAGCTGTTTGAAGCATGTGGTTCAAAGGGGTTGATCCTGGGAGACACTTCACAGGCACATGAAATAGTGACAAGGAGGGGGGACCATTCTAGATCAAAATTCCAGACTCAACCCTCTGCCAATCCTCCTGGATTTTGGAGAAGCAATATGGGCACAAATTGTACATCTGAGATTCTTTATTAACACAGAATGCCTAGCACTGCTCCTCAGCTCTCTCTCTGAGCTTCACATCTGTGAAGAATTTAGCAGGCGTTGTCCATCTGTCTGTCCCAGCATCATTTGGCACTGAGATGTGCCAGCACAGGGCAGGCACACTGGAAGTGGAAGAGTGTGTCAGGAGGCTGCAAAAGCAGCCAGGACCCAGCAAGGATAGAATATCTTTGAGATTTCTCATACCACTCACCTTTGTGCAGTTAGCTGCTTTGGGCTCCAGCCCATCCATAGTCACTAAATCCTTCAGCAGACTGGTTTCCTGGTAGCCTCCTTTAACCCCCTCCAGCTTGAAACTGGCGTGAGGCTTCTCCAAAATCAACTTGATGCTGATAGCAAATCCGGCCATGTCAATAGCAAAGGGACGATTAGGGTCAAAGACGGTTTTCCAGCCCACCACCTTCCCTGCCGGGCTCACTTTTGGAGATTCATATCGCAGCCCCCCGACAAAAGCCACTGGCCAGACTGAGACCCGCCGTGTGTAACGCATCTGTGTGCCAGAAGGAGACAGTACTGTGAGAATTCAACCCTGCCACGTTTCTCCCAACCCATTAGTGCACCATCCTCTGCTTTCATTGGCACCTGTCCTCCCCCATTGACTTCCTACACAATCACATTGCTCTCGGCAGCACGAGCTCTAGTTCACCTGTGCTGCTGCTTGAAGACCTACAGCTTCCACAGCCATAAGGCAAATTCTTAGCACATTATTCTCTGAACAACAAACACACTGCTTTTCTGTGCCCACATCCAGTCCCTCAGAAGAATGAAAACCTCTGGTTTTCTCATCCCATTTGAACTTTTACCTTTTTGTTGTGGTAGAATTTTATCTTTTTTGTAAATGCCAAATACTGCTTTTATCAGGCCTCTAGCTCTGTATTATCAACTCCACTCACTCCAGCTTTACACTCATGCAAGTAATTTCCCTGACTGATTCATCTTTGTCCTCATTTATTCCAATTTCTCCCCCTACCCCTTGCCTTATTTTTCTGACCATGGCTACTGCCTAGAAGTGTGGGGATTTGTTGGAATTCCCAGAAAGGACCTGGAAGGAAGTAAGAAAGGATGAGCTTAACAGAGACCTAACGACTCCAAAAACTGGAAATATGTTCTGATGCATAATTCTGCACTTCAAGCTGCTTAGTACAGTCTGTATTAAATTGGTGACAAGAGAGTTTACTGGATTTTTCCAAGTTTATGGTAGGCTTGGCATCTCACAAAAGCCAGGTCTCAGCAGAAGTCTGGACAAGCTTTGGTGATCCCAGAGGCATAGCCCTGTTGTGGTGGCCTGAACTTAAGAGAACTGAAGGGCAGCCAAGGAATAAAAGTGGATAGAAAGTCAGACAACTTTTCTATCATCCCCTACCTGTCACTCCCATAGGTGTGCAGATTTATGCCTTGCCAGAAGTTTGTCTTTGGTGCTTTTTAAAATTAGGTCAGGTCTCCCTGAGGAGAGGTATAAATTCTGAGGTACATATCCCGTGGTACCTGGCAAGAGGAACTCTAGCTGGTGCAATGGTGTGTGAGTGGCTGTTCACATCTCCAGCCTGTAGAATGGCAAATGTGTTCTTTGCCCTTTCAGCTTGCATCTGCCCTATACCCAGCTGCCACTGCATGCGGAGAGGGTGAGGTCTCTGCAAGCGCAACTTGGCTTACAGGGCTGTGCAGCTCTATCCTGCTTTTCTGTCCCATGTAATTTTATGTCTCTTACCTCCTCAAAGAGCTCCAGGCTGTAGGTGTTATCATCATCAGCAAAATAGACTACACCTTCTGGTGGTGCAGTGTTGCTGAAGCTGTCCCTCAGCCAGTGCAGCCCCAGGTTCCTCTGTAGTGTCCCCCTTGGGGTGTGGGATGGGATCCAAGACAGACCCAGCTTCAGGCTCTTGGGTGTCTCCACGTTGAGGTGGGTGAAGTTGAGCCCAGCCTTCTCCAGCAGGTTGGATACAAGGTTGGTCCTCCTTGGAGAGTCCTCCACCACCACCCAGTGCAGGTTCTGTACATGGAGGAAGGTGTTGGCCAGCCGGGTCAGCTCAGCTTTTTGCACGGGCCGGGTGTAGGTAGGAGTGATAACAAAGATGGTTGGCAGGGTGTCTGACCATGGGGGAGGCCTGGAGTACACGTAATTCTGGATGATTTTAGGCGTTGCCCCTATGCTTTGCTGCTGCCGACTGCAGGATGGGAAGCCTTCCTCTCTCAGTGCAGATGTGCCATTAAGGAGAGCTTTAGAGGTCACATTCTCATCTGTCTCTTCTGGGACAAAACAAAGGAAGAAAAAGGAAAAAAAGGAAGATATCAGAGGACTAATACTAACAGGCGGCCTCCTGTCCAGGGTGGTACACATCTCTCTGGAGTTAGTGCTGCATCCTCTCTCCAAAGTCAGCCTAAGGTGCATGTTTAACATGTTCTTAAGAACAGTTTATGTTCCTGCTGTCAGCAAACCCTGAGGGGGCCTACAGGCAAGTCTGTCTTTGTTTAACCTTTCCTGTGAGAGAGCATCCCTGCTGAGGGTTTGCAACAGAAGTCATCACAGCCACCAGGGCACTGACAGCAGAACTTTTGCACTTACTTCTCAGCAGGCTGAGGTAGTGGGTGGTTGGGTACTGGTGCCACAAGGTTAGGAGAAGAGCCCATGGCAAGGCAATCAGGAGCGTGGTAAGAAGGTTACGTCTCCTCAGCATGCTGCAGGGAGCTTCCAATGCCCAGGCATCTCTCTACCTTTCAGAAAAGAAAAAAAGAGTAAAGCCTCCAAAATACCAGTCACCAAAAATGCAGGGAGGCATGACAAATGTTTGGCCCTAATCCAGCAAAGTGTTGTCTAAGTTTACAAGGAACTCCATTAATGTTTCAGATCCAAAACATTATCCAACTTGGCCAACTCTGGTGCTATTGAATAGAAGCTTTTAGCTATTCTGTTGCTCTAAAGAACCTCCCACTGTCCCATGATGAAACCACTGTCCTTGAGTTAGGGTTGTTCATGTTGCTGATTCTGAAGCTGGAGAGGACTGCTACTTTGCTCCCTCTTTGAGACTTGTGTTCATTCCTGAGCTTTGTGGTGACCATTTAATTTGCTTCTTTTGTACAACTTTTTAGAACTGTGTGCAAGATTTGTGTGCCTGAATATGCAACTGGACAAAACAGTCAGATGTCAGGCATCCTCTAGATAGCCAGCACCTCTTAACAGTTCTGCAGTATGAATTCATCCTCCTTAGGCAGATGCATTGAGGCAATCAGGCATGCATGCTATCACCTACTAAGTGTTCCATGAAATCCCTGCCTTGGTCATTCCACAGGGCTGGTGATGCCTGCTGAATGTTTAATTATCCCACATCCCTTTCTACTTCTGGTTTGCAGTGTTTGGCCATTGCAACATTTAGTTGAAATCACAGACTTTGAAGTACCCACCAGGCCCTACCAGGCTCTCCTGCACTCCTAGGCTAAAGGCATTATGAGGGAAGAGTGTGATGACATCATGCTGATACAAAAGACTGAAAGGAAGCTCAAATTTGTTGGCTCTAAATTCCTGCTCTGCCAAGGAATTTTTAAGTGTATTGAAGGCCAGTCAACTAAAACCAAGGTCCTCAAAGAGATACAGGCACATTTTGTTCAAAAGCAACTCCTTGCCCAGGATTAGGGTCCAGCACTACCTCATCTGTCCAGAGGGGAAGAATTGCCTTGCTTCAGCCTTAGAGAGCTGTGTGAGAAGAAATATGAGAACTGATCTAAAAGGGCTTTGCAGTGACAACAGCCACAGGGTAGTCCTGAAAGATATTATGAGATGCTATTCTAAATTCATCCTCTGGGACCTCTTAGAATCTGTGTTTAATTGTTTCTCTTACATTTTACCTCTGTGTCTTGAAAAAAAACCTGGATTATGCAACTGCAGGGCTCATCAGTGCCCTACCACCAGTAACTGTCAATCCTATTTCAGCCACATCTGACAGAACATTTGCATGTCTCAACAAGTTCTCTGGTGGGCAAGTGGGTGTTCATAAGCCCTATTAAGGAAATTACTGCAACACAAGCTCATTCCTTGTTAGACACCAATGGTACCAGTGCTGGAGCAGCCCCTTAGGGAAGCATATTCCAACTGACCGCTCCCCAAGCCAACCATTAATGGTGTTAATATCTAATATTTCTTACCCCTCACTCAGGAAACACCAAGGTGCCCATTTCACTACTTTCAAGCTACAAAAAACTGATGAAGGAGTGGACCGAGGAAGCTGTGTGGCCAGGGGCACCACAGGAGTGTTTTGATGATGTGAGCATGGGCCTTGTGCAGTAAACATGCTGGCTCTGCTTAACTTCATTGGGTTTTGATGACTGTGTCTGGGGCAGGTACAAGAGAGTCTTTCAAGCTTTAGTGCCAAAGGCATAATTATTTGGTAAGCTACAGATCCAGGCCAGAACAGGGCAGGATGGTGTTACCCATACCAGAGACTGCTTTCCCTACAGGAAATATTTTCTCTTACCAGTGTAGCAGCGCAGAGTAAAGCTTCTCATCACTCATGGCTGTGAGAACAGACAGAGCCACAAAAGAAATCCAAGGATTGCTATTAACAACTGCAGATACCTTGGCCCACCCAGGCCTTGGCTCAGGGTCATCATAGCTCCTTGCTTCTTCTAGTGTGCTTGCAATTACAAATGTCCCTGCACCAGAGTCAGGCAGCCGGCGCTTCTTCCCTTTAATAAAAGGCCTTAATTACAGAGACACTGTTTCTATGCAGCAGACCTGCTACTGCCGCAAACTCGGGTTTCTGGAGGGAAAGAGAGGAGGAGGCAGCCGTGGCAGCCGTGCTACCAATAGAGCACAGAGGAGAGTGGATCAGAGTTAGAAGGATTTTTAACAAATTCCCTTTCTAGTTCTTTCTCCTCCTTCCTCTTCCAGGCAGCCCTATTCATGCTTCCCAAACACTGCAAACAGGTGGAGATGCTGTCTGTGTGTGCAACTCCCCTGGTGTTCTGAGCTCATTTATTTCTGCATGCACCTTCTCTCGATTGCTTTTCCAAAGCAAGCAAGGCTGAAGAAGTTAAACCCTGCATAAAGCCCCAGGTAACTTGTGAACCTCACAGAGGAGCTGACTGCAACCCCATTTCAAAAAATCTCTATTGGAATAGTTTATTTTCTCTTTAAAATGTTACCTTGTCTTCCCCTGTCTCCCCCTGCATCCATCACACATGCTCTTCTCTGTTGCTTTATGTCTTTCACCTGCTTTTTCTCAGTTCTTCAGAGTCCCTTTTCTTCCCTGTTTCCAGGACTACAGGAATCCTCTGGCTTACTAATAATTTTAGCCTTTGTCTTCTGTCCTTACCCACACAAAGGCCCTTTGCATTCTCTTAATGTCCACCCCTCATGGAATATTTCCCACAAAGTGATCCATGAAAGCATCAGTCCGTCCTTTTGAAAACACAGCATCAAAATCCAGTCACATATCGATGCCTCTGGGTAGCCTGCTGATGGCCCCACTGGGGCTTGCAGGGGTTTACTGCACATATTTTTACCTACTTTTTATAATTAAAACCGAAGTCTCCTAAGTGGCTCGCATTAATTGCATGCCCGCTGGCAAACATTACAGTGTGTATTCTTGGCACAAATAGCTACCTTCCTTCTGCCCTCTCAGAGTAGATCCTATTAAATGAGATTCAAGATCAGAAGAAATTTTTGTGATCATCTAAACCCGTCTCCTGCTTTCATCTGGTAATTCCTGGGTTTAAGCTGTAGAGGGCAGGGACCATCTCTTAATGTGCTTGTACAGTCCAGCACTGATCCCAATGGGAGCCTTTGGATGTGATTGCAATACAAATATTATTGATTGTATTCTCTTGCTGGCTCTTCTCCTCCCTTTCTGTTTCTCCTGTCCAGCCTATTCCCCGTTCTCTTTCCTTTTTTTCCCTAGCGTCTCCTGCAGCCCTTGTTTTGTTACACACTCTTAACAACATTAGCTGAATGTTTGATGGATGCCTTCAATATGCTGAATGTAGCCTTCTTGAGCTGTTTTCCAATTACATATCCCTCTTCTTAATTTCATCCATCAATCTTCTGTTCTCCATTAAAAAAATAAACAAACACACAGAGTACAAAGCTGAGTATGATAGGGACAAAAAGTTTCTCGTACTACTCTGGCTTCAAGCTGCCTTGTCAGACTTCTCAGCTCCTGGGATGCAACACAATTCCGTCTCCATTAAAGCTCCTGTGCTGATGCAGGGGGCATTATTCTGAAAGGATTCAGGAGAGGACAATGAGAGAAGCACACAAGGAGAAGAGCTGGATTCCCCAGAATGATGCTGAACAGAAGCAAGATCAGGCTGAGGCTCAGACCATCGCATGTGACCAATCCCTTCATCTGTTGTTGACTAATTACCAGCAGGGTACAATTTGTTACAGGCAGGACAACTCAGATGTTGAGAGAGGGATAAGGATTGCAGGCTGCAAAATGACCTAGGCAGTGACTTTCTCCCTGAGCAACAGAGTGTTTTAAAGGACATGCTGAGTGAATTGGAGAAAAGTGAAAGTTAGGGAGCAATGCAGCTGACTGGGAATTATAAGGCTGACACATCCCAGTGCCTCTGATTTTCCTACAGCCCCATTGAGAAGCTGCTCAATTTACATCCTTTTTTGATAACTCAGGAAGGTTTAGGATCATATGGGCTTTGGTAGTTCTCCTCTGAGGTTTTGGTTCTGCCCTCTGCCTGCCTGATCCAGAATGAGAACCACACCTTTCAAAAAGTTTGCTCTGCAAGAAAGGTGATTTTCCAGCCTCTGGTTCAGGGCAGCTGACCTGTCTGAGCCAGGCTTACAAGACTTTGAATGCTGGGCCAATCTCAGCCACTGGGCTGTACAGCTCTAGTTGGACACACAGGCTCTAAAGATCCTTACCTTCCCAGAGGGACAAATTTCACAGCTCAAACTGTCCCTTGGGAACATCCCACCAACCAGTGTAACGATTTTCCAGGCAAAGACCCAAAGCAAACTACTCTCAGGTAAGAGAGCAAAAAATTTCAAGAAACACTCCTTAATCTTGGTTTGAGCCATGTTTGTCAGCCTACTGATCTGTGTGTACCCTGGGAGGAGACAGGTGTGGAGAGGGGAGGAGACAGGGGTGTGAGGAGCAGGGCTGGAGCAGACCTGCAGGTAGCTGCAGATGACTCTCCTAATTTCACACACCAAAGCTGTCAGCAGGGTTTTTGGTTTGTTTTGCCTGCATTTTGCTGCCTCTCTCCACCAGCCCCTAGCCACCTTGAGGAAATCCATGCAGATTTCATGAGTTCCCTAACTCCTGGTGTGGGAGATGTGATGCTGAAGGCAGAGAAGGGAGCTTTCAATTATTGATGAGAGCAACCTCTCTTTAAACAAGGAATGCATAATTCATGGCAGCGCCGGTATTTGTGGTGAGCAGCACCGGTTCAGTCTCTGCCTTGCTGAAATGCACAGGAAGCTGCTGTCCCCTCTCTCCTCATTCCCTTGGGCCCATCAGAGCCTTCAGCTGAAACTACAATAGTGCTAAAAATTGAGACAGGCCAAGATGCTGCAGCGCTTCCCCTCACCAGGCAGCTGCCTGCCTGCTTGAGATGTGCACGATAAAGTGGGAGGATGGATTCAAGGAACCAGAGAAGTGGGTGGAATGGGTTATTGTTCTGGGACAAGCACGGGTAATTACTGTGCAAACACAGCCAAAACAGGGCATTTCTCAGTAGCAAGACCCCCAGACAGGTCTTCAGGAATGGTATTGTTACAGGACAGAAAAGATAGGCTAGATGTGAAGGACAGTGCCTCAGGGTTCAGACCCAGCTGTATTTCTTGTGGGGGTGGGAAAAAGAAGGGAAAAGGCAGATTTGGTTTTCTGCTCAGAAAGTAGCAATTTCTCCTCTAAACTCTGCTGGAACCGGGCAACTTAAAAGCAAAGGGAAAAAAAGAGCGGCCTTTTTCTAGGAAGGGAAATGGTAATCATACAAGCACGGACTGTTTTGGATTGGATGGGATCTTAATGATCATCTAGTTCCAACCCCTCTGTTATGGGCAGGGATACCTTCCACTTGACCAGGTTTCAAAGCCCCATCCAACCTGGCCTTGAGCACTTCCAGGCATGGGGTACCCGCAATGACTCTGGGCAACCTGGGCCAGCACTTCTCCACCCTTGAAGTGAAGAATGTCTTCCTAATATTTAACCTAAGCCTACCCTCTTTCAGTTTGAAGCCATTCTCCCTTATCCTTTCACTACATGCCTTTATAAAAAGTCCTTTTCCAGCTCTCTTGTAGCCCCTTTTAGGTATTTGAAGGTGCTCTGAGTTGTCCCAGAGCCTTCTCTTCTCCAGGCTGAACAGCCCCAACCCTTTCAGCCTGTCTTTATAGGAGAGGTGGATGGAATAGGGAAGAGAAAGGCTCTGATCCCACAAACGGGATCTTCACCCCCCAGTAGCCCAGGCAATAGTAGGAGACTATGGTTCTGTCCAAGAGTATAAGAATGCTCTTCTACTGGGGGTTTTAATCATCCCTCTGCTGCAGACTGGTGAAGAAGAGCTGCAGGCAAGTGACCCCTGAAATCTGAATGAGGTGAGCACTCCCCTGCTGCTCAGGGGGAGAGAGGGCAAAGGAAAATTAACCGAGTCCCCTGGAGAGACAAAACCCAGGGAACTACAAATAATGAAACAATACAGGGAAGGATGGCCAGGTCCTTCCCCACAGCAGGAAGAGCAGAACTACCAGCAGCTGTGTAGTTTCAAGGCTCAGTCCCATCATTACTCTGTCCCTTGGTGCACAGGCTCCTGTGGGGACAACTTCCCCAGGAAGTGAGTCACTCCCAATGAAACAGCTGCCCTTCCCAAGCCCCTGTGCCTCTCAGATGCAACGTAAGGCTTCATCCTCTCCTGCCAGCCCTGATCCCTTCACCATATGGGAGCACAGTTACTTCAGCCCAGAAACCAGGCTTGTCCCTCGGGAATATGCCATGCACAACCCCCATCCCCCCCCTGCCCACATGAAGCCAAGTTGAGCGTTCCTCAAAGCTTGGTCCGTAAACAGCTTGACACAGCACCTTTCTGAAGAGCATCCTTGTGCTAGACATGTGGCTTGTGTGTGGGAGCATGGCCTGGCAGAGGGTAATGCTTTATACAGGCATTTCTTCCAAATCAAAAAAACTCCTACCCAACAGGAAAAAAAAATTAGAAGAAAAAAAAGTTGACAGAGCTAATTAAATCTGCTGGCTAGGTCCCACGGGAGCCAATACTTTAGAGACAGCATGTGGCTCAGCCTGCTATCCCCAGGTAGATCAAGGGTATCCAGGCACTATCTGGGCTATCAGCAGGAATGGAGATAACCCAGTTTGAATACAGACTAGACCTTGAACTTGGCTGCAAAGCCCGTCCTTGCAGGGAGCCTTCCGGAGCCTGAAAACGGAGGTCTAAGACAGGCTATTTTTAATCAGCCCAGACCCAAATGTCCTTCACAATTGATCCATATAACCTGTCACAGCATTCCTGTCCCCTGAGCATAGGCAAGGGTGGGCTGTGACTAGAGGCACACTGCCCTCTGCCCCATTACAGTTTCCCTGCACTGCAGAGCCATAATCCAGGGATGCCAGAAATACCTGGAGAAAGATTAACAGCTCAGGCCCGAAGAGAAGCAGGGGGTACCAGATGTCTCCTGAGAAAGTTAGCTCTCTCCTGAAAGACCTCTAAGCCTGGAGTTATCCTCTCTTGAAAGGGAACTCAGGGGCTTATTCAGACGTCAGCTTCTCTTCCCTGCTGCAGAGCTCTGGCAGAACTGAGGTCCTTTTTAGATGCTGATGACTATTACAGAATAATAATTCCAAACGTATCAGCATGAATCAGCCCAATATCTGCATTAGCCAAGAAAAAAAAAAGCTTTTTTTTACTTTTTTTTTCCAAGGAGGCAAAATAATTCTAAGGAAGCAAAAACAATAGTGGTTTGTTCCAAAGTTTCTGTATATCTCATTCAGAGCTTTCCCTACTGAGTTAACAGCTGATGCCTGTTCAGCTGGAGTGGGAGCTGTCATTTTACAGCTTTTTTACAAAAGCAGAAAGGAAAAACCTATAGTATTTCCTTCCAGAACATTTTCAAAGATGGAGAGGAATTACTTTTTCAGAGAAAAAGGCATTAGGCATTATTTGATGGATAATTACATTTCACAGGTGCTGGTTATGGGGGAAAGAAATCACATTGATCATGAGCTCCTTGTAAAGATATGGGGCCCAAAGGCCAATGCTGTTCCTCTGGTAGCAGCCAGGATACAGAGACAGGCTTTGATCTCAGCTATGTGTCAATATGACATCAAATGCAGACCTCCAGAGGAACATGCTATCACTAATGCACACTCTTGATTGATTTAGACAGCTTGTTTTCCTCCTGCTTTCAAAGGCAATGTTGAAATGCTCTTCCCTGCTGGACTTCCCCATTACTCCTAGGGAGGGCAAAACAAAGCAAAGGAGAAACTGCTCTGGCTGAAATCACAGTGCAAATGAGTGGGGCAACAGTTATGCCATTTAAAACACCAGTGTAGCCAAATATGTCTACTGTCCTCCCAAAATCTTTGGAAATACTGGCATTTTGATGGTTACATGTGTGTGCTGGCCCCCTGAAGAATCAGAGCCCTGATCTGTTATTGTATGGAAAGAACTGTGGGCAGAGAATGAGTGCAGTGTAAAGGCAAGAATCCCCCTGAGTTTTTATTTGGGAATGCTGGCTGAATTATGTGATCAATAAAAGCATTGTGCAAACAGCAAATTTGTGCGGAATGTTCTTGATGGTGGCTGCTCCATATAGATTAAGACAGAGAGGACACTGGACAGTACTGATGCCACATCATGCACTTGTTAGTTGTGTGAGATGAGAGAGAGGAAAAACATCACTTTGGTGTCTTTGATGGGCATTTTTGCTGTTGCAGCTCTCCGAGCTGTGTGAAATACGCTCACTTTGTAACTGGCTGAGATGGTCCTAAATGCTAATTCTGATTTCTTCCCCCAAATAAATCATCAGCACTCATTATACTTGCCACTTGCTGTGCAGCATCCAAGTGTCATGCAGACACTTTTAGAAACAAACGTAGAATGGATAAATTGGCACCTAGAGAATTGCCTTTCGCATTAGATATACGTTATGGTCCACTGCTTGATTTATACCTTAAATGCCACTGCTGATCTGTATAGCTTGGGCTTGATTACAAGAAACACTAAAATGAAAATTAGAGTCAGCAGACAGTGTTTATTTTTCTGCCTTCTGCATGTGAAATAAAAAGGGAAGAAGAGAGCAAAAGAAAGAAGGGGTAGGAAGCTGATGGTCAGTGTCCTGCTAGGACTGTCCTGCTGTCCTTCCATGTCCTAACAGGGAAGCTGTTGACTCTGGACTCCAGGCAGGCTACATTCAAATTACATGCCAAGGCATTTGAGATCAAGAGACCCATATGCAATTCCCACCTTCTGGAAATGCCAGGGGAGCAATATCTAACTTGGGCACTGGCAGCAGCTGCTAGTATATATCCCTGCATCATGATCAGAGTAAGTTTTATTTTGTAGAAAAAGGGAGCAGTGGATGCATTTGGGTGAACAGATGGAGCTGAGGAGTAGCAAAAGTCAAATGCCCCTTTCTAACAACAATCCAAGCCTACCAGAAAAAAAGTGTGGGTTTTGGTTTCTGTTTTTCCATGTCTTGCACAGTTAAAATGGAAGAGTCTGTTGGGAAGGCAGGGAAAGCTGTGAGGGAATTGAGGGCAGACGAGCTCACAGCATGAGAAACAAACTGCTCTCTCTCTCAGAGTGCATGGGGCTTGCCATAGGGCTTGCTTGTATAGGGATTGCTCTCTGCCATATTCCTTAATTGCACATGAAAGCAGCCTGGTCTGAAAGTGTCTTTGCACATAGTGTTTATAAACCTTCCCTTGGGAGGGAGGTCAGCCTGTGCTGCATTGTACTCGAGGGCTTATCTGTGAAATGGTGTGCTCCAGGCTGCCCTAGGCTTGGATGCAAAAAGGGGGCTGGTACCACCACCCCGAGGCTGGTGAGTTGCCTGCTCGAGCTGTTCCTGAGACTGGAGTATCGTCTTTGCACAAATACTACCATGATAGCCCTGGGAGATGTGTCTCCCCAGCTTTTACACCTCTGCACTCATGGTGTGCTGGGCAAGTGCTGTCTTTCCTACCTTACTTCCACATTCATGGGCTGCCAGTTGGCCTTGGACAGAATAACTGATGAATAGATACTTCTGGCTGGAGAAAGAAAATGAACTAAGATTTTTTTTAACCTTTCCCTGCAGTTTGAGAGCCCTTGGAGCTTCAAAGGCAAACCAAGTTGGTCTGGAAGATCAGGGCAGACAAAGAGTAGTTTCTTGTTTAAGCTAGAAATGGGCTGCTGCCATAAATCTGAAAGGTGGATTTGAATCTCTCCTGATTCTGAGGATGAATCTGGCTCCCTCCTTGTGCTCAGGGAAGGAAAGCTCTCTCTGGTTATGAGGATGTTTGTGGAGGTCAACAAGCCAGGTTTTGAGCTTCACACGTGCACGTGTGAACTACCCCCATCCATTATCAGCTCTGCAAAAAATACCCCTTAAGGGCCAGCAACAGCTTCTGGGCAGAGGAAAGATCCAAAAACTGCTTGGGAAAGGAAGAAGGAAGAAACTAGATTTCTGCTTCTGCTGCTGTAACTAATTTCTAGGCCATTTGTGTTTGTTCTGGTGCTCAAGTTAGGACCCATGTTTGGGTTAGGAAAGAAATACTTGGTATCAGATTTTATCAATCTGGTAAGGCGCACTGTTTCGCACCAGTGTTTGGTTTGACTTGGTTTGACTTCAAGAGAGTTATGGTCCAAGCATGGCTTGCCTTGGCATGGCTTGATGGACTATGAATAAAACTTGCTGAGGTGGCAGCTTATCTACCACTGAACAGGAGCTGGTGTTGACAAAAGAGCCACAAGCATCCTCTGCAGCACTTCTGGAAGAGGCTGCTAAATGGGAAGAAGTATGCAGAGTTTGTCTAGCAGGCTGATGTGACTAGGAGCACAAGTGGGGAGACTGGTCATGATAGAGGAACAGTCTTGGATTTATTCTCAAGAGGATGAAATCAGAGGCTCTTTGAGGTGGTAAGAGCAATTTTAAATTATCCTTTCTCAAATAATCCTTTGGGGTAAATTATATTCACCCCTAAAATCAGCACAGGGGTCAGCAGTGATGATCTTAGCAAAATACTTACTGGTGTCCTATGACTTCCCTTGTAATGGAGCTGCTGATGCATATTGAGTAATAAGAAATTTATTGTGTTTTCCTTAATGCTCCAAGAGTCCTGTTCTAACACAGAAGTTAGAAACCTCACTTTGGCTGTAAAAAAACCTCCTGTTATAATTGGATGACATGCTGCTGAGCACTGTAGGTTTGAGAAAAATAGGAAACAGTATGAAAGTTGCTAACCAGAATGGCAAACACACTGGGATTACTGGAGGAGTTATGGAGAAGCCTGTGGGCTGCTACAGTTCAAGAGGTGCTGGTATCCCATGCTGGAGGGCAGACATATGAGTTAAGGCAGAGCAGGGGACTGCACTGGAGAGAACATCTGAAATAACTAATTGTTCACAAAACAGAAAATGTAAGAGGTTGGTGGGAGTAGGATGGAGGAGGTGGTTCCAAGGGCAAAAAGAAAACAAAAATAGGCTGGAGGAACAATGTTGGCCAGGTTGAGCTCTGCCACTTAATAACACTTGACAAAATGCAAATAATTTCTCCTTCCTAAAGATCTGCCAGGGGATGCTTCAGCTAACTGGGGTCAGTGATTAACACTCCTACCTCTTTTCCTATTGCTCCACAGAGATGAGGAGCTGGCATGCATGTGTGAGGGAGGAAAAACACTTGTTGTGGACTGTGGAGCAGCAGGATTTGCCAGCTTGCCTCTGACTGCCCAGCCCAGCCCTGAGATACAGCTCAGCCAGGCTCGTGTTTGACTTCAGCAGACACTGCTTGTGGGCTTTGTAAAGGTGCACAGGGATAATCAGGATTTGGTTTCTGTTTGCTAGCTAATTTCAGCCCCTGCTGTGAGATTTGGATGTTTCTGAGGATTCTGTATTAGCCTTAATGATTAAAAAATTATTTCAATGCTTAGTGAAGAAGATGCATGATCTATCATTGAAGCCGCTTAGCAACAGGACTCATTAAGTCACATATTAGTACAGAAAGATATCCTTGCCCCAGCGCCCTCTTGGAATGACTATCCACTCATCTAAACAAGATAAAGGTCTTTGCTGGCCTCCTCTGAGGCCAGAGGATAAAGCAGTCAACTGTGAAACAAGATTTCTTGGTTCTTTTTCTGGCTTCAACTATGCGTCAGTATGTGGATCTGGGCAAATCATTTCACCTGCTTCAGTGCCTCAGTTCCCCCACAGGTAAGATAAGCACAACAATGTGTAAGCACTCTGGGGAAATGACTTTCAAGTGCCTAAGCTCATTAGAGAAAAAACAACCAGTGCAGTGAATAGAACTGTCTCAGCCCCTCGCTGGTAGCTTGTACTAACCACATGGTTCACTTTGTCCTCCTGAAGCCCCACATACAGTTAGCTAATTACAGGGGAGAAAAAAGACCTTCTCCTAGCTCCTTACCACCTGGTGGTAGCCAAGCACAGATGTTAAAACTTGTCATATGACTCAAAAAAATTAATTTAAGGCAAAGCATTTCTGATTACTCTTCAAGGAAGGAAAGGGTCTGCCAGTTCTGGGTCAGGGTCTAATTTTGCTTGAAGGAACACTGTTAAATACCACATCTGAGAGGAGAACAGTAATACTTTGTGTTTTATTCCCAGAGTCATTCACTGAATGCTCTCAGGAAGCAACATACTTTGGAGGAAAAACAGAAGAGAGATGGAGGAAGCAGGTGTAAGAGCAGACATTTCAGTCCACAGTGAAAAAGCTGAGGCATTCCTGATTCTTCAGCTTACATGCAGGACATTGAACTTCATACCTGGATGCACAAGCCTAGGTCAAACCTTAGTGTGGGGTAAGGGTAAGGGAAACGTAAATGAAAGGAAGAAAAGGGAAGAAAAATAGGTGTAGGTGAGAAATTAAGGTGTGACTGAAAGTGATTCGTGAGGAAGGGAAAGGGAACAGAAGAAATGAGGTTAATGGGAATGCGAAAGTCGGAGAAAGGAGGAGGAGGAATGAAGTAGGGTAAGGGAGCAGGAGACCAAGTGGGACAGCAAGCAGGAGGCACAGTCAAACCATCCGAGTGCTCTCTGAAGAAATTGCCTATTTTTTCTGCCTTTTTTTTTTGTGTGTGATCTTGCCTTAAAATTGCAGGAATGTGGCGGCACAGCACTGGCGTTCTGATTTATTAATTCCATCCCGTCCCACAAGCCCATAAAACAAAAGCATCTGTGTTTGCTCAAGAGAAAACCATGAAGGGCCTCATTCACGTCAGAGGTGGAGAGAGAAGCTGGCAGATACAGGAAAGTCATCGTCTCCTCCTTCCTTTTCACCTTTGTATGGATCTGGGCTGGGGGAAGGGCCTCAAGAAAGAAGGATCCAGGGAATGAGGTATCAGCAGGGAGAAAGTTAAATCACCCTGGCATTTGTGCTGGAGAAAGTGGAGGGGAGACACAATGAACACAATGGTTGCACCAGTGAGGAAGGCACCCCAGCACGGCAGAGAGGACAAGATCCCTTGCTGCCACCCAGGCTCACCCAGCACTTAGGCACTTTGTGAAGTATTACCCCAAATTAATGTCAGTCCCGTTGCTGTGGTCACAGTCTGAGCTTTCATAAGGCCTAGCACTGTTGCCTAACCCATAGCTGTGGACATAACCATAAAAATAACTTAAATCTGCAAGTCATAGGAGAAATATCTCTTTGCTCTTTTCAGCTGTTTTTAGCTTTCAGAATGAGGGAGGGTCGGGGCAAGATGAATGTTAACTATCCTACTTCAACAACAGGGGCATGCAGGGGGAGAGGAGCCAGCAGCCTCTACTCCTGCCAGGCAAGGATCAACTGTGCTGTTTCTATCAAGAGGCACTGGGAGATTTTTTGTTAGGAGCAGAGGACCTTGCTAAAATCCTGCCCTTAAGGACAGTGTCTTTAGAAGTCAGGCTGCCCTGCAACGCCCCAGGGGAGCATCACCTCAGGGGAGGCAGGGTCTGCAAGTTACTGCTGCCTGCCTGGCCCTTGGCTTTTCCTCCAAGTTCTCCCACACAAGGATTGCCGAGGAGCAATCCTGCTTTGCTTAGCAAATCACAGTTCCCATGTGCCCTGTACTCCCACACACAGACCCACCGTGAACTTACAGAACGAGACAACACTGCTGCTCTAAAATCTTTTATCCAGAGCTGAGATTGCCCGACTGCTAACCCTGTTCAGCTCCAAGTAATCCCAGCACATTGCTTGGCTAGAGGTTGGCTGTACTGGGAATAAATGCCCTTGCTCTCATTGACAAGGGGTAACATCCAAAGAAAACCATTTCCTTTTGCAATGCAGCATTATTCACAGACCAGCACCACATAAAGTTGCCAGGACACTGGCAGTCTGCTAAAATACACAACATGGGCAGGGGAAGTGGCAGCGTAAGCACCATTGGACCAGCTCAAGTCTCTGAGGTTAACTCAGAAGTTAACCTAAACCCGCTCCAGCTGACAAAACCCAAACCTACGAGATCTAAGTGTCAGCACACAGGCTGGAAAATAAGGGTTTTTTGCTTCTGCCTGGAAAGTAAAATATGCCCCAGTGATCTTCACTTGAACATGTCTGTGTCCTTTTGTCCTTTGTCTTACATTGATCACTGTTGTGGGTTTTGGAAGGTATAAAAAATCCTATGCTACACAATGTGAGAGGTTCAACCCTGAAGATTAAGGTCTATTTCAAGTGGACTGCCCTGTCCAGTGATGAGCAACCTAGTATCCATCACAATTTCTCCTCTTCCTGAATCCTACATTCAGCACCAGCAGCATCTTGTAGCTCAGAGCTCCTTATGTCACAATGCACAGCATGGGAAAATACTTACTTTTATCATCAAATTGCTACCTTTCATGTTTTCCTGAATGCAGTCCAGTTCCTCTGCTGAGAAAAGACCTGTAGAGAAGCATCCATTTTCCCTCTTCTGTGCTGTTGGTTGCTTTGCTTTTCACCCCAATGTCCCTCTTCATGTGTCTTCCTGAGCTAACTAACCCCATCTTGAGGAATCTCTCTGTGCTCCAGGCATTAGTGGGATTACCTGATCAGAGTAGTGATGAGCAGCAAACGAAATATAACGGTCCCTGTGCTGGAGCTGTGGATCCCAGTTCTGTGGCTCAGGCCTGGGAAGCTGTGTCTCATGAGGAAACTTAGATCATGTTTTATAAATCTCAGGAATTTGCATAGTGCAATGTTTTCATCTCAGGCAGAAAGATGTCAGACAGCCCCCCACACTGCATAGTGGAAGAAGCCAGCAAAGCAGTTGACTGAACACTTGGGAACACTGATAAATTCGAATTTTAAGGGAAGGCCGCCTTTGGGAGCACTAATGTCACATGAGAGCAAGCTAGAAGAGACTTCAAGCTCTTAATTATGAACCTGCACAGCCTAAAACAGCATGAAATATTAAAGGACCCAGTTTTTTCAAGTGTGCTGACCACAGGTTGAGGTGCTGTTTGGAGAAGTACCCCAACCTGGAGGAGTCACTGGGGTCTGACCAGTGTCCCTTTCGAAGAACTGGCCTTAGGCAGTCATGTGTGCACTCAAGTAAAGGGTGCTGACAGCCACAGGTCTCATCCATGCCCTGTACATATTAGTCCTTTGTGGCGCTGGTAGGTGTTAAATCGCAGTCCTCTTAGGCTGAGCTGCTGCCCAGCAAGTGCTTCCCAGAGAGGCAGGGGCCTCTCGCCTGTGAGACAGATGATCTGGGGCTGTCTCAGCTGTGACGCGATGAGCTGCCGTGTCTCCCTTGTAAAGAGGGGGTAGTCATCCTGACAAACAGCTCTGTATGTGGGCAGGGAGTGCTCTTAATCACACATGCCGAGTACTTGGAGATCTCGGGAAGAGAAGCGGTGCAGAAAAGCATAATGCTTATTATTAGGCAGAAAGGCCAGGAGCAAAAAGGGCAAAGTGATTTTATACTCCTCCAGGGCCCTGGAGGTGTGTGGGACCCAGATTCCAGTCTGGCTTATTAGCTCCTTTTTAGGCTTCTTCTTTTATTAGGAACAATTAGATACAAGGAGGAAGGGGACAGATATCATCTTTCCTGTGTACATCCTGCAGAATAATTGCAGAGCTTTCTCAGAGCAATTTTGCACGCTCAGTAAAGGGCATCTTTGAAGCCTATCAAATATCTCATCCCTTGTGGGCATACATATGAAGGCTTGCAGCACACGTCCTTATTGCTCCCAAGTATTGTGAACAAGAAAAGACCATTGAAAGTGCTCAAGGAGAGGAAGAGGAGGCCTTAGAAGTAGTTCCAGGAGGTGAATGGAGTTGCGGGGTGTCTTCTTATGATTGGAACAGGAACATTGCCTCTTGAGGGATTAGAGGAAAGCAGGAGTGACTGTGCCTGCAGCACCAGCACCCTGGGAGAAAGGGGCAGCCGAGGCTGGAGTTATGAAGGCACTGAGAAACACAGGGATGTGTAGGCCACTGCCATTGGCAGGTGATTACCTCGGTGAAGAGGGGAGGAAAGCCATGCAGGGGTACAGCTGGATCAAATCCAGGCTCCTGCCAGCCAGCTGCCTGCTAGGTGTGACTTTGATCTCGGACACTAAGGACATCTCCTGGCCTGCTGCTGAAGCAGAGGAAAGTTCCCTGCCAAAAAGCACCTTTACCAGTGCTTCATAGGCAAGAAGAAAGGATGCTGGGTACACAGGAGACACAGCCTTGAGCTGTACAGTACAACCTCGGACACTCTGCAGGGAGGATGTCATTAGAGAACACAGGCACTAGGCACCAAAATATTCCCAAACCGTGGAGAGAATTTGAATTTAAGGGCTGTACATTGTGGAAGTGTTTTTCTCTCTTGCGTACACTTAGCTGCTGTATAGCTCTGTACAGCTCCCTAGGCAACAGTCTTCCCCCATGACACTGTAACAAAGCCCAAAGGTGCGGGAGCTTCCCTCATTAAAACCCTTATCGTGGGAGCAAGTCTCCTCAGCCCAACTGCTTTGCTTTCTACCCCGTGGCTGGTAAAGTGTCTTGCAAGCCAGGCTGAGGCCCTTTGTTGTAAAGCTGGCTGCATCTCAGCTGTGCTCTGTGTCAGCCGGTTGAATTGCTTCGGGGTTGCAAGGTTGCCTCAATGACTTCGCTATTATTATTATTATCATAATTTATTATTATTATTATTATTATTATTACTACTACTACTATTATTGTTACTACACTGAAAATGCCAAAAAAGAGCTTTAACTTGGTCTCACCAGATTCCTGAAACACCCGATACGACGTGTCAGCTGCACATCTACCTCTGTATGTTAGCTGCTCTGCGAAGCCTTAAGTCAATGAGGACTGAAGTGTCCTGAAAGCAACACCAAAGTCACTGCTGGGAGGGACAGGGGGAGGGAGGGCAGGAATCATGGTTACGGAGCTCCTGGTCTCACACTGGGCAGGCACAGTGTGTGCTCAGCTGCTGGAGCTCACGCTTGGTTTGTATCCCAGGTGTGCCTGCCAACAGATAGATTCCAGGAAACCAAGGAGCACACACCAACCAAAGCTGATGGTGCCCCCACATCCTGCTCCAGGGCATGGAGAAAAGGGGATTGGCAGCATGCACGGCTGCAAACAGATGTGACATAGGCTGTCACACACAGCTCTGCTAGTGACCTCTCCTCCTGCTGTGTAACCCTCGCTACTGCCTGAGACGGAGGTCCCCTTAATCTCCTACTGAGGAATCACATTTTGGAATAATGATGGCCTCCCTTCTCAGAGGTTCCTATCTTGCTGTCTCTGAGCACCTGTCTCCCAGCTTGTGGAAGTGCTATATGGCCCTTGTTCCTAGTCCTATCTGAGGCTAGTGAGTGCAATGCCTTGCACTTCTGCTGGCTGTCCACAGGCACAAGGCGTGAAGCTTCCCATCCATTTTTCCCTTTTTGCACCTGATGAGATTTAAGCCCCAGCAGAAGTGGGTGATCAGACACATGTGTAAACTTCTGTACCTTGCTACGCTCTCTGCATATGTGCTTTGCACAAGGAAGCCTCCTCTGGGTCCAAAAAATGAGCTGAAAGCACCTGCAGAGGCTGCATTGCTCACTCACCCCTGCTCACTTGCTGAGCTCTGTGGACTTCAAGTTACCGGACAGGTATTTATAGCTTGTCATTATTGCTCTGCTATGGTGATGCTTGGTGCTGCCCTGCTGATTCCAACACCCCTTCTCTCCAGCTGCGCTGAAATTGCCCCTTGGCAGGTTTCCCTAAGGAGTTACTGAAGAACTGGCTGCTTCTCTCCAGATTTGCAGCACCTTGACGGGTTTCTCTCTGTCACGCATTAGCTGCTCAGCCTCCCCCTCTTCTCCCCTGGCCCGAGGCTCGGTGGGTGAGTGGCTGGAGCGGGAGGCCGAAAAAAAGTACTTTCCAACTCACCTAGCAACATCCACCCCAAACCGCTCCAGAAAACCAGCGAGTCCATCCCTCGGTAGACGCCCGTGTGCGATGCAGGGGTAGAAGCGGGCAGAACCCTTCCCCAGACCTCCCACTCTTGCCCTTTCCCAATCCCCCTCTCCAGAGCCCCTCACTGGGACGCCCAAGTGGGGTCGGTTCCCAGCGACGCGACCTGTGTCTGCACACAAACCCCCTTGTCGTCCTTCTGTAGTTTGGCTTCTCCGGTATTTGTCACCAAGAGGCGCAATAAAACCTCACCGGGAACAGCGGCGCGCCCGGGACCCGCGTTGGGTACCCTTGCTCGGAGATCCCGGCGGAGAGATTCCCGGCTGGACGCACACCAGGAATGGGGGCATCTCCCCACAGCTGGAAAATTCCAGCCTAGGAATGGGATGTCGCTCCCCTAGAAGGTGCCCGGACCAAGCTGTGGGGGGATGCAAGGACAGGGGCTCCCCGTCAAGCGCGGAATGGGTTCGGACGCTGAGCAGGGATGAAGTTCGGGGATGCAGCTGCCGGTCGCGGGGCAGGGCACCCCTCCAGCGCCAAGCGGCAGGGGACCGCAAGGTCATCGCTGTATCCCCGGCGCCGCTTCCACCCTCAAAGCCCCGGTGCCCGAGCGCGGGGTCTCCCGCTTACCTGGCGAGATGGGCCGGTCACGGCAGAGACGCCGGGGCTCCGGGCGCGGGGCGGCACCGCGCCGGGGGCTGCCGGGGGAGCATCGCCCGCCGCCGGGCGGAGGCGTGTCCTCCCTGCGCCCCGGGCGCGGCACCGGGACCGGCACCGGGACCGGCCCGTCGGCGCTGCCGGCGGATGGCGGCGCCCGCCTTCAGACGGCGCCGGCGATGCGGCTACGCGCGGCGCGGAGCCGATTTAAGGCCACCCCGTGCCGGGGGTGGGGGGAGCGCCGAGGGCCGCCCGCAGCGGCTCCTGCGCGCCGCGCATCCCGCGGGGCCACCTTAAGCGGGGAAGGGGCGAGCGCGGAGCCAGCGAGGGGGGAAGGAGCGGCGAGGAGGCGACCCGAGCCGGGAAAAGGGGGAAAGGCGAGCGGAGCTGGGCATGGCCGCAGCGCTGCCCCCGCCGCCCGCAGAGGGCCCGGCACCCTCGAATGGGGAGGGTTCCCTGCCCCGAGCCGGCCGCTGCTCTTCCCGCCGAACACGAGGGGTGGGATTTTTTTTGCCTGTGCCGGGGGTCTCTATCTGCCGCTGACCGGCGCCGGGGTGATTTCCCGCTCCCGCTGCTTCAAGAAAGAGCCACCTGCCATACCTACAGCCCGTGCGAGTTGGCTGTCTATAAGGCAAACTAGGAGTCACAACCCGAAGACAGCGGCCGCAGTGCTTCTGGGATTTGGTCCCCCCAGTTGCTGCTTGATGCGTGCAACGCCACTGCGTGCCTCAGTTTCCCTGAGGTGGGATGATGGTGATGGTGCAACCACTTCCCACTGCAGCAGCTGCAGGGCCATTCCTTGACCTGGCCCCATGAACAGCCACATCCAATACTTTGTCTGGCGGCCTCTGCCTCGGAGTATGTTAAGTGGGAGCAGAAGACTGGCCCGTTTCAGTTTTCCCCTTCCTTGCCTCCTTTAGGAGCTGTTTCTTAGTAATAATAAAGTCACCATGCTGCTTGAAAGGGGGTGTGAGAAGCAGCTCTTACTTCAGCCTCCCAACTGGGGCTAGATGCACAGAGGCCAGAAGTGAGAAGTGTCACATCTCAGCGCTGCTGTACGAGACACACATCTCTCCCTCTCTAACCCTTCTGAGGGTTGTGACAGCCATATTCCAGTTTCTCCTGAAGAGGTTTCAGCGAAACAGCTCTCAGCAACCATGAGGCACAGAAGGCAGCACAGTCCCAGGCTCAGGTGGGGACTTGTTGATCATGTTTGGCTTCAGGTAACAAAGCTCTTGCCATGGGATGCAGTAAGCAAGGCAAAAGATTTTGAGATCCTTGGCTGTCAAGTGCTCTTGGAAAACAAGAGAATTGTTTTCTCAGGATAGCTGGCAGGTCATGGCCACGTTTCTTTCTGGAGCAGGCATTGCAGAAAAAACCTTGGAAAGAAAGACATCAAGTGATATTTTACAGCCCAAATGACATTTACAAAGTGAAACACAGAGGTGAATCCAACACAGGCAAAGCAGCAGGCCAGTGACCGTGCCTTTTCTCACCTGCTTCTCCCCTTGCCAAGGAGACATTCCAAGTGGTTGTCGTCAGTGCCCAGAATGACTGTGGCCATGCTCACCACTGCTGTGCCCACTGGCTGTGTCCTTCTGCACCTCTCCCCCAGCTTGAGCAGGGCACAAAGCAGAGCACAAGCTCTTCACTGAGTGTATTGAGGGCTGCTCTTATTCTGCCCTGGCATTGTAGGCTACCCTTAATGGTAGGAAGCCATCCATCCATCCATCCATCCATCCATCCACCCACCCAGCCATCCTCAGTCTTGAAGGCATGAAGTCCCCATGTTGCACGGTCAGCCCAGAAGGGTTCTATGTACTTATGGATTAAAGCCAGCATGTGGGTGTCAGGAAATGGCGAGATGCTTCCCCACAGATGGCTCAGCAGAAGCCTGGATTCCTCTTGCACTACTGGCAGAAGCATTACCCTGCTCCAAGAATGAGTTAGCTGGATTGTTCCAGCTCTGCGGCACCTTGATTTTAGGAAAATCCACACCAAAGAAATTGATTGCCTACGCCTGCAAAGCACTGAATCTTTCAGAATTCCCTGGGATAAGGCAGAGATTTTCTCCTCCTGTGGCTGGAGAAAGAACTTGGGGAGGAGTTAATTGACTGATTATTAAGCACAGGCATCTTGGGTGGTTAGTGATCTGCAGGCAATCCTTGGGTGAACACTCTAACCCTTGGACCTCTCAAGGAGAGGTTGGTTAAAGACTGACTTCTGGGGGTTCTCTCTGGAGTGGAAAAGCATTAGGAAGAGATCAGACCCAAGGCTGCTGGAAACTCTGGAGTCCAAACCACTGAGGCTTTTCTTACTCATGCTCCAAGCTCTCCCTTTTTATGTCCAAAACCTTTGACATGGCTGTTTCACTGCTACACACAGAACCACAGTTTAGTCAGTCTGTGGTCGGACTAGGGGTGCTGAGAGTTTGAAGTGCAGGAAGGTGCTTCCCCTCATGCCCCAGTCAGAGCTGGCTCCTGGCAAAACCTGCACAATTCTGCAATGAGACTCAGTTCCGGGGCAAGTGGATCTGTTCAGAGATATTTTTCTTGGATAGAGCATCCACAGTAGATTTATTGGAGGAGACAGCGGAGTATTCAGTGTGCTGCAGTCTTCTTTATCCCTCCTGAAGGCAGTGGCTGGGGCAGTGTCTGTCCTAGCCACATGGCAGTGGAGTTGTTGCCCTGGTAAGACCTTCCTCCTTCCACTGCCACCACAGTTCTGTCCAGCACAGACATATGCAGCAATTCACGCTGCAGTGCTCCGGATGGCAGCTCCTGGCATGCTATAGTTTCCTAGGCCATCTGCCCCCCTCTCTGCCCACACTTCCTCCACTAAAAGTACAACATGATGTGAAACTCCATGCAACCTCCATCCTGAGGTTGCCACTAAGCTAAGCTCTTTCCCAAGTGGTAAGTGCTTCGAGATCCTGGGAGAGATGCTGTTGGAGAGGGTAGCTTACAGTTGCAATCTGTGTGCAATTTATTCCTGCAATTTGCTTTTCTTGCTTTTTCACTGCCATGCCCTAAGGGGCCTGATGCTGTGTCAGCCTTGAGGCAGACCCACAGACCACATCCCTTGAATCTTGCAGCAGTAAGTCACAGGAGAGGAGACACTGTGGAAAATGTTCACTGACTTGTGCTGCAAAGGAGGAAGCTGTGCCGCAGCGTTGTGAGCCTCCCGAGGTCTTACTCCATCTGGGCTGAGTGGCTGCAGCTGCTCCCCACTCTCCTGACTCACCCCTCCTGTTGCAGCTCTTAGAAGCAATGCATGGTACAATGTGTGTCTGAGGCACTTTAAAAGATTGGGGGAGCGAGTTGCTCACACCTCCCACCCTTCCTTTTGTTGGGGATTTGGCTACAGGGCAGCAGGGATCTTCCTGGTGTGCTCTGCTGTGCTCTTGGGACCGTCTGTTCATAGCTGTGCAGAAAACTTCCCTCTTCAGTGCCCTCAAGGCAAGGGAGAAGCAAAGAGAGCCATTGCTGGTTCCCGGCTGGCATGGTGTATTTCACAAACAAAAGGTGAGGAAGAACTGGTAGCGGCCCTGGAGAAAGGCACACAGGGGCTGTGGATTGGGAAGGGAAACCTACTGAAAAGGTCAGTCAAGAGTCATGCCCGCACCTGCCATGGCCTGTGAAGCATTGCTAGGTAGTGGCATCACAGTCTCTGTAAATACAAATCTCAAAACACGGCACGCACACAACTAAAGTGAGTAAAACTTTCCCTGTGAATTGGAAAGTGGCACCCTTTCTACTGAGAGGGAGGATAAGCCCTGTAGAAGACAAGTTATTCCCTCAAAGTCACCCCTGAAATCCATATCTGAGGGTTGCAATGAGACACCAGAGGTCTTGCCTGCCAAGCTCCTCCCTGGCCAGGCTACATACGGCCCGAGGGAATTTTCAGAGACTCTGCTGAGCTATCTTCTGCCTAGCCCACACCTCTGCCCCAGGACAGACCCCTTTCCCAACTCTTTTCCATCCCAACCCTCTGGATGTGGTTAAAGAGTAACGGCAAGGGATGATAAGGGGTGTCAGGTGCATCCCTTCCAAGGTCCAAAGCTGCAGCAGGACCTTTCTCTCTCCTCATTGTAAATCTGCCTGAGAATATGTGTGGCAGAACAAGCAGTCCTTGATCTAAAATCTGCCACCCTTTGAAGAACCTGTGCTTCAGCGAAGCAGCCAGCAGTTACTGCCTGAAGAAGGCTGAAAAGCCGCTCTGCAAAGCTCTGCAGTTTCATTTCTCTCCCCCTTGAAGCACCAGAGCTGTACACTAATCAAGCTATTTCTGCTACAAGCTTGGGAGGAAAGAAAGAGAGATTGTTAGTGTTAATGCTATTTTTAAATACTTTGCAGACTCTTGAATAGGATGATGATGGGGGCCGGGTAAGGACCCAGACAGAGACAGATTGATGTGTGGTAAACACATCTGCTATTCTGCAACTGGGAGGCAGCTCTTTCTGCAGCACCACTCTAAGGTGCAGCAAGGAGCCGCTGTGAGGGCTCACAGACACCAACAATGCTTTGGATTGGTGCTTCCAGTGCTCTCTGCTCCTTCCTTGGTCACCTACAAAGCAATGTTACTGCAGAGGGGCTTAGAGCTTGCAACCCCCCAGGAATCAGCTTCCAGTCACACAGCATGTGTAAAGGTTGCTGCATGCAGGCCAGAGCCCTCATATACCTTCTGTGTGGGGGGAGAAATTGCCTGCTTCTGCATGTACCTTGCACCCTGGGAGTGGGGTCTGTCCAAGAAAGGCTGTAGAGAGCTTGAGTGACTGCCTTTCCTCAGATCCTCCTGCCCACCAGCTAAAGAAATGTATAACTAAAGAAAGTCTCAGGCTTCGGTCTGATCCCTGCAGGAGAGAATGTTCCCATGCGATAGCAAGAGAACAGTATGGGAGCAGGGAAGTGAGAAGGAGTGTTGTACTGATGGAGAAGTTTAAAGAATCCCTGAACCATTGAGCTGTCTGGACAGGGGCTCCGTGTGTACCCCAAAGATGTCACTTCAGCATTCTGCCCCTCTGGAAGAGTTTTGCAAAGGGAAGATATGATTTACCTTTTGATTGATTTATGACCCATTCTTTAGGGTCAAGCTGGGAGCTTTATCTTGAGGGTTGATCTCTATAGAATGGCTTAAAAAAAGGGAGATGCTCTCTGTTAAACTGTCATCTTTAAGAATTACTTCTATGCCATTCTGTCAGCCTTGTCTCCATTAAATTCCATAAGGCTTTTCCTTAAAGGTAAGTAACTGCTTTTGTAAGAAACTAAATCTTAAGTGAGTTATCTGCTGAAAGCATGGATGGATCCTCCATCCCATTACAGTGAATCGATGCATGAGTAGTTTTGAAAGCATTGTCATAGAGATCCCAGCCTCGACAAGGAGCTGTTGCCTCTCAACACACCCTGACCACAGCAGATCTCTCTGCACTGCCATTCCTAACAGCCAGTGTTAAACTTGCATCCAGAAGGATGTGAACAGCCCTGCTTTCCATAACCACTCTACTGACAGTGATGTCAAATCCTTTTTCCAAAAGCCGATCGTGACATGTCCTTTGTCTGTTCCTTCTGGGAGGCAGAGAGAGGCTGGGGGTGGAGAACAGAGGGCAGTTGTCACCCAGCTCCTCGGCTATATGAGAAAGTGGCTTCTGTTTCCCAGCTTCTCTCTGCTCCACATCTTTCATCGACATCGAATGGAACAAGACTTCCTTTTGTACAAGGGGAATGAATGGTCCGCGCAAGGGTCAAATAGCACTGCCTGCCCAGGCTGGGAGCTGCCTCACACAGGATGGGCTTGTCCTGGGGACACACAATTGCCATCAGTTGTAAGTGCCCCAAGGCCAGCCTTCCCTCCTGGCACTGGACACAGGGGGGCAGAGTCCATGCATCCATCCAGCCACGGAAGGAGGCAAATGTCAGGGCAATATTGCCCTCTGCAACATGCAGTGCTGCATCCATGCAACATCTAGTGGTTGGGGAGAGCTTTTCTGCACTTGGTGTCCCCCACTTGCTGTGTTAGTGCTTGAATGCAAGTCTCAGGGTGCCGGCAGTTCCATGTAGTCACAGCTCTGAAGTCCTGCGTGAAAGACCTACATGTGGAGGTCAGATAGGGAATTTCTCTTGATATGGTGATGTTCTGGTCTGGGTAACAGCTCTAGCTGCGATTTTTGGTCTTTAAATGAGAGGCAGCCACAAATCCCTATGGGTTCTCCGAGTCAGCCACATGCCTCCTCCAACACAAGCACGCAAAGTCGTCTCATAAATGCAGCAGAAGCTTTTGATCATTGCTGCTAGAACAGAATCTGCCTCCTGCTGTAGGTTATGCATCACAGAAAGATGCATGCTGGTCTTTGCTGGTGAACACTTAGATGTTTGTTCATCCTGCCTTCTAGTGCATATGGGGCCCTTTGACTACGTCAGCTGCTGATGCCAGCCTTCTGAGGCTGGGTAGCCAAGTCTGGGCAGAGCCTTCCCTCTTAGGAGGGCTGGATCTGTTGATGAGAAAGCAGAATTTGTCAAGGCACAGAAGGACATGGAATCCAGTTTTCTTTGCAATGTCTTTTCCTCTAAGCCTCCAAGCTCCCCCTCAACAGGAACAGCCTCCACTGCTGCAGTGTAATCCTGCTTAGATTTCTGCTTGGGAGTTAGCTTGGACATTACAGATTCAGTGCATTTAACATTCTTTCCTTTCTGGAACTCTCTTGAGCACTGTTCAGGCCAAGGTGATTACAGCTGTGCTGAGTGGAACAGCAAAAAAAGCCCAAGCCTGAGCCGAATGCCAAGACAGGCTGTTTCTGTGTCAATCAGCAATGAAGAAGTTTGTGTCCATGGGCAAAACCAGGACATGAACAGGACGAGAGGCTGCAAATGTGTCTGTAGAAGAACTAAGCACTCTTGGTGATTGCTGTATTGTGCTACACCAGCAAATAGAGAGGCCACTGTGCTGGGCTCTTTGTTAAAGGCATCTCAACCTCTAAGAGCTGTCAGTTTTGAGTGCTTGTAATGCTTGGCCAGTTAATCATTTTTGTAACATGAAACTCTATTTCAGTCCTGAAATAGAGTATTGCAAAGTATGCTAGACCAGTGTGACATGACAATGACATAAGGGCTCAGAAAGCTTTCAGACCTCTAGACAATGGACTATACTCCTGCTGATGGACTGTCTTTAAGAACATGAAGCAGTGCCACCCAACCTGAAACAGGTGGAAGGACTCTATGAGCAAAGAAATGGGATGAGCTCATGAGCACCGATATGGAAGAGCCTTCCTCTCCATCCTCCTCCATCTGTTGACCTCATCTCAGCACTGCAGAGGACACTCTGCGTGGGAGATTCAAACGTTAATTCAGACTTTGGGCTTGCTCGGCTCTCAGCACTTCGCCCACACAAACCCTGCCAATAGTCATTATTGTGATGTCTTCAGAGCTACTTCCAGTGAGAAATATTGGGAGAAAAGTGATGGGTGGATATAATGTAATGTGCTGATACGACATGCACCTTGTACCCCACTCTTTATTTCAGTTTCATTTGTGATGAAAGGCCTCCTTGCTATTTCTTTGCTTTCCATCTCAGAAGCAGCAAATGATCAAGTCAGGGATATGAAATGAATTCAAATGTGCCCATGCTCCATGTGTGTGTGCATGCATGTCTGTTTGTACCTGTGCTGCACAAGGAATGAAGTCAATGAATGTCTCCTCGAATGAGTCACGGGTCACCTGTCACCTGTCTTGAAGGTCTAATTTTGTCAGACAAGACTTATTTGGTCAATAGGACATCTATATGAAACATTGCCCTGAGAAGAGCTAATACCCTAAATGAGAAAAAGACTACATATGTACTTTTGTATCTTTTAAGACTTAAATATTCTGGGAACTTCAGTCGCACGGCAATAGAATAGCAGTTATTGCTCTAGCTATGTTATTTTAACTCCCTCATGTGCATAATCTGTTCTGGAATAAGAGTAATTACTCCAAAGTAAGAAAATGCTTTTATTCTGGAACAGCATTTCCCTGAGGGTGAATTATACTGAGAGCAGAGTGTGAACTAGTTTTTCCTGCCTTACCAGACTTTAGGATGCAAAAACTGTTTTTTGATATGCAGCAGAATAAGATTATTTTGAGATTTTTATCAGTGAAAATAAATCAGCGAGATCAGGAACAGCTCCTGAGCGGCCTACTGATCAGTATCTGCTGTGGGTGGACGATCCACAGTTTTAGGTCCCTTGACTCTCTGATTCATGGATGGACATTTACTTGGAAATCCTGCTTAGAGAGAAATGTCCTGAAAACACTTCACTGTAATAAGTGTGTTTTCTGACTCTTATTGTCTTCTTCATTTTTTTAAAATTTTAATTTGAAGTGTCCTTGTCCTTGAGAAAAGTTTCATCTTTGATAAAATCAGTTGGTATTTTCCAAGGAAACACTGGTTTGTTAAAAAATTCATGACCAGCCTTAGTAGTATTAGCATAGATTTAATGGTATAATTATCTAACTATAGTTATGCTGGTCAGTTCCCTGAGGTACTGAAGCTCTAAGCTCATTTCTTCGTGTGTGTGTGCAAGCTCAAATGATAATGTAAATCGAGTAATCCTCTCCCCTGAATGTGGGCATCTCATTTTCCTCCCTGAAACTACCCTTGCTAGTGGTGCCCAGTAGCACTTATCTGACCCTGCCATGCAGCCCCCTGGGCTCCTCACACATATGCTAACAGCCGGGATTCCTATGAGGCTCCCTCAGACCCTCACCTTCCAAACAAGCAAAATGCCACTGCATCCCTTACCCCCGTGCTCTGCCTTTGCAGCACCGCCAGCACCCGAGGGTGCTCTCGGGCCGGTCACCTTGAAGCAGCAAGCTCTGTTACCTCCTCACCAGCCTGCCTGCCCACCAGCTTTCCTTTGCCTTCCCAGCGCATCCTCCCCCTCCAAGGATGCACTTGGAGCTCGTTGTAGCATCTGCTGCCCTCTCATTTGGAGTCTCAGTGAACGCTGCTGCCCTCAGCTAACTGTCAGTATTTATCATGACATCCCATTAGCACGATCCACACTAATGACTGTGAAAGACGCATCCATTTCCATTTTCTAAAGGGCTTCCACTGGCTGGAATCCAGCTGCAGGGTGAGGCTGGGGAGGGTGGCAGCGGGACAAATCTTCGTGTTGACAGAGCAAAGCATACATATCATTACCGAGAGCTCTTCCCTCCAGCGGCTCAGCAGCTGTCAGGGGAGAGTGAGGGATTCCTCTCTTGGCAGCTCAGCACTTGGTCAGGGCACAGCAAGGTGTGAGCTGGTCCGGGGACGGGGGAAATCACCTCCCTTTTGCCATCTGCATGGACAGAACAGCTTTCCAGTTAAACAGACTGCAATTGTCCAAAGCTGCCATTTCTCTCTGAAGTCTGTGCTGAAAGTCATATCTGCAGTTGCATGCCCAGTGTGGAAGACCCAGGAAACAGGATGCAAAAAGTTCATAGTCAGTGTGTACGTGGTGGGGAGAGGGGACAGAACTGGGGAATCATGATGCATCCTCTCCCTACCCTACAACACCCTCAGTTCACCTGGTGTGCAGGTCACTGTGCTACCCAGCTCCTGGAGTCTATGTCTGTAAGGTTTCTGATTTGTCCTCCCCAAATGGCCCCAGTAAAGAAGAATTAATTTCTCCTATATATCCAGCACTCTTACCCAGTCCTTTCCAACACCTTCTTAATCCAAATCCTGTTCGTGTCCCTTTTGTCTGACTGAATTGGACTTTACTGCAAAGGAACAGAGAGACTTCACCATCAATCTTGTGTAGAGAGAGGGAATGGGTCCACAGGAGATGCTTGAAGCTCTTGCTATGTCATTCTAGGTGGAGATAAGTCAGTTCTGTTGCAGTGAGATCGAAAATAAGGGTTACAAGAAATCAGTTTTATATTCTGAGCCCAGTCTTGATTTCCTGCAACAATCCCTGGTGGGTGTTTTGATTCTGGTGAAGATGGAAGAGCATATGGCAGGCTGAAACCCAGGGCAATCAAACACAGTAATGCCATTCCCTTCTTAGGACTTGACACCATTTTCTCTTTGTCCCTCTCACATCCTGACTCCAGAACCTCCCACCCACTGCTGGCACAGATCACTCTGTGCTACCCAGCTCAGAGGCCTCTATACAAGTGAAATGAAGTAGAGAGTTTCCATCTCTGCCATCAGGAAGCTTTTCCACAACCCAGTGCAACTTTGGCCATAAAACTTACCTGATACTGAGTAGGAAATATTCTCTTTTGCTCCTAGCTTCTCTCCTGCTTCCCTAGCAACCTTGCCCTTTAGCTATTGATGAATAGCTGTGTTTGCTTTTGGTCATCTATTATCCCACAAATATAGATTTAACTTCTGTAATACTTGCTGTAAATTTGACCTTCTAGCTCTCTGACTGGTCTCATAATTTTTCTCCGATCTCCAGTTTCCAGAAATTGCCAGAAGTGCCACAAGCACACAGCTGATGTAAACTCTTGCCAGTCAGAGCTCCCCCCCCAGTCTTTCTTAGGTGCCCAAAGCAACAAGGACCATTTTCAGCACATTTTTATATTAAAGCCTTCTGTTTAGTTGGTGTTTCCTCTCCCTCGGACCTATGCTGTTACCAGAAAAATTTCCCATATCTTCTATTTGCTGAGTATGTGCTAGCAATATTTTAGCCTTGACTTTTTAAAATGAATTCCATCTGGATGTTTCTTGCTGAGGTATCCAATCTCTCTTTCTCTGTTCCTGGTTTGCTTTGGTCTTCATTATTTCATCCCCAAGGAACCACGAAAGGTTTCTATAGTCCTCCTTTGATGTCTATCCTTGTCTCGCTGCCTGTATACTTTCCTTTTGCATTTTAATTCGTCGAGAAATTCCTTGCTTATCCAAATGGGCCCTATGCTGAAATACCCAGTCTTCCTGCTGAACAAGATTGTTTGTTCCTAAGCTCTTGATAATTTTGTTTAAAGAATCAGTCGGCCCCCCCTATTATCTTGGCCCCTCACAGCAGTTTCTTTTTCATACGATTCTGCCTAGAAAGTCTCTAAAAAAACAATAAATCAAACTTTGCTCTGGGAAAATCCAGAGTATTAACTGCTCTTTACCTTTCCAAACATTCTCTAGATCTTAAACTCAATGAATTGCATGGTCATTGTGGTCCAAACTACTTTCTGTGACATCGTTCACCACTATTACTCCTGTTTGGGAGCAGGAAGAGCATTGCTTTATCCCTGCAGTGTTTTGAGGTGCCTAGGAAACACTGGGGTTTCCCTTACTTGTTGCCCTCCCAGTTGATGTCTGGATGGTTGATATTCCCTGTGAGGATCAAGATCTGCATTAAGGAGATTTCTGTTAACTGTTTTTAAACAGCCTCATCCGCTTCCTCATTTTGGTCAAGGGGTTTGTGATGGAACCCCAATGCAACCTCCCCATGTTTCTTTCTTTGCCCCTGCCTGTCCTTCCTAAAGAACAACCATGATCTCCAGTTATGAGTAACACCCTACCATGTCTCTGTGATCCCACAGGATCCTTCCTTGCTCACTGCAATCTGGAAGATGGAGAGCAAGCTGGATGAAGGTACACACAGTCCCTTTATATGGCTTCACTTTGGGTAAGAAACCTCTTGCACCATGTTGGTTCCCAGCCCTGTTCCCTTACCTCGTAGTCATCAGTACTGTGGCAAACTGGTTCCTCCCCTGCTGCAGTCTGGAAAACCGCTGCCTGATGTTACTAAGCAGAAGGAAGTGTTTTCCGAGGCATGACAGTGAAACAAAGCTAAAACAAACACAGAAAGATAGATACTGAGATGTTCAGATTCCGAATGAGGATAGAAATAATGAATAGGCCTTAAGAATAAAACATTTTACAGCTATAACTTGTTTTTCACTGCTGCCCTCGAAGGAGATGGGGACTGTACATCATGTGCTGTGACAGGGAGGTCTCGCTAAAAGCAAAATGATATGTGATGTGAGTGAGACATTCATGGCACATTGGAGACTGTCTTGTCTTGCTTGTCTGGCTGAGCTTTGTGTGAAACTGATACGCTCTGATTATCTCTGATAATATGACCTGATGGCCAGAGGGAGCTCCACTATCCAGCAGTACAGCACAGAGAGCTGTGCAAGGCTTGGTCAAACATTTCTGAGTAGGCAGAGAAACTCTGATGGAGTAGAGGACTACTTCCAGTTTTTCCTCCTCCCAAGTAAAGCAATTTGAAGGTCTTTTGATCATCCCTGGATGGAAAAATTAGTCAAGAGGATGAACCACACCCTAAGAAGAAATATAAGCAGGTGAATGGAGCTCAGGTGATTTTTGTCCCACATTTTGTGCACCCAGTGGGAGGCTGCACATGATTCAGCAGGACCTTTTCTGTTTGATGTACTGAATGGCAGACAGCCCAAAGCCTTCTGGACTTCAGTCCACAGCTAAACCCCAAACACTTCCATCACAGTTTAGAGATAAGAGAAAGAAGCATAAGGAAAAATCCTAGACAAAAAAAACCAAACAAAAAAAAAGCAAGGCAGGCTGGCTGATAAAACTAATCAGGCTGGCAATGAGGAAGAGCTTTATTGTTACTACCTGCAAGTGAAGATAAACTACAGGCAAAATGTTTGGGCTAAGCAGAGAAGGAGGTGATGAAGATTATGGGATGGAGCAGTCTGAGGAGAATTTTTGAAGTTGATTTACTATGTCTCTGGTCTGAATGAAATCCCAGGAAGCTCTGAACTGCACTTCAGATGTGGAAAAAAAAGACCCTTCTTTCTACTTTTTTTTTTCCTAGGTAGCAACACACAGTGTGGAGGGAACAGGGGATATATAGCCAAAAGGACAGCTAGCAGGAAGAGCTAACATCTTTAGCAAGTTTGTCAACACATTTGTACATAGGTAAAGGCAGCAATGAAGGGCAATGCATGCTATCAAAAAGACATTGCTCTTCCCACAAAACAGTCCTCCAAGCGTGGGGTGAGGGAAGGAAGCAGCACAGCTCTTGGTGTCTGCAGTGAACAGAATCACTGCCTTTGCTGTCTCTTCACAGCACTCAGTGCTTCCCTGGTGCTTCCCTCTGAAGCATCAGCTTCACTCTGCTTCACTGAAGTGGTCTTCTAGGTGTACCAAACAGAAGCAGGTACATGGCCATATGAGACCTTGCCAGCGTGTATGGCTGATTGCCCTGGAGTTGGGATGCAAATGGAAATCTGCTTTGCCACCTCTGCAAGATTACACTGATGTCTGGACTCCTGGGGCCACAGGTGGCCTTCCAGCATCTCATGGATTTATTTCTGCAGCTCCGAGTGGAGAATTCAGCAGCCTAAAGGACATGATCTCTTACAGAACTGACAGCAGCAATGTTCAACCTCAGTGAAATTAGTCGGAAAACTAGACAGTCGAAGTGGGGATAACTATCAGCAGTTTTTTTCTACCTTCCCTGCTAAACATACACCGACTGGTTCAGATACTTAAAGTATCTTAAGGACACTGAGAAAATCAAAACCAAGTAGTTTCTAAAGATGGAGTTGTAGGGGAAGTGCTGAATTACTAGCTTCAAAAAGCAAGACAATTTTAGGGGTAGAAGATCATTATCAGATGTCTATTTTTGCATTTTTGCTTATTACCATGTTCCCTGACCAATTTGCTGGGAAAAAAAAAATTTAAAAAAAAAATAAAAATAAGAGAAGTAAATTAGATGGACGAATGTCAATGCACCTTTGATGCAATAAAAGAAGCCCTGAGACCAGAGCCAATGTTGATAAGCTCTGACTTCAGGATACCATTTATAGCAGAAATGTATATGACCAAAATAGGACTGGTTGCAGTAGCCGAAAGAAGGACGTGAAGAACTGTGCATTTTATATAAGGAAGAAAATTTGCCCTTGGGAGCCGTGGCACAGCACTGCCTGGCATCAAGGCAGTTCTGCAGAACTTTCAGGTCTGTGCTTGTTGCAGTGAGAGACCAGCATCCTCAGGCTTGCTTAAATATACAGAGAGACACGGATACACACAGAGCAAGGTGCCATGCAGTTTCAATGTTCTGAGGTGAAAAAACCCCCTAAAAAGTCATTAAAAATGGTTAATCCTGGGGAGGATGTAATAATCCATGCATATGGGAGCAACTGTGGCTGTGCACTGTGCAGAGCAAGGGAGGCAGGACTGTCTGTCCGTAGTGGCAATGGGCTTTTGCTTCCTCAAAAATGTGATGGCTCTGCTGAGGAGCTGGTGGGTTAATCGTGCTGGCAGGCAGCCTGATAAAAGAAAGCTAATTGTTCATGGGCTCCTGTGTAGCCAGCAGTGAGTGAAGAAGAGGAGCAAGTGCTAGATCTGGGGTGGGAAAATGTCTGTGTTGCTTTCACGAGGAGATTAAAAAACCTGGAAAGCTATTTTGATTTATTATTGAGATAAAGCTGATCACCGTTCCTCAGAAAAAAAAAATAATCCTCTGATTGCATGAAGCCAGATCTAACGCCAGAATCTGTCAAACACTACACACAAACACAAACCTAATTGTTCAACACCAACAATGATTTTTTTCTCACAGTAGCAAGTTTAGACCCCCCCATCTTTCCCTGGGCTATGCCCCTGCCTTCAGCCCTAACTCACACAGGAAAACAAGCTCAGCAAAGGGAGTAGTTTGGCTGGGGGTGAGCCAGTGAGTCAGCCTGAGAGTTTAACCAGAGAAAGTGTGACTTTCCAGATGCTTGCCCAGACCTCTGGGTGTATTTCCTCCCCAAACCTGCCCCCGGGCCCTGGGTGGGATTTCTCTGCTCAGTGAGGCAATGCGCTGTGCATTAGCAGAGAGGAGCTGCATAGGGTCAGTCATTTTGCTGACAGGACACTGCTTCACCTGAAGGATGCCAGAATTTCCTTTTCCCTGCATTGATCTTCTCTTAAATAACTTGGGAAAAAAACAGTCATGGAGGAAATGTTGACTACCAGGCTGGCAGCCTTGATGCAAATGTCCAAATCGGCCAGGTCTTGGTGGCATTAATCCTTTCAATGAAAGATTGTGGCAATAAATCTGTACAAGGGGCGGTGAGGTCTGATGCATGAAGACAGTTTAAAACAACTAGGGATGTGTACTGTAGCTTGTCTGAACGATTCACACCTGCCAAGTGACACCCACACATTTTATTGTGCCTGTCAGTCTGCCCAAGCCCAGAAGGGAGGAAAAAAGCTGCTTTTCTTTTTCTCCTCCTTAGTCCTGTTCCTGCCCTTCGGAGTGTTTGTGGGGCAGGTAACCTGCCTTCTCCCACTGACCCATTTGCTGAGGTGTCTCCCATGCTGAGATACTGCATCCTGAAAAAAGGAATCCAGTCAGGTATAGCTCTTTGAAAAGGGCCTCTGTGAAGAGTAGCAGACATGCAGTGAGGAGCCATTGTGGTAGGGCTTCCCTGGGGCAGAGTAAATGGAAATGTTATCTTCAAGAAGTGGTCCACAAAGATCACAGCTTTTTATAGCTCTGACCTCTTCAGACCAAAACGCCAGGCTAGAGAAATCATTTTTTTCCAAGGCTCATGATTTGTGTCTGACTACAGGTCCTGCAGCATTGATGCCTGTCTGAACACAAGCCGTGCCTGTGGCATGAAGGACTGATCTTCCCCAGTCTCACCTGCCTCCTGGAGCAGAAAAGGCAGTGAAGGCTTAAAAGAGGCTTATTCTTCCTCTGCCCCTCTTTTCTTACTTCCTTCTCATCATCTTCTCTCAGGAGGATGATGAGAGACAAATAGAGAATGCATCTTCCTTTCCTCCCACCCCTCTCACCTTCAAGCACAGAAAAATGCAAAAAGAGCAAATCGTGCCCTGAGTTACATTTACTAAGCCCCTTTAGGCTTGGGAAGGGATATAAGCTACTGCTAATGCCACCTTGAGATGCAGAGTTTCAGAAAGGAGAGAGAAGAGCTCAGCCAGGAGCTGCAGGAGCAGATCTGGAAGAATGAGGTTGCTCTGGAGATGAGGGTCTCCAAAATATCTGCGGAAACGACAAGGGGGCATACACATGTTTTGGGGTAACATGAAAGGAAGTACAAGCATCAGCTGAATGAAGCTTAAAGGGGAAAGCTGGGAAATCTTCATCTTCAACAGGGTCCAAATCACTTTGACTTTATGCATCTTGAAACAAAGAGTGTAAGGTCTTTTTTAATTCCCCCAACCACATATGTGGATGCAGACAGAGAGGGAATGTCCCTCTGCATATGTGTGTGTGTGTCTCTGAGAAAGAGGGAGTAAAAAAGTGCACAGTCTTCTTCTTTGCCTGGTCTAAGGTGTGTGGGAAGGCATCTGACTCAGCATCTGGGGTGAGGCACTCTGCCAGAGAGAGATGTAACTCAAGACAAAAGTTGGAAGATGGCACAGTTGCAGGGAATCTTAACGTAAGCCATATAGGGGTTTCATAAATCCTGTTCCTCTGGTTCTCTGACTGACAGCAGGTTGTGCTCCATCTAAAACCAGGGCAGCTCAGAGAGGGCTGGCAGGAAGACAAGAAGGGGTGGTCCATCAGCTTGGCTTAGCACTGTATCATTTAAACAGAGCTCTGCCTTCAATTCTTCCTGGGAGAATTCATGCATCTGATTTAACATCCTAAATAAGATATCAAATATTAATACAAAATATTGCCTCCACCTCAGGGACTCAGAAGCTGTTCGTGCCATAAACTCAAGGCTTTTATTAAATAGGCTGAGGCTGCAGCTGTATTGTTCTTATAGGAACAGAACACTTTTCCTGTGTCAGGGCACTGTTGTGGCAGAGCCATGAGAGAGAAAATATGAGAGAAAACAGTATGGAGCAAAAAGAGAGGATGGAAGAAGAGATACAGGGAACAGAAACCGGAAAGTAGTGGCTGGGGAAAGAGGAATCAAAGAAAGAAAATCAGGTGTACTGATGATGGGGAGGAGAAAAGTGGCAAAAGAATGGGAAAAAAATATGTGTCAGTTACGTGGCAGAAGAAAGAGAAAAGCTTGTTACTGATTCACAGGGCTAACTCATGATCCTGAGGGGATCAAGGAACTACTCTGGAAATTCTGGGAAACTGCATATGATTAATAATTGGCTGCAAGATGGAACTGAATTTTTTTCATTTTGGCTTTTTCCATTCTTTTGCCTTTACTCAGACTGCAAGGAGAAATTCACCAGATAGATCTTCAGCAGCCAGCCCCTGGGTTGGCAGCAGAGAAACAATACCCAGGCATTTATACCTCAAACAGGAGGTGAGGTGCTGTGGTGGCCTCTGGCAAGTGGGCACTAGCACGTGGTGTATCACTGGTGGGGATACCCCATAAATCTGGGCAATTCCTACCCTCCTATAGTCTGGCCTGTGCAGCCAGTCTGGCTTGATGATGAAACCAGCCCCCAACTCCTCTGGAAGTATTATCAGTGCTGTTTGGTCCTGTGGATTAAAGATCTTTCCTGGGTTTGCAGCCTTTAGTTGGTCCTGCTTTGTACAAATTCTTTCCCTGCTACACTATGGCACAATGCAATACTAGCAAATAATGCCGGAGGATTTTAGCAAAAGACAGACTTTCAAATGAGAGAAGTGAGTTCAGGGCTCTCCACAATGCTACACCACAAGTGGTCTTGTGCTTATGTTTTGCTGATTTTTAGGGATTGCTACCCAAACCTGTAAAGGCAACAATAAAGAAGACCAATGAAGGACCAGCACAGTGTTAGGTTTCATTCTTTAAGGTTCCCATCTGCTTCCATTAGTGGATGGTCAGTAGAGGGGAATAACACATTTGCAGGTGGCAGAAAAAGAGCCTCTTTTTATGTTTCTGGAAATTAGATTTTTACAGTGTGGCTCATTTGACCAATTGAATGCAAATGCAATTCCTGGGCCTGCCACATTTCAGGCTAAAAGGAATCACAGTTTGATCAAAGAGTCTGACCTTCTGTGCACTGTAGGTCTTTCATATTCTTATTCCACTGCCACTATAATGGCAGGAAGAACTTGTGTTTCATGAAAGCATCTTTTTTTCAGATGAGCATTTAGTCTTGATTCAAGGAAAGCTGGGGATGTGACGTCCACATCTTATGTCAGTGCTATTTCCTGGCTGACCATCCTCTTTGTTGAAATTTGCCTCCAGCCCAAATTTGTCCAGCTTTCAGTCAGTGACTCCTGCACTATTTCTTTTCAGCTAGATTAGAGAGCTGGCATTAGTAGCTGGCATTTTCTCCCCATGAAGGTACTTGTAAGTTGCAATCAAATAACTTCTCTGTCCTGGTTTTGATAAACTAAACAAACTCAACCCTGACATTCTCATAGAAAGGCACTTTCTCCAGATCTCTAAAGATTTTAGTTGCTATTTGCTTTTCTCGTTGATTTTTCAGCATCCTTTAGAGGATGGACACCAGAGCTGAATGGAGTATTCTTGACTTAGTCTGATAAATGAGGGGAGACTCTTTTGCAGTATACAGCTTCTGTGTGAGGGGAAGTGGAGGGGCAGATACTAAACTCTTCTCACTGACAATCAGGACCTGAGGCAACACCTGAAGTTGTTGAAACCTCAGGGATGGTTTAGTTTGGATGCTAGAAAAAGGTTCTTCACCTGGAGGATGGCTGGACACTGAAACAGGCTCCTCAGGGCAGTGGTCACAGCACCAGCCTGACAGAGTTCAAGCATTTGGACAATGCTGTCAGGCACGTGATGTGACCCTTGGGGATGGTTCTGCACAACGCCAGGAGATGGACTCCATGATCCTTGTGGATCGCTTCCAACTCAGCACATCCTGTGATTGTGTAATATTGCCATGCAAACATAAAATAATCCTTCTACAACAGAGAAGTAAGAAATGCTTTTCCTTCTGCATTGAAAGCTCTTATTATCTCTCTTTGTCAAATGGTGGTACAAGATGATCATTGCTTGTCTGGCTTTGCCACTAGATCCTCTTCAGAGTGATGATGTGTCACAAGGCACTTGTGGTAGGAATATCTTGTCCTCTTTCTTCTTAGTTTTTCACTGAACCATGTCAAAATATGTTTTGTCTGTAAGCAGTCACTTGGTATTGAATGCACTTCAGGGTCTATGACGGCTTTTTTTCTTGTATTTACAACTCTGCCAAACTATCTCTCTGTAAACTTTACTGGCTGTGATTTTTTATTTACTTCCAGATCATTAGGCATCAGGCCCATTTCTGATTGTTGAGCTGTGTGAGACATCATCCCCATTTGAAGAGCTGTTCTTCCCAACTACTCTTTTTAAAGGCCTTACAGCTGTTTATTCTTAACCCATTTATGATGTGCTTTATGGATGTTGTAAAATCATCACAGGTCTGGTTTTTAATCAGAATATCATGCGCTACTAAGCAAAGAGAAATCTCTGTGGTTAACTTCTTCAGCTAAACATGCAAGGCCAAGAAAAACAACAAGTTTGACATGTTGATTGTCATTAATGATATTTCTGCTTATTACTTTGTCAGCAGTGGACATCTGGCCATCTGACCTACCATTGAAACAAGCTGCTTGCATTTTTTTGCTACATTAACGTAGCATTAGAGTTCTCTCAGCCTTCTGAGATTTTGCCTCCATGACAAGATTAGTTTACTGTAGATTACTGACTCTAATCAATAGGTGCCACTGTGAACTCCTTTGGACTCTTGAAAAAGTCATTCAGATCTGGAAACATTAAAATATCTAACCTTAGCAGGTGATGTTTAATAGCCTAAGACACTAATGGACTGGAAAGCACTTCTTCATCTTCTTAAAATATTGCTGTGTTTTTTTTAAATACAGACCAGAAGAAGTACTTAAGTCAGTCTTCTTTTTTCCAATATATTATAAAATATTATCTCTATAGTCATGAACCTTGATAAAATTTATTTTGTTCCTTTGACACTTAAACTTCTTATTGTCCTTAACCTTACCACGTACTTGTTTTCAACTTATGTTTAGTTTCCTTTATCAATTTTCTATATTCATGACTTCTAATTTGTATTGACTGTCATCTGTTTTCTGATACAGTATAACTCATTTATCGTACATGTCTTCCCAGTTTCTGATTGCTGCTTTGACTTTGCAGCTGAATAAGGATGATGAGATCTCAAGGCAAAGCATCCCTTTGGTTGATTGAAAAGATGTACTTTTTTCTAGCAAACTTTTCTGTAAGACCTGCCAATTTTAATTCATCTTTCATGCCTAATTTTTCCCCATCAATTTCACTTGTATTTTTCCTCTGCTGTTGAGAAATTAGCTCTTTGCAACTGCCCTCTGTTTGCCCACATTTAATGCAATCATCTCACAGTCATTATCATCTGTAATTTTAGAAACCTTTAAACTCTGTCAGCCCCAGCATATATCCTTATAATCAGAGCTCATTAAAACAGTGCTTTCATTTTTTTCCCCCTTCTGCATTAGGTATGAAGAAGAGACAGGTGCTTAAAGAATAACTCACCTTATTTTCTGCTTTGATTTAGCACTCTGTAAAGTACTCATGTACCTGCATGCCTCCTGAGTTTTATTAGGTAACATATGCATTCAACATTCTTTGGTTCTGGATTATCAATAACTCTAAATCAAGTAATGACATCTTTAATGCAGACTGCCACCTCCACTTGTTTTTTCTGCTCACTTATTCCTAAACCAGTTAAACCCATGGATTTTAACATTCCAGCCGTGTGAATTGTCCCACCAGGTTTCAGCAATGCCAATTATATCAATGAGAATTTCTAATTCTTTTGCTCGTTACAGAGTCTCTTTGCACTTCAACATGAGCAGCTGAAACATTTCTTTCCCTATATGCTGCCATCTCAGTGCAGTTTGTCTGTGATGAGCTGAGTTCAATGTCAGTTTTTCGCTCCTGCACTCGTGGCTTGTCTCACAGGGTGTGGAGTGTGTGATCTGGTGTCAGGATTGTATCAACATCCATGTTTCATAACTGTGCTAGAGGCTAACTTTTAAGACGGCTTGGTCTTTTGCCTATAAGAACCATAAAAATTACTGCATTGGAACTTGGCACCTGTCAAGTCTGTCTGTCTTCAGTAAGCTCACGATAAGATATTTAATGCCAAGACATACTAAATAAAGGAAGGCAAAGATGTCTGTGTTTATCACATTTACAGCAGCAGAGTTTTGTGGGAGTTTGTGGAAAAAGTACTTCTTGTGCTTTGGTCCAAAGATGATGAGATGGAGTCCAGTTCACAGCTGGATCTGTGCAACTCTTCTGGAGGGAGGAAGTCCCTTAGATAGTAGCCGTGAGGCCAGGCAGAATATTTCTCTATTCTGCTTTTCAGCTAAATGTTTTTCTTGTCTAATTGCTTTCCCTCTAGCTAATTATCACAGGATATGTTGAAATGAGGCCAGTGGTGCTGGCCACGTCATATGCTCAGTTGTTTGGCAATAGACTGGGAATCAGTGGCATCTCTCCATTTTCCCAAGGGTTTTCAGAGGGCAGTGTTTTAAGTCGTGCAGGCAGGAACTTCCGAGGCAGATGAGCAACTGCCCATCATAACAGGATGCCTCATCTGCGGCCTCCCTGAGACCTGGGTTACAGGGACTGTTTGCTGAGCAGGGGACAGACAGATGAGAGAATGTCTTTGCAGCAGGGGACACCAAACATCAATAATAAGTGTGAGACTGGAGATCTGGAAGTACACAGCCATACACATATAGGTATAGATTAAATTTTCACTATAGTCCCTTGAAAAAAAAAAATCATGTTTTTTTATAAATGGCAAATCCCACAGGTATTGTGATTTCACTCATCAGTTTCAAATCCTTGGGAAAGAGAAGTTGATCCAATTGACAAATGGTGTCCCAGTCCATAGCAGGCTTGTTGGGGTATCCAGGAGCAGGCCAGAGGGAGAGAGGCAACATTGGTTCTCCCTGGAGCAAGATAAGCATCTACTCAACCAGCATCCTCACCTCTTCTGTAGGGGAAAGAGTCTTTGGTTACACTCCAGTAATGGCTAATAGGGAACCAACTCAAGCAAGGAAAAACAACTCTCCCTAGCAGAATACACACCTTTATCAGAAATTTGCTTGTAGTCCATGCTTATCGTTAGACTGTCAGCCACCAATGTTTTATCACTAAGTGCAACACCAGACAGAGATGTTATTTGCTCATATGCCTCAGCTTGTTCTTGTTCAGCATAAACAAACAGTAAACACCCAGGAGGGCAATGAGAGGTTTATCTGGGAAATGCAGTATGTAAAATGGCAATTACTCTGAGATCTGCTTCCGGTGTATGTTCACAACAGAGTTTCTGTGCAAAAACACGTGGGATGTTGTTGTCCAGCTTTCTGCAAGGCATAATTTCCATTGCTGTTGGACATGGGTCAGGATGGGTATCTTATTCCTTTGCCCCTGATAGCAAATATTTTCTCTGCCTGCCTTCATGTCTTCCCCTGCCACATTCAATATATTGGGAGTGTCAAGTCACCAAGTGCCAGCACTCGTGTCACTCTGGGCTAAGGAATAGCCCAGGTGCCTGCTGCAGTGCAAATCATTCAGGAGATGCTTGGTCACCTCTCTGCTGAGTCAAGCGTTTAAAAGAGAATACACCACAGGAAAAGGGAAAATCAGCTGTTTCCTCAGCCTTTCATCTGTGTCTGAATGATAAAATGGGAGAGGAGCTCAGCTCCAGCTGAACAGTATTAATCGTGGCTGGATTGTCAGCGATGCTACAGGCGAAAAGGTTTAGCAGTAGTGTGGGTGAAGAGAAGCATATTTATCAAAACAGCTTAGGGCTCCTCTGTGCTGGCAGGGGGGTCTGGATTGAAACTCTGGGATGATGAGGGGTATCAGGTGGCTCTTGCCTTTCCTGTCACCTTGACACCCCAGTGAAGACTACAGACAAAAAAAAAAAAAATCACAGCACTGTGTTGCAACATGCCTTGATCGTGCTTAAAGAATGCTCTTGGAGGAAGCCAGCTTAAGACATGTGCACCACAATTCCTACTGCCTAAGCTCTAAGCAAAGCATGATTTACACCCCAAGCCTTCTTGTGCAAATGTGCTCAAGCGTTCAGGTCATGAAGTGTCAGGATTTATTCTGCCAGACTCTGAGATAATATGACAAATTTGCATCTTCAACTAGATCTCACAAATTCCACCAATTCTCTCAGCATGTAGATCTACTTCATTCCATCACTAGCGGCTCTCTTTCTTCCAGCAGGAGTAAGATATTCGTGGTAAATAAAAGAAATAGCAGATAACATTTACATGTGCATACTGTCCTATGGGTCGTGTATTCAGCGTGCAGTGGGAAGAACCAGGGGTAAGACCAGAAGTTTAGCTTGCAATGGACAAAACTCTTGCCAGCTTTCATAATGGACACACTGATGCTACAATGTGCAGTGATTTGGGAACATCTGAATGCAAGAGTTTTCCAAGGTGATACAGTCCAGTCCCAGCTAACAAAAGCAGCTGTGCCACAAGGATTCTTGCAAACTGATTAAGTCTCCAGTAGCCCCATGTGGCTTTGATCCCTCTCTCCCTTGGACTCCATATAGGACCAAGAGCTAGGAAGGATTTTGAAGCCTATAAACAAAGAGAAGATCCTTGCCATAGCAGCAGAGAAAGTTGAGCTGCTGGACATTGATACATTAAAGGGAATCATCTCACTGAACCCTAAATGTTACAGAACCCAAATTAGCTGTCCCTGACAGTTAGGTTATTGATAACTTGTGCTTCATTCTGATGTTAATCCAAACAGACAGAGGAAAAGGAATAACAGTACAGCACTCTTACACGTGTTCGTAGAAATATTTATTGAAACTTATGTTTGTAAAGGTAGAATTTTCATTCATTTCAGCTTGTGCTGACTGAGAGTGGTTACAGCTGTTCTACAGGATGGTGAGGCTGAATGCTGAGTGGGTGCTTTGTGTCTTTAAGTCTGTCTATAAAGCTCACAGTTTTAAAAGATACTGTATTAAACAGTAGTTATTATAATAATATACACATGCAAAAATGCTCCAGGCCAGGAATTTTCACAGTGTTTGTGTTATTGGGAAGAGTCCCAAGAAATGCTAACCCTACTTTTGGTCTTCCATTTGCTGTTGTATATTTCCCCAATCTCATTATTCTCATGGGTATCTTCTTTAAACTAAGAGATCACATCCTTCTCAATCTTTCCTTACAGGAGTGTCGCAAGCAGATAATTATTCATGTCACCCATCTCTGAGCTACTTGCATCTCTACTGCTACCATTTGATGACTGGTGACTAGGAATGAACACAATATTCCATGTGAAAGCACGCTATTGATTTATTGAATGGCTTTATATTTTCAGTAGTCTCTTCCATGCACACTTTCTTGCCAGTGATGCTAGAGGAGTAAATGGATAAAGAATGTCTCTCAAATGCACTAAAATGGAAAATCTCAAGTATAATCTCTTCCTCTCCCTGGAAAAGTAACACATCTGACACCCTCTTTGTTGCAGAAAGTGCATATCCATCTTGGATTTTCAGAGAGGTGAACTTTTGACTTTTAGTGTGACTTTGGAATTTATTGTGTTACTGTCCATTTGCAAAGTACCTGAGAACTGAGATTCAGTTAGCTGAAAATGTGAATAGCTTTTGTTTGGCTGAGATATGTTAAAGAAGGGAATGCTAAAGGATTTTTCTTTGCCAGTAACCATTTCTGTAAGTGGATTTTAGCTGTAGGCATCTGTAACTGTTTTAACAAAGTATTCTTTTTTCATATAAAATATATAGGTCATCCATAACAGTTATAAATATGATAGCATAAAAATATATAGCTAAACTGAATTCCTGAAATCCAGGGTATGTACAGATGCCCTCAGATTAGGTAATAAATACCTCTTTTTCTTCAGGGCCTTTGTTCTGAAATTTCCCCTATGAATATACCATTCCCTGGAATGCAACACATTAGCAAAGTTTGTCACACCTAAAAAAATAATTTTAAGAGGAGACCCTCTTTTACACCATATCCTGTGGAAAAAAAATATCAAGAACTTTTAGGAAGTCAACAGTCACTGTCTCCTTCTGGTCACCTCTGGCATGCTCTTCTCAGCCATCTCATGGTTCCCTAATAGCTGGACTTTAAGAGTAGAAGGAGCATTTTCCTTGTGTCCCTAAAGCAGCAGTGTGGACACACTCACAGGCAGCTGTGGACCAAATGCTGGCAGCCTTCTTGCTGACTCCAAGGTTTTTCTGCTTCTGTAGGGACTTAAGGATGAAGATTGCAGACATACAGGCACTTCGACTGTATCTATCCTGGCATATGCCAGTGTAGATAAAAGAGTGAATGGCTACGTGCTGAGGCTGTCTGCTAGAGCAAATTGACAAGAAATAAATGAAAAGTGTAAGAGCTGTCATTATCATCAAGTGTCTTCTAGACACCCTCACTGACCAGGAGCCCTGTCTCACAGAGCGTGTAATGAAACAGGCAGTAAGATGACTTTGCATCCACCTTTCTGTCTGTTGTCTTCTCCAGAGTCCAGTACTGAAGTTCGTCAATGCACAACCACACTGCATGGTCCACTAATTGGTTCAGGAGTTAGTCCTAATAAAAACAGGCAGCTGTATGAGTAATGACAAGCAATTTACTCTATTTTTGGCATTGAAAGTCAGCTGAAGTTATCATTATTAGTGTAGAACTAGTCCAGTCCTGGAGAGCAACCTCTGTTTCCATTATAGCCATGACTACAGAAATGAACATGAGAAATCTGCAGAACTTTATTATTTAGTCATGACATCACTTTTGTTAGCAGGTCTCCTACACATAAAGAGTCTGGGTGCCTTATAACAAGCGCTGAGCTGTTTGTATGGACTTCCAAGTACCAAGTATGAATCTTTAATTCTGAGTAACTCTGAGTGTATCTCGGGGATTAAGAACAGTTGTGCCTCTGAATTTTAGCCAACATGTGTTTGACGTCAGCCTACCTATCAGCAGGCAGCAGGGGTGCTTAACAGACAGGGATGTGAAAAATAATGTCTAAGGATGTTAGGGCTCCATTCAAATACCTCTGGATTAAGAGTTTGGCTAGACATGACACATTTCAAAACAACATGGAGAACTTCTCAGTCTGTTATTTGATCTTGCTCATGTTTATCACCCAAGAATCGGGAAATGAATGCTCCCAAATCCTAGAGCAAGGCAGCAGGGCTAGAGACAGCTCCTCTCTAAACAGCTGTTTTAGGATCACTCTCTACTGCCATCACCAGAGATACTGCTGTGGTGGGAACGTAAGGAGATAAACAGATTAATAAAATAGATAAAATTGTTCAGGATTATAAGGTTCAGGTCACTAACCATTAGTTTGATGGGTCAAGTGCAGTCCCCACCCTTGTATGTTTCCAAGACCAGAATAGACAAAGCGCTGAACAACTCAATCTGATCTCACAGCTGGCCCTCCTTAGAGTGGGGAATCAGACTAGATGATATCCTGAAGTCCTCCCTTTCAATCTGAATTAAATTACTCTGTGACCCTGTTGCTAGGGTCCTAAATCAGTGCTCTGATGCCAAAGCTTCTTCAGTCTGTCATGCTTTCTTAGCTGACTCCAATCTTGCTATTAGTTTCACTCCTTGCAATGAACACTTTGAAAACATTCTGCATTCAATGAAAGCCAAAGGTCTGGAAAAAGAATATCAACAGGGAATCTGTGCTGTGAAATTGACAGCCAGAGCTCTGGCTAAAACTGATGAACAGTAACTATAAACTACCATCAACTTTCCCCAAACACATTCACATTTCATTAGGAATAGCAAAATATGGTACCTGTTTTCCATTCATGACATCTCCTTGCAAATATACAGCTTTCAATTTTTTTCATTTTCCCCACCCCCAACTTTGTTTCATTTACATATGATCACTGAATCATAATTTCTGTTTCATTTCATGTGGACCATGTCTCATCAGTCATATCAAGCAATTTCATCCTATTTAATTTCTAACAATGTTTGTTTGTTTTAATACCCCTTCCTCAGTTTAAACAAACAAAAAATTAGAGAAGAATCAAGTGATTCTTTTATTCTGAAGAATTAAAATCTCTTAGGGAACAATAATTTGTCATGAGCATTTGTTCCTTTGAAAACTCAGTTTTTGTTCAGAAAAAAAAAGAAAAAGAAAAGCAAGCCTTTGATGAATGTATTAACAGTTCATTCTAACTAGGATAATAAATGAAATGCTCTCAAAGCAGAAAGAGCCCAATAGCCTCTTAAAACAGATAACTGCCTGTGATAGCTTTTTATGGACTGATGAACTTGGCACAGCATGCTCCTACCTTGCTCCCTCAAGACACTCTCCCACCTCCAGCTTAAGGCTACTGTGCTATAGAAATCTCTGCACCATGGCAGGAATCTCTCTGTGAATGCAGTGCGTATAGCGGCTATATATAGTCTGAAATCAGGTTAATTGTCTATAATAGTGCCCTTCACTCTCTTTGTCAAGTTTATAGTTGCTGAAAGGTGTCACCCTGACAACTGCTCAGGCTGAAATCCTCCGTATTTTACAGGAGAGTGGAATGTACTCCAGATGTATGAGAGGCTCCAGCAACTTTTCATCCCTTCTGATGAGTATAAGGGGGTATAAGGGGGACAACTGTGGTGGCAGCTTTAACCTTGACCATTCCTCAAGAGCAGCACGAGAGGATTGTCCACAAGAGGCAGCCACTGGTGGCCACTGGTAGCCACTTATGGTTACTTTTGAGAGGAGGACATTTGAGGTAGTCATATTATTCCCAAGTTAGAAGCTTCACACATTTTTATGTGTATGCATTTTGATGTATATGCATTTTTGCCACTCTGTGAACTCCTGGTGTAATGCCATGAATAAACGACAACTCCTTGGAGTATGATGTTCATGGCATAAAGCAACCAGGAGGAATTATTGTCACAGAGGTGATCACAGCCCAGGTGGTCCCCTCATTGACCAGGCACAGTCCCACAGCACCAGGCATAGTGCTGATTGAGGCAGAGTCCACTGACAGCCCCAGGCAAGGCAAGGGGATGAGTAAAGTCCAGAGTCCCGCCTGGGAACAAGACCAGGCCTTCTACAAGGTGGACCCAGTATATCTCCAGAAAAAGAATTCATTAAATCAGGACAGCACTGAGCACAGGTACACAGGCAACGTAACACAGGAGATTTATTGAAGATCAGGTCTGGGCTAATGGGCAGAGGTAATCCAGCTAGGGCAGTTCAGGTCTGTTAGTGCCCTCAAGGTATGGCAGATAAAAGGTTGTAAATAAAGGGGAGCATCATTAAACAGAAAACATGAACACTGAACCACGGGGAGCTGGCTCATAGCATCTTGTGAACAATTTGCTTAGGGCTGTGTGTGAACTGATTATTCCAAGGGTTTTTTTTTTTTCTTTTTAAGGGTTGAAAGTATTTTCTTTTTGCATTGGGATACAGGCAGTAATACACAGACACGAAGGATACACATCACTCAGAAAAACAGTTGTGGATTGAACACAGTACAGCAAGGGATATTAGGGAGAATCAAGGGCAGGGGAAAGGAATAGTTTAGTCTGTGCAAAACAACATAATTTGCACAAGAACCCAGTAGGTGAAAACAACCACCACTGCCAATTGTTGTGTGTCAAGGTCTAAATGGATCACAGCCAGGAAGGCATTTCTTTCCAAAATACACATGAAAACATGAAGCTTGTCATCAGCTGTTTTACTACATCTTAGAACACATCTGTCAGATCATTTTTTAGAAGAATGTACTATGATGAACAGAGGTGCTCTAGCATGAAAACCTCTGCTACTCCTCTGGCTCCTTTGGATATGCCGAGCTGCATGACCCCGGGAGATGGGCTGTGGGAGCCTGAAGCACAAGGTGTGAAGACGAGGCAGAAGTGGGGATTATAATGATCAGAAGGATCTTTATTTCTATCTGGAGACGTGATTAGGACTTGTTAACTTCCTTGGCCAGTCTGTAGAAAAATGTGGCATACCACTGTCTCTGAGCTCTCCCTGCAACACTTCATGAGTTATTTGCACACGAGGAGGAGACTTTGACAGCAGATGCTGCAGAAAAGGGAATCAGTGAATATTTATTCAGATTCTGCACAGCTGCTCATCTCCACTCCTCCCCCACTGTCTTTTGTTTCTTATTCATGAGGACGGGTCTGAGTGGGGTTCTGTCTGACATGTACGTTTGGGACACAGCTGTGACGGGGGGGTGGGGGTGGTTTCTGCACTGGGAAGCAGAAATCTTGTAATTAAAAGCATTCTGACATGTAGTTCAAGAGCTGTAAAGAACAGCACATCAGTGAGGGAGCCACTTACACGGCCTGAATGGGAGAAGGGAGCGAACTGCAGACACCCCCCACTGAATGAAGTCTATTTGCATGAACCACTCATGAAATAATTACCAAGAGCAACAAAAAGCAAGGTCTGTTTGCTAATGATTCATGAGCTGGATAAAGGCTTGAATTAGTGGGATAATTTATTTGTAAAAATAATGTAGCCAGCTGTAATTAGAAGGCTGGATAGGGTGATCTATAAAGAGAAGGAAATCATTCCCAACAGCACATGACCTTCCACAGGGCATTACTGTTTTTGAGCAGAAGCATTCCTAAGAGCCTGAGTGCTTGCCTGGGTGCAGGGTGGATCTGGTGGAGGCCTAAGAACCAGGATGCTCTTTTTTTTTTTTTTTTTTTTTTAAGTGTAGGGATCCTTTCCTTTCTTAGCTTTGGCCTATTTGAGCAGTTGGTACTATTCCCAGTGGCTTTTGGGTGTAGATCAAAGCATTGCTGAAATCACTTTCAAGTCAAGCAGAGAGCATTTGGAATTAGATCGGCAACTAGTTTCATTTTATAAGAGTTAGAGATTTTCTGCTCAGAAAAAAATTTTTTTGTTGTTGTTGTTGTTTTTTAACATAGTAGGGCATATCCATATAGTTCATATCTTCACCCCAGCTCCAGCTCTTACAGAGGCTGAGATAGGGATGCCCCCGGTGTGAAGCACCATCCCCTGGGGACAGCACCTCTAACCCATGATGAATATCTCCAGGCCTGTGTGTGATCAATCCCAGCACTGCTCATTTCTCTTGCCAAAGCCTTGAGCTCAAATGGCTCCTTGTCTGTCAGCTGGCCTGACCCTGACACTGCAGAGGCTGACAATTGTGCCTTGTCCTCATCTTTGCTGCAGGGCTGTTCCTTTCTCCACTGGGGAGGGAATATAGAGGTCAGGGAACTTGGCTGGGCAGCAGGAGGAGAGGAAAGGGGCCACAGGCAGGTAGGAAGCTCCTGGTGACGTCATGGTACTGTGAGGAATAACCCTCCTGTTGTTTTCTGCAGAGCATTGTCCCACCATCCTCACAGAAGAACAAGCCAGCTTTTGCTATCGACCTTCCCCTCAGCATTCACCTCCAACCACATATGCGTGCTAACAGCATGAAAACGGTGAGGTAGCCTCTTAGGAAGTTATCTGCCTCCCCATGGCCAGTGAGGAGCTCCCCTCTGACCTCAGTCTCCCTGTTTCAGCCTAGCAAGCTGTGTGACTGGACTCTCCTTTGTTCAAAAGGAAAATCCTCTGGACAGAAAACAGGCACTGACTGACCCAAACATCAGCAGTTATGTCAAACTCACCTCTGCTGGTCTGTAGTTTAATCATCCCTGTCTGTTTTTGTTGACCTCCTCTGATGCCTTTGGAACAACACTTGAAGGGGCCCTTCCTTGAAATTTCCTTGCAATGAAATGTCAAAAGGACTGTTGTAGCTCTCCATTGCATGAGGAAGCAACAAAAGATAATATGCTAACCCTTGCCTCGGTTTTCTAACAAAGGACTTTTCTAAGTGTCCTCCCTCTAAACTATAGGAGTATTCCCTTACACAGGAGAGGTGACAAAACTCTCTTTCCTACTCATGGAGTTCTGCAATTCAAGCCAAGCCCTTCCCGCCCTTCCCATTGCTGGAGCAGGCTCCATCCTGCTACCAGAGAGGGCCAAGGCTCAGCTGGTGCCAACCAAAATAGGCTGAAAGCTTCATGTAGAGCTTCATGAAGGACCTCACATGGGGAGAAGTCTATTTTTAATTAGCTTTGCAAATCGGTGTAATCATTTTAATGATTTGGAGATTGGTCCTCTAAGGTATATCTGGGAGCTACAGCAGATTTTTTATCTCTCCCAGGGGAAAATCAGCAACATTGAAAGAGAAGCAAGTCTCTTAGATACTGAAAAGCAACTGTTTTTGCTATCTATGTAACAGTCCTGTACACAGAGGGGTTTGAGAAAAGGGTGGGTGGGAAGGGTTTCCTCCAGATCAAAATAAGACTGTGAATCATCAATGTCACACTGTTGTGAAAATGTGTAAGACCGTACTAAGATGTATGGCTAGACTCCTGCGAAGAGCCCGGGTAGTAATCCTTCAGCACCAGGGATTGGGATGATCTCATTTAGGCAACTGGCATCACACTTCAAAATGTTTGTGCATCAACTGGACAGTCTGGGAGGAGGGTGCCAACAAAGGTCAGTGGTAGAGAAAACAAGATGTGTGAGAAAAGACAGAGAATACTGCCTAAGCTAGAGAAAATGACATTGTTTGAGGAGGAGGATGTGATGCAGTTTTCAACACATAAAAGGCCACTGCAAAAAGTATGGGTTTTTTTTTTTTTTCTTCATATTTTTGCTGGGGAAAGGAAATATAATGAACTGCAGCAAGAGGAATTTAAGGCTACAGATGCACTGAAGAAGATTGTCTTGGATGGGTGAGTTTCCATCATGGTAACATTAGATAAATATCTGCCAGGAATGGCCTAGATATAGGTAATTCTCTCATGGGCAGAAGATGGGTAAAATGAATGTCTGAGGTTCCTGTTAACCCATGTTTTTTTACTAGTCTTCATTCAATATGATAAAGCCTCCCACTAGTCACGCACAGGGGGATAGAATTCTGGCACTGGAATGCAGGGATAAGAAATGGACATTTGTTCCAAAGGTTGCTGAGCCTTGAGAAGAGAATCAGAGAATTTCCAAGTCAGAAAACGGCATGAAAAAGGATTAATTTCATGCATTCTAATGCCAAGCAGGATGCTGTCCACACATCATTAGGAGTCAAGGCTTATAAGATCTGCTCTACACTGGCACAGAAAACAAAACTTGTCCCAGTGGCCTGTGTAAAAGCCATAAAAATATAATTCTCCCTCATGCCCAGTTGCAATGCACTCGCTACTGGAGAAGATTTGTTTGTCACTCTCCAGCCCGGTGACGGTCGCCTTCCAGCGGCGCTGCCAGAACGGCAGAAAGGTGCACAGAATACTTTGGGATGGAAGTTTCTCCCCACAGAGCCATATGGCCACAAGCAGATAACGCTGTGAGCAGCATTCATTAACAATTTCCAAATCTGCAGCAGCTGGAGCGTGGGATCATTTAAAACATGACTGATTTACTTCCTGCAGCCTTGAAAAGGAGGGATCGGTTGGAACCCAAATGCACAACACATTTCTCTGAACTTACCAAACGAAGCCACATGCATCTCATTAGCATCACGCACACACACTCACAGAAGTTACCTCTTGGGGAGGGTACTGGAGAGGCTCACAGGACAGCTGCTCGATGGAGCATTGGCAGGAGACCAGGTATCCCAGTTGCTGGGGTGGCTCCAGAAATTGAGCAGAATGGAGAAAGCAGGAAGAATATTCATAATAATCCTGATGAAAGCAAAGTGTTGGGCTACTATTTCATTTGAGCTGCAGCAAGAACAACAATAAAAGCTCTGAGGTAAGGGCCGTTCTTTAGGCAAAACTGTTCTGTGAAGGCTTGTAATGAGCTGCACTTACCTAAAAATAGCGTTCAAGTTAACACAGTGTACCCTTATTTGTGGGACAGTGATCCATCTTTGTGCCCACCAGATGTTACTTCATTAATTATTGACAACAACATGGCATTTCTATAGCACTTCATAGCGTTAAGAGAGTTTTATAAATAGATAGATAAAAAATTAATCAATCAATTTTGTTAGACAATTAACTAGCATACACAGTTTTAGTCTGAGATGATGCCAAGATTTTCCTTTTTTTAAAAGCGTGCAAGAAGAGAAAGACTGAGCTTGCCAGAAAAAAGAGAGAAATGCTTCCAGCCTAAAAAAGACGAAATAATTTCTGAATGTTAAGCAATGGGGTTAAATGTTTAGAGCTTCCAAAAATTTTGGGCACTGGGATGGAATTCATCTCCCTCCCTTGATTGAATGCAGATGTTTGCATCTAGGCTCATCACTGTGGACTTCCTTTATAGTCAGCAAAAAGCAATGAACTATGCCCTTCAAGTGCCCCTTAGCTGTGGCTGATTGTAAAAAGAGATACTGTAGATGTCAAGGTCTGACGTAGGCATTGCACAGCTGGGGGAGAAGAATCCTCCCCTGACATCTCCTTTGAGAATCTGTCAGGAAAAATATTTTGAGCTCCAGCCCTGGAGCTGCTGCAGTTTAGTTCTTTAAAGAGGATGGTACCTCAGGGGAAGGATGGCCAGGCACGTGGCAGGCACAGGTTCCAGCTGGCACAAGAATGGCACTTGCTCTGCAAAGGCATTGCGTAAGGAGGGCACCTGCCAGAGGGCAGAGAAAGCTCTGCTCTTCCAGTGCCTCTGCGTGGGCTCTGCCTCTGAGCTGCACTGCTGCAAAGAATAAGTGTCTGAGAGCCGGGTTGTGAAGGAAACTGTTGCCCGGGAATACACAGGCAGGTCTATCCTGGCTGTTTGGTTTGTGTCTAAGCTGTGGCGATGCTGGGGCTCCTGCTGGTGGCTGTAAGCAAGTGGGTCGTGGTCACTGGCTGCTGTGTACTCTGCCACCCTGGCTCTGTACCTTGCACGGCCTCTGTGGGCTCAGAGGGACTGAGGCAGTAAGAGGAAGCTTTAAGCTGAAGGGTCGTTCCTGATAAATAGGAACAGTACCCAGAAACATATTGCAGAAATCCTTTCTCTGTGGTGTCTGCAAAAGGGCATCAGAGCTACTGATACACTGAGATCTGTGACTTCTTTCAGCCATTTCTCCACAGCAAATGAACTGGTGTTTGTTGTGCAGGACGGGAGCATAGAGAGCAAGGTGCTGAGGAACAAGAGAACAGAAAGCTGATATTGTGCAGGGAATACAGCATGCCCTTAAGGCTGAGAGATTTGTGCTGTAAAACACCAGGATCAGGATCCCTCCTCTGCACGCCACAAACCAGCACCCACCTGAGTAATCAGAATTTCACCTTCCCAGCTGATAGGACTGCAGAACTGCTAGAGAAAACATAGTGGGAGGAGAAAAGGGAAGGAAGAACTCCCATACACAGGGACAAAAATCCTATTTCTTCCTCCTGTTTTGAAGACCAAGACCAGAACACTTCTTATCTCGGGGACAGCAGCATAAATCCCCACCAGTATTTTATACATTTCACTAAAGGCTTTCTCTATCATTTTGTTTTAATATAATGTAAAGTCATAGCAAAATGCAACAAATTTTTAAGAAAACAATACCATACAAAGCAAGGGCAGCACTGGTTATCATTATCATTATCAAGGTCATGCTAACAAGATAAGAAGATTCAGTTGTTATGTGTTGAGAGACCAAAGACATTATCTTTTCAACTTTCTCTTATATAGGCTTTTCTGTGTTCATCTGAGTTGCCACACTCCAAAATATTCATGTGCTATTTAAAAAAAAAAAAATTAACGGAAACTTGTTAAGAGTAGTCATAATGGTTCTAAAGAATATTTTAAAATGTTAGAGTTTTTCTGTGTTTGTACTCCTGTGCAGTAGTCTTCAATAGGGATTTCAATGGCTGTTCCCAGGCTTGGAGATAGACATGCAGCTACACAGGCTAAGGGCAAAGATGGGATATGTAGGAGAAGGCTACAAGGTTTTTTATGAAGTAATGGCCATATTTCTTGTTTTTCACTCCCTCCCTTCAAAAGAACTCCATATACTTTCACGTTGATAGTAATATCTTGATTATGAATAATCTTTCCCTGTTCTTGTTAGTCTTCCTTTAAACCTCTATCACATTACACATGCATGAAATTATTGACCATGAAACTCTTTCATGATCACCATGAACTAGAAAACACTAGAGATGCCACTGGCCAAGCTCCTGTTACTGCTAGATTTGCTCCTCTTCCTGTGGTAGTACCTGGATTCTAGAAGAAACACTACCCTGTTTGTCTTGTGCCACAAATCTTTGTGGCATCCTCCTGGCAGACAGAGATAATTCCTGTCCTCAGGAGCTCTTGACTGCAGCTAAGAGAAAAGAAAATGCTTTAGAACTCTTATATATTTAGATATACTTAAATACATATAATGTATACATATAATATATCTTCTAATTAACATTTATTTTTTTTGTTTCAGCGGCTATACACAGCGGGTCAAATTAATTCCTGGTAAACTGTTACTAATCCCAGTATACATATTAATCTAATATTTCCAGGCAGACAGAGACACTGCCTGGCCACTCTATCTGCACAGGTTCCTTTCAGTGAGAAGAAGCAGATCTTGCAAGCTCAAGGGAGCTGCTCACTTTTGCAGTCCAGGCTGAGAAACTGGCCAAACTTTTGACAGCATGCAATTTCCCCACGAGATTTTGAGTATAGGTTGGGCTAAAATCATGTTTCTGAAGAGATTAAGATACTTTCCCATTCTGATTGTAGGAAATGTGGAGAAATAAAAAAAATAAAGCACATTGCAAATTTTCGTAACCCTCTAGGAGTGTTACTTTGGGCTGCTGCTCAAATCACCTGAATAATTTTGTTCTTCCCTGCATTTTCTTTTAATAAAGATGCTTCTATCAGTGCATCATTATTCAGTTCCTGGCAGCTAAGAAGACTCTTCTGGTTGCAATCATTAATGGCACCAATCAAACCTGAAGTAGAAATACCCCGAATTTATTTAAAATCAACCTCCTGACAGACTCCAGAATTAACTATTTGCACATCTTCTGTTGTTTTACTTGTTTTAAGACCTTCCTGCTGTTGCAGAATGAACTAAGGGATCAGAAGCAAAGAGATGAAAACACAACTCTAAAAAGATTTTTTTTTCTGCATGAAATGTGACCTGGGTCGACTCTTAGCTGTTTTTCTGCCCTATTCAAAAGTGAGTGCAGAATAAGAAGACACATAACACTGATGTGTGGCTGTACATGCAGTACACAAACATTTACCTCAGATTGTGACCCTTGCATCCCTGTTTGAGCTCTGGGATCATACCACACGTTACCACTAGATGTCAAACTGTGTCCCAAATCCCACAAATGCCTCCAAGTGTCAAGTGAAGGAAGGCCCTATGGGCTGCTCCTGCTGCAGCAACTATATCACAGCGGATTTTCATTTCATTTCAGAGGAAAATGGTAGACAAATGATTGAATTAAGGGGCTTTAGTTACAGCAGACACAGGGATTTCTAAAGGGGTACTTTGCCCAGAGAGGCAGGATCAGGTGTTACGAACAGCTACTATCCATGTTTTTGTCCAGAAATTAAATCTACCTGCCTGCACTGTTAACGAAAGAAAAAAATTCATATAGGTCGATAGGGGAAAAAGTTAACTTACCAGCAAGTTAGGCTATATTATTCCTTTGTGCCCTCTTGGCAAGCTTTAACTGCTTTGAAACCAAAATCAGCAAGAAAAACTGAGGGGTCCTTAGCTTAGGACTGCAGCTCTAGCAGCATTCGTACATGAAGCACAAACGCCGTGATCAGCATTGGGATCAAGGATTCCCCTGCATGCAACAAGACCCACAAGAGCAGCTTATTCCTTCAAGTAGCTTAATCTGGAAGTGATGGAGGTGCTCCCTTGCAGATGAGCTGCACGCTGAAGGCCCTAATGAAGGGTATTAACTACAAGCCCTGTTTCCTCCTCAGGAGAGGCCTATGGCACTGTTACTCTTGACAGGTTTGAACTCCTACCTACCATGAATTTGATTTCTCAGATGTGTGCTTCTTTTTTGTTACCTTCAGGTTTAACTGACAGCTCTTTTACCACCCAGATAGGATTGTTTCTCAACAGGAGGTGAAGAAATTCCCATCTAACAGAATGTTTTCTCCATGAAGCTGTTACGTAAGGGATGGGATCTTGCCTTTAGCATGTGTTGGAAAATACAGTTTGTTAGGTGTAGGCTTCTGAAAGGACATGGCTTGGGCTTGTTTTAGCCTCACCAGCATCCTTCCTGTTTCTACCAAAAATAAACATGGCAAAGCTTTTCTTCTTTAGCACTTTTAAACTTTCTTGGCTTTGTCACAAGTTATGTCACAGGATGTCCCACATCACCACAACACACCGCACACCACAGTGTGACACGGGCTGAGATCAGCTGCGTGTGGGGAAGTGTCTGGGCCTCTCCTGCCTCCAGTTCCTTGTCATCATCTCCCACTGCATCAAGAACGATCAAGTACACCGGGTGCAGAGCCTCCCTCCACAGCCTGATGAGGGGGATTTCATCATCTGGCTTTGATCATCTCAGTTAGCAGTGGTGTTTAACACCTCTGAGAGGTGCAAGGCAGCCAAGCACCCTCCCTGAGTAGAGCCTCAGTTCCTCCCCTGTCCATTTGCCATATACACTCAGCGTGCAAAGTTTAGTCATGGCTCATGTCCCTAAGGGGCTCCTCCACAATTCCCTCCTCCTGTGGTCCTCTTTTGTGGCTGGCAGGTTGGTAAGAGGCCCTGAGGCACAGCTCTGTAAGGACAGAGGGTCTGGTCCAACATGGCATGGTGGCTGTCTGCCACCCACCCAGGGAATGGAAGCTCTGGCTGTGGGACAGCCAAAGTGTGGGAAAGAAAGGATGTCTGTGCCTCAAGTGCTCATCTCAAAACATTTTGTCAAGGCCCACAGTAGGTCCTCTTTGGCAGCCTTGCTTTACTACATGGAGTAGCAGGTTTGAGAGCAGGGTCCCCTGGACAAAACAGGCTGCAGAACAAGCATGGTTAAGAAAGCTGCTGGGTCTGGTTACTCGTCCCCAAAGCTGTCTCCAGCCAGAAAATTTCATCTTGACACATGGGGAGGGCCTCCTCAGCAAGTGTGCTCTATCCAAACTAGTAAAGAAAGGGCCTTGTGCCAACAAAACCAGGCCAAAACTATGCAATCAGACCTCCAGCATGTTTAAAAATATCTCTGGGTCCCTGTACATCCCACTTCTCCTGGCTCCCTTTCTGTTTCTCAATGCGAGGAAGGAATCTCTAGCTAGCCGAGGTTTGGGTTGTGGTTGAGACGTTTCTGTGGTAAAAGGGTGGAGCTTCCTTGTTTTCTTCTTTTTCCACAAAGTGCTCTGGCTCTCAGACAGTGACTGTTCAAAGAAACCGTGTCGCTTTTCCTCTCCACCCGCTGCCTTCTCCTTCCCTCACTCAGAAGGTGAAGGAAGGAGCTCAGGGATGACAGGAGCAAGCAGCAAGCCTGAGCTTTGCACCAAAGCTCTCATTAGAGCAAGGTGTGGCCAGCACACCACAGCAGAGGCCAGCCAAGACAAGCACTTCCCTTCAAAGGGCTCTCCTTCCTACTACACCAACACCGGGACGCCCTTTCATGGGATTTCCTTACTGTGGCAACCCACACCCACGCAGTATTTAAAAGAAGGATCAGTTTGGGGTTATCCCTGTGTCACTACCTGCTCCACTTGCCTTATGAGTTGCCTCCAGCAACCAAACAACAAATTATCACGGGCAGGGATGAGGACACGGAGTACACGAGGGTGCCCCAGGATAGCAATGAAATGGCTTTTGGCAGCTTGACAATTTTGTAATTTCTCAGTTATCATTGCTCTCTCTGAATTTTATATCTGAGGCTCTATCCTGTCCTGAATATAATGAGAAAGTTATTCTCCTTTGATGGCATGCAGTTTTACACTTCAATTTTTCTCCCTTCAGCATCCTCCTTAAGTGAAAGATACAGGCGTAGAAGTTAACAGCACCTGAAAGTAAGAATTATGATCTTTTTACGATTAAACATTGGCATGAGACTATGCTCTTGATTTTTCTCTGGCCATATGGTCTCATTTGTCACAGCTGGCCCAAATGCCTGAAACCACAACTAGTCGAAGTTCACAGTCAATCCGTGGAGGAGAGGAAGAAACTGCAGAACACTTGCCAGATAGCCTAAGATAATAAAGAGGAAATTTCAATCTGCTCTGGGATACTCCAAAAGTAGAAAAAGAAATGAGATCTACTGAATAAAAAATTCATGGCAAAATTATTCACTGAGATTAGAAGCCAAATAAAGGGAGAGAGAAGAATTCAGATTGTTTTATGGTAATAGAAGGTATGATGGTATTGGCACAGGAGGAATGTACTTCCTAGAAGAGATGACAAAGAGGATCTGTCTCCTTATTGGCATTTTTCAGAAGCACAACAAGAGGTATGACTCTAGAAGAAAAATAAAAGCCGTTTTTATCCACAACCTATAGATCCTGGGGCCCCAGAGCTGAGCTGTCACATCTTATTTTTATATCCTGCTCCCAGTGTGTGAGTGTTTTACCAAGATGTTTTCTTTTCTCTCATTTCATATGTTCAGCGATTGCTATTGTTCTGCAGTCTCCAAACGGGCTCTGGGAACCCAAGGACAGCACGAAAAGCTGAAGTATGGGAAACACTGTACCCGGAAAGGGCAGAGCAGGACTGATAGGGGTGACAGAGACTCCAAGGTCTTCTGGAAATGCGGCGCCTGACTGTCCCTGATGCAAGAGCTGTGCTCAGGTGCTGTGGCATTTCACAGTGAGCTCGAAAAGTGTTTATAACCCTCAGGTATTGAGTGGCTGTGGTTTCACATGCCTGTAATAAGCAGGAGCTAGTGTTAGCCTGGAGTGAACAGAAAAAGCGATGTTTTGTAATATTTTTTTTCTTTTGTTTGGAGGCTGCTAAGCACATACTGAGTGTTGGGGGTCTCCACTGCTATATACTCCTTCTCTGGCTTTTTTTGGCTGAGCCAAGCCAGCAAACACATGAGAAATTGTGTTACTTATTGCAAAGGTTAACCTGAAGAGAGATGATCTTGCTCAAACTCATTTGTGGGTAGCCTAGATAGTTTAAAAGGGAGACAACAGTGGGTTGGCCCAAATTGGGGTATCTTAGAAAAGCATTTATAGTTTACACATGACTGATATATGATTATGTCTGTTTGAGATGTTGTGCTTTAAAAATATCAGATAGCAAAAAAGGGATGATTGGTATAATCTATTTTAATTATGCTTCATATTTGTAGTTATTTCTAAAACTCCCTAAAAATTACCAGAAAACAAAACTAAACTGAACTAAAAAGGTTGCTTCCTGTTATCTGGTAATTAAAACATCCTGATTTGAAACTAAATATAGCCCTTCCTCTAAATTTGGTAATTTTTTGCTAGACTGGGCTCTCTGCACATGTAAATAGAACGATCTAATTGCTCACTTTTATTCAAATCCATAATTTGCATTTACTTATGCTAGAAAATAGCGAATGGCTTTGCTTATTTATGTGATTTTTTTTACTTTGATTTGTGTCAAGCTATTTTTAGATAAGAATTGAAATTCAATTAAGATGCAGAAAGACAGCATTTAAATTCTGCTTTTTATTTGGTAATGGTGCTACCCAGTAGTTGTGCAGGACATAGAAGCTGATCAAACTGATTTAGCAAGGAAAGGAAATAGGACCTATAGGTGTAAATGTGATTACTTCTTTTTGGTTCATATGTCTGACAAGGTTTTAAAGCTAATAGATCTCAGCCTTTCTAGCCTCACTTAGAGTGAGACCAAGAAGAAAATCTAGTCTTCCTTGGTTTTCCAACTTTCCAACTTTATCAGCACTTTGTAGTGCTGATAAAAGCAGTAGCTGTTGAACCAAAATAATAATAAATAATGAATAATGAATAAATTTAAGAACACCTCCCAGAACTTCCAGAAAAGGCTGCAAATTGTAGGAAAAGGAGCTCTCAGACTTTAGCAGGTTTTTCTAGTTTTTTCAGTGGTGACTTACCTCACATTGATGGCGTGAGATTAAGCATTTAGTACACAAAATTTTCCATTGATTTCTCAAACAGCTTCATTTTCTAAAAGGAAGGTCCATTTCATTTAAAAGCTAAAAACATAATTAAAAAAACCCAAACCAGCTATGATTGCACCCTTAGGAATCCTCCCACTGCTCCTACAAATTTCACATCTAAACAGAAGTTTCCTCAAGAGGCTCGTCCCAGAACAGGACCCATTCTGTGATCACCAAATCACAAGTTTTTGTTGCATGTTCCTCAAACAACTAGCACCACCTCAGCAGTCATTTCATTGCCATCCCTGAGCTTCTCAGGATGTCATTAATCCACCTTCTCCTCCCGATTCTCCCTGCTGACAACCTTTTCTGTTTCACAGTCAGCTGGAGCCCAGGACTTCCTCCAGCTGATTGTGCTGCCACAATAGGTCACAGAAGGACCCCAAGCACAAAGTCCCCTATGCCATTCAAACAGTTGCCCAGTAGCTTTCTTTTAGGGAAGGGGCTGCAGCACTGTCTTGGAGAGTCAGTAAAGCATGCGGCTACAGATCAATCCCTCTCACATCTCCTAAGCAACCACTGAAATAGATGAACAGTCTTTTCAAAATGGCATCATGATGAAGTGATTTGGCAAAATGCGACTATAATTTCCTGTTGACTGTTGGGGCTCCATAAATGATCTTTAGTCACTGAGCACAGTGGATCTGTGTTCTGCAATAAACAGCAAGTATGAAATAACCTCCTTTTCTATTGCAACACAAACCAAGATCACAGATTTCTTGTCCAGCCTGTGTGCACTACAACAGGAGCTACTCCAGAGACATGCCTTGGTTTCTCAGCTTGACATCCAAAATTTTCCAAGCTTTTAGGGTTCGTATCTTTAAATTTTTTCTATACACTAATGATTGCTGTAGCTTTTTGGTAGTGCTTTATCCTGAAATCTGAGAAATCTACAAGAAACCCCCTGATACCAGGAACTGGGATTTTAAGGCAGCTGCTGTGTGACAGTAATATTACAGCCCAGAAAACCCAACACATACTGGGTTTTCTAATAACTCCCTTATCTCCTATGACAAAGGCAATTCCCAATTGACTGAGTTTTGTTAGGGGCCTTTGACTTACTCCAATTGTCTTCTGTGATATGTTGAACTGCAGCACTGCAGTCTTGCATGCTGTGTCCTACAGACCCTGTCTGATAGGGGTCACTCTGAAATACAGCTTCTCCTTGCTGCATTAATTTCTCCCTTTTACTGATTTACCTGTACAATATGAACTGCAGCACTCAAGCAGTTCCCTGTACCCTCCATTCATCTACAGTTTCTCCCTGAGACTCCTGTCCTACAAAGCCCATGAATCACTGCTGTGTGCCCATGGTGTCAAAATATTATTATCTACTTATTTTTGCCCTAGCTCCATTTTTCCTGACAGCATGCATTCTCCTAAGCTGTTCTTAAAAGTTGGTTACATTTTCAAATTGGAAATACTTGGTATTGTTACAAAAAGATGCTATATAACTATAACTCAAACCATTGGATTTGTCCCAGCATCTCTTAAATTTGCCAGAGAACTGTGTGTACGGGGTGATCAGTGGAGTCAGAGTATGACACTGGCACTAGGGTTGCATGCATGCCTGCCCTGCTCTTCACGAGATTTATACCCCTCTTTCCAGGCAGGACTGCCAGATGTCTGTGTGGTTTAGGCAGGTACTTTTCTAGCTAGTCTTTCTCTTTCCTTAAATTTTGCTATCATTCTGGTGCTCAGCACCTTTCTTACCCAGCTGGAAGTGTTGCCTTTTTCTTTTTCTTTTGTTTGTTTGTTTAAGAAAACCTCTCTACTGCTTATGGATCTAAAGGAAAACCCAAACCTGATCCAGCTGAAGGATGTTCCTGGAATCTCCCTCAGGGATACACATGTCCTTTTCTGCCTAGAGATATTTTGGCTCAGAGGGCCAAAAGAAGCAGCAAAGCTGGAACTTAAGGTAAAGGAACAAATCCATTTTGGATGCAAATCTGTGATTTCCAGGCTCTCATCATTTAGGCTGCTGTGGATCAGGCACACCTCTCGGTCTTAAAAGAAACTTTCATTCTCTCTTCTCCCTGTATGGCTTGTTTGTTTGTTTTCTCCCCTCTCTTTTTTTTTGCTTTGGCTCCATTTGTTTAAAACAAGCAGAAGTAATCTTGTTCTTGCTCTGCACACCAGTAGGGCTGGGGCTGCTTCTTTTCTCTCCTTACAGTGCTGCTGTAGCAGAGAACGGTAGCCAAACACCACAAGAGCACAGAAAAGAACAATTCGAGGGGTGAGGGAGAAGGGCATCTGACCACACCTGTAACCCTATATGTACACGAGCAGCTTCTACAACAATCAGGGCAGAGATAGCAAAAGCTTTCCAGGAACAACCTGCTGCTTAAATGTGCTCTGGCAGGGATACAGGAGTAGGGGTGAGGGAGAACACAGAGCAGATCTTACACTGCTCCTTGCTGTCCTGATTTGTTGTCTCTTGGCATTCCCCCCATGTCTTCTGACACCTCAAAAGCAGTCCCTGGGGCAGGGCCACACCACAGAGCTCTTAGCAAGGGGGAAAAAGCCCATGGTGGAGGTGAAGTGAAGAGTCACAATTGCTTTGCATTTCCCAGTACAGTATGTTACAAGGGGCCCATTGCAAAGCTTGGCTGCCTGACAGTTTTGTTTGCGAGAGCATTGGCCCCTTTCCAAGCAATTCTTTCAGGTCTCATTGTTTGGTAGGAAACAAACAAGGGGAACAGCACTGGGTGGGCACACCAGAAGAGGGTCTAAATATAGCAGGGCAGCATTAGGGAGCCAGGCTTCTTAGCCAAAGCTTACTCTAAAGACGACAAACTCGCTCTGCTAGTCTACAGAAAAGACACCAGTCTTGCTGTAGGTACCACAGTTACAGAGGAGAGGGCTCTCTAGATGTCCCAGTCCTCTTGGCTGGCTACAACAATCCTACACTAGCCATAAAAGCTGAAAGCAGCCTGTTAAGCAAAGTAAGTAACTGCAAAGCATAAGGAGAATATCACCGGTCCTAGCCTGAAGTCTTCTGAGGACTTTCTGCTATAATTTACACCCTTTATAACTTCAGCATGAGTCAGGAAATAATCTGAACTATAGATTTAGGTAATGAGGTGTCAGAACGAAGATAAACCAAGGCCTTTTGACCTGTGATGGAAAGAAGATAACTTTGTGCCACCTTTGCCTGGAGGTGTTGAGACTCAGTAGGATTCAAACTAAATAATTTTGCTGACTAGCTCCGCAGAGCTGGTGACATTTCTGAAAGCAGAGGAAAAGAGAAAACAAGTGTGCTAAAGAAGTTTAAAAACATCCTTCATAACTTGGCATATCCCCACAGAAAACACATCCCACTAGAACAGCCAGGGCACAGGTAAGGAAATGTTAAAGGAGAAATGTGGCGTTTCCTGTGGGAGTATATGGAAAGCTTTAATTTTACACATCCTGAGTGAGGGGACACTCAAATTTCAGGCAGAATGAATCTCCTCACAGTGCTGATTTTCCTGCTCAGTACCTTCAGCATTTGAGAGCACAGTAGAAAGGCAAGTTGTTTTTTCACTTAACCCAGGGGCATGCCTGACCAAGAAGAGAGATGTGGTGTGAGACAGGAAGAAAAAACATGAAGGAAGAGGGAATATGATCAGCCTTGCAGAGAAGACAATAGGAGATCATTTGTGCAGACCCACCAGAGCATTTCCTACAGGGATTTAGCTCAGCCAGCAGACATAAGAAACAACAAATGTGCCAGAGCCTGCCACATGCAGGAACACCTGGCCTTGCCTGATGCAGCTGCCAGCACTCTCTGCCCCTCACAGCTGCCAGCTCTCGTTGAGGTGTCTGCAAAGAGGACATGTGGCTTTTGCAAACTTGTATTTCCTCTCTTTCCCCTTCCTGCCACCAAATCATGCTTTTCCCTGTTAGAGACAGAGAGAAGGTGTGAAGCAGCAGGCTGTCCTAGCTGAAGACCACCACCTTAGCTGTTGATTCTTCATAGGAACTCATCCTTGTGCTGATGTTCAGGCACAATAAAAGGAATCTTAGTTGGAAGCTTGTGCTAAAACAAGATATAAGTCTCTCATACAAAAGATGATTCATGCAAGTGATCAAGAGAGGACCTCAGAATAAAAGAAGTTAGGTTTTAAGTGACTTTTAAAAATAGCATGTAACAGGCTAGCTTTTATCCCTAAAATAGTAAGTATCCCCTGAGCTATTTGTTGGGGTTTTTACTTCCAACAACAAAAAAATACTATTATGAAACAGCCCTTATCTTCTACAGAAAGTGACTGAAATGGATGATTGCTGGAGTGAACCCCCAAACCCATTTATTTTCTCCCTCCCAGCTTAGTCCTTATAATAGAGATTAATTCTCAACCCTTCTCAGCCTTGAATCACCATTAAAATAATGCAAGGCTACTGTTTCTATGCAGTCAGGCTAACCCACAACTTCTTTCTCCCGTGGCAACATGATTAGCAGAATGGATGATAAGAGAGGTACATCTGAAAGTGGAAATACAGGCAGTGAAGTTGGGTGCTGGTTTCAGTGTCCTCTGTGTGGTGGTGATATGAACTAATCAGAAATTATAAACGTGGTTTTTTTTACAGAGTGCTATCACTGCTCTTGTTTGGTAGAACTGAGGACAGGAGAGACTAAATAGTTTCTTTTTAAAATATTGTTATAGGCCTCTGGTTCAAAAGATTTTTCATTACTGTTAGAACAGTATTTATAGGCTAAAGGACTGGGGAAACTGCAACACAACCAGTGGGCTGCAAATGTGGAGCAAGAGATTGATACTTGAAACTCTTCTTCTATCTCTTAAGCTGTGGTAATCAAGATCCCACATAGTGACAAACTAAGGGGTGTTTGAAGGGACAGACAGACAGACAGACAGATAGATGAATAAATAGATCAATATCCTCAGGATTTTCTTCCCCTGCTGAGTTTTCTCAGCTCCTAGAGACTCCATCTGTGCTTAAAAATTCTGATTATCACTTGTATTCCTGGGCTAGTAAGACATGAGAAAAAGTGGCCTTGTGGTTAAGACATTCCCCATTGTTCGGGTGTAGCTGACTGGGCTTTTTGCTGGGCTGTAGAGTCACAATGTAGTTTTAAGCAAGTTTTTTAATTTCTGTAGGCCTCTGGTTAGCTGATCAGGTGGAGAAAAGCAGGCAAAACCATTTCCTGGTTTGGTGGGAATCCTGAGTGATATTTGCAGTGAGGCAGTGTGTTGAAGGAATCACCTCTGTGACACACTGCCTTGCTTGTACTCAGCATAAAGTTGCCAGCTGTCTCTTCAAAGTTATTAAAAATTATTGCCGCAGGATGCTCTCAAAAAGGCCTGTGTGACTTTGGAATGTCTCCATCATGGAAGGTTTGTGGTCTTCCTGCCCACCAAATGGGTCATCCTGCTAGTAAAATGCTAGGAGGGCTCAAACCATGCCCCTGAGATGAAGGAAGATTTTGCCAGCTGTGTGGCTTGTCTGATAGGTTTTTTTCTCTCTGAATGTTTGTTTTACAAAACTGTCATCTATTACTGAGCTATCAATAGAGTTTTACACAAGGAGACATAAAGCCTTTCTATAATGGTCTTTATGTTGTTTAAATAACAAACAGTTTGAGTCCCCAGTCAAGACTTAGAGATCCACTGCGCTAGATGCTGGACAAACACAGATTTAGGCAAATGTCACTGTTGAAACAAGTTTGTGCTTTGAGTAAGGGAATGGAGATATGTTCCTCATCCTCTTTTCTGAATCCAAGAAACCTCTGAAAGGACTGTGAACAGTGAGAGAAGGCAATCTGGCTAAAACCATGGTTGCATGTTTTGTAGTTGTGCTCTGCATGGTCAGTACTGAATATCATGTTCTATTGGGGTACTTAGAATCATTTAGGCTGAAAAAGACCTTTGAGTTCATTGAGTCCAGCACTGCCAAGTCCACCACTAAACCTTGTACCCTTGGTTACGCTGTCATGTCATGGGCAGGCAGATAGCAGCAAGGAGACTCAGTAGCATGTGTGGGGTGCCTCCTTTGCTGTACCCGAGATGCTGGGATCTGCAAAGTAGCTGACAAAACAGTTCCACAGGGCAGAGAAACACACAGGGTGTGTCAGGGTGTAGGTCAAGAGGGTGGAAGGCAAAAACGGAGGTGAGAGCTGAGGAGACAGGGCTTGTGTGGCTGGGACTGGGTGAAATTGAGAACCAAGTGGGGTAGGTGCCCTGTGACAAGGATCAACTCCATAGTCTGTGGTCCAAAATGTACTCAGAGAAACAAAAGACTCCACACCAGCCTTTGGCTTCACAATACACTCCAGCTTTGGCCACAGAGATGGGAGTAGACAGGAAACTGCTCTGGAGAGGGGCAGGAGAGGAAAAAGAGTATGCTGAGGGGTGGGGAGGGAGGGTGAACTGGCGTGTCAGAGTCTAACAATGAACCGTCTGTGTCAGGAAAACAGACATACTTGGCAGGGCTATTTTTAGGGGTTCAGATCTCCCCCTCCCTGAGTCTGCCTCCCCCCCCCTCTTCTGTGCTGAGTGGCGTCTGGCAGATTGGTGGAGATTTAAAGGCCACAGATAGGAAAGAGCTCAAACACAATGAAGGAAATGCAGCAGGGAGGGGAGAGATGGGTGCCCAGAAATAGCCTGTCCAATGCCTCAGCCACAGTCCCCAGCTCTTAACGGAAGGGAAAGAAATACTTAGACCTAATGGCCAAAGTTTGTTCTCCAGGCTCTCAGAGCGCTTCTGGTGTCACCGATACCTTGTCTGTGAGAACAGAGAGGACTGTAAAGAAGCGTAAAATCATTATCCTTGCTGTGTTCATGCACACACGAGGCTGGCTCACCACATCCGTTCTCAAGCCGAAGGGTGGGTGAGGCATCACCCATCAGCAGCAAAGCGGGGTGAGAAGATGCCCCATCTTCCCGCGTGGCCCTCACTGACAGGGAGGCCTTTGTATCGACTTAAAATCCTGACCAAAATTTACATGTTCAAAGGGAAGAAATTAAAGTCAATGTCGGGGGTCATGGCTTCCAGACCTGGGCCGTAGCACTGAGGGGCCACTGGCCATCACACTCTGCATATATTGGCAGAGATGAGGAAGGAATCTGCGGAGAGATGGCTGCTATGAGAACCCTCGTTTGGCTTGGTGTTGCTCCTATTCTGCACTCACTTTTTTATTTTTCTGGTTTTCTTTTTTTTTTTTTTTTTAGGAGGGAGAGAATTTCTCCCTTCTTTTCCAGCTGTTTCAGCCTTGAATTCCGTTCTGCTTTCCATACTTCTTGCCTGAGAACTTTTCCTCTCCAGGTTTGCCTGACCTTGTCTGTCAAAGCTTTTTCAGGAGGGGCACTGGCTTACTCCTTAGCCCTGCTCACTCAAACTAGTTCAGAGACTCGCCCTGCCTCCTGGGTTGCGCAAATCCAGACTTCGTATTTTTTCCTCTCTGGAGAACATCGCCCCTTTCCCTCAGAAAAATCCCTCGGCTCAGCACTGATTTCAGGCTCTGATATGAAGTGCTTTATTTGTAAAGCCTCCCTTGTTTGGCTCCCGCTCACCTTGCCTGACCTTCTCCTCCTCCTCCTCCCTCTTCTCCTCCTCCTCCTTCTTCCTCTCCTCCTCTTGGCCACAGGCTCCCTGGGCAATCCTGTAGCGACCTCCCCTCTGTCCTCTTGCTGAACCTTATCCTGGCATGGGAAGAGCCACCCCTGTAGCCCAGCCTGCCTGGCAGGAGTTCTCCTGGAGCTCCTCATGTCTTCTTTCTCTCACTACAGCACATACCCCTTTCACCCTGCTTGCCATGCCATTTCCTTTCTCTAGCTCTCTTCCGTCCATGGGAACGAGAAACTGGGCAGCAGCACAAGGCAGCAGGGCAGCAAACCTACAGCAACTGAAAGGGCTTCTGTGAATAAAGTGAGAATATTCCCTGTTTTGTTTCTAGAGTCCCTTCCCTGTAGTTGTGCTTCAAATACCATTTTTTCTTGTCATGGGGGTGGCAGCCTCTCTGCTTTCCCCACTATGGTACCATACTGGTGATAGCTGCTGGTGGGTCCTGCAGCCTGGAGCTGGACACTCAAGAGTCCAGGGTCCTGACTGGGATCAGGGCAGCAGACCATAGACCCCAAATAATGAAAATGAGATGGCATTACCTAATTTCTGCTGTGTTCATCAGCCAGCAGGACCCAGCACTGTGGCTTCCAAAGACGGCACCAAGAAATGGTGCTTCCAGCTGAAAATGCCTACTGGCCTGTAATAAACACCACGGGGTGAGGGTGATCTAGCAGTGCTGGTGAGTGCCCGTGCTCTGGGACTGTGAGCCCTGGAGCAGGGCTGTGCAAGGAAGGGGAGGGGGTCTGTACTGCACAGGGTTCTCCCCAGCCCCTGGAGACAGAATTGCCTTGCTGGTGACATGAGGAAGCTTTACTCATGCAGGTGGTGATTTTATTTTTAAAATTTATTTATTTATTTAAAAATTAAGGCATCCTCTTTAGAAGACATTCTGTTGCAAGAGAGGAGTGGAGAAACCATATCTAAGATAGGGAGGACAATGGAGATGGGGCAGGAGTGTGATGTAGAGGGTCACCAGACCAAAGTACAGCTGGACACAGATCCTGTTAGTGATGTGACCTCCATCTGATGTAGAGCAGGGGAGGAGACTGGCACAGTGAGATTAGACATCTTGTTCAGCTCAGGCAGGGAGGGGTCTGCAGAGGGCAGTTCAGGACTTCAAAGAAGATGGTGTGGTAACTTGTAGTGGTGAACCTGTTCTCTCACCGCTGGTCTGGTGTGGGGACTCAGCTGTGTGGGAAAGGACTGGTGAGCGCAGCAGGACATGCCTCCTCCCTGAGGGGGCTAGGACAGGGCTTTATCTTCCTACAGAAGGCAGCCAGCCACCCAGACAGTGGGGGAATGGCCTGGCAAGACATCCAGGTCTAAGCGTCCTGTTGTCTGTGCTGGCTGTGTGAAGTGTGGCCCTTGGCAGGCAGGCAGGATGCGCGGTGGCACGCGATGGCTTTGGCGGCATGCCGGTGATGGGAGGGATGCCGTGTTCTGACTCCACATCAAGGTGCTGTGAGAAGCCCAGGATAAATTCAAGGAAGTTCTGAGGGTTCCTGAGAACAGCCACTGGTCTGGTGTTGAGAGCTGAGTTTTCCTTCTTAGCCTACGAGTTGGAGCAGAAGGCACAGAGGTGACAGGCCAGACATCTCTGTGGCACATCCTGCAAATCATTTTTCCCTCAACCTGTTAGGCATTAAGCTGTAAAATGGGGATAATTACCATAACTGCAGTGATAAACTGCACAATTGGAGTTATAATTTTACGAAGTCCCTCACTAGGTCTCTTGATGTTTTTTCTTATGCGTGAAGTGGTAACATCTAAAACTTTTAAAGGAAGAAAAGTCACCATGCCAACAGAACTTGAACTGGTCAGATCTCAGGCAGAGGCTTGATTTCTCAGAAAAATTACTACCAAGTGAGTGAGGTGGTAAGTTTGCAGACAGGTTCCTCTGCCCCATGAGAGTGCAGATCCAAGGCCTGTGAAGGGAGGTGGGTTAAGGGTGTCCTTTGCTCCATTTCCTGGCCAGTTTTCCTCCACACCAAAACTACTTTCCTTGTCTTTTGCCTGATTTTTGGTGAAAAGTTGCAATATCCTGTTTTTCATTTGTCTGTTCATTTTTTAACCCAGACCCATACAGCTACATTTGGCACAGAGTAAGAGGAGTCGGTGAAGCCTTAGGAGAGTTAATTTTGCCTCCCTGGGTATGCTGGTGGGCATACCCAGTCCTGCAAAGCAATCTGAATTTCTGGGGTAAAAAAAAGTGAAGTAAGTGCAAGAAACCCCTCTTATAAGCTGACATATGTGTGTACTGAAAGCTGGACCAGAAAAGCGTTTGTGGGGCGAAGGGGTCAATGATACAGACAAGGCTCTGAAGGCAGACCTGTCCCATGTCCCCTCCTGCTGTACTGGGTCATTTCAGCTCCTTATCTAAACCCCTTTGTTGGTCGGGGGAACTTTTTTTGGGAGCTGACTCAAAAGTATGTGAACTTAGATGCCCGGCCAGCATCTGTTTCTGCTTGCGGGGAGGAGGGAGCTGAAGGTTTCCCTCCTTCCCCCTCCCTTTAATTTCCCACCTCTCTGTCCCCTTGCACTTCAGCAGCTCCAGCCTTGCACCTCCGTAGAGGAAGGCAGGAGTGACGGAGTCACGCTGGAGGGCAGGAAGGCGCCTTGCAGCGAAGGACTCGGCGAACAGAGGCAGAGATTTGCTGGAGAGGCTTGTGTTCTCTGCGCTCCTCGGCGGACCCTGCTCGGCCTGTGCCGAGCTGCGGGCTGCTAGAGCAGGAAGCGCCGGGCGCTGCGCCGCCCCGCAGGGATTTCCTCGCTGTTTCCCCGTTATCTGCCGACTGTCACGGCAAATGTTCCCTCGTCCTTCCCCGATCCCCATCCCTGTCCCCCAGCTCCTCTCCCCGCCTTCCCTCAGCCTCTCGCTCACACACACACGCGCTTTACTGCCAAAAAGCGTCCTCCGCCCCCCTCCTCAGCTAACTTCCTTTCAGCATTTTTGAGAGCTGGATAATCCCAGGATTTGTAAAACGGGGGAAAGGAGAGAGCGACTGAGCGGGAGTCAGGACAGGAAGCTGGCTTCTCATTCCTCCAACTGTCCAACGCAGGAGGAGGGGAAGGGGGGGAGCCAAAGAGGAGCCTTGTGCAGACTCTCCCCCGGTCCCGTTTCATTAGTCCGTTTGAACTTCCAGTCTCCTCCGAAAGCCAAGAGGAGCACGACCAGCCTGGGACGCCTTCTGCTGGAAGTGGCGACAGCGGGACTGGCGAACCCCAGAAGGTGGCTGTGGAGGGTCCCGGGATTGCGCTGAGGGAAGAGACGTCCCCCCACCATCTCCTGCCCCCAACTTGCCAGCTCTGATGCGGGCACCCATCCACCACCCACTTGCCTCTGATGAGAACCCTTCTGGGCTCAGGCTATGATCGCTGCTGCTGCGGGCTGTGGAGCCTCCTCTCGCCCTGACCTTCTTCTGCCACAGGAGCAACCCAACATCTGGTGGGGATTAATGTTTACTTCTCTGGCTGGACGCTGTACGGGACCCCCGATGTTGCTCCCTGGGAGCGGGACACGGGCGGTGGTCTGAGGAGAAGAGCAAGAATTTTGTCGCCCAGCGTGAGGCCGGGGGGAGGGGGGCAAGGCAGGAGGGGGGTGAACCTCTTTTGGGACTAACCTCATGAAGAACAAGGGAGCCAAACAGAAACTCAAGAGGAAGGGAGCCGCGAGCGCGTTCGGCTGCGACCTGACGGAGTATCTTGAGAGCTCCGGGCAGGATGGTAAATGCTTCTTTATTCTCACTCTGGTTGCAGAAAAGCCCAGCGCGTGTCCCCCTGCTCTTACTGGTAGGACTGCAAGCCAGAGCTTTCCAAAAGCTCGGGGTTAGACAACCTGGAGCTGATTTATCCCCGGGAAGTGGAGTCACTGCCCCATTACTCACAATGAATGAACGACTGGAAGATTGCTTTGGTGATGCATCTGCATGACCCTTGCATGAGTAGTGCTGTGTGTGTGGGAACGACTGGGTTGGGGTTGTCGGGCTGCCTAAGTGTGTACAAAGACAGCCTGACATCGGCTGTGATGTGCTCTCCCATTTGCCTGGCTGTGGAATGGGAGTAGCAGGCTTTTAGGGAGTCAGGTTTGGAAATCTGAACTGTGCTTCAGTGTTACCTCCTCCAGGATTTCAAAATTCAGCTTAAGTCTATGAGACTAGAATTTTGGAGGACTCTAGGGAGGAACTGGACTCCAGTACGGTTCCCATGTTGTCCATGGGCTGCTGGATGGAGACAGGACAGGAACTGGGTTATGGGGTGGAGTACGGTGTGTGGTGTAGGAGGCATCTGAGCTAACGTTCACCACCCTCTCTGTTGGATTTCACTCCTCCCCAATCCCAGGTATTGAATGAGAACACAGTTGCTCAGACAAGAGGTAACTCCAATAAAATAAGGGGGTCCTGAGTTTGAAATGGTCAGTCCTTGATGAGGGAAGGAGCAGAACGGTTTTTCTTGGATGACAGGAGAAGTGGTTGTGAGTTTGGCCAGCAGAAGGACCTACAGTTTTGCAAGAGGAAAAAATAAATATGTGCCTGTTACCATCCCTGATGGTAGCATTATGATCCAGGTTTAGCATTGTGTTCCAGTTTGAATTAACCAATTGTACCAATGTCAGGTAATTTCGAGGGAAAAAAAAAAAAAAAAAAAAAAAAAAAAAAGACTCCTAGCAGCAATGTCAGCTTTGTACAGGGAGAGCTGTACAATCAGGTCTTTCATTTGCTGATGACCATGGCTGATGAAGTGCAGTGTGGAACCGCACTGGCAGTGGGATGGACTACGTAACAGGAGTACTTTCCATTGCACAGTGAAGAAGGCAGTAAAGGTATCACTAAGATAAAACGTCACTTATGTGTGTTTATTAAGGTATGGGGGAAAACCAGCCATTCAATTCCTTTGTGGGTTGTCTGTGACAGGTACCGGATCTTTTAACTTATACAGCTCTTAACAGCAACTGAACTGAAATGTCAAAAAAATAACAGACTTAATAAAATAACAGAGCTGATGTCCCTTTGCCAGTGTGAGGTGCAGACAGAGAAATTCCATCCAGTGCTGCCATGAACCTCTGTGTTGGAGGAACTATTTACAGCTGTTTACAGGAACACTGGAAAACAACACAGGGAAGCCGGGCACAGGCAGTATATTCACTTGAAGCAGCAAGGGGAATTTTAAATGCAAAAACATAGTTGCTGCATTTGAAATTAGGCCAGAGCAGCAAAATCTATTACTTAAAATACCATAGTTTGGTGGGTTTTTAAATAGTCTTTTGAGAACAAGAAGGAAGAACATTTTCTCAAATCTCATTTGTAGCATGGTTCACAGTTCCAATGTACTTATCTACATGCTGAGGAGCAGTGGGGAAGAACAGGAAGTTCCTTTCCCTTATGCAATTTGTTCTGCAGTTTGTTCAGTAGCACATCCCAATGCTCAGTGGTATGGGATCCAGAAATGGAAGACTCAGTTGTTATAGGTTTATTGGTAAGGGTGTAAGTTAGATTGGAAGTTCCAATTCATCAGGACAAGGGGAAAAGAAATTAAAGTATTAGAGATATTAATTTTGTTTTTAGTAGGACTTCTCAGGATGAATAGGAATGAGCAAGAATGCTGAAGTGATGTCTTGGGGAAAGAAATGAAAGTTGAGATGTCACCAGGATATCACAAACTTGCAACCAAATTAGAAGAGCGTTTAGGGTATGAGAGATGGTTGATTTGGGGAGAGTTGAATTGTCCCGGTAAGAATTATTTCCAGTGAGAAGTCAGTGCTCCTGTAATTAACAAGTTTTATAGGGACATAAAGCTGTAGCTTTCGCTCTGCTTTACATAGTGCTGTGTGTTTAACTGGTGGCATGCAGGATCAGGTTGTTCCCTACTAAGAAGCAACAAAGTTCTAAGACTGTTCCTGGTATCTGAGAGTGATGAGGAGCAGGAGAGCACTTTGGCTGCTGTCCAGCAAACGTTTTGTTGTGGACCTTTCTGAAAGCAGGTTTTAAAAGGCACCCGGAAGGGTTAACTGGAAAAGAAGATGCTGTGGGCCCGGCAGGACGTGAGTCATACTGGCTTTCCGTGCTCAGGTTTGCTGTACACCATCCTGCAGTGCTGCTGTGTGCGACTGGAGCTGCACAGGCAAGGAGAGGCTGAGACCTGCTTTGCTGGTGCTGGCCAAGGGAGCACAAGGGACGATGGCCAAGGCTAGTGAAGACGATTCAATTTGGAATTTTCCCCTCTGGGTTAGTGCATGAGCTTTGCAGTTAGGGGGTGCTGCACTACTTGTGCGGGGCTTTGTGGAGCAGAGGCACAGCTTGAGTCCCTACATGCTTGTGGTTGTTGACGAGCAGCTTGTGCTTTCTGCAAGGACCTTAGTCCCTGTGTTGTTGCCAAATTCCAGTGGAGAGAATTATATTCTGCTAAAGGTATCAGCATTTCCTCTCTTCCCATTTAACTCTTTAATAACTTGCTATGGTTTGCTTCAGAGACAGCCGAAGATCCCTCTGTCTCCCTTACCAGATCCATGTGCCTAAGCCTCTATTAGAAAGAACTTCATGATAATACAATAAAAGCTGCAGCAGAACTACCAAGTATTTAAAAATGGTCAAATAGGAAGACTCAGGAGCCAAAAATGTGATACAAAGCCTTTAGCCCTAAGTTGATGCTTCAGATCTGACACAGGTCAGTGTCGATGGGCAGATGTGGATGTCTGGTGGCTGGTTAGAAGCTCAGATGTGTTGAATTTACTGTGTTTCAAGTCAGTTCCTGTCAGTACCGCATTTGACCCTACTTGGCCTTTTCCTGCTGGCAGTCTCTACACAGACACTGGTCACACTCCTTATGGGGGCAGACTGCTATCAGTGCACACACAAGCACTTGAAATCATGACTCAGGCCACAAAAACCACGACATAAAATCAATGCAGGGTTCTTTGTCCGCTTTCTCTGTTTTCCAAAACTTCAGTGTTCATCTGGGTTATGTTTTCAAGTCTTTCTTTGGTAAGAGAGATAGAAACTTGGAGAAAAAGAAACTTCTCTTCCTCCTCACCATAATTATCAAACAATGGCTTAAATAGCAGTGTGTATGCAGACAAGCTCACATCAGACATAAAAGAATGATGGCTGGCAATACCCCCGAGGAAAAGTCTAATTTTACATAGTCCCTCCTGTGTCACTTCCAGCACTGAATCCACACTTGAAGGCAAGTGATCTTTTAGAATATAAAAGCTTAACTAGAAAGCAGTGTCCATGCCCAGACTTTGGACATGGATAGGCGTCCATGCAGAAGGAAGTGAGTACTAATGCCATCTCCTAAAATGTTCTACTGTGCCAAACTTTATTGAAATGTATGAGTGCGACAGGGCTAACAGATAATAGTCTTGAAGGATTAACATTAGAGTAATGTTTTGGCCTCTTAATAACCAGCTTGGTTTCCAGAGCAGAAAAATGCATTCTGCCTCTGCTGAAGTCAGTGGGAGCTGCATATCAGGCTCTCAGTTCCTGTAATAACAACAGTATAATTTTCTAGTGATGAATGGACCAGCAGAGAAGACAAGACACAAATTTGTGCACCATCTTTAGCTGAGGCAGGACGCTCTGAACTGCTTAAGAAAACAGTCACAAAGAACAGCCTTGCTTCTAGTTATATCACAGAAATGTTCTAAGAGAAGGGTGTTGTAAGAGTCAAAGCTGTTAAAGTGAGAGGAACTAAATCAATAGGGAGTCTAATATTCCCAATGCTTCTAACTGTGGGAAATTCAAGCTGGGATTTCAGGTGTACAGCCAGGTACAACTTCCACTTTTTAGAATGGACATGCACACAACATCTACAAGAATTAAATTGCGATGGTAAACAATAATCCAGTCTTTTGCATAGGAACTGCTACAGACCTACCCTTGCTTCGTATGCTTAGAGCCAGGTAGGACTTGGAAAAAGGCTGAATTGTTTCCTCTGTTTTTTGGTATGCTGGTGTTTAGATGTTGGGCTAGGAGGTGCTACCAGGTCTTCAGAAAGCCAAATCTTAGACTTGATGCCTTGTTCTTATGGTGCAGGTCAGCTCTGTGTGTCTGAGATTCCCCTATTTGCTGGAGAGTTAATTCTGCTGTTGCTGTACCCCTCTGTGGTTTCTTCCACATCTGTTTCCTGCCTGATGTTGTCTGGTTGGGTTGCAATGAGCTCAGCTTTTCCCCTCAACCCCCTCCCACACTCCCCAGAGCTCGCTCAATGGCTCTCATCCTGAGCATGTACCACCCAAACCACTTTCTATCTCTTCATCTAATGCAGCTTATTGGCTTTGTTTGTTACTTGCTTTAGAAAAAGGGCTATTTCGTTTGAGAAGGTTTGAAGCCACCAACTGCCTTGTTCTCCCTACTTTTGACTCCTTCTTGCCATGGCAGAGAGAGATCAAGGCCTGCCAGCAACACTCCCTGAGGCTGAGGAGGGAAGAGGAGCTGTTGTCTTCAAATATAGACAGGGAGATGTGAGGAAACCCTTACAACTCCCTTGACTGTAGTATGGGAAAGGAGACAACAACATGGCTAGCCCATGTGACACTCTTCTGTGCTGTGTGGCTGTACAGTGGCTACTTCTGCCTTGTCACAACTGCATTTGAATGAAAGAATAAGGAAAGCTTTCATTTTGCATTAGTGGTCTCAAAAACGTGGTAGCTCTGGCCAGCCCTGGCTCCACAAGCAGGTTCTTAAATGTGTCTGAGAGCTGCAGTAGGCAAAGACTTCGCTGTAGCATAGGCAAGCAGTTCTGAGGGAAAGCAGTAACAATAATTCCAGTAATGTGCTGGGTACAAGAGGGAGGTGGGCTTGGATGCTGCTTGCGTGTTTTGGTACAGCCCCTTAAGCACACTGTCCTCTGTGTGATTTTGTCATCATGTACTTCACTGTGACACTGCCTTGTCCGTACGTGACTGGATAAGGAGACCCATCACTCAGGAAAAAATTCTCTTGTTTCAAGAACAGACTCCCCTTTAGAGCCAGTCATTAAACCTGCTACACAGATGTGAAACAGCTTTTCTGGGTCCTGTGGCTTTCCTTCCTCACCCTTGCATGCCTTTTGGGATAGGAGCATGCTGGGATGAGCAGGAGGATGCATGCAAGTGCATAGCACAAGTGTGTGCCACAGAAGGCTGCATATGTATTCACTTTGGAGTTTTTTTAAGCTGCCTTTTCTGGAGTGATGTTTCAAAGTAAAGGCATGCCCATACTTTTGGGTAGGTGCCTTTGGTTGGTGATGCATGCAAGAAGTCCTAGGAAAACTGCTGAAGAGTCATTAAAGGCAAAGTGGAGAAAAAAGACAAAGCTTTTTTCTTTTTTTTTTTTTTTTTTTTAAGTCCCCTTGGAAAAATGAAAATCCAATATGCTCATTTAATCTGCTGCAGAAGAATGAAGAGCTGCTCAAAATCCCACTCTCAGAATTAGAAACTGTGGCGCTGGAGATTTCTGTCTCAAGAACTGATCAAGCTGAAAAGAAACCTTTTTGTGGAGCCAAATTGCCTTCAAAATCTAGATCTCTTTCCTGACCTACCTTACTCTATGGCTATGCAAACACTTGTCTCCTTTCAAGCAAGCAAGGAAGCAGCAGGAGCTGGGAGGAGAACAGGACAAGAACAGCCTCTTGGGCTGGCTCAGAAATGCTTTAGTCCTCTTATTTTTTTTTTTTTTTCTATGTGTGATGTGCTGCTGTGGTCAGATCTGCATTTTCACACTGCTGATACGCTGGGAAGCCACATGGCCTGCACTCTGTGGGGTCTATTCCTGGTCTATTTTAGTCATGCAGGCTGTATGGATATTTAAGGGCACATCCCCTCATCCTTGTGACAAGAGCAAAAGGGACAGCTGAACCCTGAAATTTTGTGTGAAAAGAAGTGGGATTGTGTTATTATACAGTGAAGGAAAGCTGAGTACATGTGTTGGGAGGTGGAGGAGCTAGGCTGGGCTTTGAGGGGAAGACAGCTCCTTGGCCTTTCAGTGTCTGCCAAAGCATGTCCAGTGGACAAGAGATGAGAAGCTTTGCTGCCAAAATGGATACTGTGGAGGAAATTATTAATAATGTAAATTCTTGCATTTTCTCCGCCCTTTCTCACAAGTGGAGCATCATATTTTGAGGCCCAGATACCAGCTTCTATGGCAACAAGTGAGAGCAAAAAGACACTGGGAACAACGGGAGCAGAAGCCATCTGTTTGCTTCTGTTACTTTGCTGTTCCTTCTTGTTTTGGATGATGTTTGTGTTACTTCCTCAATCTGTTTCTGGTTCCTGGGACTTGGATTTTTGTGTCTCTGTGGCACAGTGTTACTGTTGTTTAACATTCATATTGCAAGCTCAGCTCCTTGTTCTGTATTGACTTTCCACTGCTAGCACTGTGTGATTAGCAGAGAACTCTTGCATGTTGCCTCCTGCTTTACATTTCCCTTACTGAGCACCGCAGGAGGCAGATGTGTGGTTTGCATGCACTGAGCCCCACTTTGATCCTGCCTTTTCCCCCACCCCCTACAAACAGCATGAATCACATCTTGCCTGCAGATTTTAGATTAGGACATATATTTTGATTTAGCAAATGTTTTCTCTTTGTTGGTAGCAGCTGATTTCATCTGATCTTAGAAACCAAGGAGCAGGGACTTCACTGCTTGTGGTATCACAGCTCTCAAAGTTTCAGGGAAACAGCTGTAGTGGATGAAACATTGGCAGTGCACGGGGTGCATGTACAACACAGGCTGATCTAGACGTGATGAACAAGTCAAGGAGACTCCTGCTGGTCTGAGGTGCTTGGGTCCCAAACTTTGGTGCAGGCCTGGTTCTAGTTTGAAGAGCTCAGGAAGCATGCATCTGTAACTCAGGCTTTGCATATATGACACAGTTCTACAGCAGCAACGTTTGCTGGCAGTCAGGGTTGTGCCAAAAATTTATGTTCCAGTGTTTCCCCTTTAACTGTAACAAGGGAAATGAAAACAGCCTGTCAGTAATGGTATAACCAGCCCTGCTCTGAAGGGCCAGGGTTGGGATGGCTGTCAGATTCACTGCCCACATCATGGCTTTGGCTGGATCTCTATCTGGAGGGTGATTACAGGATGGAGAGCTACCAGCATCTGCCTCCAGTCCAGCACCACCAGCAGGGTGCCAGATACACTTAGAGCTCTGACATGGAAACCTACAGATACCTTATTGCAGTGCAAAGGCTGGTAAAAGGCTGCACTGCTGGTTATTTCAAGAGCAACTAGTGTTCCTAGCTGCCTACCAGCAGCTCCTTTCTGTACATTCCCAGAGCCTCAAGCCTCAGCTGTCCTTTGCTCACACGCCAGAGCCTTCAGCTTCTCTGCTGATAACGTCAGTTAATGTGTTTTGCATTGTCAACAAAAAAACCCCAAACCAAACCAACTAAAAAAACCATAGCAAAACAAAACAAAACAAAAGAATCTGCAGTATGTTTACAATGGACACAGATAGAGAACAGTGTAACATAAATTGAATTTAGTGTTAAATGAAATTATGTTGTGCAACTGCGCTGACTGGATTATTAACTTTCATACTTAATTCAATAATGTAGACTCTGTTTTTTACATTTATATGAAACCACAAGCAGACTTTCTGATCCTCTGCACCAATGTGATTGCAGATATGGAAGTACTTAACCATGGACTCAAGACCTACCTTTTTGTCAGATGTTGGGGCTTTTGCATATAATGAAATTATAGACACCAATACTAACCTTCACCCTCACTCAAGTGCCAGATCACTTCCAACCCCTGTGTGTGAGAGTGAGGAGTTCAGCCATTAAGGCTACAAGTCTTTTGGCATGTAAGTGCACAGGGAAGTGCTGGTCCTCTTCTGTTCCACGCCCCTACCTTGAACATGACCCTGCAGCTGGATTAGGTTCCCCATTTTCACCCAAGTGGGGGCCCTTTTGATTTTAACAGTGCACCAAAAGGGGCAGAGCAAAACTCATGCTTTTTGTGGTTAACTTCAGTTCCTCCACCTCAATTGTTTTGTTCCCATTTGGGAGCAGCCATCTGGCCTAGGCTCAGACCAGCCTTCTTCCATCCTGTCACCAGCTGATGACATGTGTGGCAGACTCAGTTCCAGGCAACGTCAGGTTGGCTGGATGGCTGCCTCGACTGAAATGGGTTAATGCCCTTATAGGCCCCATAAGCAGGGTCATCTTGAGCCAATTACTCATGACTGTGTCCAGTTGAATTTTGAATATCTCCGCAGATGAAGATGCCACAGCCTCTGTGAGCAAACTGATCCAGCCTGAGACTACCATCAAAGTAAAGAAGTATTGTGTTCAGATGGAGTCTTACGGTTTTTAATTTATGCATCTTGTATTGTCAGTAGGCACAACGGAGAATAGACTGGCTCCCTTTTCTTCATTCCCTTCTAGCAGGTCTTCATTCACAATGATAGATCCTTCCTGATCCTTCTCTTACACAGGCTGAACAATCCTGGCCTCTCCTCATATGAGAGATGCTCCAGCCCCTAAATCATCTCTGTGGCCCTGAGCTTGAGCTTGCTCCAGTAAGTCCTTTTTGTACTGTGAAGCTGAGAGCTGGACACAGGACTCCAGCTGTGGGCTCAGCAGTGCTGGGCAGGGGGGAAGATCACCTCCCTCAACCTGCTGGCAATTCACCTCCCAACTCTTCTGATGTTCTTAGTAACCTATACAGTTACTAGCAGAGATTTTCCTTGGTATTCCAGGTTTTTTCTGGCAATTCAATCAATAACTAATGTGCAGTCACAGATGTTGTAAAAGATCCTCCCTGCCTTGCTTAATGCTCTTTCTGCCCGTTAATGCTCAATAGGAATTGTCTTTTCATAGGGACCTCTAATTCTTTAATGGTTTCTGAAGTTTTGCTGCTGGTCAGCCCAAATAAATTAATTTATATAATACACTGCTATGCTGCATCTTCAGAAAGCCATCCAGAGCCTTGGCTTAATAGAAAGTCTACAAAAAATTTGAAGCAGCACGCCTTACTCAGGTGGTGTTTGTAAGAGCTCCCCTTCTCCTCTCCCAAAGAACCAAGGCATTGTGGCCGAGGTCCTTTCTGCCAAAGCATGTCCAGCAGACTGGAGAGTGAGAAACTTCACTGCCAAAATGAATACTGTGGGGGAAATTATTAATAATGAAAATCTTGCTTTTTATCCACCCACTCTCACAAGTGGAGCATCACATTTCCAGCCCCAGATACCAGCCTCTATGGCAACAAGGGAGAGCAGAAAGACACTGGGAACAAGGGGAGCAAAAGCCACGTTACACCTCCAGCACAAGGATCGAGCAAGGGGAGGGAAAACTCACATCCCTTTGCAGGATTCTCAGCTATATCTGCTGCTGAAATATGCCCTGAGCAGCTGACTTGGGTTCATAGCAATTTATCTCCAGCTCCTCGCTGCCCTCTTCCACACTCAGGGCTCAGCTAACTAAATGCCTTTGGAAATGCTATTATCTCCTGTGCTCTCTGGGGCCAGGAGTAGCGTAGAGATTTATCATCTGGAACAGGAGGCTTTGTTTAGTTCTATAAAGCAGAGAACAGTTAAAGAAAGAACAAAAAATAAAGGCCAAACCAAATGCAAAACTCATTCTATATCTCATGTCTTTTTTTTTTTTTTTTTTTTTTTTCTGGTCTCTGCAATCTGGGAATGTGCATGTATTTTGTTTTGTAATGTCATTAGATACTGTTGCATGAGGAAATGGTTAGAGGAGATATACCTCCATCTCTAGAATAGGGATTAAACCCAAATTGCCAGGAGACATTCCTGATGTAACTAAGTTGCGTAATTTATTTCCTGAAGAGCATCAGACCAGGTCAGCTTCTCCAATACAAACTTCATTTAAAAGATGCCACTGCTGGTTTTCACTAAAAACAGCAGCATCAATACTGCCTTTTTACCTGAAAGATGCTGAAGCAGCTCACAAACTTTCTATACATGTAGAATGCAGGGCTGAGAATCCAGGCTGGAGCTGTGCCTGTCTGTATTCATTGGCTCATCCAAAAATGCTGATTTAGCAGACAGAACACTGGGAGGAAGGGGAATGTGTCTGTATGTGTGTGTGTGTATTTGCAGCTCAGTATTTCAGTTGGGGTATTTTTGATGCATTGGCGTTCTGCATTTACCATCTCAGCAGTGAGTGTGACTGTCAGTCCTGTAGCAGACAGGCAGCTTGGCACACAACAGAGTCATCCAGCATGTGGAAAACCCTTTGCTCCAACGTGCAACTAGTGCTGGTTTTTCTGTTGCACTCCCATCGTGGTGCTGCTGCTGGTGGTGGCAGTCACACCTCAGGAGGTTCAGAGATGTGATCAGGCAGAGTGAGCTTCCTTCTTGAGCCCTTGCATCTGCGCTACGATTTGTGTGAAATAAATAATCTATCAGTGGGACTGAATTGTTTACTGTCTTTGTGCAAAATCAGAGGGAGAAACAGCTTCACCATTTTACTCTTTCTGTTTTTATCTTCTCAGTGTGTTCTACTTGGTAGTGCATTTTCCTTACCCTGTTCTGGTCAGGTAATTTCAGATACATGAGAGGCTAAATGAGAACAAACTCTCTTGTGAGATTTATTGCATCTTCTGCTTCTAATCAAGCCAGAAAAATAGAGCAACAGACTTCCTTCTGTAATCCTGTTCTCTCCATTCCAGTCCCGACTGGAAACCAGAAGTACAACAAGGAGGAATGCAGGAAAAAAAAAAAAAAAAAAGAGAGAGAGAAAGAAAAGTTAAAACAAATGTTCTGGAATCTCTAAGAAGAGCGTAGGGTTTGGCCTGAGGTGATAGCTCAGGATTGCAGAGGGGGGGTGAAGGATTCTCCCTTCTCTCAAATGTTTTCAGTTCCCTCTACTTAGTTGTTTGATTTTTTACCTCCCCCTGTGCTCCCTTCCCTGTATCCCTCCCTTTTGATAACTTTATAGCCAGGATGGCAGTATGCACATGTTGCCAAAGTCAATATATCAAGCTCTGTGCCCAAGGCAGGCTTCAGAGCAGTAAATGAGAAGAGCTGGTCTTGATCCATTGAGTCCATCATTCTTCCCTCCTGGCTTGATAGTGACTTTTATGCTGCTGCCTAAGGATCCCTGTGTAAAGCCACAAACAGGGAAAATTCGGTTCCATACCCCAGTAGCTTTAATTTGGAGTCACCCTCCAGACTTGCCAGAATGTAGATAAGGAATGGGATCCCCTGCAGCCCTGTCTGTGGATCAGATGGGCGTAGGTGACCCAGTGCCTGCTGTCCTCCTCGGGTGGCAGGCAGGACACGGTGGTAGAAGCAGCCCTCCGTCATTGCTCACAAACCTGCTTCAGGCGGGGAGGAACCGATGTGACAAACACAAAGGAGGGCCAGCAGTCCTAATTAGTCCTCATTTCTGTCCTGCTAAAACACCCATCTGTCACTCTGCTGCAATAATGAGATTTGAGAAGATTAACTGGATACTGCTGAGGCCCCTCAGCATGGCAGCTCGGTGAGCGTGCCGCTGTTCAGCTTTAAGCCATGCTTGCAGCAGTTACACCCCAAGCAGGTTTATGTCTGGTTAGTGCTTGCATGGGAGTGGCCCAAAATAATCTGCTCCAGGAATGGGGTGGGTGATTCAGAAGATGGCAAGCCTAGTACCAGCTCAGTAAAGTTGCTGTCTTGGCATCATTTGGGGAAATGTTGCCATTTGGGCACATGGTAAAACAAGGACTCCAATATTTAAAAAAAAAAAAAAAAAAAAAAAAATCCCTGGTTGATCTTTTTCTTTCCTAGAGGATAGGGTCTCTTTTTCACATGCACATGCTGTGCTGCGTCTTTTCCTTGGCAGAAGCAATTTCTGCTGGAACTAGGATTTGGTTTTTTTATCCTGTGTCCTAAACTGTCACGTAGTGTTGCTCTGCCTGGCTCAACAGCTGCCACCTCCCAGCCTAGAGGTGGGTGGAGTGAGTCTTGTTTTTGCAGTTTGTTTTTTTTTTGCAGGATGTAAGGCACTCATTAAATTATTGATGTTAGCTCTTGGGCATTAAACAGATGTGAACTGCAGCTCTGGATCCTAAGGGCTTTAGAGGCTTATCCCTGCCCTAATGATGGTTCCCTGCTTGGGATTTTTCATGCATCTCTTACTACAGCTTTGAACTCACTGCAGGATGGTGGAAGGATTTAGCAGACAGACAAAGGGTGACTGCAAGGCTTTTCTTTGCAACACTATATACCTGTGAAGCAAATCTAATTGAGCTTTGGTAGAAAAAGGGGAAAGACGCATGCATGTTTTCCTTAGGAGAATGGGAAAAATTAGAAAAATGTTTTCCTGCCTCTTGACAGAACATGTTTGCAGGCTATGAAAAGCTTTTGAATAGTTGTGATTCAAGGAACAGTTCGGGTGCATCTGACATCAATTCTTGTGCTTAAGGAAATACATTTTGGCTTGTAATGTGGCTTATTTCTATCCCTTTCCCCAATCCTGCCTCCTTGAAAAGTGACTAACAGCAGTAGTGCTGCTGACTTTACCTTGTGGTGAGGGCAGGGTGGAGGTTGACACTTTCAATGCAGCTCTGTCTCTGCAGTACCCTCAGCTCCTTGGCTGGGCTGTGGTGGTGAAAAACAGCACCTTGGCTGATGTGGGACAAGGAAGGGAAGGTAGCAAGTGTGGCACCATGAGCTGTTGGGATCTCTGGGAAACTTTGAGGGCTGGTTCCCAGGGACCCAACTGCGAACAAAACTCCATGTGTGTCAGGAAAATCTGCTCCCAAGTTTGACATGGGGTGCCGTGGTTGTGTTTGAATGGAAAGTGTTCAAGAGACTTCTCCCTTCACCTCCCCTTGCCCACCCATTCTCCCCTCTCTGCTTCGGGGCGCTGTGGGGGCACAAAACCCTCCTGTTTGTTATGGGGCAGAAGAAGGGTGAGGGCCATCCCTGACCCCTCCTCCCCTCGGCAGTTTGCATGGTAATTAGCTCGTCCCTACGAGACAAGCCCACAGCCCAACAGAGCTGCGATTCAGATGCTGAACAATGTCCAATTATCCCAGCCTTGGGAGCAAGAGGCCACTCCCTGACACGTGGGCTCCATGTCCCTGGCCAGATGGCTCCTCAAACTCCTTTGGCTGGGCCAGCACCGCTGCTTGGGGAATTTGACACATGTCAGCAGTTTTGGCTGAGTGCTTTTGTGAGCTACCAGCAGTGCAGTTGCCTGAAATATTGGGAAGAGCTCTGTGTGTGCCCCAGGCAGTGCTATCCACTGCGTGTCCTGTGCTGGGGCAGTGCTGGTGGCTACGAGGGAACATGAATGTTCACTTGTGGAGTGAGATTTTGCAGCCTCAGCCTGACTACCTGTGTCCCTCATCTGGTTTGGTGACCTGCAGCTTATAAAGTGCACCTTTTGCCTTTCTACTTGCATTCCAGTGTTTGTGCCCCAGTGAAGGCTGGATTGCTCAGATTGGAGTTTGAATTGCGTGAAGCAGGTGGCAAGAGTCACATTCAAGGCACACCACAAGCTGTGGCAAGCTCTGCTCCTGCCAATGCCTGGCTCAATGAGAGACTTTAGGGCACTCTTTTTTTTCCCACATCCCACCTCTCTCAGTGGTTAAATGATGCTGGTATCATCTTCTTTTCTGTGCGAAGTTCCCATAATTGTTGTTACTAAAAGGGAAGAGTCCTAGCTGTTTTCATGACTCAGTACTGAAAAGTGGGCTCTTGCAGCTCTGGGGAGTGACACATTGGATGGAAGTGAGGGCAGGAAAGGACTGGGCTCACCCAGCTTGTTCCACACCAAGAGCCTCCAAGGGAGGTGTGAGGAGCACCGGGGTGGCATTACGTACCCAGAGTGCTCCATTCTGACTTGGTGAGGCTTCTGCCCCGATACGTGACAATTTAGCTTTGAAGAGAACATGACAGCCATTTACCATCTAACCTCTGGGGTTAGGAAATGGAAAAAACAATTCAGTGTGGATCTGAAATAGCAGAAGAGATTACCCTAGACTGGAGTTTGGCCAGGATGCTTCTGCTAATCTTGCACAAAAAAAAAAAAAAAAAAAAAAAAAAAAAAAAAAAAAAAAAAAAGGAAACCAAGCAGAAAAATTAAAAAAAAAAAAAAAAAATAAAAAGAAAAAAAGCTACAAAGAATTTCTGCAAGACTGCAATCTTCATTTTATCATTTTATAGTCTCTGATTTAGAAGGGAGGATATGCAATAGCATGGCTTTCCCTTTGCATACCATGGGATGGTTTCATTACTGATTCATGGATAGGACTGCCCCTTAGAAGTTGCCTGCAGCAACTTCGATTGATTCAGTGTTTGGGAACAGGCCCAACCTTAATTTATGGATAAGAGTTTGTGCTAATGCATACAAAGAAACAGCTGGGAAGAAAGAAGTGTGGCAGAGAAATAGAAAAGGACACCAGAGAAAATGGATGGGAAAAGGGAATAAGGGCAAAAGTGGACTGGAGAGAAGCATGTGAGGAAATTTCAATATGCTTGAAAGGGAGGAGGTGAAGGTTGGAAAAACTAGTCTGAGGGCAAAACTGACTGTATTGGAACAAATGGAGACTGCTGATGAATGGTGGAAGAGAGAGGGCTGTAAATGGGAACAGAATTCACAATCCTGGCAGCTTTGTTAGTAGGGGTGGAATAGAGGGAAAGATACTGTTCTGGGTACAGACAGCTGAAGGATAGACAGGAGTAAAGGAATATACTCAAAGTGGTGACTACTCTTGTTATCCAAAACTCCTCTTCCAGATTTTTACCCAAAACTAAGACAGGGCAAGAGGTAAAACAACAATTTCTGACTCCTTTCAGCCCTTGAAACAAGCTTGTTTTTATGAAGTGTAAGGAGATGCCATTAAGTTACTACATTGCAAGTGACACATTTTTTTCATCAGCTAACTACATTTTTTCATTCTCCTTTTGGCGCCTAACTGATGTTAAAATGAGCTTCAGTCTCTGATTAGTTCCAAAGTCTGTGGAGATGTGAACAAGAGCATCTTTGCCTTGCTTGGATAAGCTTTCAATTCTTAATGTTTAAATGTGCTCATCTTCAGCACCTGCTGAAGGATGCAGTGCATCAGCTTCCTTTGCTTTGGAAGCCTGTGCTATGAATCAAAACCTCTCTGATTTTACAGTCTTCAGCATGGTGGTCCTGCTTTTAGATCATTCAGTTCATCCCCCTTTGAGACACACCTGTGCAAGAATATGAACTTAGCCTGGAGCTTTCTTCCCTCTGAAACACATCAGCCGTGTACTAAAATCAGGATACAGGTCATGGCCTGAAGTGTGTGGCTCAGCTGTGTTGGCTGTGGAGAACTGCAAAGGCAAAGAGATGACTGACTTGTACAGCAGTACTGTAGCTATCAAAATGTAAGGAAGTTTGATTAGGTATGATCTCAACACCCTTTTCCTGCAACACCCTGTGTTGTGTTTGCAAAGTGTTTGTTAGTGTCTCAAAACTCTTAGTACAGCAAGATCCAGGAGTCAGAAGGACAAAAGAAACACAGTCCAGAAACCCAAATCCTGGACATATGCCTTTGAGAAATGTAGTGCTTTAATAGATTTTTTTTCTTTGGTTACTTCCTCTTTCCTTGCTTCCTCCAGTCTTTGTTATTCCCAGCAACGACTTTATTTACTTATTTTCTTCTTCCCAAACCACTGGACAGACGGGGGCTTCATCAGGGAGCAGTTTAGCTGGAGTGGGCAAAACAATGGGGCTTTAATCAGGGTGCCTCCAGCAGCCACTGCTGGCCAGAGGTTTCTCTGAATTCCCAACATGGAACAGTTGCCTCTTTCATGAAGTGCCTGTGGGATGAGCACAGGATTGCTACACCCAAAGCATTTTCATGCAGCCACAGCTCTCTGAAAGGAAACGCTGCTGAGGACACCGCCTGCAACGCCCCAAGCTACTGGGGTGACCAGCATGAGAGAGTCTTTCTTCCAGGCCTGGGCTGTGTTTGCCTTCCACATGCAATCCGTGAATAGCTCAAGTCTGGAAAGTGTTTAGGAAAGCATCTAACTTTTCTCTTAAAGGAGAAAAAAGAAGAGGGAAAAAGAAAAAGAGGACATCAGGGATAAAGAAATAGTTTCCAGTGACTTGATGCAGTGTGGCCAAACTATTTGTAATAATTTCCTTTAAATTCCTTTTATATAGAAAGAATTAAATATGAAATCATGAATCAGGAAGCAGTCATCCTGCCAGCCAGTGACATGTACAGAGAGATCAGAGCAAAGTGAGAAAGACACAAAACAGCAGGAGACTTGCAAAAACCTTTTTTAGCTCTCTCTTTTTCTTCCTCTTTTTGTTTAGTGTATACATTCACGTAGAACTAACATTTCTGACCCAAAAGGAGCTGCAGGAGTCTCCTGCTGTTCCTTGTCTCTCCAATGGCAGCCCTAAACCTTCCTGTCTTGATGTGTCTCATCTGTCTGTGTTTCCTGATGGATGTTGCAGTCCCCAGATGTTTGGATACCTGATTCATCTCAAAGAGGACTGTGAAACATTAGGTATTTTTAAATACCCTGCTTTATAATTGCTTTGTTTAACGTTGCAACGTTCTGAACTCATGTAAGGCAATAATAAAAAAATCACTGCTGTTTTCTTTCAAAGTTTTTTTGCCATTGCTGCTTCTAAATTTGTGTGCACACAATGGCATTTGCCTTTGCGCTAGCAAGGTTGTAACATTCCTGTTTCCTGAATTTGTATTTTTCCAATGGCTTTTTTTTTTCCAACCCTCTGTGAAGGTTCCTATCAGGAGTGCCCAGGCTTTTGTGTAAAGGAGGATGGACGTTACCCAAGTGCCACCAAACTGAAGTTAAGAAATTTCCTCAAAAAACCCTGAAGTCAGAAAAAACAGACCTTGTGCCTGCTGTCTACAAAGGTCTACAGGCCCACAAAGCCGACTTGAGTTGTGCTTGAGTTTTGCATATCTCAGAATCCTTCTGGATTACACTCCGGAGCTCTCACACTAGCCTTTGCTGTGTCTCTGCCAAAGTTGGAGATGAAGATGCCTCTCTGAAGCCCTGTTCATTTCTTGAACTTATTCTTCTCAGATTGCTCTAATCAGGGCTGAGTTTGAAGTACAGATGCCTGACTTCAATTTCCCTGAAATACAGGGTGTTCAGCTGCAGGATTTTTATCTGAGACTGTCTCTAGCTTGGCTCCAGGGGAAGGGAGAATAAATACTACAGGCCAGGAGACTGCAGATGCAAAAAATTATAGGCTTTAAAATGTCACTAGCTGAGCACATAATAGATATTCTTCACATTTTATGATTAGCTGTTGTGTTCTGTTGGCCAGTGCTGCCTTCCTGATGCAATTTATAAAGGAGTCTCAGGTCAGGGTGAGGCAAGCCAGATTCAAAACTGGATTTCCTGAGAACACCACTATCTTTTGCAACTTTCCCTTAGTTTTCTCTGAGCAGGACAAGCTTGCCTGTGTGCATCTGACTGTGACTCCCACCCTCTTTACCATCTCTCCTTCCATTCCTAGTCCAACAAGATATCATCCATCCAAATATCTTCTTGCATACTACAAAACCAGCTGGTTTATGAACCAGGTTATGCAGATGAATCATGCCATCATGCCCAGCATTTCAGATAAAAGGAAGCGCATTATGTGTAGGATTCATACAGCTGTCTCCCATCTCTGCCCAGAGCCATCTTAGAGACTGGGATGACCTGAATGCTGTGTGTGAAACCAGTCTCTACATGGGGCCATCTGTGCCTAGGGCACCAGGGCACTGGTCTTTAGACCTTGGCAGCTGTATCTACACTTCATGGATTTGTATTGATGTGTTTCCTTGCAACTCCTTTCATCTGCTGCTCAGGTGGGCCAGAGGCACAGCTAGCCTCACTGAATGTCCCTGCCTGGCATCCTCTCATGTATGAAGCTGTGGAATAGAAAGGGATATGCAGAGCAGTGTGGCAAAGTTGGCTAGAGCAGGGCTGTACAAGCCAAGGGATTCAGTTAGGAACACACCTCTTATCTGTACATCGTGCCACAAGCCTTCCCTTGCATGGGGCTCTTGGCACTTGGTCTGTCCTTTCAAGCACTCCATACACAGAGTGTCTCACAGTGGGACACAAACAGTTCAAGGCATTTTCATGCATTCAGAAAAAAAGTGTCTTCATTTTGTTACTGTGGCTCTGAAAGGCTTTTCCAGCACCTTGCAGCCCTCTGACTCCTTGCTTCCATTTCAGCATGCTGCCTTTTACCACTGAGCTCCTCCAGAAACACAGCCTGCGTGGCATGGGGCCAGCCTCTGACCTCAGTGATACTAGCATAAATCTGGGATGTTACAGCCAACTGGTATGGAAGTACTCAGCTCTGAATGTACAGAAAGTATTCCCAGTCATAAAGGGGCTTATGATTTAGGTTAGTGAAACAGCAGATCAAAAGCGACTTCTGTGTGATAGGGATACTTGCAAATCTCTCTTGTGACAGTGTTTCTGCAACATCCACACTTTCCCTGTTACTACCAGAGTGAGCCATGAATTAATTCCAAGGAAGTACAAGAATGCACCAGAACTCAACTGATGCCAAGAATGAAAAAAACCCACCAGATTTTAGGTGGATTTGTCAACAGAAGGTAGACTGTTGTAATTTGCTGCAGTTGATGTTGAAGACAGTGATGCTGTCAGCTCCAAGAGAAGTAGGTTGTGTTGGCCTAGGGCACTTCTCAGATTGCTGAGAAACTCTTGGTGAGGCTGGATATGGATCAGAGGAGTGCTCAAGTTGAAAGCTTCTATGACAGTGTCTGGATAGGAAGTTTTGGAGACCTGGAGACAAGGCATTGTCTGTTTTGAGTGCACTTGACACAGAATGACCTTCCTTGAATGAAACCAAGCTGTAGACAAATAAGGTTTTTTGTGAGACTTGCAGCAAAATTCCTCTTTGCCCAGGGTCCCTTTTTTGCTGTAATTGAAGAAAATGAATTGATAATAAAGAGTGGGAAAAAGCATTGTGGTAGGAAAAGATTAGTGGAACCTCAGAGATGCAGAGCAGAGAGCAGGAAGAGCCTCAGCTCATTCCTACATTGGATCACATCCTTACTGTAATGCTTCCCAGGAAACTGGGGTAGAGCAGCATTGCTCAGACTTCTCAGGCTGAAGCCAAACATGTTATTTCAGAACAACTGAGAGGTCATGACCAAAATTTTGCAGCATATTGGTAGGCAAAGCAGAGAGAGAGAGCAGGACAAAAGCCCTGGAAGCCCTGAAGATCCTCCTCAGTAGAAACACTTCAGGAGCAATGCTAGGGCAATCCTTCCTGGGCAGTGCAGGCTAAAAGTATTTCCTGTGATGGGGCAGAAAAATATGGCCTGTGGTTGGTAGTTGACTCAGCTGATCTTCCCCATTCCTTCCAAGAACTCTGCACTAGGATGCTGTGATAGCAGGCAGGCACATTTTACGGGCAGTTCCCAGAGGTCAGGCAGAGCCTGCTTGGCTCAGCATAGACTCTCCTGCAACCTTACAGGGAGTGACATGGATCAGGAAGGTCCCAGGTCATCTCAGAGCAGTCCTGGGTGCATCTGAGGAGGTCTCTGGGGCAGGATGTGCCCGGTCATCCTATTCCTACCCTGACACACATATACTTGAATGTGAGAGAAACCATTTCTACACAGAGGTCAGCAGAGCTAGAACAGCAATGGGATCTGAGTTCTGACAGCCCTGCAGTCTGTTGGCTCTGGAGACAGCAGTAATGCATATATCTGGAGCTTTCCTCCAGACAAAGCAGGGAATATGTCTGAAGGGGTGGATATCCATCCCATTATCCAAGGAGAGCCCTGAGCCCCCAGCATTGTTTTCCTCTCTGCCTGGTAGCATCAGCAGCTGCTGGTTTGGAACAGCCTGCATGTTCTTGTGCGAGCCAGGGCAGCTGGAGGTGGATTTGTTTTCTGTTGATTTCATGGCAATGTTGCTGCTTCAGGCCACTGCCTTGGTGTGAGGAACAACAACATCCTAGGGGAGACACCCAGTGAACTGCTGACTGTTCCACGGCTGCCCAATCCGCATGCCCAGCGTGGGAAGCGGTCAGACCACCCTGATGGCATCAACAAAGCCATCATGTTTGCTGACATTTCAAGGGAACAGAGAAAGGAACAAAAGCTGGGAACAAAAGCTAGGAACAAAAGTCTTTGATGCAGTTTAGAGCTGCAGTTGGAAGATATGGGCCTGAATTGTAAATGGCAGATCCAAGTGCCTTTTTTGCTGAGGAGCGATTTTAAACCTCCGTCCAGGTCCCAAAGGTGGGGCTTGAGTCTGAATTCTGGGGAAATAAAATTATGCTGAAAACTGAGTTTGCTGTGAAATCAAAATGAAAGGTAAAAAAAAGGAAAACAATGGGTAGCTGAGGAGATGGAGGAAGTCAGTAGAGAAGGAATGCAAGAAGTATGGTATAACTGATATGTAAACAGACAGCATCTTTTCCAAGGAATTCAGGCCTCTCCCCACCCACCCCCCCCTCCCAACCTCCCTTCCCTGAAATGATCAGAAATATTGCAGTTTCTCCCTAGATGACCCCTTGGTAGTGTCTAGCTATTATTGTGGTATTCTGTTATGAGACAACCATTCAAGAGAAAAAAAAAAAAAAAAAAAAAAAAAAAAAAAAAAAAAAAAAAAAAAAAGAAAAGAATTATACAAGTGACACCAAGCCACAGAGCACAGGACCAGTTCCAAACATGGCCAGGCACAGGGCTACTGAAGTCTGGTCTTTTGGCACAAACTGACTTCTAGGATTTCTCTAACCATCTGATCAGTGAATGATCTCTGATTCAAATCTCCTGAGGTTTTAGCCTGTATCTTCAGGTTTAGGGTAGAAGTTTGGGTAAGGAGATTCTTTCTGGTTTGGTGGAAGTTTGGGGCAACTTGATCCTCCTCCAGAAAAACAAAACACATTTGTGTGAGATTTTCAGCTCAACTTTCTGCGTCGGTGATTCTGACAAACCAGTTGCAACCTTTGCATCGTTTACCAACTTCTGAGTTTTTGAAGGTAGGTTTCTATTTGCCAGGAGTTGAGATAGAAGAAAACTGGCTCTTAACCTTAGGTCTTCCACTATCTCAGTGTATGACTCAGGCTGCCAAATCATTTCTGTTTCTCTTGTTTGCACCTATGGGATGAGAATGATCCTTATCCTCTGTTAATTCATGACTCCTTGCCGAGGGCTTAGGTTTTGCTGACAGAAGCAAAGCACATTTTGTGAGACCATGCTGGGGTTTTATCCTCACAACGGGGACGTGACATACAAGCAAGATTTCAAATGAGGGGTTTTTGTGTCCTGAGGGTTGAAAAGCAAACCATAGGACGCTCACCTCCTTTTTTCTCATTCACTGACAAGAAACACATGCAATATTCTGGGCTTTGGCTTGCAAGGAGCAGTGCTGCCATCCTCAGAAGTGTACAGAGAGGAGCAAACATTAGACAGGCATTGATGATATCACTCAATGTCCATTAGAGTTGGTTACTGTTTTGCTCTGTACTGTACTCCATCTTCCCCTACCACAAGACTTCCGTTCATCCAGAATTGGAATAAAAAAAGAAGAAACTACCCCTAAATAAAAATTCTCCAAAAGGTTTAATTACATTAAAAATGATGATAAAGGAGTGAACATATTTCACCTTCTAGAAACAGTGCATTTGATGGTCGAAAAATGGAACAGAAGTCCGTGCATTCTGGTGAAACATTTTGATTTTGTGAAATGCACACTTTCCCACTGGAAAATCTTTCAGCTGGATGATTTTCAAGTGGCCTTTCTTCCCACATGCTTTAGTATCCAATTTAAACTCCAGCTGCTGGTTGTGGTTGTCCCTTGCTGTAGCGAGTGCTGGCACTTAGGCATTCCTTTAACACAGCAAACTCTTCCAGAGAATCATTCTGTGGCTTAAAAGGCATCACCTGATTATGGTACAGGAAGGCTGGCGAGATGTTTTTGTCCTTGTCTCAGCGGCCGGTGCAGAACCATTCTGTTCAGAGTGATCCCCTGGCGGATTTTGAATATCCGGGAAGCCTGCCTCTCACCCTCTCCTGGAGAGAGCAATTCTACATGATACTGTGTCTCAGTCTTAGGCGGTTTTCCCTGCTCTTTAATACCCCTTTCACATTTTCATTCTCTGGTAGCTTCAAGCCCTTGCTCCCGCAGAGGCAGCTGTGTCTCCCTCCATGTTACGCCTCCCCGGTGCAGACCGCTGCTTGTGTGCCTTCAGTTCTCTCCTGGTCATTGGGCCAGCTGTGCCTATTTCCCACCAGCCCTTTGTTCTTCCTTGCTGGTTAATCCCTGTAGGTCATTAGAGTTTCTGCTCCTTTTCTCTTCCTCCTCCCCATATGCCGCATGGTATCCTGTTTTCCTTGTAACTGTAGCCACACTGCAGGGCTGAAAGACTCAAGGATTTTTCCATTAATAATCCCCACGCCCTTTTCCTGGTCAGTACACTGCTTAAGAGGGATTGAGGTAATTCATTCACGAATAGCAGGCGGTACTTAGGGGGAGGAGAGCGACAGGAAGATGCGGGCTCGGTGGGGTCTGTTTCTCTTGTGTGACCCTTCATCCAAGGGCGGTTTTCCTCCCGGAGCAGCTCGTTGTCCCCCATCCCGGTGTGGTGGGTGAGCCCTGGCACGGGCTCTGGCTGTGGGGGACACACCATTCCGTGCTTGGGAATGTTTGCTCCAGTGTCAGAGCCGCACATTTCAGCAGCCCAGGCCAACTCCTGCTGCGAGAATGTCGGTGAGCTTTTCTCCTTCGCGTCTTCCACCCTCACCGGCCGTAAAGATGTTGCAATTGAACCTTGAGTAAGAATTTCTTCTGTTGAGGAAAACTAAGCCTCAGTTCACTGTCTTGCAGCTCTGCTGGCTCTGCCCGACACGGGGCCACATCTGCTGTTGACAATGGTTCCATACAGCTGGAATAATTTTGTCAGCCTCTGTGGCAATTTATGGACAGAAATTGGAAGTATAGTCCTTTGCTAAGTTACTACAGTGTCACAAAAAGGCCACAGATAGGAAAAAAAAAAAAAAGGCACATTACATCAATATATTTTATTGGCAAATACTTGTGACTCATCCCAGAGGACCATTAAGAGCAGTGGCTCTGGACAGTCTGCTAAGGGACATGTCCTGTTCTGGTTATTGCTATGCACCCCTTAGTGAACACCCTCCCCACCTGTTTGGTTACATGGTATGGATGTGGTATAGAAAATGCTGGGGGGCTCTACTTCCCCAGTCAAGGGAAACCCTTTCTTGCTGGGGTGCATGTCCGAAGGGGACCCAGCTCCTTGCTCTGTGAGGGAGGCCATGGGACTCCTGTGGCTGAAATCCTGTGAAGGGCAGGCAGCAATGTTGCCCTGACTGGCTGTGCTCCTTGCCCTCTGCTCTGCTGTGTGTCCCTGTAGCCACAGGCTCCATCCACAACTGTTTCTTACACTGTGCAGCAAACTGCAGATGTGCTGGTGGGAGATGGAACAAGCCCATCAGCTTCTCTAATGGGACAAATGCAAACCTTAAATACCATGGGGCTGAGGGAGGCCTGAAATGATATCTGGTTAGGTTACCTCTTCTCTGCTGTGGCAGTGGCACACACAATGGCAGTCTGTGGAGCTGAAGTGATTCAGCTTGGTGTCAGCTGTGTTCTGCACATTTGTCGCCCATTTTCTCCACTGTTGATGAAACAGTGCTGGCACTGGTAGTGATTCCTCCATTTGAGAGAATGAAAAAGAAGGCAATAGTCTGGTGTAAAGGTCTTGGCATTTCCTACAGCTTATGACAGCGCTGCTGGAACGCAGGGGCTGTGGCTGCAGCTATTCTATTGTGAGCTTACATTCCTTAGCAGTGGGAAATCAGCAGCTGTAATTGGTCTCTGATGTTCTCTGCTAATAAGTGATTTTCTCTTACTTGCAAATGCCAGCATCCCTAAGACATAACTGTATTGTTTTGACCTCTTATCTCTTCTCTCACCTCCTCATTGAGAGGGACCCCAGATGTTCTCCAAGACTACTTGGAAAAAAACCATCCACCTCTGCTCCTCCCCATTACATCCCTTTCTCCAGTACTATGTTTTTTTTGTTTTTTTTTTTTCTTTCATGGCCACTGTGTAGGAAAATGGTTCCTGCTAGTCCTCATGGAAAAGGACACAGATGTCGTCAGGAAGCCCATTTGCTTTGGGAGGAAGAGGGACCTGACATCAACAGGAAGAGCTGTGCAGCAGAGCTGCTCCTGCCTCTGAGAGAGGGGGGCCTTGAAAACAATGTCAGCTCGCAGTTTAGGACTGGGCAGCAGGAAACGCATGCACCCTGGTGTTTGCTGTGCAGAGGAAATGATAAGCACTACCTGGCCTGACATGGAGCAGAGATAGCACGGGGGAAAAAGAGGAGGGGAGGGGGAGCAGGAAAGTTGTTTTTCTTCATCCTGGTTCAGAGTCTGTCCTTTGCAAAATGGAAAACAAAATAAAGAGTGAAATATGGAATATATCAGGAATCTGTTGGAAACCAAGGAACACAATTGCCAAGTGATTAGATTGACTGTTTTAGTAACTGCTTGATACTGGGTCTTTTCCCGTTGTTAGCATGAGAATGACCCTCAGTTTGATAACCCTTGGCATGGGTCTTCATTGAGAAGAGAAGGGAGAGAGAGGCTTGTATCCCCTGTGGAACTGAGAAGATTTTTTTGTGCAGAAAAGACATGGGGACAGTGGGAGCAGAAGGACCTTGGGAGCACAAAGAAAAGTATTGTATAGATGGATATCTTTCCTGACATGTCCTTACTAGGTGAGGGGACAGAAGTAAGGAGATACCATCATGCTGAATATTTTATTCAGCTTTGTTTCTTTTCCTCTTTTACCAGTGTCTTTACACGCAACATTGTGCCTCCTTTCATCACTGACAATTTGACAGATTTAGTTTCTATTTCTGATGCCGTTACACCTCTGGCAGGCAGTTGCAGAGATACAGTCCCTGGAGTTTAGCCTTGGAGAACCATTCCTTGTGCTCTGGGTGCATCTCAGTAGTTGTGTGCTGACATCCTGAGGTGGAGGTGGACAGACACAAACAGCATGGCAGGAAACATTCTAAACAATCCTAGCCCAACATCAGCCTCTAGAAGGCTGGGAGGTTTTGTGACACCATCTGCAAATGTCATTCTGCCTCCTTTGCTGTCCTTGCTGATTCTCCCAGGCTCTGGAGAGGAGCAAACTGCCCTCTTGCAACATATGTGAGCACTGATGTGCCACAAGGCTGGCAGATGGAGCAGTGCTGTGCTCCCTGCTGTTTCTGAAAGAAGCCCTGAAGGAGCAGCACCACATCCAGATGTCTGAGCCAGGCTGCTCAGCAGCTTCTTCTTGAGCTCTTTACCCTCCCTGGTGTATGGAAAGGAAAAGAAGATCCCTGTGAACACGGCTATAAGATTACGCTTCAGAGTACTGTAGCCTCTGAAGATGAAAAAGTGTAGCCAATATGACCCATATCCCACGGGCTGCCCTTCTTAGCTAAACTATTGAGTGAAAGCAAGCCACTGAGGCTTGTGCTGGACTTGCTGATGCAGATATCCACACATGCTTGAGGAACAGCCCCCCCAGACCTTGGCTGTGAGTGCTTCACCCAGCAAAGCCTTCAGCAGCAACAAGCAGGGCAATGCTACAGTAAGCAAGAGCACCAGTATGTCAGGATGTATCCCCCAGACCTATGACACTGGCCTAGCATGACTTTCACATCGTTTGACTTTGTTAGGATTTGATTGACACCTTGTTAAAAGCCAGCTGTTTCTCTAAGAACAGTTTCCTGATAATGCACGTAAAACCTCACACATGCGCATACATACAAAAACAAATATAGTTACAGGTGTAAAAATACTTTCATATGTGTATATGTATGCAGACACATTTAGATGCTGATATATACATTTATTTATGTGTAGAATTATGTGTATCTGATCAGATTCTGCTTCTTCTGGCAGAATTTTCTCCATGTTTTTTGGATACAGAAACTGATCTCACAGACTGTTGTGATCATATACCCTGGGCATTACTTAGGATGGGTAGAACAGCACCTTGTTTCATCAGAAAAATATCAGCAATTCAAGTTACCCACGGCTTAATCCTCTTCAAATAAAGGCTGACCTGTTTTCAGCCTCCTCTGAGGAGGGTTGGGGGGAGCATCTCTAGGTGACCTTACTGCCAGCAGAAGTCTTAGTTCTCCACTTTTTGTTGAAACTTACACCATCATTTTGTGCCCCTGTAAAGCTGGTGAAAATGTTTCTATCATTCATGTATCTCCTTTGCTTTTGCATGTCACAGTAAAAGGTAAGAGGGAGTAGAACAAATTGATTTTATTTTTTTTGTGGAAGATACTATTGAGTCCAATGGGATTTTTTCTATGAGTGTGTTTCTTTGGGTCAGGCCCAGGCAACCTGGCAATGAAAACACTCAGTCTAAATATATGCTCAGCAACTGAGCAAAGATGGAATGGATTTGGTGCTGCTTGGCTACAAATCATAATGACTGATTATTGCTAGTGCCTGTGCATGTTTGTTTTCAATCAGATTGACATCATAAAACCTTTTTTACTTTTTCGCAAAAGTCTGTTTGCATTTGCCTTTCACTTCTCATTTGCAGCCATTACGGGTTTGCATTTGGGCTCTTCATCTGTCTGCCTGTGATATGTAATGATCCTCAGCGATTTTTCCTGCTCTTTACCCTAAGTTGTTGACTGTCTGTAAAACAGCCCATTTGGAATAACCTCTGGAAACTGCTGTACCACTCTTGACTAGGAGAGTCCTAGAGGCAAGATCAGTGAGAGGCCTGAGAGCAAGAACATTGCTGCATAACCTAGTGTCAGTCTGCATCACTCCATAAGTGTGACAGAGGGCAAAAGGAAAAGAAGGGAGAAGATATAAATAAGTGCTGTGAGATTCAACCATGCCATTTTTCTTCCACATGAGAGCTTGGTCCAGGACCAGCTTCTCTGTTACGTTATACTTTGCTACTGAATGATAATCTGGGCTCTCAGTGGGGTGATGGGCCCCTGTTGTTCCTTTCGCACACCTGAGCTCATTGGCACTGCCATCCTGAGTTCACTGGAACAGCTGGATGTGTGCGTTAAAGCTTGGGAGTGGCTGTCATGTATGCTTGTGAATGTATGGCAAGCTTGGAAGGAGAACAGTGCTGGTGGGCCTCCATCCACTCCTTGCACATTTGCAGGGACAACAGAAATTTCCTGGAGAAGAACTGCAGAGCAGCCCACTTTGCTGCAGCATGGGTCATGAGATAACAACCCATTTTTTTTTGCTTCATCCTGTCTCTTCCTCAGCCTTCCAGTAGCATTTATTTGGTAATTAATTGCTTGGTCACCACCATGCCATCTCTACAAAAGTGAAGTAAGCATCTGTCGAGCAGGGAGAGATCATTGCAGAGCAGCACAGAAACTGCAGGCAGATTCCATGTCCTCTAGAGATTGCTACAGATTTCAGTGTAGGGAGCTGGTGTTTGTGAGGGGCACAGCACAAAGGACTTCAAAACTTTAACTAGTTGCTGGTATTTTTCAAGTGCACATCAAGACCTAAGCACTCAGAATTTCCTTCTAACAGCCCCAAAAGTCTACCTTAGAGAGAAAAACCTAGAATCCCTATGACCTGGCACACTGGGGTCTAAGTTGAAAAGGACTAAGGGACAAACTAACACTGACAGCCAGGTAGGGAGCATTGATCCCATTGAATTCCTGCTCTCCTAATTCTGGGGTCCTAAGAATCCTGTGCAGGTATCTCAAAGTATCAAGGGAGATTTTGGTTTCTACACCCTTATAACAATCAAGAAGCATGTGTTAAAGCTTACAAGTTGCCTCCAGAGTAATTTTGGGACTGTAAGAAAATGAACAGGTGGCAGGTCCAGGTAAAAGACGGAGACTGTACTTGTTTTTTAACTTTCTTCTGAAGCTCTTGCAAATGAAAACATGTAGATCAAAATCTGGTGAGAGGAGGAAGAAACTTATGAAATCCATATAATTTTGTTGCTTTGCTGCCAGAAATTAAGTGGTTTAGCATGGCTTATTTTGGATTCTGTGCTGAAGAGGAAAGCAGCAGAAGAAAGGAAAGCGTGATACAGAAAACATGCCATAACATTGTTTTTTGATCTGGCTGAAGGACAATAGGCTCTCAAGAGACTTCAGATGAAGCCTACATTACTGGCTTTCCATCCTATCACCCAACACTTACCTGGGCTCTTCCTTGGCAGGCTTCTTCTCCCAGCTCCCTTAAGCTGCGGCAGCATTGCCCCAGTTCTGCACTGCATCAGCTGGTGCAGCTTTTTGGATTTGTTAGTGGTTTTAGTACATGTCACCAGAATCAAGGTCAATGGCAGAATTCCTGTCTTACAGCTTGCTTATCATCCCAGTGTCTAGGCATTTACCAAGACAGAGGTCAATTCATTACATGCAGCTTCAAAACTATTCTGATATGTCCTATACTTACACTTGAGTCCATTTCCAGACACAGCATGAATTGTCCAGTTACTCCTATCTTCAGAATTATTTATCCCAATTGCTTATGCTGTGGCAAAAAAATGCTGTACAATATCCACCCTAATCTGCTGTAGATCAGGGCTGTTAGGATTTGAATGGTTAGCTGAGGACATGCACAGCTCATTGATCTCAGGTACATGCAGTACCTGAGCCACTGTTTTCTGAGGTGGTTGTACCACAGCCATAAAAGTTAGGAGTGGAGATATCCTGTTCTGTTATCTGGTCTTTTTTTTTTTTTTTTCCCCAGGAAATTGTCAGCAGGATGTTTTCCTAACAAAACTATTCTAGTATTTAGTGCAACCTCTTTCAGAAGTGCCTGCATGACAGAATTTGCCAGCTATGTCAAGGTGAAGTCAAATTTCAGAGGGGCACAGTGACCTCCGGGGCCGAGAGTCAGCACTCAGTGTCTGCTTTGGCAGTGCTTTCTCTTAGGCTTTCTTTGATGTGTGCTGCCTATGAGCTGGCCAGGTCTGCCACAGGCTTTTTTATTCCTGCTTCAAACATCACAGTTGTCAGATCTGCTTGGGAAAATCAGGTGTTCCTACATGTCTTTTTTAGATATGTTAGATGTAAGCTGGGTATAATATCCATGGGGAAAAAAAAGCCATCCTTGATGGTGGTACCATTGACTTCACTCAAACTCACAGCTGAGCCTGCAAGATGTGTTGAAATGCATGTGCTTGAAGTCAGAAGGCCACCTCCCAAACAGCACTCAGTGTTTCCACTTCCCACGCAGGCCATGGAGGGTGATGGCTTGCAGCATCTGACAGATTTGAGATCTGTTTTTCCTACATTTTTGCCCACCAAGTCACAACTGTGCACAGGGCGGTGCTTTCATCGCAGGGAATGGCACTGTTGTGATAACCTTTGTGACATTGCAGGGGCATTTCCCACAGAAGCAGAGGGGAACGCATACACAAAGTGTGCGACTTACACAGTGAATCATTTGTGCTGTCCATGTGGACGGGATCACCTCGGTGCCGACCATTCATCCTTTTAAACTGTGTTTATGGCAGCTAGGGGAGAAAAGCCAAGGTGAATTGTAACAAGCTGTTTTGGTTTTAAGCCTGTTTGGTGCTGTTTCCCTGTCTCATTCTGTTTAAATTCAGAGGGTGTGTGTGTATGGAGGGGTTGTGGCAGCTTAGCCATAGCTAACAGCCAAATTCAACACTGGAATCTGGGAGTAAGACAGGTGGCGTTTTTTTTTTTTGTTTTTTTTTTTTTTTTTTTTTTTTTTTTTTTTTTTTTTTTTTTTGTTTTTTGTTTTTTTTTTTTTTTTTTTAATTCTATGAAATGAATTTATCATTTATGTAGAATTTATGAAACCATGCACTTTCCCAGCTCTGCCGACTTCATCTCTGTGCAGGAGAGACTCCCTGCATGGATTTTGGATGCTGTGGTCCCTTCTATCCCTGCCTACTGCTGACAAGGAGACAGTGGAAGGCAAAGGAAATGCTACGTGGTGGGAAGGCAGGATTTATCATCAGCTGCCACTGGTTAGGGCTATGCACTGGGAGAAAATCTGGTGTCCTGGCTGGTGTGCTGCACCAGAGCTCTGGTGAGCTGCAGGGAGGAGAGCACAGTTTGATCTGCTTTTGAATCTGTTTCTCAACAAACCTTATGCCTAGTGAAAATCAGGCAATGTCAGCAAAAAAGAAAAAAAAGTAGTGAATCAGCTCTGTAACTCGTGATTTACAGTAGAAAGTCGGGAAATGCAAAAAAACATATCAGAGATACTGATGATCAAGTATGTTGCCATTTGTACAACATTGTTCCTTTCCTGTGATTAGGAGGCCAACTGACTATATTTGTTCCTTCTTTTTGTTATTTTTTGGTACAAAATAACAGCTCTTGCTTAGTACAGACTGAAACACTTTTTAAAAAGTAAATATTGCCTATTTTAGCCATTTAGATTGAAACAGGAGACTTTTGACCTTTATTGTCATGGTATTGACATAGCATGATAGGAAGCATGTGCTGCTATTGAGGGTAATTGAAGACAATTTAAAAAGTACTAATGTATAACAAAACCCAAATGATGAAATAAAAATGCCTACAACTTTTTTCTTTTTATGGTGCAGGATTTATTTTGGGGAGAAATTAAAAAAAATTCCAAACTATTTCCTGCAAGTCAAAAATCAAAAAGGTGATGTTCCAGATGAAATGAAAGATTTGCAATTATCCTTCCAATGGCTGAACTAAAACGAAAATAAAATTAGAGAGGACATGAAACCTCCATGATGTGGCAAAAACCAACCACCAAGGAGGCCCTGAGCATCTCTGTCACCAGTGCTTATCCTTACAAGGAGTAGTCTGAGAAAATAACAGAAGGATAATGTAACAAATTAAGCCTGCTGCTGTTCAGTTCAGTGCAGTGTACCCTGAACACATGGCCCAGTCCAGGTTAGTTAACTTACTGTCGAGCTGGGCACTATTTACACTGACTGCTTAGGGTGTCTGACTTAGCAACCTCTTCCTGGGATCCCTCTGTAGCCCATGGAGACTCAGAGTTTCTTCTGAAAGGTGGCACTGAAAGTCACAGGAAATTGCCTGCATCTCCTGCTGGACCAGAATCTTCCTTGCTCTTTCCTGGTTTGGTGGGAGGCCAGGAGGCCATCCTCCCACTGGTCACTTTGGATAGGGTCACTCCTTCTTTTCTTAGTGATCTGTCCTGCTTGGGCTGCTTGGGGATTTAAATAGGGACATGCTTAAAGGTCTCTGCAGATTAGATCCAAAATGCTCAGTCCAGTGCCAGATGAAGCCTTTGTCAGGCAGGCAAAGAATGGGCACCTTTCTTGGTGGTGGGGAGGTTTGGTGGGTGGGAAGGGCCAGAGAAGGCAGAGCCAGCAATGCTAAGAGGCAGGAATTTCAGTGAGCATTGCTGTCACTGGAATCTGTGGGGGATCAGGAGGACGACATGGTGCCTGACCCAGCCAGAGTAGCAGACACGTGTAAAGGAGGTGGCACAAGCTGTTGTCTTGGAAGGGACCCTGGTGAAGGTGCATGTCTGTGTACACTGAACTCAGAGGTGATACCTAGTGAGAGTGGAACGAGTTACTGTGACTGCCCTTCTGGTTTATTTTTGTCTAGGGGAAGAGAAGTATTGTCTTTTGTGTGCAGTATGTTTATAACTCAATTTCCCTTCTGACTGATGCCTTGCTCCATGGTCTCTTGTCCTCCTCCATCTGGTTTCTATTGTAGTTTTAAATGAGGACAGTTTGGCCGTCTGGCAGAACAAGAGGGGTCTGTGTGACACCAGCTGCCCCTTCCAGCTTCTAAGCCTTCTAAGCTTCCAGCACAGTTTTAATTATAGGAGTGTCAAGATTGGACTCCCTCCCCCACCTCCTCTCTGTGCTTGCACGTACAGCCCCTGCTGCAAATCCCCATCCAGGTCTGATCTTCCTTTGGGAGAGACCCAGCCCTGTGATTTACATGCCCTGTAACTCTGACAGAGACCTGTTGTAAAGCACATGCTGTACCTTCCTGCATTCAGGGCTGATCCCAGCCTCAGTTCATCAGGAGCCATATCTGAAATAATCCTACCGGCTCAAAAACTCCTCGAAGTTGGAGAGAGCCGTTCAGTGCTGCTCTAACCTCACCAGCCCCAAAAGCCCAAAAGGCTAAGCTTCATAGGAGATCAGAGCTGCTCAGGAATGCCAGAGCTACAGGTCCTGCTCAAAGAAAACATTTATTATGCTCCAGTTCCATATGAGTGCTGCATTTAGGGGCTTGATTTGCAGGAAGTCAGTGTAGTCCCTTCTCCTCCAGGGATCTGAGGTCAAAGTCTGTAATTTTCAGTTGCAAGTGAAAAGTGTCCTATGTGGACTTTTTTTTTGACATCACAAAACTGCCACAAATTTTTGCATAACTGACTGTTTCTCTTCCTATGAGCCAAAAACCTGGTATGGCAGGAAATCTTGTACATGTTGAGTGAAGGGCACTGACAGAGGTATGTGAAAAGCCCAGAGTTGGAAAAGCAAGGAAAAGTGCTGGGCTGCAGTAAGACATGCTGGCAGAGCTCAGTGCATATTGTCCATTTGCAATTTATAGGTTGCCTCTGCTGTGGAGTTTTCACCCACTTTTAAAAATGGGTTGAATTTTATACCTTTGCTACAGATTGTTCCCCTCAGGCCCCTGTTTTTCGCTTACCAATCCTCAACAGACACATCTAGCCTTCTCTTCTTCTGTATAGGGGGTTTGCTTACCTGCCTGAGGCCTCTTGACCTAATTTACTCCAAGAAAACTTAGAACTCAGCCAAAAAAATTGTGTGTTTTAATAGGTCTTACTTTCAAGAGGTCAAATTAGTCACAACAAACATCAGTATCTGCATTTTTAGTTGCTTTTCTTATTCTTAACACTGAGGTCTTAAAAAGTATCTAATAAAGGATGCTTTGTGCATGGCCCCCCTTTTTTGGCAGCCAGGCACCATCATATGAGGCTTGTCTCCATGAAAGACTGTTAACCTTTAGACAAACCTTGTCATGTGGCTATTGTGATCAAATATGTTTTCTGTTCAATTAATTCTTCTTTTTTCAGGTTGCATGGAGTTCAATGGTTTTTATTTTCTCACCCAAATAGATCCGAGGTGGACATGTATCTGCTTGACTTTCATTTTTGCTGGTTGTATGTCATTTACTCCAAGACCCCTGCCAAGAAGGAAATTTTAATATGCCACGTATGCATAGCTTCTACCATAAAGATGTTAAAGCCCGATTTTCCAGAAATGGAGATGAGGCCTGAAGTAATTTTTCTTTCCTTTTTTTTGATTTTTTAACATTCTCATCATCATATGATCTGAGTTCCCTACTGCAGTTCCAGATAATCAGGACTTACTCAGAGCTACGAAGGTCCTCTTTTTTGGATGTGTCACTTGGACTTTTCTTGGAAGGATATTAAGGGAACTTCGTACTACTTTTTTTTTGCTCTGTCTCCTTCCACGCCATTTAGCCCACATAGGAAGTAGATGTTGCATGCACTGAAAGGAATGCTTCCCAGGTTCTTTCCTTTCTGGAAGGCTCTGATGTGCCCTCTCCTCCAGAGTCTTTAAGGAGAGAGTACCATAACTCTGTGACTGTTGTGGACAAAGCTTTAACTCTGTAGACTTCACCTATTCTCTTTGCAATTTCATCATTTCATAAACACTGTTGTAGGTTTAGGGTCTCTGCCATGAGCTCCATGCAACAACTTGAGGGTCTTGAAAATCAGCACAAGGGCTTTGAGTGTGACACAACATGACCAATGTACCCATGTTATGAGTGCCTGCTCAAAAAACCCATAAAGTCAATTTTTCCCTGTTGTTTTGGAGAAGCTCCTTTGGCTGAGAAGAATTTGTCTGTTTGGACCGTTCAGGCTTCCAAGTAATCACTGCGGCTTTGTGTACTCATGTGTTTGGGTTGGCCAAAAGACAAGAGAAGGGACACACAAAAGGACTTCTTCTTTGCTTCCCTCAGCAAGTCAGGAGGCAAAAGGGCAGCTCTTTTCTGACTGACTGGCTCAGTAGTCGAGTGTCACTGAGGTGGGTGCAGAGTTGGAGACCTTCTCACCAGGGCCTGTGTCCTGCAGTGCTTGGCAGGGACAGGTCCACCCATGAGCTGGCTCTGGCCTCAGTGGCTCTCATGAGAAATAATAAAATAATGAAAATTGATAATTTACTAACTGTTTTTGTTCAGGCTATCATTGGAGTGCTGTCTTTGGACACCATCTGATGAAGCACCCGTTAATATGTCATTATAGTCCTGAACTTTGAGCAGAAGAACTCAGGGAAGGTCCAGCCAGAGGCATTGTCTCCAGGGTGTCACAAAGATGCAGTAACTGCTATGGCCTAGCTTTCCAGTCATATCTATGGCTTAGCTGGTTTTCCTCCATACAGCTTTTGAAATGTGCATTGTAGCAGAGTCAGCATTACAGCAGAGAACTTTTGACTTGTGCATTTACTGACTTTTCTGCCTATGGCTGTGTGAAGCAACGCATTAAATACACAGTAGTTTCTAGCACCTAATAAGGAAGGGCTTTCTTACTGTTATTGTTATAGCTTGGGTTGTTATAGTACTGGGGACAGGGAGGCTTGATCTGACCAAGAGAATGGGGGGTTCTTATACCTATATAATGAGGAAAAAATAAACATATACTTTGGGTCCAAGTCTAGATGTAAATGTTGTGCCTTAGGCTCCTCTCAGCTTTAAGACTGGTTAAGTCTTTGTCTAGTTATGCTGATCGAGTTCTTTTGAAGCTGATGTCAGGTTTTGTCAGTGTGCAGATCTAGTCAATATTTGAACTTTATACCCCCTCAGTGGGATTTATGAGCACTAAACTGTGGGTATGTAGGCTTATATGGAAGTGTGAATGCTTCTCTGATTTTTATCCAAGCCAATGAGACCCTTTGGCACAATTCAGCGAGGCTGGAGCTCTATACTGGGGAGGGTGGAGGTTCCCAGGACCTCATGCTTTACCACATGCTTTCAATTAGAATGAAAGAGCTTCTTTTATTTTATTTTGGAAGGAAAAGGAAGAGAGGGAAACCCTACCTTTCTTTCTGCTATGTTACTGTGACTTCGGGGTCAGTCATTGTCACATGTCAATGAGCGTTGCATGGCATAACCACAGCATATCCTCACGATCACTTCACAGGGGTTATTTTTGATTTGCCCTGTGTTTCTCTCATTCCTGTACCTTTCCCTGCATCCAAAGAGAGCCTCAGCTGTTTTTTTATGGAACTGTCTCCTCTGTGGTGACTTGTGTGAGCTGTCAGTGTATATTCATTGGGCATCCTACTTTGCTTTCCTCTTGTAGTCCCTTACGTGCTGAAGAGCTGTGCGGAGTTCATTGAGACTCATGGCATCGTGGATGGGATCTACCGGCTCTCAGGAGTGACATCCAACATTCAGAAATTGAGGTAAGGGCAATGTTTGGGACAGTCAGAGAGATTCAGGGACATTACTCGGTGCCTTTTTGGTGTTAGTCCCTCAGGTACAGACTGTGGCCAACACAGAGCTCCACACTGATCCAAAAGATAAACTGTCTTTGAAGTCGGTAGCAGGAGAAGACAACATTTTAGGGATTAGCCCAAAAAACCCCTGTATCTCCCTCTGCATATATTAGTGGGAAGGGCATGGAGGGTCTCAGCACAAACGCTGAGTTGCTCTCTCTCACTCTGGGACAAAGCAATCTCTTTAAATCAGTTTGAGGTCAAATCCCTGTGTTAGGGATAATGGAGACTAACTGAAATCTCAGGGGCTGAACTTGGGACACAATCTGGGCCAGCAGAAACATCTCTGCTTTCCCATTTGTTTTTCTCTAGCTGTAAATGAGTACTTAGGGTGGAGTACTGGCTACAGCTCTTGTTCACCCATATTGTTATGTTTCCATATTGTTTCAGACAAGAGTTTGTTTCTGACCAATGCCCAGATCTGACAAGGGAAGTTTACCTCCAGGACATCCATTGTGTGGGGTCACTCTGCAAGCTGTACTTCAGGGAACTGCCCAACCCTCTCCTCACTTATGAGCTCTACAAGAAATTCACGGTGAGACCCTTGGCTGTTCTTGATCTTCTCCAGCAGTGTGGATGTGCTGCAGATTCCTCCATGACAGTTGTTTGGGATTCACTCCAATGTCCTGGCTTCTGGTGCATCTATCCATATAAACACTTCTCAGTACTCTTCCCTTCTCATTTCGTGTTGGCTCTCTTTCCCTGTCCTTGTTTCTTTTCACCATTTCGTGTTTATTTCTCTCAGTTTGTCTGCCGTTTCCTCCCCTTCATCTTGCTCATTTTTTCACTGCATTGCTTTCCTGCTGCCTCTTTTTCTCCCCACTGTGCACCTCCTCCCAGCACTGCTAATTCTCTTTCTTTTCCTCGTTACTGCCCATCATTGAGAGTCTTCTGGGTCACCTGGGCTTGTGATCATAATTACAGGGGTGTGGTTTCCTCGTCCCTGTCCCTCCAACTGTCCCTGACACCTGCATAAACTGATTGCCCAGCCCATATGTAAAGCATCAACTTTCCTGCATCTGTCACATTTTTCATACTGTTTGTAGGACCGCAGATGAGGATACTGGTTGTGCCAGATACGGCATATCAGGTCCATCATGATCACATTATAAATACAAATGGCAGAGGAAAGTGGCAACTGGCCAAGCAGAAATCTTTAACTTTGTTTAAAGAGATTACAATTCAAAGAGCAGTTACTTGATTCTGGAAAACAGCCATAGATTATACGTGGATACAGTTGGAGCTTAGGAGCAGACTGCGGGGGAGCAGAAATATAAGACCACAAAGCCTGAATTTTTAAGAGACTTGGCTAATTCTGATGACAGATAATATTTTATTAAAAGGTGGCACAGCAAGCTGTGCTTGTTACTAAAGCTGACTGTTTCCTAGCACTCTAAATCTGCTTTCAGTTTTTTATGACACCAACGAATTTACATCCCATCACTGAGGCTGAAGGTATGCACTTTCAGCTAAAAGAATTCACCAACTTCTTAAGATAACTGGTGTGGGGGATGGGAAAGATTGTTTTCCCAGTGTTAGAAACATCCGTCCTTTGTTAAGAATTTCTGTCATCCTACTCTTTCCCATTTGCTGGGAGGAGGAGGCGACAGCCATTGCCAAAAATGGCAGAAGTTGCAGAGAAGATGTTGCTGCGAAATCAGGTGTTGCTGTCTGGGTTGCTTCTATCCCAAATCAAGCACTTCCAAGTGGCACAGGAGGCACTGGGAGAGATCCACGGGGTCCTCACGAGGTGGCTTTATCCAAAGACTCCCTGTTGCCTGCTCTGGGAACGGACATCAGTGCAAGGGGTGCCTGCTGTGGGGCAAAGCCAGATGGGACCAGCCCAGCAGGAACTTGCTGTAAGGAGTCAGGTAGTTGTTAGGGACACGGCTCTGCTGGGGATCGTGGGGCGGGGAGCAGCTCACTGGGCTGCCTGACAGACGTGCAGTAATGCTAGGTGTCTTGCTGTTCCAATGCCAAATTTTAAGTAAGATTGGTCTTTGTTTCAAGGTGATGTATAGTCACATCTTCAGGGAAAATCCTGAGCAGATTTGAAAAATTGACCCGTGTCCTCAGGATATAAGGATTCTGAGGATATGGGGTAGGATTGCTGGAGACAGTCTGGATGAATAGAATCTTGAAAATATAAGGTATCATTCAACCATTCACTGTAACTGATGAGTCTCATTCTTGTTGGAGCTATTTGGCTGGTGTCTTCCTGGCTATCACTACTGATTTATGAAAGAAAAAATGCTCTAAAGGAAACATTAAGATTTAGATGGAAACTTTTTTTAGGAAAGAATGTTTGCTGAAAAGTAAAGTTTTTGGGATGATGACTTGCAGATTTTCAGTTGATACATTTGCTAAGTAGCTTTATTCAAAAACAAAAGGGAAAACATTTCTATAACTGAGTGTTTCTTTTACGAGTACTCTCTAAAGGAAGTGTTTCAACATTACATCAACACATCTAACTTACATAAAATGTCTTTTAGAAAAGGGTTAAATAGTTCCAAATTTAAATTATAATTTCTGTAACTAATGACTGAGTGTCATGCTTTTGGTCAGTCTTGAACAGTTGTTTTCTAAAATCTTATGCCAGCTTCCCAAAATGTTATCACTTTTGGTTGACCTAAAAGACTTTTTTTTAATTTCTGGCTTTTCAGCTTTTCCACGTAGCCACAAAATCCATTATTCATGTAAGCCTGCTCAGTAGGGATTTCTAATTGGTAACCCAGCTGACAGGAAACACAGTCAGATACCAGGAGGAAAGAAAGAAAAAAGACCGATTCCCCAAGGAGCAGAAAACCCACTAGGAGCGTGTGTGTGCGTGGGGTGTCTGAACAGGGAACAGTGGCAGCTGTACCTCAGCAGAGGAGTGCTGGTAGGAATAAAGAGCACTTGCCAATCCCAGCCAGAGCTGTCTCTGAGTTGGGATAGGCTGCACTTTGAGTCACCACAGTGATTCAGAGATTTCTGCCTAAGGAAAGTCAAATTCTTAATGACTAGGGAGCGGTCGGCCTTTTGGTCATCACAGTGTCAAGTTCGCAGGTGTAACATCCTGGTCATGACCTCACTGGCTATAAATTTTTGCCAGATGATTGCCATCTTGTATCCTAGTGATGGATGGCTGTTTCTCAGGACAGATAAGTTGACTGTGCTTGGCTTGTTCTAGCCTGGGCATAGAGGGACCAAGTACTCCCTCAGAGCAAATCAGCTCTAGGAGGCCGAGCTTACCTTCACTCTCTGGACTTTATTCCACTTGTTAACCAGGGCTCATGAATTGTGCACTCCCAGAATCACTAGTGGAGTTAAAGAGAATCTTAAATGGCATAAATTCATACCATAATGAACAGATATGCAGTAAATGGAATTACTGGTTCTTGAATTCTGTATTCTGCTGCTGTAATCTGCAGTTTTGGAGGGCTCCTCAGGTTTCAAAAGCACAGCTCAGACATGTGGCTCAGAGGACTGAACGGGTCATGACCTCAGAGAAGCTAGTATTCATTTGCTGTCTAATCATTAGGTCTTTGAGACCTGGAAGGTTGAATATGGGAATGAAAATGTGCACCGAGGGAGAAAATATTGTGTACAATCTAGTTGAAATCTAATGGTGCTTTAGGTGCACCAGTTAAAGTTTTTATTTCTCTGTCTTCATCTTTGGGCGAGGCTATTCAACTGGAAACATTGTATTAAGATTACAAGAACTCTTATACTTTAGATTTCTAGGCTTTTTTTTTTTTTTCTCTTTCTTTTTAAGGAGCCATAGCCATGTGTAAAATCACTAGAAGGAGTTAACCTGCATTCAATTTAATTTGGACAAACCAAATACATGTGCATGTCATATATGACTAGTGAGCTCACCTGTTTTGATCTGCCATCACTTCTCTGGCCTGGACACTGGCAATTCTTGGTCAGCTGATGGCTGTGGATGAGAAGTGATCTGCAGGGAAAAGGGCAGTGACAAACCCAGCAGTGATGGCATCATCAAGAAGATTGGTCTCTAGCTGTGGCTGGTAATTTCAGGTTCACAATGTTTAGGCAACAGGCTTGGGAAGGGTTGTTTCCTTCCTTGCCTTCCCTGGCAGTGCTGACATCTGTCTGGAGGCAGGGCTGGTGCTGGCAGTGTGGGTCACAGCATCGTCCTTTGAACTCGCTCCAAGCTCCAGTGGCAGTCGGGAGGGTAGGAGGAGGTTCCCAGACAGTCATGCACTGTTTGAACTGGCTGCTGGCTTGTCCTCCCCCAGCGCAAATACTGAAAGGGAATAGCTGAACAGATGAATACCAATGCAGTGAACTCCCAGGAATGCTGACAAAAGCTTCTCATGGCTCTCTGAGCTCTTGGTCTGTAGAGATTTGCCCAAGATTGAGATGTATAACCTTGATTCTGTCTAACCATGAGTATAAGAATTTATTAATCTGCTGGGCAAGGATTCTGCTAAGGCTTCTTCCATCATGAAAGATGCAAACCCACACAAACAATCCTCTCAGCTATGTTCTTATGACAGTCAAAATATTGCTTATTTTGAAGATTATGGAACATGTATATCCAAGGTGTTTTAATAACACAGAGCTTGAAAAACACATTTTATTTTTAACAGGTTTTTTGGGGGGGATGGCATTGCTTTTTCCATTATTTTCACTTCTCTTTTGCCTCTCTTTCTATTTTACCCATCACTACCCAAGTTAAAAAATTGGTAAAGAACCAAAAAAATACTTCACAAAAAGCAAAGCAAAACAAACCAATACAAGCCCAGGTCCCCCCTGTAATTTGTAATTGGAGGCCTAAGTCCTTGAATGCCTCTCTACCATAAATACCGACCAGCATGTCTGAACAGCTGGGCATGGTGTTCTGAGACAGGGAATAGCAGTGCAGGAAATCCCTCCTGTGCTGGGGACACAAAGAAACTTCTTCCTGTAGCTTTGTAGGGTGACAAGAGAGCATTCCCTCTGAGACAGGGTGTCTTGTGTGACCCTTCTTATCACCCTTCTTAGCCCTCTTGCTTTTCCCCTGAGTCCATAGCCAGGGTGTACTGTTTCCTTGTATCCCTGCAGGAAGCAGTGTCACGCTTCCCTGAGGATGAGCAGCTGGCACGAATTCAAAATGTCATCCAGGAGCTCCCACCATCTCATTACAGGTAAGACTGTGTCCACAGAGGTGCTGAGGATCAGCATGGTGACCTCACCTTTGTCAGGGAATATTGCCTGAAATAGCTCTGGGATTCATTTCCAGCAATCAATTTACAAAAGCTGACTCACCACTTCCAAATCTGGCAACAATTTATTTGGCATTTAAATATCATTGAACAAACCTTTGTTAGAGACAGCACAAGGTCTCCCTGCTGCAGTTGCACCATCCTCCTTCCCTGAGCATGACCGCTGTGGCACCCTTGGGCAGTGTCCTGGGTGTGGTAAGGGGATGATCTGCTGGAGGGGCTTGAGCAAGAGCTAAGAGCTTAGCCTTTACAGAGTCCCATTCCCTCTTCCACCCATCTCCTGCCTTCTGCCTTCATGCTAAGGATAGTTCAGTTCGTACCTCACCCTTGGCCACGCCAGAGCACAGCTGTTCAGGTGTTCATTGCCATCCCATGCAAATGCTGGTGCTGTGTCTCCTCTGGCCCGTGGGCTCTGTTGTGCAGACACTTGGGGAGGGGACAGGGCTGGCTCTGAGCCCTGCTATCCCAGCAGTCAGGCACTGGTAACGTGACACATTTTCCTTTCTTTGTGTGAAACCACTGCAGAACGTTGGAATACCTGATCAAGCACCTGACTCACCTGGCCTCCTTCAGCAACATGACCAACATGCACACCAGAAACCTGGCCTTGGTGTGGGCTCCAAATCTCCTCAGGTACAGTAGAGATTTCCTCTCATCCAGAGCACCATGGTGAGCTCCAAGGGGAGTGGCAGCATCTGAGTCTGATGACCCATCACCTGAGGGAAATGCAAAGACAGGGAAACACTGAATAACTAAAGGCAAGAGCATAACCAAACAAACAGCTTTTCTTCCAGGTTGAATAATCTTAGGTTTTCCTGCCAGTGTCAGAGGAAGCTTGTGGGTTTGTGTGTTTCTTATTAAAAACAAGTTGTTATTTGCAAGTTGAACATAGATTTAGAAATGAGGACTTAACTCATCACTTGGGAATGTTAATGACATTTCTGATGGTGCCAGTGCTTCTGTAGCAGGGCAGTGAGAGACAGCAAGGATCAGAAGGGAGAGAAAACAGGGCAATAATACTACAGACTTGTTCCCAGATCTACTTGTGCAAAAGTGAGATGAGCTTGCTGGGCTCGAAATGGCAGCCAATGTCAGATCTCAAGACCACCAGCTAGTTTTTCATGTTTGTCCATGACTACAGCTGGGTAGGAGAGGAAGGATGGCAGAACCACCAGGGTAGCCCTGGACCGGCAGAGGACGTTAGCTAGAGAGGCAGAGCATGCTCTAAAGAGTTATTTCACCCTTCTGAATCCCAAAAATGGCAGAGTAGATTCTGAAAATGAATCAAATGTTGACTTTATTGAATATCATAAATTAGGCCTTTACTACTGAGACATTTTCATTCTAGCATCTGTACTTGTCAAAAAAAAAAAAAAAAAAAAAAAAAAAAAAAGAGAGAGAGAGAGAGAGAGAGAGAAAAGTCTGTTTTTCCTTTGCAGTCTTTCATAAGTACAAGTCCCAGGGAGGAAAAGCAAGGAGCAAGCAAAGCAACAGCAGTCTCCTTACAGGGTTATCCTCTTGGCAATGCCCCAAGATGTTATCTAACACACCAGTCATTAACTTTACAAAGGATCCATTGCCCAAAGATAATTTCTTCAGCAACACTTTGGCATGTCAAGATAAGGAATGTTCCTTTGCTGAGAGCAAGATTGAGAATGTGGGAGCACAGGGGTGGGCAGAAAAGAGACTATTGGGGCACATGGCAAAGTACTGAAGGAATTGGCATGGGGAAGACCTGAGGAGGATCTAAGGGATTTCACTGAGAGATGATTGAAGCATTGAGTAGGGATCTAGAAGCAGCATTTGAAGGCTCCTGTGATGTCTTTCAGGCCCAGCCTTGAAATAGTTGAAATAGGAAAAAGGGAGAAGAATGGAACTTGAGAATCACTGTTTTACCTGCTGAAGAATATAAAAGCCATATGGGGAAAACAATACATTCAGGAAAGGAAGTGACAGAGGTGGCCAAGAAAACAAAATAATTTTTAAAAGAGTGAAAAGACAAAGAAAGGATGAAGGTCTGTGAGGGAAGGAGAGGAAGAGGTACAGCAAGAGTGGGGAAATCATCCCTGTTGCCTTGCTTGCAGGAAGAAATCTGGTCTGTCCTTGCCAGGGGCCGTGTGTAGCAATGCTCACTACTGGTACCTCTTTCCTCATGCAGGTCAAAGGAGATTGAGGCGGTTGGCTGCAATGGGGATGCAGCTTTCCTGGAGGTGCGAGTGCAGCAACTGGTGATTGAGTTCATCCTGAACCATGTGGATCAGATCTTCAACAACAACAGGAAAGCCAGCTCTGCAGAGAACATTGGTAGCAACCTCCCTGAGCCACTTCCCACGTCACTTGCTATGTAGTTCAGCTCTCCCTTCAACTAACATTATAAGCACAGTAACCCTTGCTATCACCACAGACTGTCCCAAAGATACCTTGAGCCCTATTTCTCATTACTCTTGTCTTCCTCAACACTTTATTTTTGAATACTAGCCTCCTTTAGTGTTTTGTCAGGTTGCCTTATGTCTCGTCTTTTTGCATGATCTTATGTGGCTTAACCCATCCCACAAAAGGAAGACCACCTGATTGATTGTCAATCTTAGTCTAAGACTTCTCTTTAAGTCCATCAGCCACAGTCTCAGCTCTTCTCTCAGATTCCCCCAGTTGCAATTCCTCATACCAACAATACCTGCCCTGCAGCCACTATTTCCACCCAAGTCAGAGGTCACACTCCCAGGCACTCCTGGGAAAAAAGTTAATCTTATGCTCCAAAACCTTTTATCTTGTTCCAGAGGACATTTTATAAAAGAGGTTTATTTTTTCCTGGGACATCAACAGTTTTCAGAGATGCTGATTTTGCTGTTTAATGATAGTTTTGTTGGCAAAAGTTGGGAACTGAGAAGGCATGAATCCACAGTGACCTCACACAATTGGAGAAATATCCACCTTTCCATTTTATACACTTGAAAGACTTCTGATACCTTCAGTACTCAGGCAGTATCCACCTTTCTGCTTTGCAGCCCTGTGTCAGCTCATTCTGCCCATCTTTACCTTAGCATGGCTTTGCCTCTGCCCCCATAAACAGACACTTTCAGTTCCCTGGGCTATCAGAGGCACTACTTTCTGTGGCCCTGAAATGGGTTAGAAAGTTAAAGTAATGCTGATTTTTAGAACAATCCCCTGTCCTGGAACAAGACAAGGAGAAAGATGTGGAAGTGAGAGAAAGAACTAGGCACTAAATTTGGATCAGGGACTGAGCTGCTTCAAAATTGGGGGAGGATGGGGGTGAGATGGAGGAAGAGAGTGAGGGAAGAGTAAAGGGAATGTGTGAATCCTGGTGGTTTTCAGAGACACCTCCTTCACACAGAAGCATTTACAGCAGAGGAAGCAAATCCACACAACACAGCCTTTGGCTGGCAAGCATGGCCCCTGCTGGGAATGTACTCAGATGGATAAGGTTGCTGAGGAGCTGAAAGGTTTATCTGGCAAAAGCCTTTCTCCCTGCACGTGCCACTTCTTTCCCCCCTCCACAGGAGATGTTCCAGTCAAATAAAGTCATGAAGCACTTGCTCTCATCTCTCCTCACCCCAGACTGGAATGTATTTTCTTGTTTTTCAGAGAGCGCATCAGTTGTGAAAAGCTTGACCCTGCCCTCGGCCTCCCTGCCAATGAAACTGGTGAGCCTAGAAGAGGCCCAGGCACGGAGTCTGTCTGCATCCCACCCTGCTCGGAAGGAGAGGAGAGAGAACAGCTTGCCTGAAATTGTGCCTGTCATTGGGTCCCTCTTCCACACAGTTGTTGACCTTCCTGACAGCAAGTAAGTGCCAAGAGGAGTGTAAAGCACAAACAAAAAAAGTGCAGGTTCCTCAGTGTGATTGGGAATGGCTCTTTTGTTAATGTGATATCCCCACATCTGCACTCATCTGAATCTACAGCCACTATCCAAAGAAAAGTCTGTGTCCTTCTCAAAAGAGGCAGAGTTGCTCCTGAGAAGAATTGCAGGTGCTGGGTTCATAGCTTCACTAGTTCTCATCTCTCCATCAGGGCAGAACCTCACACACCTCCTGCAAGAGGAATGAATTGTCTTTGCATCCTTGTGCCAGCTCAGATGTTGGCTAAACATAGGACGAGTGTGGAGCAGGTTGGGGCACAGCTTGTCTATGAGTTCCATCTGCTGCTGGCTGGTCCAGGGCACTCCTGGTGCTCCAGCTTCTTCATTCTCCTGGTTCCTCTGCAATTACAGCCAAGCAAGAAGGCTCATTTTCACTCCCAGCATGGAGAGATATTTACATAGTGGCACCTATGCCATCTATGTCTATGCCAGGAGAAGAGTCCGATTTCAGCTGAGGTTGCTGCAGTTGTTGGCACAGCTGCCCAGAATAAGTATTTATCTATTGGTCTATCTAACTGGTAAAATATAGCCACTCTACTGCCTGGTTCGAATAGATTATAGCCTCTGCAGCAGGAGGCTCATTAATCTACTGACCCAGAAAGCACCAGAACAAAGATATTTATTGGCATGTGATATATTAAAGCAAAAAAGGAGTCATCTAACAGAATCCTGGCAAGAGGATAACCGGCTTAAGACAAAAGGATGTATTGTCCCTCTAGAGTGCCTTCTCATTTGAAGAGAAAAGTCCTATCCCCAAGATATTAATCCCCTTTGTAGGACTGATTTGTAGATTTGTACTTCTCTGTGTTCTGATCCGAAAGAAAAAGCAGAAATGTGGGGATAGAAAGCCCAATGTGAAGAGCAAGATAGGAAGATAAGAGAATTCTTGCTCTGAAAGAGGGGAAATTGGAGGAGGAGTCAGAATTAGTATGAAGGAAGTGAAACACAGCTTCATGAAGTTATATATATATATGCACAAGAAAAAATTGCATTAGGACAAGGAGCTTCTTTCTGCAAAAGCTGGGATTTTCAAAGAGACACAGGGAACTTGTGTCCCACTTCCTCTGACAGTTATGAGAAATTGATTTAATTCCCTTAAACCTCCTCTTTTTGGTTAGTACATTATACTTCATATGAATATGTAACGCCTATGATTAAATGAATGTTGGCCTGAGAATCATTAATAGCTAGTTTTCATGGAGGAATCCTTTTATTTTTGCCATAAGACATGGTCTTTAAGGCCCAACTTTGTGCACTGAAAAATGGTACCAGCTCCATCAGTTTCTTGGGATTTATCACACATTGTGTCATTAAAACCTGTTAAAAAGGCAATTTTTCTTTGCTTTATTGCAGGATAGTATGAGCCTTGGACATCTCCCCTTTCTGGAGACAAGTGTGGTTGATTGCACAATCATTTTTGCTGTAGCATGGCGCCAGAGCCAACTATCTGAAGGCTTAGGTGTCTTTCCATCCATGAAATAGTTAAATCAGCAGTATGGATAAATCACTTACAGTGAGATTGCTACCTATGCAGCCAACAAGGGTTGCTTGTATTGCTATGCCTTGTGTGCTTTAGAATTAAAAGAGGTGTGAGAAGAAAAAAGTGGAAGGTGTTGAGGGGAGACAGCTCAGAGGCCTTTGGAGGGTATTGAAAAGGTAAAAGTCTTTAAGGTTTGGTGACCACCTGAGCCTTTTTTCCTTCCAGGAGGAAATTATCCACCAAGTCCAAGAAATGGAAGTCAATATTTAATTTGGGCCGCTCTGGCTCAGAATCAAAGTCTAAACTGAGTCGAAATGGGAGTGTCTTTGTAAGGGCACAGAAGCTCTCTGGTAAGAACACACTTTTCAGCTGAATATTTCGCCTTGAGGCCTTCTCTTGTGTTGTTGGTGTCCACTTGCCACTAATGCTGTGGATTTGAGATAGTCTGATGGGGTTGTACTTATTGCCTGGTTCCATGCACATCTCATTTTCCTGTGATGGCAGGAAACACCCTTCCAGGAGGATTTGACAGACAGCTACAGTAAAAAATTGCATTTTGGGACCTGATAAATGGGTTCCTGTTGTCCAGCTGTCAAGGCTGGGGACAAGGAAATGTTGTGTAGGTTTGGATTAGCCCACTATTCCTGCCCAGCCAGTCTCTGTTTCCTAAGGCTCATTACATGGCACTGGGTGAATGGTTGTCCTTCTAGGCTGTCCTTCCACTAAAGGATATTAAAGAACCAACTGCATTCAGTATCTTTGTGAAAAACAAGGCACCAGGAGTGCCTTCAGCTCTGCCTCTCAGCACTTTGAGAGAAGCCATTGCTTTTGCAGAATTTACAAGAGAGAAGTTGTCTTTTCTCCTGGCTGTAATCCCAAGTTCTAACCTCTCCTGGGCTGCAATCTCTTAAACGCTCTGCTTCCTAGAAAATCACATGGCAGTGCCAGTTTCTAATGTTAAGAAATGATGACTCAAGTTCTAAAAATCATGAACTTGACTTAAAAGTAATCACATTTTTAAAAAGAAAGCATGCCCTTTTAATTTGAATTCATAAAGAAATGTTTTGGTTTTATATGTTCTAGATTTTTTTAGTATCTCTAAGTCAAGGAATTCACTTTCTATAGGGACATGAAGACGGATTTTTTCTTTATATAATCTCTTGACTCTTGACTCTCTTGAAGGAGCTGGTGTTTGAGGACCACTGTCTAACATTGCAAGACTTCAAATAAAATAGTTGATATTGGCAACATGAGCTACCACCACATATAAGAGAGGCTGTATTTGGATCAGAAATGAGTGTGAAGCCAAATGCTGGATCCAGTTCTTTTTGGACCCCTACCTTCCTCGTGTTTTGCATGTACAGATGGCCTCACACAGTGTGCCCATGACAGACTTCAAAATAGCTCTCTATCCTATTTTGATCACGGGATCACCTTCTCACCTTGATAAGGAACACTCTGTCTCAAAATAGCACTAACCCAAGGAGGCCCAGGAATGATGGCAGCCCCAGTGATTGTGGAGGCTGAGCCTTGTTCCGAGGACAGTACTGAGTGACAGGGGGCTGGATATTTTCACCAGCAGGACACACAAATGCACAGCCATGTGCAGAGTTTTCAGCACTGAAGCAGTGCCTCTCAGAAGCAGCACTTTTGTGCTGCTGTGTTACATTTTTCAGTGCTCTCTGCTTACAGCCTGATGTGAGGGAACAGACAAAGTTGCTGCTGAAACTCAGCACATGCTTTAGCACAGCTTGAGTCTGTGCACACAAACCTGTAAGTCACGTAAAATGTGACTTACACAGCTCCCCAGCTTCAGTTCTGTTCCTCCTGCAAAGTGGAAACAGTGCTCAAGGCCTCACGTCTTATGAACGTAAAAAGTAGCCAGGGCTCCATATAAATGTAAAAAGTAGCTGGAGTTTCTCCTATGCTCATGTGAGACTCAGAGCCAGAAGCTCAATTATATAAACAAATGAAGTCCAACAAGCCTGCGGACTTTCTGCTTTACCTACTTTGTGCAACTCTGTAAACAGCAAACTTTACTCCCAGACATTTTCCAGATCTCCATGGACCCTTCTTGGGCTGCCAGAGACTAACTTATCTTCCTTGCCAGCTACATTTCCCTACCTCCCTTCCTTTTTCAGAGCAGTAACAGCTGCAAGCTTCCAAAACCTCTCAGGAACAGACTTGTAGGGTGTATAGTAACAAATGACAGCTTGTTTCTGGACAAGCAAGTCCAGTGAGGATGGCCAGCAAAATAGGTCACTTACTGCCCTCAGAAATTTCCCAGAGTTCTTGCTGGAGGCAGGGTATGCTCACATCAGCAAAAGAGCTTGGAGTCCAACATAAAAATAACCCAACATTTGCTATCAGGAATGAGAGGTGAGAAGGCATTTATGTCAGTTTAGTTAAAAAGTCCCCCACAACCAATAGCCTGACTAAGTCAGGGAGGGGAGTGGCACATGACAGCTTTGGGGATGCTTAACTGCTTCGGAGTGGAGGTGGTGTTGACTGGCTGGGTTAAGTATAGCTCTCCACATGTCCAGCAGGTGCAAAGCTGTTGTTAGCACTAGCAGATCCCCAGCTGTGTGGACAAGTGTTGTGGGTAATAAGCCATGTGGTGTAGATACATGGGGGAATGCCTGGAAATGGAAAATGTCTGCCTGGCATGCTTGTCTATATGTATGCAGCCTTTGATCTTTATGGGCTGAGGTCTGCAAAGCAACAGGATCTGATACCTGCTTCTAAAACTCTTTTTCCACAGAAAAAGCAACTATTCGGCCTGCAAAGAGCATGGACTCGTTGTGTTCCCTGCCAGTGGAAGGTGAGACATCCATACTATACTGTAAGGGGGAAGGATTGCAGCTCTGCATTTTCAGCAGCATGGATCATTGGATCACAGAATAGTTTGGGTAGAAAGAGACTTTAGAAATCTCCTAATTCCAACACCCCTGCCATGGGCAGGGACGCCTTCCACTACACCAGGTTGTACCAACACTTGAACAAGCCTCGAACACTTCCAGGGATGGGGGATCCCCAGCTTCTCTGGACAGCCCGTTCAGTGGCTCACCACCCTCAATGGATGAGCAGTCTGTGTCTATCTCACCATCTTGTGTATCTTCATATTCTAATGCCATGGTTGCTGATGTGTGTCCCCACCTCTGTGTGTGTGCATTTTTGACTCTTCTCTGTGTTGTTTATCTCAGTGCATTCACCTGAGAGTTACCACTGTGCTTAGCTGCACCTTTATTGGCAGTTGGACTGCTTTGATTTCTTTCTTGGTTATTCTGGACACAAAAATCCCATTTGTAGATGAAAAAGTCTTAATAAAGCCAACAAAGCCTGGCATGTGCAGTTTGTAATAGCCCTAGACTTGGCTGCATCTGATGGAGAAGGGTGTCTAAAAAAGTCTGAGCTGATTTCCACTGGAGGGCATTCATGCTGCCTGCCCATATTGAAGGGAGCCCTAAGGCTTGAGCATAGAAGGTCTTCAGTGCCTTATTGTCTCCATCTATCTGCGGAAATGTGAGTGTTCACCAGGGCAGGACTCATCCCTGGAGGGACTGAGGAGGGCTCCTCACAGAGGAAGTTTGTCTGCTCGTGCTTTGCTTCCCACTGACTTGCTCCTATGTGTCTGTCTCTAGGGGAGGATGACAAAAGCAGGTTCAAACGGTCAGTGACTACTGGAGGATTCTTTGTTCCCACCAAGATACGGACAGGAGGCCCAGGCAGCTCGTATGACCTCAGCAAGGAGAATGAGTGGGAGCGGGAAGGATCTGCCATGGGGGCCAAAGGAAGCTCAGAGCTGGGTGGGGAGAAAGGCCTCCCCCGGATACCGCAGGTGAAGTCACCCCCTGAGCAGCTGAAGGTTTTCCGGGTAACAGAGGATGCTGAAAATGAGCAGATTTCAGCCAAAGGAGTGCTCATGTTCTACACCTCTGAAACAGCCACCAAGTCAGGCTTCCCAAGCAGCCTCTTTCCCTTGGAGGCCTCTCCTCATCACCAGAGGAAAGCCCTGAACATCTCGGAGCCATTTGCTGTCTCTGTCCCGCTGAGGGTATCCGCAGTCATCAGCGCCAACAGCACACCCTGCCGTGTGCCCTCCAAGGAGAAGCATTCCCTTTCCAGTCTAGAGGAGCTCTCTTCTCTGGTGGAGAGCACAACCCCCTCTGCTCTGGAGCCAGGGACCCACACAAGGACAGAGCAGGCAACAGAGCACAAGGAGAAACAGCCGGGGCCAACCCTGCCAGCGGCAGCTTCCAGAGGTAAATTGTGTTAAGGAGGGGAGTGTGGATCCTCAGTTGGGCTGCTGGAAGTGCCCTGCAGCTCGGTGGTGTGGAGGTTTCTCCAGCCTGAGCTTGTGGCAGGAAAGAAACCAACCTATAGCAGGGTGGGTGTTGACTTGATAGCAGGTCAGGGTGGTGCTTGTTGCAGAAAGGAGCTTGGGAAGGTTGGTGACCTCCCAGAAACATCTGTTTGTGCCTGGAGGGAGCTCTCTAGCTTTGTTGGTGTTGGCTTTTGGCAGCACTGCTTTGTCCCAGGACACAAGTTTTCAGTCCCAAGTAGTTACATGCATTTGTGTTTCTGATGCAGGCACTCATCCTGAGGAGCTGGTGGCAGCCGGGAAACCTGAGTCCTTAGAAACGCCACAGCCAGCAGCAGAAAATCAGGGGACGTGTGGGCAAAGCAGCACCAGCAGCCCCCAGCAGTCCTCAGAGCAGAGTCCCACCTTGGAACAAGCACCAGCTTCAGAGTTGCTTAAGGGACCACTCCCAGCAGGCAAAGCTGAGCAAGGAGAGCTCAAGATGAAGGATGTCTCCTCAGAAGGCAGCTGTGACCAACAGGAGATTGAGATGGCTAAGACAGAAGAAGGATCATGCCTAAGAGATGTGGTAAGGAAGAAGGCATGAGAAAGGTGGGAGACCACGTCCCAATAGTGACTGGGAGGTTATTTAAAGTTTCATTGTGTGTCTGTAGTTCTGAAAACTCAGCCTGTAACTTAGGCAAAGCAGCACCAATAATTGACCATGAATTGGTTTATTTCACTTCTGTGAAAACACCATGTGGTGATTTACCTTTGCATAACTACCTAGTGTCCCCTTTTGGTCATCTTTTTCTGTAACTGTACAATTTCAGTCTGTACCATCTGTCTGCTCTGAGACTCTCCAGATGTGAGACTATCCGGATGTCTGAGCATTTTGACCTGTGGTCTCTGAATTCCCCTTCTATTTTTGCTGTCCCATTTGTACTGGACAGCCTGAACAGCCTTTTTTACTTCCATTCTCTACACACAATTTTACTTTTATAATTTTTACTATTTTTTTTGCCTCCTCTGTATCTCTAGCAAAGCCTTTTCACCAAGTTTCTTACAGCGATACTCATCTCTGGACAGCTATTTAAAGATCTGTTGGCATATCTCCTTGAATAGATTATTCATTCGAGTTTGTGTGCAGTTTGGGAATGCATATTCTCTGGCAAGGCCAAGTGTGCCTGAATGGGAATTGCTGAGAAATGGGCTGGAACATTACAGCTACTCATTCAGCTCGCTATTTCAGTGAGTCAGTCTGTCCAGGCCTCCTTTTGGCTGCACCTCAGATCTTCTCCTCCATAAACCCACTTGTTTATACATCTATTTTCTTCCTTGAACTGGTAGCAGTCTGTGTGTCTGTGTTTCTGTACCCAAGAGTGTGCTCATCCAGGAGCCTGGCTATTCTAGGAGGGCTGTTTGGGGAAAATGGAGGGGTATTTATGGGTAAATTGTGAGCACATTTATGGGCAAGTTGTGAGCTCCCAAGTGATGGGATTTCTTCTGTTTTTCAGACTGAGGAGGACCCAGCAAATACCCTTCTAGAACCACTGTGGCCAGAGATACAGCAGGAGCTGAAAATTATTGAACCTGAAGAAGAGCTCTTGCTCTTGCCAGCAGCTGTTCCCAAGACAAGCCCAGTTTCAGAATCCTCTTCTTCAATACAAACAGATAGTCTTTCCTGTGGTCCAGGGCAGAATCCAACACTTGCTGAGCAGAAATCTGAAAGCAGAGCATCACAGATAACTCAGGTGCCTTTATTTGGTGCCACTGTCATGGAGCAACAAGACAGCCTCCCCAGCTGCCAGTCTGATGCAGTTCCACAGCAGAGTGGTGCTTCAGCTCTACCCAAACTGGGCACTCTTTCAACGGGCCCAGCCACTCCAAAGATCCACCAGGCAATGGTGGAGAGCAAGAGTGAATGTCTCACTCCTACCCTGGACTGGAAGTTTCATGGTCAATCAGAATTTAGTGAGATTGCCACTAGTGATGGATTATCTTGTTCCGAAGTAGCATGTCCAGAATCAGGGAAAGAAAAAGATGCCACTTACCAGCTCCAGAGGGAAAAGGATGGTCTTACCAGAGTCCAGACTCAGAGGGAGAAGCATGAGATAATGACTACTGATGAAAGGGACACATTCTCCTCCAAGGCACTGAGTGGAACTGGAATCCAGGAGGTGAAGGAAGGCAATGCTGCTACCAGAGCCCAGGATGCTGCTGACCAGGATGATGAGGATGCCTGGACAGATAATGTGCAGAGTTTAGAACTTGTGGAGCCTTGGGAGGATCACCAATGGGTTACAAGCCCTCTCCATTCACCCACCTTTAAGGACATTCAGGAGAAGATGACCCAGGAGTTTCACCCACAGAGCCAGAGGGCAGAGACAGGCCTGTCTCTCAGACCACGGTTCAGTCGCAGCCTCTCCCTGGACAGTAAAGACACGGTGCTGAGTCTGTGGGCTACCCCATTCCCTTTCATAGATGCCACTGACCAGCAGCAGCCATGCAGTGACATTCTGCATTCAGTGACTTGTGAGCTATCCAAAACACAACCTATGTCCCCCTCTAGTTTGGGCAAAACTATGCAAGATGAGAATGGCCCAAGTCCTTCAGAAGAACCTTCAAAACCTGAGTACCCCCTTATCAGGGAGAAAGCACCAGGAGAGAAAGCAGGACCCTCCAGAGTTCCTCTTCTGGAGACAGAGGGAAAGAAAGTGCATGTGAGCAAAGAAAACCCTTGGAGCCCAAAGCTTGAGTTATCTTTGTCATGCCAAAATAGCCCAGGCAGTTCTTCACAGACTAAGGACACAAAGGAGGAATTATCCATCTCTCAGGACACTGCCCTGGGAGGAGAGACTGTCACCAAAGCATTGTGTCCTGCCACTGAGTCACAGCTGAGTAATAAAGGTGAAGAAACACCTCGTAAAGTAAAGACCAGGCCTTCATCCCTCAACTTGGATTCCCTCCTCCCAGCCCCAGATTTCTTCACATTTGAGAGCCTGTCCATGCCATCTGCCCATGGGAGCCTCCTGTACGGGCAGAAGGAAGTAAAAAGCAGTGATTCTGTCCCATCCCTGCCAACACACTGCCCTGCTGCTGGCAGAGGTGTTCCCTGGGGGTCTCGTTTCAATGCCCCCATGGATCTAGACTTGGATTACCTGGCAGTGGCCCATGCCACCACTGGCCGTCGTAACTCTGCCCCCGTCAGTGTGTCAGCAGTCAGGACCTCCTTCATGATTAAGATGTGCCAGGCTAGAGCAGTGCCCGTGATACCACCCAAGATTCAGTACACCCAGATCCCCCAGCCCCTGCAGGCCCAGAACGCTGCTCCAGCCACTGAGAAGAAGGAAGCAGAAGCCAAGCAGGCCACCAGGCAAGCTCCACGGGTGGCATGGAGCCACCTGGAGACCCCCAAGAGCCCACTGACTGAGAAGAAGGCCAAAGCAGAGAAAGAAAACAGTGATCCTGCTCAAAAGGACTCAGCCTGTCCTTGGCATGGCAGCCTGGGCTCTCCACTGGAGCTGTCTCAGTCCAGCCATCACCCTGCTCTGGATGCCCCTGTCCTGCGCCGAAAGCGCACCTCTGGCGGGGAGACAGCTGGAGATAACCCACAGTCTTCAAAGATAGAGAGGCCATCAGGGTTCTCCAAGCCCTCCTACAGATCTAGGCCCGGGAGGCCCCAGAGTCTGATTCTCTTCAGTCCCCCTTTCCCCATCATGGACCACCCCAGCTCCTCAGCAGACTCCAGGGTGCTGTTGTCACCCATCAGGAGCCCCACTCAGACCACCTCTCTGAGCCCCATTTGTGGGGACCTGTCCGACCCCGCGCGGACAGCGCCTGAGGGGGTGACGCTGCGGAACAAAATGACCATCCCCAAGAATGGCCAGAGACTGGAGACCTCCACCAGCTGCTTCTACCAGCCCCAGAGGCGCTCTGTGATTCTGGATGGACGAAGTGGGAGGCAGATTGAGTAGCAGCTGCTCCTCCTGTTCCTTTCCTGTGATGGTTGGAATGGGAGTGTCCAAGACCAACTCTGTTTCCATTTTGCTGTTGTTAAAACTAATCTGTGCAAGATGGACCCGAATCCTTCATGGTTTCCTGCAAAGCTTTTGCTATGAAAGGTCACAGTATCTTGCTTTTCATTCCCCTTGTCGCTCCTGCCTAGTCCCTCATTGTCTGTTTGGATTTTTTTTTTATGGTAAGCCAGTGCATTTCTCACACCTGTTTTCTAACAAGTCCTGTGAAAGTCTCATTCTCTCTATGGAAAAAAAGGAAAAGTGAGTCTCTGTATAATTAGAAAATAGGGCTGAGAGGAAACATTGTTACAAAACACTGCAGCTCAGGGTGCAGGGGCACAACATCTGCTGAGGAGGTAAATCCAGATGTTTGGGAACTCCTACCATTGTTTCCCAGACACCAATGAAGGACTTTCTGATTTACACAATGTAAATAAATGGTGCATGAGACTGGGGATAGCTGAAGAGCAAGGTGAAGCTGGCATGGGCACACCCTGTCTCACAGGGTGTGAGACAGCCAAACACGTTCCCGTGATAAACATACAGCCTGAAGACGCTGCCTCCAGCTCTCTGCTTGCCTCAGAGATGTGCTCTTTCCAGCATGTGCAAGGGCTGGAAAGACAGCAGCTAGGAACATGCCTAGTTGTTCTTTCAGTCTTCCAGGTCCTGCTCACGAGTTTTGTGTGCTCAGTCACTCCTTCCTTGGGCACACAAGATCCGTGTGGCTGAGGAATGAGTGTGCAGCTGGCTGCCCAGCAGTAGAGACCCCTCAGGCTGAAAGCAGTGAAAGCCAAGGCAAGGTCATAACAAAGGCCAGTATCAGCTATTTTCATCATTGCTTAAAGCCAGATGACACCTCTGCAGCTGTCTCCAGCTGAGCTCCACACTGCCAACAGCAGACAAATGCAAGAAGATGTTCTTATCTCCATGTCCTTGGGCTATTGCCCTCTTGCACCCTGAGTTTCTTTGACCCTTGGTCTTTCATTGCCACTGTGTGGCATGTCCCCAGGTGCTTCTTCTCCATTTAAATTTAGTCTCCTATGATTTTACCCTGTTTCTTTGAGAGTATGGCTGGTTGCCACCTCCCTGGACCTCAGTGCTTTCAGACTGAGTAAGAGTATGGTAAAGAGGATGATATGTGGGACTGCAGAACGGATCATGAACAAGTCCTTAGAGGGGGATTTGAAATGAATTAAACTCTCTCCTGAAGGGAACATTAATGTTACAGGCAAATAGGTGTTCAGATATGCAACAGCTGCCATGGGAATAGAATTAAAGCTTCCTTTATAAAGCTTCTAACTCTGCATTCACCCCAGGCTCATCTATTGTCTGATCTATGACTGTGGGCAATGGCAGAGTCAGGTACAGCCTGTGCCTCTGCAATTTAAGTGTCACTGGTGACTACAGAGGAGACAGGTATTGCTGCCAGCACTGAGATTGTCCCTGTAATGTGCTTGCAGGGACCATCATTCCTGGAGATGTCTGAGTCTGCAGGTCCTCAGATGGGTGTGATGGGCTACAGTTTGAGCAGTAAACTGTTAGGAAGTGCTATGACACCAAAATGAGTGTCAGCCAGAATTTCCCAAAAGATGTGTGTTTAGGGCTTTGTTTTGTGAAGTACTGGCAATTTCCAATGGTTAGTAAACTCAACCCATGAGCTCCTATTCTGTACTGACTGTGTCACTTTATTAGTACCATTTTGACTGGAGGGCTGTGAGCCCCTCCATACAGTGCTTCCTCTGGACTCCTTGATTGTTAAATGAGAGATATGCCAGAGTATTTTTGAGGAGTTTTGGGCCCACAAATGCAAGGAATATATCTTCAGCAGAATTTTCTCCTTCCATTTCCAAAGGGAATGTGGAAAAACAAGAGGGCTTTTCCTTGTCACCAGCTGCAGTCTTTGATCCTCCCCACCAGACTCTTTATTTTTGTATAGTGCCACATGGGAACAGAGCAGAGAACTAAGTCTGTGCTGTCAGTTTTGTTGAGGGAGGTTATTAAACCCGATGAGAACCTGGAGTTCTTGTTTGGGTCCATGTTCTTTCACAGGCAGCAGCCTATGCTTCACCAGGGCAAGCTGTGGACAGCAGGCCCAGAATATGCAGCTTCATGACAATTGTATTATTCTACTCCCAGACCATAATATGCCTGTGCAGCCTCTTATTTAAACTAGGGAATTACCAGTCCTTCATGCTCCTCATAGTTAGCACAGCTCCACACTGCATTTACACGGCACTGCCTCATGAGAAAGCTTTTAATCACCATGGCTGGGTTAATGACAAAGGGAAGGTGCAATACGAGGCATTGTGGTAAGGTTTTAGAGGAATAAAAGTTGTGGAAATGATGCCCAGGTTTTTCTGGCATCAACAAAGTAGTTTGCTTTGGACAAGGACTTACAGTCTCTCAGTTCCTAGGAGTTTTGACTGCCAAGGCACCTGGAAAGGAGCTAGAGAAGCTCACAAAGTAATGCATCAGGAGGAAAAGAAAATGTGATGAAACCTTGGCATGTTAAAACTATTTTCCCCCCTCCTTATTCTCATATAAGCTGATGTATGAACAAGAAATGAGGTCTGGCAATTTGTATATAATACACTGTCTCAACTCTTAACAGCATTCCAGTAAGTAATAGCGCTTTTGGCATAAGTGGTGAAACTCCTGCAAAAGAAAATTATTAGAAATCTTTACTTGCTACTAAAGATCAGCCTCAACTAAAATCTGTATCCAGATTATACTTTTTAAGGGTGTTTCAGAATTTGGATTCAGATCTGGGTCCTGGATTTTTAATTAAGCAGAGATGCTGCAATGATCTCTCTATTTTGTAGATTGATCTAATTTTTATCTACAATTTTACCTTCAGCCTTCAGCTGATGTATCCAGAGCACTTAAAATAAAGCCCGAGGTCCTGCAGAGATGAAAGCATGTTCTTAGTTGCAAAGTGCCCTGTTGCACAGGTGTAATTGTTCTCAGCTCCAGACTCAGCCTTCTGCAGAGACTGTAGAGCTTGATGATGGATGCTGATACTGGTACCTGCAGTCGGCTGGAAGGACCAGAGCTTGGGAGCTGGACAGGGCCAGAAGCCAGATGCCACCTCCCTTTGAATGGTGCTGACTGGGTGGCAGGAGCTCTTTAAGATCCAGCTTTACTAAGCTATCTCTAATGTCAGTTTCAGGCTCAGACCTGATCTCTTTTTCATCTTTCTTTGTGTTTTTTCTCCTTGGACTTGGTTTGCATTGTTTTTGTTTGTTTGGGAGTTTCATTTCTGTTTTCCCTTTGTTTATCTGTGGAGCATTATGAAGAGGGATAGATTGGATTTATAGGAGATGGGTCTGGCCCTGGAGAGCTAAGCTGGTTTTTCTTGGTATTATTGAAAGGACCTTCCTAAATAGACTAGCTCATCATCTGCAGTTCCACAAGCATCACTTCAGGGACTCTGTAGTACATTTCAGCTCTCCTGAGACTGTGAAAAGTAAAGGCTGTTTCCCAGTTTGCAGATGGCCCCAGTATCAGACATGACAAAATATCCCCAGCATGTGTTGCTTGTGGGCTTTTACAAGTGGAAGACAAGTGAGTAGATTTCACTTATTCTTTCCATGTAGTCAGAGGGCTGGTGCAGCTTCTCTTAAATGTAGCTCCCAGTGGAATGGGTGAGTTGGCAAAGGTGAGAATCTCTGGTGGAAAGGAGGGACATGGATAATGTTAGCTCGTGTGGTTGTGTGGGAGCTGCCTCACTGGCAGGAGGACAAGCAGAAATGGAGGTTATATTTTACCTTATAAACCCCAGTCCTCTGGGCTGCCCATCTCATGCTATCATTGTAGAAATACTGAAGTACTTATTTTTTCACCTTTAGAGCTTCTGAGGAACTTAAGTCTGTATTAGAGAGCATCCATGAAGCCTGCAACCTTTTCCCTCATTCAGTGTCCAAATGGTGCAATCAAAATATTTTTTTCTTTCTTTATGGATTCTGAAACACCTGTAGTGGTGAATATTTTTAGATTTTATATATATATATAAAAGATCATTCTATGTAAATGTATTAAAAAAAAGGAAATGTAATTAACATGAAGGAATTGCCTAAATAGTATTTTACACATCTGTGAAACTTGGGCTGATGCATGGAACTGTTTTCTGCTGCTACATTTGCAGCACTGAGAGTGTGAGATCAAATGGCTTTTTGCCCACACAGTAGGCAATTAGTTAGTTCTGGGTAATCTGTGGTGAGCAGACGGCCTGGATGTGCCTTCCTGAGAAGAATCTTGTCTCGGGAGAGGAGGGACAAGATCAGGGGAGACCAGAGTTCAAGGCCTGATTTAGCTTTCCACCACAAGCTTCTCGGCAGGCCTTGAAAATGCAAACAACCTACTGAAGCATATACTACCTTTCAGGCATGCCCAGGTTTTGCAGTTGTCCTTTTTGCTTTTCTCTATCTCTCGGGGAAAAAAAAAAAAAAAAAAAAAAAAAAAAAAGAATCTCAAGGGGTGGGAGAGAAGCTGCAGCTGATCCCTATTTTGTTTAACCCTTGCTTGCTCCTAACTGATGTAAAGGCTTGGTGATAACTAATCCTGCTCCAAGCAAGGAATGGAAAACTTCCTATTCAGTTTGACTGGAGATGCAGTAGGACTCTAACAGCCCCAGAAAGGAAGGATGGCAGAAGGCAAGAACTTTCTGAGGGCTCCATACAGCAGTCCAGACCTTGGATCTTGTGCTTGCAGGCACTAGTCCCCTTTGAAGTAGTATTTGCTGCCAGGTCAAGAGAAGGGCTTGAAGCTGGACACTATGAAGAGGACTGTCTCCATCCCACTGACCTGGTTTTGTGATTATTTTTCCTGCTAGCTCTGATGAATTGCAGTTTTCTTAAGCTTTTTTTTCTTGGTGTGGGCTTGCCTGCCTCTGTGTGTGATTGTTTAAAAAAAAAGAGAAAAGAAAGAAAAGAAAAACAACTGCCATAAAAGAAAGATGTTTTGCCAGGTCTCAGCCATGAGATTAAACTGGAGTTTTTATAAAACCAGATCTGTGCCCTATTGATGTCTTGGAACATTTTATTTTTTTCTGGATTTGGTTTATGAATACAGTGCAAATGCTTTTGTCGTCCTCTGAAATGGAGTTTGAGCTCCTCTTTTGTTTTGTGAGTGGCCAGGACACTGATCTGTGTTTGTGTGGGCTTTGATGGTGGGGACTGAAGGTTGTGGCTGACCACACTCTTTTCTGATTGGAGGTTATGGGAACTGCAGTTGCTCTGCAGCTCTGCAAATGAAGTGGGCTTGGAGATTTCTGTAGAATTACTGTTATCTGAAATGCTTTAAAATTTTCAAGGGTAAAATAGTATTTTTTTCTTACCATTGCTAGTTCTACCAGGCTGAAGTTACGGTGATGTGCTACCATGTACCTCCCATTTAGCACATCTCCTGCAGAATTCTGCCTTGCCTGTGATAATGCGGAGCAACTCAGAGTAGAGTATGAAAAAACTTTATGATCTTAGTGCTTGTGCTGGGAAGCCAAGCTGGAACAGGAGAAATTACTATGAAGGCCTCTGGTGCACCATGTATGCACTTCTGTTGATTTGTAAAGGACAAGCAAGAATTTTAACAAATTATGAATTTAGTTCCTTGGCTCTCATTGACCCAATCTCTGAGCTGTAGCATGGAAGTGAATATTGTGAATATTGCTATTATGTGTCCCTTATTCCATCCTGAGATCAAAGAGAGAGAAAAAAAAAAAAAAAAAAAAAAGAAGAAAGAGAGGTGTTCTTGTGCTTGTAGCCTCAGTGGACATATCTGCTGTGCAGCGTGCTGTCTGTTCTCTCTAAAAGGCAGATGAATCATCAGGTTAAATGAAATATTTTTTTTCCCTACTCAGCAGCTGAACTCAGGGATTGACTCCCTTTCCTACCTCCTTCATGACTTCAGTTTCCCTTTAGGAAAATGCCTGGGTTATGCTTCCTGCTTACCATGGCAACTGGCATACAAATTGAGAGAGAAAACCATGTTTGTTGAACTCTGGAATTGTTGTTAGCCAGAGCCAATTATTAGTGCTGTAGGAGAATGAGTATTTTCCTATTCTTTGTGCCACAGAGTCTTGCAAAGACTTGGCCATAAGGCAAGGGGAGAACCTCAGACTGCCCCACAGCATTCCCATGGTTATGAAAATAAGGCCAAAGGGACACTGCAGACCTGCTCATGCTCCAGTCGGTTCTGTGCCCTAAATCAGGGTGCTTAAACACATGGAATTGCTTGAACATTGTTTGAGCCAGTTTCTTTTGCCTGCCTGACTCAGGGCAATGCCCTGTGTAGGTTGTATTGGAAGCCACAGCTACAGCATTTTGGATACTTTCAGCTAAGTCAAACCCAGGATTAAGCAAGTTCCAAACCTGGCTGGTAACCAGGAATCAATCTTACCCAGCACTAAGGAGCTTTTGACACTGGTGTCTCATGAATCCTCACTGCAACACAGGAGTCCAGCAGCTCTGGGCTGCAGGACATCCCACTGGTATCCCACTGGATGGGGCTGAAGGTCAGCTGGCAGCAAAGGGGAGGCAGGCAGTGCAGGGCAAGGAAACTGGCAGAAGGCACCACCACCAACAAAAAGAACAGAATCAGAACAAGCCAAGACAGAGCGAGGCAGTGAGATTTCTGAGTTCATTTTCCATCCAGACAGGATGAACTTTTCAAAGGACGTGCCTCATAACACGGGTAAAGGATGAACAGTTTCATGGTTAGAAATTAATGGGATCTGCAAAGCTCAGACCTGCCCAAATCCTGATGCCCTCAGAAGCTAGACACAAGTGTGAGTGTTAAACTTGAATGTTTGCCTCACTCCATAATAAAACAGGGTAGGTATTTTTGTATGTCTTACTAGCAAACTGCAGTGTTAGATGAGCTACATTTTGCAAACCTATACAACTCCTAGGAATTATGTTTGCAATTCGGGTCCGGATCCATCCCAAAATGGGACCTGTTTTCTTCCATAGCACATCTACTGCTGAGGGTACATTTCTCTGTCATTCAAATCCCTTATCTGAAAAGACCAGGAATTATTTGAATTCAGTGAGAGGAAATGACTTAAGAAAGAACTACAAGGCACACAAACATGGGAACAACCAGAACTGGAGAGAGGAGAATAACACACATGATGATTATTCAACAGAGGAAATTTCTAGATAAGTAAAACCCAAAAAGGGGAGGGGAAACCCAACAAAACAAAAAACAAACAAACAAGCAAAACCAAAACAGAAAAAAACCCCACCAAAAAACCCCAAAAAGACAACAACAAAAAAACCCCAACACCCAACAGCCACAAGATTGAGTTGAACCAGTCTGAAGAATATCAGGTAACATTTTCTTTCCCTCTTCCTTCATAGGAATCAGGAAGAATAAATCAGAAAAAAAAAAAGTGCTCACAAACTGCTTTACTTTATTTGTTTTGCACTATGAGATAATTTACTTTAGACATCAAGGCTCAGATAGTGTAAAAGGACTAGGCTGGTTATTTACAGGGATTTTTTGAAGTGATTTGGCTTTAGTCTCCAGCCTCTGTGGCAGCCACAGTACCCTACTGAAGGTGAGCATTGCTTTGAGAAAAATAGAGAAGTCCTGCATTTGCTCACAGTTAGGAACACCCCTGAGTAACCAGAGCAGCTCATTGCTCATCACCTGTCTCCCTTGCAGGGTTTATCTCAACTAGTGATCGTGCAAGAGCCGCACATGACCCTGTGATGTAATTTCACCTCGTGAGCAAATCAGAAACACCCTCACCTTTTTTCCTGTCGAGGATAAACCCTCAGCAGTCATATTCCACTCCTCCCAAAGCAGGATCTCCTAAAGATAGATGCCTGAGATTACAGGGAGAGCTCTTGCAGGAGGTTCCCAGCATACCACACGTTGCAGGGGATTTCCCCAGTTGCCAAGGAGGGCAGGGCTGCCAAGGCTTGGGAGTAGGAGGATTCATTTATGAGCTAGTTTTAGGTCATTGGTGCCGATAAACATTTGCTTGGCATGAGTCCCTGTTGTAAGGAATGTGAAAAACTAAGATGCCAGGGCAGTGAGCAGGAAAGGGAATAAATCACCCGAGTCAGAAGATACTGAACACCACTGTCAGCCTGGTTCCTAGTTTTCCCAGTGAGGTGGGAAGCTGGATGCAAGTATGGCACATAATGGCCACTGTATGTGGTTCATGAACCAGCAAGGTAAAGAAAAACGGGGCCTGAAAGGGTCTGTGCAAAGAGGTCTCAGACAGAAGAAGTGAGGGGAAAGGAGGAAGGGGTAGAAAAACTTGCTGGAAAAATAGGGTTGAGGCACAAAATATACAAAGGCAGCCCCACATTGCCCCATTGCCTGAAGGAACAGACACCTTCAGTGCTGTCAGCAACAAACATTCAGCAGTGTGAAAAACACCAGGTTACATTTCTCTGTGTGTGGGAGGGCAGCAGCTGAGGATGTGAGATTCTTTTTGGATCAGAAGACACACCACTCCATCAGCTATGAACAGAGGATGCTTCTCAGTGAGGCTCTTGATTTTTCAGAGCTGGGAGTATTGCAATAAATTAATAATCTAAAAATACATTTGGTAACTCCATCGGAAAAGTGAAGTGTGCTTTTATTGCCAAGAGAGAACTGTGAATATTCACACCTACAGAGAATAAATACACAGATCAAATCTGCAAACAAACCAAATTACTTTCACCTGCAGTATTTTTTTCTCATCCTGTCTTACCAGGATGTCTTAGTCCAGCAGTTCTCATGCACACATGCATATTGCCTGTTCTGAGGACCATGTACATCCATGCCTTCAGGGGGCAATCCAAACAGCTGAGAATGACCAGGATTTTTTTACAAGTCTCAGCTGACACGTAAGTCTGTTCACCACCGTTCCTGTCACAGACTCCATCCCCTCCTCACCCTTTCCCTGCCACCCCAGGTAATTTCAGAGGCTGGAATCAACCTTCAGAAGCCCAGCTTTTTCTGGTTTTTTAGGAAGACTTTTCATTACCCTAATCAACATAATTCTGTCATCAGTCCAATCCTCTCCTTCCCCCTTACTTTAGGCAGATAAAGCTGCATTTTTCTGGATGCACTGTGCCATGTTTGGCACTTCTGCACATATCCACCATTGCCTGGATCACTTGGTCACAGCATTTATTTTTTTAGCACACAAATCATAAAGTGCAATGGGAGGGAAAGGCTTAAGAAGCAGAAAGCAAATTTGAAGAACCCAAACCGAATTGACTTGAGCTGCCATTAAAGTAATAAGTCAATGGTATCATTTGCAACTGGTTGGAGCAGTTAATACTGCAATATGCTATTTAAAGTATTCTCAGTTTCTCTTCTCCTTTGAAATCCTGCATTTTCCTCTATATTAAATGCAGTTCTATAATCATACCACATTTAGACGGAGCAGAAAGGTCTGAAGCAAAAGACCAAAGGAGGAAAATAATATTTGATCTTACCTGCTTCTGTGGTCCTACAGTTTTCTGCAGGCAGAATGTTCAGTGACATCCATATTCAGCAGGCTTTACTGGCCTCTAGAAAGTCCCACAGCCAGTTGTTTCACCCGTTTGCAGAGCTGCTTGAGTTTCAGAAAAACCCAATCAAGAGGTCCTTATGCAGGAGGGCAGCTATCCAGGATGGCTGCCACGACCAAGAGTTATTGGAGGCATTTGGCTGAGCAAGGACGGAGTCTCTGTGCCTGCCATGTCCTTCCTGCCCCGTTTCTCTCCTCTCTGCTCTTGCACTTGGCAGGAATTTGCAGTTTCTGGCAAGTAGCAGAGAAACCCAGTCTTTGCCATTGCTCCCTAACTGTGGCAGATGCTATTTCTCTTTAGATTTCTTTACATTTAGGTATTACTGTAACTTTCAGCAGTATAAACATAAAAACACCCTACCCAGCCACCAAACCTCCCCCTCTCCCCCTCCAAACCAAACTCCAACCACTGACACTGCATGGTCAATCCATGACTCAAGTCTCGCAACAAAAGTACTGTAGACTAATCTCCTTATGGAATTTCTCAAGAGTCCAGAGTCTCCAAGACAGTCACCAGACCACTGAACCAGTGGAGTGGCTGATCCCTGAGGACAGTCAGTTCTGAAGGCATAGTCATACAGAAAACTCCTTCTCTGTTGCAGGGACCCATTTCTTCCTCAAACTTTTCACCCTTGTATCTGCCTCCTCCTCTCCCCCAGCACTCTGGCAAGGAACTATTTGGCTGCTGAGTTTCTGTAGCACACACTGCATCTTGGTGCTTTAGCATCTCTGTTACAGGATGTTGAAGCCTGTCATTACCCTGCCGCACGTGTCCCAGATGCAGACCTTTATTGTTTACCCTTCCCAAAGACACAATCTTGAAGAGAAAGAATTCAACTCTACCTCTTTTTAATTAGTATTTCGGTGAATATACAAAAACAAAGAATCAAGTCAAATGGCAAACATCAGGACCTGAACCAGTACATCTTTGGAAGAGGCTTCACCTTAAAACACTCTACAGAGGAGCACATTTCTCACAAAACATTTAACTACTGAAGCATTCACAAGGAAAGACACCAGCTCAGTATTGGCCAAAGTAAACAGCCTTTATTGAACTCAATGAAAACTGCAAGCACTGATGCAAGGACTGGGTTTGGTTCAGTTAGCTCCTTGCTTGCAATTTTCTCACAAGTGTTACTTACTGCCATTATTTGCCTTTTGTCCTACCTGATCCAGGGATGTGGAAGGGGAATGACACAGGGGGTGTGACCATTTACACACAGGTAGCTGAAGCAAGAAGCACAATAAACCAGGAGCATGAGCCACCTTTGCAAAGGCAACTACAGCACAGAACCCTTTGTATTCTGCACGAATTCTAGCCCGTAGACGTATGAAATCTTGTGCAAAGTACATAACAGTTTTTTTGAAGGAGTTGCTTGTTAGCAAGTGGAGCTTTTCCTGGACTGGCACTTCTGAAGGTAGGAGCACATGCAGTAGTTTCATCAGGGACAGGAGGTAGGCTTACATATAGGCAGCATATTGCTGAGGAGTGAGCTAGCCTTTTACTGGGCTTGACTAGCAACAGACTTCTTATTTGTGACATGTTTTTATTGCTGACACACTAAAATGCTCAGAGAATCTGCCTTATTCTAAGGCAAGCGTGACAGAGACCAGCAAGAGAAGTTGAACAGTAAAATGTAATAGAAAGGTCTGCAGTCTTCTCCCTTGTAGCATCTGTCCTTGTTGGTCACAGGAGGTTACAGTTTTGCTCACATAGCCCTTGCTGAAGCATTATAATTTAAATTCAAACTAATTTTAGAGAGACATTTTCCTGGAGCAAGTGTATACGGACATTTTCTTTTCTGATGTCATCAGAGAACAAATCAGATCACTTTTTTTCTCATCTTATGCTCCAGGATTTCTTGCACAGTGAAAGAAGGATTGTGCCTCAGCCAGGAGGCATCAAGGCTGCAGAACAAGGGGCAAAGCAGGGCCAAGAAGATTCCTTTCTGCAGTCATCAGTTCTTTGTGTCAAGTTTTTGGAAGGGCAAAAGTATGTATGGGAGAGGTAGTGGGAAAACGTCAATCCTCCATGGCCTGAGGAGAATGGAGTGGGAGACAAACAAATGCAGTTTCACATGGCTCTTCAGGACAGCACGGAGAACACCAGGCCTTCAGTACTCAATTCCACTCCAGTAGAACATGGTGCCAAGGAGGACGCAGAACTGAAATGACAACACTATTAAGTTTCTCTGCCCCCCATTTTCTGCTCTTCACCTCTCTCCCAGCCCCATTTGGTCCTACTGGTAGGAGAGAGCAACAGTAATTCTTGAAAAGCAAAGCCTGTTCAGGCAGAGGAAGCTTAAAGTTTTATTTTTTGCACAGAAACTACACAGTAAAGAAAGAAGATACGTGCAGCTATAACTATTTGACTGTATCACTCATCTCACTGGGGTTATCTGCCATGAGGCTGCTGAACCCTGAGTACTGAATAACTCAGTTTGTAGTTTGAAGATTTGGTATGAGTGTATCTATCATGATGATCCAATGCCCTTCACAAAGAAGCATCTGCAAGTTGTGTTTGCTGCATTGTATTGCTGAGATGGCAGCAGGTCACAGCAGGCCGTGGCAGGATGGAAGGCTATCTAGTTCCTCACCTCTGGAAGCCAGAATAGAGGGGAACTTGCAAATGTAGCCCTGAGTGGAGCAGGCTACATGCAGATTTGTGATGAATGAATGACGATAATCCATGGACATTTTGAATGCGTCAGTCCTTTCATCCACCTCCACCCAACTGGGTGTGGAATAGCAAGAAAAGAGAAGAGGAAATAAAGGCAAATATTAAGTACTTACAATCCAGCAGAGGATGGCAAAGCCAAACCAGGCAACACCCCAGGCATGTGTGTTCACTGGCCCAGAAATAGCGTCATAACAACCCTGAAAGACAACCGGGAATGACTCAACACCAGCCCTGAGCCTGCACTGCAGGGTGACAAACCTACTCACCCCTGAGAGAGACTGAGGTGGCATGGGGGCATGCTCCTCTCCTACTGCAATTTAGGTAGCTCAGAGGGTCTCAAAAATCCAAGCTAGATCTACACTGCTTATTGACAACTTGCAGATTACCTACCTGGTTCTGGCTCCAAATACAAAGTAGACCCATCTCAAACACATAAAGGACAACTTGCTGTGCCATCCACTTGCCAAGTACAGTTAGATAACCAAACACAATTCTGTTGACACAGAACTGACCTCCAGAATCAAGAAGCTGCAGGCAAATTTGGGAGCTTGAATGCCTTCTAGAAATGCAAGCTAGTGCAGAAGCTGATGCTCATGACTCAGCAACCTAGTGTATAGGACATGATGGACTACTGAAAAGTTCTTCCTTAAGGAGGAGACCTGCTGATTTGCTCACTCATGTTATATACACTCATCTTTGGGCTAAGCTTGATTTAGCTACTGTCCATCATGTTAGAAATGTAACTTCTTACAAGTGGCTTGGGAGATTTCTCTCTCCATCAGGAAAGCCTTTATCCTAAAAAAAAATTCCTGCCCTGTGTTTAGCATCATGGCCAGCAGTCTACAGGCATTCCTTCTCCTCCAGAAAGCTTTTGAACACCTGTAGCTTACAGTGATGGAGAAAGGCTATTCAGGGTCCCTTTCCCTTCCAGCAAGGCGCTTTTGACTGCCCTGTGCCAACTGAAAAAAGCAGAGAGGACCTTACATTGCTGTTATAGTAGCCAGGCACTCCCAGCTTGCAGCCGTCGAGGCTGACGGGGAGCCCTTGTGTGTCCAGCACGCAGCACGTCCGTGGCCAGGGGTAGTCGGCGTCGCTGTGCGTGAGGCGGAAGGCAGACTGGTACTCCTGCCAGTCGGAGGGGCCCGTCACCCCACAGCAATGGTTCTGCAGGGACAGAGAAGGGAAGGGTCTTTGTGAGCCCAGGGCACAGCCCTGCACATGTCAGGACACTGCTTGGGCACTGGGCACAGATTTATGGGAGAGATTCTTGAAGTGCCTGCCATTGACAGTCTGCTGTCTGATAAATGAGCTAAAGGGGGAGTGTGTTAGAACTTTCTTTAAGGTTCAAGGCAGATGCCATCCTCTTTCTTATCCAGCAGCCCCAAGGAGGACTTGAAATTCCAGGCTTGCAGAGCATTTAGTAATTAGTGACTTTTCAGTGTTATTACCTGAAGCATGAGTTCATCCCATGCCTTTGTGACCTCACTGTCACTGTTATTGGCTGGCTCTGACTTCTGATATCTGTCCAGCATTTGCTTCAGGAAGAGATCTGGAGTGAGCTACAGAAAAAAAAAAAAAAAAAAAAAACCAAACAAAAAAAAACCAACACAACAGAAAAATGCAGAAACTATGTAAATAAGTGGCCATGTAAAGCAAATAGAGGGTTATTTGGGGAGGATTTGTTTTCTTGTTTCAGCATCCTGCTGGAGAACAGGAATGTTGCTTCTTCTCTGGTTTTACACACGAGAATAAAGTGCAGGATTTGAGGAGCAGGAGCAGCAAAGATGAAGATCTCAAGCAGGCACTACTGGATGTAGATCGCAAGAGCTGTGCAGAAGCTATTTGGTATTTGCATTTGGTATGTTGGAACTAAAGCACCACAAATAATTTTCCTCCCCACAATATCTCCAATAATCCATGTAATCTTTCCCTCACCAGTAACACTGCCTGGGGCAATGCTGAAGATTTGTCTTCTCTGTGTATGATAGATTAATCAGTCTGTAGCTGAAAGACTAAACACTGTATTGATGATTCAACTAACCCACGCTATTATTTCCTTAACTACAAGGTTGTAAACATTTTAAAATGTTAAAAATAACAAAGCTGTGTTAGAAAGAACAAAGTTATTTCTTTAATTACAATAATGATGTCGAATTTTTTCCTCATGGGGTTGCCCTCTGCTCAGCAGTAGTCCTGTGAGTTTACACTGTATTATCACATTTACTGTGTGATGCAGGATTTTACACTGAACAGGATGACTATGTGCCTTAGAACTTGTGTTTCCCAGCACAGCTAAAGGAATTTGTGAGCCAAGAAATACTCACGGAGTCTCGGTGAGTCGCTGCTGTGATGCAAGAAGCCATTTCAAATGCAAAAGTGATCAGCATCAGAATGATGTACTGTGGGAGAAAGAGAGCAGAATTAGTTCTTGGAGAAACAGTTCAACATTTTTTTCAAGATTAAGCTGGAAACCTTGTATGATGCAAAGGCTATCATATTCCCTCCCACCCAGCTTGAATGCTCTTGTAGCCTTTCCCTGTGCTTGTTTCAGTTTGCAATTTGCTTTCTTTAAGGTGAATGACTGGAATTGACTGTCCATCTCACAGACAAGATTTCATCAGATCCTCATCGCATTAAGGCTGCCCTGTGTCCACAGAAAATACTTTTTTCTTTTCTTTGTTGTGTCTAATTGGCAACCTATGCTTGTGTTGTGTCCTCCTTTCACTTCCACTTACCAGCTCTAAGCTTTTCAGCAGGAAGTGTTCACTCCTGGTAGGAGAGATTGTGTGTTGGGGAAAGGGAAAGTGCAGCTTAGGGCATCACTGAGATCACCCTGATTTTTCATCATCAGATTTCCTGAACACTCTTATACTGTGAGCAAAGATCCTTCACAAAAACAGATTTCAAGGGTCACCTCTCATAATCTCTTTCACTCTTTATTTTCCCTTTCCAGCATAATCCCTTTGACATTTTATATATTTTCTTTGGAGCTCCCAGGTATCTGTTCCTCCTCCCACATTTTATATTGGTCTTCTCTGATTTAAGGCATTTTTTTCCCACTCACTCCAGCTTTTGTCCCTCGTACCCTCTCATGTATCCTAAACCAGAGCCTTCACCTGTTTCAGCCAAGACACCAAAATTCAGACGTAAGGGAATTCTATTTCCTCAGCTGTTTGCTGACATATTCCCTGGCCCAAGAGTTCAGATCTCTGAGTGCCTCTTGTCTAAAAGAGACACCCTGCAACCCCACAGTAATCCAATGAGAGAGCTCATTTCAGTTTTCATCTCTACCCTTCATTAATGCAAGTACCAATTAAGTTTTGCCACTGCCGAACTGAACAACTAAGTAAGACATTGTACAGAGATTTGTCCACATCTTAACATTGTCCTGGGCTTATCCAAAGCTCTGTCCCCACCCCTGTAATTTCTGCCTGCCTGCTGATGCCTTATATTCTTGATTGCACTCGTATTTGTTATTCTGACACTCACTAATGCCTTGTACTGCAGTCACTGCTAATCAACTCCTAAAGTGAATAGTGTATGACAGCTGAGAAGCAGTAAGGGGTGGGGAGAAACCAGGATCTAAACCACATCCCAGCTATATGTGATTGCACAAGTGCTCCTGCATTGCTTCAGGGCAAGGTCAGGGTTAAGCCAGTCAAACCTTCACTGTGGCTACCTCCATTAATTCCCTCAGCCTGACTGAGGAGCTTCTCGTGCATGAGTCTTCACAGAAGTCACCCTCTGGGACACCACAGCCATGATCAAGAAGAACTTTCAGCTCCTTACCAGTATAAAAGCTGCCTTTGCTCACTGGTTGATTCCCAAGGTGACCACGGACATTAGGACAGCGTTTGTTCAGTTTGGCAGCAGTAGGAAGGCAAATTTTGCTACACTTACCACCAGTAGCAAGGTCCTGCTGGCCTTAATGACTCCAATGATACCAAGGATAGACAGAGCAAAGAGTGCAAGGCCGACAAAGATGCCAATCCAGGCAGCAGCATTGATGTCACCGTTATCTGTGGCTTTCAGCAGAGGGTAGACACCATGGGGGTTAGACACAAAGTAGATACACTCTGCTGTCAGGGCAATGCCGCACATCTGGGAAGCACAAGAAAACCATTAGTTCAAGGTTCCCCAAAGAAATAGCAAATTCAGAAACAGGTGTAGACTGCTTTCCTTTCATTCAAATTCTTGCCAAGTGGGAGCTACCCAACTCCTCCTCTGCCCAGCTTTACAATCACTTGTATTGGGACTTCTCAGAAGATTTGCTTTCAAATCTCACCCAGCCTTGATCTGAGAGGTCAGGTCTAGGAGCTGAGGACGCTAAGAAAGAATTTGATCACTATGGAGGGATGTGGTGGGAAAAAATGTTGGTCTGCTCCTGCTGACAATTCTAATGCTTTTTCTCCTAGCACCCATTTTGGTATTGTGGATCTTCCCCTGCTGTCCCTTTCCCACCCAAATGATCATCTAGGATAACTTTCATTTATCCTCTTCTTTCACACTATTTATGTGTGGACTTCGCATGTGAAGAGGGAGAACTGCTGTTTTAAGAAGCATCATACTGGAAGGAAGCCTCCACCCATACTTGTTCCACTTCACTTACCCCAATGACCACATTCCCAAAGACTAACAGACCCTGCAAGATGTGTATGCAATCATCACTTTTTGCCATCTTTAATTCTGCATGCAACCTAGAAAAAAACCCAAACACAATCTTCAATTAAATCACCAGTACAATATGCTCCGCTCAGAAACACAAAATTTCCATGAGGAGGACAGACAGAATTTGCCAGATTGTCTGTATACCTCCCAACCCTTGCTTTATAGTGGTTTCAGAGGAGACGTCCCCAGGTATTAATCTAGTAAATGAAAACTCTCCCTGATACTTGAGCTACAGAAGACTGGGACCACTTTGGGGGCAGCTGTTGTCTTCAGCTCCCTTTTGGGTAGGATTTTCATCATCACACCAGCACCCACAACAACCTCAGCTCATGGTGTATCATTTCTACGTGGTCAGAAACAGCATCTGGATGGAGACAAGTTCAGCACTCTCACCTCACCCCTATTCCAAAGGAGCCAGCGTTCCTCCAGGGCATGCTGCTCTAAGCCATTTTGACCAGCACCACCATGGGACTGAACTGGTAACCCTGGTGCTCCAGCTGTATCCCACACACATCTACAGCACAGGGCACTGCCAAGAGTAGCCTCATCTCCCACCCCTGCTGGGAATGGGAGTGGTGTCCCCCAAGTCAGGTGTGAGGGAGGAAGGGAAGGAGGGAGAGGCCAGCTCAGGTTGCAGTTGGCTCATGGGAGCCAGGCCAAGTAGCATTCCGACTGAATTCTTGAGAATGCTATATCCTGCAGTCTAGAGTCAGGTGTCCTGCCTCAAATTCATTCCCTTCCAGAGAAAGCAGCATAAAGACATCAGTCAGAGGTGTGAGACCTCTTGGAGAAAGAAGCTTAGACACCAAAGTCCACCAAGATTTTCTTTCAAAGGGATGGAGCACATGTGTATGGAGAGGGTAAGGGGGAAAACCCCCCCATCTTGAGACAACTGAATTTAACAGGTGGTTAAGAAAATATAAATCAGGAAAGGGAGACTGCAGTGATCCCAGCTTGAGCAGACAACAGGAAAAACTGCTTGAACGTCCTTCTCCCGCCAGAATACCTGTATTTGTGCCTCTTGGGCCACTGATTTCACAATTCCTCAAAGAAGCAGTTGGGAAATATGAACAGACAGAGCTGTCAATGAAGGGGAGCTTTCTGAGGAACAGAGCATTGTGAGACCTCTCTAACAATGCCACCTCCTGCCTCCTCAGCAGCTGCCCTTTTTGGGGTATGCAGGACTTCTAACAGTGACAGATGAAAGCCAGGCACTTCCTGACACTCTTTCTGCTGTGGTTTGAGGGTTAGGCATGCAGATATCTCCATTATATCCGCAGAGTGCCTAAGTATTTCTGTACTATAGTAGGTATAGGAATTTTTTAATAATATGTGGCCATTATTTTTAAGTTGAGAAGACATTTTTAGCCCCAGCCAGGTGTTTGGAGGCCAGACCCAGTATTCATGAAACTGTATGGCTCTGTATTTGAAAATGGCAAGCTCATGAGGTCAACCTGAATCTCTGTCCCTGCCAAACTTCCCGACCAGCCAGGGTGTCCAGGGGCTGTCTTGCAGGTCAAATCTGAGGCTAAGCAATGCTCAGCCATATGTTCTATAATGCAACACTGCTGAGTCTGCCAAAGCTAAGATGAATCCTGGTCCTCCACTCATCTGAAATCTGGAGAGACCACTGCCTGGCTCATGGACCTCTGTGCTGCAAGCTCCAGAGATGTTAAAAAAACCCCTAGTTACTGCCATCTAAGGGACATCATAAGCCAGGCAGAAGTCCAGAAAGCAAGGAAATCCTTCCTGCTTGAACACAGGCACTTGAACTCTGACTGCTACATGGAAAAGTGGGTCTGCTCCAGTTGCAGTGCATAAAGCAAGACTGAGTGTGTTACCCTGTTCAGTGTAACAGCAGCACTCACACCTTGTACATGGGCTATCCATCCAGCTGGCTTTCTTCTCCCCTTTGGCAGGCAGAACCTGGGTCACTCCTATCTCCCCTTGGGCAGGTATTATTGCAGTCACTCTAGCTGGAGAATGCAAGCCCTTTCTCTTGGGAGACTCCTATGTCCAGTGGGCAACTGTGGTTGTGAGGAAAGCTGGACATAGTCACCACCACAGGTATCACCTGGAAAATGGCTAGTCTCCAGGCAACCTAAGGTTCTGCAGTATCTTAACTAAGTTCAATGGGATTGCAGTGCAGGGGGAAGCAGAGAGGAAAAGGGAAGGAAAAAAGGATTTACTCTAGACCTAAAAATCCCCAGCATTGTCATATTTCTATGAATTATCCCTCTGCTTCCAAGCGATTGGTGCCAAAAGAATTAATTTCTTGGTGTCCACTTTATTAACCTGTGCCACATGGGTCAGCCCCTTGTCTGACCTCTTCTCCTCTGCAGATGGTCCAGTATCGCCATCAGGGATGAGAGACCAGCCAGGTGCTCCAAGACCATGACAACAGCTGGGCAGCTGGAGAACCAACCCTCCAGCATGTCCCAGAGGAGAAGCTATGGGAGATCAGGAGCTCCCCACCTGCTCCTCATTCCTCAGAGATGAGCTGCATTCAGCAAGAACACAAGAATTGCACAGCACTTGGCACAGGCATGGGGCAAACTTGGCTGGTGTGCCCGAGGCAGGCTGTGCACAGATGTGCCTCATAGGCACCCCCAGGTGTGAGAGGGGTGGGCGGCCCTCCTCCCAACCCCCAGGCCAGCAGTCTCTGCCTGCAGACACAAATGCTTTGGAGGTAGAGGAGCTTCTTGGGCTTCTTAAAATTAATTTTATGACCCAAATGCAGTTTCCTGGGACTTTGGGGAAACCCCCGAGGAAAGTGGAGTTTCAGCTGCAACCATTATCCAAAAGTTCCACATAAGAAGGCAGCCAGGTCCTGGAATTTCAACCTTGACCTGGTGTTCCTAGGCACATCCTAGAAACCTTGCAATTTATGTGTGACCTATCTAGGCCTGAGGTATTCAATTATCACAGCCACAGATTTTGTTTCATGCTCTAAGCAGCTTTGGAAAGGTGTCTATTGCTCTCATTGTACCAAAAACTCCTGTGTCCCTCCTGAGCCACATACTTCTTACCCCTCCTGACATTCTGTTCACAACCAGTACTTCTGGTACTTACACTCATGGGGGTCCAGCTGAGCCTGCCAGAGCCCAGGAAAAGTGGTATCCTGGCCTCTCCCTGGTACTCCACAAACTGTACACAATGTATTATTTCCATGCCCTTGAAGCTTTCTTGACCTCCCTTTGCTTCCTTTACTCTCAGTATCTCTGAGACCCTTAGCATAACTGTGGGAGATGAAAAGGAAGCCCTTTTCTGCAGAGGTTGGCTTCTGCCCTTGTATTTTAGGTGATAACCTCATACAGGCTTTGAAAGGATGCTCCTCTGGCAACAATTCCTGGATTCAAATGAGATTTAGGGTCTGTTGTGCACTCCTCACACACACTGCACTGGTCAGTCTTTTGAAGCCTCCACACCCTGTTTTTATAGGCAGGGACAGGATTTCAGTGGCCTTACAGCTGAATTCCCCCTTCTTAACCTACCGCTACTCCATCTCTAGCCAAAAAAAGCCAATGGATAAGAATTCATTTGGCATTGCCCAACACAGACCCAGGCGGCATTTTGATTGGCCTTGCATTTTGTGCTAGTTGTCAAGCACTGTGACAAAGGATGTCCCAAAAAACATCCCTGTGAGCACCATTTGCTTCTACAGCCTGCCCCTGGAGGTTTCTCAGCATGGTGGCGGGGCTTGCAGGGGCTTCACATCACCCCTTGCTACCTGCCTTTCCTTCAGCGTCCCTGCCCAGGGCGTCGCATTCTCATGCCCTGGTGCGAAGAGGCATGAACAAAGGATGCGTTTGTTTAATGACTCACGGGCTCTGCACCACTCGAGCGCAGCTGAGCAAACGCGGCCGCTCGGCAGCAGGATCCTGGTCCCTGCAGCCCCGCCGGGAGGAAGCCTGGGCACCACCCCTCCTGTCCCAGCCCAGCTGGAGAGCATGTTCCTACAGGCAGGAGCAAGATGCCCGGGCTAGCCCTGGGGTGCTGATGGAGAGAAGTCATCCAGGCGGAACCGCTGCCAGAGATGCTGTGCCAAGGCCGGTGCCGGTGCCGTGGGAAGCCTCCGTGAGCCACAGACCTGCCCACACCCACACCTCCTGCGGACCCCCATGCATCAAGCAATAAACTTACTTTAGGGGTTTTTTTAATTGGTTATAATGGAAAATTTAGCCCCTAAGAGGCTTAAAAATAAGGTATTTTCCAAGTGCTTGGGACACCTTGAGAATTACAGAGTTTTTAAGAGGATGTAACTTAATATGTTAATGATGAATCGCTTGACCTCCACTGTAAGAAGCTGAACGCTTTACAAATGTCAGTTCATCATTTGTTTACTTATTTTAAAGCAAACATCTCCAGTGGACACAAACCCATGCACTCCTCCTGCCCTGCTAGACTTTCCCCAATTCTCCACCTCTCCTGAAATGCAGCCACCTCTGACAGAAAACTACTTGTGTGCTAGGAATCAACCACACTCAGAAATGGAAGAGGCAGACAGTTATTTTGTGCTATCAGGGGAGAAAAATACAGCAAAAACATAGCTCAGCATCAAGCAGGGGTCACAGACTAATTAAGTTTCATTTTGAAGAGTTTGCTATGAAATGAAGCCTGTATGAACAGTGGTGTGGCTGGTAAATCATCGTCAAGCATAATTACCTCAGAAGTAGAGCTGGGAGGTAGGTTTTTCCTCTCTCCTTTATTAGTTCAGCACAGCCAAAACAAGAGGGATGTTTTTAACTTTCCTATTTTCACAAGTGAGGGGGAGCTACAAGATTCTTCTTCCTCTACAACAATTTTTCTTTTTTTTTTAAACACTCAGATTTACAACAGATTTAGTTTTTCCATTCCCTCCTCCCCAGTCTTTAGGAGAAAAAATATGAAACTAATTAAAAGAGCCATAGAAAAGACACAGCCTGAGGCAAGAAAAATGAAATAATTAACAATTTCCTGCAGTTAACCTTATCCAGGTACCAGACTCCCACACACCAAACACAGTCAAGGGACTAAAATAAAAAACATGAAACATAAGAGCTGTCTTTTCTCCTAATACACACTTATGGCTCACATGCCTCCTTAAGAGGAAGACCATGACCAAAGCAAGGCACTCACCGCTCTCTTCTTGTGAGGCTCCCCAGCAGAAATCCCAACCCACCTGCAAAGCTGAAAAAGCCCCTTTCTCCCACCTCCGCTGCTCTTTAAAGAGCCCAGGTTGCTTGAGGAACGTGCTGTGTGATTGGTGGGGTGCCCATCACATGAGGAAAACTTTTTTTTCTAGCCAAACCTGTTCCCCAGTCAGTCCTCCTGGGACCGGAGGGTGTCTCTGTGATTCTTAGATCATATCGGAATGTCGTTGTGCTGAAAACAAAAAGCTTTAAAGAATTTCTATTATTATACTCTCAAAAGGGTGGATGAGTGAGTCACTCATAGAGGTACTTGAACTTTAAAGAGGATGGGCAAGTTGGAAGGACGTAAAATATACAAGGATTGCTGGATCACTGCTCGAACATAAGTATAAGAAGAATGTACAGAATAGAAAAAGAAAGTAAATTAATTTAATGTTTTCATTTAATTATGCAGCATGGGAAAAATCCAGTGGTCCGGGTTGGATCTATTTTTGTTTTATTCAGCTTGAGATTATTTTTGGAAACAGAAGTGTAAGTGTTGGCTACTCTGCAAGACACTGTGGATGACATGAAAAGTGGGGAGAATATTCCATTTCCTTGGGCACTCTGGATTTTTCACATAGTCAGTCCTATTAAGATGGAGCAAAGTCAAGCACATATATATATATATATATTTATATATATATATATATATAAATTGGCCTGTGATTATCTGAGAACAGCTAAGGCTGAGGAACATGACAGAAAAGGAATGTCTCTCACCTTCCCCTCCCTCTCTCATTCCAGAACAAGTTTGCCAAAAGTCATGGTTACCATTACTGCTGCCTTGAACATGTCTCTGGCAAAAACACAGGTGGTTGTACTTGTTGTTCTTCATTCTGCTGATGCAAAACCCAGCCAAATAAATAACGGGCTTGGGAAGGGTAATGGGAGTTCCATGATGTTAGAGCCCTTCACAAGTAAAAACAAACACAAAAATAGCATGTATACGTCCTTAGTGAGCAATAGTTCTACAGTCTTATGGATCCCTTGGTACTTGTAGACAACTGAAGAGAGGTCCCACTCTCCCCACGAGATCTGTGTGAGATTCAGCTCTGAAGAAAGGACAGTACTTTTGGCATTTCCAGTTCCATGAGGTATCACAGCAATAAGCAAAAGGAGACCCAGCCATCGCAGCTAGTCTGATCTAGTAGAAAGGGACAAGAAGATAGTCCCTTGGGTCCTCAAGAATACAGAGGCAGATTTGTCTAGACTTAAATGTCTCAGACCTCCTTGCCCACTAATTTTGCTCCCTATAGCCCATGCAGTCTTTGGTGCAGTTGCCACCCCATATTTCACCAATGCTGGTGTGACCAGATGTTTCACACCAGATGGTGTCCTGGGCTCTAGGAAGGCAGGCTCCCATCATCGTTGTTGGAGAGCAGGTGGCAGGGGAAAAAGCAGTGCATCCATCTCCTGAGCACCACAGCCAGGCTGATCTTGGGGCAGTGATTAGACAAAAGCCTGTCGTGGTAAAATACCCCATCACATCTCAGCTGGGAGGAGAAAAGAGGCCGCAACTGTGGAAATACTGTCTTGGGAAAACAAGATGAGGAAAGAGAGAAGAGGGAAGGAGAAGCTGGCAGTGAAGTTCATAGTCTTGCCAATCACCAGCACTGAGAGTACCTGGTGGGAGAGAACTCTGCTGTAGGTGAGGTCTTGCACCTCTGTAGCCCAGCCCAGGACACTGCAAAAAGCTGTTAGAGTGAATCCTTGTTTGGGCTGGAAGAGTGGGTTATGCTGGACTGGGTGGTGATCACCCTTCAGCTGCCATCACAATTTGGCTCTCACAGTTTGTTAATCTGGTTTAGAATCTGGGTAAGAATATTTTTTATGATCTCTGGAGAGAAATTTGATATTTGAAAGTTGAAAGGAGAGTCTCAGGATGGGGGTTTTGCTTGTTTCTTTGCACTTCTTTTGGTGCGTGCCAACAAAGTCAGACTACGGGTTTGCATGAATTCCTGTTCAGAGCAAAGGGTCAGACAGAGACTGTGTCTGGGGAAGGAGCACAGTGGGGCTGACAACCAGTGCTGGGAAGCCCCCAATTCCCAAAGGGGTACCTCCAGCGGGGTGCCTGTAGCTGTTTTAGCCTCTCCTGTATAGGACTGTGTCTGTGCTGGCCTACTTCAGATGAACTAACACTTCTATAGAGCCAGATCCATTTATTTGTGCAAGCTCTTGCACTTGTGAAAGCTCCAGACTCTTGAGTATGTACACCCCCCACAGAACCATATGTGTGTATGTGCAGAGGCACAAACCCCTACTCGTGTGTGCTTTGTGCATCCAGCCACAAGTCCACATAGGTGCACATCTCTGTTGAAACTATGTTAAAGACAAAGCGGGACTTGGGAGTGAAGACATGCTGCCATTTGGGGTTTCATCTGCAGGGGGGTCAGATGCTGAGGCCACAGCCTGGCCTGTTTTCAGATGGAGGTGGAAAATGAAATTTCTCAGGAGATCTATCACTTGGTTATTGCAACGTGCTCAGTGGGTGACAGGGCAAAGTTAGAACATGCCTGTCACAAAGTACACTGTGTTTATTCAAAATTGGCATGGAAGGCATGCTGGAGGATGCCCAAAGTTGCTGAAAAGGGCTGATTAGATGTTGTGGTTAGTTCCAGTGTGTTGGTTCCACTCTTCACCTCTAAGAATATTTTCCTGCCTTCATGAATCCTTTGAATTTCTTCTCTTCATAGCATGGAAATAATGATTTAAGTCTGAGATAATATGAGAGGGAGGAATTAGGGAGGGAGCAAGCACAGAGAAAGGAAAAGGAGCATGTGGTCAAAGTAACAGATTCCCAGGAGTTATCTCTGTGACCCTCTCATGTCAGAGTCATACGGAGCCACCGCCATCCATGAGCAGGAGGCTCCTGACTGCATTTGTGGTGTTGCATGGTAAGATCAAAGCTCATGGCTGAGGGACTGAGCTTAGGAAATCCCTTGTCCATACCAGTGTGGCTTCAGTGTTGGCCAAGCCCGTGCTCCTGTGCACAGGTTCACCTTGACACGCTGTCTGTTTGTCCGAGGGAGGGGATGTTTTTAATGACTGTCCCTCCAGTGTACGGTGGCAAGTTCACGGCAGCACTGCTGTGAGTAAAGCCAAGCATCCCTGCTGCAGCATGCTGCAGAGGGGCTGCCCACCAGTGGAGGGGCTGCCACCTTCCCTGCTAGAGTCCCGACCTCATCAGCTGGGTCAGCAACCTCCTCCTTGAGGGCACTGCTCCCAGTGGTCCCAGCCCCAAATCCTGCCCCCCAGCTTTGCTCCTGCATTCCTGAGAGGGCTGTGAACAGCTGCTTCCCAGTCCACAGTTTGACCTTCCTTCCCTGGGCCAGATTTGGGTTTGAGGCTCGTGTCTGCCACCCAAGCCCTCCACGTGCCATGGCCGGGAGCCAGCTCCTCCCCGGAGCAGAAGGGAATTCCTAATGGCTGCGTCCTCTCCAGTCTCAGTGCATCCGCACAGGGGGTGAGGATGCAGGCGGTGGGGACAGATGTCCACTGTGCCTCTTGGGTTTGCAGCTGGCCTGGTCTCCTGCCAGCCTTGCCTCCCGCCTTCCCAGTTGAGTCCTGTCTTTTGCTACAGCTGCCTCCCCCATTTGGCAACATTTTTGCCCTTTTTTTGCCACTTCTATACCTCACAGCCTCAAGAGAGAGGAATAACTGTGGGGTGCAGAGAATAAATAAGTGAACACCACCTAGTGAGATCAGGGGAGAGCAACTCTGTCTCTGAAATTGTTTACTAAACAGTGCTGAGTGTGGGGAGACAAATGGCATACCATGAGCAACAACCATGGGCTAATTATAGTGGGTTAGGATAAACCACCAGGCCCCTGGGCTGGCCACCCCAGCTAAACCTGCAAAGATATAGCTGAAAAGCAGAACTGTATGTACATATTTAGTATGATGTGGAATGCAGTCAGTAACTTCCATCTGAAACCTCAGCTACCTTGGCAAAGAGCGTTACAGAGAACACAGATAGAAGCACCTTTGTGATGCTGGTAATCCTGGGGGTTTGCATTTAAGCAATGATTATGGTACTGCACTCTTCATTCCTAAGAAGAGTGCTTATAGGACACACTCTCAAGGAAGGGATTTTTTAAATATTTTGGGTTAGGAGAGGGATCCACCTTATCTTTGCAATTTTGCAGAGTAGCTTTATTCATGAGCTTATAACCACATCTGTATTTTGGTGTCATTAAAACTTGCAATTTTGGGTGATTGCGTAAAGCCCAAACTACTGAAATCATGAGATTGCACAAAAATCTGTACTTTCAGCCTTTCAGAAGAGAATGTTTCTCCTGACATGTGAGCAAGCAGAAAGGGCAAACAACTTGGAGAATGCTGCTCTGTCTGGTAAAGAACTGAGGTCAGGCAGGGAACTGCTTCCCCAGGGAGTTTTGGGCTACTGCTCACAGTGATATTTGCATGTGTGGGTAAAGGCAGTAACAAATTAAATCTCAGTACTGTGCTGCTAACAATTAGACCAGCTGCTTTTGCTCTCTTCCTCAGTGGTCTCAACCCCAAAGCCTAGAGAAGTAGCAGATTCTTGTAAAGATTAATCTCTATTGGCTGCTACTGTTAATAAAGGAGATCATTCAGGGTGCCTTCTTGTACTCACTGAGAGAGATTTGGGCTCTAAATCTGACCCTAAGGATGTCTCTTACTCTGCTGGCTACGAAGGAAATTTGTAGGAGAGCCTCAACACATGCCCAAGGCCAATTTCTGCAAAGGAAAATCTAGACTGAAGTATCTGCATCTTAGAACTGCTGGTCTCAGCTAGGCCTTTGAGCAACCCACAGGTGACATTTTTGTACACGGAAGAACCAGAAGATAAAATAAGCACGGAGGAGCATGGGAGAGCACAGAGGCCAAGCTCTGCCCCGACTCTCCTCCCACCAGCAGGAGTTTCTCCTGGCAGGGAAGGGGAGCCAAGCCCAAGAGTGACGCTCCACAGCCAACACCCTTGATGGCATAAAGGGGCCAGTAAATGGGACATGGTGTTCCCTTGCATCTCATCTTCAGACGAGGGCAGGCCAGGTCACTCTGAAAAGCAGCCTGGCCACAGGCAACCATCGAATCATAGAATGGTTTGGGTTGGAAGGGACCTTAAAGATCATCCAGTTCTGACCCTCCTGACCTGGACAGGGATGCCACTCACTAGACTAAGTCGCTCAGAGCCCCATCCAGCCTGGCCTTGAACACTTCCAGATATGGGGCATCAACAATTTCTCCAGGCAACCCGTTCCAGTGCTTCATGACCCTCTGAGTAAAGAATTTTTTCCCGCGTAATCTAAACCTGCCCTCTTTCAGTTTAAAGCTATTGCCTCTTGTCCTATCACTACCTGCTCATATAAAATCTCCATCTCCCTCCTTTTTATAAGCCCCTTTTAGGTACTGGAAAGCTACAATGAGGTTTCCCCTAAGTCTTCTCTTCTCCAAGCTGAACTACCTCACCTCTTGCAGCCTGTCTTCATAGGAGAGGAGCTCACAGGGCAGGATCACAGAAGCCTAGACATCTCATTGTGCCTTGGCAAACGGTTGCCTGGGATTTGCAGAGATCTTTGGCCAGAGAAAGACTTTTGAGAAGGCAGAAATTTTCTGCTTGTCTTTTAGATCGCTTCTTTAAAAGGCTGTCCAGGGAAGATCTGCTAGACAGTGTCTCTGTACTGCTCTTGGTTATGAAACCTGGCCTCTGAAACATTGCATATGTCAGTGTCAATACAGCCATTAGGATGTGGTCCCAGCTCCTGAACGGCCTTGGCACCATGATGGTCCTTTACTACTGCTGGTTCAGTTGAGTTTCCCCTAACAGACTGGGAACAAGCTGTTCTGTCTGGATCTAGCGACTGCATTGTTCTTGCTACACGGTTAAAAACCTCTCCTCCAAAATCCACTCTGTCAGTCATGAGCCACGACAAGCTTCAAAGAAGAGATCTTGTTTGGGAACATTTACTGCTTGTTTGCGAGGGGCCAAAGAAACTGTTCACATTGATTCCAGCTTATTGTTGATGGGTGTTTGGGGATACCTCATTCCTCCCAAACCCACTGCTTGCCTCCTCTGCATTAGCTGCATCTGATGCAGGAGGCCACAAAGGGCTGGCAGTGGAGCACTGCCATCTACATATGGTTGCCTGTCAGTACCCAGTTTCCAACACACTTGCTGCAAGCATATGTCTCCTTTATCTCAGCATTTCCACCATCCACCCTGCCAGAGGGCTGGAACACCCAGCAGAAAGAGGGAGGAGAGTCAATTAAAGCTGCATCGCAAGAGTTTTGGCAGCGGGAGGAATGGAGAATAGCAGAGGGGTGTTGGCTGGTGCAACACCGCAATGGAAACAAATAGCAGCCGCCTCAGGCAAGTTTATAGTGCTCCCGGGGTGACAGCCTCTGCCTTGGCAAGGGTGTGGCTGATGTCTCACACCGACTCATTGCTTTAACAGAGCTGTAGGCACTGTCCAAAATTCTTCCACTGAAACTCTTTCAAGGTTCCACTACCTAATCGGAAATTTCACTGAGAGATCTGTGAGACTCGGACTTTGCTGTGCACCTGGGGTCTGACTCAGTCCAGACTGTACCGAGCTGTACCTCAGTTTCAGTTTCAGGTGGACGACAGATGAGCTTGTGCTTCAGGCCATCCAGCCCTTCTACACAGATCTTTTTGCCTCTGCTTGTAGCTGCTCCATGGCTGCCTGCAAACGCATGCCTCTGAACAGCCTTTAGCAAAGGCTCAGCCGGTCTGTGCTGCCCTCTCATGGGCACACATAGGAGAGGTTACTTTATATTCTGTTTTCTTTTTTTTTTAGTTCAAGATGCTTTTTAACCTGCAACTCCAACGCCGTTTTCCACATGCGGTTTCTGAAAAGCCAGGAAGGCTTAGAACAACTACTAAGAGGTCTGTGGAAGCTAACTAGGAAAAGTTTGATGTGTAGTTGTGCTGGACCCTGCTCAGCTTCTACTTTTCTAAAGGGCTTTGCTCTTCATTTACAAAGATTTAAACATCTAACAAGGCAAAACATAGGGAGCTGTTGCTGAACTTCTCCTATATACATTCCTACCAGCCAAGGCAAACTTATCTTGGCATCATGGAATCACACCACGGTCAAGGAGTCTCTCAAGATAGCTCTGTTTATGCTACCAAGGATTCAGACAACAGGGCCAAAAGCTGGGTTCACCAATGGGCAGTGCTTGCTTTCAACACGGTGGGGTTTCAGGCGGTGCGGTCCTTCACTGAATCTCCTTGCAAGGAGGTAGGATACTATGCTAGATCCCATGGTATGCTTAAACAATAGTGGGATAGAGCTGGCATCGATCTGCTCTTCAGAGGAACTGTGGTGTTTATGATGTTTAAGTAAATTTGAGTCACTGTTAAAAACCTTTGAGTCTCTGACCGTGTCCCTGCATGCAATCTAGCCTTCCCTCCAATATCTATTCACCTGTCCAAATTCCAAAAGCTCCTCAAGGTGGGGAACTGTTTTTCTTCAAAGGCTGGTATGACGTGTTTTTTCCATTAACAAACAACTGCAGTATTACACATGCCTTTATTCACCTGTTTCCTGTTTCATGCCAGAAGTTAAGCTGAGGTACAGGAAGGAGGAAGGACAGAGGTCACTTCTTTTCCTTACACACTCCCTAACCCTAACATGGATCCTGCCTCCCAGTTAATAATAATTTTTAAGGCTGGACCATATGATTTTAAATAAGACATTTGCCTTAAAGGCTTCTAAGTTTATAGTGAAGTTTCCATGGCAAGTGTAAACTGAGAGTTGTAAAACAGCACTAGATAGGTGTGCACCTTCATAAATCTGGCTCTGTGCAGCCCTATGTTTCTCCACCTCTCAACTCATTAATGATAACAAAAAAGATGCTCATTTTGGTCTCAGAGTAACAATGTCATAAAGGAAATTAGTCCATCTCAGTGTTTGTTTCTTTCCTAGTATTATTTCACTGAGTTTATGAGACGACACCAGCAGTTTCTCCTCTTTTCTGCCCTAGAAGATAGTTTACCCCAGACTCCTGGATGCATGAGCCACGGAGATGTCCTTCCTAGTGCTTGAGAACAGTAACGTCTGTGACAAAGGAGGGTGAGCTATTCTCATCTGTGAGAGGAATTGCATCGGGAATTGAGACGATAGCCTTGAGGGAGAACAGCCACTCCATTCATTCATACCAGGAATTTCTAAACCAGACCAGCTACTGGGGTGTCCACAGGCAGTTTCCAGTGCTGAATTATATGTACAGAAATCTCTTGTGTCTGTTTCGCCTAAATAAGTCTGGTCTGCAATGACATCCAAGCTCACTGCCTTTCTTCAGGAGATGATGAATGACTATTCATCCAATCCATGTGTCTTCAACAACTCAAAGTTCTTCTTTTCATTATTGTATGTCAAACTGTGGCCATGAGCTTTTGGTGATGCTGCTACATCAGTGTTGTCCATAAGGACAGTCCCCCAAAAATGAATGCAGCCTGGATAATAATGCCTGACCTTAAGGAAATGTTCCTTTGTTTTCTCCTTCATTTCATCTGGATGAAAGAATGGTCAAGAGAAGCTTTCCCTGGAATACAACCAGGAGGCATGTCAGACAGAGTTGGATCAATTTGCCACAGTATATTCCCTTTCCAAGCACTTCCAAGTTCTCCAGTCTTCAATCAGAGCTCTCTTCAGCTAAGCTCTTTGTTGGACTTTACCCAGAGGTCATTTTCTTCCATTTCAGACATGAAAGCCATTGCTGCTGCCTACTATGAGTTCCACACGATTGTGAAACTTTGAAATCAATGGCATTTAACTAGCTTAAAGTTGGTGTTATATAGCAGTGATTCATATCCAGTGAGTCACAATGAAATGTTTCATGCTGTAAGCAGCTGCCCATCGAAGGGAGATCTTGCCTGTGCCCTCCACCTAAAAACCAGAGCAGAGGCTGTGTGAACTTTTCTAAGGTTTTTTAATCAGCTGTTACAACATTTTTCCCCCATTGGTTAGAAGCAGTACACAGGCAACTTCAGTATTGCTTGGGGCAGCTAAGTGTTTTCAAGTTCCATACAGAAATGGCAGAAAAAGAAACTGATGTTTTGGTCCAAGTGACCTGTTTTACACTTTCCTCCTGATTGGCTCCTCTGCATCCTGCCTCTGGAGGAGCACAAGGCTCACAACAGAAACAGTCTGGGCGCCATGAGATCATGCCATTTGGCAGATGAACTGGGTGTTGCACCTCTGTGCCTGTCCATGAATGAACAAGAAGATCTCTTCCTTAAAAAGAATGAGTTTTCTCATTACTCAGCTCATACTGCTGAGGAATCATGCTTGGGAACTACAAATTACCTCCACCTTCCACACCTTCCACTTCAGGACTTATCCATTAAAAGCACACAGAAATACACAGGTGTGGTAAAAAAAACCCAAACCACCCTTTCTAAAAGAATGCACTTCAGTGCACAGCCATTTCCCCTGTGAAGGGGAGAAAGAGCAAACAACAGATGTTAGTCACTCTGGAGGGCATTCAAATGTGCAGTGACTAGTGTGCTATAAGGACTTATAAGGAATAGTTTCGGTTACACACGAGGAACTGCTAATTCCTTCTGAGCACTCAAGAAGAGAAATTTAATGACAGTTTATTGTCATGTTGATAAATGTCCACTTACAAAGAAGAAATAAGGATCTAGTGGTTTTGGAAAGAAATTGTGGAAAAGGGGACAGTCACTCTGGAATTAAGACTACAGTACAAGTTTCCATTTTTTAATCTTTTCTTCAGCACAGAAAAGCCTTCTTATACACAAACAGCAGTGCCTTAAGTGAAGTAGATTTTTTGTAGAGCTAGAGTGTATTTTTCAGAATAATTATGAAGCAGATAAAAAAAATACAGCTGTGTGACCCTACCTTAAACATCGTAATCTGCAAATATTCTAGAGGATGCTTCTCTGTTTTCATAAAATTAAGTTCAATCATCTGAGAGGCTTGAGGTGAAGGAAGTGACATTTCTCCTTAGCTCATGATAAGTTCCCCAAGATTTCTGGTCAAAGTCCTTGCTCAGAGATGATATATCCCTTGCCTCACCCTCCAAAGTCCGTGAATGCTGAAGGATTGTCCTTGGCCCCACTGCCTTCCCCAGTCTCGTGCCATCTACAGACGCCAACTCCAGGCCCACACAGCTTGTCCTGGGCACAGCCTCATTCCTTTCTAGAAAACTGCTCCTCAAAGGAGAAAGACCTCTCCTTAGTAGGAAGAAAAGAACAGAAAACACTGTTTCTCTTTTTTGAGAAACAGACAAGACAAGTGGTCTCTCTTACGTGTACTGGGGAGGAGTTCTTGCTATCACACAGAAACTTTGTTAGAATGAAATGAGGTGGCCAGGCCACCAAAGGAAAATTGTGGCCCTGAGATTACTGACGAACACTGGGTACGGCCTCTCTTGCAAAACTTCTGTCACCTGTAAGAAGACTGCTTTCCAGCTCATTTCAACCTACCTGAGAGAGGAATTAAGAATCTTCCCTTGCATAACTCCCTTAATGCTGACATGAAGTTGAAGGCATATACTTATGTCTGAGAACGTTATTACAGGTCAAAAGCTTTTCGTAAGTAAAACAGAACAAAATGCAATACCCGAATGACAAAGGCAGGAAATGCACAGGGAAGGCTGTACCCCAAGGCATCCTAATCCTGTTCTACAACAAAATTCAAAGACATGTCAGCTTCTCCATCTCCTGGGATAATGTGCTGACAAAGGACCATGGAGATGAGGCTTCAAACACTATCATCATTTTCCATACATTTCCTGTTCCCCAGAGATATGTTAGGACAGGGCACGTATACATTGTTTTTCAGCCTGATACATTTCTGGTCAAGAATTTGTAAGCAGATCAATCTCAGATTCTCAGCGTCAGATTTTTCCAGTTTTCCAGGAGAGAAGTTGGGATTTCAAAAGCATCTCACTGCTGCAGTGGGAGCTAGATGCCTAAGCCCACATTAAAAGTCTTATAATACCAATGCAGATTTAATCTGAATCTTGAGCCATCTTTAGGTTCACAGTAACCTTGAAAACCTCCCTGCCCTATGAATGACAGGGGTGCTTAACTGCCTTCAATCTTGAAACCTATGAGTTAACTGATCCTTTTTGAGAAACTCAGATAGAAAGGAAACTCATCTCACAAATGGAATTCGTATGCCAAATACATGTCCTCTGTTATCCACAGACTTTTGGCGCCCAAGCTGTGCTGTGTAGAATCACACAACCCAATCATCATACATTATTTTTTTAAAAAATAGATAGATGGAAGTTTTTATGGTGCTCTTTTCATAGCCATAGAGACAGTCATTTGGGAATACACCACAATTCATCAGGAAATTAGAGCACTTGCCTAAAAAAGAGAAAAGCCTGCAGTGACATAAAACCCCTTTCTGGCATCTACTGCATACAGACAATCTATTAAGCCAAAATAACAGTATGCTCTGCTGCACATTTTTAATAATTGTCAGGCAAGAGAAAAAAAGAAAAAGTTTTTTTACAGGGTAGAAACAGACACTTGGATAGTATGAAAACAGGGATTATAAGCGTTTCAAAAATCAAACACAGTTCAAATTATGTGTTTGCGAAACATGCCTTGACTCTTAATTCTCTGGGCTACCAGTACTTGGTTTTGGACTGTTGGGTTTTATTCACCACCCACATTCCTGAGTGACAATGTTTTCTGAAAGCATAAAGGGTGTGTGCAACTATTGCTTTACTGTTCTGGTTATACACTGTACTTATAATGATACAGGCAGGGCAACCCCAAAAAGCAGAGTGATTAGTGTCCAGCAGCAGTGATTAAGGGTGAGACAGTATCCAGTGTGTGGAAGAGGCAGAGAGACAGCTTCTTATATTAGAAGAGCTCTGGGGACAGTGGGAAAGCCCAGACACAGACTATCAAATTGTTAGATAGGCACTGGGTGCATAACTGGACACGGTAAGCCACCAATGCAGCATGACAAAAGAATGCTGTGGGTTGTCCAGGGCTGCATTTTAATTCTACTTGCTTTTGTCCTCGCATTGTATGAGCTGTGAGGTTTCTCTGAACAGAAAGACAGAGTCTGGAGTGGCCTACATAGGAGATTTGTGCATTTATATGCATAGAAGTTCAGCAGATCTGCCTCTTCAATGCGTGCCATATGTGCATGCAGATCCCTGCACACTTAGATCTCAGTCTGTGATTCCAAACCAAAACCCAGTTGCAGGATTTAAACCCAAGGGGAAGCACAAGCACAGAAAATAGAGAAACCAGGCAAGAGACAGACAAGCAGATCTTTTCAAAGTTATTGCCAATGACTACACGGTGCTGTGAAGGCATGGTGTGACAATAGCACAACAGCAAGGTCAGTGGGGGCCAAAAGGAGTGCACAGGCCCTCTTCTAGAAACACCTACACATCTTCATTCCCTTCTGCTGGTCTCTCGGGTTCTGCTTGCCTGGCTTCTATCAAAGACTGCACCTAGGCAAAAGGAAAAGAGTAATTTGGGAAGTTATTTACTTTCACACTGATGCCCAGAATTGACCCTGCCATTCCTCTGGAGGTTTTGTGCTTAGTACACCATGAACCCAGGAGCAAACCTCAGAGATGGTGCCTCTCCTGACTGACTAGAGGGCAATGTAAGGAAGACACTCTTTTCCTCTGTCTGCTTGCTTTCTTTTAACCTCCTCCTTCTCCCAAGAAGCAACCCACACCTCTAACTCACTCCCAAACTACTGTCTCACTTCGCTGACTCTGAATTACCTGTGTTTTAATACCCTGCAGGATCAGCAGAAACAGCTCTCTTGAACAGGGGTGTAGAGTTTGGCATAGAGGCAGTTATAGGAGGGTCACAGAACACCTCTGTCGTTTGATTTCCCTCACCTCACAGGTAATTCCAGGACACATTCACCCAATTCTTCCTCCACCCTCCCACACCTTTCTCCCTCTCAGACCACACATGGTCCCTTGCACCCCAGGCACTCTGCTGCTGCCTGTGCTTCTTGTCCCCCCAAGACAGCAGACACACAGTCAGAGAAACAGGCTGACCATGGCTCTGGTGTGCCCAGCAAAGCTGACTCCGTCCCCACAGAGCCCCAGCAAGGCACCCTACCTCCTTCAATATGAACTCCAAGGGGTCATCAGGCTTATGGAACAGCAGTTTTTCTGTGATATCCTGAGACAGAGACAGACAGAAGGAAAGAATATTGATCCTTGGATAGATGGGTTATTGATCCTTGGATAGACGGGAGCCTGCATTTCCTATTCCAATGCCATCTGCATTTTAAAAAGCAAGAATCTCTTCCGACACCAATGATGATCAAGGGTCCATTTCTACTGCTTTTTCTTAAGTCTATACTTAAGAAAGCACAGGAGAAGGAGAGGTCTGGGGAAGGGATAATTTGCTTCAAGCCAACTTTAGGACAAACTTCTCACATAAGCCTCTGGAAGGAGATAAGAAATACATATATCACCTGAAATATCTGTAGAATTTTATGTTCCTCCACATAATTCATGGCAGCTTGATAGGGGTCTCCAAAAGTCTCTGGATTCTCCACTGATTCAAATGTAATCTCTGCTGCTGACAACACAGTCTCAACGGTGTTACTGCCATCCTGTGTGGATTCAGAAGTGTACATTTTGACTCTGAAATCTGGAGGTTCACCCACAGGTGATCTGATCTCAGGTGAGCTTTCCCTGGATGCAGGCTACACAATGAGCAGGAAGTGGTGCTCAGAACGTGGTGGCTTCTTGACAGACAGCTCGTCTGCAGACACTGGCAATTCCACTACAGATGGCTGGGTTGCAGATGCTGGTGCTCCACACCAGGTAAGTCATCCAGTGATGGTGGGGATTCAACTATAGGTGTGTGGTCCTCAGGTGGTTCAGCAGCTGATGGTACGCAGATTCCTCCACTTCAGATTCTTATATGATCATTGCACCCTTGCTACAATATTTAGCAGATAAAGAACAAGAGTATTTTAAACCTCTATCTCCACAGACTAGACACTCCATCCTCTGCAAATATGCTGCAGCCACACTTAAAGCATGCACTACTAGGGTTTATTTCTGTGACTGTCCCCGCCTGCACCTTCTGCACGATCACAGGAACTCTACTTAAGCTCTGGCCCAGGCCTTCAGAACTGGTCTGAACTCTACAGCAGTTGTATCTGTGCCTGATCCTCACTTAGTGACTAGTTGTCCTAGGGTGACTCTTGAGTGCACATTCTAGGTAGCTTTGTCTCCATGGAAGTCCCCTGAATGGATCCCAGACTCATGCCCTTTCCTTGCCCACGACTCTTGGCGAGCCTTCTTATGTGCACGCTGCCTGCACTGTGGTTGCCCTCAGCTCCTCCTTGGTGTAGCCCCAGGTTTGCTCCCTGACAGCAGCAGCTGAAATCTGTGCAGCCTTTACCCATCTACCCCTTAAAGAGCTGGCCGCGGACTGTGCTGTATCCACGCCCCACACTCCCATCCCTACAGCTGTGAATGCGTGCGGCCATCTGTGCCTGTTCCTTCCTCCCACCCCGAGTCCCGGTTGCTGCAATGTTGCCAGAAGCAGGGTGCTGGGGACGAGCGAGTGGGAGCAGGTCACCCCGTGGAACTGGGAAGGACGGTGTTGTTCCGGGGGGTCGTTAACAACGGGGGCGGTGGCGGTGGGAGGCCGGCCCGGGGCCGAGGCGGGGCGGTGCCCCCAGGGAAGCGGGAGGGGAGCCGTTCCCGGCCGGGGCTCTCTCTCACCTGCCCCCGGCTCTGCAGGGAAGGGCAGGGGGCGCTTCGCCCCCGCCCGCGCCGGCTCTTTCTGCCGCTCGCCGCTCGCCGTAGCCGGGGCAGGTGGGGTAGGCCCGGGAAGCTGCGGTGGTTGCCGGGGTAACCGCTGTCACGTGCCTCGGCGCGCGGTGCCGCCGGCGGCGCGCGGGCGCTGAGTGCCGCGCCGCCATCTTGGGTGAGGGCGGAATCCCCGGGCAGGGGCCGGGGACTCCCGGGGTTAATCGGTGGGGAAAAACCTCCGACATTAACGAGTCCAGCCGGTGACCGAGCGCCACCGTGTAGCTGGACCGTGGCAGTACGTGCCGTGTCCAGTCTTTGCCTGAACGTGTCCAGAGACGATGACTCCATCACCTCCCTTGGCAGCCCATTCCAATGTCTAATCACGTTTTCTGTGAAGAAATTCTTCCCTGTGTCCAACCTAAACCTTCCCTGGCGCAGCTTAAAACTGTGTCCTCTTGTCCTATAGCTAGTTGTGTGGCACACCTGGCTACAACCTGTGTTCAGGCGGTTGTAGAGAGTGTTAAAGTCCCCCTGAGCCTCCTTTCCTCCGGGCTAAGCATCTCCCAGCTCCTTCAGCTGCTCCTTGTAGGACTCGTGCTCCAAAGCCTTCAGCAGCTCCATTGCCCTCTGGACTCACTCCAGCACCTCAATGGCTTGTAGTGAAGAGGCCCAGAAGTGGGCTCAATTCAGAAGAGAAAGGATTTGAGCTGTGGTCTCCTCAGTGCTGAGTACAGGGGGACAATTGCTGCCCTGGTCCTGCTGCTCACACAATTCCTGATACAGGCCAGCATGTCACTGGTGGTGGTGCCTGGCAAAAGACATGGTGTCTGGTCTCAGTCCTGGCAAAAGACATGTCAAATAGCTCGTACAGGGAAGCAGGGAAGCCAGAGGTAGAGTAGTAGAGTGCCGAGAGAAATATTTCCATGTACATTGATGTGAGAAGTACTTTCTCCTGTCCTCAGTTTTACACAGATCCAGACAGTTGGTGTTCTGCATGATGAACTTCGTCAGAAAAAGCAAATAAACAGACTGCCAGTTTTCCCCAAAGAGGAGATGAAAGGATAAAGATAAAAGCTGTGCTGGGTTACCACAGTAACCAGCTTCTGACATATTCTGGTTCATGCTCCAGTCTGACAAGAGCTGGGTTTGAAACAACTGTCTGAAACTGCCATGCGGGCTTATGGGGATGAGGGGAGGGGAGATACAGGACTTCAAAAGCTGTTCTAAACGTACAGATGTCACTTCCATTCAGAGCAGTTCACTTTGTGTGTGTTTTTCAAATTATGCCGTTGGCCTTTTAAGGGAAACAGCTGCCTCACTGCTCCAGTACCAGGTATATGACAGTGCTGTCCATATCCTCAGCCACACTGACCACTCAGATCATCTTGCACTGGAGCACTGCTGTTTGCACTCATGGGATGCCAGGTCATTCTCTTTCTGGTCACTTGCATCTCCCATTTCTCCATGTGACAGTGATGTGACAGCGTGGGACTGCCGGCTTTTGTAACTGCTGATACAGTTTTATCTGATGGAGGCATCTTGATATCAGTTGTGAGTTAGAGTAGTTGTGTGCTGAGCCATCCCAGTGTGTGTTCTCCACAGCATGATTCCCTGCAGGACTTCTCCCATGGGTTTCTCCTCTCTCTCCTTTACTGGACGGGACTAAGCAGCTCTCAGCTGCCTGCTGGCTTCAAATAGTGTCGTGCTGTGGGTAAATCTCGAGCCCCATGTGTTCCTTTCATCTGTGCCTCATTGGTAAACAGCAGATTCCTCCATTTCCAACCCCACTGCCTACTGCAGGGATCTGGCTGCTGGGTCTGGAAAGCTAGGATTTTGCACAGGGAAGTAAGATGAATGACTCTATTAAATAAACATCACTGCTCTGTTTATTCTTTCAAAAGAACAGATTAAAAAAACCCAGAAGATGCATTTTAAATGCATTAAAAATTCTGAGCAAAATAATGCCTTAAATACAATGCTCATGTAAGATAAATCACATAGCGCTTTTTTTTTTTTTACACAGGCACATGGAAAGCAAAAACGTATTATTATATCATTATTTATATGGCACCATATGCTAAGTCTGGAACTTAAAGACTTTGAAATAAATAAGAAAACACCAGCTGCAGATTAGCAATACACTCCTTTATTGGGAGTCACTGTGTAACTGTGGCTATCATTCCTGCTGTTAAGTTAAAACTTAAATAAATTGTCAGAGAAATAGATAGCCATTAGAGATTCAGTGTCTGTCTCCTGGGGACGCTTTTTCTAACAGCTGTAACAAAGACCTGCTGCTGGTTTTGTCCTATCTCTGTAGTAACTCACTGCATTTGTGCCTGCAGTATCGCACAGTTGTTCAGTAGAGATGGTTGAGCTGCTCACCATAAATAATGTTGGTTAACAATGCGGCCCCTTTTGGGTTAATAAATTATGCTCAAACCACTCTTGAGCCTCTTTGATTGGTTTCTTGCAAGTCTGCAGTGGAGAGTTGGAAGAAATCACTTTCCACAGTCTGTTTACTTTGAATATTTCTTCTTATTTTATTGAGCTGTAAATATATATATAAAAGAGCCAAATCCTTAAAATGCCTATCTCAAATTCTGGTCGCCTCATCTGCTACTTGAAAATCGTAATGAGATGCATGGGATGAAGCATATCAGCAAATTGAAATGTCATTACTTAAAGGGGTAGAGGGCCTCGGTCAGCACCAGGCTGGGGGATTTGTCCCCCTCCTTTGTGTGGGATTTGCTGTCTGAAGCTGGGGTTTCCCCCTGGCTGAGGCTGGTGGCTGGAGCAGGGAGCTCACCTGCCACATAATCCAGGAGCTGTGGCTCCCCAGTCGATACCCACAGCCGGGGCCTTGTGGTCCTCTGCACACTGCAGCCCCAAAACTCTCTGACCTGTGGTTTTGCACACTCGCAGCCAGATGTAGTTAGAGCCTTCCTGAGCTCTGGTGAGCAAAGAACAGCTTTAAGTCATGGACCAATGATCAAAAAAGACCCCAAGACTGGGAGGCGGAGGCTTGGGGTCCTTGGAGATATATCTCTGCTCATCTGCGTCCTGACCGGTGACTCTGGGGGGATCATGAGGCCGCCCTGCACATTGGTTCCTTACCTCAGTGGTGGGTTAAGTGTTCTGCCCTCGATCCAGAGGATTTTTGAGAAAAGACCAGGCTGGGAGGAAAGCAGGTCTTATTGCAAGAGAGTGGAGAAAGGCAGCTCCTGCATGAGGTAGAGGGCTGGAGTGCAAGGGGCAGAGGGGTGCCTGGGGCTGCTGATTTGCATCCAGGCTGCTCCTGTACCATCAAACTTTAGTGTGAGTGTGCTTCTGACAGCGATGTTGACGAGGAGACTGTACCCAGGTGTCTGCGCTTGTACAGTTGGCTCTGAGCGGTTGTGTGCTGGCAAAGGCAGCTCTTCCCGCAGCACTTCCCGCAGCTTGGGCTCTGCCCGCATTTCCCAGCAGAGAGCAGCAGAGCCTCGTGGCTGCTCGCAGGGCTTCGGAGTGCCGCAGCCTCCGAGACCTTCTGGCAGCGCTTGCCTCCGCAAAGCACAGCAGTGAACCTTCGCTGAGCTCGCAGGCATGTCAGGCCTGTCAAGAGCATTCGTGTGGGCAAACACAAAACACATGCTCTCAATATCGAAGATTCGGGGCTTTCCTGAAAACCAAGATGTTTGCAGAAATCAGTGAGACCTTTCTTGAAGGGATGTTCTCCGAATTGTCTTTTGGCTCAAAGTTTGCCGAAAGGGAGTGTCTCAAGTATGGCTTCAGAAAGTGGGGGCAACAGGATAAACAAACCTTTTCGTAGATGACCGGCACGGACTGGGTAACCCCTCGAGGTCTCCTCCAGTCCAGTTTTCGACAATTCAGGAAAGAGACATGTTATTAGCTTCTGTGTTTGGAAATATTTGCTTTGGGAACCTGTTTAGCCTACCTTAGATTTAACCTTTTCTGTTAAAAATAAAATTTCAGCTGACTCTTGTTCCCTCATTTGTAATGCTACCGGGAATGTTACTGGAGATAAAGATGAATGAAAAAAGTGGGGTAAAGTTTCTTTGCCAAGGTGTCAAAGCTAATTAATTTGTGTCTAGTTTAGATACCGTTCTCAAGGAAAACAAGACTTTGTTCCCTGTTTAGAAATTTACCTGCTGTTCCCATGGCATTTAAATAAGTCAGATTTGGGATTGTATTAGAAGCTCTTCAGCAGTATTAACTGGGACAGGTTTTGTCATTGCTTAATTGCCCCAGTGTAGTTCCTGAAACTGTTATGGTTTTGTATGTTCTCTTGGAAAACAATCACAGACCTTCTAGGAGTCTTTTTAAGGCAGAAGCCTTAAGTTTGGTCTCACCATCATATGGCATGAGAGGGAGGGGATGCTGTGTACTGGCTGAAGTCCACAGTGAGCCTTCATCCAATCCTGTCTCCATCAGCTGTGAAACCCCTGAAGGAAGCGGGGAAGGGTCCAGAGATGAAATTCAGCGGAGAGAGTGGTGCCTTTGGAGGATGTCGGGTGTAAGGGCGGCAGCTGGGTACTGGGAAGACTCTGGTTTGCCTTTTTGCTCCATCCTGTGAACACTGCCTCACTGCTGTGCTCCCCTCTGCTGTGAACCCATCCCTGGCATTGGAACAGGGAGGCAGGCATGGTATGGAACAGGATTTTGGAAGGCAAATGTGTCACTCAGTGATGGCAGGACCCTGGGTAACCCTGTCGGTCAGTCCCTCTTGAAGAGGCTGTAATCCACAGATGGTTATGAGGGGCTTTCTGCATTCTTCAAGCCTTGTGGCCAGAGTACCCTCTTCATCCTCTCTTCCCCACACCCCCTTATTTTGCCTGTATGCCAGGCTAATCTAAAATATGATGCAGACCACCTTAGCCCTGGGGTCACTCAGCAGGCCCTGCAGCCTCCCACTACACCCCCTAGGTAGGATCTGTCCCTCTTTATTGATGCAAATGATACTTTTGTCTCTGAATCGTAGCTGTACGTGGGAAAGGTGCAATTAGCTCCTGCAAGGAGTCAGGCCTGTCTGCCTTCCCTTGTTTAACAGAGGCTTTAATTAAAGACCCCCTGATGCTAGAAAGGCACATTAATTATTCATCTGAAAACATTTACATAGAGTCCCCCGTTTCCCTTCTTCAATAAATTATCAGCTTCACATCTCCATAATTCATCGAAATGACTAAAAATACATTGTCTCAGCCTCCATCACCTCCCTTTTCACTTTGCCTATTCCAACTGTGATGGGTTCAGTATCTTAATGTGAAGGTCTCCTACTGCTCTTAAGTAAAAAGGGAGGGTGGAATACAAGGGGGAGAGAGAGAGGGAAAGATTTGTCCCTTGATGGTAGTCATGCAGATGGCAATAATTTTTTTTTTCCTTTCCCACAAAACTGGTGTGATCCTGACGTTAGAAGAACTCACTGACTATTTCTAATAAGGAAAAGTCCATTGAGAGGAGGAGAAAAGATGTTTCCAGGGGCAGAAGAGGTCTGAGGTTAGATGATTTCTGTGCTCAGGTGTAGACAGCCTGTGTGATCCTTAGCCCAGCAGTTAATCTCCCTAGATCATCTCTGTACCTCACCTGTAGACCAGGCCAACAGGTCCCTCTCTGCCTGGTAGAGGGATGCTGCTTTACTAATTACAAGCTGTTTCAATATAGGTGTATGAAAGAGGAAAAACCCAGATAAGCCTAGGCAGAGGGAGACGTTTTGCAGCAATTCACAGCAAAGATGTCACTGCAGGCACAGCTGAGGGAAAATTCACTGCAAATGGTTTTTGCCAATGCATTTCGCTTTGTGACAAAGCAAACCATCACATGACAGAGGAAAAAACCGGTCCTCTGAGGGTTTGTTTACATGGGGAGTTAAGACAAATTAATGTGAGGTGTGAGGTAATGTGCAGAAGTTGAAGTGCACTTAACTTCTGTGTGGGGGCTCTGATACAGAAGGAAAATGGCCATGGTTCACAGTGGTGACAATTAAACAAAAGCAAAGCAAAGGCCACTTTATCTCCAAATATCCATGCAGGGCTTAACTTACTTTCACCTGCACTCATTTCACATCTTTGGTAATTTACCTTAACTTTCATGAATGTTCTAATCTGCAGGGATTGGAGAAGTGCATCATGCTCCACCTGGCTCTGAATAACCACTGTTCCCGGAGCAGTCTTGGTGCCTACAGAAATCAGACCAGATGTGCTCTCCTGGGATCAGGGGGAGCCAAATGCTGCAAACAGGTGATCTTCTAGGATGATGGGTGGAAGGGGGCAGGATGGACACTGGCAACTTTCTTGGGATATGATCAAAGAGGGCATTAGAGAATGAATCAGGAAAGGAGTGCTGACTTCAGAGGAGTTGTCCCATGTACCTTTGAAGGTTCAGTGTTTTCAGAGGGAAATAAAAAGGGGTTTTTTTGGCCCTGAGCACACTCAGGGGCTAAATCTGAGACTAAAAGTGGGGTGGAACTGATTACAAAGAGAGTGATACACTTATCTGAAGCATTATTCTGTTGACTTCTGTGGGGTTTTTACTTTCTCTTGTTCTTGTTGCTGTTTTGGATGGGCTGTCTTGGCTCAGCAGTGAATAATAACATGGTGACAAAAACCTTGTCTAACCATGGGGATATGTCTAAACCTTGGGCACTGCAATCTTAGAACTGAGAGACTAGAAGCCCTTCCTGCATTCAATACCTTGATTAAATTTACTGTGATATTAATATCATCTATGGCTTACCAATTAAATTATAGTTTGGATTATGTTATTAAGGGATCTGAATTAACATTCTTCTGGACGTAAGAGAAGCATGTTTTTGCAGGCAATAGTTAAAAGCTCCCATCCTTTTCTTCCATCTAAACAAATTGGATTAAAATTTTCAGTAGTGAAATTTTTTAGCACTCGTATTGTCTGTGGAGACCCCTTAAAATTGTCCAGGCCATGGCTTTCATCCAAATGTATGTAAGTATCATCTTGAGATACCTCACTCACAATTCAGCCGTTGCTGTTAAATTTGTATTGGCCTTAACATGCTTTGAAGTAATAATCAGTGCTGTGTCTCCAGAGGGATAGGACAATATGTAATTGGCTTAAACAGAAGGAAGATCTCGTTAGACATTAAGAAGCCTTTACTAATGGTACAGTAATTAAGCACAGGAATAAATGGCTTGAGGCCTTCTGCCTGTATAGAAGTTTGGATGAACACACTGAGTCTTGTCTTCTCCCACAAGGAAAGCAGAGATCATTCTTTGCAGTCTTTTTCAAATTTGTTTTCTCTGGTTCTGCACATGTCCGCAAAGTTTTCTTGCCAAAAGTGGCAATAGCAGCATTTTCATTGCCACCACATTGTCGTTGAAAATGCTGCCCCATCAGTGCCCCAGCAGAAGGACAAGCTGAAATAACAGAATGCCAGTGAGAGCATCCTTTCTTTCCAAGCTGGCAGGGGAAAGCCATTCTGGAAGGTGATGTACATCTCCCATAACCCATGCTCCAGCTTCCTTGGTTGAGCCAAATTGTCTTCCCTGCTTGTCAAATGGGAGAAGTGTTAACACTGTAATTAGAAACATTAAAGCAATCAAAATGAGCATACAGGCATAATTAAGGCACTATTGGTTTATGTCCCCTGCAGGCATTCTTTTAGAATAAATGACTTTTTGGTTTAATTTAAGCCTCTTCCAAAACATTACTACAACAAAGGGGCAAAGGAGTTTCTATCCATATATTCACTAGTAAAACTACTTAGTTTTCAATCTCATAACCTAGTTTATACTGGTAAAATTTCCCTGCACTGACAAAATCTAGAGGGTATTGCTGAATAAAGAGCTTAGCTTGATAATAATAATAAATAATAAGTTGGGTCTGGACAACAAGGATCAAAGAGGAGCAAGAGAGACTTCACTGGCTCTGGATCAAACCCTTCAAAGAGGAATTAGCTGTCCTGTGCCAGTGTTGGACATGATGTTATGAAAGTGCCATTTTTTCCTGAGAAGGAAAGGTACACAGAATAAATAACTAGGCTGGAAGAGGTTTTTCCAACCTGGGTGGGTGAAAAAAGGAGAGATGAAGATCAGGAACATCGAGTGAGTATGGAGGAGCTGCAAATCTTCTGCCCTTCTGTAAGTCTAGAATGGTGTTGCACTATGAAAGAGGTTAAGCCCCTTTCACAGTGTTCATTGGGTTAAGCCTTGGAGAAGTAGATGTTCAGCTCTGACTTGCTAAAGCTGAGTTGTCTGCAGAAAGTAGCCACAGCCTATCTAATTGAGAAAGATTGGCCCAGCTCCATATGTCCATGTATGTCTATGTGGTGTGGTTTGGGTGCTGACAGAGAAGCACAATTGCCACCCATTAGAAAAGTTCTGGCTCTTGGTTCCTCATTCTGCCATAGGAATGCTTTTTCTTGTGAGCCTGATAGTTGTAATGGCCAATTCAGCCCAAGAAAAGGGGCTCAGGGTTACCCAGGGGTCAAGGCAGAGTTGCTTGCACACAGTGGCTTAGTACAGAATAGGAATATGCACATCCGAGTGTGTGAATATTTTCTGTCCTGGATGCCTTCAGTTCACAGGAAGGTTAAGCAATTGGAGATCTGGCATGTGGACTTCATTTGAGGTTGGTGTTAAGCTTCACATTGGTGAGAGGTTACAGTTCCTACTGAGAATTCCTAATGGTCTGGGAAGAATATTCAAATCTGACCATCTCTGCAGGGATTTGATTCTACAGTATGTTCTCAGAAATATGTCTTCCTTGTGTCCAGTCTTTCCTGTTTTAATGAACTTCAGGTCTTTGATTTATCCTCTGATAAGATCTTACACGAACCCTCAGTCTGTCTGGTATATGTGAGAAATGTAACAGAGCCAGCTAAATGGTGGTGCAGATGGAAGAACATGGCCACTTTCTTTGAAGACCTGCCTTCCTGACAGGGTTAATAAAGCCCATGTTAGCACTGTGAGGTCACTATCCCACTCATGGCTATTCCAGACTCCAGACATGACTATTCCAAACTATGTTTGCCCATGATCCAGAAGAGTGACAGCTCCACAGATGACATCTTCCGCCACCGGTTCCTGGACTTGGCTGCTGTGAGCTGCAGGCTAAACTCATCACGTGTTCCTTCACACAGGTAACATGACAAGCAACAGGTACTGCAGGGTACTGCTGCAGCTTCCTGGTCCTAGCACTGTCCTCACGGCTACCAAGTACCATCCATCAGGATGCGAATGTTCCTGTGCTGGGCAGCTGAGAAGAGATGGCAGCGTAAGCCACAGAGGTAAATAACAGATTCTGTCTGAGTTTCATTATAGTTCTTCATGCTAAAAATGACCCATGGTAAGAGTCAATGGATGTACACTTCCTCCCCAAAACTGACTAAGCAAGAGGTTCAGGGATAATTCAAGGGTAATTTTTTGGCTCTTATTTGGGCATGCATATGAAGATTAGAATGGTGGAAATGACATTTGTCTTTGCTCCCTCTAGCTCTGGCTAAGATCTCTGCAGTCAAAGAATGACTGGAGCGAGTATCTCCCTTATGCCAAAGCCTTGCCCTATTAGTGAGGCTGCTGCTTCCCCTGCTTGCTTGGCTTAGGTTGCCCGGGTTAGGGCTGCTGAAGTTCCTGGATAGGAAAAGAAGCAAAGGAGAAACTTTATGCGGGAAAATCTCCTGCAGCACCTCTGCAGAGGGGCACAAATGCCACTTCTCTACCTCACTTTTTTTGGTCCCTGTCCCCAATGAGTGTTGCCACAGCTGACATGCCATCTGTAGAGAGCAGATTGATAGCCTTTTCCCTTGCCCCATGCCCTCTGCAGAGGCAAGGGGCTGGCAACTGGCTGCAACAGACGTGCAGAAGGACAAGTTGAACGTCACAGGCAACACCAAGAAAATCCATCTGAAACCTTGCTCCATATGGGGAAGTGCAGTTCCAGCTGTTCAGCCTTCAGAGTAAGCTGGCTCTGAAGCTGCTGCTACCCTGGTTGTAATGCTAGGCAAGCACAGCCCCATCAGAGCTGGTGAATAGGGGGAAAGCAGCAGGGGTAGAAGCATCACGCTGGTACAAGGAATCTCGTGATGCTATTGCTCCCCATGATTATGCTGTTAACAGCCAAGCAGGGTGGAGTTTAATGAGCAAAGGTAGATGAGAAAAGGAAAACAACTGAGACAAATGATGTTTAAATGTGATGGCTCATTAAACAAAAGCTCTCTGCTATGTTTCTTTCCTTGGTAGCAACAAAAGGGACAATGGCCATAAGTAAAAGGCAACCCACTGACAACAGGAAGGATTTATTGAAAGTAGCACACTTAATTTAGCTGCTCCAGCACAAATGAGCAGAGATATTTGGCATCAAAGTTACTCAAGTGAAGGGTTTTGCAATGTCTTTGTATGAGGCAGAGTGCTCTTTTCTGCCCAAACCCTAGGAGTTTCTTGCTATTTGAATATCAAGGACAAGTTCTGCTTTTCTTCATATTTGAATTCCTGTTGTCTTCAGCAGATGTTTTGCAATGCAGAAGTCAGTGCAGTGTGAGCTCGGGGCCTCATACTAATGTGTCAACCATCTTGTCTGTCCTGGCTGAACAATGCCTGCCTGTGGGGCCTTGATCCTGACCAGATACTTTAGCTTTTACTGAACTGTAGGCCTTCACAGATTTTGAGAAGTTATGCTAATCAATTCTTCTTCAAAAGACAGCAACAGCTTCACTAGTGTCCTTCCTGACAGATGTAAAACCACTTCCCAAAGCATCTGTGTAGTAGAGGCTTCACCCCGTCCCAACCTGGCAACTATTCAGTGTTTCATTGTCATTATCCACCTTGTCAGTATATTGTCCCCTCCAGTCAGGATATGGAGGACAGAGTATTTCCTCCTTCTTTGCCAAAGCCTTGCTATCAATTGTGTAGTAGATTCTCTTTCAGCTTTCCAGCAACATGTGAGAAAAGATGTCCATAATGTTCATCTGTCTTACTAGGCAAATGGCTACTCGGCATTTGTAGAAATCATGGAACTGTGTGTGGTTTTCTGTCTGAAGAAAAAGATGGAGTATATCTTATTGAAGTTCCTGTTCTGTTATTTATGAGACTGGTGAAGGCAATAGTCTTCAGACATGAAATACCTGATACCCCAGGAGCTCCCACCATTAAGGTCTTGAGCTGAGAAGATCCAGCAAGAGTGAAGATGGATCCCTGGACTTCTTTGCCAGTTCAAAATATGTCAGGAAAGAGAAAGACTGAGTACACGATCACTTCTGATGTTAGGACATCTTGGATAGCAAGAGAATTATATCTTTACTGCTCTTTTTCTTGTTTTCTGCATGGGCAACTCAGCCTAATCAGAGATTTCATTGCCTGGTACTGGAAAATTTAGTCATTTAGATGCTGTAGAAAGTATGCTGCTAGGTCTCTCCATGAAAAAACCCAACAACTTTGGAGCAGATGCAGAGAGATGAGCTTTAAATCTCCTATTCACTGGCCTTTTTGAAGGTCACGTGCCAAGGAACTAACACAGATTCTAGTATTCCTGTTGAAATGGTGGTGCACAACAGCAGTGGTTTTGTTGGTTGTGTTCTGCACATGACTGCGCTGACATCGTAAACCACAGTAAAACAGATAACTTCATTCTGTCTAATATAACAGAAGGTCTTCTGTCTCCCAAATATCATTTGATCCAAGAGGGATTGAACTGATTTGAAAGCAGCTTTCATCAACACCCTCTCTGTTCCAAGTGAGGAGCTTGCACCATTGGAACTACCTATTCACAAATCTTGTGGGAAGGCAGCCAGCAAAATGCAGTGTCCATACAGAAAGTCTTTATTGGTTAAGAGATGGCAACTCTGTGGACAGGAGAAATGCTGCTGAGACAATTTACCTGCAGTGAGGAGTTTAAACATTCAATTCTCACATTTATACCACTGCATCTCCTACTTAGTAGATGTCAAAATATTGCAGTTGAGCAACATCTCATTCTGTGCATAGAAATCAATGGTCTGATTGATTGCCCTCAGACTGGTTTTTGTTCAAAATTGCTGAAGCCCCATTACCTGGATGACATGAGTTAGAGAAGGTAAAGCCTCACTGATTATGATGTTATAAAGCAATCTGGGTCTGCAAAAGAATAACCTACATATATGATATCAGAGCATGTTATGTTTGCTGTTGACACTTTGAAGGCAGATACCTAATGCTAGAGCATGCTATGAGAAAAGCAGAACACAACAAAAAGGCAAGGCCAACTACATAGGCAGTGACTGAAGCATGTTTCACCTTAGAATCTGGCAATGAGTGAATTTCCAAAACTTCTTACTGACAGCAAGATTTACCTCCAAGTGCATTGCTTGAATGTGGATATGTGGAAAGCTCTGACTCTGCAGAAATCAGCAGAGATCCAGTCGATGCAGGTGGTGCATTGTAGAGTTGTGCTGCTCTTAGACACAGTAGACACAGCTGAAGGGTTGAATGGCTCTCTGGAGTCTGCAGCCTGCATTGACTCCTTTTCTGTTGACTATAAGCAGAGATTTGACCCCAAGTTCACGTGCAGGTACCCACAGTCCAGACAGCCACATCTCACACTTACTGTGAGTACACACAGCACTCACTCCTGAGCTGCAAACCTCACCTTGGTGTGCACCGTGTCAGTCAATAACAAAAGCAAGCAGCTGGTTGCCAAGGAATAATCTCCAGTTCCCTGGAAATAATATCATTTTAGTGTTTAAGACCAGTCCTTCCACCTTATTTCACACTGTAAGGAGGTAGAAAGTATTTGGAAACTGAGTCTTGAGTTGGAATGTCTTCTGAAGGGTATTTTCACAAAACATCCAGAAGTCAAGAATGTGCAAATGCATATATAAATATCTTGCTCTGAAACCTTTTGCCTACCCTATAAGTCTATCTTATAAATGACTTCTCCTGACTTTGCTCTGATGGATTTCCTAGGTTTTTCTTAGTTCTTTCCAGGTGGCCTCTCTCCAGTTTCACATCTACTGATGACCACATTTTCTTCCTATGTCTATTGAAGGCAATGACCACTATATCTGCTCCAAAACAGCTCTCTGTGGACAGATCCAGGGAGCTTCTCATGACAAAGAGCAATTTGATGTTCATACACATTATGCTGGCATGTAAACCCACCAAGGATGACCAGAAGAAATGGGACCTGACTGTCTTCATAAATTTCCTCAAGTGCCTGGTGGGTAGCAGAACATGCTCTTGCCAATGACCTCTGAGATTGCAGTATAAAATTAACCTAAAGCATCTAAAAGGAACTGGAGGGGAAGGATGTATTTTACGTCAATTCAGTCAAAAAGTCCTCAGAATTAGTTGCCTGAAGTGTTTGGGAAAGCTGACAAAGTATAATAGCACAGAGACTATTTTCTTGCTTCTCAGCAAAGACAGCATTAATCGTCTGGGCTTAATATAGCCTTCCACATGCCAACTGGGTGCAAAATTATGGCTGGTATTAGAAAACCACTTACCATGTGGACAGGCTTAAACTGCAATAAGCTGTGGGGTGTGGATGCAGATGGAGTATGCCTAAGGACAAACAGTGACCTTGAGAATTGTATGCCATGTCTCTGGAGATATAGTGCCTCTTCATTATGAACCCTGACAGACAAGGAGCTCTTCATCAGTGTTGGGGCAAGGAAGGACTTAGATTTGGAGCCAGGCTTGAATTTTGCAGTCCAGGTATATCTAGAGATGTCTGAGCATGAGAGATTTACTGGAATGGGTTGTTTACACCGTTATAATATCTGTATTCATAATGTATAGGCCAATATACATCAAGAGTGTGTCAGAGAGAGAATCCACAGCTTTGGATGTTTGCAAGAGCAGCATGGATAGAAAAACCCCATCCATTTCTGTACCCACCCTGGCTTGATTGATGTATCTTCTGCCAAATAATTATCTTTATTTTGATAGAAAATGAGCAGAAATATGGCTGAGTATCTCATCTGAGTCTTTGTCTTAGCACTTGAAGAATCCAGAGTATACCAAATAAGGTCAAACCCTTTAACACCCTGCATTGTAACATCTGTACAACACAGCTTAGAGATTGTTGTTCTGGTATTACTACCTAGTAAAGTGGGCTCAGTGGTGCAGTGCTTATATAACACTCTTTTTTCTGTGCATGAATTGTGTCTCAATCCTGTTTTTCTGCTGGTAGATTTTCTCAAAAGTTATTAATAAACAATTTAACTTACAAGTTTCAGGTTGTGCAATGCATTCTTCATTGTTCTATCTGTAGTTGGCCTCCTTGGTTATGCAGTAATCTCTCTTGGTGGTCTCTGATGAGGTGATTAATTTTAAGACCATGATAATAAATATACTGTCATTAAAGTCTTTTGGACAAATGTAAATCTTTGCTAAAATTAGAAGACATTCAGCGCAGTGTTTCCGCCGTTATCCAGACACTGACAGACAGCATCATCACGCAGAGTGAGTCGAGCAGAAGGCTGATTCATGGATCAGGATTTTTGATAATCAACCAACACTAGTATTTAGGTAATTATGTCTGTACAGGATGTTATGACATCTCTGTCTTACGTGTGGTGCCAGTTACTGTGACAGCTTCTTTTTATAACTAAAATATACCTTTCCTGCCTGAAAACATTATGATAATTGTGGGAATGTCTCTTATTACTGAGCCACCTACCACTTGATGAAAATGACGGAGCTGAGCTTGTGTGAATTAATGCTGAAAGAACAGAGGAGACTAGCTATGGCTCCTCATCTGACTACTGGAAGCACTGAAAGGTGTGGCAGCAGGGCTGGAACTGAAAGAAGCAACTACAAAGAAGGGGAAGTGAGAACATCCCAGCATTTCCAATTGTCACCTTGTCTTGTTAGTAGCCAAGATAACTGCCACTGAGATGCACTAAGCTGAGGGGCTGATCCATACCTCTCCTTCCAGCTGGAAAAGAGGTCCCAGGGAAATGGCTTCATATTGTGCCACCGCTTTCCTATTGCACCTATCTGGAGGTAGGAGCATCCTTTACTGCTGCACATGCTCTGATGCAAACCCCTCTCCTGGCCACAGCCAGGAGGGGAGAGCTGACTTCACAAAAACCAGCTACCGTGCGCTTAATGTCTCATGTTGTTGTTACCAGATGTTTTGGTTTTTAGTTATACTGGGGATCCATTTTCCTTCCCAGCCTGCAACTGGGAAGCATAGCTGTGCTCCTCACTGCTAGGCCACTATTTGGGCTGTGAATGGAAGGTCAAGCCCTGTTTCCAGGCCACAGACGGACACTGATCTCTGACCCTCTCACTGGCAATCTTCCAACAAACTTTGCCCCATGTTCAGATTTGGGGAGAAGTAGCCTTATTTGCATGCCAGACCTCTGATGCACACCTTGCAAAATCTGCTGGGGTCTATCTGAATGACTAAATAACGAGGCCCAAGGTGCTTGCTCTGAGCTGGAGTGCTGTAGCTGTGCTGGTGTTCATCTGAACCCTGGTGGTTCAAGGCTGCTCACTGTGCTTCTCCTACTGGATGACACCTCACCATTCCTGCTTCCTTCTCCCTTTTCCCTTCCATCCCCATGGCAGGAAAGACTCCTTGGCGTTTAGGTGGGGGTAGGTCATGGCAGATGTGTGTTCTCCTTTGAGACTTGCCCACTGCTTGGCTTAATTAATCCTGACACATTGCAGTTGCTGTTACGGAAGAAACGTCAAGAGAAATTAGACCAGCTGGTAGCATGAAAACTGGGGAAGCGTAGTGCCTCACTTTCCTGGATAAATTTGATTTTCTTTCCTCCAGGGGCTCTGGGGGACTGGGTGGCTGTGAGCAGAGGAGACTAACCTGTGTCACCTGCTCTTGCCACAGTCACCTTGCACCGAGATCCAGCAAAAGGACAGCAAGGACCTGTTTCCCAAACAAGCCAAGCAGAGGATCTAACTAGGAGCAAATGGCATGGCAGGGCTTTCGTGAGAGCTAGGACAGCCCTGGGATTTGGCTTGGGTTAGAGTGCTGGTTACCTGAAGCATAAGGCTTTGAGGAGCTCTGGGGCTTTGTTGAGCTCCTCAGGGAGGAGACAAACACTACTGAGTTGCTTCTTTATCGTTTTTTTATTCTATCAATGAGCACCTTTAGCAGCTGTTTCTCACCATTTCCTTCACCTTTATATCTATTTACTTGAATGTTTTCATATACCAATCAATTTTGTGTGATTTATCAGCAGCTTTCATGCTTTTGTTTTCCTTAAAGCAAATAACCATCATATTTTGATGTTTCATTCGACCATCGCATCTGAGCTCTTTCTGCAGTGATCTGATTTAATAAAATGAGAAGCCAGTCTAATAATACACAGTGCAGCTGCACAATGTGGATGTGTTGTGAGTGTGTATTTCCCCCATATGAACATCTTCTCCTCTGTGCTCTCCTGTGGCACATTTACAAACCTACATTAGTTTGTAAGTCTGCAGATGCCAGAAACTGGAATAGAATAGCACTTGCAGAGAACTGGCTTTAACACTTAAATATGGCCCAAAGTTCAGGAGCATTTTTTGTGCTGTCTTGGGGATGCATGCAAGTAAATTTTCACCTCTGCTTGATGATTGGCAAAAAAAAAAATCTTTGTTCTATCAGACAGGCACTTACTTGCCAAGGGCATGTTACTCATATTTAAATATTAAGAACAAGACCTTGCCATGGCATGGTATCTCTAGCTTGAGAACTCAGAAGTAAATTTGGCTTCTGGTAGGTTAGAAGGGATATTTTTCTCCTATTTTGAACACACAGATTGCACATCCTGTTGCAGTGTTGAAGATCTCACTCCTGTTCTCTGCACTGGGCTCAGTGCAGGAGTGCTCCTCTGGGACTTCTCTGGGGAGTGGATCATGAGTTGTGCTGCACCAATAAGCAGAGAAGAGACCAGAGACTCAGAGAGGAGAACGGAGGGGAGAAAAAAGGAAGATAGTTTTATGAGGGCCATTCCACTCCTTAAGGGACAAAGGCCTGCCTGCAGCAGACATTTTGGTAGCTGTGATGGCACTGTCAGGTTCTTTGCATTGCACCAGCAAGCTCCAAGGTCTGGGGTTGGTCTAGGCACAGGATTACCCAGGCCAGGAGGTTGTAGGAGGCAGCAAGACAGTCACAGTCTCTTGCCCACTATACCTATTTGTGCAAAAGAAAGCTGGGCTATTGTTGGCCAGTGACAGCCCCTGTGACCTGCAGCAGTCAGTGCCTTGTGGCTTCTGTGTGTCCACCAAAGCTCAGCTGACCCCTGGGAGAGCAGTGGCATGGTCTTGTGCATTGTTCCTCATCCCCATCCTACTCCATACTCCTCAAAAGGTCACAGCATTGCTTATTCTCTCTCTCTCTCTCGTGGTCAGGGAAAAGAGAGATGTTCTGTTGTGCTGTAGAAGACTTGGTTTTGGGAAACAAACCCTTCTCTCTCACTCTGGGCTTGATCTGAAGCTTACTGCACATATCCAAGGTGTAAGAGGGTAAAGGGAATGGGATTTGGGGACTGACCCCAAGTCCATTCATCTTCCCTTTGGTATACTATCTTCAAGAGGTCCTAGTCTAGTATTCTAGAGATTGCTGGACTGAGTGTCCCCAGGCTGCACAAAATGCTTGTTGTCTGTGGTAACAACAGCAGGTCTGCCTACCCTCTGAGTGGTGTGTTTCCAGTGAATTTATAGGAGACCAGAACCCAGTAGGCATCACTGCTCTATGGGTCCTACCATCCCTTTCCTTTTTGGGAGAGCTTGAGAAGCTGTGAGCTTGAGGAAGTAGCCTCACAGCCCTGCGAGGAGAGGGGAGGGTGTTTGCACGGTGCTGATCGTGCTGCATGAGGTGGGAATGTACTTCTCCCTGGGTCTCTGCCATGTATCAGGCTACTGCCTGAGCTGGGGAAGTCTCATGCTGAGGGAGGTGCACGTGTGAGGCTGCTCTGGCATTTTTTTCCACAAATCATGTGTATTACACTGACCAAAACTACCCACAATTTAGTGTAAGTCATTTTAGCACAAGCACACAAGGGCCCCATGGTGCTGAAAGGATGGCTGTCTCGACTCACCTGCATTGCTGCCCTATTGGAAGTTGCCAGCCCTGCACAATCTGCTGGGCAAGATATTCAGGTTTCCTTCCCTCATCCAAGTTGCGCACAATCCTCAAGCTTAGCTCACATCAGCCATTCTGATGGCTTCAAGTAATGTGTTGAATCCATAGGTCAGCTTTGGGAGGTTCCTGTGGACTCGTCTCCCAGCAGTGCTGTGTCAGCTCCATCCCTGCAGAGGCAGGGAGAGGACACTGAGGTACATCTGCTCTTCCACTGGCATGGCTGAACCTGAGGGAGGGCACCTCTTCATTGCCTGAGGCCTTTCTCACTCACAGCCTTACCCTGGTTTAGTTAAAGCATCACAATCCTCTCCCTGAGCTCTCTCATGTTAGTCTAAAAGTGTTTTACATCTGCTTTTTAATTCATAATTTCCTTACAGACTTAACTTGGATCATCATAAGCTTTTCTCAATCCTGTGGAGTACAAGTGAAGTCAGGAGGGGCTTCAACTAAATGCATATTACACCAGCACAATTTTATGGGTAGGCAAGCTCTGATAAACATGACTGAGGGCATGTGAATATTCACAGCCATTAAAGTCAAAATAAATACAGTGTGGGTGACCTAATACATTCAAACAGTCAATGCAGTAGCAGGAACTGCTATCAGCGTCCATGAACAGAAAGACAAAGTTCATTCAAAGAAACAAAAACAAAGTATATTCACTCTGCGTTATTCACCCAGCCACAGCTTTTCAGGGAAACCAAGCTGTTAATGTCTGGAATGGGAGAAAGCCAAGCAAAAAGTGAAAGAGGAATGGAAACAAAGTATTTTTTCATGTTTTAGCTACTGGGACTAAACTATTAAACACATTTGCTCGGGATGGAAGGATGTGAGATATGAGGCCCTCAGGCAGGAGTAGCAGTACACAAAGATACCCCTGGGGCTTTTCACTTTGGTTCTGAAAGGTGCTCCAAGGATGGTTGGAAGGAAGGAGAGACACTCCCCCTCCCCCCACCCTTTCCTGTAGGACTGCAGATCGTTGGAATGAAAGGATTGGTACCTGGCTGTGTCTGGAGGGAAGACTTACTGATGGTTCTGCTGTCCTCTTACTCATGTTCTTGAATAAACCACTAGAAGTTAACTATCATTAGTGTCTCAACAAATTACAAATAGGTTTGGGGACCTGCTCCTTTGGGCACTTTAGTAAACCTGGACCTTATTAGACATCTTTTAGAAAGTCAGCAAAGTCTTTGCACATTTACTTCAATGTTATTAATTTACAAGGGCTACTCAATTAAGAGAGTCCACTAACTTGTAAAACTTTACTTATTTACACTGCTTCTCGGAGAAGGATTTTCTTAGAGCGTGATGATGATAAGCTTAGGCATTACAAATCCTCTTGCTGCTTTTGTCAACAGGCAGCCTGAGAGCATTAACCAGAGAGATGCACGCTTCCCAGCAGTGGCTTTGCTCCAGCTCCCTGCCACTTTCCTGCTGTGGGGTATGGCCCGTGGGGCACCAGCTTCCCTCTGAGTCTGGGGGAGCTCTGCACACTGGCATTAGCTTTTAGCAGGGCTGGGGACCCTGTTTGAAAGGCAGCAGGAAATTGGGATTCTTCTCATGACTGCTTTTTAGGCAGCAGGAGAGGTGAGGCTGTGTTTGCCTCAAAAGCAAGGCACTCTCCCCAAAGTGTGCATTTTGGCTCAAGGCAATTTTCTCACACCATGCATGTCTCCAGTGCATGAAGCTTCATCAGGGCAAGATGCGGGTTACACTTGGGCTTCAAAGCATGCTCCAAAATCACTTTTCAGACAAGTGAAAAATTGCAGTTCAACTTCCTGCTGCAGAGAAGGGAAATGGGAGTGCAGAGTGAGGAGGTCTGGGAGTATTGTGACCTCCAAGCCCTCCAGATCAGCTTTAGGGATGTCCCAAAAGCTCCTTGTTTGTCTAGGAGCCTCCAAGTCATTTCAGGCCAAGTCAGTCATGCAGCTCGGTGTTACTCACGCCGCAAATGTGGTAGGTAAATGCTGCTGCTACTCCTGGGAGGTGCTTGTATACATTAATGGTATGAGGAACTTGGCACGATTGCTGCCCTGCCCCAGCCCAGGGTGTTATTTTTCCCTCGGTCACTGCTGCAAGTGAGATTCAACAAGGATGATTTTCTCATTCCTGATAGTTAGTGAGATTTTGCTCTGGGCACTTGGTGAATCCCCGTCTCCCTGATATGCAGACACTGTGGGTGCATGAAGTATGACATTTGAACCCACCTGGCAGACTGGGACGAGTCCTTCCTCCATTATGGACTCACTGAGATGGTGCTGGGGAGGGTGGATCAGTTGACTAACTGCTGTAGGCCAGAGAGCCACTGTCATAAGCAGTGGGAAAGAAGGGTAGCATCCATCTGAATAGGCAGATATTAGACACAGGAGAGTTTGGCACAGGTTGTGTAGCAGTGGATTGTTGCCCATTTTGACCCATTTTGACCCTCCAGTGCCCACCTCTCTGGCTACTTAGACTTCTTTCTGTTTTATCCAGTGTTATGCTGTGTATTGACATTTGCCTTCTTTAAAGCTGCAGGGAGAGGATTATCCACTGCTTTCCTGCATGGAAAATGCCAATAATGAAGCTGAATGCAGTGGGTTCTACCTTCACTAGGAGCTGAATGGCTTCACAAGCATGTCATAAGCCTGTTGGTAGCCTTTGCTGCCCTGAAAGGGCTTGCTTCTTGAAGGAAATTGATTTCCCCTCTGAGTCAACATAAAAGCAAAGCTTTTTTGCTCTGACTATTCTACAGGTGCTTGTGCAAAATCTAATGAATGTGTTAATGTGCAATGCAAGGATGTTGCTAGGAAACTTGTGAGAGCTAAATGAGGAAATGCTGTCAACAGAGGCAAGTGGCAGGGCCTCAAAGTTTTCCTTTCCAGTCCTGCTGATGGTTATTATTATATAAACAGGGCCAACTGTGACACTGTGTTGGTTCATCCTCTGGTGACAGCAGGTCTGCTTAAAAAGCAGTAAAAGTAAATTAAAAAAAGGCTTGACTCTTATGGGTTTTGATGTTCTTCCATCCCAGATAAGCTTTACTACACTATCTGCTTCTGCAAAGGGTGGGTAAGTGCCTTCTCTCTCAATGTGCTGATAAGGACTTTGCTCTGCCTTGTTTCACTGTGCCTATTTGACACTCACTGGTGACAAATCTGAACCAGCCTGTGCAAACCTGTCTAAGCCCCAAGTTGGGGCAGTGCTTTCCCAGTCAGCCCGAAAAATTTTGTGAGCTCTAAAGCACTGAGGAAGGTGATTTTTGCCTCTACCTTTGTCTGTCTCCAGTGGGCCTCTTGGAGTTTAATTCAGCTCAATGATGATATTGAATAAGAGATTTTCTTCCCCTCTTTGTGGTGTTAAAATGTCTGTTGTGCCCAATGGATGCAAAGTTAGCAGTGACTGCTAATATCTTATGTTCAGAAGAGACCAAGAAACTTTTGGCTCAGGTTGTCTGTGGGCACACTCGAATGATCTTCCCAAGTTAACCTCTCTTGCCTTTTCCTCCTAATGGCACATTTTTTCTGGAGCAAGTGTTGCTTTTCATGCCATTACTAACCCTAAGAAGCAGCGCATTTTACTTCTTCTGAAGGTTAGGAAGTGCTGAGCTTGTTCTCTTTTGGAGAAACATTAAACTGTGTATGTTATGTACTTTCCAACTGCTGAGGAAGTTAGGGCTGGCAGTCCTGGCTTCTTTCCAGCTGAAGCTGTGACATTCTGCTGCTTTAGCTTTTCTTCCAGCTTCCTCAGTACATAATACTTCTCTTCATGTCATCACTTGTTGCATTAATTTTTATCTATTTTTTTTTAGAAAAAGCTAAGGAAAAAACCCAAACCGACTAAAGAAAGTAACAAAACTCCGTCAGCAAAGGTTTTCTTTGGATGTAACTGCTTGTTCTCTCATCTAAGAATGACCTGCAGGTGCTAGCTGTCAGCTGGAAAGTTTGCTGTGGTGTGATGAGTGGATGAGAGCAGGTTGGATGCCAGGTGAGCTTTGTTTTGGAATGAGTTGACAAGGGAGTTGTTCCTAATGTGTCCTGAAGTACAAGTTATTTATGTGGCTCATCCTGAAGAAGATCTGATAACCTTTTAGCCCACTGCATGCCAGCTAATGGGAAAAAAACAAACCAAACCAACCCTGGAATAATGTAGTGAATTTAAAATGTTGTTTGGAAGAATTCTTCCTCCTAGGGTCCCTAGTGTTCAGATCCAGATATTATTTTTTTAAATTATTTTATTATATTTTATTTTATTCTTGAAGGCTTTGCAAGAGATTATCTGTTGTATTTTTTCATCTCTTATGTGATCTAATAAAAATTAATTCTTTTCCCCAAAAACGTTGTCTCAGCTAAAGCCTAAAGAGTTCACAACTACAACAATACTACTACTGTGAACAAAGTTGCCTCCATTTCAATGCATCTGATTGTGTAAAATTCAAAGGGAATTAGCTCTGCAACCATTTAAAAATTACTCAAATGCATTTCTATGCAGAGAAAGTCATAGCATTAAAATCTCAAGTCTTTTCAGGACATGTGTCCCCTTTGTGCAGCTGGGAATTACCCTTCCCTAATAGCACGAGGCTCCTATTTCTTTCCCTTCACAACCACCAGGCATTAAAGATGAGAGGGTTTTTGTTGTACAGGGTTTTTATGCCTAGAAAAGCATCACTTGCCCAAGGCTGAATCTGAATCTTGTCTGTCCTGAGTGGGGATAGTTTGGGAAGAAATGCCTTTGAAACCGATGAGTTATTTGTAACACTTGAATACATCTTGGTGAAGAAGAATTAATGGGTAGAGTATAGCTGAGCTGGTGAAAGGTACATGATTAATTCAGTTTTGACAGGACTGTATAATTTATAGCCTGGATCACACCTTCAATTAGTCATATCACATTCTTTATTTCTACAATTGTAGAGCCTAGGAATACCAAACCTGAATGTCAGCCATAGTGTGCTTGGTGCTGCACACAAACAGAAGTACAGAAATAAAGGTACAATGTGAAAGAGAAGGACCACACCTGAATAACGCTGAGACTATTTTGGGAGGCAGTCCTACTCACTAGTGAAATACTGAACTATTGAAGCTTTCATGCTTAATGACTTCCTGACTATTTCCATAAATGTCCCAGTTTCTGTCTTTGTAGCCATTCCTTCATGGAGGCCAAGTTTGATTCCAAGGAGAAATAAGCAGAGAGGGCAGGACAAGCATTGCAAAGGTAGATGTCAAATGGTGCTGTAGATGATGTGGGATTTGGATACCAGGGTCACCAGAGTTTTGCTCATGAGGAATGTGTAGGTTCCTGCCTTCTGGTGAGCTGAAACTGTAAGACAGAACTATAGAAGAGAAAGGGAATTTATCTGTAAAGGAAGGGGTCTATCCCAGGCAGGAACAGGTTAATGGGCCTCATTACAGACATGACCCAAGGGATGAGGAAAGCTAGGTAAGCTGGAGCTTCTGGTAAGGACAGTAGCTGCCCTTGCTGTGGGCCCATCTCTCAACATCAAACAGCTCAGGGAAAGCAGGCTCAGAATGGACTCTGGCCCCTTCACACTGTGGGAGAGGATCCCCTGCCAATGACTGTGAAGTGTAGGTCAGTCAAAACCCCATGTTGTTGTTGTGGCAAGAATGAAGATCTTGCTGTCCTTACCTGTAGGGCTTGCAAGGCTGTTGTAGGAGCTCTGCTGTGCCCCTCTGTCACACCTTGGGGCTGCTGCTCACTGCAGAGCTTGTGCTCCCCTTGTTACTGATTTCAGAAGTATCACTGCATAAATCAATATGCAGGAAACTAACTTAGCATCTCTGCCAGGTGTCTGTTTTCCTGTAGCCTTCCCCAGTATTTCAGACTGGATTGGTAATGAGCGGAGAGCTATATTTGTGTGGAAGTGAGATGCCAGCTCCTTAAGGATTCATTTATTGGGCTGCAGGCCAAGGAATATTTTGGCCCTTGATTGCACGTTACTTTCTGCATTTACTTAATCAAATGGGGAAGCTTTTAAACTTTCAGTCTGACAACATGAATACATTATTGTACAGTCCTCTGATTTCCTTACTAGCAACATGTCAGTAATGAAAATGGGGCTAAGGAGGAAAGAATCAACAGTGTAATTTGTCTGAGTCGCTCTGGGATCCAGGTATGGGTAAGGACTGTGTTCTTGTCTCTTTCATAACATCAAGATCCATTTTATGAAATGCCTTAGAAAAATCTGGTTTGTAGCTGTTTGATTTCCTAGAGAAAGCTAGCTGCTTTTTTTCTCTGTTGGGAGAGGGATTCATCCTTGGAGATGACACCTCCTAGAAATCATTATAGAAAATAGTATCCGTGGTAACTGGAGCTGATATTTCTATACTCAGAAGAAATCTGTGCTGTCTTAAACTGGGAGTTGATTGGATGGGGGAGGATAACTTCAGGAAAAAAGCTGCTTTGAACCACTAGAGAGAGGATCAGGAGGCCATGTGAGGTGCTCAAATGTAACTTTACGCACCAGTAAATACAACCTTACACACAAGTGTAAGCCCAGTCCCAAATTCAGTAGTACCTACATCATCTTTCAAATGCTGGTATGTCCAGAGAAGTCTTTTGGCCCTTTCCTACAGGCACTTTAAGTTGTTAAACTATATTTGTGCAGATACTACTGTGAGAACACTTGCTTTCGTTAGCAAAATGAGCTTGCTCTCATCCTCTGCTGATTAAATTGGATTGAGCTGAAGTACTGGTGCAGGGATGTAGAGGCCTTGATCCATTACCACAAGAAAACAAGGTGAAGCTTGGGAAGCTGGGTTTCTTCAGCCTGGAGGAGAAAGGGGTTAGGGGAACAGACACCTGTCTTCCAATATGTATGTGAAAATCATAAAGAAAACGGAGGTAGACCTTTTTTACTGAGGATAATTAGTGGAGAATCACAGAGAGGTTTTGGAGTTCGTGTCCGTGTAGATTTGGAAGACTTAACTCATCAGAGCTCCAGTCAATCTAGTCTGAATTGAATGTTGACCCTACTGAAATTGTTAATTTGCTAATTGGTTTTTTGAAGTGAGTTGTTTTGTTTTGTTGTTTGGTTGGGTTTTTTTATTACTTTTGCTAAATTTAGTGACCTCATAGACAACACTTTTCCTTTAAAGTTTTAAGGAAAAAAAAACCCTCTCAAACTTTTTCCATATTTGAGAAACTCAAGTATAGAAGCTGAACTGGAATCTCTCAACAAAAAGATGCAACATAGGGAAAGAACAGTTTTGGTAGAATTTTGGTTGAAAAACTCGGTTCAGGTCTATGCTTACTTTCAGATTTGTCTAGGTGCAGTGAACAACACTGGGGGCAGTAACTAGTACTCTTCAGGATTATTTCATATTCATATTCTAGTTGCACCCAAGGGCCCACTGGTAATGAAGCCCCCCATAGGCTGGTCCATGTGCCTTTGAAAAACAGGCAGATGAAGAAAAAAGTGAATTTTTTATTAAGGGCTTGATTTAGCTAAATTGAGTTGAATCTGTGCTACCACACTGAAAACTCCAATTGGGTTTTCTCCAAGTCTGACCCTCTGTAGTCCTGTAGCTGGGTTTGAAGTGCTTTGTTTCCCCCGCAGAACATGCTCGCTCTGGCTGACCAACCCGCAACTGCTATGACTTTGTATCTTTTGGGGAGCCCCTGTTTTCAAAATGACAAGCTCAGATGAGCTCATGTGCTCCCTGCTCCTCATATTGATACAGTAGAGGGAAATGCAGGCGTGGTGTGATAACAGAGGCCTTGAACCAAGGGACAGAGTGTGATAACAAAAGAGGTGCAGGATACCAATGTAGACATCAACTATACAAATAGCTCACTAGGGATCATGTAAAGAAATGGGGACATGAGAGCTAGACAAAACAAGTATTAAAAAGAATAAAAAGAAAGAAAAATATTCAATATATGCAAAATTTCTCCATGCATAGTAAATCTGGATGCAGTGCGGACTTGCAAGCCAAAGAAAGAGGAGTGAAATATAAAATGTTGCTTAAAAATGTATAAACCCTGCTCCATACAGATCTTAGATGGAGGAGAAAGAATATATGAGCATTATGTTCTTCCCTGCAAAGAGAAAGATGGAATGTTTGCCAGGAAGCGTGGAAACTGATTTCAACTGTATTATTACTCAGATTTTTTCTAGATAATAGTCTTTATTTTTTTGACTCTAATAAACAGGTTTAGGTGAATAATATTTCTTAATTAGTCTGTTATGATTTCAATTGCACTAACAGTAAATTCCAAGGTTTGCATATAATCCTTGTTTCTTTATTGTGTGTAAGCAAGGGTTTGAGTGCAACTATGGCACTCAGCAGAATCGTAGAATCATTTAGGTTGGACCTCCAAGATCATTGAGTCCAACCTTTGACTGAACAACCTTGTCAACTAAATCATGGTGAGAAGTGGCACATCCAATTGTTTCTAAAACACCCCTGGGGTGGTGACTCCCCCACTTCCCTGGGCAGCCCATTCCCATGCTTGACAGCCCTTTCCCCAGTGATTCTCCTTGTGAAAGGGACATCTTCCCGGTGTCCAACCTGAACCTCCGCTGGCACAGCTAAGGCTGTGTCCTCTCCTGTCACTGGTTGCCTGAGAGAAGAGGTTGACCCCCCCCCCCCCCCCCCCCCCCCCGGCTACAGCCTCCTTTCAGGGAGTTGTAGAGAGTGATAAGGTCACTCCTGAGCCTCCTTTTCTCCAGGCTGAACACCCCCAGCTCCCTCAGCTGCTCCTCATAGCACTCACTCTCTTCCCCAGCTCAGTCGCCTGGCTCTGAGCACTCTCCAGCACTTCAATGTCCTTCTTGCAGTGCGGGGCCCAGAACTGGACACAGGACTCGAGGTGTGGCCTCAGCAGTGCTGAGCAAAGGGGGCAGTCCCTGCCCTGCTCCTGCTGGACACACTATTGCTGACACAGACCTGGTGCCACTGGCCTTCTTGGGCACACGCTGGCTCATGTGCAGCCACTGCTGATCAGCACCCCCAGGTCCTTTTTCACTGGACAGCTTTCCAGCCACTCTTCCCCCAGGCTGTAGCACTGCCTGGGGTTGTTGAGGACAATGTGCAGGACCTGGCACTTGGCCTTTTGCACAGGTAAGTGATAGCTGTGAAAAAAAAGGGTCAATGAACGAAAGAAGTATTAACTTCCTTAGGCCTCTGCATGAGACATTCTCCTGCTCTTCCAACTTGCAGAATTCCGTAAGACCAAGCTCCTGTTGTGGTGTTTTCTGGAGAAGCCTTCAAGTGAGAGATACCACAGACTGCTGCCAACCACAAGTCAATTTGCTCTAGAGGAGCTTTTCCTCTAAGGCAGGAATAAAGCAGATTTTTAAGTTACTGCCTCTTCTAGTCCAGTCCTGAACTCAGTGATGCATCTTTATTTCCTTTCTCTCAATGTGAGAGGGATGCAGTTATGATTCCTGGAGACTTGATTTCTGCATGCAGCAGCTAGGCTCAGTCTTGGCTGTACTGCAGCAACAGCTACAAAACCCAGAAATAGTTTCATCAGTGTGACCTGTTCTGTCCCAGACCATTTTGCTAAAATAAGCAAAAAAAAGGCAACTGGTGTAGTGTGTTTTGTACTGCTGAGTGAGGCACCTTGCTGAGACTGCTGCTCTCATTTCTCATACTGTAACCATCTTTGTTGAAAGCATTCATTGCCATTCACCTTTAGGAGTTTAATTTGCATAATCATTTTTTCTTGCAGGGCTTCAGAATTGGCTGATCTGGACTCTCCACTTCAAAATATCTTAACTGTGCTTTTCAATATGCACACAATGCTGTGAGCTAGAACAAAACGATCTTGTTGTGTTACCATAGAGACATCCAGGGTCTAGGGAGGGTTCCTGCTTGAAATCAGACTGTTAAAGGGACAAGGGCTGTTAAAATTTGATGAAGGGCTTAATCCTTGACCAGGCACTGGTATAAATCGGTGCCACCAGGGTGAAACAAACTGGCAGTCCCAATGCAGTGCTTTACAGACAACACTCTTCAGTCCAACTGGCCCAAAAGGGACTGTTGTCTTGGTAGACTCAGAGAAAAAAAAAATAAATAAAAGAGGTGGAGGGAGCGGGGGAAAGGTCTGGGAAATTAACTTGGAAATGTTGAATCACTTTATGCTTTTTCTTCATTTTCCCCCCTCCTTTTTTGATTTGAGTTCTAATTAAAAGGCTTTCCTTTGCACTTAGACAACTCAACTTTGCTTTTTAAGCATGCATTTTTTAAGCACCACTAAATGAAGGCAGGCATGAGGGAAGGGGCAGGGCTGACAACTCTGCTCTGGAGACTGAAGTCCTGCATTCACAATTAAAGGCACGTGGTTGGACTGTAGCTGCATTCCTGTGTTGTCCTGGAGAAAACAAGATTCAGATTGAGAGGACACTACCTTCTATGACCCTGTAGCATTTTTAGTGTTGGTGCTGTAGTTGCCAGTTACAATGACCATTTTGTGCAGTGGAGGGAGGAGAAAATGCCTTGCTATGTACAGAAGGGGAAGCAGAAGTTGGTTGGGAGTAGATTCAGCAAAAAAACCTTCTGGGATTCGTGTTTACTTGAGACCACAGTGTCTGGGCTGCTTATGTGGGCATCATAAAGGTGCTTAAGAGTCTTACTTGGCAACTTATTTAAAAACACTAGTGCAAAATGGAGAAAGACTCCTTACTCTGACCCATGTGGGTTAATTGGCATTGACCCTGGAGTTAAAATCCCTAAATGAGCATTAGAAAGAGCATTGGTGAGCACGTCTTGAAAATTCCCCTTTTATCATTGTCTGACAGTGGTGGGAGTTGCAGATCTGCCTTATGTTATACATGAAGCTATTTTTTAACTCTCCAACAGTGGCTGTTGATTCAGTCCCGTAGGACATCCTTGCTCTCAGGTCTGGTGAGGACAGAGTTTAATCCTTCCTGCTGTCCTTAAGTCAGATCTGATGACTTCTACCTCTGGCTTAAATCTTGGCTCTGATGGACTCATCTGAAGGCTGTTTCGTTCTATAGGGAGCATGGTAGGGTCTTTAGGAGAAGACAGTTCTGTTCTCTGTCTTTTTGAGGTGAAACAAATCTTTTCTGGCCCAGGTAAATGTGAATTATGTACACCCTGCCTTGCACAGGCATCCATGTCATATTGTTCAGCAGAGCTAAATTTGTGCACATGCAGGACACTATTAACTTTTCAGGTGCCCTATACTCTCCTAAATCCTGTGTGGCCCATGGCTAGCACTAGGCAACAGCAAGAAATGCTGTCAATAATAGCTTGGCAACTTGCATTCCTGTCAGCAGTGCTTTAGAGAATGGTTTAGACTTCTTGCAGGAGAGATGAAAGAAAGATCAGCTGGCATGGGCTCTGGGCAACTTCCCAGCAGCCCAGCAAATGCTGCAACAAGGAGAGGTTTGAGTCTGAAGTGGAGCATGGGAAACTAGAAACGTTAGCCAGCAGGTCATGTCAAAGTGCAAGCTTAGTTTTGTGCTGATATTACTTCATTTTTACATTGCTTCTAAACAGAAGACAACATTTGCTGCCACATGGCTGCCGAGATTTTGTGGGAGTCACCCTTGGGATGCCATTGGCTCCCTGTGTTGAAGGATTAAGTCAGACTCAGAAGATGCTGAACATCTGTCCCATGAAAACACCGGGAGGGGGTTTGAGGTGTATTTAACAGCTCCTTCAGTGCGGTGGTAATAAGAACCATCACGCATAGGGGAGAAACCTTGCCCAAACTGACCTTTAGTAACACGTATCCCCCTCATCACTGCATGGGTCACCTGTCTCATCCATTGGTACATTGCACTGTGGATACCAAAGGTCTGAATTTTCTCCTCCATCAGTCCAACAGAGATGCATTGCTCAGCTTCAAAGTAACATAGACACTATTGTGGTCCCTGAGCCAAGCAACCACCTGGAACTGGAAATAGCCATGAAGGTGTTGGAGAGATACCTACATTGCTCTAAGAGCTTGAAAAGCTGGTGTTTTCTCCATGTGGATCTTCCTGACCTGTTCTCTCCAGACAGTCCTGTAGATCCCCAGGATTTTCAGCATTATGTGGGATCTCGGGCCTTTGTAGGTAACTCACTGAATTAAAAATTGCTTTTGCAAGTTATTGATACCATCAGTGATATCAGAATTCATAGAAGTGGCCGTATGTTCACTGGCACAAGAATTTGAGCGTCTCGTTTTCCTGGATTCTTTATCCATTTTCAGTCCTCATTGGAAAAGCAAGTATGTGGCTGAAAAAACCATTATGTGTGGTTACTAGTTGCCAATGAACATCAAAGAGTTAAGGAATTCAGAAAACTGCAGTATTTTTTATTAGACCAGCAGATGTAATAAGGAAAAAAAACCAGATTAGTTTTCAAGCATGGAAGCTCTTCTTCAGGTCAATGTGCCCAAAAGCCTGTTGGTATTTTCAGCTACATCAGCTGGTCTAGTAAAAGTTATTGCTTCTCCACAGAAGTTATTGCATCTCACATATCTTTAGACCATCACAGCCACAGCAACACTGCTACTAAAAAAGATTCTCGAAGACCCATTTTGTGTCCCAACTGCAGGAATTCATCCACATGAGTCCTAACTTTAGTGTATTTCTTCTCAATTTTGTCCTCTATTTATTTTCTGTCACAGCTGTGTGTAATAAATTCTTTCAGCAGTTCTGGGGGAAAAAAAAAGGAAGAGTGATTGATTTCCATTTTCTGGGCTTTATGGGGTGTGCTACTTAGAAGAGTTGTCATTACCACCATTTGCTGGTGTTTAGTGAAAGATTTAATTCACCTACTGTAATGATTTGGGGAAATCTGTCGATGTACAATTTAGAAAGTTGTTATGTAAATGGCAGCATTATGAAATGCTTTTATGTGGATGCAGCATCCCCTGTTTCCTGAGAGGGGTGGCAGCGTGTGTCTGACAGGGTACAATGGACAGTTGTTAACCACAGCAAGAACAGCGTGTCCAAAGAATAGATTTAGTCAGAGCCTTGGGGACCAATTTGTTTCAAACATGTCTGCATGGGCAGGATTTGGAGGAGTGAATGAGAGATGAAGGATTTAAAAATGTTGAATAAAAAGCTTTGGTTTTGTAGACACCAGAACACTAGGGGCCTTTGGGCAGGAGAAGAGGGGAAAGAAGAGGAGCTGAGGAGGTTTGCTTTTACTGTGGGAAGAGACAAGGAAAACTCAGGAGATGTAAAAATACGCAGAGTTGATTAGATTGTGGATTATCTCAAAATGCATTGGGATACTCCAGGACAGTCAGAAATTGCATACATGGCGTGCATAGAAATTTATTTATTCCCAACACTACTGTGGAAATGACCACCTTGCAGTGCACTAAGTAAAATCAGCATGTCACAGGTACTGCAGGCCTGGGATGGAGACACCAGCCAGACCAGTGTGCCCTCAAGGGTAGAAAGGTCTAGGGGAAGCAGCGTCTCAGCCCACCTCCTGGAGTTTGGCTATTTGGCTCCCTGCCCATGAAGTGGGGACTGCAGAGAGAGATGGTTCTTGATGTGTGGGCCAAAGTGGCCTTGGAGAAAGAAACATTGCAGTGGCCTACTTCAGGGCTGAGAAGTTTGAAAGTACGCCTAATCCACCCGGGTTTCCATGGACACATCCTCTCCTGCCATCTGGCATCGAAGGAGTGTGGAAATTTGCTTGTTGTTTCAGGGCTGGTCTACCTCAGATATTCCTGAGGTCTCTCTACGTGGCTGGACATGCAAACATAGGCCATTGCTGTGACAGGGATCAGGTTATCCTGACCAGCACATGGACAGGGCTCACCTGAAAGCCCTCGCTGGCAGTGCATTGGATTCACAGCACCTGCACTGGACTGCACCTGATGCTGGACAGTGAGGGCACATGAGAGTAAGCCAGCGAACACCCACCTCTCCCAGTTCTGGTGGCTCCTGCTTGTTCCACTATGCAGGCTTTCAAAACCACAAATCTTTACACTTGGGACAGCATTCCTACATAACTAGTCCTGTGGCCAGTAAGAAAAAAAAAAAAAAACCAACAAAACTGTGATAGATGAGTTGACAGTGTTATCGCTGTTTCTTCTTCTGTTTAGTGACCTCTGTTTTGTATGCACAGGTGTTCAGCAAAATAAATCTGGGTTTTGTTTGAAGTAGTTTTATTGAAAAGGTACAGACATAGTTAATTGGATGTATCTTTGAAAGGCTGTCATATTTATTCTCAGATAGGATTAAAACAGTTCAATCTGCAAACTCTATTTCCTCTGTCAAAAGGAGATAACCAATTCCACAGACTGAAGTTATTAATGATCAACTGAGTGAATTTTATCCATCTTTTTATATCTTAGAAGGACACCTCACTGAAGCTGATTTTGATCAATTTGTAAGCAATGTCACCTTCAATAAATTCCCATCTGACAATAGATAACCCAGTAACAAGCTGGGAGACAGCAATGGTGATGTAAGACCTGGCACCTATTGCAGCCCTTGAATCCAACTGCATCCCCACTGGATTTTTAGAGCCCTATTAAGGCAAAAGGGGAGAAAATGTATCATTATCCTGGAGAAAAGATTTCTTTTCAAATTTGACTTGAAAAGATGTTTTTCACTGAGACATGAGAATTACATTACTTACTTATCATAATTATTTCAAAAGAAAATAGGTGGGAGTGGTTTCTTTCTTTCTTTCTTTCTTTCTTTCTTCTCTTTCTATCTTCCTTTCTTCCTTTCTTCGTTCATTCATTCTTTATTTCTTTATTTCTTCCTTTATTTCTTACTTCCTTTCTTTCTTACTTTCTTTCTTTCTTTCTTTCTTTCTTTCTCTTTCCTTCCTTCCTTCCTTCCTTCCTTCCTTCCTTCCTTCCTTCCTTCCTTCCTTCCTTCCTTCCTTCCTTCCTTCCTTCCTTCCTTCCTTCCTTCCTTCCTTCCTTCCTTCCTTCCTTCCTTCCTTCCTTCCTTTATTTTCCTGTCCTTGGCCAGCCTTGCATGCACAATCTTGGAGTATCTTGGCCCTTCAGTTTAAGGATCCTGTGTTTGTTCTTATGAGCAATGTACCACAACTGAGTCCTGCAGTGGTTATCTGCCAGCATCTGATGCCTGGGATAAGGCAAAGCATATCTCCTCTATCCATGATGTGCTGTTCCATTGATGCTGAGGAACAGGCATAGACACTCACTAGTGGGAAAATAGACTGCTAGGGCAGCAAATATCTGTGCTCATAGCTCTGGTACCCAAGTGGCTGCACTCACTGGATAAATGGTTGGTATAAGCCTAATATTTTGGGGAGGGCTCAAGGACAGCTAAAGTGGAAAGTCAGAGTTCTAGGAACAGTATCTCCTCGTCCACGTCCTTTCTGTACAATCTGCAAGCTATTTTTGGAAGTGGCGATAAGGTGAAGAGGGAGCCAGAGTGAGAGGACTGACTGGTACATCTGAAGATTATTATTCCCTGTGGCTGCTCCATCCTTCTGGAGTGTGGCCACAGATTGTTCTTGCAGTTGCTGCAAGAAGCAGCTAAAGTCACTTGCTGTGTCACTGTGGTTTGTAGGTATGGTACAGTATCTGCCGTGGTGACCAGATCCGAAAGCTGATTAAAATGCTGCCTGCTCCTAGCAGCTTGCATCAGGAAGGAGTCATTTGGGTCCATTTTGGGCAGAAAGGCTGTCTCTGACCACCAGCATAATTCACATTATGCTCACTGCACTTTTTAGGAAGCACATTAATTCATTTACTGTACAGGGTGAACTGATCTTTGCTGTTTACCTGCCAGCTGATGCACAGCAGGATGCAAGGAACAGTCCAAAGTGAGCTGGGATGGCATTTGCTGAATGCAGTGTGTCCTTATACTGAAAAACACACTTATTTCCATTAGGTCAAGACGGCTTCCAAGTCTTGGCAGACCAGGAAGGCAGTGCGGCAGTCCTAGGGAGAATAAGCAATTTTTCTTGTTTTCACTTGATTTGTCTTTGCATCTTCTCATTCTTGGAAGTGATCTGCAGCAGTAAGAGCAGTGGCAGGCCACTGTACCCAACATGCTCTGTGCTCTCTGCCCTTAACTTTGGTGAAGGAGGTCATGTTTGGCAAGGAGCATTCATGGGCCTTTATTGTAGGTGTACATGTGGACAGACGCATTGTATTCCTTGAGGTGGTCACTCAAGGTATGCACAAGAATGGGGGTTTCCTGGAACTGCTTCTGATCATAAAATCATCACCTTCCTTTGTCCTTTTGCTTGTTGAAAAATGCAGCAAGTCATCTGAAGGAAAGAGAAGCGGTCTCAGAGAGTCTGAGAAAACTTCAGTTCCCATATTGCCACAGAATGAGGGGAACAGCTGGGCTACAACTCTCCCTTCGATGCTTTTCTGAAGTGTTATGCTTCAGCTGCATGAGCCTTTGCCAAGAGCTGGCTCCTTTCCTTAAGAGCAAAACCCTCTTTTAGCCTGCCTGCCCATGGCAGGGCTGGAGTGGAGGGTGCTTTGCAAGAGTGCTGGAACTGTCAGAACACTGGTATCATCAGGTTTCCTGTTGGAGAACATGCAGCAGACAGCAGACCAACCTGGAAATAGACCAGAGGGTACAACCCCTGAGTTACCACATGCTGCCTTCTTGCCTCTCTGAGCCACCACTTGCTGAATGGAATCCCAGCCCATGTGGCAGTCAGCAATTTTGCTGGCTGAGGATGGCAGGGCAGCCATTGCTCCTGGTAAACAGAGGTAGTAGCTTTATTTCAGAACCAAGATAACAGGTAAACTTGGACTGCTGGGGTGACATTCTTACCTAGTCCTCTGCTAGAAGTTTGCCAAAGCTTAATGCTGGGCAAGGCAGACCTTAACCTAGGTTGGTGAGATGGTAGTTAGCTTGCCACATACTTTTTTCATGGGTATCAGCTTGCTTTTATTCATGGTACTTAAGGCAATTTTTGTTTTGCTATCCCTAAGACTTTTCCTTGCCATCTTCACTCCCAGGTGCAGCTCTCCCCCGCTCCCCTTCATGGGGGTAGTGCAGCCATGTAAAGGGTCAGAGCACCTTTTGAGGCAGCTGAGGAGGCTGAAAGCCGAACAGTGCTGAGCAATAGGGTAGTCTGGGCAGGGGAATGCTCCCAGGGACTGCAACTGGGAAGAGCGTAGGGAGAAGCATCACAAGATGGATTCACTGCTTGCAGGATGCAAAGGCTGCCAAGCTGTGCTTTAGTGGGGAGGAAACTTTGGATGGGGGAATGAAGTAACTGGACATTTGACAGAATTGTTAGAGGGTTTTCCTTGTCAAACTGCTCATTTTCACAAAGCAAAACTACCGTGGTCAGACTTGGACTGTCTGTGCGTGAGGAGTCAGTTTGTGCAAGCTTTGTGCTTTGATCCTTTCCCCAGATGATCACCCCAAATTCAAAAAGGGCCCCTTTCCCTCCTTTCCGACCCTCTACATACACACTTGATGCGTGCTGATTTTTCAACTGATTAATTTTTCTGTGCAGCCTTAAGAACCGCACTGGCTTGAACTTGTGACAACTTGTTGGCGATTCCTGTGTTACACGGTATTGCAGTTCCCTAACTCCAAGAACTGCCTCACATCCTTTAGAGATACCTTGGTCGGTTTTGCAGGAGTGCGGAATGCTCGCGTTTCCCAGGCTCCTGCATGGCGGAGTTAGGGTGGTTCATACCTTTGCAGTGTTTATACTGTGTGCTGCAGCAGGTCCCATGCAGACCATCCCGAATATTTTGCCGTTGCGCTGCCGCTGTCGTCTTCAATGCAGCTGTAGGCAGGCTCCGGAAAGAAGAAGCCCCCCACGCTGCCGCGATGATCCGGAGGAGCGGCGGGGGTGCGGTCTCCAGCCCTGCGCTGGACCGCATCCCCTCACCCCGGCCCGTGTAGCATCCCTACGGATGCAGCGGCGCCGGGTTGGCGGGGACGGGGAGGAGGGGGGACCCCCCGATTTGCGCGGAGACAGGAGGAGGGTGCTGGGACGTGCCGCTGCGCGCCGGGACGGTGCCGCGCGGGGGGTGACAGCCGCAGCCCGGCGGCTTGCGGGGGCGGCTCGGGGCCGCCAGGCTGCGCTCTCGGTCCGGCCGCCGCGCCTGCCGCCCTCCCCGGGCGACCGGGGCTTGGGGCACGGCGGAGGCTCGCCGCGAGCGGGCGGTCCCGGGACGGCGGCGGCACCACCGGCGGCGGCACCTGCGGCGGCGGGGAAAGGCAGGGCTCGGCGGCCCGCTCCGCGCCCCTCGCCCGGCCCGGCATGACGCGGCGGCGCCCCGGCGACGGCGGGAGGTGGGTGCCCGCAGCCCTGGCCGCGCTCCTGGCCCTGAGAGGTGAGTGCCGCACGGGCGGAGCGGGGCGCGGCTCCCGCGCACGGCGCATCGCCCCGGGGCCGCCGCCGGGGCCACGGCCGTGCCCCGCGCGTGGGGAACTTTTGGTCGCGGTCCCGCCGGTGATGCTCGGGAATGCGGCGGCGGGCCAGGGCTTTTGCAGGCAGGCGTGGGGAAAGGAGCGCTGCTCCGCTCGGCTCCTTCTGCTGCCTCCGCTGCACCATCCTCCTTACTATTCTTATAAATGCGTGTTTGATTTATTTATTTTTACGGGGCTTTACGGTAAAACTTGCTTTAAACTGGGCTTCGCGTTGGGGTCAGTCGTCTGGGCCTAGCCCCTTGGTAAGCTCACCTGTGTGGAAAACTCTGGTCTATCCCTCAGGCCCTGAGGCAGCAGGGAACTTTGCGCAGAGATGGTGACAGGCTGCTGGGAGCCCCCTGTGTCCCCCCAGCCTCTCCTCTGCCGCCTCCTTCCAGGCACACGGCGCACCGCTCCAGCTCTAGGATACGTGCCTGCCCCCGGGGACGTGGAGACTCCACCACCTCCCGCCCCCTATAGCCCTTCCGAAATAAGGTGTGTTCCCTGGTCCCTGTGCGGAGAGCAAACGAATTGCCTATGACAGATGCTGCTCACATCACTTAGTGCATTGCCGGGGAGCACCGGGAGGTGCTGCATTAAGGGCAGCAGAAGAAACTACCAAGTGCAAGATGTTCAGACTCATCTGTTGATCAGGTGGCAATGCCTCCTTTCCAGTGATGCTAAACTTCAGAGCAGCCTGCTCGGTTGTGGTTTACAGAGGTTCACATGGCAATCGTGTTAAGGTCTGCCCTTTACTGCAGATACTCGCTAAGCAGTTTTGCAGAGCTCTGCTCAGCAGTGAGCAGCCCAGAGCTTTGAGACTGCTGGGCCACCTTCAGTGCTGGGAAACTGAGAAAGCTGCTGCAAGAGGGCCCTCAGACAGTGGGAGGACAGTAAGAAATGATGGGATGTCCCATGAGGAGACCAGAGATATCTCAGCAAGGTCTAGATGAAAGCTCACAGTTGGGATCTGGGTGGAATCTGCTGCTTGGGTAGCTGTGCCTAGCTGTCACTGTGCCCTAGCGAGGCACAGAAGGCTTTCTCCTCTGCCCAGGACCTGTTTAGAAACAAGTCTTGTGATAGATAGACTTTTCACAAATGCCTCAGCCTCACATGCGCCCTGCATTTTCCTGTCCTCAGAAAATGTTTGGGAGTCTGGGTCTCATGCAGTAATGTGGAAATTGCACCTGCTGACTTCAAAGAGATGAAATATGGAAAAAATACAAAGTTTACTAGCATTTAGTTGAAAGAAATAATCTTAGCTTTCATACGTCACACTATTGATTTGCTTTTTGTCCTTTTCCCAGTTTGGAAAGCAAGTCCAATTATTTTCAGGTTCTCAATGCTACTTCTTTTTTTTTTTTTTTTTTTTTTTTTTTGTCAGCAGACATTGCAAAGGTGTAAATATCTATAGAGTTACTGGGCTTGCTCCAGTTAGAGGCATATAAGTGGTGAAGTGCTTCTGTTGATGTGATATCACTGCAAAAACATACAGTAATCAGTAATAAGCAGATGTAGGGTTAAAATTAAAGGGGTATTTTAGTATCCTTTTAAGCAGAAAGATTGACTCAATATTTCTTTTCTTGGTTGAGGGCACATGGGGACAATGACACTGGAGACAACTAGGTGTGGAAACATGCTCTTCCATGAAATAGTTACCTCCAATAATATAATGGTTTATCTTGCACTTTAAGTCTACATGATTGCCTGAATGAAACACCTGTGTCTCAAGCTTGGCATTTTTAATTTGGTCTTAGGAAAAGTCTTTAGAAGATGGTGGTAGATGAAAATAGCTGTGGTACACAGTTATTTCTGTGGTACACAGCATGGCCATATTTTCAGTGGTTCTTGAGTTTGAAAAGAAAACACTGTAAGGGATAAGGAACAGACATACACCCAGGAAAGCTGAAATTAAATTGGGAGAGTTTTTTCTGAACAACATTTGGAGAAGATTAGTAAGTGTGTTTCTGCTCTGGGCTGCCAAGGATGGTTAGGAAAAGTGATTTTTTAATTTTTTTTTTTTCTTTTTGAGATTTTAGATTGGTTTAGAAGACAGAAGAAAAATGAGGGGTCATAGGCAAAGTGATACTGAAATTAAAAGTAAGATTTAAAAGTAAAAGGATTTGAAACTGTAAGAGTGTATAATCAGGCAAAATACTAAATGCCAAAAAAATGAAAGTTGTTGGGGGGGAAAAAAGACCTTGGATATCATTTAATCATTCTCACACTTTATACCTACAATAAAGTATGATTAGACTTCATAGTGATATTTAAGTCAATTATTATAGCGCCATTTTCTTCTGTTGTTTTGCAATTTGTAGACTAACAATGATTCTTTGTAACTGGTGCTAGTTATATCCATGTTTAAGGGTCTTGGGCCAAGGGCAGCTTCTATGTTTTCCCTCTAAAACATTATAAGCATAATCATTTTTTGTGGAAATAGTATTTTCCCAGGAGAAATTTTGGGAAAGATAGGAGGGAATTCTCTCGAGAGCTTTGAAACCAAACCTGGGATTGCTAATCAATCCTCCTATGTCTCCACAAATAGCATCCTGCAAATTGTCAAATGTGGTAGAAATCACACATCGGGTACAGTCAGAGTGCAGAACTGACGTGTTTCTTAACTGCATGGTGTTTGGATCCTGTGACACAGAATTGCAACAGGTGAGATTTCGGTGTGTTACAGTCCACTGCAGATGGATCTTGCAAGACCAGGGGGTGAGGGTGCCTGGCTGTAGTGGATTAATGCAACAGCAGGTCTACAACTTCTCACATGACTTTTTGGAGTCGCCCTCCTGTGGGTCTGAGGTTCTCACAGCTGAAACTCTTTTGGCCTTGCAGCACCCTTGTCCTACACAGCCCTGCTTCCCAGCCCTGCACCAGGTCCTCAGCTCTGGAAAGGGAGTACTGTGCCAGTCCCTTGCCCTTCCATGCTTTTGCAGTTTTTTTGGAACAGATTGCCATTTGTGTCAAGCTGTGGGGTTTTGTGACGTATAGATAAATCATTTTGCTCGTGACCTGACCTTGGTCCTCGGCGGTAGGCACAGATGCATTAACTACTTCTTTCTAAAGTGGGCATCGTTCCCTTATTTTGGAAACCGATTCTTTCTCTCTGTTCCTCCAGTATTGCCTAAACTGCAATTTTCTTTTTATAAGATTCTGTTCTCAAGGGATCTCAGAGTGCTTCAGGAGCAGCTATATTTAGTTGCTTAGTAGTAATATGGATATACAAAGTATGGTATAAACAACTCTTTAACTTAGGAAACTTAGGAATTATTTTTCCTGCCTTCATGGAGGAGGAGTGTTTTTATTCTTGTACCAATAGTACAGATGGAGAAAGCAAGACTCAAAGAGGCCTCATGACCCACTGAAGGTCAGTGGATGCTGGTAGTAGTCTTGAGTGTCTTGGAACAAACTGTAACCACAGGAGGATGCTTAAATTTATGCAGCAGGTTAAGCAATAATGTAATGGTCCTCTTTAGGGATGTTCACTACTAAATTGTGGTGAGTCATCTATATTTAGCAGGATGCTACTATCATCGTGCTTTTTAAGTAAAGTGCTTTTAACACAGTTTATTTCAAGGAGAAGTGCATGCACTGAAAATCTGTTCTTTGTAGTTTCCTCCTTGTGGAGCATTAATGCTGCCTTCCCTTTTGTAAGTGTTCAGAGAAAAATTTAGCTCCTGGTTGTTTAACAGACAGTAGTGTAACAAAGACAGTTCTCTGGTTATTACTACCTTGTGTTTGCACAGTTATTTATGAGCATTACCAAATTGAGAGTCTCCAAACTTACTTTGTGCGGGCAGTCAGTTTGATTTATAGGATGGAAAACTGATGTGTGCAGAGATGAAATGATTTTCTTGCTGTCAGGTAGGACATTTGCCCAGGCTCTCCTTTAGAGAAGTCACAATTAAAGGGCTTCTGGTCATATGCCTCCCTACTTTATTCTTGCAACTGTTTCATGTCCTCTGCACCAGAGAGGAAGCACAACATTTTTAACTGTGCACAGTGAACTTTTAAGGGTTATTTTTTTTTTCTTGTAAGTTTTTATCTCTTTGGTTTTAGAGGTCACTTGTGTCCTGGCTTCTGCCTTTTTTTTTTTCCCACTGCTTCAGCTGGGCTGCTCTGTTTCATCTGGATAGAGGAATTTAGCTTCGTCCTAAATGGAAGTAGAAATCAAATGCTTTGATAATTTTGAAAGGAAATTTTTGAGAGAAATTCCATCTTAGGACACTGATATTTTGTCTCTTTGTGGAGTTGTATTGTTATCATACAAGGAAGTACCCTAAGCAGAAAGATAGTTTGATGTGAAAAGTCAAAATTTTTCATCCCAACCATGCTTAAGTTGGATGTTTCTGTATTTTTGACTTTTTCCTCCCTGTTTTTCTTTTGAAACACAGTTACAGCTTTACAAAACATGTCATGTTTGGTACGTTTTGGTTTAGTGGAAATAACTTCAGTAAAACTTCAGTGGTTGGGGCTTTTTATTTCTACAGGGCATTAAAAAAGAGCAGTGATAAAAACCTGCTTGCAGCAATTGGTGGTGCCTGTGCACAGTTTCTGCCCATTATTTTTTGCCATCTTGACACGTGTATCCAACCACCAAATGCACTCGTATGTGGCACTGCTGTTGTCCTTTCCTTATTTATTGTGCTGTAGAGCATTGCACTGAAAGAGTCAAGTTTCTATTTAAGAAATACAGCAAATATTTGTTAATATGTTTCCCCTTCTGGAACAGTCACTGGAGAAATCAGAACAGGACTAGCAGGTTGAGCTCGGTCCCTTGTTATTTGTGCATGTGCAGAGCCACAGCTCTCCCCCGGCAGCATAGCAGTACTTGTACATTTGCATCTCTGCATGAAGCTAATTTCAAGCGTAATTTTGGCATTAGGCTGATCAGATCGCTTACTTAGGGACAAAAACTTGTGCATTTATTTTCTCATACTCTATGAGCCAACCTAGCTATGAGAACATGAGCTTCTGCTTCACAAGCATTCAGCAGGAGAACGCCGGTGTCTGAACTCCACTTTGTTTCCTCTGGGCTTTGATTTTACCAGGAATTCTGAAGCCAGGAGTGTTGTTTGTGGGGAGGCAATGATACCCTGTTTGCAATCTCTGGTGCATTTCTGCAGCAGCCTGTCTAAGCAGTCCTGGGCCAGGTCAGCCCGCTGGTCTCTGCTGCCATGGCCAAATCTGGATGCTTCAATTGGAGGTGCCAAAACCTCCTCAGTGAGAAACTGGTGCTAAACATTTAGCAAAGAAGAGTCTGGTGTCCTGTCTGTGCTACAGCTTGCCCTAAGAGTAGGCTGTTGTATGTATTGCTCCGGACTTCAACTAAGGGGTTTGGGACACAGGCCCTGTGAGGAACAACTGAGAGAGCTGGGGTTGTTCAGCCTGCAGAAACGGAGACTCAGAGGTGACCTTATCACTCTCTACAACTCTCGGAAAGGTGGCTGTAGTCAGGTGGGGTTTGGTCTCTTTCACCAGGCAGCAACTGAAAGGACACACTCTTAAGCTGCACCAAGGGAAATATAGGCTGGGTGTTAGGAAAAAGTTTTTCATGAAAAGAATATTAAAGTACTGGAATGGTCTGCGTGAGGAGATGGTGGAGTCACCATCCCTGGATGTATTTAAAAAAACACTGGATGTGGCACTCAGTGCCATGGTCTAGTTGAGGTGTTAGGGCGTGGGTTGGACTCTATGATCTTGGAAGTCTCTTCCAACCTAGATATTCTGTATTCTGTATCCTGTATTCTGCCTACACAACCCAATTTTCTCTTAATTTTAGGGTACGTCCACATTCCATTTCCTTGCCATAAAATGAATACAGTCATATGTATTCCTTCTAGCAATGCAGAGCGAATAAAACATCCATCTCCTCCCCTTCCTCAGGCAAGGCCCTCCGCGTGCAAAGCAGCAGATGTAAAACTTCCCCCTTGCCAGGGCCCAGGTTGAGCTGGGCAAACAGAGCCCCTGGTGCAGTGTCCTCAGCTGGTGTGCAGCAGGGTGGGTGTGCAATGGCCCTGGACACCCTCGGCCTCCCCAGCAGAGGGGCTGTGGGTGGGCTGCGGGCTCAGCTCTCCCTCTGCCTGGCCACGTTATCAGCCTCTGCCAGGAGCAAGTGCGTTGGCACACCCTCTCTGCAGGCCCACTGGGGGGATTACTTCCTAATCCCCACTAATTAGAAGTTGGCTAACGCCTGGAAGCATGAGGATATAGTGATGTTATGCCTTTTTCCATTCTATTTTTTGGTGGTTTTTTTTTTTTTTTTTTTTTTTTTTTTTTTTTTTTTTTTTTTTGTCTACCTCACGTATCTGTGGATGTTCCCAGTATCCTTATAGATGCGTGGGCCTCTGTGATTTCTGCTGACCTCTTGATTTTACTGTAACATGGGTTAATAATTTCTGGTAGTTAATTATTGGCTGTGTTTAGAAGAAGCAGAAGAAGTTAAAACGGAAAAGGAAAATGACAATATTTTCCTTATGTCTGGTCATGTTTCCTGCTCTCCAGTTATGCTGAACAACCTTTCTTTCTTTCTCTTGAAAAAAAGAAACAAACATAAAAAGCCCACAAACAAACAAAACCCACAGAAAAGTACCTGTTTCACTTCTTCACTCCCATTGATAATTTTTTTTTTTTTATTTAACCCATCTCCAAGTTAAATTGTCCCAATTTTAACAGTGCTTGACCAGTAAGTGTTTTTGACTGGTGAATGACAAAACCCTTCTCTGCTCTCCGGATTTTCAAATGTGCCATGCAGGAGTAGCCACAGCAATTCCAGCTGAGGGTGCACTTTGAGTGTTCATGGTGGCATTAGAATACTTGCAGCATCCTTCTTTTCAGCCTCTGCCTTTAGACACCCTGACAGCTTGCTTGCTTCTTTGACCACCGTTGTATGTTGAACAGATGTTTTCATTGAGCTGTTCACAGTGATACCAAGATATTTTCCTCAAGCGATTACTTTTGAATTAGAGCCCCATGGTATACGAGTAGTTCAGATTATTCTCTCAAGTTCTTATTACTGTCCGTTTGGTAATGTTGAATTTCATCCTGCATTATGCTGCCCACTTGCTGAGCTTTGTCAGATCCCTTGGAAGTCTCTCTCAATCTTCTTTTGTCTCAGCCAGCCCAAATCACTTTGCCAGCTTCCTGTCTCTCTTCCAGATATTAAGGAATAGATTAAACCACCCCAGAACTGGTTAGAAACCTGGGGGTAATCCTTTGTAATCAGGGGCAGAGCGAGGACAGGGAGAGAGGGGCTCCCATGCCTGTGAGCCTGGGCACTGAAGAGTGGGGCAGCAGCTCCAGACTCAGCCTGACCTCAGCTGGCCTGAACCCCACTGGGGGCAAGGCAAGGGGGGCAGTTCCCACGCCAGGCAAGCAGGGGACAGGTCTGGCACTGAGCTGGCATCCTGCCCAGAACAGTTTAGCAGGTGCACTTTGAAGTGACAGAAAATTAATTACTTAGTCCTGTCCTTTTCCTTCCAAAATTAGAGTGGATTGCAGGGCCACAAGTTCCCCTGAGCGGAGATCAAACTGGTTTGTCTCCTACTGCGTACTTTTAGGGGCTTAGAGTATTGGACTGGTTTAACCAAGCCCTGCTGCCACTTCCAGGTTAGCCTGTAGCCTCTCTTATGGAAAGCATGCTAACTTCAAGAAACACCTGACCTACCAAGGGCTTGTCTTTGCTAGCAGTTACAGCCACTTTGGAAATTTCTTTCTCCTGCTGTTCTGCACTTCTGGACTTGTCCCTTAGATGTTTCCAATGTTTGGGTTTTGGCTTTTGCAGCTGACCTTCAGTTTTGCTCTTGGTCGTAGCTACCATTTTACTGTTTAGACTGAATCACTTCTTGTTCCTTTTGTTTGGTCATACAATGTACTCTCTCGCTTCTCAGCAGTTTTTGTTTTTTTTGTCTAGGCCACTGAGTACCTTTTCGGTGATGATGCTGAGATTGCTTCAGCACACCATCCTACAGTGTAACAACTTTAGTTCCCCCGCTTTTGGAGTTATGCTGTTTTGACCGTTTCTACTTTTAATTGTTTTTTTCTAAAGGTAAGAGGCACAATGCAAAGTTCTGCTACTGTTTTTCTCACAGGGATGTTAAATTTGACTATGTAGCAGTCGCTGTTGCTTTGTATCTTTGTACCAATTGCAGTGTTTTTGCTTCTAAGGGCGCTGGGACAAGTTGTTCCAAGTCCTACCTACGCTCCTTTAGACGCTGCAGAATTATAACCTGCTGTGACTCTTAGCTAATTCCTGCACATGTTGCTGAAGTCACTATTTTTTTCTGTTTTCTTTGACTTTGTTTCTTTGCTCTCACTCCACACTGTGCAGTAGATATTCCTTACCTGATCAGGAGGCCATTGGGAAATACAGGTTGCTTTAGTGAGATTTGGTTTTTTTCAGTTAACTTTTCTCCCTCTTCAGCCTTGACTATCTAGATGAGATTTGTGTATCACCCATCTTGCAGTTTGATGTTTCTGCCTCTTTACCCACACTGCATTTCCAGGCAGGGCATGAGTCTGTGATGAATACTGAAGATGTGGGCACACAGATTGCTAGGTATGTTGGACACTGTGTTGGTAGGTATGGCTGTATAAAGAGGTTGTTGCATCGTGTTGTAGGGGCTGGTTCACTGCATCAAACCTGAAGTGCTTCTTGGAGATTTTTGCTCCAGCTTCACATCACCTACTCTGACCTGTGCTCCCATGTGGTCTATCAGCTTCACTCTGAAATGGTTCATTTAGAGGTGATATCTCAGCAAATACAGCTCTGCTGCTAGGTTAAAAGGTCCCTGGGAGTTCCTGCAAGGAATGCATCACTCACTCTGCTGCCTCTCACTGCCCATGCCAGTGAAGGGGCCTGGAGCTCTCCATGACCATTGGGGAAGGAGGCAGGGATGGGTGAAAGATGGGTTGCTTTAGTGAACCAGAAGGTGATGGAAGGCTTCTGCAGGGCACTGCTGAGCTTGTGTGATTTCTGGGCTGCTTCCATAATTAACTGTGTGGTTGATCTTCACTTTTTGATGGGGTTTGTTGTCTGAACAAATGATTGGTTTGTGGAGCTGCTCGTGTGCAGACCAGCTTGGCTTTCTGGCTGTGTGAGCTAGTGACTTGGAGAGGCTGGGAGGACCTTGGCTACTTGGCAGGGGGACAGAATGGCCTCAGTCTGTCTGCAGAATCGTCATGTCCTTGGCTTGTCAAGGGCAGCCCTTCCTTTTGCCCCTGAAACAGCTGGTGTGCCCTGGGCCCTTATTACGGGACTCATCCACAATCAGCGCCTCTCTCTCCTGTGCTGGAAATGCCTCGGACATGGAGAGCAGGCTCGTGTTTCTCGGCTGCACGGAGCTGCAGCAAGGTTCTGCTTTGCTTGTTCTTCGGGGAATGCTCTCTGTTAGCTCTCTGTTAGCTCTACAGTAGCTTTTTTTTGCATAGTTTCATCTGTTCTCGCTGCTCTCACCCTTATTCCCAGTGGCTGTTTTACTTTTTTTTTTTTTTTTTCCCAAGACCGCATTTCAGCTGCCACATTGACAGCAGTTGTCTGTTTATGCACAGAATAGGTACAGCACAGGCAGGCTTCCCCCAGCCCCTTGGTCCCCACCCTCCAGCCCTCCTGCACTGCGTGCCCTGTCCCCCACAGCTTCACCCACGCTGGGAGCTCCAGCCCTGAGCCAGAGGGCTCACAGCGAGGGGATGACTGCAGGTGAAGAGGGGGAGCTGAGGCATCCCACCGCCACCGGCTTGTGTTGCATCCTAATTGCAAAGAGCCCTTCCGGCGTCAGCAGTTTGTGGGAATAATTGACAGGAGGTGCCGGCGAGGTGCTGAGTCAGAGCGAGGTGTGCTTGCCAAGTCACTGCAGCAGAAGGAGTCCCATCGCCTCGTGTGGAGGGAAGCCAATGGACGGTGGGTTTCCTAGCTGCCTTTTGGGCCTCTTTCTTTCCTTTCTCTGAGGCTGCAATTCAGCAGAAGTGATGCTATGCATGCAAGGGACAAACCAGGGATTGGGGGAGCTCTTTATGTTTTGCTTTTTCCTTTTTGGGTCTTTTTTTTTTTTTTTTTTTTTTTTTTTTTTTTTTTTTTTTTTGGCTGTGAGCACTGGGATTAGGGGATGTGGGCTCCATTCCCACCTGCTGCCACTGGGTTTCTGTGCTGTCATTTCTGTGCTCCGAGCAAGCAGAAGGGGTAGAAAACACGTGTTGGGGGGTAGTGTCGAGAGAGTGGCCCTAGTGACAGATTGATGTCTCCTGGGGAAGAAAAAGCAGCATGTGACATCCTCAGCTGGGCGAAGGGGGATAGCTATGCAAGCCGAAAAAGCTGCAAAATAAAATGACTGAAAAGGTGTTCTGTCCTGTCCTTCCTGAGGGTTGTTTCTGCTGCAGTGTCCTACCATTTATTTAGGGGTTTGAAATTACTCGTTGGACATGCAGGAAAATGAATGCTTGTCCTGTATACATCTAGCACCTGATGGACCTCCAGGTCAGGCTCGTGAGAGGTTTGTCATTTATCCCTGACCTTCTTGAATAATGCTAACATCAGTGTTTATACCACAGCTGAATCTGTCCCAGGGGTCTGGATTCTTTCCTTTTCCTTGCTTCAGGATGACTTCAGTTGTCTTTGTCTTTCTGCCCCTCTGTAGCGCAGGGTACTTTTTTCCTACCTTGGACAAAAGTTGGTATTCGTTTCACAGTGATCTAAATATATGTGTCTGCTGTGTGCTGCCTTTGTAGGGAGAGCATACTATTTTTGCTTTTAGTAACCACTTTGTGGAGAGAGATGAAGAGCATGAAGACAGAGGCCCATGTATTTTTCAGAACCCTTCATATCTACGCTGCGCTCTGCCCACCCACGTTTTTTAATGCTAATCCTTGTTTAATCTTTCTCTTCACTGACTCAGGTAACAGCCATGTTATCTAGATCACCATGCAGCTGATGGGGAAAACTGAGGCCCAGAGATGGGAAGTGCCTTTGCCATGGCCATGCAGGATTCCCATGTCCATGTCCAATCTGGGGTTGGTGCATCTCCTGACTGCCAGCCCATCTCCTGACTGCCTGCTCCACTGGACAATGCTGCCTGTCCACTGATTTAATCAGTGGCCTGCTGAATACTTTTCACCCTGAGTTTTCATGGCAGTGGCTCATGGGTGGTTATCAATTCTGAGTCTTTACAGAAAATCTCCAGTGTGGTTCTTCCCTCACCCTTGTCTTGACCATCTTCATGACGTGACGGGACCCCCAGAGGGGTGGCCCTGGGGTCACTGTTGAGGGGATGGTGTGTGCAAGGTATCTGTCCTCCTCTCCTCCAGTTGGCTGCCTGTTCACATGCTGGGTGCACAGTGACACTGGTGGCAATCTTGAACAATCTGTGTCTCGAGGATGCTTTGGATGAAATCTTTCCCCGCTGGATTCTGCTGCCAGATCAGCCAGGGCCAATCAGGATCAGATCAGGGCTGGTTTGGGAGGCCCAGGATGGTCTGCTGCATGGCTGGCCTACCTTCAGGTTGTATTTCTGTGTGAGTTTTGCCCTGCATGGTGGAGATACGCTAGCCATGGTGCTCCTATAGAGAAGAGTGAGTCTGGTCCTCAGACATTGTCAAGTATTTCTTCATTGCTAAAGGGAACCTTGGTCTCCATCTGGTCTAATACAGCCCTTCTTCCTTATCCACTCTCTGCCCACAGTGTGGCTTCACCCTGAAAATAGAAAAAAAAAAAATAGAGCATTGTGTGTTACAATTGGGATTTTATAAGATACCTATGGGAATTAAGCACAGAATTCCCTCAGGTTCTTTCTAAACAGCCTAGCTGATGTGAATTTATGTTGACAATAAGCAAGAGTGGAAGCAGTCCTGTCAGCAGAGCCACAGCTATTCTCCCTGTGTTTGACGTAGAAACTGCTGTGGTAAAGCTTATTTATCTTTGAGGTCTGTGTGTCAGGACCTGGGAGCAGAGCCTTCAAGAGGTCTCTGATGTGAGTGGACCCCATGCTCTTGCCTCCCCTGGGGGTCTTTTCAAGCACTTGTAATTGCTGTGGGAAATACCAGTGTGTAGTAACACCGTGTGTAGGGCCTCTGTGCTGTGCTGGACAAATGCACCTGACACCCACTGGGCCAAGGACTGAGCCTGCTATGAGTCAGTCCAGAATGATGAAACTGTGTCAAACCAACTCTTCTTTCCTTTCCAAGGGGTAAAAACGTGCATGGATGGTGAAGAGTAGCATTTTATTGTAACTCACTGCAATAGAATTTGCTTTGGAGATAATTGAGAGATTCTTCTGACAACTGCAAGAATCTTTTTTTATTCTCTTTCTCCATAACCAAAGAATGACAACTTGTATCAGTTTTCCACAAATGGAGAAATTCAAGGGCAATCATCATACTTTTAATTAAAAGTAAATAGTTATGATTCAAAATAATAAAACAACTGCAGGAGACCAAACAAGTAGTGGAGTAGAGCTGTCACTTAGAACAAATCAGGACACAAACAAGAAGAAAAAGCTGCTTTCATTCTTGGTTATGAGTGAGAACCCTTTCTTAGATTTTGTTTTTGTGGCTAAAATTAATTTCATAGTGTATTTTTGGGTTTTTTTCAGGATTGGTTCCTCTAGCCATATAGCCAGGGCACAGCTGGCAGCTTCTCTTGCAGCTGCAGGAGGGGAAAAGTGATTCAGGTGGGGATGCTGCTGGCCCTGTGATCCTGTGCAGAGCCAGTGGGTCCCAGAAGGCCACTGTTGTCTCCTGCCAATGATCTGCTTCCAGCTTCTCATCACCCTTTTCACCCTTATGAGAATGTTCACTGTGTGGCTTGATGGACACAAAGGAATGTCCACCTCTCATTGTGAATTTATGTGAAATGGGCCCAAGTTGTGGAAATCTCATTAGATTAGCGAACTGTGTAAGGCTTCCATTCATTTAGGTTTTGCTCAGAGTACAGCTTGGATTCTTCTCTCAGATTTGAAGAGTTATTCAGCCTTGGAGCTCAAAATCGACTTACAGGCTAAAATCAGACCAGGTCTCCTTAGCTTAGCTTGAAAAACAGGAACATATTACATTCAAAGTCCATTAAAGCCAAAAGGCTGTCTTAATGTGTGTGTATATATATAATATATAATAATGCACACATAATTGTAGAGTCAAAATAAAGCAGCACTGGGAAATGCATAAGTTAATGATGCCTTGTTATGTATCCTGTATCATTTATGGCACGAGTCCTGTATCTTTTATGGCATGAATTTTATAGTCTAAGTGGTAGTAAGATTAGAGGTAGGTGAATAATTTATAACAAATAATTTATTTAATGAATTCCTCTTCCATTTCTATTTGAAAACTGTTTGTGAACATCCTGCGGTTTCTTTGCATTTTACTTATTTGAAATTACTTACTGAATAGCTTCTACAAATAATATTTGACATGCCACATGCTCATAAGAAGGTTTGTTTGGGTTTTTTTGGGTTTTTTTAACAGTTTCCTAGGAGGCGGAGCAGCATTTCATCTGCAGGCTTGGTTGCTCAGCATTGGTACAGAGCAAAATTTCATGCCATAATATTTCACTATCCTGACAGCTCAAAATAATTGCTAGAATTAAGCAGTTTCTGAAAGGTATTAAGAACGAGCTAGTAATTTTTAATAATTTTTCAGACTGTTTGTGGGGATAGGCAAGTTCAAAGCTTACTTTTGGCAGTGAGTGTTAAAATTGCTCAAAATGTGTTACTTCCTTGCACATTTACGTCACTAAATTAGAATAGCTTCAGAAATGAACAGAACGCTCTAAGGTCCACAGTCAGCAGTGTGCTGTGCATATGCCTGACTTCAGGCATATTCCTGAGTAGATGCATAAGTGGTCGAGTGGCAAATTACAAACTTCAGCATATGTTTAAGTGGTTTTCCGAATTAGGGACCAAAAGAGAGAACAAAGCAAATTTATCTTTCATGAAAGTGAACATACAAGAGGATTTTGTTTCCTCATCTGCAATTACAGGGCACTGCATCTTTCAGATGGGGACTGTGGAGGAGTGATGATATAAATATTGAATTAAGTTGCAGTATTTCTGATTTCATCAAATACAAGGCAGTTTATCTGAAGTTTCTCATACACGCCACTCTGTGCTTTTCCCCCCCTTAAATATTGGAGGAAGTAGTATGAAGAATTGAAAACAAACAAATAAACAACCAAACCCTCAGCCATTAGTTTCAGTTTTTATTTATATCTTCATCTTTTAGGATTTTTCAGATTTCAGAATATTTTCCATGTACTTTTATAGGCTTATCACCCCTCTAAGAAAAAGTTGATTTGGAAATAATAAATAATGCTTGGCAAAAGTAAGGCAAACAGTGCATCGCAGGAAGAAGATATTTCTCTGTGTCTGCAAGGAATAGGTGTGAGTTACTTTAGCACCTTGATGAACAATTGCAACAATGCAACAATGTCAACAATAAAGTTGCAACAATGTCAGTTGCTGAAGGTCTACATTTTTGTGTGCAACTTTTGTTCACGTTGTGGAAAGCAGCTTCTGAAGCTGCGTGAGATGCCCTTCAGCTCTGTAAGACAGGTGACGCTTCGTTGGCCTAGCTGAAAACACAGTTAAATAGTTGTTTTTTGGGGTCTGTAAACCTGATCTCATCTTCCTCCCATTCGTGCCTTGGGGCTGACCTGTGTGGGGTCTCTTATGTGTGGTAGAGGGTGGAGCATGACAGTGAGCACCTCACCTGCACGTGTCCATCTAATGACAGGAACTTTATGAAAAGAAAATTTAACATGTTTGAGGCCTTTGCTCTTCTGTCAGAGGAGAGGTGGCTGCAGGGACCTTGTGTCCCAAGGAAACAAATGCTTCTGGGCCACAGAGCCTATGGACTTACTGAGTTGAAGTAGTAAACAGACGACCACAGACAGTTCAGGAGAGGGCAGTCTGGGAAGATCAGAAGAGAAAGATCCATCTCTGGGTGGTGGATGATGTGTGGGATGCAACTGCAGAAATAGGCACTCAGCTTTGGGTGAGGAAGAGCAATTGTCCCTGCTGACATGCAAGAGCTAAAATTACCTCCTTGGAGCAGAGAGTCAAAGGAGTTATGTGTTGTTCCTCATACCAGTGAACAGAAATGCACCCAAGCGTGCTGAGCACCAAACCCCCAGACCAGACATGTCACCCTCAGAAGACAAGTCTGCCAAATGTGATCATCGATGTCCATCGGTGCTTGTATGCAAGGAACTGGCACCCATAAGAGGAGGGCTGCTTCCAAAGAGAGGTTTTCTGGACCTCTGTACACATTTATTGCCCTTTAGGGGGTGGTCTAGATCCCAGTCTTGTACATATGGAAATCAGTGGGGGAATTTCAGCTTTCTGTGGTTGGGAAGGTGAGGGCTGGATCTGGACTAGGAGTGTGTGCTGTAGGGAGGACTGTGGAGTGCCTGGACCATGCATTCCCTGATCTGTATTCCTATTTATTGATCCATGCCCCTCACCCACCTGTCCTCCTCCATGTACTGTACTGTGATTCCAGCCCCAGGGCTGGCGTGGATCCTGTAGGAAATGCTGGCAGTGGAATTCTAAATATTGCACCAACAGTCTTCTCTCCTCTTTCTAAAGCTTTCAGAAGACTAGTTACATGAAATATATCCAGGCTTATTGCTCATCCCTGGTACCTTTTATGACCTCAGTGATGAGCATCAAAACACTGAAACATTGAAATGAAAAAGAAATCACCTGTACCAAACAAGGTAAACAGCAAAGGGGCCCAACAGTCTGCCATGTGTCCTAACACTCCACAGGGATGCCTTTAGCAGCAAAAGAAGTAGCACTGCATTAGGGTTACAAGGCCAGTGATGCTATACCCCACAAGGCCTGGGGCACTCATGTCTGTAACAGGAACGGCATCAAAAGACTTCTTGAAGTGATTGCATCCTCATTATTTTGGGACCAGAGTCTGATCAGCTCAAGAAGGTGGGAGATCAAAGGCCACTTCTGAATTTAGCTCACTTTCATAGAGCCTTGGGACAAAAATGGCAGAAGAGTTTGGTTTGAGGAGAAGTGTGGCTATGTCTCCATCCAGTGGCTAGTGCCAAAGACGATGAGTTGGCATCCCACAGAAATTCAGTTTTATTTGGGGTGATCTCCCAAAAGAAAGATGTGGCAGATGGGAGGCTGCCTTCTTAAAGCTGACTTTTACAGAGGTCTAAGATGTGTCTTGTCTTGTGCCTTTCTGTGTTGTTCTGTCTTCGGTGCTATAAACATAGACTTATTAATAGTATCAACAAAAATATAATAACAACAACAATAATAATAACAGCAATAATAATCATTATTATTTACTATTTTACACTCATGTGGGAAAGACTCTGGTTCTGCCAAGTGGTTCTGCTGTGACTTCAATGGGATGGCGCACAGTTGCAGACCTAAATGGATGTGGCCATACATCACGCTCTCTGTGTCTCTCTCACAGTCAGCCAGGACAAGTCAAAACAGGCAAAAGGAAAGAAAACAGACAAATTTCTGCATCCATAGCAGCTGGAGTGAACGCCAAACAGATGGGCTCTTCCACCCCGATTATCCTAACCTCCTAAATATAGAAATACAGGCGCTTTTTTTTCCCCTTCTTTTCTTTTTTTTTTTATAAATTTAAATTACCCGAGGGGGTGGTGTTAGCTCACGCTAGGGCAGTGCTAACGAGTGCAAATAGAAGTCATCTGCTGACAGAGTCAGATCGCGGCTTCTGCTCATGACTATCCCCCCACCCTGCCCACACACATTTTTTCCATTGGAAGTGTGGGGAATGATAGGGGCTGCAGCAGTCCTCTCTGTGGGGTGGGGGAATATGGATGTGTGCATGAAGAGGCTTTCATTTCAAATTCTGTCAGTGCTTATGCAAATATACAGAGTAAATAAGCACCAAAGAATATGGTTAAGAACTACACGTCCTTGCCTCCTCCTGCAGATGGTTTGGTGAGTAGTTGGGGTATCAGTACTTCGAGTCACTGGAGGAGTTCACAGCTATTTTGGTTATCATTGCACAAGCACACTGATAGATATAGGGTAGAAAGGTGCAGGGTCTGCTTTTTATCATGTCTCAACTCAGGGATTTTTGCAGCATGCAGTGAGACTGGAGGGATGTCTTCTGGCAGCAGGCTGCTTGTGCCTGAACAACCTCATCTTTTTTGTTCTGCAGTAGTTGACATCAGCAAAGCAACAGCAGGGCAGTGCTTTGTGTGATTTTTTGGACTTCTTTTGCTGTACTGAGGACTTGGATAGGAAAACTCTGATTTTTTTTTCCAGTGGGGAAACACACCATCCCACCAATGCTGTGTTTTCCATCCACCTTTCAGATTACTTTTGCTCTTCCTCGCCCCATGGCTGCATTTTGTACCTGTTATCAGGCTTTTGTTCCCTGACCAGTCTTGGAGAGCAGGTGGCAGGAGGAGGTGCTGCCTGCACCACACAGCAGAGGAGTGTGAGGCTGTGTCTGATCCCTGCCCTGTTCTACACTTGCATGGTAAAGAGTGCACACACCTCGGTCTTGCCTTCCTCACCTCTAGGAAGGGAATGAATGCCAAGGGCTTGTTTCTGGATGTTTCAATGGCAAGGGCTTTTTTCTGGATGTTTCAGGACGCTGTCAGGGAAAAAAATGTTATGTTGGTGCTGTATTACTGTTATCACTGTAACCATGAACCAAGATATATAATGAGAATAAAGGTTAGGAGCAAAACTGCCCTGACTTGGGGCCCAGCCAAGCAGAACTGCAATGTTTTTCGCTTGTCATTTTGTACAAGGGTGTGTTGTGCTCTGTGGCTGTATCTGTGCTACCATCAGTGCAGATATACAAACAGACCACGTGTAAGACTTCAGAGACTTTGTGAAGAGGTTCTTTATCTTATGGGCTGCTCTCCATGTAAGGCTAGCACATAGTTTATTAAAGCTCCTAGGGCTCATTTTGCTTCTGTGCTCATGCTCTCCTGCAGAAACTCAAATAAGTTGCAACCTTAACCCCAGGTGCCAGAGTGCCATAGGTACCATTGGATTCTCTAGGCTCTGCATCTCCCTTGGAGGTCTGCCACATGCAGCAGAGGTTGACAGCTCTTGGAGGAGGCTGGCTGAGGAAGGCATGGAGTTTGCACCGTTGAAGAAGGCCTCTGAGAGTAAGTTCATCCAGCAGCTGGCAGGGTGACAGAACTGCAGGAAATCCTGCCTTGGGGCAGAAGGATGAAGCTGGTGATTTTCTGAGGTTGCAGTGCAGGGGATTGTTACGCCATGTCTTTTCAGGGTAGAGTGCTTCTCTTGTTACACTGAGGCCATGCAGAGTGGCTTGTCTGGACTGTGAGGCACACAGATGCTATAGATACTGGATAGTGAGGCAAAAGCAAATAAATACATCTGGGAGCTTCCCCTGGAAACAGTTTGTTTTTAACATAGTGAGGGGCGTTCCATCAATAATAAGCTCAACTGGGGCTGTACTCAATATTTGCACTGTGTCCCTTAGAACCTGGGCCAGAAAAGAGCTTTGCAGCCTGGATGCAGTGGCAGACCTGTGCTAGCTTCCACACATTTTCCAAGGACTCAGGATAAGCTCTCACAGATACTGCATAGCAGGGATCACAGTGAGAGGCACCTAATTGGCTTTGCAGGAGAGGAGCTTTTGCACGGTTCTTCCCTCTGATTCAGGAGTGGCAGTATCAAACCTGACTGGCACAGCTCAGGGTCACTCGAGCATCTCTGTGCTGTGCACTTGAGTACTCCTGACCAGCAGCAGCTCAGGGGTGCAGGCACACCCGTGCTGGCTCTGCACACTGCCTGCTTGGCAGAGCTGCCTTGCTCAGGCTTCCAGCAGCTTTCAGTCTGTCCTCGCAGAGGCTGTGCCCTGTTCATGCTGCTGGAGCCAGGGCTCCTCGGGCTGTGCTGACCCTGACAGAGCCACTGCTGCATTCCTGCACCCAGGGCATGGCTATTCCACAGCCAGCTTGGATCCTCTCTAGGGGCGCAAACAGCGTTTTTAGGATTTAAAAAAATAATGGTACTGCAATCAGAGGCTTGTGCTGCTTGTGTTTAAGGATGCCTGGTTATTTTTAGTTATGCTTTTCGCCTTTTCTTGCCTCAGTTTCACTCTTGACAAATGTTGTTAAAAGTCTCCCTTGTTACAGTTGTTGCCCCCCTGAGTAGCTGTGATTTTCATGATTATTATCCTGTCTTTGCTTTTAGTCACTTTATTATGTTGCCAGGATAGAAAGAGATTGCCTGGAACTTCCCTATCCCTGGACTCCAGGACAGATTGACTTTGCATGGAAAACTTTACCCTCCATTCTCCTATTTTTGAGGAAAAGTTTGGGAGGGAAATGGGTTCCTACATATATCAAAAGGGAAATGTTTTTTTGGTTTTTTTAATGTTGCCTTTCCACCATGTTGTGCAGCCAGGCCTCTGAAGTGCAGCAGAAGGGTGATCTGTGTGCTTTTTGTCACCTTTGAGACAATCTACATGAATTAGGCAAGATGAAGAGCCTTTGAAAAATCAAATGTGATCATTCATGTGCTCAGCAGAGGCAACACAGAATTCATTGAGGAAAAGGCCTCAGAGTTTTCACCCCTTGCAGCTCCCTTGTGTGACTGGGACAATCCCAGAGCTCCCCTGCAGATGCCACAAGCTGTCAGTAGGAGCAGGGAATGGGTCTATGTCTCTCTTACCTGCTTGGGAGACTTCCTTTGCAATACCTGGAGGTGGTGGAGAAGAAAGCCTTCCTCATGTTCAAGGAGAGAGGGAGCTGGTGAGGGAGGTGACCAAGGAACTGGTGCCTGCAGACCAAGGAGCACGGTGAGAATGGGAATGCACTGAAGGGTGGGGGGAAGAAGGGAGGGAGCAGATCCACGTGGCACTGAGTGGAGAAGGACTCCGTGGGAGTGAGTCACAATAATGGGCTGCCCCCCAAGCCTTTTCCCCCCAAGCCTTTTCTGCTTCAGGCTGCACCAGCTCTCTCAGCTTCTCCTGCAGGAGGAAACAGTCACCCAGAGGGGTTGAAACTGGGAGTCCTTATGAGGGTTCCTTTGGCCTGATGAGGCTCAGAGGAGAGAGGGACAGGCTGAGTCTGGGCCTGGCTGTGTCACATCCCAGAGGAACTGAAAAAGTAGAAAAACTGAACACCCTGAATACCTCCTCAGGGACTCAGCAGTTCTGTCTTCTGGCTGAGAATTGAAGGTAAACCACAAATATGACCTACAGTCACACATTTATTGTAAAGCTGGTAAACCAGAGGATTAAATATAGACTCAGTTTCTGTCTATCCTGGAGATTGAAAGAGTCAGGAAGAAACAAAAGTACGTGATTTATTTATTTGCTTGTTTGTTTTAGTACATAATCAGCTATATTTTAGCAGTGCCAGTGGATATGGCATCTGTTGCTTTTCTGGCAGCATCTGGGCTGAATACCTGAGCTGTGTTGATACTTGAGTGATTAAACAGCTTGTTTATAAACTACGTTGATGAAGGCTGGTACTTGCACCACAGAGGTTAAACAGGAGGTGAATTAACATAATAAGAAGGTAATAATGATTAATAATTGCTACATTAGTAACGAGAAGCAGCAATGAATTTTTAAAATAGGGATAGTTTAAGTTTCTGTGAAGCAGATTGTCACTTTCATCCTTTCCCTCCACGTACATTAAATTTCTGAAGTGTCTCCTGCCCCTTCTGTGCTGAGACACTGCTTACCTTGGCAGGGGTCAAAAGATGCTTTTGGGGCAATACTGCTCTTCTCTGTTTTTGTTTTTCTTCAAAAGAGTGGAAGTTGAAGACAAAGCGGTCTCTTGTCTGGAGGTGATGTGTATTTTGTAGTAGCTGTTTAACCCAGCCTTTTGCATGGAAATAACTCTCACTACCTGAACCTGGGCCCCCACCATACAGTAACTTAGCAGGCTTTTGCTCAGAATCCATAATTCAGAAACAAGATAGATGGTGTATTTCAGGGTTTGGGCAGAGAGCTGCCTATATAGCATGAGGGAAAGGGAAGTTCCCAGAGCACCTTCTTCCTGCCTCTCACAGTTCGTGGGGCTTGCAGCAGGTTGATTGGAGGTGAGAGGTGAAGCTGATCAAACATGGTTCTAATAGCAGTTGATGGCATGGCATTATCCCCTCCTTCCTACTCCTGCTTCTCCACTGTGGAGAAAAGGCACTAAGGCCTGTCAAACATATGCTGAGATCACCATGCTTTTTCAGCTCCAGTGAGCTGGATCCTGCTGCTCAGTGGGGTCTGTAAATATTCTTTACTGTGCAGGGAAGCTGTGGGGTCTGGCTGTCCTTGTCTGCTTGCTCCTAAGTCTTTGTACAGGTGGGTTCAGTTGCTTAAGTGTTTGGGAGATGTCTATTTGCAGCATGGCATTCCTGGGAGCAAGGAGGAAAATCTTCTATTTAACTTTTCTGGTTTCATGCTGTCAGATTGTGACAAGACACAGCACCCTGTGGTCAAGGTTACTGACCACATTGAGAGCTGGTGCAGGCAGACTAACTCTCTCTCAAATGGAAAGGGATTTTTTTCCTTAAATCATTCACCAAGTGACTGTGAATTAAGAGTGAATCATTTTCAAATTGATCATGAATTGGGAGTAAATAATTTTTTTAATGGTGTGATGTGAAGCAATCATAGATAGTAAAAGGGCTAGAATGGACATCAGGCATTGCCTGGAGATAACTGCAATGCTTTCTCCTACAAGAATCAATGGCAGCAAGAGATCCTCCTCTCCTTTCCTGTTCTCTGATCTTCAGATGCTTTACTTGCATGTAAGCAGCTATTGAATATATGGGCCAGTGTGGCTGTTCATTCCTTGGGGAATACACAACTGGAGAGAGTGTTCATTTCTCTGCAGAACACATTAGTGTGGAATGCAGTGTGGAAGCTTAGCTTTTTAACCAAAGCAACCTCCCTCCCACCTCAGTGAGCCTTGAAAAGATGTACTTTGTTCTGTCTGTCCATGGCACTTTACACTTTATTTTAATGGCTTAGATAAAGACTTTCTTACCTGTTGGTGGAGCTGGAGAATGGCAGACTTCTGGGAAAATGAGGCTTCTCTGTGTTTGGAAAGTTCCCTTTGTTCCAAAGTTCTATTTCCAAGTATGTTCCTGTTGTCCATTAGATAGCTAAGAAACAGAGTGAATGAGAAACTACTGACTAAAGTCAAGGGAGAAGGTGAGAAGGACACGCATGTTTTATTTGTTTCTTTAACCCTTTGTTTTTACACTTCCATTTTGAATATCTGCCCCATGGATGACATAGGCAGTTCCTGTTGCACCCAATGATAAACCAGAGTTCAGTATCATTTCACTTTTTTCTTGTGGCCTGTGATCTTGTCCTATGATAACTGAATTTTGGAGTAAGTCCCAGTGAATTACTCTGAAACTACAACACCAAAGACAAAAATCAATACCAAACTCCAACTTTTTGTTTTTGCTCACGATCAAGATAGGAATATGCCAACTGAAGGTCATTTTTAGGTTCTATCCTTTTCCAGTGCCCTGGCTAGACAAATCATGCATGAGAAAGGGATGCCATCAAGACTGAGGGAGGAGATATTTCCCTTCCTGGTCAAGCCTGATCCAGGATGGAGACTGGGATGAGAAGACAGAAGTTGACCTCAGTTGTTGGGCTCTGTAGAAGAGCTACTGTTTCCCAGGCTCTTGTTGGAGTTGTTCGCCCTGGAGAAGAAAAGGCTCTAGGGGGTCTCTAGAGCACCTTCCAGTACCTGAAGGGGGCTGCAAAAGAACCAGGGAAGGATTTCTTACAAGGATATGTGGTGATAAAGGGCAATGGCTCCAAACTGAAAGAGAGTAGGTTGAAATTAGATATTAGGAAGCAATTCTTTACCCTGAGGGTGGTGGGGCACTGGCACAGGTTGCCCAGAGAAGCTGTGGATGACCCATCCCTGGAAATATTTGAGGCCAGGCTGGATGGGGCTTTTAGCAGCCTGGTCTAGTGGAAGGTGTCCCTGCCCTTGCCTGGGGGACTGGAACTAGATGGTCTTTAATATCCCTTCCAAACCAAACCATTCTGTGATTCTACCTAGAGTTGATTTTGACTGATAGCACCACAAAATAGCGCAAGCACAGCTGTGAAAGTAAAGCCACAGGTTGGCTCATAGAATTTCCTGTGATTGAAGTCATAATGTCTCCTCTTAATTAATATAATTCTGGTGTAATTTATTGAGGGTTTGCCTTGATTTATTCCACTGCTGAATTGCTCACTCAGATGGCTTGTGTGAAGAGCTGCTGCATTTTCGTGCAGACTGGAAAGTTGTGCTATAATGTAATGATCAAACACAAGTTCCTGATGATAGTGCCTCCTTCCTCAAAGCTTGCTCCACTCTTCCACCTGGGGAAAAATAATTTAGAAGGAAGGAATGGATCCACAGGTCCTAACGCTTAAAGAAGAGCAAGACATTTCTTGGAACTTTATAACCATTTTGCATTGAATTATCAGCACGTCTCTCCACCAGGCCTGCTACAAGACCATGGGCACAAGGCCTTATTCCCTGGAGCTGCTATTCCTCCATGTGTCATGTGGCTCTTTCAGTTTGGGATGAGTTTTTGGGATCGTGGACACGTTCGATGCTCAGCCTTACGGCATTTGTTTCTCATGGGACAACTTACCGGGCGCTCCCTTGCCTTCACAGGCAAAGGTTTTGTTCTCCCTCCTTCTCCCCCTTGCAGCATCCCCTTGTGCCGTATGTGCCGGAGAGCGTCTCCCCCCTCCTCCATCCCCGTGCCCCCGTATCCTTTCCCCGATCCCAAATCTCCCAGCCATCCTGTTGTTCGTGAGGAGCCAGCAGCCCTCCTCCCCCGGCTGGGTGCAAGGCCCTGATTTCCATTTGAATAGCAGCCTTTCTGCTGAGGCTTCCCCACCGCCCCGGAGAGCGAACAAGGAGCCCAGTGTTCCCGGACGGGATGTTCAGCCAGCCCTGACGTGCCCGCTGTCCTCAATGCGGCTTTTCAGCGCCTCCACTGGAGCCCGGGCCGCCGGGCTGCTGGGGACCGGCTCCCGGCCCTGGGCAACACGCCACTCATTTTAAGCAGTCCCAGCCTGTTCCCACTTCTGCCTTTATGGGCTAGCAGAGGCCAGTTTGAGTTGCAGCTGGTTTTCGTGCGGCACCGAGGTCATAAGAAAGGGAGGGATGAGCCAGACTGGAGTGGTAGCAGGGGATGGGATGAGATAGGGTGCTTTGCCAAAGGCCCGAAGCACGAGCGGGTGTGTGCCTGGGGGTGAGCTGTATCCTGGCCGGAGCTTCTGTCTCCTTAGTTCGTGCTGACATCTCAGGTCAAAGCTGACCTGTGCCTTGTTCCTGAAGTTCGCTTTGAAAAGGCACATCCTGCCATGCAGCAAGCTCTCTGGACTGGCATTTGTTTCCAGACATACAGGTGCGCCTCCTCATCTCCAAGGTTTCAGGATAAAGGCAGGACAGAGGAGCAACATCTGGGACTGCTGAGAGTGGGCAAAGCCTCCTGCCCCATCCCAGCACTTGGAGCCTTGGTCAGGGCTGTCCCCACAGTGAACTGCTTGGGTTTGAACCACCCGAGTCTCATTACTACAGTCAGATGCGATGAGAGCTGGCAGCCCTCTGCTAATTTTTTTGAGTTTTCCCTCCAGATGATGCTGATGCAAGTGTCATGATGGATTGGTCTCCACTTTCCACCATGGGGAAGCCTCACTTCCCAGCGAGGTGTGGAATAACTTGCCTACTTCTCCTGTTGCTTTTAGCATCCAGGAGCCCTTGGCGGTATGAGAAACATCAACTGGCAAGCCATGAAGGAGCTCCAGACACTGTGATGTCCCAGGCTGACTGTGGGTGCTGCTTTTGTGAATCAGTTTTTGGTTTTTGTTTGGTTTCTTTTCCCCTCTGTGGGCAGAAGTAAGGGATTCCAGGTTTGTTTGTGTTCTTCCCCAGATAGTGAGTGTCACACTGATGACATTTAAATTCAGTGGAGCAGGCACAGAAGGGGCAGCAGCAGAGCAGGCTTCCCTCTCTGCTGCTGTAGGAAGAGCCAGCTGGAGCGTGGGGACAGTGATGAGGCCAGGCAGACCTCTGCCAAGGCTGGCAGCAAACAAAGCCCAATAAACCGGTTACAATGTGTTAAATCGCTAGTTCACAGCAGACATGAGGGAGAAACCTTTCTCTTCTGTGTGTATGGGTAAATTGCTCAGAAGTAAAGGTAATCATTGCCTCTGATAACACAAATTTTAATGCAGCTGCACCTCCTTTCAGCTTTCTTGGTTCTTCCACAGACTACTGTTCATTTGTTGCTTGGGTGCTGAGTTCCTGCAGTTCTGATCTCCCTTTTTTTGAAGAAGATCTTAATTCAAGTGAGCTACACCCCTCTGCAGCACACAAATGATGGAGCACATGCAGGGTTCTGGGGGTCTTGTCTTCCCTCCCTCAGCTCCCATCCCATCCTGGCAGCCCCATAGGACTGGTGATGCAGGGGCAGCACCAAATCCTGTAGGCAGTGTGAGATTCATTCAGGTTGGTGCTGGAGGCTTGGAGCAGATCAGAGACTGTTTCTCTGCTGCCAGCAGAAGCACTGGAAATCCAGCATTCCCTGTTCCCTGGGCTCTGGAGATTGGTGCCCTGAGTGGTGGTGTGAAGGATGGTGCCTTTATTTTGAACCTTTGGGAGGAGTTATTTGTAATATAAAACGATGGAAATGACTGTGGGAAGTCGGTCACAAGTTCTTCATTAGAAAGGCACTTCTTGCTCTTGCCATGAAGAAGAAAAGAGGGATAGAAAACAAACTGATTAAAAAATGTTTCCAAATTTGTGTTAGTGGCGGCGCGCTCTGAGGCAGCTCAGCACTTGGTGCTGTTTGGGGCTATAGGGGCTGGAGTGCTCTTGTGCTCAGCACTTCAGCTGGCAGCCTCCATAGATTTCCCTGGGGAGCACCATGGGTGCTCAGAGCTCAGCAGGATCAGACTTTGTGTTAATATTACCAAATGATGAAGTGCAAGGCGCCCAGAGAAAAATAAGTTTGAGTCCCAATGGAATTCTTGGGCTCTTGTGACAATTTTCAGTATGGAAACTTCAGGCAAATTTTAACACAGCCAAAAAACTGTTGAAATCTTTGTACTTCTGGAGTGTATAAATTTTGCATGAGAGGACCTTCTTACCAGATAGCTTTTGAATGCTGCACTCCCTCTTACAGAGTTTACTCTGGTATTGCTTCTGGAACTTGTTCAGAGTTATTGTTCAGAGTGAGCAGCTCTGGTTATGTGTAAGAGATAACATATAACTGAGCTGATATTTTTTTTCTTTTTTTCTTCCTTTTTTTTTACACAATGGATTTTGTTGGGAACTCAAGAAGAGAAAAATACAGGTGCTTGTGTTACTGTAATATAAATGTCACAGATGAATAGGTTTCTAGATTTTGACATTTAGGTAATAATATTCTGTCTTTTTTGCTCTTGGAGAAAACTGTAAATTCACTGTGAATATTTCTTTGTGGTTTTGTTTTCTAATTTTATTTTTAGAAGACTGTTTTGCTGGGTATTGAGCATATAAAACCCTGAGATGATGTTGCTATGATTAATTTCCAGATTAAGAGTCTTTAGCTATGAGACTGTGATGATAGTTCAGCTCAGCTTGTTGCATTTTAGTTTTATGAACTAATCTATACATGGTTATCACCTGGGTGACTTGGTGACTCTCAGTTAAATAAAAGGAAATGCAGAAGTCACCCCCCCAAGAAAACCCAAACCAAACTGTTTCTCTAAATATAAAGCCCTCTATATTTGGCTATAAATAGGGTCCTGGAAACAGCTCAGTGTTTTCTCTTGACAGCTGCATTCCAAATTCTTAGAACTTTGAATTTACACTTCCTCTGCTGGGAAGGGAGCATCTCTTCACTGCTCTGCTCAATACAGCAGGACACATTCACTAAGAAAAGAAACTCTTCCCAAGATGAACAGACTCTTCAGCTGCATGGTGATACTTAGGTACTTTGACTCAAGGTTATTTACTTTTCCTATCTTTTAATTTTTTTTTATTATTATTATTTTTGTGACATTGGTATCCAGTTTGCTCCATTCCCTGGGGTTTTGGTTTTATGTGTCTTTTACATCCATAAAGAAGCAGAGCTCTGGGAGCTGTTTGTTGTCCCTCTTTTACTTTATCTCATGACCTGCAGTGACTACCAATGAGAGTAGGCAGTGAGAGGAGAACAAACAGCTTATGCCTGTTAAGATTTTTTGCTTTTGATAACAGTGTGCTGCTTCTTTCAGATCCAGGAATGTTTGAGAAGCTAGGGAAGGAGAGATGGGCTCTCACTGGCACAGCAGGTGTATTTCTCCAGCACACCCAGGACCCTGGCAGCAGACACTGCAGGCTGGCTCCCAGCTCGCTCTGCTGGCCATGCTGGAAGGGAGACTGGGAAGCTCCAGTGGACTGGCACTTTTCAGTATGCATCAGTGAAGTCAATTTTTCCATCAGAAGCCATTTCCTTCCCCACAGCACCTTCCTGTCTCTCTTGCAGAGAGGATGCAGTGGCAGCATCTCAGCAAGTCTATGCAGATAACTTGCAGCAAGCCACAGAGAAAATGCCTCCTTTCGGGAGGGGTTTAATTAGGCCGTGAACTACTTTAGCAGAGGGGACATACTTGCCAGGCCAGTGGGAATCACTCAGGCTGGGTGTGAAAGGGCAGGAGCCGCAGGGTGTGCAGAGTGACCGAGCTCCCCGAGACCTGCAAAGGCTGAATAAAGCACAGCACTTGCAGTGGTTCCCCTCCACGGAGCCTGGTCACAGGCTGCACCACCAGAATTGGGCTGGACCTCCAGAGATGTGTGTGAGTGCTCTGGCAGCAAATCCTCCCAGAGCGAGATGTGGTGTGGGCAGTGTGCATGTGCTGCTGAGTGTACTGGTCCTGCTGTCCTACGAGGTCAGGCTGTGTTTTAACAGTGTGTGAGGAAATGTGGTGTTTGATAGGTTGCTTTGATGCTCTTAGTGAGCTTTGTGTTGCCCTCTGAGCCTGTGCTGGAAGACTGCTAAACACTGTCATCTGTCCTTGAAATTGCCTCATGAGCAAGGCAATGGGGATACTGTTGGGCAGGAAGAGGGGACATTGGCTGAGCTGTGTTTCAGGAGGTGTTTTCCTGGTCTTTCCCTTGCCATTTCTCACAAAGAGTCAAAATTGGATGACAAAACAGGAAATGTGGGATCCTCCCCCAAAAATGCCATCCTCAAAAGTAGTAGTGGTCAGAAGGGAGTGTGCATAAACTTAGAGTGTGCAGCAAAGTGCCTGATCTCGTTTATTCTGTGCCTGGAGGCTGAGCAAGCAGCTGTGAGTGAGATCACGTAGAAGGGCACGCGTGTGTGCACTCGCACAAACACAGAGCTCTGCATTTGCCAGTAAAAGTCCAATACCATGCACTCTGCATAGGAAAGATCATGTCTGTGCTAAAGGGCCATCATTGAGGGGGAGTTGTGCTGTCAGGGACTACAAAGGAGAAAATAATTGATACATACATTGCTGGAAAACCTGAAAGGTTGCAGGAGCAGAGCAAACTGTGCTATTTAGGCTTCTTTTTTACGTTTTTATTTATTAAAATGCTCTAGATGCAGAGTAGCTCTTCTCATTATTTATAACTGTCGCTGCCGCCTTGAAATGAAACTGCAGGCACTTTGATAAATGTGGTGAAAGCTTGTCTGGTGTCCCTGCCACTTCTCTAAAGTGCCTCCTGCGTCCTCTGCTGAATTGCTGTTTCATCAGTTTGGACAGCAGTGTTCCTCAGCAAATTGCAGTAAAAGTCTAGTTGCATCATCCCGTGTTAATGGAAATGGAGCAGGAGGGAGTGAGCATGTGCCATGAGCATCCTGTAAGTGCTGGGCAGAGCAGGGACAGGAGGAAGAAGACAGCCCTGCTAAGCCCCATTGTCCTCTCCAACCTGGTGAGTTTGGTGGTATAAAGGCTCCTGTTCCGGGTTGCTGTGAGTCTTGTGCTGGCAGCTAGGATATCATTCCTGTTTGAATTGCTTGTGCCAGAGGGCAAAAATTAGGTTGTTTGTTCCAGCCTCAGCCCCTCCCTCCCATCATCTCAATGGCTGTGGTGTCAGGACAGCGAATTGATGGGCTGTACTGGGGCTGTCCTGATAGCTGAGTGCAGGGAGCTTTTAAAAAGCTTGAACAATGCAAATCCCGAGATCAGAGAAGGTTAAAATGTTGACACTGAAAAATCTAGTGACCAAAACAAAGTGGGAAAGTTTGTTTAAAACAAGCAACCAACAACCAACCAACAAAATCCCCCAATCAACAGCAACAAAGAAGCCGCCTCTCGAAACCTTGATTTCTCCTTTGAGCAGAGGGACTTGCCCTTAGATCATCTTGCTAAGCAGAAGCTGCACTTGTGTTGAAGCAAGCCTGTCAGGATGATGAGGCAATGGAAAGCTTGTCCTACAAGGGAAGATTGGAGGAGCTTGGGCTGTTTAGTCTGAGGAAAATGGTAGGGGGAGTATGAGAGTGCTCAGTAAATATGTTAGCAGGTAAACAGTGTGAAAACGGAGGAGTTTTTAAGGCTAAGGGAAGGTATTTGCAAGAGTACAGTAAATCAGTTGTGGTAATCTAGTCTAGGGACTGAACCACAGTTTCATATTGTTAGGTAGGGGAAATTTGGAGAGCAGCTTCCAAGCAGAACAAGGGGAACAAAACTCCCAGACAGGCTTTAAGAAGAGTCTTGATCTGTCTGTGAAGGGGATTGTATTAAGAGGGCCAGGCTGTGTGTGCCAGTAGACTCTGTTCTATGCTGCTTCCTGTATGTCTAGTCCCACATTAACTATCCAAGCTTTTTGTATGAGATGTGCATAAATAGAAGTCATAGCTTAAACTGAGTGGTTTGCAAATTCAAACTCATTTGTTGGGGGTGTGTGGGGTTTTGTTTTTGTTTTGTTTTCTTTGTTTTTTGTTTGTTTTTTTTTTTTTTTTTTCCTTTTTGTTTTCCATGGCTCCTTTCAGGCTGTCCTTTTGACCTGAATATGCCACAGCAGCATTTCACCCAGTGCCCAGGTTTCTCTTTCCTTGTCCTCAAGCCATCTCACTTTTGTGCAAGCTGTTTCCACCAATGCATAGCACAACTCAGCACTTTTGGGGGCTGAAAGCTATTTACCAGCTAAGAGGCCAAAAGTACAAAACTATTTTCAGCTCTGTGACCCCACTTGGCCAATTGGATTGTGTCTGGTAATCCTATTTGGTGGAGATGGGTTCACGTAACCTGAATTAGTTTCTGCCCTTTGCCTTCACCTCCGGCTCCCGTGCCTACAAAGCAACTGGGCTGGGCTGCCTGTGCTGTAAGACCTGACCTCCCGAAGGGAGAAGGGCAGTGTGAGTGCTTGGGCTGGAGCTCCCTCCCAGGAGGTTGTCCCTTTTTCCCCACTGGTGTCCCGTGGGGTGATGCCCTCGTGCCATGGCGTGAGGTTGCTCTCCACCCCTGTGGAATCAGGCATGGATGTGTCTAGCTCTGACCTTCTTATTACAACCCAGGCATCAGTCTTGGCTTGTCCCTTTGGTGAGAAACAGTATTTTGGATTGCCACTGCTGAACTTTCATTTTTTGCCTGCACTCCCACCTCCTAATGGTCATGTGTAGCCTGGAACAGACAGGAAGGAATTAAGTCAGATGAAAGAAAGGACATCAATATTCTCTTATACAATTCACTTCAAATGTGTAAAGTATTTCAAAGTCATGAAAAATCTATTGCCCAAATTAGGCCAAGAATAGATATCACTATTTAGCCCAAACTTTCCAGTCAGGATTTGAGGCTCCAGGGTTTTTATTGGCGCAGTAACTAAACAATGAACTTACAGGATCTTTTTAAACCCCAGTTTGACTTTGAGGAAAGGATGGTGAAATTGCTCTGTCTACTTCACCTTCATAGCTTTCTACCTTGTTGCCAGTTTTAGCCCTGTTTTCCAGGAGTCTCCAAAATACTGCATTTGCCAGAAGTCATCAAATCATACAGCCAGATTAAGAAAGGAAGCCCTAATGAGGGAAAGGAGGTCTATAATGTGGATTTAGGCAGAGTATTAGGCATAAGAATATCCAAGCCAGCAGGCTGCAAGAAATCCACGTTTCAGTGCTGCTACTCAGGGATTCCTTGAGTATTTGGGATGGGGGTGGCTGTGTAAAGCTGCATATCTCTGAGCTTGTACAGGACTACAGAGCAGGAATGTTGCCGAGGTTTGTGGTTACCAGTTATAGCTCAGCTGAGCTGCAGCACTTTCTCGTCTTGGTTACTGCAACTTTCATCTCTTTGATTGATGGAGAGTACCATGCACACTGAGCTGGCTTCACATGCCTGCCTCCTCTCTCATCAAAAAGGAACAACTGTGGGCTAATCCCCTGGGCAGCCCCAATGGCAGTGACAGATCCTGTGCTCTCCCTTGAGGGGTAAGATGAGATGGTGCCTCTGGCACAGGTCCCACAGGTGCTGCTCTGCCCATACCATGGGTCAGTGCTGCTTCTGCCTTGTGCCTGTGCTCAACAAAGCTATTCCCCTTGTTTCAAGGAATAAAACTTGAAATGGCAGAGGCATGCTCTCTGGAGGAGTGGGAGGAATAGGAATAAAGTACAGTCTGGTATGAGAATCACAGAAAAATATTCTGAGTTGGAAGGGATGCACAAGGATCATCAAGTCCAGCTCCTAAGTGAATAACCCATACAGGGATTGAATCCACAACCTTGGCATTCTGTTTTTTGGGTGTTTGTAGTACCAGGCTCTAACCAACTGAGCTGAACTCAGGGTCATTTTCCTAGCAAAAGCATAAACTGGAGGTTGTGGTGTGCTATTAAACCCAGTGACAACGCAAGCATGGGGCTTTTGTTATCGTGGCTGCTGGACCAGGCTGAGCCTGACTCCCAATGCTGTGTGTGGTGAGCCTTTGTTGGCCTGTGATGCAGCAAAACAGTTGGCAAGTGTTGTCAGAGACCAGTGCATGCAGTGCTTTGCACTGCTTCAGACAGTGCTTTTCATCATGGCTATTGCAGATGCTGAGTTAAGCCTGGCAGCAAACCCAGGAGGTGGGCCAAGTGTGCTACAAGCTAGGGCAGGCTGGGGGAGCATGTGGAGTCACCCTTGTGGAGTCACAGGATGGGCAGAGCAGGGGCAGACTCCTGGCAGTTTCCCTCTCTTGGCAGCATTCAGACTCAGCATTCACTGCACGATGGTTTCATCACTCCAATCTGCAGCTTCTTCCTCACCTGCCCTCGTCGTCTGTGCAGCAGCAGCAGCTGCTGCATGGGAATGAAATGCTTTTCATGCTACACACTTATCCAGCACCGCAAAACTCGTGTGGAGTTTCTCCCTCTCTCCCCCATCCCAGGATCCTTGTTCCTCTTCCGTTTCAGGGATGATGTGAGTTCTCACAGAGATATTCAGCAGTGACATGTGGTTTACTGTCACTTCTTTTTTCTGCCTTCTCACAAAGTAAAACCTTTTTCTTGTTTCAGTGCTGGCACAGCAAGGGCATTGGATTTGGATCCAGCATGAAGATGAGCAGCCAGCATAAAACCTGGGCGAGTTTTTGGAGTAAATAATACACCCAATTCATCTCACTGTGTCATTTGCACTAGATATCTTGGAAACCAGAGCCTCAGTTTGACAGGAAAGCCTGCACCAACTGGAGTTGAAAGGATCTTTCCAGCCTGAGTGCTGGCATCCCTGGAGGGATTTCCTTCTAGGCTTTCTCAGTTTACCTGGACAATAGTCATAAGCTTAGCCTTTCTTGCATATGCTTTAATCTCATGTTTCAGACTATCTGTTAGTCGCCTGTAGGGTCAGGAGGGCATTTCTGTCTCTGATCAGCATGGCAGATACGCTGCAATCTGGTTGGGTTTTTCTTCCTTCTCAGTACTTTAGGGCACATTTTACTTTTTCAAATTTCTGGGCACTTTTGTCTAAAAACTTCCTCCTGATGGTGAAGGCAGAACACTGCAGGGTGTCAGTGGAGTGCTTTATGTGCCTTCCTGTCCCCGAGCACTCTGCAGTTATAGCTCTGGGTGCTGTCAGCAGCACAGGGCACCAAGAGGAGAGTCAAGTTTCTCTTTATGACACCTTTCCATATCAAAATGCCCATTGCCAGACTGCCAGCAATTACCTGGTGTTCCCAGTCCTTCCTCCCTAGTGACCAGGATTCAATTCATCCAAGGACTGCCAGGTTGCTCGCAGTCTGTGCTGAGGATCTGGCTTCCTTGGGGACTGCCACCAAGTTTTCCTACATCCTACTCCAAGTGTAGCCTGTGTCCTCAAGCTGGTCAGATCTAAGAGCTCCCTCTCTCCCTCTTCCCCCCGACAATGAATTTTCTCATTCACCTTATTAAGTTCAGAATTGCAGCAGTTGGGGTATTAAAAAAGAAAACCCCAAACCCAAAAATCTATCAATAATATGCGTTTAGAAACAGCCTCCAGGGTGTTTAATTAAACCCAGTGTGATGGGAGGCAGCCAAAAGGCATGTGGTGTGTGTGTGTGTGTGCACAGACAGCTGGCCATGAGGGAGCGGTGTGTGTGTATGTGTGGGTGAGAGAGGGAATAAAAGATCTGGTTAAATGGATCCTTTCTATCCCAGCTCCAAATATAATGTTCTTAAATGAGTAACCCATGAGAAAACAACAATCCCTGCATGAAATATGTGGAGAAGCTTGTGCCAGGAAAAGGTCAGCAGCCTGGCTTTGCAGGACTAGCACAGCTATAGGCTGGGGTGGCTGAGAGTTTTGGTGGGGAAGAGACATCCCAGCCAACCCTCTCCTGGCACAGGGGCTGGATTTTCCTGCTGGAATCAAGTTGGAAGGCTGATAGCTCTCACCTAGCTTGAAAGAGACAAAAGACAGGGTGGAAAAGGGATATGTGGGCTTTTCTTTTACCTAGGCTTTGGTTGCTGACAGGAAGTGGAAGGAGGAACAGAAACAAAGGTATGAGTTTCAGCTCCTGTTTTGTCCCGGCATCCATAAAATCTATATGTCTTTCCTTCATGAGCTAATTACCACCTGGATATCATAAGGAACTGATTTTAATTTCCTCTTCAGTTACTTTGGAAGAGACAAACAGAGTAATCTGGGTGTAGCGGGAAGTAATTCTGATCTTCTAGACCTGCCTTTTCTTTTAAAATCATTTTCATAGAATCATCTACACAATTTGTCCAATTTTTTTTTTCAGCTTGTATTCTCTATTTGCCAAAAATATTTAGCATCTTTCACAGCCCTGCAGAATCCCTCCTCATTTGCCTACCTTTGCTGCCCCAGAAAAGGGAGGCAGAGGACCCTGGTGCCTGGTAGCTTTCCCTGGTGAGCAGCTGGGAGCCCTCAAGGAGAGGTGGCCTTTTCTGGGGAGCTGAGGATGTAAATGGGGCGTGTGCCTCCATGGCTCAGGGCTGGCCGCAGTGGGTCCTGCAGCGAGCAGCTCTCCTGCTGCCAGTGGTACAGGGTGTGGGTGCCACAGCTGTGTGCAAAGCCAGCATCATTCTCCTGTGCCTGATGCCCACTTAAAAACAAGGGGGAGCAGAAAAAGGGTTTTTGTTTTCCAGCTGAAATAGCTTCAACAAGTCACGGGCGCAGTCCCTGTAAATGCAGCTGTTGTGTGCAGCCCTGGGATCACTGGCTCTGTTGTGCTTGTCAGGCCCGCGGGGGCTCCTCTGAGCTGGGGGCTGGTGAAAGCTAGAAGAGGTGATGGAGGGAAAGGATTCACGGGGATGGTGGTTTGCCATCCATTGCAAGTAGTCTTGCTGCTGAGAGGTTTGCTGAGTGTGAGATGTAGCTGTGGCTGCTGCTGAGCTTTTCAGCCATGGGAGAGCAGTGAGCCGTCATGCTGGCTGAAATAAGAGGAATATTGCATCGAGGTGTTACCTAATGATGGTGGCTTTGTAGTCTATGAAGCCTGCAGTCCTGTGTCTTCCCTGAAATTCAGGTTGGTGAAAAGAATTAGGGTGGAAGGGCCTATCTAGTCCACCCGCAGGCGGAGCAGTGCAGCCTGTAGCTTTACATTAAGGAGTTTCAGCTGCACTTCTGCTGTCAGGTTTGGCAACCGCACAACCTTTCTCTGGCTTCCCAGTGAGCTCTAGACTGTTTCAATGAGTGTGGAGCCATTGTAAGTGTTGAATTGTAAGGGAGGGTGGCTGCTCTGTCGAGATCCTTGTTCAAGCTGCTCCTCTGCTATGCCATTTCTGTGCCACAGCAGGTAATGCAGGTTCTTATCAGCTCTAATTAATGCTCCTGGCAGTGATGACAAGTGGCCCACAGAAGTGTGAATCTAGTTTAAGGGGACTAAGAAGCCAAAAGGAAAAAAAAAAAAAAAAAAAAAAGAGGAAGAAAGCCTTCTAATCTGATCCATTATGCTCAGGCCAAGAGATCAGCAAAATGATCAAGCAAGGAAGAGAAACAACTTCTGGCTACTAGATTTTGCATCCCTATCCAGGCCAAATGCTGAGGGTAACTATTAAATGATTGTAGCACACTGAACATCAATTTTGTAACAAGCTTGGATAATACCCTCTGGTGAATTAACAAGGACTGCTGATATCTAAGTGCTTTTCAGCTGTGTGTTGCCAGGAATAAGTCTCAATTCTGGGGGGCCTGAGTCTCTCCTCAATCTGAGTTTAATTCCCTCCCATCTGCTGTCTGCATTTCCCGACGATCCTCACCCAAGTAGGGCACAGCGTGTGTTTTGAGGGGAGTGGGGACACGCTGGGCTCTCTGTGGGCTGAAATTTCCCAGTCAGAGAATTTCTGCTGTGTGGGGATATCCAGGATCCGCTGTGGTCTTTGTGCCCCCGCACAAGCAACTGGGTGCTGCCTCAGCTAAAATGTCCTGGGAGCCTCTGCTAAGGTGGCTCTGCTGGTGAACAAAACCGTCCAAGCCTGTGCAGTCTGGAGCAGGGGACAAAGGCAGTCTCATTCCCACCATTGCTGGGAATGATGGGGATAATTGTCTCATTATTCCTGCAGCCTCCACAGCTCCCAAAGAAAGAGTAACTGGTGTGCAACAATGCCTCTGCTGTAAATAACGCCCTCAGCACATTCCACTGAAGCAGAAGACGGAGGTATAAAGCACTGTCTGCCCTCAGCCCACGCTCAGAGGCAGCGGTAGGACTTTGGTCCACCGAGCTTTAAGTTTCGGGTTGTAGTTTTTTGTTTTGATTTTTTTTTTTTTTTTTTTTTTTTTGGAACTGGGGCAGGGAGCTCTGTGTGGGCTTTCTAATGTTTTATTTATTAAATCGGGGGCATGAGTGCATGTTCAGTTTGCAACAGTTGGAGTTGTGCAAGAAGCCTGTGTCACTCTTGTCCTGGATGTGACTGGCATCTTCACTCAGTGGGCAGGAAGGGGGACTTGTGTCCTGGCTATGCCAGCACAAATCTGGGGAGTGCCACGTATCCCTCCTGGATCTGTCAAAATTAATTTTCCTCTTTAGGGATCAAAAATGTCCCTGAGATCCTTGTTTGGAAGGAGGCAAGACTAGGGGGTAGGAACAGGAGAGGTTTTGCCAAGGTTCATGCAGCCTGCAGAGATCTAAGAGCCGAACTGGATGCCGTGACTCAGGTTTATTTGCTTTGCCTTGTTTAAAAGGTGTGCCATAAAAAGAAATATATGCTGCCATTAGGAGCAGAGAAGTTTCTTTTGTCAGACTTCTGCAGGTTTCACTGATCCATTGCTGGTTTGTGGAGGTTACTGCAGTGCTGCTGATGCCTGTGCTGCTAGCCCTGTGTGCCTGAAATCTCCTGGAGTATGTTTGGTTTTTTTTCTCTACTTGTTACTCACATGAGAAATATCAGGAAGCTCTTGTCCAGGTTTTCCTGGAGGGTTTCTGGAAGATTAAAAAAGTGTGATGTTTCATGAGGTTTCTTCATCCTCGTCTGAAAATCACATTGGCTTCCAGGAAAACAGCTATTTTACATAGCATTTGTCAGTCAACTGGTTTAATGAAGCGTTAACATAAAGCAGAAGGTGAGTTTTCAATGTTTCTTTCAGTTTCCTTGCTCAAGCTTCTATTCGGTTGGTTGTGATCTGGCTATTTCTTTCATTAGCTCACTGGAGATGTCTTTGGCAAAAATTAAGAAGCTGAGATCTAATATTTCTAATGTATCTTAAAAAGAACTAGAAGAGCAGATGTAAAAAAAACCCCATCCATACATTAATTTTCACTTAGGCCTCAGAGTATTGCAAAACCACAAAAACAAAAATTCAAAGACCTAGGCATCCTTCTCCTGCAGCCCTGCTGGGAACAAGGCTGGTGCTGGCTGGCACATGAGCTTTCTGTGTGCCACCACTGTGCCCCAGCTGGGCCGAGGGCAGGGGCAGAGCAAGGTGGGTGTGGGTGCTCCTGCAGGAGAGCAGAGCCAGCTGCAAGGAGCCAGGGCAGCCCCCATCACTTTGTCCCAGGCTCTGATGTTGACTTGCTACAAAATTTGAGTGCCCTCTTTTCCAGCAGATGAAACTGGGAAGGGCGACTGTTGCTTGTAGTGAAAGGAGGCATTGTGTGAATTGGTGGGGGTTGTGCTTGTGCCTCTGCAAAGTGCTGGATGGATGTAAAATGTCTTTATTCCGTCTGGTCACAACCCAAGGGCCCTGTGAGGCTGTGCAGAGGAGGGATCCCTCTTCCTTGCAGGTCATCTGCAATCCTTCCTGCCAGGAGCCTCTGCTGCTCCAGCAACTCACTGGTATGTTGGGGCTGGCTGGCTGGCTCTGGGCAAGTGGTGCCTTACAAAGAGGGTGGAGCTTTCTGAAATCCTGCACCTAACCTCGGCAAGTACAGGCTGTCACCAAGCAATAAGGCTTCTCCAGCTTTGACACACCATCTGTCTTCTTCAACTTTCTGTAATCTTTCAGCTGCTGTATTAGAAATTATCACTATGCAGTGCTGGGCTGAATCCAAAGTATGGTTCCTCCTTCAAGTGACTGAGGAGAGCAAAGCCTCGCTGAAATGTGGTGTATCTTCCCTCCTCCTACAGGGTCACACCTGCCCACCTTGGAGCATCCTGGAATGGTAGAGCTGGATTTATGTCTGTGTCTTGATATTTTCCCATGCCATGTGCAGGGGTAGAGGGGATAGCACTCGTGACTTAGCAGGACAAGTGTGCTGGGAGAGGAACACAACTGTTTATTTCCCCTCTTGTCTGGCCTTTGCTAATTAACATGTTCAATGCTGGTGCACATGTGGAAGAAGTTCTGAGTCCTGCACTTGCCTATTTTCAGTCTGACTTCCTGGAATCAAAAGATAAATTGATCTTTACTGTGTGTTTTTACAAGCACAAGCATTTTGAGGAGTGAGACAAAACGCTTCCTTCCCATGTACTGTTTCTAATATCCATGTTATCGTCTTGCATTGTCAGATGTTTACTTGATGCTTAAAACATTTTGCCTCTTTTTCCAGCACCAATGGCATCCTTTCCACAGAGGACACAAAATGAGGTGGAAAGGCTCAGTACAGAGTGATTGGTGCATGATGCTGCTGGTGTCACCAACACTGGAACAGGCTTAGTACCTTTGTGCCACAAATGCATGCAGGACTCAGACACACAATAAGGCATCTTTCCTGCTCTTACCCCACTGCTGGCACTGCCAGTTTTATCAAAGTGAGTGCTGCTAACTTTTCCTTGAGGTTTCCCTGTTGTATCTTGTATCTTGAAGTATTTAGGGACCTGTGGCTTAAGCACCTCCCAGTGACACTGAGGGTTTGACATCTGCCCACCTACAGAAGTGCTGCCACTCCAAGGGGCACAGCACATGCTCAGGATCTCTCAGTCTGGAGAAGTCAGTGTGCTGGCTGGGATGGTGGGGAAGGAGGCAGTGTGCTGTCTCAGCTGGAGGGCCCAGGGAGATGCTTGGTTCCTCCTGCCAGTCATGAGCCAGCAATTCCCTATTAAGGGCTCGTGCTGCTGGTTATAGGCATTGTTTTAGAATGTGTTTTATTAGTGTTGGAATTTGAACCAGAAGAGGAGCAGCTTCGTTGGTTATGCAGTACCAGAAGGAATAGGGAGCCATTAAAATGTATCTGGGTGAGCCAAGCTGGGCGTGTGGGTGCACACAGAGGCAGCACATCTCAGCAGTGAGAAGGGGCCCTTTGGTAGCACTTATTTTTCTGACAGAAGCTGCACTTTTGTTGCTGCTCTGTGAGGTGCAGTGCAGAAAGGATGACTGCCTGGAGGGTGCTGCTGGGAGCTGAGGCTGTGTGCAGTTTCCTCAGGGAAGCAGCAGTTCCTTTTGTGAACCATCCCTCTGTGTGTGCCCGTGTTAATGGTGCTGAGTTGCCACTCAGTGTCATATGTCCCTGCCTCCCAAAAGAACCTGCACTGTGGAAAGGGAAGAACAGAGAGGGGGAAAGGAAAGATGAGAAGCAGGGGATTTACAGGCTCACAGGGAGGTGATGTGGACAATGCTTACATGAAATACTGCAGGCAGGAGTAAGCTCACTTCTATCTGAGCCCATGGATGAAAGCCAGCGCTGGTCTGAAAGCCGTAAGATTGCTTCAGTGCAGCACTGGGTATAGGCTCATGCCCCTTGCATCTCAGCATGCCAGCCACAGATGTGCAGCTTCATCCTGGCTGAATCCAAAGCAAGGTTCCTCCTTCAAGTGATTCTGACTGCAATCCTCCAGGTAAATGTATCCGTGGCTTGGCAGGTGACACCTTCTGCTTATAACCCCCGCTCTTCCCAAAGTGCAGCCCACCTGGAGCCCGCCAAGTGTGTGTTTAAGGGAAGGCGACTCAGGCTGTCCCCTAAATGAGTAAAATGGCTCTAATGTGCACCAGCTGGTCCCATCACCTTCAGATGTAATTGTTTAATGCACACGTTGTACATCAGCTTAGCAGCTTGACAGCCGTGCTGCGGTTCACACAGGAATCCCAAATATCACAATGCAACACTGCAGCATGACCATTACTCTTGAGCTGCACCTTTAAAAATAACAGTTAGGCTGAAAATCCCAATTTCTGTTTCTCTGTAAGGCTGAATGTTCGCAGGCTGTGGGCACCTTTGCTGTCCTAGCAGATGGCCTGCAGAGTGTCAGTGTTTGGGAAGTCCCTTGCTACAGTGGTTGGAGGATTAAGTTCAGAAGGGGTGGGCTTGCCCTGAGGAATGATCCCCAAAATTGCTGATTTGGAGAGTCCCTTCTATACACTGCAGTTGTTTGCACACACACCTATCATCTATTCTCCTCCTGGGATTTGCTGTTTATACGGAGGAGAGCAAATAAAGATTCTTCTGCAATTTCAATGGAAACCAGCGAGCTTTTAAGCAGGCAGAGCAGCCACTCGCATCTTTGTCTCTCTGCTGAAGAAATGGGCTGACTGCTAAGAGAGATGTGAGATGTCACAGTTCCTTTTCATCCGGGGAATGAAAAACACTGTACAGGCATTTAAGCTTTACAAAATCCCCCTGCAAGGTTTAGGAGGAATTTTTTTACAGATGGAGAAACTGAGACAAAATGCCTTGCTGCTGCTTGTTCCATTCATTACTGAAAGAATTGAGGACAGAAGTTGGGACACCTATTCATAGCACTGACCAAAAGGTCCTCCTTCTCTGTCACCTTGGGAGGGACACGGTCCATGCAGCAATGCTCCTGGGAGGGTTTTCAGTGTCTGCTTTGGTCAGGAGACGGTTTTGCAGATGTGTCTCCTCCATTCTTGCAATGACATTGTGTCTGACCTGTATTTCTTACAGGTATTTTGTTTCACCACCCCATTTCTGGTTTGTCAGCCTGCGAGACCCATCCATATGTGCTTGCCGTTCCCTACCCCTCCCTGTTTTCAATCTGTGCCTGTGCACTGCTTACTTGAATCATAAAACCTCTCACCTTGTGTGGGCTTTTTGTTTTCCTGGTTGTGGTTCTGCGCTCCCCTTTCCGTATCGCCCTGCCAGCTATGGCGCAAACAAAACCGGTCTGTGGGGGAAGGGAGCAGGCTGGGAATGCCCATCCTCTCGGGGACACGTCTGATCCTGCATGTTGTGAATGAGAGATGCTACTCTGTCCTCCCTTCCTCTTCCCTGCAGTGAGCTGACCATCTGCTTACCTTAATGGACTAGAGATTAGCCTGGGGGTTAAGTTATCAACATAATTAACCTAGATTTCTCCTCTACGGCTGAGGCAATTTTTACTTATCTGCTGCTCAGGTGATGTTGTGAAATTCAGACGGCTCTCGAGGAACAACAGAAACTGGAGCAAGCAGAGGGGAAGACTTTCAAAGTTTGAAATTACTTTGAAGCCCCCAAGGCACAGAGATGAGAGATGATGAAGCTTGTGCCAGGGTCACGTACGTTCTCCGCTATGAGAACGGTATTGAAGTCTAATATATTATTAATATTGCCTGCTCCTTACGTGGAGTGCTTTTCAGGTCTGTGTCTCAAACCAGGCAAGACTCATTACCTCTGTTTATGGGAATTTGTTCCTGGAACATATGCAGAAAGCTAACAAATTGAAGATATTACTTCCCTGTGTTTCTGTCCAGATGACTTCTGTCATCTACCTGCAGGACACTTCCCAGCCTGTGCACTGTACCAGTGGTTCAGTCACAGGCTATTGTTCCATACTGTAGTCATGTATCACCAGAAACTCTCTTCATTCCGGCTTAAGATGCTAGAGCTAATGTGACTCTACAGCCTCGTGTGGGTGGCTTTTATGCTACATTTTCCTTGACAGTAAAAGATTGCAGTTGCCACTTTGGAGCATCCCTAGCTGCCTTTCCTGCCCTAGATTCAGGCTGTGTTTGTGGATAGTGCTATCGGGCTTGCGCTCAGGCAGTGTTCCTTTGCAGGGCCCCAAGTTTCAAAGGGCACCAAGCCCCTCCATCCATCCCCTGGGCTCCTTCTGCCTGTGGCCACGGCATTCCGGCCGTGTGCCTTCGCACTTGGATTCAGCTTGCTGCGGGTGGAGATCCCTCGCACAGGCTGTGGGTATGGGAGCGCGGTCTGACCCATCCCCGCGGGCACCTCCCGTGCCAGAGGACATGCCACTCAAACGATCATTGTAATTACCGTCCTGGAAGCTTTTAATCCCTTGGTTAAATAAAACCAACAAATGATAGTGGGAGTAGGAAACTGCAGCCGGCTGGAGGACAGACCCTCCAGGAGCAAACACCGGTGTGGCGCTGCCAGAGACACCGAACCTTCCTAATGGTGACATGAGCAGGCAGCTCTGGTCACATCCCACCCACACCTCGGTGCTCAGCTCCAGTCTTCTCATTGGCACAGAGGCAGGAGAGCTAGAAGGAGTTCAGAGAATAACAACGATTAGGGTGCTGGAGGGGAGCCGAAGTATGAAGAAAGATTAAAGCAACTAAGTGTTCTTATCATGGAAAATTGGTGATTAAGGGGAGGAACCTAACTGTCTTCCTGTAATTTGAAGGGTGTGAACTTGAGGTAGAGGAGCCGATCAGAAGGGTAGAAGGAGGTATATAAGTAGGAGAGATGTGATGCAGCTCAAGGAAAGAAATGTAGGTAGAATATCAAGCAAACTCCTAATTACATTTTTTGGTCTGGCTTATGAGTGACAACGCTAAGAATAGAATTTTTTTGGGATGCATATATACAGACAGAAAAATGCTGGAGGAGAGAACTTCTAGTAGTAAATTATTTTGTACAGCAAGGGCTGGACTGCCTCAGCCCATACATGCTTTGTCCCCTTCTCCACATCTTTTCTGTTCTTTACAAATACATATATAAATATATATAGAGGAGGAAACAAACAGAACTAGCGCTTGTGATTTTCAGTGGAGACATGTTGCAAATGTTACATTTTCCAGCAACACTTTACCCCACACTGTCACTGTAAAATCTGTCTGCTGTCAAACTGCAGTGGGGTGCCAGTCCTCGTGTCTCTTTGATAAGGCCTGCGAAGGATTTGGCGGACATTAGCAGCACCCAACGCCCCCGGGCTCTGCTTAGAGCAGCTGTCCTGGGTGAAATGGGGGAGCCCTGCTGGTGCTGAGTTGTTTGGAGATAGAAAAGCCTCAGAGCATGCCTGTATTGATTTTGTATGTACTGCTTGGTGTGCACTGGCGAATCAGTGTGTCCATCACACTGTTGGGCTTGTGCTCTGCTTTTCAGTTAAGGCTTAAAACTGGCAGACCTGTCTTTTTGGGTGGCAGAGACCAGTCGCAGTGCAGGGAGGTTCTCCCTTATCTGGGACATGAAGGAATTTGAGTTTCCTTATGAGGGATTTACAAACCCTCTCTGTGCTCTTGGAAGCATTCAGAGGACTGTGGCTGGAGCACAATGACAGGAACCTAATGTGTTAGTCCTTTGTTATCTCGTGATTGTGTCCATGCAGAAAAGGCAAGATCACTCTCCTGACAGACAGACAAAACATTTACTTGAGTGATTCTATTGATGGCTGTACTGTACTGTTGCTTTCTTACTAGTTGGAATTATACCCCACTGCCACTCCCAGTAAGCCTCCCTATACATTTACTATACTAGGAATTGCTTCCTGTATATAGAATCATGAAATCACAGAATGTGCTGAGCTGGAAGGGACCCATCATGACCATTGAGTCCAACTCTTGTCCCTGCACAGGACACCCCAAGAGTGGCACCATGTGGCTGAGAGCATTGTCCAAATGCTTCTTCAACTCTGTCAGGCTTGGTGCTGCATCCATATCTCTGTGGAGCCTGGTCCAGCACCCAAGAACCCTCAGGAAAAATCTTTCCCTTGATATCCAAACTTAACCTGGCCTGACTCAGCTTTATGCTTTTTCCATGAGTCCTGTCACTGGTCACTAGAGTGAAGAGATATGTACCTTCCCCTGTGCTTCCTCTCTTGTCTAGGCTGAACAAACCAAGTGACCTCAGCCACTCCTCATACAGCTTCCCCACCAGACCCTTCCCCATCCTTGTGGTGCTCCTTTGGACAATCTCTAATAGCACAATGTTTTTCCTATATTGCAGTGCCCAAAACTGGCCCCAGCACTCGAGGTGGGGCCACCCCAGCTCAGAGCAGAGCAGGACAATCCCCTCCCTTGCCGTGCTGGCAATGCTGCATCTGATGCCCCTCAGGACATGGTTGGCCCTCCTGGTTGCCAGGGCACTTCTCATTCAGATTCAACTTTCCATCAGCCAGGACCCCCAGGTCCCTTTCCACAGTGCTTCTCTCCAGCCTCTCATCCAACAGGCTGTGCACAGAACCATGGTTGCCCCATCCCAGACTCTGGTACTTACCCTTGGTAAACTTCATATGGTTGATCCATAAGCTTACACATTCACCACCTCCCCCCCCGCCTTGCCCTGCCTCTGCATCTGCCTGCATGTTTCCCACAGAGTTTGCAGAGTTTTTTTGTTGGCAGGAAAAGTTGCCTAGAATGGATTCCCAATGCAAGCATGTCACCTTAACGATCTCCAAAATAACGTGTTTACCAAATTTGCAGCTGCCCGTGCTATCTGTAATGCACACAAATTCCTTACCTTGTACCTGACCCGTTCTCCTGCTCCTGCCCGCCTTTCTCTCCAAACCTGCAGGATATCCCTGTAATTGTGTTCCTGTTTTTCACACCAGCTGCCCAAAGGCTGTGACACCAGGTACCAGCGTGGCAAACGCTGACGTAGTGCCCGTGCTCTACCACGGTTCTTACCCGGGGCGGCTGCTCCCCGTTTTCATCACCCTAACGCGGAGTGACTCGGCTCGAATGCCCCTGCAGTAACCTGCCTCGCCATAAATTGGAGACCTTTGCAGCTGAAGGTTTGCCTCCAACATCTTTTTTTAGCTTGCCTGGTATAATTCTCTGCTCTGTGACTGCTTGCAGACAATGTTGCAGGTTTCATTTCCAAAGCAGGCAGCATTGTAATTAAGAGGTCCCAAAATGAACTCAGACTTTCAATAGCAAAGCATAATAAAATGAGCTCCTAACAAGACTGACGGGAGAGCAGTCAAGCTGTTTCAGCATCCACATAGACACTTTACCTGACAGAATAATAGCCAGTTTCTTTCAGCTGTAAAAGTCCGCCTTCTCTGCCAGTGTCTGACAGCTGCTGTCACCTCAGGAACAAAGGGGTGCATCCTTGTCTCTCCAGGGAGGTAACAGCACGAGCTAATAGGTGGAAGCTTTCAACCTGGAAAATTTCCAAATACCTCTAGAAAGGAAAATCCTGCCACTGGCAGGCACTGACCATAGAATCAGATATTGCAACTGATGGCAACTGCAGGACTGAACTTTTGCCTCCTCCCCACAGGCAGGCAACTCTGAACAACTGTGGTCTTTGATGGCATGAAGAAAATCAGGGTCTGTAGGTCTTATTATGTTAACATAGACAAATTTTGAGGCCTAGTGTCTTCAGCTATTTCACAGCCAATACATACTTGCTGCACACTAAAATGCTTGCTGACTTGCAGCTAGATTGTTGTGCTGGGAGCCTCCATCTCTGTGTTATGGCCCACTTCTGGAGCTGCCTGGTCCTAATTTGTTTCAGGAGATGTGATTGAGCTGCTGGTCCTGGCTCCAGCAATGCTTAATGAACCTCTCTATCAACTGGCCTGGATAAAATTTGGCTGGGTCTTGTTACTGGATCTTGCCTTCCTTATCTGACAAGGTCTAGCAAAAAGCTGCTTGACTGTCACCTTGTCATTGTCATCCTGTGTCTGTGAGAGAAGGCAGGTGGTTGCCTAAAGACCCAAAGGATCCTGGAACTCTGAAAAAGCCTGAACTTCTTGCCCAAAGGTAAAGACCTTTCTCTGAAGGCATTCCAAACCCACAAGATCTTGTGGGACAGTGTGGGTACAGAACACGAGTAGCCTTTCCCCTCTCTGTCCAATCCCTTGTCAGCTCAGGGAGCCGCTGGCTGCCTTCTTTAGTGAGGCTGGTCAGGGTGGCCACACAGTGCTGAGAACATCCTGCCTGCAGGGAGCAGCCCTGGACTGACTCTGCACCAGGGAACAAACCTGTGCACAGAGACAGTTCTTTTTTTCACCTGCTCCCTGCTGGGAGAAGAGCCAACTCCTTGCCTGGGTCCTTCTTGCAGGGTGCCTGGTGTCATGCTGGAGGGAGCTGGCAGTGCTGGCAGGGTTGGTGGGGCCAGGGTGGAGAGCTGTGTTGTGGGACAGTGCACTTGTGCAAGTGGCTGTCAGTCTCCTGGCATCTCCAGAGTGCTTGACAGCTGGGAACACAATGCAGGCAAGCTTATGTGAAAGGAAGTGACAGCAAGGAAATGGAAACGTCTGGAAGCACACCAGCGAGTGAAGCCTCGTCATAATATACCCCCAGGCCAGATCAGAATTACTTTAATGCAGTGATTCATTATTTTTTTCCTCTGCTTCTCTCTCAGTGAGAAGATGCTACAAATCTTGACTGGTGTTGCCGAGTATGTAAAATATCATGTTGCACACTTCAAGAAAATGCTGGCCAAATAAAATGTGAGTCCTGCGCAGAAGAGCTAGTTTGAATGTGAGTTTTCAGGATAGCAGAGCCTTGGCTTTCTGGAATCAGAGTAATTTAGAATTTGCTTTATTTTGCCAAAGTAGCCCAAATACTTTGGGGCTTCTGCTGGTTGACCACAAAGTCCAGGAAAACATTTTCCCTAGCAGCTCCTCCCATGTAAGTTTATATTTGGTACTGGAGGGGTCTGTGTCTTGTATTTTCACCAAGATCAGACTGACTTCTGTGAACAGGGTAGGATGAAGCCTCTTTTATTAGAGCCTGGATGCCATGGGATGTGATAGACCATGTGGTGACCATCTCTCTCTTCCTTTTTACCATGCTGAGAGAAAAACAGCATCTGGTACTGATTTTCACTTTCTCCTGAGAGGGAAGATAAGAGATGGGAGTAATATCACAGTGGACATGTATGCTGGTGCCACAACTGTCATTAGGAACCTTTTGAGGCCAGTGGGCATCCCTGACTGGTGGTCATGTCATGACTGGGGACCAACATTTGCCCACAGTGCTACAATGTGTGCCATACAGTGCCACAGGAGCTACAATGGCCAAAGAGCTTATTTCTCCTCTGCATTGTGATCTAAATAAATCTTGTAGAGCTGAAGGTGGTTGTGAAGGTGGTTATCATTTATCATTTGATGAGCTTCAGCTTTGTGTTTGGCAGATACTAATGGAGAAAGTGTTGTCATCCAAACCCAAGCAGCCTTCAGCTGGAGTTAAATTACAGCACTGCTGAAGAGCTACAGATTTGAGAGAGAAAATAATAACAGGTGGGCAGATTATTAAAATACAATGCAGACAGTACCTGGAGGGTAAATATAATCAGCTTTGAGATGACAGTGAAATCTGAGGAGTGTTTTGACAGCAGCGAAGGCTGGAATACATGTGCCTTCACAGTGAGGACCCCTGGTTACACAGCTGGAGAGCTGGTATCTTTATTTCACCAACCTGTTTTCCATCATAGAGGAGGGCTACTTGTACCTGATAACTTACAGGCAGCCTGGATGCATCTGATTTCACTGTGCTTTGCACCAGACTTCTTGCAGCATCCCGGAAACCAGAAAAGTCTTACTGCAAAACTGTGTTTTGAGAGGCATTGCAGAGGCTGACTGAAACCAGCTCTGGGCTGCACGGCTTGCTCTGGGTTCCTGTGAACCACCACGTGTCTGTGAGCACCAGCAGCACCAGTCCTGTCACCCCTAATTCCAGAGGAGCAGTGTCACAGCTTCTTTGGAGAGAGGTGACTTCTCTTTCGGCTCAGGTGTGTTTTCTTCTCCACCTTGTACATGGGCTCACCTCACCCTGGCAGCCTCTTGCCCCATGTGTCATGCAAGCTTTTCACTGTCTGTCCTGCATGCACTACAGCTGTTTGCTCTGCCATACCTTTACTTTGCTGCCTGCCTGGGGAAGACACATTCATGCCAATAAAACTGATAAATTGCCAAAGAAGGCGAGAAACAATTTTAGTTACTGGCATAACGGTGGATTTGCTGACCTGGCACAGGGAGGGGAAAGGGAAAAGCTTGTGAATTAATTGCAGTGCTGACGCAGTGCTGAGGAGAGCCTGGCTTTCTGCTGGAAGTGGTTCAGTTGCTTGGCTGAAGATAGAGACCAGAAGCTGTACACCTGAGGAGGTAGCAAATGCACAAGGCTGACAGTCAGGGCTGCTCCAGGCCTGGGTGCTGTAAGCTGTATTGAGACCATGCTGCAACACTTTGCCCCCCATCCATGACTTGCCACTGCTTTCCCTGTACTGGCATTTTCAGTCACACCCAGAAGTGACTCTTTAGAGGGCTGTGTGGTTGCTGGGGCTGATGTGAAGGCAGCATCACAAGGTGTGGGCAAAGTTGGGATGTCAGCAAAGCATGATTCAATCTGCTTTGAGTCCTGTTCCATACCAAATCCTGGTTCCTGTACTGCCACTGACCTGGGCAAAGACAGGTCACCTCTTCATGCTGTGGCACAGAGGGACAAACTATTGTTGTGGTCAGTCTTGCTCACTGTATCCCCAGATGCTTTCCAGTAGTCTGGAAAAATCTAGTAAAAAAAAAACCTTGTTGTGCAAAGCTGAAGCTGTCTCTGGAGTGCCCCAGCCGTGCTGTGGTCCCCTGCCCCACTTACAGGGCTGGAGGAAGGTGAAGATCAAGCACTCATCTCTCAGTACTGCTGCTTTCTCTTGTGCCCTTCATCCCAGGCACCAGCTTGGGGAAAACTAATAGGTAAGTGTGTGGGGTGGAGCATTGAACAAAGTGGGTCCAGTTCTTCCCAGTTTTCTGAGGAATTCCAGAGAAAGATACAGAGGGCAAGAAAACTTGCTACCCATAGGAAGCTTGGAGGCTCAGAAGCTCAGCAGTGGGTGTTAGTTCACAGGCAAAGACAACCTGTTGAACAAAATCTCCAGAGATTTCAAGTTTTATGAGTCTGGAAGGAAGAGCATCTCTTCTGAAAGGTATATTATCTCTGAAAGTAGAAAATAATTATTACTGTACTGGTGTGATAGTTACCTATCATGTTTACAAATCTTCCTTGCCAAAGGAAAAATATTTCAATACATTTTGAATACAAGTTGTCTCCTTAGGGGCTCCCTTATCTCTGATATGTGACTGATTACTTGGCCACACAAAGGTTATTGCAAGAAATAGACTTGACCTTTTAAGCATACAACTGAGATTTCCAGCAGGAGCCAGCACCACACTTTCTAAATGAATGTTTTAGTAGGCAGTGAAAGCAGAGGAGTGCAGCTAATTAAAGATGTATGTCAAAGAAAATAGATGGTAATAAAAGGTAAACAAATATTAGAAAAGACAAACATATTGTCAAAACAGAAGTTAAAGCCAGCCAGCACAGAGAGGGAAGAGTCCTATGTGGAACAAAAGCAGCCATTTTGAGAACTGTGCTTGGCATTAAATTGCAAAGAAATACAAAAATAAAATGCAATTATGACTATACAGCTGGAGGACAAAGCTATTATGATGATGGTGCAGAGCCATTGGTAAATGTATGATGAGAAAATGCAAAAAACCTGACAGCCATCTGGTCAAGCCTAGTACTTACACGGTTCTCATTGTTAGTGGTCCTCACATCAAGTATGTATTGTAAGGCTGCATCTATAGCAATATTTTAAGACTGGTTCTATAGTAATAGGACATATGACCAGATATGCAACCAAATGCACACAAACCTCTAAATATCTCTTCAGCTTTTGAAGAGAGAATCCTGCCCGGTGGAGAGTTCAAACACATTTTTTGCTTATGACATTTGTCAAAATCCCTTTGGCTTCCAATACATCTGAACAGAATCTTTCCTGAGCTTGGTTTCTGCTTTTGCTGTGCCTCCCCTGTAAAATGAATGTAAGTTACTGAGCGAGTATTGGCTTACTATTCCTACATCCAGTCAGACCTGTGGAGGGGCTGTGGGGGGATTAACACAGGGAGCATATAATCACCTGAGCTGGAATTTAGCCTTTACACTTATCACTACTAATATTATTAAAAAACAGGACCACGGGATCTTCAATGGCTAGAAGTGATGTGGTTCTCAGCTTTATCTCTGCTCTGAAAGCCAAGGTCTCCAACAGCATGGCTCTTCTGTGGGAAGCCTTGGCAGAGAGAACAACCTGCTGACAACTCATTTTGGGCAGCATTTTATTTTTTCCCATGAAGATCTCCTTGCTTTGCCACAGGCTTTTGCCTGGTCATCTCAATGACTGGGGGAGCAGTGTGAGCTTGGCTCTGTGAAGGCTCTTAAGGAAGGGTGGTAACAGGTTTCTTGTGTTTACAGAGATGATTGGTTTTGACATGTGTTTTGGTGCATCTCTGTTGGGGAGGACTGGAGGGAGACCTGATGTCACAGAAGAGGGGATTGAGTGTGGGTTGGAGCAAAGCAGCTCCGTGAACTTGAAGGTGGTGTCACCGTTGTTGCTGTTGTTCAGAGCTCTGGGGCAGAGCAGGGGATGATTTCAGTCACAGCATCTTTGTGTATCTCAGTGAGATGCCCATTCAGAGAGACATGATTCCCTAGTGTGGTCTGATCTCTGTGGGCCCTGCTGAAGGAGGCTGAGGGAGTGCAGTGAGGGCTGCTCTAGATTGTGAGCACTTTTCATTCCAAGTGATGGTTGCTCAGAGGTATCTGGTACAAAGGGCTGCCTGGCTGCAGACTCCTCATGAAAAATGCTTGCTGGCCACCACCAGCTCAGGTATTCCCAGGGCTGTTGTGGAAGGAGGTTGACTGAAGTGTTCAGTCCCTGGGGACCTGCCTCCAGCCTCAAGCAGGTGCCCCAGGCCCCCTGGTAAAGGCAGGGGCACAGCTGCTCTGAAAGGGTCACTGCCTTGTGCTGCTGCCACTGCTCTGCTGGCTGCACGCTGGGGACAGAGAGGAAGAGGAGCTAACAGTTTTTGTTGACAAGGCTGTCTTAATACCTGTGTAGATCTATAGGCAGAGTTGCCTGAGGAAAGATGAAAAATTAATGGGGACATTTTCACCCTGGCTGGCTCACATGCCATTTTAATCCTGCTGCCAACATGACGGGCATTTCTGCCTGAGAAGAAGCACTGAGTGAAATCCAAATCGTTTGACAAGGAGCAAAAACAGCTACTGATGGGGCCTGGGGCAATAAATCAGTTTGTAAACACTCTGCTTTGAGGAAGGTCTGTACACAGATTTTGTTTGTATGGTGGCTTGGGCCATGGTCTAAACACCTCTGAAGCGTGCACTGTCATCACCAGAAGGCGGTCTCTGCTAATTGCAAAGGGGGAGAAATGGGCTGGTAGTGGGTAACAGGGGAAGAAACCTGTTTTATTCCAAACCTGGTCTATGTGCAAAGTAGCACCTGTGCAATGGAAGGTACAATTTGTTAAACTGTGCAAATCTTTTGTCTGTTCCTCTGACTGAAGGAAACCTCCATGTTTAGCTGGTAGGTAGAAGGCACAGTGACAGCTAATACCAAGGGAAGTGTCATAAAAGCAACGGCTGCTGGATTTCAGAGAGAAATGCCGAACAATGTGCTGAGCTCAAAATGTGGGCTGAAATAGAGAATTAATTGCTTCTGGGGAGCAGGGGAAGTGGGATCTGTGGGTGCAAGAAAGCTAGAGTGAGAATTAGTAAATGAATGAAAGTTTGGCCCATGTGGTTCAGGTTCCAGCACCATCTCCCACAGATCTCTATCTGGGAACTGTTGGGTGAGCAACCAGGGAGTGCACCCCAGGGCTCAGGATGAGGAGGAATATGCTGCTCTCCATGTAGTTCTCCTGCATTATCACAACCCATTCTTTGTAAGCCAGGCAAAAGGACTTGTCCTCTTTCCAGAGAGATCAAGCCTGAAATGTAAAAATAGTCCGATTTGGACTGGAGCTTAAACCTAAAGTGATTACATGACTTCTATTAAAGCAAAAAGCAAACAAGCAAACCCTATTTTCCTCTGGTGATTACATAAGTCACAAATCAGATGAATGGGCAGTCTTCAAAGCCATGGCCAGAGGAAAACACCTGTACAACTTGAGCCCAGTGGCCATGTGGTGCAGGATCTGGTGCTCTGATGGAGGCTGACCCTTGGAAGCACTGTTCTTGCCCTGCACATACCTTGCAGCCTGCTGCTTCTTCTTCTCTTCAAGGGCATGTGGGCCTTTTCCCAGCTATATTTGGTGGCATCATAACCTCTCCTTCAGTGTGGCATTCCTTACTGCGCTGCTGTCTCTTTGCTGCAGGGTGCAGAGCTGCTCTCTCGGGCACTTGGGACTTGGAGACTGCAAGCCAACTGGTTCTGCCATTGTCTGCGAGCAGCACAGGCAGCAGAGATGCTGTGTGTTGTACTGAGAGTAGTAAGAACAGTGAAAGAGGCTACATCTACAGACCCTGCCTACACACAGTGCATGCTGTACACACAGTGCAGTGTACATGCTCCTGAAGAGCCTCACACCCACGTGATCTGAATGGCAGACCAGGATTTCTCTGTGAAGAGCTTCAGTAGAAATTTGTGTAAATCAGTACCTGCTGGGGTCCTGCTGTGGAGATTTCCCATTGTACAAGGAAGTTGACTTAAATGAGGGTTACATACCCCAAATGATGGTGTTCTTGAATCATCAACAGCTGAGAGATAGTTGTGTGTTGTGACTCGTGCTCTGTGTGATTTCTCAGGTGCTTTTGTCCTCACTGCAGGTCATCAGTCAGTCTCTCAGCTGGAAGTTGCTGCTGAGTGTGCTACATGTTTTTGTAAACCCTGAGGATGATGGATATGATCTTTCATCTTTTTGATACATAGCTTGAGGGCTTTAAATTTTTCCTGGCCTGAAATCCTTCTGGAAACCTGGCTTGTGTAAAGCCATCACCGAGTGGCAGATTTGAGCTGCATTTCTCTGACCTCAAGGCCTTCCTGGCTGGGTGTCCAGCAGGTCTCTGGCCCCTTCACCTGGTAAAGTGGTGGCAGAGGGAGTGAATGATTTCCCATCAGCTTGCCTGATGCTCTGGAAGTAAAGCGTTCATGTGGGGAACAGTGCTGCAAAATGTATTCATTGAAGATGGATGTGGGAAAGACAGGTTTTTAGGGGATGACAGATATGCTGGGAGTGTGTAGGTAAGGCAGGGAGTTGCCATGTCAGTAGAGTTATGGGCAGGACCTGGAGGATGCCTTTCCCACACCACTGAATGTGTAGGGTTGTCTGCAGGAGTGGAACAGCACTTGGGCTTTAACCCAGGCTGGTTGCAAGAATTAGGCTCACATGCCAGGTCCAAAATGTGTGTGAGAGCTGGGATAACAGCCGTGGAAGAGCTCAGGATTACTCTGCAGTGAAGGTACTTGTCTGGGAGGGAGGTAAGGGGCTCTGGGCTCCCCTAAGCAAAGCAGCTGGGTTACTGAGTTGGAGGCACTGAGAAATAAAAAGCTGAGCAGTCCAATATGCTGCATGTTGGTGATGGGATTTTTTTGCCCTGTGCTGCTGTCCTTTTAAAGGTTTTCTTTCTTGCACTTCAGCCTCTTGGATTCATATCCTCAGGCTCTTGGCTTTGCTCACGGGTTATCAGTATTCTCCTAACTCCTAAGAAAAGGGTTGGATTGTTTCCTGTCCAGGGATAGTTCAGAGTCAGAACTAAGTGGAAAAAGAGGCTCCATGTGAGAGCATTGGGATCTTGCTCCCAGCAAAATGGCCAATGCTTCACACTGTGTAGGAAGGCCCCACTGCCAGCCCTGCTTGCCTGCATGTCACAGGATAGAAGCAGGAGAGAAAAGCAAACCTCAGAGACAGAGATGGGTGTTTGAGGGTGTGGTGGGGGCTCCAAGCTTGCAGCAGGTTTTCTGCAATGAGTTGCAAAAGGCATTTGCAATGTTTGCTGTCAGAGGGGCAAGAAGACCCATTAGCACAAAAACAAGGGTGACCTAACCCCCAAAATGTAACTGCTGGTGGAGTTAACTCCTTGATCACTGTCAATAACATCCAGCAAATATGTGAATGCCCCAAGTCAAGATAGGCCTCCAATCTATTGCTCAAGTGTGAAGAGCCTTGCTACCTCATGCTCTGTTGCTACAGCTTCCTGGCAGCTCCTTTGCTTCAGAGACCTCTTGTAAAGACATTGATAGTTACAATGGGCAGTGGGGGGCATGGGGGGAATATAGGAAAGAGCCAAATTAAAGCGCATTTTATGAAAAAGCATTTGTTAACATGGATACCTCGACCCTGAGTGTGCGATTCTCATTGCAGTTTGCTCAAGACTTGCATTTAGGTGTGATGGCTGCTGCCCATGTCAGTCTGCTCTCATGGTCCTCAGCTGCTGCAGAGTACACTGGGTCTGCCTGATCCAGTTTGGCACCTCTGAGCGTGACTGGTGATGCTTTGAAGATGTCTGGGGAGGGAAGCTGCCTGTGGAGAGTGTATGCTGAAATTTAGACATAATTCTGCTTCCTGTGAGCCCATCAATGAAAAGGACTGTGTTTCTCCAAAGGAAGGCAGTACCAGCAAACCATGGTGCTCAATCTAGGCACTACAATTTCTTTTTCTTGAGGTATTGAAAGAATCTTGCATTACTGATCATATCTGCTGGTACTGGATCCTCTGCATAACTTGATTTCTTTAGCAATCTGCACTGATTGCACTTATTGCCACATAAGTTGGTTGTTTTTTCCTGAAGAGCTCTGCCTGAATGTATACCCTTGTACCCTCTCCTACCAAATGATGCACCTCATTCTCTGTGCCTGAGATGTATTGCACAAGGAACACCTTGGCTGTGCTCTTCCAGGTTACTGGCAGGCTTTCTCCTTCTCCTCTTCCCTCATATTTTTTGACTGCTCTGTTATATATGTGAAAGTGCCTTCTGTTATGCTAGACCTGCACCAGGCACTGGGTAGTGGAGCTTATCCATTGCTCTGCTGGGTCTGGTACATCACACACAAATTATACCTAGAGTTGCCTCCTTAGAGTTTTATAGCTTTTTTTCCTTTTTCCTGTTCATGTTCCCATCAGGTTTTTCTGCATCCGTGGTCTGTCCCACGGTAATGGAGAGCGGCTGCACTAAAAGGGCTGTAACCACAGCTGAGCTCTGTCTCTTGCAGAGCAGATGTAACACAGGATTCTTGTCTGAACCATGGTGGGGTGTTATGCCACAGGCAGAGCTCCCAAAGAAAAGTGAGGAACTGAAACCCAGATCAGGCTGAACACCCCCAAGGCTGCAGGATGGAGGGCTCCAGACCACCAAACTGGCCCTTTCACCAGCCCTCCCCAGTGTGTTGGATGTGATTGGCCTTACCACCTCTGTAGTCCTGCTGCCTTGCACCCTGTTCTGCCATCCTGCCTGTGCTGTGTGCCTTGTTCATCACGGTGCTGTGCCACACTGCAGCAGCTGCTCATGTAGGGTACCCCTCCGACCTGTTCCTTGTGCTCTGCTCTAGAAATGCCTCATCTGCTCAGGCAGAGGGAAGGTTTGTCTTTATTTCCTAGTACATCATTGGTCTCATAAAATACTTGACTCCGTTCAGTGGTGCAGAAAAATGGACTCTGTGTTTTCTGTCTGCTGGCTCTTGCTTCTTTTTAGTTTTCTCTGAGTCTCATCCTTTCCCTATATCCCCTCTAGTCTCCCAGTTTGTCCCACCCTGAGCCATGCACAATCAGAGGCTCTTACACTTGCTTCTGTCTTTCTCCCACCGCTTCTCTCCATGCATCTCCTTGTGCTCACATAGAGACACACTGTCACATGCCTTCACCTGGTGTCTGGGGCAGGGTGCTCAAGGACAGAGGCTCCTTTTTCAGCCATGCCTGTCCAAGGAGCCTGGCCATCTCCCAGACTTTGTCATGTTCATCTGCCAGTCCAGGGCTGCCCTCACCTCCCTTGCCCTCCAGGAGCCTTGAACAACTCTTCCCTCCCAGCAGTGCCTCCTGGGGTGCTATGCACATTCCCAGCCACCGAGTCTGTGTGAACCTGGCAGAGCTTGTACAGTCAGTTTCATTTAACCTGTGATGTGGCAGCAGTCTTGCCCTTTGTGAGCTGTGTTCCAGGAGTAATGCTGGCTTTGCTGGCCTGGAGCCCCCATGGCAGGCCCACCCCACAAACACACCGTAGGCACTGCGTTGTGAGCAGGGCTGCCAGTGCTGCTAAAGGGCTCCTGGCACGCTTGGCCTGACTTGCAGTGTAGCAGTTCAGGCCCTATTTGCTGTGCTTTTTGAAATCTTTCAGGAAGGGCAGGATGAAATCTGTTGGGTTTGGCAGTGAGACTTCTCAGCCTTTCCTTCTGCTCAGAACAGGGGTGATGTCCATGTATTTTTATCTCCACTTTGATGTCAAATTCCATGTCTTTATTTGGCTTGCCGTCTTCTTCCCTCTGCCAGGATGCCTCTGGCTGTACCTGGTTATATCCAGCCCTTTGGCATCCGTGCAGAGATTCTTGTGAGGGTGCTGGCCACCCCCTCGTTCTCCACCTGTTAGGAAGATTTGGGGATAGGGTGGGGGTGAGGACTTGGGTAACAGTTGTATCTGGTGGAGAGAGTTAATCCCTGGAGTCTTGAGCATCTCCTGTTTTACTGGTTTCCTGCCTCCAGCCCCTGCCCTGTTGGGGTAAGGTTACTGAAGATGGAGGGGGGTGGGAGCCATGGGGGGAGTGTGTCTATTCTGAGGAGCCGGGTTTGGTTACCACTCCAGACACGTGGCATGCCAGAGACACTTGGGTATCTCTGGCAGGGAAACGTGTGGTACTGGGCTGGGAAGGCAGGAGCTGCACCCTGGGAGCAGGAGAGCATGGCCAAGGACCTGCCAGGCTGCAAAACCCATTTTTCTTTACCCAGATCGCTGCAGAGATAAAATGTGTCAAAGAGCAAGGAGCGGTGTCACTGAAAGAGCATACAGCGTTCATCTATTAACCTTAAATTTTTCCTCCTCCTAAATTCCCCACTACCCTGCTTCCTTGGCAGTGAGGGAGAGGATACAGATCTGCTTTTTGCATGGATAGTCATGGTGAAATGACTCATCTGAGGATGTGGGGGGTTTGTGGCAGAGGGATGACCAAAGCCTGGGTCACAGATGGCCTGGTAGATCTGTAACCTATCTGCTAGATGGTAATGTATGTTGCGGAGATTGCTCGTAGATACAGTATTTTGGATATCTACAGATAATGACAAGGTATCATCCACTTGTAAAGTGCTGTTCAACACATTTTGTAAGTCTCTCAGGTACAGAAGCTTAGTTTGGTAAAAGATACAGGAGACTTCATGACCTTAAGAACAAGGCAGGGACATGATGAGTTAACGTGCTCAGCTTGGGCTTGCTCTCATTTCTGTGTGCTTGCTGGTGACATATGGGTGAATGAGGACAGTGCTGCACCTAGATGTGTGTCTAATGTCACTGTGCAGTGTGTGGGCAGGCCTAGAAGGAGCTTTCTTACATCAATTTGAGTCTGTACCTACCTGGTACTACTATCTGTACCTGTACCTGGTACTTACCCCTCTTTTATAAACCTTTAAAGAAAATGGTATTTTCACACACACAAGAAAGCTCATTTGGGAAACCTGTCTGCCTGCAGGTTCTTGTCCTACATCCACACTCCTGCAATGCTATCTTCTTCTGCTGACATCCCCAGGATCAAGCACCACAGCACTTGCAGAGAGCACACACGTCTTCAGGCACCTCATGCCCTGCCAAAGAGTTCCACATGACCACCCCCACCCCTGCCCAAACTCATAGCACTGAGCTTCTTCCTACATCTCTTTTGACACTTAGAAATACTCTTTATTTTCTCCTCTCCTCCTTCTTTACTTGACCAGGTACTGGTCTGGCAAGTGCTTGGCTTTGGGATCTGTGTGTGGTGATTGACTACCTGGCAGGAGAAACCAGGCAGCTATCTGTTGAGTTGTTACAAGAGTTTGTCACAACACAAATTTACTCATCTCCTCAATGTCACAAATCTTGCAGGAACATAAACCTTGGAAATGTCTACTGTTTTGTTAAATTTTCTGACCAGCAGGTTTGAAAACTGTGTGGGTGACAAAATACTGATGTACACCCACACAAACTCTTGGTGTGATCTCAAGAAATGACGTAAGTGTTGTATATATAGACAGTAATCATAGCTCTTTGTCTTAAAAGCAAGGCCACATCTCTAATTTGACTACCAATCAAGTTTTGTCATTTTTCTTTCTGAATTACTTGCGCAAACTCTCGTCATTTTTTTCTGAACTTCTCTGTGGTGGATATTTAGTGGGCAGTTGTGCTTGGACCAGTGTTCTGGTCTCACTGCTGCTGTGGTCCTCTGGCTTGGTGACCCTAGGCATCACATCTTCACCTAGCTAGGATCCCAACAGGCCAACCCCCATTCCCCAGACACATATCCTGTGATTGCCCACAGCAAAGCATCTCTGCCTGTTTGTCCTTGTTCCCTGCCTGGCACAGCACGTGCAATTCCCATTTGAGAGGGATGTAGGAGAGCCCTATGGGAAAACATAGCACTGTTTCATGAATAAAAGGATATTTACAAAACAATAGGGTTTGTTGTGGCTGCATGCAGACTGTACACTAGACAGTGATGCCAGCATTCCTAAGAATCACAAGCAGAAAGACTATTCACAGGCATAGTCAGCTGATTAATTTATTCACTAACAATGATTTTTATGGGCAAGTAGTCTTGAAAATAGTATTTAGGAAATAAAATCAATAGTCCTTTTTAAGAATTCCAGAGCTATTGGGGACGAGAAGTAAAGTTGTTTCATACTATTCATTATGTGATGCTTGATAAAGTGCAGAGGAGTCGTACTTTCTCAGTCTGAACATTTTTTTATATATTGCCACAGTAACCAGAACTAGTGCTGCTGTCTTGCAGCTATTACTTATTGTGCTGTTTCAGGAGATAGGTTCAGCTCTTACTGCTTCCTTGTCTGCAGTCTATCAAAGTGTCATATTTTTTCCTCCAGATTTTTACCTATGACATTATGTGGTTCCCTCATGATGGTTTTTTCCCCTACAGGATACTACCCTGGTGTCTCCTGTTCTCTCAAACTTCTGTTGTTGGTTTTAAAGCTTTCCTACTTTAGGTTCTCATTCATGCTTTTACCTTTTTGTGCCCTTTTCCCTAAATACTCCACCAGTTCTCCATCCAAGCACATTTTATTATAGCCTCAGTCACCAGTTCTGCCTCTAGATACCTCCTTTTAAAGCTTCTTCTGTTTCAATGGCTTTTCTTTTTAGTACTGTCTGATAGAGCTGCTTCCTTACCCTCGTTTTTTTCCAGGTCTGTGCTCTAGTGTCTTACACTAACTTCTTGTACCTTGTTTAATCTTAAGACCTCTTGGAACCATATTTTACACTTAATGTTGCCGAAGACAATGGTTCCACGGGGTCTCTAAGTGCTACAGTAGTACAAATACATATTTAAAATTCATCATCTTGCTAGGGCACATTCCTGATTTCCTAACCTAGCAATTTCCATGCTCTTAGTGCGTGGGCTTTTCAAATGATGTGATAGAGAAGTATATTGTAGTCACTTAGCAACCAGAACTGGCTTTTTGAAAGCAAAAATATTGGTTTTGTTTGTAATTTTTGGTTTCTGGAACCTTGACAATTGCGTGCTCAGGAAATCAATGCAGTGTTTGCAGGGTTGCAGAGTGAAGAGACGCTGTGTTGGTTTATGGGCTTGCTTGCACTCTCGTGTGCATGCATGCTAACCTGCTTGCTCCCCTTGGTTACAGATGGGACAGTGTATGTTGTTGTCCTTTCGTGAATGATTTGCGAGAGTGTTGCTGGACTCCACTTACAGGCGATCAGTGGGAACTTCGGCGCTCAAAAATCTGGAAAAATGTGTTCCTGTGCTGCAGAGGCAGGCTGCCTCCAATGCATCCCCAGCTGTGAAAAGTTCCAACAGCCCTTTATTCAACAGCCAGCGCTTCCAGCTTTGTCCCTGGCAAACTCTGCAATGCAGCTCCGGCAGATCAATGCAAAAGATTTTGGCATAAGAAACCGAAAAGTGTGGCTACAGCACAAACCAAATTGAATTGCAAAACAAAAGAGCACAGGCAATTCTCCAGACTGTATTATTCAGCTTCGCATTTATTTAATTAAACCCGGGCATTTTCTAATTAAAAGGCGGCCCCTGCAGGATTTGCCGCTTGCCGTCTGCGAGGCGGGAGCCCGTCCCTGGGGATGGCCTCGTCCTGCGGCGGCGATGCTGCGGGACAGCCGGGGGACACGGTGGCCCCGCGGGGGGACACAGCCGCACATGCCGCTTCCGAGGCCGCGCACTGCCCTCTAATGCTGCTCCCCGGTAGTGGAGCAGGGAAACCCTCCGGAGGGTGCCCTGCCCGGGGCCTCGGCAGGAAAGCGGATTTTTTTGGTCCCGCGGGGAGGGGGGAGAAGCAGGGCATAGTTTGGAGGGACGCCTTGAGGCCAGCAGAGATGCCAGACTCTCAATCCTTAGGCGAGCCTGGTGCTGCAGCCTTACAGATGTGGCACCTTCTGTACTTATTTGACACGGGCTTTTTCTTGCTGGAGGTAAACTTCTGCCGAAATTTGCTGTAAAAGAGCTCCAGGTCGGAAATGTTGCCCCAGGGCTTTATTTATAGCTGTGACCTGTGTTAGGTGAGGCCGTGGCTTGAGCTGCTGCGGAGGCAAGGCTGCCCTTTGTCAGTGGTGCCCTTTGTGCTTCAGAGAGGCACTTCCAAGCTGCGCACCGCAGTTCTGTCAGAGACGCCCAAAATTACCGTGTCTGGCAGATCTTGTTGGGGGGAGTTCCATCCCTTGTGCCCACGTCTTAACAGAGGAGCGGGATTTGCTCCTTCTGCTTCCTAGAAGTGAGTGCCTGGAGTGGTGGATTTGCCTTCGCTTCCTTTGCCGGGGTGCCATTGGGCAGTGGGCTCACCTTTCGGAATCAGGTTGCCACAGGGAAATCAGGGCACCAAGAAGTGCTGGTGTTTTAGATGCTGGCCTGTGGGATCCAGGCTGCAGCACAACAGAGGATCCATGGAGCTGGAAAGGAAGGGCTGGAGGTTGGCTGCAGAGGTGGGTGGCATGGGGTGACCTCCCTGTGGCACAGGAAGGAGAGTGGTGTGGGGCAGAAAGCTTCTGCCAATAATGGAGTTCACTGTTTTCCTGACCTGAGGGCAATTGGGTACGAAGCTTGGCTGGGAATGGCTCATCATAAGACTGTCATCAGTTGGTTTAAGTCGATACCAATTACAAGGTTATTAATTAAAAAAATGTGACTGCTGTGAATAATGATTGTAACCCTTTGTTTTCCAGACAGTCACATTCCATATATTTGAATGAATGATGAATTAGAGCTCTCTACATGCACTGACTGATAAAGGCTCTGCCCCATTAAACTTGTGTTTTAAATGTAAGAATAACATCTTTTTAAGTGTTAGGATTGATGGTTTTTTCTTCAGGATTGTGTTTTTCCAGCCTTGAGGAATCTTCTTTGACTCAAGACTTGCTATTAATGCATCTTCTGCTGTCAGAGAAAACATAAAAGTTCCCTCAAACACAGCACAACATGAAAGGGTGAATGTTCAATCAGGCATGGAAACCCGCCTGATGTCATCTCTTGTTTCCAAGGAAGTTTTCCGGCACTCCACTCTGTTCCCATGCTTTGATCTGTGGGAAAGAGATTCTAGAGTAGTCACCATCTTTTGCTGGCACTGAGGTAAGAGCTTGCTGCTCGTATGTGAGTCGTGTTCTGGGTCAGCCTCCTGACTGTCTGGCTGCCATGTCCTGGAGGATGGAGCTTGGGGCTGACTGCTCCACTTGAGGACTGAGGTGTTTGCTCAAGCAAACCAGCACCTCTGAGATTTTCCAGGGTGGCCTGGTGGACCCTCTTCTGTGTTCACAGAAGGGCACAGCCTCCAGGGGAAGAGATGAGCAGAGGGAGGCAGTGGGAGAGCTACCTGTACTCTGTCTCACCTTGTGATGCAGCTGGTGCTGCCTTATTTCTGTTCTGCACCTGAGGCTCAAGAGAAAAGAGTTGCCTGGCTTTGGTTTGTGGTTCATCAGCCAAACTTACAGCCAGCTCCAAAATGAGCATACTCTTACCTCCAAACCTCCTCGGTCCCTACACCTCTAAAGCAAGCTCTAAGCCTTACAGTGCCACTCAGCTGTGCCCAGAAAATGCTGTCCCCACCCTTGCTGACACACAACTTGATGGATTTGGGGGCATGAATCCTTCTCAGGGACGCACGTAGCCCTGGCTCCATCACCGCTGGGCAGGACAGATGTGAATCCACGTGCACTGGTGACGCAGGCAAACTGGATTTGGCCAGCTGCCGGGGCTTTGAATGTTCATTTTGGGGGAGGGAGGAGGGAGAGAGGGAGGGAGGACAGAAAAGGGGAAAACCTGCCCTCTGCCTGCTTCTGGTACTGAGGTGCCTGGGGAGGGAGCAGGGGCTGTGAGCAGAGGAGGAGCCAGGGCAGGGCTGCTGCTTTGCCAGGAGATCCTTTCCTCATTTGACGGCAGAGACATCATACTGTAGGGCCAGTGCACAGGAGCCGGCCGGAGCTGTTTGTCCTTTTTCTGCAGCCGATGGATTTGCGTGCATCTGGGTTGTGTTGCTTTGTTTTTCCACCCTGTGTTTTTTAGTAATAATCCCCTCCAAGGTTACAGAGATATCATTTGTCAGGCAAGCCGACAGAGCTCTTTCTTACTATGGGATTACATAAGAGAACACAGGCTTTATTACCATTTTAGGACGTATTAGCATTGTGGATTATTTCCATAGAGACTGAGCACAGTGGCAGATTTCACTCAGGGTTCCCTCGTCCTTCCACTCCCTCAACATCTTACTTTTTAAAAATGATATCCATTAGTAAAAAAACAAGCAGGGAGCATCCTATGAAGCCTGATCCATGATCAGTGTTGTATGTGGAGGGCTGACACAAGTGCCAAGAGTGCACTGTAAGACTGCACTCAAAAGGAGGGATTTCAAGGAGATGATGCAGAGCAGCAAGAAAGCAGACATGCCTTCTTCATTCCTGCTTGTCCATGTGCCTTCATGTGAGGCTAGGGAGAGCTGCTGCTCCTGCCTTGGGAATTCTTTGCCTGTGGAATCGTGGCAGGTTAAGTCATTGCTTCATGTCTCAATTGAAGAGTCTGTAAAATGGGGAGGTTAATTGTGCTGGGGTATCCTGTTGGCCATGGTAATACACAAGACTGTGATTTATTCACAGCATCTTTTCTGTGACAAAGGCCAGTCCTGGAACAGCTGTTTCATACTGGCTGTGCATCCTTTGAGCTGCCAGTAGAGTAGGAAAAGAGTGCTGTAAGTAAATGAAACTGCACATTCCTCCCTTGGAATACTTTTAAGTGCTGCATTTCTGACGTGTGCTGTAACCAGGCTGTGGTGGGATCTCCTCCCCAGATGGGCTAGCAGGGGATATTTTTGGTCTTTCCTCTTTTCCTCAAAACTTAGGAAGAACTGACGTGTTCTTTTTGAGCAAGTCTAAGAGATCACTGAACTGTAAAATCTGGAAATGATTCCTCCTCTTACATGGCCTCTGCTACAGCACAAAGTATTGGCATATCTCATGGCCTGGCAGACATGGTAATGGGAAATTTTTGGCCTTCATATGTGCTAGAAGTGTCTGTTACATGAAGGGGTTCATCATGAACCTTAAACTGCATCGTGCAAAGACACAAGTGCCATGGCAGATGCCAGCTCACTTGTCAGTGACCAGTCTCCATGTCTGGAAAGGTGTCTTTTGTTTCACTTCTTCCTGGCCTTTTCAGGGATCCTAAGTCATCTAATCAGTGTTTCTTCTCCTCGTGCTGCTCCTATATAACCAGTAACATGAAAGTTGAACTAGACCTGAGCAACTCCCAGCTTAGGGAACACCTGCAGTGTTTGCACTGCAATCATACATCACAACTGTCCCCCAGGGCCAGTCTTACAAGATAGCAATCAGAGAGCTAACTTGTGTCCAAGAGGCTGCTGCTCTGTTTCTTGGATGCTTCTGTCCAGACCCATGCTCTGGTGTGTGAGTGTGCTCGCCTCTTCCCTGCCAGTGAAATCAGTGGGATCCGGGTAGCAAATGTACTCCAGTGGCAGAACAGGCCTCTGCAGAAGAAATGCGTTCTGCAGGAGAGCAAGAACTAAATAAAAAGTCACTGAGGATCAGTCATGCTTGAGTAACTTGCTGAAGAAAGATAGGGAATTTGAGGTTGTTGGAGATGTGTGGGAAAGCATTGTTTGGTTCTCTGATGGCTGCAGTGGAAACTCACGTTTCTGGACAGCCACATACTAAATAGTTAGAGGAAACCAGGCTTCAGATATTCTGCTAAAGAAGCTTTTGGTTCCTGTTTGGAAGAATAAGTTTAACCAGAGCACTGAGAAAATATCTGTCATGTTGTGACCCTAGCAATTGTGTTGTTTCAGTGCTTTACCAGCATAGTGCATCCTTACCTGGGATGTTAGTCTGAAAACCTTGAGCTTTACCTGTAGGCTAATTGCACTGGAATGTTGGCTTCCTTTCTATCACTTCAAAAAATTAGTTATATTTCTTTCCCATGAATATCCTCTTTGCTTCTGTACAGAAATGTGTCCAAGAGAGGAGAAAAGAAATAAAGTGAAATTCTCATTTTTGTGACCTGCTTAGACTTACCAACTTTGTGTTCTCTCATGGACCAGTCTCATGTTTTCTTCTCAGCAAAAGGGCCTAAAGACCCTTTAAAGCCCTCAAGAGATACAAGTTTCCAGCTAATGACTTGTGGCTGTGTAAGTAACAGGATGCTTTGCTCACACAAAGTGGAAGAGGTTTGGATATTTAAAGATTTTTAGTTGGACTCATCCAGTCATAGGACACCTGCTGGCCAACAGAAAGAGCCCTATGATCTTTACTTGCTCTAGAAGAGACCACGTGTGATGTTTAAAAGACTGAGTCTCTCAGTCCTTAGAGAAGTGCATTTACAGAAATGGTTTGTAATCTAAGATAACTTATCCTAGCCAAAGTGGGCTGCTACAGCAGACCCCAGCAAGGCAAACTTGTTTGTGGGAAACAGCCTAAGGAAAAGCTGTTTTGGCTGGAATAAAAATCCCTGTGTGTTCTACTCTGAACTGATATGGCCTCACCTTGAATATTGTGTGCAGTTTTGAGCACCACAATATAAAAAGGATATTAAGGTGTTAGAAAGTGTCCAAAGGAGAGCAATGGGAATGGAGAAGGGCCTTGAGGGGAAGCCGTGTGAGGAGAGGCTGAGGTCACTTGGTCTGTTCAGCCTGGAGGAGACTGAGGACAGACCTCATTGTGGTTACAACTTCCTTGTGAGGGGAAGAGGAGGGGCAGGCACTGATCTCATCTCTGTGGTGACCAGTGACAGGATCTGAGGGAATGGCCTGAAGTTGTGTCAGGGGAGGTTTAGACTGGATATTGGAAGAAGATTCTTCCCCCTGAGGGTGGCTGGGCACCTGGAACAGGTTCCCCAAAGAAGTGATTACAGCATCGAGCCTGGCGGAGTTCAAGAAGTGTTGGTGGCTGCAGACATTACCCACAGATCTGCCTTTCCCTCAGATGAAAACAAGACAAAGAGAAAGAGTTTTCTTAGGTGAAATTTGCTACAGTTCAGAAAATAATTGTTCCAGGATGTTCCTATCAGCCTGGGGAAATCACTAGGGAATCCTTCAAGTATCATATCCTAAACACGCTGCCCTGCAGGACTTAGGGCAAGCACTTTTCTTCATGGCAGCAACACCGGCATCCATACACTGCAACACCTTGGTGTGATTCTTGAAGATCTTTGGTATTTGTGGATGGACTGCAAGGGTTCATGCCTTGAACTAATGACTGATGGAGCAAACCTGCAGGCCTGTGCAAGCAGTGGGGCTGGCTGCATTTCTCATGTGTGCAACATGAGCTCTTCCAGGAGCCTCAGGGAAGGGCACACATCTGAACCAGGCTGACTGTGGAAATGATTAGTTTCTGTTTATCACAGCTAGTGTGGAAGCAGGGTAGCAGATAAATAAAATAGAGAAGAACCTTCTTTGTACCACAGCTCCAGGAGTTCCTTCACCTCATACTTGCTCATTCATGTGGCACAAATCAATTTTCCTTGATGGCTAGCTGGATTGCATCTGCAGAACTGCAGGGAGATGAGCAGGCATTGCTTTTGTCTCTTGTGGTCCTCAAATGCTCTTTGAGTGAAATTCTGACTGCAAATTCTCCAGTGTCTGCAGCTGCTGAAGATGCAGGAGACATCCATGTCAAACCTTACTACTCTGTGTCTTGCCTAAGGCATCTGCTAACTTTGGTGCAGTGGGAAACCCGTGAAAATGTTTGTTGGTGGTGGAGGGTGATCACTCACGGCAGTCACATTAACCTCCATCAGAGCCCATCCTGCCCAGGAACTGTGTGCAGACAAACTACTGCCTTGGGATCTACAGGTGTGACCTAATTCTTGCTTCTCCTTGTTTTTGTTTGATAAATCCCTCACCAGAATAAGTGTGCATGAGGACTTGGGAGTATGTTGTGGTGCACTGAAGGTTGTTTCCTGTGTGGAAATAGCACATAAAGCTGATGTGTCCTAGCTGCAATGAGCCTTGCATGGCTTGTGGACAGAGTTTTCTTTCTTATAAGTCATCAGATTGTGCCTGCACAGGGCTCCAAAAAGACTATGGTAAACAGCTTAATTTCTCTTTCTCTGCTCTCACGGCTTTAGGAGCTTAAAAAAGAAAGAATTAGTTGAGGGGCACCTAGTTAAGCAACAATCCTATGGGTGTGTTCCCTGTATGGCTCATGATAAACTCTGAAAATTTAGAGAAGCTTATCCAAAATGAAATTCCTTATCTACTTACTTTGTGTGGTCCTGCCTTCAGTTCCAGAATGGGAGACCTCTCAGGGACCATAGCAACCACTGTGGAGCAGTTTTCCTTATCTGCTTCAAAGAATGGTGGTTGTGATATTAAACTCCTTGTGCCTGCATTGTATTGAACCCCCAGTGTTCTCAAAAATTCCCTTTGTTAGATACCTGTCCTTATTTAGTATTTTATTTCAGCACTGTGTGTATGGTGTGTTTGTGCTCACCACACCCCTAAGAGTTCCTTCATTGCTTCCTGCATCACTCTGTGAAATACAGATAATTATTTATCTCTAGGCATATTATAGGGTATTGGGTAGTCCAAATTTCACTCTGCATGGGCTTGCCTCTATGTTGAGATCTTCTGAGCTGGGCCTGATTTGATGCCTTGGGAAAGCAGTGTGACTGCTCTTCCAAGTGACTTCCAGAGTCGTGCATATTGTAGGACAGAAGGGAGGAACCTGAAGATGAGCCTTCAATCTGAGAAAAACACCCTAATTTCAGAGTTATCCTCTATTTCCAGGTACACTGAAACCAACATTTCAATTTGTGGAACCCAGTTAGTCTTGCAGCAAGAAGAAAAACACCCTTTGACTTATAAATTGAGCACATTTAATGGGGAGCAGCACAGGAGCAGTCATTATTAATAATTATTTGCATAACAATAGCCTTTCTTCCATAGATCTCGCAAAGCTGGGCAAACATGAATTAATTCAACCTTGAACTACCCGCATGGGAGGATGAAAAGTATCATTATCCACATGAACAGTTTCTCTGCATGATTTTACTAATTATAGTATAGCACTTAGGTGTTGTTATATGCGCTGTGTAAGAAGGTAAATAACATTTTACAGAGAGAACCAGAGGCGTTTCTCACCCAATCAGGCTCTTTCCAGCACTCACACTGTATTGTCTCCAGCAATGGGCAGAATAATTCTGGCAGAAGGTGACGGAAATGGGCAGCATAGGCAGAGCTATAAATAGGTGAAATGCCTTGCTTATGCCCCACGGGAGTGGGCCTTTCAAAGAGGTGGATCAAGACAGGAACTCAACTTGCACACCTTGCACCATACCAGAACAGCTTCCAATTTCCTCTGTCACTTGGAGGGATCTCATTCCTGATCCTTGCAAGGCAGTGTAATGCAACTTTCTCAAAAAGCCCGTGCTGTTCTATTAGCACTGCCTTAAGATATAACCACGTTGGCCCTATGAAGTCTGGGAGCACCTTCTGCTTTATGATGCTTTGAGCATTAGGGAAGCAGCTACTGCCTCAAAGCCCTGGGGAACTGCCACTGAAATACTTCCAGCTACCTGGGAGCCTGTGGGTATTCCTCCTTCCTGGCATCTGAGACTTCCAGCAAGGCCTTTGCTGTGCTTTTTTCCTGCTAAGCTCCTGGAAAATAGCTGGCTCTAGGTTTTCCTGAGGACAGCCCAGCAACTGGGCATGGCGGTGTCTGAAATAAATATAGTTTTGGAGGAGAGTTCATTTCCCCTGAATTAATGCAGCCTGACACAGAGTGCAGGAGCATGTGCCATCTGGTCAGATCTGCCTTGATTTTCTGAACAAGGGGGAGGGTAACCGATACTTTTATGAACTGTGCTTGCTGCACAGGCGAAAACAGTAATCCCCAAGGTACTGAAAATGAGAGATGCTAATCTTAAATTAAAATGGGCAAATGCACACAGGCTCGGTAAGGTCGTGAGGATCAAAACCTTGTTCTGTAAGGAAATGAACATTTTTATCTTGAGAAGCCCCAGGCACAGCCACGTAGTCCACCAATTTCATAGGAGGTGGTGGGGTAGCACACTGCTCTTGTGGAGCCAAGCTTGTTCCCTGCACATACAGGGTGTAATGTAATTTCCTTCCTCATCCCGTGATGTTTGCATGTTCTCTGCAGAGATTTCACTCCTCTATTACCTGTCCATGCCACCTGCTCCACCCTGGGCCTGTTTGGCCATTGCCTTCTGATGCTGCTGTATAAATTGGGCTGGAATATGTCCCTCTCCTTCCTCCTCAGCTAGGGAGCAGACATCTAATTCTACTCTTGCCCGCAGTCCTGCCGGATGAGTAATGAAATGGCCAGGTTCCGTGGATTCTCCCCGGGAGGGGCTCAGGCACAGTCCAGCGGTGTGTCGTAAGGCGAGCTGGGATCCTGGAGGAGTTCTTCATCCCTTTCCTTGCACTGCCATAGGAGTGGGGCTTGCATGTTCATGGGCGATGGGCGAGGATTCTGTGCAAGCTGCCGAAAGTTCAGGGCAGCCACGTGTGCCCTGTGGCCACGAAGTCAGGGCTGGCCGTGACTTTGGGACAGGATGGGCTCCTCAGGCCAGCCATGCTGGCCTTAATTTAGCAGATACTGGCTGAGTAACCCAGAGGCATGTGTAAGGAAAGGACAGAAAGTGTTTGCCTTGTTTTCCTAACAAAACTGTGCCCTGGCTGCGTGCCTTTCAGACTTTCAGCCATCACCTTGCAGTACAAAATAACGATGAGGGCTCTGAAGCTTCTCTGCAGATCAGGTGAGGCTGGCCTGTAGAGCCACCAAGAGCAAAGAGGACAGCAGGGAGGTGGCAAAAAGCTGCTTTCACATGCAGCAAAGCACTGAGGGAACCTGTCAAAGTGCAGAATGAGATGCAGGTAATAACTTCCTTTACCTGCCTGAGGTTTGTAGTGCCTGCACTGCTCAAGAATAAAACCCGTCATCCTTTCACATATGCTTGGGATGAAACAGAGTCATGGGTTAACAGAGACCAGCAAATCGGGGCGCAGAAACAGCAGATGTGGTCATTGCATTTTTTCTGGGGTTGTTTGTGCACATTCATGGCCAAAGCCTCTGTCATCCTGGAATTCATGCCACCAAAACACAGCCTTGTGCATCCCACCTAAGGAGGTATTTTGTCTGCTGCATTTATGTGTTCCCTTGGGGATGTGGGTTCAGCCCCTCAGTGAGCAGTGGGCGCACAGAGCAGTACACAAGTGTGCACTGCTTGGTGTTGGGGCCAGCACCAGTTCATGTGGATGTGAGGGCCGCAGGAAGGACAAGAATTGGAGGTGTGTTTTCTGTGTGGTTAGTACAAGGAGAATATTGCAGCTCTTTCGGCCAGGAAAGACATGGGGGGAGAGGACCTTTTCCTCTGGTAGCTTGGTTGTCCTTTTTCCCTAATGAAAAGCAGAAGCAGTACCTTGATGTATTCCTTCCATTCTAAAATGCAGTAAAACTTGCTTGGCTTTTTAGGGGGGACTGCATTGCAATGTTTGGGTAACATATGCTATAAAGGAGGGTGAAAGTTTATCTGGCCGGCAAATCCAGTTAAAGGGTCAAGAATGAGATTTAGTTCATGACTGAGAGACTTTGGCTCAGAAACACTGGTTTCAGGAGTGCTGGACTCTGATCATCTGTGCAAGGGGTATGTTTCTGTTGAGACAGTGTATTTGTTTCTGTCCTGTCCCCCGTCTTCTCCTGGAAAGAAGATACCTCCAAAATAAGGGAAGTTAACTCTTCTCTTTCACTTTTTTTTTTCTTTAACTCCCAACCTTGGTTTTGTTTCTGGATCAGAATACCCGATACAATCATGTAAAGGTCTTTTATTTATGTTTGGCTGGGAGCTGACCAGATGCCCCAGCCTGTGAAATAATCACCATCTGTTGATTGTAATTGCAAGGCAAAAGCCAAAAGCCTGGAAGGTTTTTTCAATGATGTATTCAAAGAACTGCAGCTTGACTTTTCTGAATAAAAACAAAAGCTTCTGCTTTGGTTCAGACTTTTTTTTTTTTTAATACCTCCCCACATGCTGAATGCCTATAATAGCTCTGCTACTCATTCCCTCCTTATCAGAAGCAATTTTTCTTTGAGCTTTCTGGGTTTTTTCACTGCTGTCTGAGAAGGTGGCATCATTGCTGTGCCCTGGTGCGTTGTGCCCATCGTCTGCAGCTCAGCACTTTGGTGGGGAACACGCTTGTCTGAGATCCTCCACACACTGAGTTTCTTCTCTCCCTTTTTTGACATCCTGCCATTCTCACATCAGTCAAAGCTGTCTCTGGGGAAGAAGGACAATGCTGAATACTGCAGGTGCAGTGAGAATCAATAATTCATTTAATCATAAATTAATAAATGATGATGCTGCTTGGGGAGAAGGGGAGGAAAAAAAGAACATTAATAAAGTGGTTTCCAGATCAATTCCACAACTCTGAGAGACTGAAGGAAGGCTCCAGAGGGCCTGACTTGGTAATTGTCAAGATCTGTAGGAGTCCCTCAATACCTCGTTGCTGTTGCTTGGGTTTAATTCAGCGATACGGCTGCTGTCTGCCCCCTCTCCTGCGGAATTTGGAGGCTGTAGAACTTCGGCATTCGCAGGATGCAGAGCAAAATGCCTCTGGGTGGGGCAAGTGAGCCGTAGAGAAGTTTTTCTGCTTGCTGGATGAAAGCATTGCAGTTCTTCTGCCAGGCACGGAGAGGAAGGCAGGTCTTCACTCCTAGCCCCCACAAGAGCTGAGCTTGCTTCTCTGGGACCACGGGGGTGCAGCTGAATGTTGTTCCCACCGGGTGACCTGGGAACACTCAATGCTGTGCTGCATCTGGCCCTGCCCAAAAGACATGGTGGCGAATACATATGTGCATCCCATCTGCTTGACACTGCAAGGCATATGAAGGCAGGGCAAGCCAGGATTTAGCCATCAGAAAATGAGGAATAAATTTAATAAGGACATGGAGTGTATTAACCTCCAGAAGACTCCTCTCAGACAGGCAATGCCTGTTTGTTCCAGTAAGAGGGCAGAACACTCCATTCTGTAGTAGTGGGCATAATGGGCAGCCAAATCTGTCACAAGCTGCCACCAAGCTGTACATTTCTCTGCAGTGTGCTCTGTCCTTCCCTGTGCCTGCAGAAGTGCAGACCTTTCACAGCAGCTCAGCTGAAGGCCCTCGGGGCTGCTGAGCACTATTACTCTTGTTTTCTCCTTCATTGGCTCTTAAGGAACATCTGACATGGGGGTTGGATTTGGCTTTTTGAAAATATGTACAACCCCAAGGATGTTTCTCATGCATTAAGTGCTCTGTGGGTGTACCTGCAGTTTGAGCTGACTTAAATTTCTTTGAGAGATGAAAATGTTTATTTTTGTCGTTGTCCAGGAGAAGAGGTCAGGTCTGTTTACGCAGCACGTTCGTGCTTACAGAAATTCAGGAACTGTGCCCCTCTCCCAGCCCTTCCCATGGTCAGCAGGCATCTGGAAACATGAACCCCCTAGGGACAGGAGGTCGTTACTCTCTATCTGTATGTCACTGTATTAGTAATGGTAATGAATAGTGGAATTAGAAGAGCCTTAGTGTCTCTTTTATGTAACCATGCATGTTGCTAATGGACATTAGATTAGCCAGAGCTGCTCAAACACCCAGCAAGGCTGGTTTGCCTTAGCAGTGGTTTGAATTTTGCCCAGTGCTTGTGAACTGAGTGAAGTGTCTGCTATTCCTAGAAGGAAGGGACAAATCGATGCAACCGAGGGTGCTGCTGTGGCTTGGGAGCTGGCATCTCAGACAGTGCAAAGACTGGGAGACAGGGAAAGGATCTCCAAAATTCTCTCTCTGGATGCAATAGTATCTGTTTTCTGTGCTCCTTCTTTCCTTTTTGTTGAGTTATTTCTGATTTAAACTGATTCCGGAGCCGAACAAGCCCAGCATATTTCCTGGTATAAGATCTACTTTTTTTCCTCCCTGGTTTAATCTCATAACTCCTAGCTATTACCTCCTCTCACTCTGCAGTGTTCACATGCATCAAGTGTATCTTCTAGTTTACTACCTTGGGGTTGTTCCTTAATAAACTGTATGCATTTGGCCCTCCTTAGTCATCTGTGTATATTCGTCTGTGTCTGTTTATAAGTAATCTATGATTTTTTCTAGTTTGCTGTTCATCTATTGGTGATGAGGAAAAAATGATGGAATTAACCAAACTGAATCCTTGGACTGGTTGTGTTGAAATGGTGTGGACAGTCTCCCCTCCCTTCTTCTCTTTGCTGTGTTGAGATGCACCTCTGCTTCCCATTCAAAATTGCAAGAACTGGATTTGTTAATGTAGCACATCAAGACTTCTTTTATTTGGTTCTTTTCTGTAACCTCAAGTTTCAGGGAATGAAACAGTTTCTGTGCTTTCTCCCTTCTGCTGCATATCCATCTTTTAGATTACTGCATATCCATCTTTTAGATTATTTTCCAGAGACATTAGCTGTTTTCTTTTTTCGGTACTGATGGGTTCAGTTTGTGGCTTCGATAAGTCCAGATGCAATCATCTTTTGTCCCACTCATGCTACTCCCTGCTTTAACTTTCAGACCATTGCCCTCACATGTTCAATTTTAAGGAGCTATGTGTTCATTGAGGCCCTCTTTCTTTGTCTTCCATTATATTTGCAATTTCTCTGTATGGTGGCAGCTGCAAATTTCATGGATAGTTAGTGTTGTTTTCCTGTGACACTGGTTTAATAAGGCCACCATGGATGAAAACCCTTTGGCATGTCATTTGTCATTTCCCCGTCCAACAAAGCATATTTTCTTTTGGTACCACTGGCCAGTTTTTGATGCATGGACTTTTGGTTCCAATGGGGCAGTGTCAAATCCTTCAAATTCCTGAAACTTCAAATTCTCTTCACTGCCTTTCCTCTGTGTGCTAATTGTGTATGTGTATTAAAAAAGTAAAACATTTTAACTTGTGTATTTCGTTTGATCCTATTCTTTAGATTCTAATGACCCTACATATTTGTTTCATTATTTCACTAAGGCTAGACATTGACTTAGAATTAAATATTGCAGGCTCTATTCCTTATTGAAAATCTCTATTATGTTTGCATTTTGGCTGGTTTTGTGGCACCTCCCTAGCTCAATATAAATTGTCAGATTATTTGTCACTGGGATAATACGTTTGTCAATGCCTCACCATAACAAATTGGCCTTCTGATCCTGCACACATTTATGCAGGTGCTTTTATGTATAGATTGCCTAACATTCAGCGCTGTATTAGTTCTGTTGATGTGAAAAATGCTCTTAAAAATGTTTCTGTCTTTTCTAGATTAGGTTCTAGGATGTTGTTTGCTTTATTTCATTTGCAGACATATAATTCTTCAAGTTCTTTTTGTTTCTGCTTTTTTTAAACTTCATCTCCCCCCCCCCTCTTTTCTAGTCCAGAATTCCTCTCTTTATTCTTATGGCTAGAGACAGATTTAAAAAAGCTGTTCAGCCATTTCTGAACTATTCATTTCATCCTCATCCTCACTTATTAATGAACCCACCTTCTTTCTGGTGCTGCTTCTCCTCCTGATGAATTTGTAAATCCCTTCTTATTCTCCTCAATGCCTTAGGCAACATAAATTCATTTGCCTTTTTTTTTTTTTTTTTTCTTTTTCCCTTGCCCTTATCTCTTCCTTGCATCCTTAACTGGCACTGTATATTCTTGTTTTGTCACAACCCCTGCTTCCATTTCCAGCACAGGGATTTCTGGTGATGTTCTTAATGAAAAGGCATTGATAGGAAAACACCATGCTGTACATTACTGTAAGATCTGAAATGTTTCATTTAAAAGTTGTGTGTTGTGGAGCTTTCTCAGGGTCAATTTATGTTGCTGTCACTGCGTATCAAAGCCAGCATTTTGGTTTAAGTATTTCTTTGCTAAAATTAAGAAGTTCTCACCATGGCTCGAGTAGGGCAAGACAGGAAGCTGAGCAAGTGGGAATTCCTCTGCTTTCTGAGTGGTTTCATGCACTGTGCTGTGTTGACTGCTCATTACAGGAGCTGCTCTCCTTCCCTGGTGGGAGATATAGAAAAAGCTCTCTTTTTAAGGGGAGTCCTTCTAACCCAAAGTGGGTGGTGGAGGTCTGTGAGTGTTTCGGCCCCTTGCTGCTCAGGAGAAGGCAGAGAGCTAAGAGGAAACCTTGGTTGAAACACTGAGTATTTGTAAAAGGGGAGAAGAGGCAGGAGGTCTTTCCATCCTTTCAAGCTCCACTTCAAGACAGATTTGCAACAGTGCTGTGCTTGAAAACAGGCGTGGTGGTGTCTGAGCTCCATCAGCATGCTGGGCAGGCAGAAATGTCCCATGACCTCTGTGACTGCTGCTGCCAGAGATGGCAAACCTGCCTTCAGCAGCAAGGCAGGAGAATGTCTGGTGAAGGAGTCTCTGCACAAAATCTGGGAACAAATAAATCTGGCGGCTGAAGTTAGAGGCTCATTAGAGAAGACCTATTCAGCCAAGGCTGATATTATGACCTGTAAAAATGCCTGTAACTTAGCTCATGAGAATGGGGCTCTACCACTGACCTGCCTTATGACCTCAGAATAAGGTATGAATAATCTGTGTTCAGAATAACCTATGTTCAGTTTCCCAATCTCTTAAAACAGGGACAGTGATACAGGGTTACAGGGCTTTGGCCAACTCCTGACTGTGAAATGCTTCAAAAAACTGGGTAGAAATGGAAGTGTTTCTTTCTTTTTGGGAGTAAGAGTGATGTTTTTTGTAGGGTAGGGCAGAAAGAAGTAGACTGTATTTAGTGGTTTCCACCACATCTTCTTTGGGTGCTCTGACCCACCTTTCTCTCTCACTTCCTCCCTTTGTGGATGCCATGGAGAGCAGCTATGCACAAGCAGAATATAATGAGATCATGAGTTCTCATGTGACTCTGAGACCAAAAGCCATTCTGTCTTCATCTTCCCAAACCATGGCATCCTTCACACCATTTCTGGAGATGGACAAGTTAGGAGTCATGCAAAGCCCCATGGAGTTTAAAAAAAAAAAAAAAAAAAAAAAAAAGCAAAAGCAAAAAAAAAAAGCACAAAATATGCTTAAAAGTAGAGTTTACTCCCACAGACCCATACATTCCCCGTTCTTCTGTGCCCCACAGTGTTGGGCTACACGAGGGCAGGGAGCCTGCCAGAGTTCTGGTCAGTACGTTGGTTGTTTTCTCAGAGGAAATGTCTTTTTGTTTACATGGGGGAGAGAGAAGCTTAGAGAAGAGACCTGGCACAGAGCAGTTGGGATTTGGTTAATCTGCTTAGAAATACATTAATCGGAGGATCAGATGCTGTCAACAATACTCCTTCCCCTCACTCTCTTCCCCCTTTCAGTACCTTCCTCATCACTGCTCCCACTGAATCCTAGTCCTCACCCTCCTCCCTGCAACTCTCATCTCCCCTGCTGTGAATGCCAGAGAGTAATGAAGGACAAGGAGATTAAAGCAAAATTAACAAATAAAATATAAATCCTAGACCCAAATGAAAATTAAAAATGGGTATTCAGCTGTTTATTTATTTCCCTAAAAATAGCATTGTACCCCAGCCAAAATAAATGTAGCCAGGATTTCCCTGGGAAGTTCTGGGGAAAACAGTCAGGTTTCAAAAGATGAACAACTAGTGGAAATTGTATCTGTTTGCTTTTCCTTTTGATTCCATCCATATGACATTATCATGGCATTAGGACAGTGACTGGAGAAAGGACTATTCCAACCCCCACTGCTTCCTTCAGCAGAAACTGCAGATACTCAGCCTCTGGCTGTCATCTCTTGTCCAAAGATGGGCATCCATAATTGTCAGCAGTTGTAATTTAGGGGGTGTTGTGACTAAAACTGGATCCAGGCAGCTCAGGTTCTCTTTGGACAGCTGGAATGATAATAATACACACAAGAGCATTACCTGTACAGGGAGAGGAGCTCTAAAAGAAGTTGTCACTGTTAGTGGCACACCGCTCAACATCTTGTTGCTTTTTTAACCTGGCCTCTGGTGAATTGGAAAAGAGGCTAAAAGGTGGCATTCCATGACTACATGAAGCCAAGGCTGAGGCCAAATTTGTTGCTCTCTGAGGTTTTTTTTTTGTTATAGAATTACTATTGTCAGAGGAGTTTTTGTTCTACATGCACTGTTTTCTTCTAACACTTTTGTTTTATGAATTTTTCAATAAAAGCACAAGAAAAACAAAAAAGCATTGCAGTGAACAAACTATCAGTACCAACTGGGAGATAAAGAAAGAAGATAGCAACTCCTATCTACTCTTAGTATTTGTTTTGCACTCAGAGACTTCTTTCTATATTACTGGGTTTTGTTCTCAGATGTGCAGTACTCTATTTCATTCTCTGTATGAAGGTATAATCATAGGCAATGCAGGATATGTGGTGTAGCTTGCTTAATTTCAAGGAAAACATTTCAATTCAGGGATCTCCTGACCTCTGAGCCATTATTTTAACAGCATTACAGTTGCATTAATTTTGGAGATTTTGCAATCCCATGTTAATCCACATTCCACTGAAGCCAGTACACAGACACCCATTGTCTTAAGATGGGGTTGGTTCAGGTCATTACTCTTCAAATTGTGCTAAGGGAAAGGATGAGAATAAAGGGAAGGATGCAGTGGGCATCACAGCTCAGCCTCTTTTTATGTTTTCATGGGTGAAGTAAAGGCTGTCTTGGAAAGAAGTTTAGTTGGTAAATGTTTTTACAGGAGAATTGGGGTTTTTTTGAGAAAGAAGGAGGCATGAGGAGAACACAAGGCTGCTGCCTAAGGGTGCAGCAGTACTTGCCCCAAATAGGAACAGAATGTTTTGGCTACAGAGATCTCAGTACATTATCTGTTCAACAGGAAGATGTGTCCTTGTGTCAGTTCCCCTTCTCCGTTCCCTTGTGCCAGAACACTGCACTGAAGAAAAGGTGACAACTCACCCCTGATTCTCTTCAGTGTTTCAGAGGAAGTGTTTCAGTTTCAGAGGAAGATCCAAAGGAAACAATGCTATTTATATAAACACATGAGGAGGTGCACTCAGCTATTTGAGGACATGTGAACCCCGTTAAAGTTGATGCACCCCATCTCTGCTTGGTCTGCTCCCTGTATTTCCCCAGCCAATGTGACCTACCTGCCAGCCAAGGGTGGGTGGTGGTGTCTGCTGGCTGTGTCCTGCACGTCCTTTGCAGGCCATTTTTTCCCAATGCATTTGTAGTGCTGATCTCATGACCTGGACTACAGTGTGGACCCCTGGTGCTCTGGGACAACATCTTCAAAAGATCTGGGCTTGAGTGTTGGACTTACAACCAAAACGTGGTCATAAGACTTCCCTGAAGGCTGTGTCCAAACCTGCCAGTAAGGGTGAAATACTGAATTAGCATGGTCACAAATACCTGTGCCTTGACTTCCTGCCAGCAAGAGGGAGATAAGGATCCAATAAACCTGTCAGAGATGTGTATCTTGGACAGCAGCCCAATACACATGAGGTGCTCTATTGCTCCTGGTTGAGAGCTGGGGCTTTGATACCTACTCATTGAGATTAGAGCACTGAACCAGTGTGTGTAGGGATTTTGTCTGTCTGGGCAAAGGAGGGTGTGATAACATTGCTGCTTCTGTTTTGTTCAACATGAGTAAGAGTCAGAGGGACTGTGGTAGCACAGATCTTGCTGTGAGCTGCCGTCAGGAAAGTACACAATGTCCTTTCCAGCATGGCACTCTTGCTGGTTTTAACATGCTCCTTGGATTTAAGAACAGTACAGACACATGCTGTGTCTGCTGAGGACAGACACTTGTGGGTTTGGAGCTAGCCTATATCTCAAAAATGCTGCGGGGAGCTGGTACATGTTTTTTCTTGGCAGGTGCTTTGTTAGCCATGCTTTTTCTGTCTGACAAAGCAATGTCATCTGCTGCTTTTTCCATCCTCTTCATAGCAGTGGCTTTGCTGCATCTTGCCTCGGGCCCCATGATTGGGCTACTGGTTGGAATTTGGGTTGCAGCAGATATTCTGAGAAAGAAGCCCTTCAATGAGGAATTTTTTCCCATGTACCGTGTCTCTGGAGTGTTGTGAAGGAGGTGTGAAAGAAGAGTAGCCTCCTATCAGTCTCCTCCTCTGCCCAGGGTGTTGCCATTGACTTCCTTGCTCATAGCAAGACCTGACCTGACAGAGCTCACAGCCTGATGTTCTCCTTCTCAGGCTCAGTGTTGTGTTTAGGTGTGGATGTGTGTTGCTGGGCCGAGAAGCGATTTTGGAAGCACTGGGGTGATTGTCCCTTCCAGCATGGCTACATACAACACATGCACTATTACTGATCAAGCTGTAGGTCCTTGGCAAAAATGGACTTCCTACACATTTCTTTTTTTTTTTTTAATTATTTTTTTTCTGTGACTGCCTTCACATCTCCTGGAGACTGTCCTTACAACTGAAGCATGCAGAAGCTGGAGATCTTGGGACACCTTTTTAGGCCAGTGATACACGGACTATAGTCTGGGACACAGGTGAGCACTATGTTGGTACACTCCAATAAATAGTAGACACTCAGTGATTTCACTCAGCCACTCTCCAAAAATAAGAGTGGTTTGTGGGCCAGAATTTCAGGCACCACGAGTCTGGTCTGTGTTCTGCTTAGCAAAGTAACAGGCTAAGTCTCAGTCAGCCCTATGCCCTGCATTTAAAACTGCCTGAGATAGAGTTTTCACAGCCTCCATGGAGCAGTTTGTTACAGAGCTTTGCCGTTGTCACAGCTAGATAGCTAGTCAGAGACCTCGCTGCAAATTTTGTTGCTAATAAAGATGATTGGTGGCGAAAAGAGAACTATTTTTATCATGCAAATTAAAAGCATACTACATTTATCGTTAAGCGTTTTTCTATCTATTTTTCTTCTGTTTCTTTTCTGTCCCTTTGATGTATCTCCCTATCTCTATCTCATTTCCTACCTTCCTTCTTCCATGATTATCACTTTCTCCTTTCACAGGGAGCAGAAAGAAGCATCTGCTGTGCTTTTTGAGTTCCCACTTAATCCTGCCTGATCTCCCATTATTAGAAGGCTCCTTTCCCTCTGGTACCTTTGCACTTGGTACAGATGAGTATGGCAGAGCCCTGCAGAGGATCCTGTGCTTTTGGGATGCTTCCCAAACAGTGCCTCCAGCCCCATCTCCTTCCTCACTCAACCCAAACAGCTCGTGCTCAGATAGCAGAAGTGTTATCACTCATTTCTCCCAGCGTGGTGATGCCTGGGGCTTTCAAATATGTTCATTAATTAGGCCTCCTGGGGTGCACTCCCGGCTGACCACTCTGTGTGCGTATGCAGGGCTGGCGGACAGGAGGAGAGGGCATGCCTGGCTCTGGAGCATACGCTGAGCATCCTGCCTGTTTGCAGGCTTGCACTAACAGTTGGTCATTCCTTAAAGCCTCATCCCCCTGCAGAAGTGGAGAGAGCCTGGGATGCCTTGGAGGGGCGAAGAGATGCAATCGACTTTGACAGGATTTGCACCACAAATTAAGTGCTGAATGTTCACGTTTGACACTCCAGCTCCATGGAGCTTTTGGGTAGCCCTTCACAGAGAAATCTGTCAGAAACCCAAGCATCCAGAAAGCAGGGGGGAAACCACTCTGCCACCTCCTGTTTTTCACTTCTCAGAGGATGCAAAACACCAAATTGGTGCTGCATGGCCTTGTCAGCTCTAGTGCTCTGGGGAGGAAGGTGCTCTCATGGCAGGGAGCTGGCACACTGCCCGCCCTCCACCCCCCATCCCACACCTCCATGCTTGATGTTTCATTTCAGATGTAATGGGGATGTGGTGTCAGCACCACCATCCTTCTTGATCGATTAAAAGAAAAAGTATGAACCAAACTCATGTAATTATGTTGAGCCAGGGATGTTCTTGCCAAAAGACTAACAGAAGCTTGGTTTCATTTCATAGATTTCCTGTTTCCAAAGGTAGATGTACTTTCTTCATCTGTCCTCTGTGGTTATGGATTATTGCTGTATGTGCTGTGTGGAGCAGTGCTGTCTTCCAGCCTAGCAGAAGTGCTTTACTCCATTGTTGTATTGCTTCCTAGAGCCTGGAAAAGACTTCACCTTTTTGTGACTTAGGTACAGAAAGACATATCAGTAGGTTGTGCTATAATGAGAGCGGGGCAAGAAGTTCTAAAAAGCTGTTCCATTGATGGAAGTTATCCCTGGATGGGCAACAGACTTGCGCCTGTCTCAGTACAGCACAACCTCCCACAACAGCTTCTTGTCATTAGAGCTGTATTCCTTCCCTGTGGCCTGTGTTTACTGTCAACATACAGAGCATGCCTCTGGCAGCATTAAAAGACAACTCCTTCTGAGCTCCTGCGGCTCTAGGATTTATCCAGTGTATTTCTCATGCTCTTGGTTCCTCCTGCTCAGAGACTACTCTTGTCCTGCTGTATTGTTCTTAAATCATTCTGCATCCTGCTTAGAGATAAGCAAATTATTTGTAGAGATATGGGGTTCTTGCAGAAGTCTCTGGTGGGCAACCTTTCCCTGCATCTCTGTAGGGTGTGTGTTTTAAGCCATGCTGATTTACCTCCATAAGTAGCCATCCACTGTACACTGTGGCATTTATTCCTCTCTGCCCTTCAACAATTGTTTTCCCCAGGGTCATACTCTAGCTTGCAACTATTGCTTTGAGTATTTATTGCTTTCAACCTGCATCTAGGCCTCAGGGTTTGGTGTCTGCTCCTTCCATCGGTCTCTCCGTCTTTCCTCCTGCTCTCCCTCAATACCACACACGCAAGCAGCACTAAGCACTCGCAGGCTGAGAGGACACTGCCCCAGTTCACAGCGAGGCAAAAGAGTCAGGGAGTCAGATGTACTGCTGGGACAGCTGCTGAGGTGGATGGAGAGGTCAGAGACTGTCCCTGCTCCACTCTCCTTGCCAGAGGTTACTATCAGTTCAGGTTGTCAGCGTGGCCGCCTGCATTCTTCTTCTTTAGCCTGATCCTCTCAGTGTGACCTGGCAGGAAAGAAATTGCTCTTACCCATTAACCAGGATCTTTTTCCAGAACTGTGTGGGAGAGAAAGCTGTTACACCAGCAGATCCCCTGGCAGGTCTGAGTGAGAGGCAGAGGGATGAGGAGTGAGAGTACTTACCTGCACCTTGGGGAGCAACCAGCCACAGGAGCAGGTATGGCCCAACATGAGTGACTACCCCTCTTCTCCCAGCAGGTACAAACTGCACAGCCCAGGATTCAAACCCACATACACATTTTTCAGTGGCAGACTGGACTTTGATGAAGTAAGTTTTAGCTTTCTGACTTTAGGCTGATTTATCTTAGCTGTTTTCTCTGGAGTCTGAGAAGCAGCCTGCAACCCTTGAAAGACCTGTGCACCAGAAGTTGGAAACCCCTCCACCAGTAGGCAAAATCATTTTCATGTTTATGTGATTGTGTGCAGCAGCTTCTCCTTCATGTTGTCATCTTTGAACCGGAGAGAGCTGGTGTGAGCACTTGCAGAAGGCAAGGAAAGCAGGGTGGATGAATACTGTCGTAGCAAATTCAGGCTTATTATTCAAACAGATGTTCATGAATATATTTTGCCATACTTGCAGAGTTTTAATTGTAATCCGACTTGATGGGGACATGAGTTTAAAAGTAGAAGACTGAATTTATAGAAGGAGAGATCATTTGGAAGATGAACTAGCAAGCCAGAGAGTGAGGGTTCATGTCTGGCTCTGCACGAGCATAGGCACATGACCTAGGCTTTTGCTCCTTGCCTCCCCTGGGTCCCAGGGGTGCTCAGATCCTGCTGGGAGAGCACATCAGCATCCTGAGCAGGACTGTTTGCGTGCTGAATTGTCTGTTCATTCATAATTGTTGTTTTCTTTGCTTTCCACTGTTGGCAAAGATAGTGGAGATTTGCCACATTTTATCCTCCTGCCTGGTACTCCCTGTGCCCAAGTCAAGGGCTCTCCTCCTTTACTCTTCTACTTTCTCAGCTTCCATGGGAAGCTGTCAAAACCTTTCTCGTGGCACTTCTCCTGTGAAACCAGGTCTCTGTGAACTTTTGGTGATACAATGACTTGACTGCCTGGTGAACAAGAGGAGAATCTGGGAAAGAAGCCAAAGCATGATTCTACTATTATTATTATTATTATTATTATTATTATTATTATTATTATTGTGATTATTATTATTTCCATTAGCAACTATGGCAGGAAAAGTTATGATAAAAAAGAGAGAGATAAATGCGATTCGTAGGTGTTTAAACCCTTCTGTGCATTTTTTTTTTTAATTTCATTTCTTTTTCTCCCTGAATACAAGCACTGATTTAAAGCTAGGAGCTGACTGCTTCATTTTCACCCAGAGCCTGGTGACATTGGGGGTGCCCACATGTGGGGCAGCACAGCCTATTCGATCTCACACAGCACCTATCACACAGCAGGCAGCAGTCTTGACTGCAGATGAGATGTCCTCTCCTCTGACAGCATCTGGAGGGTCAGAGAGGCATCAGCACCTCCCTGAGGGGGACAGTCCTCTCCAGGAGCTGTGCTGGCTGCCCGTGCAGCTTCCTCGCCCAGGAGGTGCGTGGGCAGCACTCACCTCAGCTAGCACCAGGGTTCATCTGGCGTGGGCCCAGCTGGCTGCAGGGGAAGGCAGCCTCCTGAGGATGGTCTCAGGTGGAGGATTTGGACAGAGACGAGCCTGAGAGTGCAGAAAAGAGCATAGGAGAGAGGCTCTTTTGTGATGGCAGCTGCTGGTGTAACTGTGCTGAGGCAGCTGTTAAAAACTGTGATGCTTAAAGAGAAAGTTTTACCCCTTATAGTAAATGATGTGGTAGCACAGACTCCAGAGATGGAAACCTCCTGCTCAACCTCCTGCAGAGCTGTTAGGCAGCAGCTGGTAAGAGAGCCATGGTTCCAAAAATACTCATGGAAACTGCAACAGCTCTGCCTGGTCCTTTGGTTCCCCCTCTGGGCAAACATAAAGGAGCACAAAAAAGTAAGTAAAATTGAGGGCTCAGCCTTTCCAAGCTCTTGGGAACCACAAGTAGGTTTCTCTGAGCTTTAAGGATACCTGGAGAGAGCAGTGAGTACCTGCTTGTGGCTTCAAGAGAAAAGAAAGAGTTTGGGGAGACTTCTTTATGCAGAGTAGCACTGATCTGAGCTTTTAAAAATGCAACAGACTTGTAAGTGTTCCAAAGTGTGAGATTTTTGAATTAATTTTTAATCCACGGTTTAACATTAAAGATTAATGTGTGTTTCAAGTTTCAGAAAGGGAATTTACCCCTGAAAGGCTAAGACTTTCTTCGGTGGCTTCTTATGGTTTTGTTCTATTTTACCTTTTCTTTTCTTTTTTTTTTTTCTTTTTCTTTTTCTCCCTGCTGGGTGCATAAAAAAACCCAAAAAACCCCAACCAACCTCCCCCCAAAACCAACAAAACCCAACCAACCAAAACCCCACCAAAAAAACCCTAAACCCAAACAGAACCCCTTCCCCCCCAAAAAAGAAAAAGGTAAACCAAAACCAAAACAGAAAACCCAACAAAGAGAAAAAAAAACCAAACCAAAAAAACACCAAAACAAAACAAAAGAAAACAAACAAATAAAACCAAACAAAGAAAAAACCCCCAAACCCACACCAAAAAAACCAAACCAAAAAACCCAAAACAAACAAACAAACAATCAAACAAACAACCAAAAAAAACCACCACACCCCAAAAAAACCAACCCAAAAAAACCACCACCCCAAAACAAAGTAAAGGAAAAACCAGACACACAAGGCTGTGCTTGGGGAACTTTCAACTTGTTGTTAAACCATTGTCCAACTGGGCTCTTTCATATTAATGCTGCTCTGTGTGCTCTTAGACTTGGCACGAGAAACAACATCTGTGTGAAAAACTGAGCCAGCTGTGCAGAAAAAAATGTTAGTTCAGAGCAGTTGTGTACTTTACTGCTTGGGCATAAGCAACTTCTTGCATCTGTTATAGAGGGAAAATTTGCAAAATGTTTTCCTGAGACTTTTACTCTAAAAGACAAGGGAAGCTTATAGCAGTTTTATGTTTGCAGAAGTTAGCAGCTGTTGTAAAAGGGAATTCAGGACATTATGGGAAGGGAAGAAGAGAGGGCAAGCATAAAATCAGATGGCACTGTGAGGACTGGTCATCTGGGATTAACACTCAGATCTTGGCATCAGAAAATAAGGTGGTAAGGAGGGAAGTGCATTGTCAGGTGCAGTAACAGTAGTATCTGCATTTGCAGTCTCCTTTCTGCATTTCGAGCACGTTATGATTGTACTCTGTGGTTTTTGAAAAGCTGCTCAAGAGTTTTGGAACATTTAATAAGCATTTGATAGTTTCTTGAGGATGCCTGCTTTGTGCCTCCCAGGCTGGAATGCTTTGGGCCAGAGCTGCTTGCAGAAAATGTTTCTCTTAGAATCATGTTGGCCTCCAATGGAGACGAACATAGTGAACCTTCTTGGTTACTCCTTTTTCTCCTTGCTAAGATGTGTGTGTGCGTTAATTTGAAATCAATACTAATACTTGGTACAGTGGTGGAGAGAGTGATTAATAGGCAGAGCCAGGCCCATGAATCAGGTTCTAAAGTCCTGTTCCTGTCTTGCCATTGACCTGCTGCATGGTGTTTGGGTGAGTTATATCCCCACTCCATCTTGGTTTTCCTCACTGCAAAATGGAGTCTCTGCATTCCTTCCTGGCATATTTTAGAGCTACTAGTGCAACTTTCTGCATTTGAATTTTTCAGCATGACGCTGTGTACACAGCTAGAGTGCTGGAGGGCTGGCACTGGCTGGAGGGGAAAGTGCATAGCATTTGGGAAAAATCAGGCTCAGTGATCTTGGCTTGGATGCTTAGAGTTGCAGATGCTCCAGCTCCAGGTACATGACGAGTAGGGAGAGCCTCTCAGCTCTGGGATGTGTTTCTCTTTGCACCCTGTGCTGGCACATGCCAAAAGGACACATAGCAGATGGACAGCAGATTTGTATTAATCCGGCTGTGTACACTTCATCTGTTGGTCCTGCTTCCAACACACAACGTGGGAATGATTAGCCCAAATGACTGGAGTGTCAGGAACTGATCTATAGTCAGCAACACTTGCACCAGAGCTTTGGGTTTTGGTGTAGGCACGTTGGAAAGATTGCATTCTAGAGGGCGGGGAGTATGGAGCATTTCTCCTTCTGGGAAAGGACTGCAAAGTGCTTAAATAGATGTGTTGCTGTGGCTTTTGTGTGGAAGTCTCTGTGGCTGATACTGTCCCCTTGAACCACATGGGGACCAAACTTCACATGGGAACATCTACAACTCCAGCACTCTGAGTATTCCCATGAGAAAATTGTGATGGAGTTGTCTGTGGCTAAAGCAGGTAACAAACTGGACATTTATTCCAGAGAAGTCCTAATGTACCCTCTCTGTTTCATTTCACATCATAGTGAGAGATCAGGCCTTGTAATGGAAGGACCAAAAACCAGGGTAAATTTCCACTGGAAAAACAGACTATTCACATGATGTTGAAAGGCCATAGCATACTAAGTATGCGTGTGTGTATTCAGTGCACTGGAACTGCATAAAATTATGCAAAGTCAGAATTTATGTAATATCTAAATATATGGCAAAAGTTTAAATGGATTGAAATAAAGTGTTCTTACCTTATTGAACTGAAGTGTGCCAATATCACCATAATTAAATGGGGAAGTCAAAGCAATTCATTTTGTCTTCACTCACTGAAAATGTCATCGAAGTTGATAGTCTTACAACCTATTTGGATTTTAATGAAAACTCTTCTTTTCCCAGTGGAAAACTGTCCTTTACAACATCTTCTAGACAGCTCAACTCATAATCTGAAACATTCAATTACTGACCTGACATTTGCCAGAGCAAAAGACAAATTTGGGTTTTCCTTTCTTTCCAATTTAAATGAAAAAGAGCCTCCTGTTTTTTTGTTTCCTTTCTGTTTGCTTGTTTTTAATAATTTTAATAATTTTAAATCCAAAGTAGTTTGGGATTAATGAAGTTTAAGATATGGAAGTCTAATATCTTTGAATATGTCCATATAAACTAGTTTCAATCCAACTGCTTTGAGAGACTTTGCTTTAATCAACCTTGTTTGGAGGCAAGGAAATTTCACGGTGATTTTCCACGTTCTTAAGCCTTAAAGGTTCTCTCTCCTATGAACAAGCTACAGGAGTTCATTTTAGGGTTTGGCAAGATACTTAAACATGTGCCTAATTTATCAACATATATTTTTAAATATATTTCCACTGACTTACCTGATTTCAGTGGAATTTCTAGGACATATCAAATGCACCCAGGCATCAGTGTCTGGCTGAGCAGCCCTGGCTCCAGGTGGGCTCCTGCTGGCCATGCAGGTGGCAGCTTTGGTGAAGCAGGACTCAGTCAGGTCACAGAGCAGGAAAATTTTTAAGGGAGATAAAAAGTGTGGTTGTAGGGGCATCCATGGATGGCAGGGAGAAGTAACTCTGCAGACCTGAGATATTCTAGAAACATGTGGTTTTCTTGCAAGGGTCGTGGGTAAAGAGGGCTGCTTTCAGCCACCAGCCTCGGCTGAAGGGAAGCCCCAAAGAGAGAGGGAGAGTGAGAGGGGGTGTGAGGTGAGGGAGATAAAAAAGCTGAGGGGTAAGAGAGGTAAGAAGAGTGCTGGGGTCAGGGTAGAAAGAGAGAGCGAGGTAGAAGAGGAAGAGAGCGACGGCCTTGTTAGAACACATTATATCCCATTTTGTGTTGAATATTCTAATTTACAGTGACCAACTGGCGCAAGATACAAAACCTAGAAACCTTGCCTGCAACCTATGAGAACTACTAAGTTACCATATCATCCTATATTCTAAACTCTAAAGACAACACTTCTTACCTACATTTTCCTTGATGCCTTGGCAGGGTGGAGAGGGGCTGCGTTCTTGGGTCCTTTTGTTTTCTGTCCTTCAACCCATCTCCAGTTAATCACCGTCTTCCTGCCTGCCATGCCTACATCTCAAAGCTCATTTCTATTTCACTCACAGGTTTTACATCTCCAATATTTCTTACCAGACAATCATATCCATAAGCTCTTCCTGTCCCATCTTTCCCAATATGTGGTGAACAACAAACACTGGCCAAGTATCCTTCCGCTTGTGCAGCTTGTGCACTCCACAGGATGAGAGCATTTCATACACAAGGCACAAAACAGGTGTGGAAAGCTGATAGCCACACTTGCTGGCATTGCCTCAGCCAAAACTTATGAGGACTTGCTGGACCAGATCCTTCAGGAATCTGATATTTGTCCTGGAGACAGTCCCTCCCATCTTCAAGGAGAATGAGATCAGTCTATTAATGAAAACTTTTCTTCTCAGAAAGCGCTTGGGAGGTCGATTCCTTGGGGGCTGCTTTTATTTTAATTTACTTAAATCTTCTAAATTATAATATTTAAATATTTTTTTAATATTTAATTGTATTATTTTGTGTCTTAGGCACCCTTTTGTTAGTGAGTGAGCCCACCATAATCACCCACTGGCCAAAATAGGCAACCATGGGGTGATGATGGTGCTGGATTATCCCAGTAACAGGGGAAGACAGGTGAGGTGGTGCCAAGAAGAATTTGGAAGAAGTCCCCTGCATTTGGCTTGGAGAAGTGAAGCCATTTCTTAGAAGTTATTTCCTACCCCCAAACCCCACTGCCCACGGTCCCCTGAACTTCCTAAACTCCCATGCCAGCTCCCATTCTACTCCTGCAGCCCCACAGTCCTCTCCCTAAAGCCCTCCTCATCCCCTCTCCAACCTGAACTGCGTCTGGCCCATCTTAACCCCCTCCTTGCAGGGAACTTCCTTGAGGACTCCCAGATGATGTCAGTGGTGTCTGCAGGGAGGGAGACAAGATGCAGCATCCAGCTGGATCTTCACCCAGCCTGTGTTTAATAGGACAAGCCCTGCACCTTTTTTGTTCATCACCCTCTGCTCTTCCTCTTTTTGGAGGAGGATGGACATAGCTCTTGATGCGTTGGGTAAAAGCAGTTGGTTGAACCATAGGTTGGGATATTTGCATGGGAGTTTGACCTAAGGATGGTTGTCTGGCAGCTGCACTCCACTCTGCTGCCTTTCCACACAAGTTGTATATTCCAGCCTGCCCACCCATTCATCCTGCCTTCCCCTGTGCCAACTCCTCTCACTGGATTTTAATCTTATTCTTTATGGGCTCTGTCCTTCCCACTCAATATACCATTGAATATATTTAAACCTTGAGTTGTTTTCCCTTATTAAGCAGTTTATCACTGTTGCAATTTTTTTTTCTTTTTTTTTTTTTAGCCAGGAGAGAAGGAAGGAATTTATTCTTTTGACCATAAATCATTTACAAAGCTGCTGGGCTGTTAATGTATTTTTTATGTCTCTGCAAACAGAAAATAGAAGTGAGTGTCTTAGAAAAGCTTTGCCGACCTGCTTTAATTTCAGCTTCCTAACCCTGACTCTCCCCAGTCTTGGGAGCAGGTACATTTCTCTTGTAGAGGCACTAGTGGATACCTTCTCCCCAAGGAGACAACTTTGCTGTGTCAGCAATGTCACGTGCTGTTGCCAGCACTTGGCACGGATCCGCAGCGTGACACATCTCTGCTGACTGGGCTGTGCTGGGAGAATACTAGCAAGGAAATGGGATCAGGGAGGGCGGGAGCTCGAGCCTATTCTTGCTTTTAGATCCTGAGAAGAGCTCAAATTAGATGCCCACTCTGGGGTTAGCATGTATGTTACAATTCATCCCATGCAGCCTCAACATGTACTTTTCATGCATGGGCTCAGGTATGGTTACAGATAGCCATAGGGATGCTTGAGGATGTTTTCAGAGACAAGGGTTTGGCCATGGTGGAGCTTCTCAAATGTTAAGAGCTGGCTTCAGTGCAACCTGCTTCAGGAAAATTAAGCCAATATGTACCTTTGCTGCTCCCATTCAGCTCCGTGCCTGTTCCTTCTTTCAGGAAACAGAGATGCCAATCTTTGTGTAAAAGGTGAATTTTCATTTCTAGTGTGCTGTGGCAAGCGGTAAGATAATTAAGAGGAGGGATGTGGAAGGTTTATGTTGGCATCCCAGCTAGATGAATGGGTAAGTCTGCGCTCAGAGCTGCTGCTGCAGGCTTTTTGCAAACTCAAGCTGAGCTTCTTACCTTAAATGTACTTATATGAACGTTTGATAAGCTTTCATCCCCAAGTCACTTCAGCTAAAGTAACTGGCTGTCCCATCCCTAGACATCCATTACTGTAGGATGATGCCTCTGCTGTAGTGAGCAGAACAGGACAGTGTGTCTGCAATGCAGCTTTCCCCTCTCACAGCAAAGTTTGTATGTCCCCACACCTTCCTTAGCAAGTTATGCTGCTTAATGCCTAGCTGTGAGGTACAGGAACTGCGTCTTTTCTGCTCTCACTGGTTTTGGGGCAATAACCTTGTGTTGAGCAACAAGGCAAACAGCAGAGGATGGCATCTTAAGTTACTGCAGCAGAATTCCCCAGAGCTGATCTATCACAGGAGTAAGGGGGTGAAGGAAAAGGAACAGTGTTTGCCAGTCTTAGTTTTGTAAAAGCCTTTCTGTGCCCAGTTAAACTTTTGCTTTCCTTCTTATCTTTGCCTGCTATCTGGAAAATAGTGTTTCAGGCAACTCTGAAGGACCTGAGGAGAGAAGGAAATGGCAGGCAAATCCTGTTGCAAGGACACACCACTCTGTACCTTGGATATCCTGCCTTGTGTGACCTTGAGCCATCTTCTGTAGACACATTACCTGCTCCTGATTTGCCCACCTGAGTCCCAGGGTATGAGTCATTGATGACTCTGATTCTAAGCACAGCCAGGGATGGACAAAATTGACATCAAATGGTCCCATACAGTGGGCTGAATTAGCCTTACCCACCCCTCCACTCTCAATTTAGGGGAGAACGAGTGAACTCTTCAGTTTCTGTTCCTGAGTCCCCTCTGGCCTTGCTCATCTGCTACAGCAAAAAAAACCAACAAACAACCCCCGAAGTGCAGCTGCTCCTTGAGTCCTCTGCAAATGCTGTGAATTCAAGGACTGCCAGCTCAGATCGCAGCAGTTTCTGTTTCCAGCCAGTGCCGCATGCATCGAGGGAAGTGTTAAACTCCCCATAATGTACTTAATGGTGCAACACTATACCATGGAAAGGGGATTAACGCATGCCCAGAGCACAACCATTGATTAGTTTTATCCTAGCTAATGTCATTGTCGACGCTATTTTTGTTCCTATCAATGTTCCTTTGTATTTTTATAATGCTCTAATACAATGCAGTTGTTTTTCTGCCTCTAACTTGCACACCTATTGCATTCAAGGCAGCAGAGAGAGATGCAAGGCATCTATCCCAGTTTGCTGGAGCTGCAAAAGTGGCAGCTTCAGCAAGGCCTGATAGAAGCAATAAGAGAAGCCTGTACTGGGATCACAGCAGGAGTCCAGAACTGGAAAGAATCATTTGGGTCGTTGACCCCATGATGCTGCATCTGTAAACCAGATTTGGGTTCTTGTTTCCACTTAGCACATGCCGATAAGCTGCTCTAACACTGTATTCTTCTCACTGTTCAAAAACTTCTTTTGCATTTCAAGTCTGTGATTAATTAAACAGAAGCACTAAGATCTGTTGGAAAAGCGCAGTTCAGGTACTCAGGGAGCTTAATATCACATGAACTCTACTATCTTGGGAGCACAGCCCCTCTCAATTTCCCTAGCAGGTTTGAGCGCTCAGCAGTTCAGCAAATCAAACTGTTGAGGTCTAAACCTGAGCACATGAGGATCTCACACTAACGGGGACCTCTGAAGATACCTGAAGCTGTCTAGCTTGTTCACCAGGATCCAGGAAGTCTGTGCCAGAAACAGGGAAGGAATCAAATTCCTCAGTATGTCATGAGAATTCCTTTCCTACCCCTGCAAGAGCTAATCCAGCTCCTCTGACAAGGACATGGAAGGAAACACACCATTCTGGAAGCATGTGCAGCTGAAAGCTTTCCTGCCTTTTTTTTTTTTTTTTGGTCATAAGGTCCATTTTTCATCCTGTCTACAGCTGCAGGTTGGGGACATCAGCACAGGGGCATATGCTCTATGTCATCCCAATTGTTTGGATGTTTGAGTTGTTTGAAATTGTCCTCCCAAGTGGCCTGCAGAGAAAGACCTATTTCCAAAAGAGAAGATGGCAGGGGTGGTAGTGACTGCGGCTCACTGGTCAGCAGCTGAGGCCAAAGTGGAGTGGGTCAGCATGGATTTTCCCCAGTTAGTTTTAGATGAGGTTATAAACGGTAAGGAAGAAGGGTCAGTGTGATCAACACAATTTCAGAGGCATCCAATGTCCCTCACAGCTAGCCTAGTTCTTGGCAAGAAACACTGCAGGGCTCAACTTCAAGACCCTGGCACTATGTTTTCTCCCTGGATTACTGTCTGCTCGCCTGTGTATCCTACAGGTTTGGCAGCAACCCTGAGATTACTCTTACTAGAGTAAAATGGATCTTTTCACCTGGGAGGTTCTATGCTGGGGGCATGACTTGATGCCATCAGCTGTGTCTGATGGTTTCTCCAGGGATAAAGGTGCCTATCAACCTGCATTTAACAGGAATACTAACACTAGAAACACCTCAGAGGAAAAGTTAGTGTCAGTACATTTTTAGTCCCTGTGTTACAGAGACCCTAGATGGGATTGCTTTCCTGCTGTGTGTTCCAGTCGGTCCTGCAGAGCCAGCAGGAAGGAAAGTGCTGGAAATTATTTTGCCTTATACACTGTTCCATTGTCCCCCACAGGTTACTATCCCATTGCTGGACCTGTCAGCCACCTGTATAACATGTGCCCTCAAACTGGGGCACAGAAACAATCCCCCTATGAAAATCTGGAGCAAACTTTGCCTTCTTGCTGTGTGCTGGCAGGTGGGCTATTGTTTGCTGTTTCCTCACTCCATTACTCCCACTATTATTTTTCCAAGGAGTTTTCTACCAAGCATCCCTCCCGGAAAAAATTGTGCTAGGGCACCTTGGGCCCAGGACACAGTCTACTATGAACAGTGTGAATCTGTCCCAAATACCTGCCCTGCAGAATGACTTTGGAGCCTGGAAGTTTTTCCATGGTAGAATTTCCTTAGTCAACAGGAAATAGTCTATGTGGGCATAAATTCAGATCTGTGTGCCATTGAGGTGCTTGGGGATGTTGATTCCCCAAGCAGGGTGGATTCTACTGCACTGTGTTTCATTAGGTTGACTCTGAACTAGCAAGTGTACCACATCCAGAGTGAAGCAGGATACACTGTCCCTCGTGAGAATGGGCAAGGCCAGTATTCAAGCATCTTGTTGAGCAGCCAGTTTGGATGTTGTCACATCATGCTGGATAACTTCAATGTTTTCTGTGTTTGCAACTGCAAGCCAGGCTCCTTCAGGGGCCTTTGAGTGCTTGCTGCAGAGGCAGGTTCTATTGCAGATGTACTGCCTGCATCTGTTCCCTTCTCCTCCTGCTGTGAGTCACTCCTTCCTGGGTTGTAGGTTTCGCTGCTGCTCAGTGTGCTGGGTTGGCAGTGCACCTCAGCTCATTCAGGGTGGAAGACATTTCTCTTCTTTAGCACGGGGGGTAGCTTTGGTCCCAGACTCAGAGATGTGAGGCAGGCAAAAGGCACAGCAACTTGTATTTTCCTTTCATCTCAGGAAAAAGACTGCTCTGCAGTTTCTCCCTCCATTGCCTGAGGTTGCCAGATGGAACACTGTGTTGCTACTCTGTTCTTGAAACTTCTGTGTGACCTCATCTTTGCCTCTCTAACAAGGGACCCAAAATGTCATACTGCCAAAGGTATCTTCCCCAGCATGTGGCAACAGGATTGCTAATTGCGCTGGGACAGGCGGGAGCCATTCCAGACATTCCCTGGGCTTCACATGCAAGCTGAATCAGCTTGAAGCTTTATTCTCATTTTCCCCACAGCGACACACATTCCTGCTCATTTTCCCTTGAGGTCTGGAGATGCAGAATGCACACAGTTAAAGGTTTCTTTCATCCCTTTCACACCTTCTTCCCTCCTTCTCCCCTGGCCATTTGCTTCCCTGGCTTGCCAGCACTGCAGAGTGAACCTGTACTCTGGTCTCTACCTTTGGGTATCAGGAGTTTGCTGCTAGCAAAGTGCCAAAAGCTGCTGATTCTGCTAGTGATCTCTGGCAGAAAGGTGTGGCAGTGAATGGGAGCTGGGAACATTTTTTTAACTCATTTTTAGAATGAGTCAAAGTGCTAAGATTTGCCCATGTCTTTCAGCTTCACTGTATCTGGTATGTTCTGAAGCCCTGTGAATCTTGCAACCCCTCTAGGGCAGCTAGAAAATGTGGCAGCATCTGACTCCTTCTTACACCCACCAGGGAGGGCAATGGGACTGATGGGACTGTGTCCTGTGTGCTTGTGTCATGATGTATAAACTACCTACATAGACTCCTTCATGGATACCAGGGAGGGAGCTGAGGTGCCACTTGGAAAAGCATCAGCAGCAGCAGCAGCGAGCCATCAAAAATGAAATCAGTTCTGTTGCCAGAATAATTACTTGATCCTGAAAATGCGAAGAAATTCTGAAAGAGCCTCTGCAGCCAAAATGTTCTTCTGCTGAGTGGTTTGCTGATAGGGGACAGAAAAATGGAGCATCCGTTCTAATTAGTGAGGGGAGCTTGCTGCCTCAGGATCAAAGGAGAACACTGTTTGCTGAATCAAGCTAAGATCAAAGTGTCCTACGTACAGGAAGGGCCCATTCCCCTTTCTGCTGACGGTGGTGTACCCTGCTCATCCTCTGGGCATGCTGCTTGCAGGGTTGCTTAATTACGAAGTGAGGAGGAGACTGCAGTCACAAGAGAGGGTGTAATGGCCATTGTAATCCAATTCTGAGAGATGATTTGGTGGTGATCGATTCTTTGTCTCTCTGAAGTCATTAAATTTCTGAATGCTTAGAAAATACCTGGATTGTATAACTTGGCAGAAGGAGACTTCTTACAGCATCCTTTGCTTGATTTTTCTGACCTCTTATGTGCAATTTGACTTAGTAGGCTGTATGTGTGTGCATATATCTATATTTGCATTTATATCTACTCAAGGGAATTCGAGTCCTCATTCCTTAGGCTGCATTGAAAAAATCCTTATCCCAAAAGATATGCTAAATTTGAAATCTCTTTTTCCCTTTCTCCTCTGCCTCCCTTCTCTTGCATTGATACAAACCTACATTTTTGCAATGCCTAATTTTGAAATGTTTAAACACAAATCACTTGGTTGAGTTTTCCTAGTAGTCTTCCTGGGCATACAGGTTTTTAAGTATATGTGACTTTGTGTGCATGCATCTGTGTTTTGGGCCACAAGTGTTGGTATGGAAGAATGCAGTCACAAAATGAGATGGACAAGTGCATGTGTAAATGTGTTACATTTTCTAGTGGCCTTGAGATGGTGCAGCTTCTGAAGAGGGTTTGGCCTTTGCTCTTTTGGCTGTCTCACTGGGAAAGGACTCATGTTATAGCACTGCCCACCCAGTGCTGTGCTAACACACCACCCTACCTCCCAGTTCATGCTGCTGGAAGAGGACTTTGCCTACATTTCCTCTTGCCTCATTTAAGCTTCTCTTTCAGAAGTGGCTGTTTGTGTTTTCTCCAGCTGTAGCCCCGCAGGTGCCACTCAGCCTAACAAAATGAGTCTTTAAGAGGCACCTTCCTTGTATGTCAGAAGAGCCAAACAAGGGCCAAAGAGCAGCTGGCATGACCTGTGAGGGCTGCATGAGGTGAAGGCAAGCCCGAGGAGCTGGCTTGCCTTGTGGTGTAACAAGGCAGAGATAGGACAGTGTGGTGTGTGTAAGGGTGCTCATCTTGCAGGCCAGGTTCAAAGCACCTCCTCTTGACAAGAGAAATTGAGACCTCAGCTCTTCCTCAGTGCTTCCCTGCTCCATGGCATTCAAATTAAAAGGGATACTGTGGTGCCTTTAAAGGAAAAGGAGATAATGTGGGCTGTGGGTTGTTGCAGCATAAAATTGGGGTTACTGGCAAGGAAAAGGGCATATGTGCTTTCTTTCATTTTTAAAATTGCTCATGAATACATTGGGAAGTTCTCCAATGAAGCAAAAATTATTTTTATGGTGAATAAATTATGCATGTTCTATTTTAGTGTTTTCATTATTCTGCAGGATGTTTACAATCAACTAATAATAAATATTAGGAGTAGGAAGAGGGTGATTAGACATGAAAATCTCGTCATCTTGATGACTGAGTGATTGATGTAACTAATCCTCCAAAGCAAACTGCAAAGTCTAACTTTTCCAGTAAACTGGAACACTCACACTTAAGTATTACTTTTTTTGAATGACAAGAATTTGAATGTGTGGGTTTTTCATGGAACAGAAAGTGGAAGGGATAAGGAATGAGGCTGAAAAACACGTAGTGCTGTTCCAAATTGGATGAAGAGTTTCTTTTCCTCTCATGAAGAGGATCTCATGAAATCTATCCTGAACATAACCATGTCGGAAAGAGAGGTCAGTCCAACAGATGTTCAGATCATTTGAGTCCCTGCACACTGGTTAGCAAAGAGATGATTCTAGACTGGATGTGTAGTCATGGCAAGATAGCCTTCAAATTTCAACCTACAGAAAAGAGAATTCCTTGTCTGAGTCGCATTCAGCAAGAGATATCTCCAAAGTTGACATGGATCACTTCTGGGCTTTGGGCTACTGCCACTGCCTGGTCAGCCATAAGAAAACAAGGAGTCCAAATCCATTCCCAGCCTGTTGCCCACAGACACAGCTGGAAGGCAGATGCCTTGTGATAAAGGTGATGCTTATTACTGGCTCTTCAAGTTATTTACTTCTGCTTGCTACTGACAGACTTGCATAGGAGATTGGTGGATTAAGCTTTCACCAGCTGTTTCTCATCCAGCCACCTAATTCTCTGAGAAGTTAGCACTGGAGATTACCTGTTTACCTAGGAATTTCCAAAATGTTCCATACTTTTAAATGTGTCCCAAGACAGTGAGAAAATCAGACTCAGGTTGCTTTCTTTCCCACAAAGTAAGAAACTTGTGAACTTCATTTGAAGAGGTTAAAGTGAAATTTTGTCTGACTCGGTTCTGAAGCATTTCTGAGCCTCCTTGAACTACTTGGGTCTTTAGAGGTAGGAGCTGTGGAGGAAGGAATGGAAGTTTGGAGGAGGTGGCTGAGAATTTGCAAAGTCTTTGAGTACTGCAATGCTGGAGCAGTCAGTTCAAACACCAGAACACATGGAAGACTGTTCAGAAGCTAGAATCCTTGGATTTGTAGCACCTGAACCTCAGCACTTACAGGCTCTGGAAGTGCCTCTGCATTTCTACATTAGGTAGTCTGAGATCATTCTCAGCAGACAAGCATATGGGAGACACTCACCTTTTCCTCAGACATCAGCCTGTTTGATTTCTTGGTAGTTCAGATAGAAAACTATTGCCATGAAGCATTTTATCTTCAGCAAACCTCTGTCTCTTGGCAGAAAATATAAACTTTGGAGTCAGCCCTTCCTGGATTCAGCAAGAGAATAGGGTGGTCTGCAGATAGCACCTGGATATTAGCAGTATTCTGTTGTTGCCTTGGAGTTTGAAAACTCCTTGCCTTCTTGTCCAGTACCCTCCCACAAGCTTTGAACAAGAAAATGGTGAGCTGTCATATAGAGACATAGCTTTTTGTAGTCAATATTTCAATTTTGTGGAGAAAAATGGTTTAAAGCATTTTAGTGCTACTCAAAGTGGTGATGGACACCCCTTGGTTAGATCCATTTGACAAGAGTTTGGTGGTAGGAACAGAGATTATTTCCCTGTGTGACTTGTAGTCTTAAAATGGCAGCCTTGAGCTGCTGTACTGGGAAGCTGGGACTGATCAGGCTTTCATCTATGTCCAGTCTGTGAAGAATGCAAAGAAGGGAATGGTGGACATTTTGGAAAATAAACTAGATTTTATAAGATCCTCCATTAGCAATAGTAATTTTTCATCAGCTAAATAGAAATGACTGGACTGGAAAAATATTTTGACTTTTAATCCTTTAAATTAAAAATATTGCTAAAATACTTCTGGTCTAGTTGTACTTTATGAGGTACAGAAGTGGGAGAAGAACTGTGTTTCTTGGTTAATATTGCAGTTTCTTTTTCTCTTTCTCTGACGTTGGGTATCATTAAGATTGATGGGTTTGAAAACATATCTCATTCTCTTAGACACAGCTTGGTTGTTCTTATGGTCTTTGCCCATTGCCAAAACAGTCCCAGCTGTTCTCAGAGGCTCTGAAACTAGAGTGCCCTCACTTAAAATGAGCACATATCTACATTTGTCTGTGAAAAAGGTCTGCATGACAGCAGAGTGATCTGTGAGGAAGGAATGTAATTCCTTTTAGCCTGATGCAGTAGGGTACGGTTGTGTAGGAGTGGGATATTTTGTTGTGACCTGCAAGGGTGTGGGGCCACATGCAGCGCTTTGAACTGTGTGTCGTTCTCGTGAAATGCTTGAACTGTGTGTCCTTCTCTTTCCAGGTCTGGTGTGTCCTCTGGAGGTGTCAGTCAGTTCAGGGAGTATCCAGGTAGCCCGAGGCCAGACAGCAGTGTTGCCCTGCACCTTCACCACTAACGCTGCTCTCACTAACCTTAATGTCATCTGGATGGTCATTCCCCTTTCTAACGCCAACCAGCCTCAACAGGTAGGTCTTTCCTTACTGGAGCACATATTTCCTTGGGGCTTTCCTGCTCCCCACCCCATTCTGGATGTAGGCCCTTTACAATGCTGAGTCTGTGGTTGTCCCAGAATTTCACTGCCCCTTCACTGCTGGACATGCCCTCTGGATATTACATGAATCTGTTTTATTCAATGTTTTGTTAACAGATGCACATTGTGTCCTTGGCTGGATGTGCAGCTGGGGCAAGTGTGTGTGATACTGTGTTGCTGCCCTGGGCCTCTAGTGGTTTATGTGTTCAAAGAGTACAGGAGATGTAATCCATGTTTTGGTGCACTTGATATGGAGGGCCTGGGAGTAGCTGCAGCTTTAAACCTGTGAAATCTATGTAAAATGTTCTCTAACAGATAACCTCTCATAGACTCATAGCTTCTTTTACTTCCCTTCTTATTTTTTCACTGTCTGTAGCTTTTGCAAATCCATTCTTATGAATACTAGCAAATGAGATTATATAATGGTGGGCACAAGAAGCATAACCTGAGATATGCTGGCCTGTTTTTTGCCCACATACTCTGACAAACAGAAGAAGGCCATTTCTCTGAAATACATCTGTCTTGGGTCACACTGCCCTCATCACATTTTGTATTCAGTGTGAGAACCTGCACTGAAGAGTACTTGCTCCTCAGGGACTTGGTCTGAATACAGTCTGACTGGCGGAGGCTGTGCAGGTTCAAAGGTTGCCCTGCCTGTCACTCAGCTCATCACAAAGATCTTCAGTAAGCAGTGTCAAATCATGGCAGGATCTTACTGATGGAGACTCAGAATGATACTGTCCACTGGGCAGATGCTTTCCATCCAAAGCATTCACTGACTTGCAGAGAGCCTCTGCTTCTGTACATTGATCCTGTCCAGACAGGTAATGACTATTATATGAAGAAGGCTTGAATTGCAAATCCAGCTATGCCAGAAGATTTGGGTATCTTTCTGGTCTGTTATCTTTATGAACATTTTTATTGATATAAAATGGGCTACAGAGTGTGTTCCCCTTTTGGAAAAAACACCTGTGTGTTCTAGGATGAATACTGAGGTTATTCAGAGATCCTTTAGTAATTGGTCCTTTTGGCTTTGGAAACCCATGTTTTGCTCGCATGTTCTTCCTCCTCGCTCAGCTCCTGCAGAATGTTTGAGCCTTCCTTTCTTTTCCAGGTTATTCTCTACCAAGGGGGTCAGATCTTTGGTGGTGCACCCCAGTTCTATGGGCGAGTGGGGTTTGCTGTGACAATGCCAACCACCAGTGCCTCCATCTTCATCAACAACACTCAGCTATCGGATACTGGCACATACCAGTGTTTGGTCAACAATCTTCCCGACCGAGGCGTCAGGAATATTGGAGTCATTGGACTTACTGTCCTGGGTGTGTTTATTGGTACTATGGGGAAGGGGGGTGGGGGACAGGGACAAGGGGAACTCTCTGCCTGATAGTGCATCATGGGCAATATGGTACTGTGTGCCTTTGAGCCCACAGACATCCCATGGTGAGGAATGGGCTGCCTTGTGGGTACTGTGGGAGTTTGTAGGGCACAAAGACTTCATATGCAGGCAGTGTGTAATGAAGTTTAAAATATGGTGGAGAGAAAGTTTCTGTGGTGGTGTTGTGATAAAGAGTTACAAAGAAGCTGGAATAAAGTACGAGGGCATCCTGGAGGGCTGAACGGAGGGTAAGGTGTTTGGTGCATAGCAGCAGGAGGAGAGAATGTCTTTATATCTTTGCTTCCTTTCCATGAAAGGAAGTTAGTTCTGGATGCTCCCATTGATGCTAAATACTCCAAAGTGCATGCCATTATAGGGATATGAAAGCAAAACCCAATCACAGTAAATTTTGTCTGCAGCTCTGTTAACTTTCACCATCCTTGCTGTCTCAAACACAGAAATAACTCACCTTTTTCTCAAGAGAGGGATCTAAGAGAGCTGGGTCCTGTGAAAGTCAGCAGTAGTCTGTAACCTTGATGGGCTGGCGGGTCAGGAATCTTTGTGTGAATTGTCACTCCCCAAACCATAATGAGTTCCTGTCTGCTGCCTCATTCTTGTCCCCTTGACAGCTCATGCCACTGTCCTTGCTTTCCCCAGCAGCACATGTCCAGAGTGAGCCTGCATTCCACTGTTTGGTCACATTTCCTGATTTGCTATCACCTTCCCCTCTTCTCTCGCAGTTCCTCCTTCTGCCCCGCTTTGCAGAATCCAGGGGTCCCTGGACGTGGGCAGCGATATCACACTGACCTGCAGCTCGGAAGAAGGCATCCCCCGGCCTACATACCTCTGGGAGAAACTGGACAATGTCCCCAAGTTGCCCCCAACTGCCACACAAGGTGCTCATTCTGTTGATTATCCTCTTATATCCCAGGTGGCAGCCTGCGCTGTCCCTTGTCTGAGCTGCCAGAGGTGGCATGGCTCACTGAGCATGCATGGTCCCTTTATTGGAACGAAGATTCCTAAAGCCCACGGTGGACTGGGTACCCTCCAGAGACCACTTAAATTTTCATGGGTTTTTTTTTTTGGTACAGAAGCATGTTCCCCATTGAAAAACAAGGATTGGGTTGAATGGAAGAGAGAGAGAGGGTGGCTGCTACATGTTGACATGTGGCTGGAAATTTCAGCTGCCAACTCACCTGCATTTTAAACCAAATGGAAACTGGGAAAAGAGAGGCAGAATCACCCCAGGAAAATACGGCCAGCTTCTCACACTGGTGCCACAGTTCTCCAATAAATTACTCCCAGAGCTGCTTTTCAGATATATGGAGAAGCAGGGCTCTGATCAAACTGGTGTTTCCCAACCTCAAGTCCCATCCATAAGTTTTCTTAACCTAGGTGTCCTGATCAAATGCTGATAGCTTTACTTTTGCCCTTTATCTTCCTGTATTTTGAGAATATGCCAGCCTTCAATTTCATGTAATTCAGGAATGAGGAATATTGGCAGAGCAGGAGACGGGAAGCCCAGGGATTGGGAGAGTAGGGGTTCTGCAGAGCAACACTGAATTCAGCAAGTTGATCTGGGTATAGGTAATTTTGCATCTCTTTCTTCCCTGTTCTCACACAACACTGAGAGTCCCAAGCTTTCATCTGCAGAAATTCCTCTATAAGAAGAAAAAGAAACATCTAGTGTAAGCTCCTTAAGGCCTAATCTTGTCTCTGTGTGTGTATGTGCACGCACAATGCTTCCGTCTCAAGGTTATTTCCTAATTTATTTCTCTCTTAATAGTCTCACACCAAAATTCTCTATTTGCTGGCTTTGCCTTTTCATGGTTTTCCTCAAGCGGGGGAGGGATTTAAATCCTTCTTTTCTCTCTGACTAGACCAAGTCCAGGGCACTGTCACTCTCCGAAATATCAGCACTGTGTCCTCAGGTCTTTACCAATGTGTGGCTTCAAATGCCATTGGAACCAGCACTTGCCTTCTGGACCTGCAAGTCATTGCACGTAAGTATTTCGCCAGGGGAGGCTTGGCCACCTGCTTCTGTCTTGTGACAGTAAGGTGTGTAACCATGTTTGCTGTGAGCCACCACGTGCCTCTCTATCAGAAGATAATCATGCCCTGGAATGGGAACATTGCCTTTCTCCCCTCCCAAGCCACGGCAGCTTCATGTGCTTACAGATGGCCACAGCCCATCCCTGATTTCTTCTCCATGCTCTGTTCAATCATCTCCACAGCTCACCCACGGAGTATCGGCCTGATTGCAGGAGCGGTGGCCACAGGTGCTGTTGTGCTCGTTGTTTGCATTGTGTTGGTGGCTGTAGCACTGTTCTACTGGAAAAATAAACACAAAGAAGAAGAAGAGGAGGAAATTCCCAATGAGATAAGGTAAGGGTCAGGAAAATCTGGTGGTGGGAGACCTCCGAGCAAAAGCTGTGGCTGACAGGAGTGGAATTGGAAATCTTGTTTTTGTTAAACGTGGGCGCGTTCCCTGGAGTCAGGGGAAGATGTCCATATATGTACAGAAAATGGAGGGGCGAAAATGAAGAATGATAACAACAGATTTTGTTTTCAGTATTGCCTTTAATGAGAGCCTTGGCTTCATGGAATCACAGGATGGTTTGAGTTGGAAGGGACTTTAAAGATCATCTAATTCCAACCCCTCTGCCAGCAAGAGGGATGGGACTTCATGTTGTTAGCTCTGTAGGAGAGTGATGTGATGGGAATTCTGACCTATAATGCCAGACAATGATAGCTGAAAAGCTCTGGAAATACAGCTGTGATATTCTCTGGTCACAGAGGCTACAGTCACAGCTATCACTGTCTGACACTGCCTGACTTTCTTTGTAGACACATGAGCATGGGTCATTCGCCTCAGTGGCAAATTTGGCACATGGAGCACACGGGTAGGTTCTGCAGAGAGGGATGAGCAAACAGGCCAAGGAGCAATGCTGATTCACACTGGTGCTCTCCTTCTCCCTTAATCGTTGGTGTTGACCCCAGCATGGTGGCTGGGGGTGGGGGTGGTTGGACAAGTGGGCCAGTGTCCTCCATATGCCCTCACACTCCTTCCCCTTCCCAGGGAGGATGACCTGCCACCCAAATGCTCCTCTGCCGCAAAGACGTTCCACGCCGACGCGTCCTCCTCGGAGAACGACACCCTCACCTCCTCCAACACCTACAACAGCCGCTACTGGAACGACCCCAAAGCCAACCACGCCACAGACTCCTTCACCCGCTTCAGCAACAGCAACGATGCTCACCAGCCGCCCTTCTCCCGCTCAGGGAGCACCAGTGCCCGCCCCGTCTACGCCAACGGCGGCCACCCATCCCCGGCTCCCCCCAAGACACTGGTGGTGACGGCCAGCACGGCGCCGTCGCCTCAGGAGGTGATCCGGAGCAATGGCTCTGTCAGCAGGAAGCCACGGCTGCCGCACACCCGTTCCTATGCAGTCAGCCAGGCCACGCTGGAGCGGATCGGGGCTGTCCCCGTCATGGTGCCCGCCCAGAGCCGGGCCGGCTCCCTGGTGTAGGACCGTGCTGGCGCCTCAGAGATGAGCAAGGGGCCTCTCATCCCCGGGGGGTGAAGCGACCTTACCACTCCTGAAAGGCAGCGAGGCGGTGGAGGGTCACACACTTACCTCTCTGCCTGCCCGCCCCTCTCCAGGCTGCTGCCAGCTGGTGGGACAGCCCTGTCCGAGCCGCTTTCCCCCCAGCTGCTGGAGCTCCCCGTGCCAATGGACGCCACAGATGTGCCAAGGCCAGAGGAGCAGGGAGGTCGGGATGTGCTCCCGGGCTGCTGGGCCCCAGCTGGGACATGCACTCGGGCCTGACCCTGGGGGAAACTTTTGCTTTTATTTCCTGTTGGTTTTGTTGGAGACTGATTCCATCCATTTGGGTCTTTCAGGGAGGTTCGGGAGATATATATATATATATTATTTTTTTCCATTGTTGTTGCTGTTTTGTTTCCAAGAGGATGACAACCTGCGTGGGGGCAGGGAAAGCTGAGCAGCCCCAGCTTCCCATGGCCCTGGCTCCACTGTTGGATTAGGGAGTCCTGTGCACTGGGGTTGGGTGTGGGACAGGCTAGAGGGGCCAGATGAAGGCACAGCCACCAGCCCAAGCAAGGGGATGGTTGGGTGAGGGTGCGGGCTGGGAAGCTTTTGTCTCTATTTTTTTACAGTTCTTCCCCCCACCTCAGCACACGCAGACACACACAGGCACACACACATGCAGATCCTCAGATGGGTGTTTCTCCTGCACTAGGTTGGAGTGCCACCAGAGCCCTGCTTATAGCTGTGGAGGATGTAGCTGTCTGAGCGTCTTTCCCTGAGACACTCGGTGTAGGGCAAGGCTGCACCGCTGCTGCTGCTGTTGCTGTTGCTGCTGCTGCTCTAGGGCTGGGATCTCTTTTTTTCCTTTTCTTGGGGTGTTGCTGGGGCTATTCAGGAGGCAGAGATGAGCACAATGGTGTGGTGGAGCACCAGGCAGGTTCATAAGGCCTTTGTTGCCTCTGGGCTGCTCTGGTTTAGGCAAATGCCTTCAAACCCCACAACTTTGATGTGTGCATGGTGGATTTTATTCATCAGGCTATGCAGGGCTGGGCAGCACGGCAGGGCACATGTTGTTCTTGGAGCCTTCACAGAGAGGCATCAGAGTTTTCATTCCTGCTCTCCCACATGCACAGACATGTTGGCAGGATTTGTCTCCTGCATTAGAAGGCAGAGGCTTAGTGGAAGCCCACACACTATTTCTTTGCCTCCCTCATTTCCCTCAGCGTCCTGGGACTGGGTACTGGTGGCATCTGCCAGTGGCCCTGCCATCTCCTTGCAGCCTGGCAGGTGGTTGTGGCTGGCACCTCTACTTTTTTTCTATTGCAACTAAATAGCCTTAATCAAAGCCAAGAGTTGAAACCTCTGAAGGAACCTGATGCCATTTGGAGGGCTGGACTGAGGGCCGGGATTTCCCCTCCTAGAGAGGACTGGTTCAAAGAGGCCATGCCTAGATAGGGGTTTTGGCCCTCCTGCATAACACCAAGCCTTGCACAGGCAAAGGCAGCGATCACCTCAAAAAGCACCAGAGCCCTCCCAGGTCTGCTCTTGGAAAAGCAATGTGGGGAGTCACAGGTGACTTTCCATAGTTCTCACATTGGAAAAGAGTCTGTTTCAGCCACCAGACTCTTCCTCATCTCCACTTTCCTTGTCCTGGCACGGCTTTACTTTCCCTAGCAGTGCACAAACCTTGGGCAGGGCCTTCTACCTGAGCAGTACGAATGCAAGCACAGACTCTGAGGAAGAGGAGGGAGAGGTGAGGGCTGGGTTCCCACATGGACACACTGGCTTTTTTGAAGACTGGGAGCTCCCAAGCAGCACTAGGTTTGAAGCTTGGCTGAGATTTTGTGCCTTCTTTTCTTAAAATAAAACTAAAAAAAGAAAAAGAAAAAGAAAATAAAAAGTAGATTAAAAAATCCAACTTCCCTTCTTTCCTTCTCTGCAGCACTGCATCCAGAATGTGTGCAAACCCCCCTGGTGGTGCAGGCAGGCGGCTGCTCTGTGTGCACACATTTCACTGGAGCACTCCTGTTTCCTACCTGTCTGCTCGCTTTGCTGCCGGGTGGTAGGATTGGTGGGGGAAGAAGAGTGGCTTTAGAAACCCTAATGTGGGAAGAAAAAAAAACCCAAAACAATCAAAGAAAAGCCCAGACACATTCTCTCTGCTTTTGAACAACCCCTGTGTGACATTTACAGGAACACTGCCCTCAGCAGGCGCCCTCCTCTACTGGGAAAGCTCTTCTGGTTCCTACCCTCCATAAGACTGTTTGCTCCTCTTTCTTTGTTCTTTCTAATTGTATAAAATTCAATAAAATTTTATTCATATAAAAAAAGGAATTCTGCCTGCCTGCTGCTGCTTTTTTCTTCCTCCTACCTAATTCTGTAACTACAATGACTTTGGCCATTAATACTTATCCTTGGTGTGACTGGCAGTAGGCAGTGACCACGCAACCGAGAGCTGAATGTTATTAGGCCAGCCTATTTGGTAGTGAGCTCTGGTACTGGAGCCTTGTTTTTCTCATTCATAATAGTCTGACACATTGCCCTTGAATGTACAATTTCCCAGGCTTGCAAGGTCGCTACTTCTCTAGACAAAGGTGAGTTTTATTTTCTGTCTTTTGGCAGGAGAGACCCTATGTTGCTTTGAGTGATGCGGGAAAAATTTTTTTTATAATTGCCAAATTTTGCTCACATATTGGATTTCCAATCAAAAACATGGCATGTTAATCCCAGATTCAAAATCTAAGGCAGTCACTGACTTTCTTGGGCATTTGAATAAGTTTGATTGGGGAAAACTCTTAGGAATTTAACAGAAGTGCTGATTCCCATAGACAGAGTAAGTGAAGTTTCAGTGTCTGAACATTCACACTCTCAGGGCATAAGGGGACTGCAGAACATACCTTTCTTAGTCTGTATCCACAGCTGCTACCAGGTTATTATTAGTTAAGACAACCTGATGTTTTGTCAGGGATTTTTGCATTTTTTCTCTCCATGTTTCATTTTCCCTATTTCTTCTCCAAAATCCCATAGATATTCTGAGAGTGATTATTAAAACCAGAAGCCTACAGATGCAATAGCAGTGGTAATTCAGCCCCACTGCACATGCATCATGTTCTCACTCATTCCTGGGTACTTTTCAAAGCCTACTTCCAAATGCTCTTGTAAATGTCTTTTCAGCTATAGACCTTACTGTAAATAAGACAGCTGCATTGCCATTTTCAGGAAGTTGTCACAGGAATCTTAATGTTTCCATTTATCACCTTTTGATTGTGCAATCTTGATGTGACATTAATAGCATCTTTACATTTTATTCCCATGATAGCCCTGTCAGTATTCTGCTATACTATCCATCCCTTGCCACTGGTTTGCTCCTTACATCATCCTTCTGCATGTTTTGTTGATCCAGAGCAGAATTTCCTAGGATGCAGGATGATTTACTAGGTTTGTGCAGCACCTGGAATGCTGAAGTTTTAACCTGTAAATTGTACTTAGTGAGGCATTGCTGCAATACAAATAACTGAAAAAAGAAACAAAACAAACCAAAGCAAAATAAAATGACAACAACAACAGATCAAAACAAAACTCCACACACAAACAAACAAACAAAAGAAACCACCAAAAAAACCAAAACACACAAAAAAAACCCCAAAACCAAAACCAAAAAAACAACCAGTTAGATAACTTGGTGGTGCTTCAGAGTTTTTATTTACCACTAAAAATCAAACAGAGGTTCAAGCTATTGCAGCAGTAAGTGAAAGTCACCATTGAAAGGGTCAAGTTTGCTGACAGCCTTCAGCCCCAGGCGTGCCATAGGGATTGTCCATCACACCCCTTGGATATTACTTTAAATGTTGGTACCTATAGCTATGTCACCTTCTACCAAAGAATATCCAAGGGGAACTTGTTCTAAAACATGGATTTAATTGTACTTTTGAGTGCTGAGACAGAAATAACCATGAGAGGATGCTTCACACTTTAGAAGTGGATATCTTTTTAGAGGTTGGTGTAGATGAGAGCTCAGTTAAAAATATTTGGGAAAACTGGTCTGCAGACTGCCAGAAGTTTTTTTGTTTTTTTTTTTTAACTTACACAGCTTTTGGACTCATATCTGCTGATTCATCTGAACTAAAAAAAAATTAAAATTACTCAGATGCATGCACTTCAACACACTCTTGCCGGAACACAGATGAGTTTCCAGCAGAAACCAGTCTAACAGATGGTATCCTGTCCAAAACTGCCTGGTTGCCCCATGAGGATGGGGGATGCTCAGGACATCAGTCTTCCTTACATCATGGTTTAGGCCCTCATTAAGAGGACATCCAATCAGGGTAGCCTCAGATGACACCTAGGAGCTAACTTGATGATCGATGGTACTGGGCAGAGGAAATCAAACATATTTTTTATATTAGAGAAATGTTCATGATAATCATGGTTTCATCGAGTAAATTGGAAAGATTTTGCAGGTTACTGGATTTTTTTGAAAGCAACTCTTGGCATCTCAGCCTCATTCACTTCAGGCATGCAAATGTCTCTCTGTGTCTGCACTCCAACCTGGATCTTCCCAGCCATGGCACCACTGGTTTGTGATCAGGTGGGTGAATCTGTGCATGTGTCTGCCAGCACGAGGTGAACCCAAAATGTTTGAGCAGATTCTCTCATGATGGTCTTGAACATTTCTAGCACGTGGAAAACTGAGGAAGTACATACCTCTCACAAGTTCACTTCTGAGCAAACCCAAGCGCTCACATTAACTCATGGCCTCTGTTTAACAGGCCTGGAGCAGAGCTGTTCTCAGGTGTCTCAATGACTGAGTTACCTTTCTTTCTGTGCTTTTTCCAAGTGCTGCTGGCTATCCTGCCTGCAGCTTGTTTTCCTGGTGCCAGCAAAGCACACTTCACCCCCTGTGTCCTTGTTACAGGTTTGATCTTGCCATGAAAAAGGCAAGATGTGCAGGTGAGGATCAGGAATATCAGTGTGAGAATGCAGTGAAGGAATGCAGTGTCACTGAGCTCACTGAGCCATGCCTCTTTTTGGCTGGGGAGTAGGTGGACATCAGGGACAAAGCAAGCCTTACAAGCAGAGAGAAAGGCTCTTTTTCTTCACGTTGCCTTTTTCCATGTCTGCCTCTGTGCATTGCACGTGCCTGGAGGATGTTACTAAGAGTTACCATGTCTGTGACCTCCAAAGCAAGGGAGGGCACATGCAAGGCATTTCCTGAGCCTTGGCACTAGCTCAGAGTTCTTGTTGGCCGGTGGACAGCACAGAGAAGGGTTTTCTTAGGTCACCTATACAGCCATGGAGGGGGAGTGGGAGATAATATGTGGTAAGAGCTTTAGATATGTGAATGCAGTTTTTTAGGGAGGAGAAACTTGGTAGTCTTGGGACTTCCCGACTCTAGAGTTCTGGCATATTTTCTTTGATGTGTTTCCATGGACAACAACAGCTAAAAAAGCACTTTTCCTTTCCCTGTAGTAGAGAGCACTGCTGATGTGCAGGAATGGGGCGGTGCGCATGGCTAAGGATCAGACTCCTCTCTAAGCCTTCTAATGCCATTTTCTGCTTGTTGTTTGTTCCTGATTTCCTCCTTCCTCCCACTTCCTCTGTAATATGTTTGAATGAGAAAGTGGGTTGGCAGGAAATTTAATCTAACCATGTAAAAACAAGCAAAAAATCCCCAACCCCACAAAACAAATAGCAGTAAAGAAGAGAGATTAAGATGTAGCTTGTGTGGTTGGCTGGCAAGTGATTCCTACCAGTGGATGTAGCCTGGGTCAGGTCCTGGATTTGGACTTATTAAATCATATTTGGGAAAGGATGATGACTTGCTTCCAGTCGATATGCTTTAATGGGAAAACTGATGTGGTGTATGCTGGAGGAGAAACATTGGCTAAGGGTCCAGATACAGCAAAACCCAGAGGCTCTGTAGTTTCTTGCCCGTATTTAAACCCACTGTGTTTGCTGGAGTCTGCCTTCTTGGATACTATCAATATCTGCAGAATTTCTCTCAGGTAGCTAATTTTTCTTGAATGTTCACAAGACCCTTTGACAAGCAATCACGAGGTTGTTGTCCATGTGGACATTTCAGACAGGGTAAAGGTGTGTGATTTGGGTTGCAGCACCACTCTTTTAAGTTGTAGCAGTTTCTAAGGTTGCACAGGAGCCTAGAGACTTGTTTTAGTGCTTGGCATCACTGGTGCAGCCTTTCGATTTGGGATCTTCTCCCCTCTTCGACTGAGGCTCGTGGCACATTTGCCTCTGTGCTCCACATGAAGGACGAAAGGCAGCAGGGGCTAGAATTAGCTCCATAGAAAATCCAGTGTGACTTTCGACTGTTAAATAAGATTATTAGGGATAGAAACTATTACAGAAATGTGCCGTGGACAGAAAGGGCTTCTTTCTTTTGGCTGTGGTTCTCTGCTGGGATTAATGTGTACAAAATCAAAGACTAACTTTTGGTGAGACAGAATTAGGTGCACAAGCACACAGATCTCCCACCAGCTCTCTCCAGGGGGCACTTGCTCAATAGCTGCAGACTGCATTCTGTTCTGTTATCTGTGAACACAATCGCCACACAAATCTTTTGTTTGCTCATCATCCCTGTGTGTGAATGCATCCTCATCCACGCTCGGGGACACCGAAGGAGGTTGAGTACGACAGTAAAGGGTGAAAACTCCCTTTTTTCTTGCTTTTGCTCAGCCCTGTCACGCCGGGCACCCATCCCGTTTGTTTTCCGGGATAACCTGTTGCGTAGCTCCCAAATCGCGGCGGCTTTCGCCGCTCCTCCCGTCATCCCACCAGTTGCACACTGGCCAGGGAAAGTTGGCTACTTCTGGGGAAGTTGGGCCATGTCCGCAGAGCGGCTGCACGCTGTCATTTCCTCACCGCCGGATTTGGGTCACAGAGATCGCCTTTTTCGGTGGCTCTACGCTGACATCCTCTGGAGGGATGGAGAACTTCAGCGACTCCCGTTCGCTGCTCCGTTTGCGTGCGCATGGCTGAGCCTCCTTACGGTCCCCTGGCTGGACCCTGGTCCCCTCTTGTGACCCTGCAAAGGATAAAGTCCTCTGCCCTTTGAGCATGGACACCTCCTCCTTTTTTCTCCTACGATTGTCACTCCGGGTATGCTCTCAGTACTGTGGTATCAGCTAAGAGGCTTGAGTAGTTTGTGTCCCAGGAGCAAATGGTCTTCACCACAGGCTGCCTTTAGCTTCCCAGCTCCTGCTCTTTGTATCATGGTCTGTGGTTCAAGGGCACGGGGGCTGTGGGGCTGGTAAATGGGCAGCGCCAGGGAACAGATGGGACACAGTTATAGTTAAACTATTTAACTGCACCCATATTTAACTGTATGCACCAGTACAACTGGCTTCTTATGGACTCACAGCTGACTTATATTTGTCCTGCTGCCTTGCTGAGGCTGAGAGGAGCTGCCTGGCTGACTTGTCTAGCTCCTTCACACTGGAGCAACACGGAGCTTAGGAGAGCGCCCAGTGGAAGAACCACTGCAAACTAACTTTTATGTGCCTGACAGTCAGCTCTGGGTATTCAAGGATTTACTGACCTTGTGAAACCAGCAACCATATCCATGCTCATTAATGGGCCCAGATTAGTTGCAACAGCAAGGACATACAGAGTTTGGGGTCAGATATGTGAGCGAAGTACTTGCTCATGCAAGTCCAGTGAGGCTTTGGTTCAGAAGGCAAGGTGATTACATGCAAACCTCCCAGGTTTGATTTTCTTTCAGCTGCGTGTTGATGGAAAGAAGGAAACATGACCCTGATAGATTTTGGATGTGACTAAGACTCAAAGCTTTTTGCTTTACAAAGAGCCACCTCCAGCCCCAGGCAGTGGACTCCCAGGGCATTGGAAATCAGGACTTGGTTTCAGATCTGTGTTTACTAAAGATGGTGTATGAAATGGTCCATACCAGAACTGAAAGTTCATCTACTCAACAAATACAGTTTTCCTTGAAACACGGCTCATAATCAGGATTTCCATGTCATGCCCTCATTTCCATTCTTGTCAGTCAAATCAAGAACATTCAGCCCATGGGGCTTTTCTGGTAGCCTTTCAGCTGAGTTTTAATAGAAACATTGTGCCCCCATCTGTCCCCAGCACACGCCGGACCCACAGGATGTCTAACCTTTCCTTCAAGTGATGTGAAGTTCCTTGTCCACTGGCTAGGAGGGAGCTGCAGCTCCTGACGACTCTGTCATATTTCTAAGCACAGAGTTCAAGGTCTGCGTTAAAATTGGTCAAATCAGTCTCTGCCTGTTTTAAATTGGTTCTTTTTGGCCTCAAAGGATCCTTGGACTGTAGATCTGTGTTTTCTTTTCCAAAGGTTTTTGGAAGTTATAAGTGACTGACTGTCTTGTAGATGTAATGGCCATGCATCTCTGCATCGTATTTCAGTTCTCATAATCTAAAGTCTCAGCATTAGACTTGTGTTACTCAGAGCAAACCCATTGCTTGTTAGAGTGAAGTACAGAGGAAGAGGAATAGAGATCATGAACGCTGCAAAAGGTATTAGTGGGAGAGAATAGTTGCTAAATTGTTTTAAACATGGTCACTATGATTCTTCCCAGTGTATTCATTTCTTTCCTATGCTTTTCATTGTTCATTTAAAGCTTTTGGTGGTGTTTCTGCTGCTAAGCCATACTTAATAAGCAGGAAGAGTATTCCTTTTCATACTAACATATTACCTTTAACACTCACTACTGTCAATGCTATTGAAGTCAATGCTATTCCATTGGGAATCACTCCACTCCTACATTTCCTCCTGTCTTTATCAACAGTAAGATCAGGGACAAAATGAAATTGTGGTGTGACTTAGAGAAGTAAAGAGAAACCTCTGTTACCTTGTCTCCTCCTGAGAGTGGCACACAATGAAATGGAGCTGTTAAACTGATTGAGTTAACTCAGGGCAAAGCCCAATGTATGGGTGAGCATGCATTTGGGGCTGAGAGCAGGGTAGGTCACTTTAGGGGAAATGAATGAAGGCAGCATTAAGTTAACTTGCAGCAGGGGTGTTCACCCACTGTAGTACCCCAGTGTATGGAACACTGGTTTGCAGGCCGGATGGTATTGAAGCCATAAAACAATTTTCATTTAGTTAAGCCAAGTTATATTCACCAGCCAGTCACATCTCAGCCACTAGGGAGTTAAATTCAAACTCCTTTTTTTAAGCTTAAATATAACTGTTCTTTAAATAATTCTTTACTTTGTAGGTATGTGATTTATATCCTTTAAGGGAAGGAAATTACTCAAGAGGATAGAAAAAATAGCACATTAAATGAAGACAAATACGTTGGGTGCTCGTGATCCAGCACACGTGCTGCTGGGGTTCTAGTGAGAGAAATCTGGGTTTCACTCTCAGCTTGTCTTTGACTTGCTGCATTACCTGAGGTAAGTAGGAATGCAAGCACCCATCCAGGGGGGCCACAGCTGGATGCCTGGAGTGCATGTCAGAGACAGACCTGGTGGTTAATCTGAACACAGGAGGCTGAGAGTGAGAATATTACCTCTAGTCTCACTGAGAGTTTTGTTCCCCACCTGGAAAATGGATATAATCATAAAGAGCAGGGGAAAAACCCCATATAATCTACACACACATGCATGGGTGCATGTGCACACACAAGCCCCTAGGGTCTGACCTAAGAGATCTAACTATATTTAATCCCCTGAGGAAAGTTGGTTAGCTTGCTCTTAGAGGACTCTCTTGCTCAGAGAGTCCACAGTCTTAGGCACGAGGATAAAAGTGAATGCTTCCAACATTGGTTTTGACTGACTGCCTTGTATGAGTTTTATATCTGAATGATAATCTACATATTTCTTCATATGCACATTGCCAGCTCTGAGTGTTAACTTTGCCAGATGCTGCAGAGAGGATAAGCTAGGAATACACAGAACTCTGTACTTCTCATTGATTTGGACTCAGAGACTAGAATTTTCTTTAATCCTAACCTATATTTTCAAGGAACTGCCTAGTTCATTCACATCTTCTGTTGGCATCGCAGCTCTTCAAAGTAGGTGACCAGCCACATTCAAATTTGCTCCTAGGAGATGTGAGAAAGGATTTAATTCCATTGTAGTAACATGGAATTTGCATGTCTGGTGGCTTCATCCAGTGGGCAGAAAAGCCATGGGGGGCTGGTTTTATTTAGCACCAGGCAAACTCAGTCCCAAGGTGTTCCCGAAGCACAGGAGAGCTGTGTGTTATCTCCACAGGCAGGGCTGGGGTTAGAATACACCTGGCCAGCAGTCTTATCACTCCCAGGTATGGCTGGGAGCTCTGAGCTGCCAGCTAACCTCAGAGCCCTCCTCAAACCTGAATGGAAGGACAATCCTGCTTTGCTAATTGGAGAAAAAGAGGGTGGTATGGGTTTCGTGTTTCTGGTGCTCTCTGTAGAAAACAGAGAGCTTTGGTCACCGTGCTGCATGACCTTGAAAGAGTGACCATCCAATGGTTTTGGGAAGCATCGGGTGGGTTTTAACACTTGCCCTGCTAACAGAAGGAGCACTGCTGCTCTTTGGAGTGGCAGAAAACCCAGTCTTCTCTGTAAACTGGTGTCAGGACTTTATTAGCGCTGCACTGGTGGTTCAGCTTTCTTTCAGGATACCAGGTAGAAGAATCAGCTCTGTTGCCTGGGCAGCTCCTGATGGTGGCTGCAGCACTAAGAGCTTCCCAGCATGTTGGTTACTTGCAATCATGGAGTGTGCTCAAGGTGAGCTGATGAGAACAGCTGCTGAAAGCCTTCACAGTGAACAGAGTTCCTTAGCACAGTGGCAGCCACAGCACAGACAGAGGCAGCTGCATCTTTCTCAGTGCTCTGCCTCCTCATATGCTGCATTTCCAAGACAGCTGTCTTTTCAAGCCATTTGCCAAAGGCACAGTGTCCTACTCCCTCAGCCTCCTGCTCCCAGGCCTAGGCTTTTCTGGTTTTCTCTAGCTCTTCCCCTCTTCCATCCCTTTATCCTCTCTTGGTGTTTGCCTCAGAGAGGACTTTTGTTCCCCACCTGAATTTTGCCTCTCCTACTGCTGAAAAGTGTGTTCCCTCTCTATTACTTCTCTTCCAATCCTTCTCTCTTTTCCCTATTCACCCTCACCATTAGTCCTGTCCTCTCTAATCCATGTGGCTGAAGCCTCTTGTTCAGTTTCGTTTTCCACACTCCAGCTTTCCACTCTGTGGATTTTCACCCATCCTTCCTCTGTTCATCCGTCTTCTGTCTCTTACCAATTACCTCCATCCTTCCCAGTTGTGTGGTGAGGTCCAGTTAGCCCCTGTATGATTCTGTGTAGGAACTAAGGTGATGGCTGGAAAGTTGTAAATATGATGAGTTCAGTGACTTCACCACCACACAATGACTTTGTTTTACCATCTCTTCAGAGGACAACTTAGTCTTGTCCACACCTCTGTAATTCAATGGTGGTGGCAGCACACCTGGCAGTGAAAGTGATGCCTGTGTAATAGGCTGATCTCTTGGGCTTTGCCCTGCCTCCGAAGTGCAGAGCTTCTGTGTGAATCACAGCATCTCAGAATGATTTGACTTGAAAAGGACCTGAAAGATCATCTCGTTCCAACTTCCCTGCCTGTGGCAGGGATACCTCCCACTAAAGCAGGTTGCTCAAAACCCTATCTAGCCTGGCCTTGAACACTTCCAAGGGCAGCCACAGCTTCTCTAGGCAACCTGTTTTAGCATCTCACCCCACTCACAGTGACAAATTTCTTCCTAATATGCAATCTAATTCTACCCTCTTTCAGTTTAAAGCCACCCCCCCTTGTCCTATCATGCCATTGTAAGAAGGCCCTCTCCATCTTATTTGTAGATGGTACTAGAAGGTTGCTACAAGATCTCGCTGGAGCATTCTCTTCTCCAGGCTGAACAATGCCAATTTTTTCAGCCTGCCTTCATAGGAGAGGTGTATCTGCCCTCTGATCCTTTTTGTGACCTTTCCCTGGACTTGCTCCAACAGGTCCACATCCTTCTATGTTGGGAGCCTCAGAGTTTGGCACAGTGCTCCAGGTGGGTCCTGCAACAGCAGAGTAGAGGGGCAGAATTACATCCCATCACCACATGCTGGTAACAGCCCTTGAAGTCCCAAATGATGAGACTGACATCCAAATCTACCCCTCCTCTAGAGGGATGTATGTGAGATGTAATAGCCTTCATGTCATCTGTAGTTCATTTAGGATAGTAAATAAAAGGAATTAGGAGAACAGCCAGCCCTGTTCCAGACCACCCCTAAGGCTTAGCAGGGAGGCCAGATAGGATGTGGAGACCAATTGGCCTCATGAGCTGGTACAAGGTGCTTGTGATAGACAAAGAACGAGCTGAGTGGGCAGGAGCCAGTGTTTGGAAGAAGCCAGCCACGATACTACATGGACAGGCTATACTATGTGGTTACCTACTGGACAGAGAGCTTTGGTCCCCGGGGCTGCCAAGGCAGCAGCTGCAACTATCAACACATATCTTTTTTGCAAGGTATCAAAATCAGAGTTTGATGTTCAGCTGCCAGATAGAGAGGTGTTTTTTTTTTTTTTTTTTTTTTTTTTTTTTTTTTTTTTTGTGTGTGTGTGTGTGTGTGTATGTGTGTGGTTTGGGGGGGGGGGGGGGTTTGGAGGTTTTTTTGGGAGGGTGGGGAGGGGAAATAAAATATATATCCTTAGACAGAAAATAAATCTCAGCGACAGGAAATAAATGGAGGGCACCCAGTTGTCACTTTTAATAGACCATGAAAATGACCATTTCTCTCAGGGTCACCTCTGCAGCCCCGCGGTTCCCTTGGCCTGGCCACTGTGACCCCGGAGCTGAGGGAGAGAGCTCCACAGAGCTCAGGAGCCGCAGCCCTGTCCGGGCCCCTGGAGCCCTGCAGGAGGCAGTCCTGTCCTGTCCGAGCCCCTGGAGCCCTGCAGGAGGCAGTCCTGTCCTGTCCGGGCCCCTGGAGCCCTGCAGGAGGCAGTCCTGTCCTGTCTGAGCCCCTGGAGCCCTGCAGGAGGCAGTCCTGTCCTGTCCTGTCCGAGCCCCTGGAGCCCTGCAGGAGGCAGTCCTGTCCTGTCCGGGCCCCTGGAGCCCTGCAGGAGGCAGTCCTGTCCTGTCCGAGCCCCTGGAGCCCTGCAGGAGGCAGTCCTGTCCTGTCCTGTCCGAGCCCCTGGAGCCGTGCAGGAGGCAGTCCTGTCCTGTCCTGTCCGGGCCCCTGGAGCCCTGCAGGAGGCAGTCCTGTCCTGTCCTGTCCGGGCCCCTGGAGCCCTGCAGGAGGCAGTCCTGTCCTGTCCTGTCCGAGCCGCTGGAGCCGTGCAGGAGGCAGTCCTGTCCTGTCCTGTCCGAGCCGCTGGAGCCGTGCAGGAGGCAGTCCTGTCCTGTCCTGTCCGAGCCCCTGGAGCCCTGCAGGAGGCAGTCCTGTCCTGTCCTGTCCGGGCCCCTGGAGCCCTGCAGGAGCCGCAGTCCTGTCCTGTCCTGTCCGGGCCCCTGGAGCCCTGCAGGAGGCAGTCCTGTCCTGTCCGAGCCCCTGGAGCCCTGCAGGAGGCACAGTCCTGTCCTGTCCGAGCCCCTGGAGCCCTGCAGGAGGCACTCCTGTCCTGTCCTGTCCGGGCCCCTGGAGCCCTGCAGGAGGCAGTCCTGTCCTGTCCGGGCCCCTGGAGCCCTGCAGGAGGCAGTCCTGTCCGGGCCCCTGGAGCCCTGCAGGAGGCACAGTCCTGTCCTGTCCGGGCCCCTGGAGCCCTGCAGGAGGCAGTCCTGTCCTGTCCTGTCCGAGCCCCTGGAGCCCTGCAGGAGGCAGTCCTGTCCTGTCCTGTCCGGGCCCCTGGAGCCCTGCAGGAGGCAGTCCTGTCCTGTCCGGGCCCCTGGAGCCCTGCAGGAGGCAGTCCTGTCCTGTCTGAGCCCCTGGAGCCCTGCAGGAGGCAGTCCTGTCCTGTCCTGTCCGAGCCCCTGGAGCCGTGCAGGAGGCAGTCCTGTCCTGTCCTGTCCGGGCCCCTGGAGCCCTGCAGGAGCCGCAGTCCTGTCCGGGCCCCTGGAGCCCTGCAGGAGGCAGTCCTGTCCTGTCCTGTCCGAGCCGCTGGAGCCGTGCAGGAGGCAGTCCTGTCCTGTCCTGTCCGAGCCCCTGGAGCCCTGCAGGAGGCAGTCCTGTCCTGTCCTGTCCGGGCCCCTGGAGCCCTGCAGGAGCCGCAGTCCTGTCCTGTCCTGTCCGGGCCCCTGGAGCCCTGCAGGAGGCAGTCCTGTCCTGTCCGAGCCCCTGGAGCCCTGCAGGAGGCACAGTCCTGTCCTGTCCGAGCCCCTGGAGCCCTGCAGGAGGCACTCCTGTCCTGTCCTGTCCGGGCCCCTGGAGCCCTGCAGGAGGCAGTCCTGTCCGGGCCCCTGGAGCCCTGCAGGAGGCAGTCCTGTCCGGGCCCCTGGAGCCCTGCAGGAGGCAGTCCTGTCCTGTCCGGGCCCCTGGAGCCCTGCAGGAGGCAGTCCTGTCCTGTCCGAGCCCCTGGAGCCCTGCAGGAGGCAGTCCTGTCCTGTCCGGGCCCCTGGAGCCCTGCAGGAGGCAGTCCTGTCCTGTCCTGTCTGGGCCCCTGGAGCCCTGCAGGAGGCAGTCCTGTCCTGTCCGAGCCCCTGGAGCCCTGCAGGAGGCAGTCCTGTCCTGTCCGGGCCCCTGGAGCCCTGCAGGAGGCAGTCCTGTCCTGTCCGGGCCCCTGGAGCCCTGCAGGAGGCAGTCCTGTCCTGTCCGAGCCCCTGGAGCCCTGCAGGAGGCAGTCCTGTCCTGTCCGAGCCCCTGGAGCCCTGCAGGAGGCACAGACCTGTCCGGGCCCCTGGAGCCCTGCAGGAGGCAGTCCTGTCCGGGCCCCTGGAGCCCTGCAGGAGGCAGTCCTGTCCTGTCCTGTCCGAGCCCCTGGAGCCCTGCAGGAGGCAGTCCTGTCCTGTCCGGGCCCCTGGAGCCCTGCAGGAGGCAGTCCTGTCCTGTCCTGTCCGGGCCCCTGGAGCCCTGCAGGAGGCAGTCCTGTCCTGTCCGGGCCCCTGGAGCCCTGCAGGAGGCAGTCCTGTCCTGTCCTGTCCCAGCCCCTGGAGCCCTGCAGGAGGCAGTCCTGTCCTGTCCGGGCCCCTGGAGCCCTGCAGGAGGCAGTCCTGTCCTGTCCTGTCCGGGCCCCTGGAGCCCTGCAGGAGGCAGTCCTGTCCTGTCCGGGCCCCTGGAGCCCTGCAGGAGGCAGTCCTGTCCGGGCCCCTGGAGCCCTGCAGGAGGCAGTCCTGTCCTGTCCGGGCCCCTGGAGCCCTGCAGGAGGCAGTCCTGTCCTGTCCGGGCCCCTGGAGCCCTGCAGGAGGCAGTCCTGTCCTGTCCTGTCCGGGCCCCTGGAGCCCTGCAGGAGGCAGTCCTGTCCTGTCCGAGCCCCTGGAGCCCTGCAGGAGGCAGTCCTGTCCTGTCCGAGCCCCTGGAGCCCTGCAGGAGGCACAGTCCTGTCCGGGCCCCTGGAGCCCTGCAGGAGGCAGTCCTGTCCGGGCCCCTGGAGCCCTGCAGGAGGCAGTCCTGTCCTGTCCTGTCCGAGCCCCTGGAGCCCTGCAGGAGGCAGTCCTGTCCTGTCCGGGCCCCTGGAGCCCTGCAGGAGGCAGTCCTGTCCTGTCCTGTCCGGGCCCCTGGAGCCCTGCAGGAGGCAGTCCTGTCCTGTCCGGGCCCCTGGAGCCCTGCAGGAGGCAGTCCTGTCCGGGCCCCTGGAGCCCTGCAGGAGGCAGTCCTGTCCTGTCCGGGCCCCTGGAGCCCTGCAGGAGCGCAGGAGGCGGCCCGGCGCTCTCCTCTTGCGGCCAGGGACCGTCGGGGGGCAGCAGCTCGCAGCGCTTGGCGCTGGGCCCGGAGCTCCGGCGCTCTCCCGGCCGCCGCTGCCGCCGCCGGTCCCCACAGCCCCGCGCTCCGCGTCCCCATCGCACCGCGCGGCGCCGACGCTCCAACATGCGGCATATGCAGCGCATCTCTCTATTCGCCGGGCTATTTGTAAACCTAATTTAAGGGAAATCTCTGCCCGCTCTTATGGTTTCGCATCGCTCCAGAGGAAAGGGTGAGAGGGGGGAAATGAAATCAAATAAGAGAGGTGCCAGCAATGCACTTTTCTCCCTTCCGCTTCTAGTACAATAGCTTGGTAATCATTCGTTTGCAGCGTAGGAAGGACTCGGCACCCTTGGGTGCAACCTTCTTGTCTTTTGAGGCCAATGTCAGAGAGGAAAAACCCTCTAGGTTTCCTGGAAAGGGATGAAGGAGACTGAGTAGCAGATGCACTTCTAGCTGGGGTCCATCAGCCTCCTGCTTCGGTGGGGAGAAAGGCCTGCATTTCATTGAGAATGAGAGTTCATTGTTGGGGTGGCAGCAGGCAGTACACAGAAGGAAGCAGTGGGATTTTGAAGAAGTGCACAATTTCTTCCAGATTTTTAAAAAATGTCGTGTGTTTTGTCTGCAGATTAGTTCGGTTTGTTTCTTTTTGGTAACACTCACAGCTATTATCAGGGAGCAGGGGGAGCAGCCTATGGTGGCCCAGCAAGTAAAACCCATGAAATTTGATTAAATTTTACAGTTAGAAAGGTAGTATTTTACCTCCATAAATTCCTACCAAAGTAGTTTTAACCAGCTACAGGTTTTTTCCTGTCATTCTTCCCTGCTGAGATGCAGCTTTGCTGTTCAGTGTTTAACAGCTGCTGCTGCAATACAAAGGGGGGTTTAATTTTCATCCTTCTTCTTCAGGTGAAGTACTGCTTTTGCTTTTTGATTTTTTTTTTAAATTTTTTTCCTTTGTTTGTTTGTTTGTTATCATGATAAAAGTGGTAGGAACTTTTAAAGACAGAAAAAGGTCATGGCAGTTTTTGCAAGGAGTTTAGAACCTGCTCTCCTGAAGGATGCCAGAAGATTGACAGTAAGAAGAATGAGAGGGCACATTTCATGTGTGCCTTTGTAGTTTTCTATTCAGTAATGTCAGTGTGTTTGGAGGAGTGGAGAAATGCTCGCAGGTGTCTGAGAGGAGACCTTGGAAAGGCAAACCTCATCGAAGGAGAGACGTAGAATAGAAAAAAACAGCTTTGCAGAAGGGATCAGGAAATCGTTTTTGGTCACAGGAACCTTTTGGAAGAGGCTAGAAACTGACTACTCAAGAGGCCTCAGCAAAGCTGCTCCTACAAAAATGAGTGAAGACAGGTGCAGACAAGTGGATGGGAGATGGATTGTCAAGGTAAGGGCAAAATGTTTCAAATGGACTGCAGAGGGGAAAGAGAACTGGTGAAGAAAGGTTTTAGAGGAGTTTTGAGCATAAGGATGAGAGTGGGATAATGGCACCAGCATCTTGGATACACTGAGGCTCAATGTGTTTCATGGTCAAAGCTCAAGGTAATGCAGGTCCAGAGATGGGTTTGTTATCTTGTATACATTCTGAGGGGTCTACATCAGGGCTTTTTTTCACACAATGAATGAAAATGCCTTTTCAGTGGCAGCATGGAGGTGTGTATAACCATTATTCAGCCTATAGTAGACCTCCTTTGAAATTATCTGGCAAAAAAAGAAAGGTGGCAAAAATTTGGTATGAAATTTTCATGCAAAATTTTCACAGCAAATGTATGTTTTACATGGGAAGAGGAACAAATATTTTTATTATAACAAGAAAAAAAATTTTGGCATTTGTTTGCTGGGTTGGGCTATTTTTTTCCTCTTTTTCCCCATCTGCTTGTTTTATTTCTTCTGGCTTTGAGTTTCTCAACATAAATTCAACATTTTCTCCATCTGGGGACATTTGCTATTCTCTCCTAGCTGTCAATGTACTTATCTGAAATCTCAGCTGAGAAGGCCTCTGGATTTGTTTCTCCGCTATGAAGATAGCTGCATGGAGCAATTCAAACCTTAGTTATGAGAAAAGAAGCCCTACAGTGAGCATTGTTGTATCAGCCTGTGAAATCTCTTCCTAGAGCTACACCAGTGGTACTGAGGCACACATTGCCCCTGTTGTTACTTGCCTGAGGTTTCCAGGGTCTCTCTGCCCTGACGTGCTGCTGCTGAGGAAGCAGGGCCAGCAGGTGCAGCTGGGTGGCTGTTTGAAGCCCCTGTGTGAGGAGCAGCTGGATTTGACAGCACTGGCAGCAGCACTCTGCAAAGCAGTGATTTGATGAGAAGAACATCTGCTGAAGACAAATAACAGGACAAGAGAAGCCTGCAGGCTCACTGAAGAGTAACTCAAACTTCAAGCTAGTGTTTGCAACACGGTGTATTCTACTTCATCTACTTTCTTCTCCAGAGCGGTGAAGGATACTTATGGACACCCTGGAAATATTCTGTATGGCTTAACCCACTTGAAAGCAGTTTGGCAAGAGGAAGCTAGGTCTGGCTGCAGCTCAGAACTCACCCATTCATTATGAGAATGTTAAGTATGGAGTAATTATCCATCTTTCTTGGGTAACAGTAGGACACAGGGAGCTGCTGCACTGTAGCCATTTTCTTGGTTGTGTCTGATGGTCACCCTTCAGGAAGGAGTGAGGACATCAGTTCTGACCCTTCACAAGTGCCCAGTGGAGTGTTCCCATCCTGCCTCTATACAGAACGTATCAGCTGGACATCCCTCAGTTCTTCCCCAGTCCATTGTGCTGCTCTGGGCAGCTTAACCCACCCAGTTAGATTAACTAGGCTGATTCCTCCAAGGGCTGAAGGAACAGAGGGAGAAATTCAGTGTGAATATTGGTTCATATTTGAAAGTGGATTTTCATTCAGAACAGAGCCACGTCCACATGACTGCTGCAGCTAAACCAACCAAGCATTGAATTGAGGCTATTCATAACAAACTGTCCATGAATGGCCTGCAGGGAAAAAACTATCTGCAGGAGAAATTCATGGGCAATTTTGACTAATGAATTAATTTGGGAATTTGGCTTGCAGTTTGTAGACAATTCACAAATAGAAAAAAAAAAAGCCATATGAAACTTACTGAATAAATGATTTACAGTGAAATATTTGTTCAGCTCTAATCTCTTAACATGTATAGTTTACAGTGTTAGAACGCATTTTAGGATTAGCTGTGGGAGTTATATGTCAATGAATAGTCTGGGAAAACCCCCCCCGTTCCTTTCAGAACAAATATATGAAAAACTGCTAATGTCACCTGCCACAGAGGGAGCCTGGTAAAGAGCTCATGCTTGGGAAAGGACAGCTGGATGCCAGCAGTGTTCCTGGGCTCTTCAGAGGAGAGGTTAAGGCTTGAAATCGGTTGTTTTTGCTGATTGCAGTAACTGGAAACAAAAATGGGGAGACAGCCTGTGTGTGGCAGCCATTTGAGTAATTTTGCTTTTGCGATGATATTCACTGAGAGACTGAGCTGTGATCAATTTTCACCAGGATTGTAAGAAACATAACTCAAACCTTGTTATTTAACAAGGGTGTTTATATATTAGAAGTACTAAATGTTCATCTGCCTGGAAGTTCTCTGCAGCTAGGTGGAGCGTGACTTTGTGCCTTCAATCCATAGCATTTTAAAGGTGCTAATACTAACAAGTCCTGCTGGGAGAACACTAGCTACACCTTCAATGAATATACTTCATGTGGAAATGTTCCTAACAATCCTCCCTTTGGTGCTCCTCTGGATTCTGTTCCACACTGCATTGCCCCGTTTTAAGAGGAGCCTTCTCTTTCTGTGCATGGCCTCTCCTGCTGCAGGATCCCTTTGGCTGGGCCCTATCCATCTATCCCAATACTTGCTAGCAGCCCTGAGTACCTGTTTTCCCTAGTGAGTGGTGTGGAGTGGGACCAGCTCAATGCTTCTACATGACACAGGCAACAGGAACTGCTCCATACCACTCCTTTTCAGCAGCAGGAACTGGCTTCACTTTGGCAAAGCTGGAAGTGGAGCTGACTTCTGAAACTCATCTGACCGTGGAGATAAGGTAACTCAGAAAATGCTGATCCAGGAAAAAAAACTGAAAATGTTTCTATTTTGTGTTGGAAATCCTGGATAGCACTTCTGCAAGCACTTTTAAGTAGTGTGATGACCAGCTGTTTGTTAAATCCATCCTGCTTTTTTTCCCCCCCAAGTGCGCTGAGAGCTTCTAAACCAAGTCTGGCTGGGAGGAGATACATGATTCACAAAGCCATCATATGAAGGGCAGCTATAGAGTCAGCTTGCATGGGATTCCATTGGAAGTTAACAATGGGTTTGGTGTGGCATTTCATGACAAAGTCTTTAGGAAATAAACCTCATCATATGGATATGAGTTTGTGCTGCTCCTCTGTTTCTCACACTTTCGTCAGAGATGGATCTCACCCTTCCTTCTCTTACAATCACTGGCCGTAGTTGATCCACATCCCAGTTCTGATACTGTTCCCTTCTTGTTCTCCCATCTCTTCATCCACCCACTGTGGTTCAGCTCCAGTATCTCCTCCCTGGCCTGCTCCAGATTCTGGCTTCAAGCAGGGGTTAACTAATCCAGCATTTTCTACAGCAGGCTTCTTTATGGTAGCAGTAGAAATAGAAACGCAGACAGTGGGAGCAAATGAACATTGGCTCATACTCTTGCTCTTCTTTGCTTTTAGTAATGTTGATGTTTCAGGAAATAAATGGCCCAGATTTGACTGTGAAGACATTTCCAAATGCATGGAGGTTTTAAAGCATTTGACTTTAGAACAATTACTGTTAAAGTCTATTAATTTTGTGGCATGATACAGATGTCAAAAAAGAGAACTTAGAGCAATGATTGTACTCTATTTTGGTACAAACAATGCAGAGCAAAGTGACTTTCCTGGAAGCGCCTATCTTGCTAACACTTTCTTTCAAATTCTGATTCATCAAGAGGAATAGGAACTGGAGGAAACTATCCTGAAGCCATAATGGAGAATTCTTAAGTTAAGAATGATCTTAATAACATTGTTCTTTCTTTTTACGGCCCACTTTCATTATTGCAAATCAATGTTTTTAAGTGTATGTCTTCTGTTATCCTTAAATCTTACCTGGTGATAAAGCAAATTTCTGAATAATAGGACACACATTCAGACACTGCAGTCTTTTTGGACTGCTTTGTCTTTATTTAAGTTCGGGCTGGCAAACTCTTGTTTCATCTGCTGTCCTGTGTGTGGCACTGTGAAGTCATGAGGAAGTCTACCTCTTTACTGCAAGGAGCAAAGCCTTGCCAAGCCCTCACAGAACAGGCTCCTGCATTGTGAACAGACAAGAATTACCATGAACCTCTTTGGGAAGGGACAAAGGATCAGTAGAAGAGAAATCAAGAGAAAGCAATGCAGTGAAAACATGGTGCTAACTTAGAATCTGTAGAAATGCAGCGAACACAAAGACCCATTCACAGAAGTGTGGGCAGGGCTTCTTTGAGTTTTTCCCTAGCACAACCCTCAAAGAAAGCAAGACCCTGGACAGAGAGTCCAGAGGGCAGTATTCTAATCAGTGTTCTGTCAAATATGAACTATGGAAAAATGTTGAGTGAATTTGGGTTAATTAGCCTGCAGAAAAGAAGGCTGAAGGCAGAAGGTGGTAACAGTCTATAAAAAAAACTGCTAAGGAAAAAAGGCCATAAACTGTTATTCTCATCCATTGCGGATAGGACAAGAAATAATGGGCTTAAATTGCAGCAAGGAATATTCAGGCTAGAAATAAAATGGCCGTAGCAATGAAAATGCAAAATATATTGCCTGAGGAGAGTGTGAAGTTTCCATCACTGAAAAGCTTTCTAGGAGCAGATTAGGTGGTCATTTGCCACGCGTGTTTCAGTTCTAGTTCATTTTACCTCATGGCAAGGGATAAGACAGGTGGTGTCCTGAGGTTACTCCATGCCTTTTTTTACTGTGTGGTTCCAGATGTGCCTGGAATTTGATCAGCTCCATATACAGGTTGGGGAACTGGTGTCAAAGGCAAGAAACAAAAATCCTCACCCAGTAAGAGCACAGATTCTGTGCTCACTTGTACTGCTCTATGTTCTCAAATGCCTGTTGAAAATACACCCAGGTGGCTCCCCTTCCAGTGGCGGTAGGAGGTAGGCATTAGGGGGAGGGCTGGAATTATGGACAGTTGAAACATTAGGTGTCCTCTGCAACAAGAGATGTCCTATCATATTTATTTTCACAAATAGGTGGGAGTGGTTCAAAGTAGTTGGTCAAACTAAGCTGTTAAAATCATGCTCAGGCTTCAAATGTTTTTCAGATTTTTTTCTCTAAACCTTCTTTGCCCTGATCCTGTTACAGTTTTAGTAATTCCTGGAAGTCTTTTCCCCCATGCTGGTTTATGCTGTTCCTGATCTTTCTCCTTTTAATCCCAGGGGAATTAACCAGCCTGTCCATCTGAAAGCTACACAGCTTCTCCTCCTCTTTCACCCTCCCTCTGTCCTTTCAGCCTGCCCCACAGAGACCCCACTATCCTCAACACTGTCAAATCCTGACAAAAGCAAACAGAATAAATACTCTTTGGCTGCTGTGCATTTATGCCCCTGTCGTTGCCTTTCCCCTCAGAGGAGGAGAGCTGGGCATCTCTGACTGTTTCTTTGACCATATGGTGACACCATCTCTGTCTTTGTCAATTCAGGATGTTCAGAAAACGTTCACTTTCTGCTCCTTCCCAACCCCCAAGGTCTCTCCTGCGCTGTCCCAGATGTTATGCAAAATACAGCAGGCATTTATCACACCAGGCATGTTTAGATGATTTATAAGGCAGTACCACCTGCCCTTCAGTCTCCCAGAAACATGTGCTGCTGACATTCTACAACGGAATGCTTGTTCCTCCAGTCTAAAGGGCTGGTGACAGGCTCTGGAAATCAGGTGGGCTGGCTTGCTTGTACTCAATGGAAGAATCATAAAAGAGGGAAAGAAGAAAGCAAGTAGTTTGCTGAAGCTTGCTACAGCAGACGAGCCCCTGAACACAATATTCCTGAAATTGTGAGCCTTGATTTCCAGGCCTCCTCACACTGAGGCAAAATCACACACAGCTTCTTGGCTGCTGCTGTCCCAGCTTTCTGGCATTGCCCCCTGCCTGGAGTAAGTTTCTTTTGATACCTGTGTGCTGAGGTGTTCTTGTTGTCAAGACTCGACACCTTGTTTCTGCCATCTGAACTAGGTTAGCGACGACTTGTTCTTAAAGCTAAGACAACTCCTTCAGCCTGAGACGGGGATGGGACTGCCTTCAAGAGCATCTCTGGAAGCAGATCTGGCCAAGAAATATTGTCTTCTTGGCAGCAGCTGGAAGAGGATGTGACATCCAGCCTTGATATTTGTGACTGTGGAAGTATCACCAAACACAGGCAAAAAGAGCTAAAAGGTTGATATTATTTTAAATACGTCCAATGATGTTTTTGCCTGCTGTGTGAAGGACACCAAATAAGGAGAGAAAATCATTAGCCTGTCTCTACACAGTCTGTAAACATCTTTTGCGCAAAGCTATCAACAGCCCAGGTGAGATATGTTGCAGTTCCTCCCACAAGGAGATCTTTGAAGGGAAATTTCCACTGGTCTCCTGAAGAAACCGAGCTGGTCATCCATGCCCGGCAGGGCCATCTTACTGCTTTAGTTATGATTATTTCAGCTGAAAAGCAGTGCTCTGCCAAGAAAATATGATCCCAGTTAGTGTCTAGCCAAAGTAAATAAACAGTAAGTCCTGCTTCTCACTCGTATTGCTGTGGTATTAAAAGCTTAAGAAAAACCTAACTCCAGATCTTCTCACATCATGGTTTCTCATGCTTGCATGCCATCACAGCCCTATTTTGTGTCTTCTGATGGCAGTACCCATTTGTGTGACCTCTATTTTATCAGACAATATTTTAAAAATACTGCTGGAAACATTCACAGTCACAGGAGATGAAAACTGGAAGTTTATCAGTTCAATCCCTCCTCCACCCCATATTCTTGTATATCTGATGAGGATCTCAGTATGTGTTACACCAGAGGGTGTAGAGCAGAGCAGAATTCCTTTACAATGCTTGAAGTTAAATGAGAGTGAACATGGAGACCTGCACATGGCATGAAGTCAACTTGACAAGGAGTGAGCATGCACTCTGTGTCAGGAAACAGAATGTAAAGCGAATGAAAAACAGAGATGGCCTTAGAGTGGATTTCCTCCGAGTATGAGAACAAGACCAGAAGGAGAAGAAAGTAGGTGTAGAAAACAGTCAGTGCTCTCTTTCCTTGTTTTCTTTTGTCTTGGAACAAAGCAGAAGAATCTGAGGGTTAGGTATGTGTGGAAAAGTAACACCTCCCAGTCAGAAACAGGGAGCACTTGAGAGGAGACAGCAGCTTATAATGACATCCCTTGCTAATGATTGTGGAAATTAGAGTGAGGGTGGGCTACTGGGCTAAAACCTATCTATGCACACCAGTTTTGGGTAGTGAAGATTATATACTGCAGTGCCCTCTTTTCACAGCAGCTGTTTTTTCCTGCTTTCACTTAGCATTATTGTGAGCTCTGCCATTGTGACATTTTGCAGCAAGCACCCATCTGCAATATTTCCTTAATGACAAGAAATGCTAGATTTGAGGCCCTCTGTTTCCTGACAAGAGTATCAATGCCTTTCCTCTAGAGCAGAGGGCTGTAGGCACTGTGTGTTATTACTGTAGCTTTGTGTTCCTGGAGGCAGTTGTTTGGTTAGACTCTCCGGTGATACAGATTTGCCAGGAATCCCTTAGCTGTCATCAGAATTTATAAAACAACACCCCACCTGACCCCCAGTGACAGGCTGTTGGGATGGGAAACCTCGGTTAGTCCACAGAAACCAGGTAAATAGAGCTGGGAAAACCTCTGGAGTCCACCGCTGTGCCAGAGAATGATTGTCTCCCAGACTCCTCCGCATGAGCGAAGCAACAGGCATTCCTCAGGGAGACAGGTCAGCATCTCCATTATCGAGTATGCCCATCAGAGACTAAATCTCCACCCTTTTAATTTCACCCTATTCTTCATAGCTGTAAGACCTTTATTCCTCCCAGGACAATTGTTCTTCCATCAAATACTTGCAGCAGGTTAAGTATGCTCCTCTGGGTATAGCTAGGCAGCCATACATATTTAGGTCCCTTTGCCTCCCCAAGAATCAATTTCTCCAGCCCTTTAATCATATTTATTGCTCTTCTCTGAATCTGTGCAGTTGCTGGTATTTTGCATTGGCTCCCATTCATCTCTGGGCTTTTGATGAGCTGTAAGGCTTCATCCTTTCGCTTTTTTCTACCAACAGAGAGGCAATCTAGTGAAGCAGGTGACACTGAGCTAATGGCTTTTTGTGACTATGATTCTCTGCCTTCTTGAACTGCTGGTTGATCTCGGAGATCAGTTGCTTGTTGCAGCCTTTCTTGTTGGGTGAACCGAGACAACAACAGTTTTCTGTCCTATGAAGTCCTTGGAGATCCATGTGTGTGAACATGATAGAAACACAAAATTGTACAGCTGGTATTGCTGCCTAGAGGAGTGGCTGGCATGGGGAGAGGGGTTATCAGGCAGAACCCTGCTCAGCCTCCCTCACACACCCACTCACCAGCAAAGATGCTTTTGTGTTCCCTGGAGTCCCTCTCTGCTGTGCAGCTCAAGTCTCTATGAGCTGTGAAAGTCTCAAAGGAAGGAGGGCAGCTTAAGCTCAGGTTGGGGGCAATTATGTTGCTTAACAATTTCACCTCCTTCTGATTCTTCCTTGTCAGTGAGGGACCAGCACATTAACTCGCAATAAATTAAGTAATTATGTTGTGCTTTAATCTCTCTGTAGTATTTCACTGTTGAGTTTTCTAAGAGAACCAAGACACTTATTGACAGCTTTTTCTCCTTTGTCTCCCTGGTATTTGACCCCTACAGGAGCAGCTTGGTTTTTTCCCAGGACCTTGGATGCCAGTGAAGAGCTCTGCTCAACTTTCTTCCCTGCCATCTGCCATCCTGGCGTTCCTTGGCCTCAGAACAGCAGATCAGATTGCACCTTAATCAAATTGCAAAGCACTGAGGTAAGAGCTGTGGTCTCCAGGCACTGTTACTTGGACTGAAGTGGGACACCACAGTAGGCACAAGGTAGCAGATTGCTGCCAATGAGCTTCCCAGTGCCAGTGCATAGAGTGTGGATCCCTCCTGGCCAGGACCTGAAGAAAAAGACAGAGCAGCTGAGAGCTGGGTGACTGCTTTGCCAGAAAATTTGAGAAAGCACTGCTGGCTGCACAGCTGTAAGGAACTGACTCCAAGCCTCCTTACTACAGACATCCTATCAAGGCTGATATGTGTCTGCCTGGCTGGGGAGGCATCATCAGCCAGTGGCAGGGACAGGGCAAATATGTGCCAGTAGATGTGAGGCTGGAAAATGTGTCAGGCTGAATCCTACAAGCACCTTTTTGTGTCAGGTGAGAAAAATTATAGGGAAGGAGCTTGACTAATTTTAGAGTCGGGGCAGGGAGTTTTCTTCAGTGAGCTGTTCAGAGACATGTTATGGTCCACATTGTCTGACGCCCAGAACAAGACTAAGGTGAAATTATGGTCTTTCATTTAGGATGAAGTCACTTTCCCATGTAGTCACAGCTACTGTCCAGCTCTTGCAGCTGCTAAGACCCACACCTTACTCATTTTTTATTTATTCTGAAGCTACCCAGATGTCAGTAAGTACCCTGAGCTGCAGGCAAATACCCACAGTCTGAGGGTTTGAACAAAGAGCTGAGGAGCACCTGTCTGAACACTGATGAATAGGAGGGGCATCCCCACTTCTTCCCCTCCGTAGGTGCTCACAAATGGTGGCCCATGCCTGAAGTCTGCTGTTCTCCACAGCAGGCTGGCAGCAGGTCAGTGAGAGGTGAGGTGGCTGCACAGTGCAGATGTGTGAGACATGCACACAGTGAGGAACAAGAGGGTGAGCACAAGGGCATGAGTGAGTAAGAGCCAAATTGGAGAGAGGACTTAGTTAAGGGTAACATCAAAGAAATAAGACAGGGAAGTAGGAAAGTTCAGAGCAGAGCTGAGGAGTAGGAAGGTCACTGAGGAGCAGTTTGGCCATGACACTCAGCAATAACGTTTATGCACTGCTATAGCTTTTAGTCAAACAGAAAAAAGGAGACCAGAGGCCTTAAGATCTAGTCCTAGCCCCAGACATAAACCATCCCTTGGGTCAGGCCAAAGCTTCATGTAGGTTTTGTCTGGAATTGTGACTAGGTAGCATTGCAGGAGATTTGATGTTTAGATGTACAGTGCCATAGTACACCTAGACTAGTGGAGATGCTTAAATGCCACAAAGATATGTGAAAGGAGAAGCTGTAGACCAGATGTCCTTGTGCCTTTTAATATATATATATATGTATGTGTGTGCGTGCATACAGCGTTTTAGTATATATAGATTATGGGCTTTGTCTCCAGGATTGTATAGTTTCAGTGATGATCTTCTGTCCTTCAAGGTTACTACATAAAATGTTCATTTTTTATCTTTGCTCATCATAGTGTGATGGCTATTTTGGAAGCCAGTTTAGATGCCACATTCTCCATTTAGGCTGCAGAGGGCAAATCTAGGCACTTGCATGAACAGTTGTGATTGTAACTTGGAAGGGAAGAAAAGGTGAGGTATTGAATGATTAAATCCTTGATTGGCATTAGTTGCATGTGACAGAGGTTGTGGTGAGAGCACAGGCAAGCGTCTCTAACAGACCTGGACGGGACAGTGTAAAATCCTACAACTCTTTAGGCATACTTAGATCAGAGTGTTTTTAGGTCTCATATGTGAGGGCAGTCCTCTCCTGTGAAGGGCTGTAACAAACAGCAGGAACTGCCATCTTCTTAAACTTTGTTTGTTCAATCAGTAAAGAGCTGGCAGCGTGGCAGTAAAAGAGAAGATGTCTGCAGATATACCGTAAATATGAATTTGTGATCACTTGGCTTCTGTGTTAGGGCAGTGTTTGGAATCTTTGTTCCTTGTCAATGTATGGGGCTGTGGGCTGTCCACACCAGCAGTTTGCAGTCAGCCACTCAAGACAGCTTGTGAGAAAGGTAGAAAGGGTGCTATCATCCTGTTTAATAAGAAGAAGGCACAATTTTCAGTTGTCACAATCCCCACCAAGGAAACAGTACCAGAGCTGAACAGTATAAAATTATATGATACATAAATATCCTACCCAGGCTACCCTGGGAGCTGCCAGTTGTTGTGGCAATGGTGATGGTGCCTAATGCAGGTGAAGTCTGACTCTGCTCCTTCACAAGGAAGTTGCTTGCCCTGGCTTAAATGTGTCCTCAAAAGAAGAGCAACAAGGACTGAAAGGTGTAAGCAGCTACTACTTGAGCAGAGAAGCTACTCTGAAGTTAAAAGCTACTCAGAAAACTGACAGGAATAGAAAATCTGAAGAAATCCACCATGCTGTGCTGCCTTGTACCATAGGTGAGAGTGCACTGGGCCACAGGAGCTGTTGTTCCCTCAAGGATACTGGCCTACAGGCATACTGAAGGGCACCACCTCTTCAAACTGTTCCTTAGGAGGCCATGGATCCCTGATGGGAAAGATATGCAGCTTATTGGCTGTCCAGTGTAAACTTAGGAAAGGAGTTGTGCTTTCCTTCAGCATCACTCACTTGAAATGTATCTGTATATGTACGTTTGGACAGTATCCAAAATTACTGACGTGAAATATGAGGCCATAATATGTTTATAGTTGGAATCTAGGCACAAGAGAGAGGAAAGGTGCACAGCATGTTAGCAAGGATTACAGCTCAAAAATACCAGTCACACCATCTATCCAATCTCATCTGAGGGAAGGGAGACAGGCAGGGGAGACAGATGTTTGACAACAGGTTTCTTCTGAAGCAGTGAGGTGATGAGTGCTTTTAAAAAAGAAGGCTCCTAATACTTTCTTCTGTTCAGAACAGGCTACATCCCTTTGCCAGGGAATGCAGAGGCTCTTAGCTAGAGAGACAAGTGACTTGGGGAAAAATCATCACTTGTTTTCCTGATTAAACAAAGATGCTTTCTCGTAATGATAACCAAAGCAGGAGTCAGCATCTCTTGGCAAACAAAGTGACATTAAAAGCATTTGCTGGAAATGCTTTCCACTTTGTTCTTGAAAAATGTCCAGAGGCTATTGATACAGTAGAGGAGGACTCAGTTCTCCAGCAGGGGTCCAGTTTCTGTAATCTGAAGTTTGGGAGGGGAAAGACCAGAAGGGTGTTGAAGAACCTTTAGTGAGATCTAGGAGTTTCTTCCTCCGGGAAGCTTCGTATATTAAACCCACTATTCACTGGATGCCATCTGGCAAAATCGAAAGATACACTCTTTCAAAATATGTTTAGAAGCTATTGGGATACGTCATCTCTGTTGGGGGGATGATTCACCAGCATGGGACAAGAAAACCCCTGGGGAAATCATCCCCAGCATACAGATGAATCCAGGAATAGGAACCAGCAATGTCGCTTTGAACACGTCGCTGCTCTTTTCCCGTGGGATGAAGGCAGCAGCAAGGACTGACAGAGGATTTGCCTGCACCTCAGAGAGAGCAAGTTGTGCAAAGAAGCACAAAAGCTTTGCACAGAAGCAAAATGTTCTGGCTTTGGGCTCTGCAGCTCCCTCACAGTCAACCCGTGTGGTTTCTTCTCAGGCTGTACCTGGCAGCAGGGTGTCCTGATGAGTATGTGGTCCTACACAGGATGGGAATCGTGGTTCCTCTGTGCCTGGGGCTACACAGCTTGCACTGTGGACAGTGGGCAGAGCAATCCTTAAGGCTGTCCTCCAAGGCTGAAGGTGCAGACAATGCTGGGATGCACACCGCTGGATAGGACTCCAGGGCCTAAGGTTCTATCAGAAAGAAGGAAACACTTCTCAGGAGCTAGTCTGAGATGAGCTGGACTCCTACCAGAACTAAGGTTTGTCTGTCATCTCACTGATATCTCTCAAAAGAGTGAGAGCTCCTTGTCACAAAAAGAAGCGCAGTAGAATACAAGGCCCAAACCCTGTTGAAACAGGAGATTAAAAGAAGAAAAGAATAAATCAGAACCAAATCCCAGTACTTTACATATTATTTGGAAAACTGTGAACTCTGGTGGTAATTAGAGCAACTGAAAAAACTGTTTAAGAGTCAAGGCAACTACTTTTCCTACTGTCTCAGAGTCACCTCAACTTCCTTGGATCCATTGAACCTTACAACAACTTATAAAATCGGAGAAGATTCCTTGGCCTGTGGATATCTTACAGAGCCTCAGTGCAGTGAAGGAAATTCTTGCCTTCTGCCACAGATGGGACTCTGTGCTGATCAGTTGTGTATCGAGACCTTGAATGTACTCCTGTGGCTTAACAACCCTGACCAGCCTTACCTGGACTCTCCACTCAGGTACTCTGCACCACTGCTCAGGGCTTTTAGGCTCCAGACTCTCAGTCCTGGCTTGGGGTTGTGCCTCTGATTTGAAAAGACGCTGTGGGTATCTTCAGCTTTTGGATCATCTTCACTTGTGGGGTAGTTATGTTTTTGCTGCCTCCTGATTTTAGGTGAGTGACCTCAGCCTCAAGGAAAAACAGTGGGAGAAGTAAAGTGTTTTGCTGACTTCCTCAGCAGCTGCTCCACCTCTCCCCATACACTCTCAAAAAAAAACCCCAAAAATCCAAACCACAAACCCGAAAAGTTATCTATGCATTATTGCTTCTGTTATGGAAATGAAGGAATTCAGGGAAAGTGATCACTAAAAGGAAATGACAGACAGATTTCCAGTTTTTCCCATGTGGAAAAGAAATGTCAGGCTTTCTTCTTTATTCACTTGTTTCTAATGTTTCTAGTGCCAATAGCTTGAACAAGTCTGTGTTACAAATCAGGAGCTGGCATCTGACCTCTCAAAGAAAGAAGCGTAAATGAAGCATATATGTGAGCATTAAAATGTGTGGAAAATCTGCACTGCCTAATCTGCATTTGCTCCTGAGAATGAGAAACAGGCACATTTTTGTAGTGGCACTTACGTGTGGAACCCACTGCCATGTGATAGCTCTGGGGTTGGAAGCTCAGCAGAATCCACGAGGTGAAGGGGTGTTAAAATAGCCAGGGAGAGTATATGTATCCACATCAGACAGGTGAAAAGTGCAGGAGGGGTGCAAACCTTCCTGCTTGAGGCTGTCTGCTCCCTGATAACTGACTGCTTCAAGGAAGAATCTTCTCCTGCTGTTGGGTTGCTAATTGGCAGGATGGCACATGCTCTTCCGCTGCTTCTTGTGCACATCACAGAGGGCCCCTGAACAGCATGACCTTCACACATGATCCAGTCTAGCACTTGTTTTCCTTGTTTCCTGGTTTTGTGAAAAACCAGAAGCTGATGGTGGGGTTGCATTGAGACTGTAGGGAGCAGGTTAGTAGGAGGTGAAATTATTTGTGCAGTGATGTGTTGGCAGATGTGTGAATTGTACACAAACACAATACATGAAGTTGTGCAGCAAAGAAACAAGTGACTTGTGCTTCTAAACAGGGTCTTCCTTGCTGTGGAATTCTCACTCCTGCTGCTCATTTCCCACCTCCAGGCTGAACAATAAAATCTGGCAATCTGCAAAGTGCTGTGAAAACTGTCTCCAGGTTCTGGTGCAAGCTGCAAACCTGCTCTTCTGCTGGCTCCTCAGGGTTGCTGTGGGTGCTGGGTGGTGCTGGAGAAGGGAATGGGGGGCCCATGAAACTAAACAGTGCTCACAGCTGTATGAGAATAACGATGGTAAACAGAAGGGGGAACTCAAGGAACAAGTACTCAGTGTTCAGTCAGTGTCAGAGCCAGGACAAAAACTGAGTTCTTGATCCCCTTACATGTGCTCCAGCCATTTGTCAATGGCTGCTGGACTTGTATGTCTGTGCTAGAGACTAGAGAAGTGTAAATGAAGAGAAGGATTATCTCTGTGGAAGTAAAGAAAGACAGCTTTTCTCTCTAGAATGGTAGGGGAAAATATGGTTAGGGGCCTTCTAGAATTTTCCTTAAGACAGTAGCAAGTCCTAAGGAGAAATATTACGGTAAGTTTTCTCTCTTGTCTTCTGTTGCAGCAGCAAATTGTCTCTGTAATGCCCCATCTTGTCTCTATTTTTATTGTAGTCACACTTCCCAGCCATCTCTGAAATGGGATACCGAGAAGAATAGAAGAACTTGCCCTGAAAGTGTCACCCCTAATTAATATCCTCCAAGGCAGCTCCCTAATTAGCATGCAGATGAGGTTTCAGTACAGCTCGTTAGTGGGCTCACTCCTCGGAGAAGGTAGTTAGGTGTGACACTGATACACTGTGGTCCCACAGGGAGCTGCCACAAGGCTGCATCCACTGGGCAGGTCAGTGGCAGCCACCACACCGGGAGAACAGGTCCTGCCATCTGTGGCTGAGAATGGAGTGAAACAAGAAGGGTCGATATGATATGGTGGAAGAAAGAAGCCCAAAGTGTGACCAAAGATCTGGCTGGCAAAGTGTGGACAAAGGAACCTCACAGGCTTGTGTCCTGTATTCTCCACACCTATGTCTAGTCATGACCATCACTTACATGCTAAAGCCATTTCTTCCTCACAGAACTATGCTGAAGTACATTTGCTCTGCCTGGCTCTAAAAAGCATATAAGTTCTGTACTTTAGTACTTCTATCATCTCCTGTTTCTTGTCTTTTCATGATCAGAATGTTTGTGAGTTTATTTGATAGTTTTTGTGACAGAAAGGGTCAGACTCATTCTGCACAGGTAAAATCTAAATTTTATGAAAACATTCCTTGCAAAGTCTTTGTTGTCTCTCACCAACCTCTTCTGTTTAGTGTTAATTCAACATTAGAAATATTAAGAGGGAGAAAAATCCACCAAAAATCATCCACGACCTACCATGGTGCTACTAGGGATGACAAACTGAAAAAAGTACTACTTTATCCAAGAGGTCAGACCAAAATGCTGGGTTTCAACATGCTGAGCCATCAAGTGTGTGCAATCTAGAATCTCTTTGAATCGGTGGTTCAACATGGACTTGAAGAAATCTATTCATTTGGGCATCTCTTCAGCTTCCTGGAGTTGTTTGTGTGTGCAGCTCCTGTGTTGCTGGCACCAAGCAGGCTGCCAGCCTTGTCCCTTGCAGCAGTCTGTCACAACATGATCTCAGTTGTGCAGTATTATTATATCCTCCATGGTTACTATGTGAGAATTACTGCTCAGAGTGTACAAGCACCCCTGCCTTCACTATGTACCCCTTAAACCCTTCTTTTCTCTGCCGCACAGAGGCAAAGAGAGTTCATAAAGCAGAAGATTCCCCCTCTGTCTTATAGCCAGTGCCTAGGGCCAGCATCTTTGGCCAGAGGAATCCTTGGTCCCAGCTGTCCCTCAGCTCCCACAGATAAATTTTGCAGTTTGTGAGATACAATTTTTCTGCCATGCTGTATCTCTGTGCATGAGAAGATGATGATTCACCACAGCAGCGGATTGACAAAATAATATCAAAGGAACACAGAACAGGGAGTGAGCCAGTGTGTAGCATGAAGGCCAGAGACTTCCATCTGATAAAGTCCAGGATGATTTCTCCCTGTACCATTTCTACATCATCATGAGCTGAATGTGTTTTTTTTCCCCATATTAGTCAAACCTTTAAGTAGCAAATGAGAGGAGTTTCTGGAAGCTGAAAGTCTTTTAGGTAGAAGTAATCCATCATTACAGGCCTAGGGCTTAGAGATTTTTTACCAGATCTTTAGGAAATGGTCAATGAAAGGTCTGAGACCAGAAAAGTTAGGAATTTAAAAGGAGCTGCATTAAGAAGTGAGCTTTACAAAGTATATATTCCCTTTAAAGCCAAGGTAAATCAAGGCTAAGCAACATGGAGTTAAGTAGGTGAGCCTTCTGTACCACTGGGCTTATTCAGGATTTCTTAGCAATTAAAGTTGCTTCTTTAATTAAGGGTACCTGCAAAAGACATTTGGTTTGCTTGTATTTGGATTTCTTTTGTCTCCTGAATGACATAGAGTAGAGCTTTGATGGGTTTTTTCCTACTCTTTGAGTTTTGCTACAAAAAATGTCAAGACTGCTGAGTCTGAGCCTTCCTAAACTTGTTGAAGGATTTAATTTTGAACTAATCAAAAGATGCCTTTCCAACACTGAAGTCTTAGCAAAGCTTTCCTACCCCTTTTGCCAAACCAGGCGTTAGAGTAAGCTAAGTTTCTAAAATACTTGGATGTTCAACTCTCCTATAGCCAGTGAGATAGGTTTGTGTTCGGGTCCTAAACCACTGGCTTAATTTCAACATTCCAAGCTGATTGCCATGCCTGGTACTCAGTGAAGCACTGAGCACAGCCAAAGTAGCAGCTCTGTGTCATCTGAATCCTATTCTTGTCAACATGCCTTGTAGTGAATGCAGAGCAGAGAGGAGTCCAGTCTGTCCCTGGCACCTCCGAAACAAATAACATATAAAGATATGTTTGGTCTAAGTGCCTGGAATTTATTCTTCTCTGAGGAGTGGATAGTCACCACGGCAAGCTGGGTTCCTTACAGCCATGAGGACTCCTGATCTTGCTTAACCTGCAGAGGACAGGATCAGATATCTGTGTGTGTCCCTTCATATTCTCTGACTATGTCCTTGAACTGTGTCAGCTCTGGAATCTTTTGTCACGTCTCTTGTACAGGTCACTGGAAGAATTTGAAATGCTAACCTGCCCTCTTGTCCCCTCAACACATTGTCCCAAGACAATTTGGTGGAAGAGACATTTCGGTTGCCCTCGGATATTTCATAACTTTAAATATTTTATAACAAATTAAATGTTAATTGTGTGCTGTCCAGGGGAGAAAATCATTGTAGTATTCAATTAACATTTAATATATTAGCCATCAAATATTTAAATAGCCTCTATCCAATGGATGTATTTCTTCTGCATTATCTGCCTTACCTTCCCACAGAACTTTTCTCCAGGATGCAACAGCAGAATAACTTTAAAAGGATAGGGGGAAAAATGACATATCTGCCTAAGTTTTCTGCTTTTGAAGTTTTCTAGCATAATATAGAAGCTCTGGATACTAGTGTGGGGGAGGACCAGCAAGCTGGTATTGCTTTGCTGTTCTGCTACTTCACCCTGGGTACAAGTCATGACATCTTTGAGACCTGGAGATCTCTTAACTGTACAGTCGCCTCCTTAAGTTGTTCCAGGGTCTCTTCGTTGTGCTGTGCATCAAAATCAGCTTCTGTTCTCTGGGCCAAACATCTCATGGCCCTACATCTCACGGCTCCTGCTTATGTTTCCAGTTTGGGTGTTTTTTGTTTTCTCCCCTTGATCTGTCCTCAGGGGTAACTTCTGTCGACTACTTCCTTCACTGGCAGGTTTGTCTTCTTTCCTGTCACCCTCATGTGCGTTCAGTACCTTGCTATAAGGTCTGTTCATCAAGCTGCTCATTTATTCTAAAGGTAACAGACCTTCTCCCCATCCTCCAAGAAGAAATACCAAAGTTTCCTTGCTACAATAACAAAACGTACCTGTCTGTGGGGAAGAGATGGTAAAATCACTACTTGTAAAGCTTATACGTAACAGATGTTGCCTGGTAACTGGGGGTGGGATGAGGCTGGTTCTGTGGAGCCGTTTGTTAGCAAGATATACTGCTTGACTTCACAGGGTTGATACACAAAATAGAGACTGTGAGACAGGCATTGGCTGGGAGAGCTGTCTCTTGTGCCGGACTGATATGGTAAATGACTTTGGGGGTCTGGTGTTAATGGGCTGAACAGGAGAATTTGGGATATTGTTCAATATTCCTACCTCCTGAGTAAGAATCAGGTAGAAGATTTGCCCAGTGTCTTTTGTTTTGAGAGGTGTTTCATCTCCATGGATGGATAGCCTTGTTTGCAAAAGTTTGCCTTGGTACTCAGTACAGTGATTTCCTTGTAAAACAATGCTGCTGATTGTAGGCAGCTGAGTCACATTAGGAGAACTCTTGTACAGCCCTTCAAATGGAAAATCCTGTCTGGACCATGACTACAAGCCAGTCGGGTGGTCCTCTCCAAGATCCCAGATATATTTACCACATTCTTTGGATAAATCTATTTCTTATCGGGTTTTCAGTCTCTCACTCTGTTTCAAGGTGTGATGCTTGCATATGTTTCCTGGCTGGCTTGGCAGAGCTGAACATGGTATATTGTGGCATGATTCAGAGCCCTCAGCAAAATGGTCTAAGGAGATGGATACTGGTGTACTTATTCCAGGTCTTTTTTTAGTTTTGGGGTCCACAGGATCAAGAGTTGAAAATGGTAGGGTCAGGTACGAGAAAGATTTGGTGATGGGAATACTCTCAGAATACTCTGCAGAAAAAGCATTGACATTTTTATCTATTTAGCTTATCAAAGCAAAGGATCTTGATTGTGGAATAAAGCCAACAGGGAAAGAATTTGTCTGATCTAAGACAGCTCTTTAGTGCTCAAACATGTGAAGGGAACTGAAAACAGGAGATGGAAGCTAGACAAACTGGGAATGGAAATAAAGCAGAGCAGAGTAATGAGCTATTTGGAAGAGATCTGTCAGGAGCAGGGAATTTCATCAGCACTCAAGTCTTCAGTCCAATCCTGTCAGCCTTCTACATGGGTTACATGGTGTGAAGAGAAGTTGTGAGTCTAATCCAGGAACTATAGGTGGAGATTAGGACCTGTGCTCTGCAGGAGGTCAGACCAGCCCTGGTTGCTTCTACAGTCTGTATTTGGATAAAAAAAATGATGATAGCTGTAGTTCTGTGGCCTGTCTCTCCTGTTCCTGACATGATATGGGAACATAAGGGCACATAGAGATTTCTGAGGCCATGGACCCTGGAGTGTTGTGATACCACAGTCCTCTGAATATTGACCACAAGAATTTGCCAGCTTTCTGGCTGGTCAGGTGTGCCGAGCTGCCATAGCCAAATGGTGCCTAATTTAGGCCATATCCAGGTGGTCATGTCCTTAGCCCTTCAGTCATCCAGCACCAGAGACCTCTGCCTAGATGGTGGCAGCCGTGCTATGGGGCAGAGTTTTTTTCTGTGTTTATCTTGGCCCTGTCACGGCTGTGAAGTTGACCCCCCTGACTTTATACTGCTGTTCCTGCCTTTTTCTTCCAGGGACAAACAGGGGGCTGAAGAGGCAGGAGAGAACAGTGTGGGCCGTGGGCTCTGGTCTCTTTTCAGGAGCCCACAGTGTAAAACACTCTTATGTAAACACAGTTAATCTGAGGTTAACTCCCTTTGCCTCTCCTTCTCTTACCTCTAGAATAAATTGCCCACATATCTTCCTGATGGCCTCTTTAAAGAAGAACAGATCAATTATATGGAAATATATATGCAGTACTCTGAAATAACAAGCCCTTGGAAACACCACACCGAATCTGCAATGCTGTTTGCAGGACATGGAGCTAATTGGTGTGAAACCTCTATTTACAAACAGTTTATCTCCTTGCCTGTAGGTTTCTGGGAGGGAAAGAATAGGGGTGTCTGAAAGAAGGGGGCTGCTCTTTTGCAGAAAGTGCTGTTTCTGTGAGAAATCAAATAGCAATGGCTTGTCTGGCTTTCATACAGTCAGGGATGCCTCTGCTCTGGCCTCAAGTCCTAATTCTTTTACTCACCTGTGCAGTGCTGTACGTGTTATTCCATTTTCTTGAGACCTAGTACTTTGGTATCTGTATGTATGAAGAAGGCTTAAGGTGGCTTTTAGAAGCTCAAGAACTTCTTAAAGGCTTGAATAAATATAACTTTAGTGTTTCATGTCTCTCTCACTCCTCTGACGGGACACGCTTGGCCCTCTCTCTGTCTCAGCCCTTGTAGGTGAAGCAGGAGGATGGAAGATCATGGTTTATGCTCAGTACTCTTTCCCACTGGGACTGCGGGGAGCAAGATTTGGGATTTAGTTGATAAGAAGAGAACTGAGGAGCCTGAAGCATTATTGGAAAGCTTGCTTGTTTGGAGAAGGTGTGTGTGGGGAGGGGTAAACTTAAAGCAGTGCTGCATTGCCAGCTAGATCTCATTCCTAAAGCTGAAGAATACATTTGACACTGTTTTGGGGCAAGACTAGATGCAGGAGCAAGGAGCAGCCGTGAGAACTGCTGTAACAAGGAAAATTGTGTATTACTCCTCTAAGTCTATGTGTTGGAACCAATACAGTCCATTTCCTGGTGACAGATAAAATCTTTGATACTTTCAGGAGCTCTTGCCAGAATCTGACCTCGTTCAGAGAAAGTGCAGTTGGTCCCTGGCTTTCCCTTCATTTATCCCTTATTCCTCAGACTGTGGAAAGCAGGTTGGGAGAGACTCTAGCCTGTTCTCAGTAGGGAACTGCCCAGTTTCCTTTAGTGTACTTTCTTACCTTGTGGTTAAAGAGCTAGGAACAATTTTTTTTATGTTCATCACCTTGAAAGAAGAGTGTTGTGGAATAATTTTTTCTGCTTTTTCAAGATATGAGAAGGGTAGACAATAGATTTATTTGGATCAGTGTGAGAAAAATTATGTCCAGTCCTCCAAAGTGTGCTACAGCTATAGTTAGAAGACCGATTAAGTAGCACATTCATATCTCTTGTATGGATGTTAGCAAGACAAGTAAAACCACAACCAGAGTGCAGGTGCCAGTAAATTTGCTATCCCCATTGTTGTCAGCTTTGGGGCTGCATTTGTATCCCCAGTCTCATCTGTGATTGATTGTCTGAGACTGCTCTTGTATTTGCTTTTTTCCCATAATTTTTTCAGGCTCTCTGTCTGCTTGATCACCCCTTCATTGACTCTAGGTTTGGTGTTGGTGGTTCCAACCTTTTATTTCAATGGCCTCAGTCCTGAGAAAGGGATCTAGGGTACTTTCCTCATGCAGCCAGCACTCCCTTTGCTGGAGTGATGCTCATCAAAGACAGACACTGGTTTGGCTGCAATGGCCTGCAATGCTTTTTTTGTTTCGATCCTGTCCTGCTTCCGAAATTCATCTTTTCAGCCTATACCACCTATTTTCCTCCAAATTTCCACAATATTAGCACATCCATCCAGTGATGTTGGGAAAACCCAACACTATTTTTTTACCTGGGTTGTAGAAGGCACCTGCCTGGTTTTATCCCTCAGTCTAGTTTCACAGCTGTACCCATGTTCTAAGCCTAACCATATGCTCTGAGCTGTGAGGACACTTCCTCCCATCTTTGCTTTGTCTTTTAGACTGCATGGCCCACAGCAGAACTGTGCCTTTCCACTCTGTGCAGCATCTGGCAAGCTGAAGGCACCTGGCATACTGTCAGTACTTAACAGAAATTAAACAGTAGTAATACAAAGATACCTAGAGAGATTAGAGACTTAGTACGAAAACAAGTGAAGAGTCAACTAGGCAAAAATGAAAGTTAATGCACCTGGCAGTGATGGGAATGTGGGAAAATGGAACCCTGTATGAATATTTAAAGTGTGTAAACACCAAGTGGAGAAGGGATTAGTTAATGTGTGTTGGGCAGAGCTAGCAGTGATGGCAAGAAATACAAATGAGGAAACCTTTATGGTGAACTCATTGAGCTATTAAATAGTTTCCAAAAGGAAAGGCTAGGAGTTACTTTGCCTGGGATGCAGTAAAAATACTATAGCATTTACTGGCTGAAATTCTGGGACCACTCAAGTCAGTGAGGAAATTTGTTCTGACACAACCAAAGACAAGATTCCCTCCCCAGATAAATGTGAAAGTGAACTGGCACAAAAATTGGCCCGTGATTGAGTGTTTGCTGTTTTCAGAGCTGTTTTGATAGCTTCCCACCAATGCAATGTATGATGGTGGCTTATGAGAACAGATAAACATAAAATACCAAGTATGGCGTTGTATATAAATAAGACCAGTGTTTTACAGTTCAAGGCATTGTTATTCTACATGATCACAGCATGCAAACATCTGCAGAGTGTGCAAGTAATATATGAAGGTATTTAGTATGAGCACCATATAGATTCTTGGGGAGTTGATAGGCAACAGTGGTTTTCAATCTCTTTTAGTTTGCAAATCCCTACAAAATTTCCTGAGATTGAGGACCCCTGAATGGTGAATTAACATAGCAGTGTATCTTCTTTATTTTTATGGAAACTGTAAATATATCTTCTGGACCTCTAAGGGACCAAAATCAGAATGTGAAAATTCTGTCAGGAAGATATCTGGGTTGTATTCAGATGTGATAGAAGTTTGTAAGGCAGTTTTACTTAGCTATATTTTGATGTAATTACTATTTGGTGGGTTTTCAAGTGCCACTCTTCCAGTGTTGGGAAGCCTTTCTTTGTACAAAGAGCTCAATGCATATTGAGAACAATCTGAATTTGCCTGCATTTTTTTACAGACTCTGGACTGTCAGCCTAGACTTTACCTTCAACAGCAGAGTTGAAGCAGCCAGTCTTGGCTGAAGGTCAGTGATCTCAGCTGCTCATCACCAGAAGATCCCCCTGTGTTGGCACAGGTACCCTTGGCTAACCTGATAGCTGGGGTGTGAATATTTATGTGTCTGCATCAGGACATCAGACATGACAATTGCAGCAATAAATAAGATGGTCTCAGTAACTTTTTACTCCCTGGCTGAGCCCACGTTAAGATGTGTGGGTTGAACAATCCAGCTGACCATTGTTCTGTTATTTTGTGGCTGGTTTTGTTGTTGTTGTTGTTGTTGTTTTCTCTGCCTGCTAAGTAACTTTTTGACATGTAGTGGTCTTGAGTGAGTTTTCCACTCCCATGTGAAAGTGGAAACAGCGGGTAGGAAGTAGCAATTGAAAACTCCTGGCCTGGAGAGATCAGAGTATGGGCTGCAGCTTTTGAGGGGCATCATAACAGATGGCAACAGAAATGGAAATTTTGTCCTGAAGGCGGTTTTGACATTTCAAAATTTTATGTTGTCAAACTGGGATGAAAGCCCCAGTTGGGTTACTGGCTTAATTTGTGAAGCGCACATTCAGTGTTTTTAGTTTAATTGCAACATAAATATTTTAAAGGTATCTGAAATACTGTGTGATTTATGTATTTACAATAAAAACTGTTTTGATAACACAGAGTGACTCTTTATACAGTCAGTATATTCATGCAGACACTGCACAGCTCAGTTCTGTCAGATCACTTTTTCTGATAGAAGACTATGCTGTTTTTAAGATTTCAGCTAAGGCATATAAAGCTCCTGGTCTCTTGAGAAAAGGAATAATAAACATGTTACAAAAGGAAAGGATTTAGCATTCCAATATCATACCAGCTCAAAATGAGGGTATTTTAAGATTTTCTTAATATGACACCTATTTGTACTTTTTAATGTCATTCTACTGTCTCAAAATGTGACACCCTCTAATTTAAGGGACTAAGTCCCAAGAAATGCTAAAAGCTGCATATTGAAATGCAGAAACAATTACACTGAAAATGAGGCAGCTTTTTACAGTATGGCCGTGGAAGTTTACTGAGGAGATTTCTTTAATTCATCTTCCCCTGGGATCATTCTCTCGAGTTTGGGTGTCTTTCCAGCAGATATTTTCTAGCGTATCCTCATGTCTTCAACTTGATTGTATTTGCTTGCATGTGGCAGTAGAGGAAGGTAAAGTCCCCTCACCACTGATAGTGTCTGAAATTCAAATTTCCCCTGTGTAGGGAAGGGAGCCCATACTAACATTAAATGGCCCAGTGTCCCATTCTGACAGCATAATGCTGATGAGCAGATTTAAACAGCTCTAAGGCATTGGTGGGGAGACATGGAGTAGAGGTTAGGTTGCCACCAGTTTTTATGGTAAAAATGTCTTAATGGTGTAGAATTAATCTTAAGACTGAAGTTGTGATGCGGCTGTTGCCTGTGCAGAGCACAAAATAAGGGAGGGAATGGCAAGGGAATTTCCTGGACTGGCATGGAGGTCTTCTCTTGCAGTGGGAATGATCACAGCTTGACTAGCTGAACTCTTTGTTACTCATTACAGCTCAAGATCACATAAGTATTTGAATTTTGCCAAGGCAACAGAATATATTCTCCTTCTCCTGGATGAGGTCAGATAGCTACTTGGCCTTTTCTCCTTGGAGTGACCTCCAACATTAAACTGCATTACGTGTTTCCACTGTTATATCTTTTCAACAATTCAAAATTACGTTACTCTCACAAATTAACTGAGTCCCTGCCCCTGTCCTTGCCCCTGGCTCCTGATGGATTTTATCATTTAATGAAGCTTGATACATTTTTTCCCAAGTTTTATCATTTATTATTAATTTTAAACCTCTTTTTTTTTTCTGGGTTCAGAGAGATTGTGAGGTTGCACAGTAAGACCATGCTGTATTTATAAACCCTCTAAAAATTTACAAACAGAACATAATGTGCATGTCGCTACACTGGGGAATCAGGAAACACTACTAAATAATTAGATTGCTTATTACGAAGACGCAATAATAACTTTTTAGCTGGGAATGGAAAAAAAGCTCCCTTTGTACTAATTGTTACTGTTATTTGCGTTGTAGTTGAGCTCAAAATATAAGCTGGGCTCAGAGCTCCATTAAGTGAGGTGTTGGGTAAATTTTACAGAGAGAGAGAGAGAGAGAAGACTGCTGATGTGCTTTACTCTGTGGAAGTGCTGATGAATTGCAATCATGGAGACTAATTAAAGCATCTGGATGGATAGATAAAATGGACATAAACCAGATTTAATTGATGGAGAGCAGAGAAGGGTTTGACAGTTAATTAATGTTTTTAATCAGTTGTGGATTTACAGGAGGAAAGGGAAAGGAGGAGGCTGATGGGGTCTTAGCCCTTGCTGATAGCAATACCTTGTGTGTGGGAGTGCCTGGTGTCACATGGAGAGTGTGCGGACGCCCAACTTTTCCTCTCCACTCTCATCAAGGATGCACTTGACCTCAAGGCTTTTTATGTACATATTTTTCCCACCTCTTAATTTGCTGGTCCCTTTATAGTTTTGAAAGATGTCCAGTCACCTTTAGGAAATTCCCATGTCTAGATCCTTACAATGCACGTCAGATACAGAAATAGAGCAAGGCCCCACCACTTTGCAGCCCACAGTTTGAGAACCATTTGTCTGAAAAATGGGAAGTATTAGACATACTCTGAATATAGCTCTTAATGTTGGTCTGCCACTTGTGTGTTATAAGTCCTGAAGATTTGTCCCTGGACTGAGGTCTGTTAAGGTGAAGGATATAGTGAGTAAGAATATACAAAGTCTCCAGGCTTTCAGTGGAAAAGTTATTAATACTCTGCATTTCTGTGAATGGGGAGATCTGTATTTTTAATGGGCTTTTCACAAATTGCAATCTTCCCAATCTTCAACAGGAGGGATGGGGAAACCATTGCAGCAGGTATTAATGCAAGAGGGTTTAGTCTTATCCTTTTAGAACATAAATTAAAATGTCTTACATATGCTAACATACTGCTGCCAGTGCCAGGCTGGGTTTTTGGAGATATGCATGCACACTTGAGAGCTTTTTCCATTGTTTGTCATATTCAGAAGGAATTTTCAGTGGAAAAAGGCTGGTATTGATTCCAAGGGATGGATATAATCAATAACAATTGCAATGTGGCAATTACATGCATGACTCCAAGTCCTGGCTGGTACTGACATGTCCCAAAAGTGCTTTATGAGGTTCTACAGTACTGCCATGCTAAGGGGAACAGCAGAGGGATAAAAATGGGAAATTGCTTGCCCCAAATCACTCTTACATACAGATTGTGAGGAGGGACAAGATCCAAACAACTGGAATGCACCATGCATTGTAGAAAGTCTTTGCTATTCTAACCTGGTATGGCCTGATCCTTCAGGGCTCCTCTGTGATGTGCAGAAGAACACTGCAGAGATGCTTGACTGGGTACTAACCAGGTTCTCCCTGGACTGGAAAACAGTGCATCCCATTGATACAGGCTTTATTGTTCTGGGGCCCTGTTGTAACAACTACACAACTCTGTACCAAGCTGAAGTACCACATCAGCTGGAGATAGCTTGGGGGAGCCTAAAATGCAGGGAGTAAGGGTAAGAGATACCACTAGATGTCTAGAGCCTTTCTTATGACAATCTGCCAGTCAGGGAGGGCTGTGTGTGGGTGGCACTTTACCCAGCAATTGTGCTTTCAATTTCTGAAGGTTTGTGTAAAGACTTAATCTTGTGCCTGCTCTCACTGCAGAAGTTGCTTTGATTGTGTGTTTGGGACTGCACCAATGATTCCAGCAGCTTGCTCTGCAACTGGGCAGTGCTCAGAGGTGGTATAAATGATGCTCTAGGTTACCTGGCAGCAACCTAGTGTAACTTACAGGAACGTACAGTCAGAGAATAAATGATGCAGGAGCAAAGGCAGCTCAGTGAAAGGTGTAAGACAAAGTGAGAGTGGGAGATTCTTTATCTTAATTCTACTTGGTAGTTGCTTTTCCATCTACCCAGTTCTATTGGCCTGTAAATTACAACTACTTATCAACCAGAGGTAAAACGCAATATCATTTCAGTCACTTTGAGTTTGACCCAAAGTGTTTATATCCATGAAAAAAAAAAAAAATGAATGATTGCCACTTATTTATTTTTACAAAAAATGATAGGCCATTGTGCAGGAGAAATCAGCCTCAGCTGACATTCACAGCTGTTCTTTTATGTGGGAGGCAAGCAAAGTGAAAATAGTATGCCACTCATGTTCTGTTGGACAGTATTTTGGAATATACAGTTAATCTGCTCAATGGGGAAAAAACACGGGGAGAATGCACTGCTTAGCAATAAAATACATCAATACACGCAACATCACCACATCAATATACAGTGATTAAATTTATAGCTGTAGCTTCACAGTTGCTCTGCCTGAAAACCCCCAGGGTGGCCTCAAAATCCTCTGCTTCTAATCCAAACTGGTGATGCCATGATGCTTCTGTCATTCAGAATGCCCCCAGCTCGCTTCATGCAAAACCAGATTTCTCACGTACCCAAGTTAAGCACAGGAATATCAGAATTCTTCCCAGAAAAGGCTCAGTTAGGGAGGGTATCCCACCCTTCAGTGATCACCTAGGCAAAAAAGGATAAAATTGGTTACAATGGGTATCCTTAAAATTTGAGAGAGGCAGGAAGCTGCTGTTCTCTGCCTGTTGAGGCTTCTTTATTTCATCTGTTGGGGCCTTAATAACTGCTCCAGAACTACAACAAGCATCAACACTCTCAACCAAGGCTTCTGCTTTTTTTACATATTTTAATTTCTGGCTGCACTGGTCGAGGTACATGATGGCTACATTCAGGCCAATTGTTAAAATCCTTAAAAGGAAGAAATGCACCTGATGTTATGGGACCTGCTTTTAAAAAATGGGTGGTGGGTGTCGGATCAACAAATGGACAAAATCTTTTCCAGGGCTACCAAAGTCTGTCTGTGGAAGTGTCATATGCCTCAGTGCTCTAATTTTTTTCTTCTAGGATAACCTTTTCTTTCCCTTGGCTGTAGATGGATCCTGGGTCTGACAGCTGTGTATCCTAGACAGTCAGAGATTCACATCAGCCTCTTGAATTTAGATACCATAATCAGTGAAGTCTTTGTAGCCTCTGGTATCTAGCTGGGCACTCAAAATCAGGTTACTATGAAAAAAAAAAAAAAAAAAAAAAAGACTAGACTGAGATTTCACAAAGAGAAATGTGTCAGTGTGGCAGTTCAAAAGCATTTGGGCTTTATCTGAAATTGTAAGGAAAAGTCAGGAAGTAAATTACCTGCACAAACTCTGGCTGGGATAAATTCACCCTGAGAAGGGAGAGCTCCAGGACTCTATCCTGTACTTTACTCATTAAGTCTCTGCCTAGAACAACAGGTTTAGAGGGAATATGCTAGTTGCCTTAGCCGTGTCATGGATCTCTTTGTGGTCTCTGATTCAGGGCTGCTTCAAGCATTCTAGAATGTCAAAATAGAAGACAGTCCAGGGGTTCTTTAGCTTTAAAAAAAAAAAAAAAATTAAATTAAGCTTTCAAAATAATGTACTGAAAAGGGAGGTTTGTGCCTGTCACATGTGAAAAAGAACAACTGCTACATCTTCTGATCAAAGATGAGTTTGCCGCAAAGGAATTACAGCTGATTCCATCTATACTGACTTTTATAAAGCACCCACCATTGTAGGATCCAAGCAAGGAGAGATCTGATCTATAGATATATATTCATGCATTGTTTAAAAAATTAAATACCAGCCAAAATAGATGTTCTGTGAGGCAGAGGCAAATTTTCTGCTTGAAAGCAGCAATAAGCTTCTTATTGTTTACTAAATATTTGTATTGGATTTTCAGCATACAGAGAGATCATAAGCAAAAGATACAAGTAAAAAACAAACAATAAAGTGAGAGCATACAACAGAAAGCTAAGCAAATCATCACATTACAGGATTTTCCACAGCACAAAGGATTTTCATGTAAAAAGCAAGTCCTATGCTGTATGAGATAAAGAAATGTTTAGCATAAACGTGCATCACTGACACTGATAGCAGAAATGGAAGTTAGAATGAGCTGACCAAATTTTTCTGCCTATTTTCATACCCGTGGAAATTTTCCAGTAACTTGCTAGCCTGCAGTTCCATAATTCTATCTAAAGAAGTTTTTGTTAGGTGGTGACTTGTCAACCTTCTTGATGATGCTGAGCCAAGGTATGAGCTGGCACTCTCCCAGGTAGTTTAAGAAGAGGAGGAAGCTGAAGTCACCCTTCCCTCCCTGCCCTATGCAGGCTGTGCCTTACTAAGTGCACTCCCTAGTGCTGATCGCTTGTCTTGCTTGATAGTCATGGTCCAGGCTATGCATTATTGAGTCTGCAGATCACCAGGCTTTGGGAAAATGGACTGGAAGACAGTGTGTTCCGTGTACTGTGCACATATACATATATATATGTGTGTGTGTGTGTGTACTAGCTGTACCCAGCACTCATGACTTTAACACCCTCAAGATGTCCTTTTTTGCTCCCTTGTTGGAAATGACTGGAGAGTTGGCAGAATGAGACATGTGCCTGTGCTCCAGTGGTTGCAGCTCTCGTCTGATGTATTAGCACAAACCCACCCTTCATTGGCAGTTTATGCTAATACACCAGCCTTAGCTAGAGCATTCAAGGTGCAGACACATGTTTTTTCTGCTTTCCCTGCTGTTGGGGAAGGAACTTCTGGCAGAGGAACAGGGTAGACAGCTGGGGAGAGGTAACATCTTAAATCACATCAGCTAGTCTCTTTGGAGCTCGTCTATCAAGTACATTTGCACACTCAGAATGGGTGCAAATTGACTGCTTAGCCTGGGACCATCAGTCATATTAAGGACAGCCTGGGACAAGGGCATGAAGCTTCATCATGGAGTATGTCTGCTTCCATGTTGCATGTGTGTTATTCCTTACTACCTTTCCTGTCCTTGACAGGGACTGAGATCCCCAAGCTTGGTGACTTGCTGCACCCCTGCTAACCAGTGAGTGAAGGCTGGGGTCAAAACCTGGCCCACAGCAGTGCCTGGTGCTCAGCTCTTGACATTCAGAAGGTTTCAGAATGTGGGAGCTAGCATTCCCACTGGCAATGCCTGGCCATGATCCAGGAGAGGGCAAACACAGAGCCTGGAATGTGCTCCCTGGGGATGAGCATCAGCCTGGTAGCTGAGCAAAGGGGCTGTAGTGGGAGCTGCCTCTGGAGGGTGGGCATCACTGTCCCATCATCTCTCCTACCAAATCTGTGGCTTGTGGGAACAGAGAGTCTGAGGTTTGGATGATTGTGGCTGGCAAGATCACTTCTCTTGCCTTCAGTTCTCACAAAGTTTTCCGATGGCATCTTGCACCAACTTGTGCTGTAGCTTCCTCGATAAATTCATGCTCAATTCTATCTCTGCAATTTCCATATCATGTTTATTCAGAATAAGTTGTTTTTGCTTCTCTCAGCCCTGCGGGGTTAACCTGTCTTATGAAATTCAAATGTCCTCCTCTTGCTTTCTGCCTTGTAACACTTCTTTCTTTTCCTCCCACCTCTTTGTTGGCTTCATGGACTGTGCTAAGCTTGCAGGAGATACCAGAGGGCTGAGAGGGAGATGTCTGCCCTAGACAGCTCCAAAGCCAAACCCAGCCCCTTCAATATGGGCTGCATTCTGCTGGATTGTGCAGTACTTTTGAACACCAGCATTACACAAAGCTGAGCACCCGTTACTGAGAAACCTTTTTTCTGATTCCACTCTGAGGAATAATACACCAGTGGGCCAAAGATCCAATACAGAAAGCATTAAGAAGATAGGAATTTATCCATCGACTCAGCAGTTTTCAGAGTTGTACTAAAGGAGGTTTCCTGTTTAAGGGAGTATTTTATCTCTCTGTTAATGCCTAATGTGTTGAATTGTTATACAGGGTTTTGCTATCACAAAATAAGATGATAATGACAATTTCTGCCTGTGTATCCAATGATTCTTTGTACTACTTACAGATTCTTTCATTCCAGAATCTTAAAGCTCTTTATGCTTTAGCTCTTTAAAGGACCCTATTTGCTTAGACTTCCAAATCCCACTAACGGAGGGCTTAACTCATAGTAGATATTGTAAAATATTAAATATTTGAAAATTTCCATCCAACGTCTATTAACAAATAAGTTTAAAATTGCATTATTCCCCCTCATAACAGCATGGGGGGCTGATAACAGATAGAGAATCAGGGTTCCAGAATGTATTTGTTCTTATTTACAAAGGGAAAGAGGCTGGATTTGGGTTATTTCTGTGTTACTTTACAATGCATGTTGGAAGAGCATGATGTGTCCTGTAGTGGGAGCAAGGTGATAGGAGTGCTCTCACAAGCTGTCATGGATCACAGCAGAGGTAAACCAGCCAAGGAGTATGAGCCAGTGGGAAGAATAGTGGCCTTGAACCCCAGGTGTACAGCACTTGACACAATTGTTGTGTTTGCTCCAGGCTTGGCTTCAAAGGAAATGTTTTGTTTTTTTCTTTTCTGTTAAACAACCTCATTTACCCCCTCCCTTGGAATTTCTTCTCGTTGGAACATCAGGGCTTTGACTTTTACTAGGCTGAAGGCAGAAAAATAGTTTTCTTCACAGTAGTAGACATGTCATCTCTAACTCAGCTCCTTTAGTAGGCTCTGGGTGATTTAAGCATGTAACATGCAAATGTCTTAAAACGCAGTACAAATAGTGAGCTAGGAAAATGAAGAGACAAGACTAAGTGTCTTAGCAAAAACATTTAGGTTCCTTGTCACTTTTCCACTGTGTGAAGAGGCCTTGGCACAGGGCAAATACAACTGAATGTAGTTTTAGTCCGTCATGTGACTGCAAAGAATCAGAGTATTCCAAATGTTAGCAAGGAGCTTTCCTGCTTTATTTGCAGTCGTGCACAGCGCCCAAATCCTCATTTGCACAAGCAGCATGCTGAAGGCAATCTTTCCCTGTGCAGCATAGGCTGTGACCTTGCCAGATGCTGAGGTCATGCAGCTGCTCTAGCAGGTATTTAGCAGCCTACAAGGTTAAGTTTGACAATTGCACCTCGTGCTCTGCTGACTGAGTGCTCCTGCATGCTGCACTTACCTGCCTCCACGGATAAACCTCATCTTCCCTGATTGCGAGATTCAAGTTTTTACCTGGAAAAGACCAAAGGTTAATGTGGTAACAGAGCAGAATGGTTGTTATTTGGAGTAGATAACAAATAGTTCTGTGCCCTCTGGTGAATTGCTTTAAAAATCTTCAATGAAGGGGAAATAGTGAAATGGTATTCTGCAGGAATGCAGTTTGAGTTTGAGTGGTTCATTTGAATCAAAAATTTTACATTTCCAGTGGTTCTCTATATCCTGGATTTCTAAACAAGCGTGAGACAGGCAATCATTCTGTCTGCCTGCATGTCAACCTGTCAGTTCTGATCTTCTGTGGTATCAGCTGGCTGCTTTCAGCCACATTTCTTAACAGGATAGGTGATTAAAAAAAAAAAAAAAAAAAAAAAAAAAAAAAAAAAAAAAAGTTCCTATAAATACCAAGGAAATTAGTGGCTGGGCTAGGGAAACAAGCTTAAATGAGTGCCCCGGCTGGGAGGAAAGATGATGGTGAGAGCTGGAGTGTAACTTGCCCAGTGTGGCCTGTCAGCTGGCTGAGTAGCACGTGCATAGCTGAGAGCAAACCCAGCATGAGCTGCCTCTCGTCTTGGCTTTGGTCAGGTAACCATGGGGATGCTGCATAGGTGTACAGGCAGGGAGCAGGGGCTGCTGCCATTTAGGACCAAGAGATATTGCAGAGACTAAATGGACTTAGATACCAGAACATTTTAATCTCAGATATATGCATTTTTATGAGTTACACAACTTCTCTGTTCAGTCGGAGAAATGACGAGATGGGTCGGAGGAGCGAATTCGGATGGGTCAGCACAACAGCTCCAACTGTGCCCTGATATTCCCCCTGCTGAGCAGTGAGGTCCCTTGGGCTCTGTTCATGGGTGTCTCCGGGTGCTGTCAGATACTGTTTTGGTAGAGATTAACCAATGCTTGATTAGTCCATACAAATTCCCTAAATATACACATGTCTATTGCCACTTGATGGTGCCACCAGTCTACTCATCTGAACAAGTGGGTCCTGACATGGTCTTGCTTAAGTTCCTCTTCTTAAAAGGAGGTTATTCCCTTATCCCATCAGGTGAATTCATGTTCATTTGCTAACATGACTAACTTCTGCAAGCTGCTACAAGGAAACACAGGGAGAGAATACAAGTAAGGTATGTCCAAAAGAGAGCAGCTGGAGAAGAACTCCATGACTTTCGGTTATGTGGGACGTTTCACCAAGAACATGAGGAATGAGAATTGTTTTGGCTGTTGCCTGCAAACAGCCTGTTAACTCCAATGTTCTTGAGAAGCAATGTGCACTCAAACCACTGCTATGTGTCTGCAACCTTAAATTCACCTTAGTGAAGTTTCTCTGTGTGCATTGGTTATTTATTACTGCTAGAGCACTGTGGATGCCCAGGGGATTTCAGTAGCATGGGGATATGATTACACTCAATAATAAAAATAATGTGCTGTAATAAATCTGTCATTTAGGGTAGAAAATATTGACTGTTAATAAAATTACCTGTAGTATGGACTAAATTATTCTAGTACTATTAAAAATTCCAATTGCCAGTTTCATGGAGATGCAATTCCTTTTACTGTGGGTGGAGGAGCTGATGGGTAGATGGAAGCAGTGGAAAAAGGAGGGTAACTGCAAGGCAGGGCCTGAAACTGTCACAGGAGAGTCTCAAGAAATGGCAGTGGCTGTGTAGCAGAAGGTCATGTTCATGGTGGAGAGAATAATTACATTTTTGGAGGGCAACAGCCAAAACTGGGCAAAGTGCCAAGCATGGAGCATCCTTGGATCAGGAATTTTCTTCTAGTGTGATTGGGGAAAGAGATGGGGGAGTCTCTGGAGGGTTTGGTGTCAAGGTTTATCTTTTTAGGCCATCTCCAGTCTCCTCTGAGTTTCTTTACTGACCCAACAGGGAACAAGGGAATGGAGAATTCAAAGTCTTGGTTGTTCTAACCTGTTAAAACCAAGCCTTGTGGAGAGAGGCCACACAGAAAATTAAAGTAAATGGGAGAACCAGAGGTACAGTTTAGGGCCAAGTGGGAAAAGGATGTGGTGAGGAAATTGGCCAAGAGCTGAGAACACGAAAGTTCTTGTGCTTGGACTCAATGATTTTAAAAGTCTTTTTGAAAGCCTTGATTCTGATGATTCTGTTTTTCTACTTGTAGAATAACACTTGTAGGGCTGCATTCTGCTTTCTGTTCCTGGAGGTGTTGCCAGAGAAGGGGAGGGGATGGGAGAGTCCTGTTGCCACCCCTGCTGAGAACACTGGGCTGGCTGACCGAAGAGGAGTGTTGGAGATCCATCTACAAAGAGAATTGAGAGGGAGCAGGAGGTCACTAGGGATTTCTCATCAGGGAAGACTGGACTGTGTTGTCCATAGGGACTGAACTAAGCAGCAGTCAGGCACAAAGCAGAGTAATTGCAATTGAAGAAGAACCCAAAGGTGAGCAGGGGGTATCATCTGATTGTGTCTCTAGGTCTGATTAGGACTAAGAAAGAGGGAGTGTGACCAAAAAAAGAAAGTGAGGCTAAAGGGTGTGAGAGAAAATGGACAAAAGTCTTTCCTCAATGTCTCAACACAAGAAATATGGGAAATGACTAAGCAGGAAGATCTCATGCATGAAAACAATGATGATTTAGTTGGCATTACAGAAAGCGGGTAGGATAATGCATGTGACTGGAATATCAATAAAGGAAGATACAATCAACAGCAGAGGGAAGAAAAAAACTAGGGCAGAAGAAAATGAGGTTGTATAATGATGGATCAAAGAGGTAATTCAGATTTTTTTCTGAAGCAATTTTTTCCTTTGTGCAGAACTTTTGACCTGACATTCCCATGTGAATCAGGCCCTCTATATTTTAAGATAAAAAGTTAGGCCATAAAAATAAAGCTTTATGGTTTTTTTCTTTTTAAATGAGATATTCATTAGAAACATGTTTCCTTTTTAAGTGATCCTGTAAGCATGATCTCATAGTTACAGCATGATGAACAGAGGGTCAGTGTGACTCCAGCAGATATAGGGCAAAAAAGTTTGTGATCCTCTGAAACAGTGAGTTGGGGCTCCCTCTAACCTTTTGAAACAACCAGGATAGGATAAACAGCCCAGCTTCTCCCTTCCTCTGCAGACTGAGCACAGAATGACCAGGCTGGAAGAGACCTTCAAATCATCCTGAACAACCCGTACCCTAACACCTCAGCTAAACCATGGCACTGAGTGCCACATCCAATTTTTTCTTAAACACATCCAGGGATGGTGACTCCACCACCTCCCTGGGCAGACCATTCCAGTACTTTAACACTTTTTCCGTAAAGGTTTTTTTTTTTCCTAATATCCAACCTATACTTCCCTTTGTGCAGCTTAAGAGTGGGACTGGGTAGGGATTGGAATGCTTCTACCTGTTCCACCTGCTGTGTGAGCTGGGCAAGCCACTGCTGCTTTAGTCATGATTGGATGGTTCAAATGTTGCTGATAAGATTTATTGCATGCTCTGAGGATTCATGAGGGAATATTTTGAAACTTCTTTGACATTCTGCAATTATCTTGGCATGGTAGACACTTTTAATTTCAATCTGACCTGTTTTATTAGACTCTGTGTTATGGGGTTAATTCCTTTGTCCAGAGAACTTGGATTTTGAATTATTGAGGGATTAAAGATCCAAGCATTGCTACAGACTTTAATTCAGAATGGTCTCTGTACCAAGAAGTTTCCGAACAGAAACAAAGCAGTGAGTCAAAATGTTAGAAGACTTTGAAGGTATGGCGACACAGTCTTGTCATCTTTTCCTGTTGCTGTAGTGTTTCCAGAAAAAAGAAGGGAAAAAAATGAAGGAATAGAAATTAGGAGAGTTACTCCTCCATCTAAGTGACTTCTCTCCAGGAATCACCACAGTGAGATTGGCTCACCTAGAGCAAGGCACATAGAGCTTTTATTTCCATTAGCACCCTAAGAGGCAAAACTAGCCGTGGAGGAAGAAGCTGACCTCTTCTTATATCTGTGTGAAAGCATCAAAATGAAAGGCACTGAGCTACCTTGGCAGATTCCAATATGCATTTCCACAGTTGATGTTCAAAGTAAATGTCTTTGTACACATCCCCACAACGAAGTTGGTTTGGATCTATCGCAAAACTAAAGTGCTATTTTTGGGAAAATGACATTACATACTCTTGTTTTCCCCAACCAGAATATGTTGGAGTTAAATGAGGCAAAGAAACAGGCCACTGTGACATGAATATAACAATTACACCTGCAAAAAAAAACAATGAACTTTCAGTACTGAAGTGTGGCAAAAATAAATAAGGAAATGTTTTATGGAGTGACCACACACCATTAAAAAAAAAAAAAAAGTTCTAAACTGTGAAGCCAAATCAAACCAGAAAATAATGGAAAATATTTCAGGTAGTTTAAAATCTAAGTATGAGGACATTTTTATTGTTATTACTGAAAAATATATTGCGGAAAATCTCCCAGCACTGGCAAAGAAATATCTCATCAGAGATGTTCATACTCTGAGTATCCAGCAATTTTTTTAAAATTTTTTGGGGGGAAGAGATTTTCAAAAAAGATAATTCTGTGAATGATGGGCATCTGAGCTGGTGGTCAGGTGGGTGTAAAGAAGGGTTGGAGAGGAGCAGTGTCTGTGGTGGGATGAAATTTATGGTAGAATTTCACTTGATCAGGCAAACAATGCCTGTATAACTCAAGAGTCCACCTTTCAGAAGTGTGAGAATTTCTGGAGCTACTGCCATATCCAAATTCAGATCCCAATCTAATGTTGCCCAGATCTAGAGGAATTTCTGCTGTCTGGACTTTCAGTTTAGTTAGTCATAGATGGGAGTGCAGTCCCATAATTTCAAAGAGTTTTTTCTGGCTGTAGTGACTTCAGTCTGCCCTTGCAGGTGATGAATGGTTCTCATTGCCCTGGTAGTTCTTCACTTTCTATTGCTGGGGAATCAGGCCCATGGTATTGGTTCTGACATAGCTCTAATAAGGATGCTGGAACTTTCTGCAAACCAATTATGGAGTTGATAGAAATGAATGCAAAGCTGTCCTCTAGTTTGAGCTGGAGATGGGGCATAGGGAGGATGGGAAAGTATTAAAAACACAGTCTCGTAAGCCCAAAGGCTAACAATATCAAGACAACTTAAAATACAAGGTAGATTAAAAAAATCCATTTGGCTGAAGGGAGGGTGTGTAAAGGAATTGTATAGAAAATGAACAAGCAAGGGAGATGGAATTTAACAGATAGCCAGCAGTGCACACCTCAAACCAGGGAGGGGAGGAAAGAGAAGCAAAATCAAATCACACTTGCTTGAGGCAGCAAAGAAACAAGAAAAGGCCTTATCAAAACATCCAGAGAGGGAGAGGCATCTGAGAGTTTCCAAATGAGAAAGTGAGGCAGTGAGGAAGACAGGAGAGTGGCAGATATTTTCAAACACTTTTGCTCAATTTACTTTGATTCAGATGACATAATTAATCCTCCTTCAGGGCTATTTTTCAATATCATTGACTGCTTAATACATCTGCATCCTCTCAACCTCTCCCTACCACCCACAGAGAGCATCTTGCAGATTACCACCTCCTGAGAGGGTGCCCCATTTGAGCCATGGAGCATTTGTTGAGTTTTGGGAGCAGCAGTCACAAGGAGAAATGCCAGAAGCTTGGAGCTGGCATCTGCTCGTAGCCCTTGTGCCAGTCCTGTGTAGTTTATTCCATTTCTCTGGGATGGGTGACGCTAAAGGATCAACAGGGATTCTGGGCAGGTTCCTTATTTCTTCTGTGAGCTGGGGGTAAAGCAAGTGGGTGACAGACACACCATCTCTTGATTAGGAACACAGAGGAAACCCTATTTAAAGCACTTTCCTCTATCCTTAACATATACATCAGTATATAATACGTATCAATATATACCCCCACAATGTATATATATTCTTTTTTTTTTTCACAGAATGGCAGCAAGGGAGCTTTTACATCCCACTGATGAACAAGGGCCTTAAGACTATCCTTCTAGCTTTCAGTGCCTGACCTCAGTGAGACAATTCAGGTGAGCCTGGTGGCATTACCTTGCTGAATGAGAGCCTTAGATGATAAAAGTGAGTGCAGGAGATCTGTTATGCTTCAGTTTCAGTGAGGCAGCTGAGAAAATGTTGCATAATAGAAAGAAATGAGATGAATTCCTAACTGATAAAACATGCCATCTGAGGGCTTGGCAGATGAGAAACAGAATGAAATCAATGGGCTAAAGTGGAATAAGAAAGGCTTTTGCAAACAGATCAGAGCAAAAAGTAACAGTAGGGAGAAAGTAGGTCTATTAGTAAATGAGGATGGGAAAGAAATTAATGATGGCTCGAAAATGGCTGAGATTGAGAAGTTGGTTCTCTTTCGCCCCAAAGCATCATGAACAGGATTAAAAAATACAAAGAACAGTTTGAAAACGTAAAGGACAAACTGTAAAATAGCTGTTAAAGAGTAGGTATGGGAAACTTGCAACAAGATTATGTTGTAGGTCAGCTCTTCTGGGCCAGATCCTACACCAGGATGGTTTGGCTCCACAGGACCCCTCCAGTCCCAGTGAGACCCAGCTGGGATCATTAGGCAGTCTCCATAAAGGGCTCAGAACAGAGCTGGCAGATGTCTCTAGGAGATGATCCATGTTTGGAGGAATCCCAGATCCTAAGAGATTTGAATGGACCAGGCAGGGGCAATAGCAGAATGGTTCTAGCTAAAAGGGGACTAAAAAGATGAGAGTGTGCTGTGACAGAGTAGAGTTATTGGCAGGTCCTCTCAGGAGTGGAGGGACTGACCAGCTGCCTTACACACAAGAAAACAGCTGCACAACATGTGGGCTAGGATGCTTAAAGTTATTAACTTTGCTGCAATACTGGCAATTATTTCTGAAAAGGCAGGCAGATTTGAGGAGATACTTCAAAGGCTTTCTTTTTAAGAAAAGTCAGTGGCCTTCAGATAATAAGTGATCCTTTAGGTAACTATCTTTTCAGTTCTAATTTCTATCTCTAGCAAAATAATAAAATATTTGGAAAATCACCAAGGAGTTCATAGACAATGAAACCATAAACAATAGTGAGTGTACAGAGAAACTCCATGGCCAAACGAATGCATGTGCCTTTTGTAAAGCGTGTAAATTTGGAAGACAAAGGACACCTATAACACACATGGATTGCTGCAAAATATTGGATAGCTTTAAATTCTGTATTACCTTACAGGAATTCAGAGAGGAACATTGGAGGGTGAAAACTGTCCTTGGGAGTCTGAAAAAAAGGCTTTATTCGACTGACAGTTCATGCAGCTCCAAGGAATGCATCCTTTCCCTGGCCTGACAATATCTTTGGGGAATTCTCCTCTCTCTGCTCAAAATGCAAACAGAAACTTGGGCCTCAACTCTTTGGAAGATACCCAGTGTTACCCGGCAACTTTCTCCCTCTGTTCCACTCCTGGAAAAGTAGCCCTGGAATATCACTGAAGACGTCCCAAAATCAATTTTGCTAAATATGACAACGTTGCCCTTGCTGTGCTTCCCTAGAGCAGGCTCATGTAACAAGCTCTGTGCTCTGAAGGCTGCTCCCATATCAGGATTTTGAATGTGCATGGGAGGCTTTTGAAAATGTTTTGACTTTCTTTCATGATCTTGACCTGCCAGCCACAGATGTTCCATGCAAAGCACGGCTGGCTGTGGCCACAGTCCTCGGTTGGTTTGTAGATGATGCATCTGGCACTTGGATTGGGATGATAGCAACTAATGAACATAGTGAAATAAAAAGATTTATTTCCTTTCTTCCTGCCTGGACAGGAATGTTTTTCAGCTGAGCTTGTCTTTATAAATAATGCACTATTACACACAACTTCTATCTGTCATTTTAATTTGTTTCCTTTCACTCTCCTCCCCCCACACATGTTCCTCTCCCTGTGGACTTTTCTGTTCACTTTCTCTCTTTCCCCTCCAGAGTCTTCTGTGTAAAAATGAAAAGGAGGAAAAAAGCTTCAGCTGAAAACTGCTATTTGTTTATCTCCAAGCAGTCTGCCTGCTGTCCACATATATTGCTATTTTTTTCCCAAAGGGAAAAATAATTCCTTTGGGGAAAAGCCCAAAACTTTTGGAGTTGGACAAAGCTCAAAAAGTCCCTTTTCACAAAGATCTATCTTGACAAAAGCCCTGCCACCTGGGGAAATCTTTCAAAGGCCCAGGCTCACATCACACCCTGATGGGCAACAGCAAGAGCCTGTGAAGGAAAGCCTTGCTGAGATATGTTCCTCTTGCTTGAGGCTCAAGTTACAACAAAAGAGAAGACAGGAGAGGGTTTTTCATTCTCTTGGTTTCTGGTGCATAAAGTACTTCCTGACCTTCTCTTTAGCCCACTGAATACAAAACAAAAGGGCAGATAGCTTTTTAATGAATAAAACCTCATTAGTAACATTTCTGGAGCTCAGTTTAAGAAGAATAATCTAACCTGCATGGGGAAAAAATGTTTCTCCGTCATTTAGACAGTGTGGGGAATGTGTCCAGCTCTCCCATGAGCATCCCAAAAGGAGAGAAACACTTGATTAAAGATCCCAGAACCTCAGCTGCTCAGCTGTAGAATTAGGTTAATAACAGCAAGTGCTTGTATCTCTGTTTTTGAGGGCCCAGGGATGTCTCTTGGTGTGCATTTGTCCCATACCTGGCACAATGGACCTGTGAGCACAGCTGAATAATTACAGAGAAACATTCTGGCAAAAGTAGGTTAGGGCAGAGTGGAAGAATTTATGGTGGCTACAGAGCATTAGATAAACTTGCTCTATACAAGTATAAATACCTTTCAGACAAGACATCTCAGTTCTGCCAGGATGGGGGGAATGAATGCTGATATTTGCAGCTTGCATGCAAATTTCTTTGCCTTATCCTTGAAAGAGCCAAGTTGCTGTCAGTGCTGTCAGAAATCTGGTCATTTGTGTCTTAGTTACTCCCCAAAGTGAGAAGGCATTTTTAAGCACCTTGTGATGTGTTGGTTTAGCCCAAAGCTGTTGTAGCCATAGGAAGCCTTCCATGACTTAGGCTGGGGCAGCACTAAAAGTGTACACCTCTGGCAAGGCCTGTTTTGAAAAATCTTTAAAGAAATTCTCATCTGTTCATGCAATGTATTACCCAAACAGAAATGTTCTGCAGTGGGGCATGAGCTATGCTGAAACTTGCAGCAGAAGTGAGGCACAGATCTGTTGCCTTGTCAATATGGCTCAAGCCATGACCTGCTGTCAGTGTCCCTAACCACTTCTCTTATTCTCTTTTTCACTCAAGTTCTTTTGCTGAGCTGGGTGGTTCTGGCTTTCCAGGCCCAGCTGAACTGAGACTCTCAAGTTTTTTGTATGTAGATTTTTCGTTCAGGTTTCTGCTTTGTGAGGTCACCAGCTCTTCAATGTTGTCAGCTCTTCAAGAACTACTCTCTTCAAGATACCCATCTACCCTTATCTTCCTGGGCAGGTGGATACCCCCAGGATCCAATACTTGAGTGAGAGGGTGGAATGTCTTAAAATATTTCTGCTGTCTTAAAAGTATTGATCCTCTCATGGTTTTACTGTTTCATTGAAAGAAGGATTTCTTACAAAAAGAGAAGAAAATAAAGCTTGCATTTTCTTGGGGCAGTGAGTAGGGAGGAGAACTTGGTTTTCTGGCTTTCTTTAACAGTGCTCTCTATTACTTGCCTATCTTTATTTCTGAACTCATTGTTGGGCACACATGTCAAACGTTACCAGGCTAAAACATCTAATTGTCTGCACCAGTGTCTGTGTTCCACATGTTTCACCCTGATGTCTGTATTTATGCCATGAGCCCCTAACTGGTCCAGTCAAATACCACTTCCAGCTACAGAAGGCCAGGATGTTTTTGAAAGGGGACTGTTGGTTGGAATCACAGAATAAAGGTACTTGGTATTGCTTGAGGAGAGCATTGGAAAGCAACCCACTAGTTAGCTGCCTTCTTATTGAAAGCCCAGTGCAAAATATCCCTTATATGCCCAGCGTGGTTGGGGTTGGGGTTGTGTGTGACATCCAACCTAGGGAAGAGTTGCTTAGCAACTGTGTCCTGCCCTCAGGCTGCCTGCAGCTGCCTGTGATGTTCTGCTTTGATGATGGAAATTCTTCCGTCTTGTGTTCTCAGGGCTCTCTGTGTGTATCCCGCTGGGGTATACGTTGTGTGCATAGATTTTTCTATTGAGCTTGTCTGATCTTACCAGCTTAGGTGCCAAACTCACCTGCTCCTGCAGTCTGAATTCATCTTTGTTAATTAAGGGCAAGGGTTGTTTTTCTAACATCTGGTTTACACAAGAAACTTGTGCCAGTTGAGTGCAAGTGATTTACAGGTTGGTTGTAAAAACTGCTTCTTTTCCCTCTCTTGTGCTTTTCATGTGCTCTTGGGGTGACCTTGCTATTAGAGGGGCTGAGGGAGATAGTCTACACCAGACAAGGAGAGACTTGTCCTGAGTCAACTTAGAGGTAGCTAAAGCAGTTTTAAAATCTAATTTTGACAAGTCCCACTCACAGGCTCTCAGTGTGAAGTGATCAAGTTATTGCCGTGACACTTGATTCAGTACACACATTTTACTTGGTGGCTGAGCAGAGGGCACAGAGCAATGGATGGTCCTGCAAACAGCTGAGTCAGTGGAAGATACTGCAGTTGCTGACAGCTGCCCCCATGGTGCTGGTGATGCCATCCCTCAAAGAGCAGCCAGCTGAGCTGCTTCCTTCATTGCTCCTCTCTCTTTCAGTATAAATGGGCAAATCTGTCTTAAAGACTAAAAGTAGCAAGTCTCAAAGCGGAGATAAGGCAGTAACCTCTGGTGGAGTACAGTTCACAGCAGGCTTCTCTTTCCTTGACTTGCTTGGTATAGCAGAAGGTCCTGCCTGCAGTCTTAATCTTGTACTTGGGCAAGATGTTTGGTTACTCCTCGAGCTCCAGTAACTGAAATGCTTTGGGAAGACGGTACTGTATTCCTCTGGCATAAACAAGCATTTCATTCAGAATTACTCTGTAAAAGTGCTGAGTCTGTGAACAGACTCAGTCAAAAAAGCATCTCCCTTGTGAGCTACCTCTGCTGACAGCTCTTTCAACAGGTAGGAAGCAAAGGTGCTGAATATCAGAGCAGGAGAAGGAAACAGACAACTCCAGCTGCATTCAGGTGAGGGCCTATTTGCTTTCTGTGGTGCTTTCTCAAGATCAGTGTCAGAGTCTCCACAAGAATAATTTTTCCTCTCTGTTGTCTCTGGGGGAATTGTTTGATAGGCACCATGGATTTGCTTGCAAGCACTTTAAATAATTTCCAGAGCTTTAAGTCCCAGAAGGGGGGTCTAATTCCCAGCTGAAGCTGCTCAGTGGTTCAGGTCAGACCCCTGAGAGATGGTCTATCTGAGGAGCAGGTGCACCCTACAGAGCAAGCAATGTCTCAAGTGCCTTAAAGGAGAGTGTTGTTATTTGTAAACACATGTTAAGGTATTTTTGCCTGCATTATGATATTACCATAATCATTACTTTTACTACCACTCTGCGGGTTTTGCCTAACAGTTTCATTTATACATATTGAGGCCACTTCTGCTTCAAGAAATCATGAGATAAGATTCAGAGAGAGAGTGGAGAATGCATCCAGCAGGCTTGTGCTGGTACTCACACCTGCTCTCATCCAGAATCATCAAATCCACTCCTTGGCTCTGTGCCCTTTCCAGGGCAAACAGTCCTATACCAACAAAACCCAAGTTCTCTTGAAAATTCTAATTGGAAAATATCACTACTTCTAGACCTCACAAATAGACAGTGGTGTTCAACTCAAATTAGCGAAAGGAGGAAACAGAATGGACAAAGCATGAAAGATGCAGAAAAAGAATGGCAGAAAGGGACTGGAGCTGAAAGAGAAGAAAGGATGCTATGTACAGTAAGCAAGGTAGTTTATAGGGAGATACAAATTCTTTAGTTAGACCAAATGATACAGATGGGAAAAAATAGTGTGGATTTTTTGGTACAACAGCAGAACATCTGATGTAGTCCTTGTTGGAGACAATAAAAGGTGGCTCTGTTGACCTGCTGAAAGCTCTCTTCTTTCATCTTGCCTCTATGAACTTTGGGCTCTTTTCAGACTTTTCAGGCTTTTGTAACATTGACTGTTGTTGACTATTAAGGGTTTAGAACAGGACATAACCCCATTTGGCATGTTGTGCATAGGGAATGTCTAGCTGATGCTGTTGAGATTCCCTAGCTGTCAGGAACTGCTCTGTGCAAATCCATGGTGGTGAAAAAGATGGAATATACCCAGCTGTAGGGCAGGAATGGAGGTAGGTCATTTTCTTCAGAGACTTAAGCCATTCCAGTTCATTGGTTTGTTGATAGTGAAATCTCTTACGGGATAGGACTGCGAAACTCCAGCAAATCTACTCTTATCCACCCCCTTTTCATCAGCTGTAAATACTTCCAGGTGCTAAGACAATGATACAGATTAAGCTATTAAGTTTGTCCAGACAGTGTAATCACACTGGGAACTGGAAAGCAAAAGGACCAGAAAGCTACGCAGCAGACGTGAAACAAGTCTGGCACAAGCATGAATAAGTATCTCGAGCAGGGAGCTTGTTTTTATTCTTTGCAGCAGGCTCCGTGCTCACCACAGCTACTCAGCTGTCTGAATGTGTATGTAAAGCAGTATTATAAATCTGTGGTGCTACATGTGCGTTTTTATTCCTATTACACTGTATACATATTTTATTATGTTTATCATTAATATTCAGCATGGGGTATTAGCAGAAGTCAGAAGCAGTCAGTTGTGCTATGGTTCCTCCAACAAGCTTTCAAAAGGGCTTTCCAAAAGCTGAGACCTCTTCATTTCTGCCTTGCCTCATGTGAGCTCCTTCCAAAGCTCATGAGAATCTGCTGCATTTCCTCATCCCTTCCCATCCCATTAGCTGTAGATGCAGTGAGGAGCAGAGGCACAGCCTTCTGCCATAAACTCAGATTTTGCCTAGCTGGATGAAAAGTGACGAGGATTGTAATTAGTGCTGGTTTGAGTCTTTTAGTTGCAAAACTGGAAGCGGGTTCCCTCAGCTTTTTCTTTTAATAATAATTAATTATTAATCATCTCAACAGAAGAGGGAGGAAAGGAAAATTATTGGTGCTGTGTGTAATAGACATGATGGGAAGTTCAGACTCTGGAGCCTGATTTGAGGAAATATTTGACTCATTAATTATTGCATTTTAAATAGGCTCTGAAACCCACTGAAGAACATATTTCTCTCCTTTCTTTGCCTTCCATGTGCAACCACATGTTGGAAATCTCTGTTTGCACCCCTTTCTGACCTCAGCACTGCTATGAAGCAGCTGGAAGCTTCAAAGGCATTCTGGTTAATGAGACAGGCAAAAAGACCTCTGTATGTCCCTCAGTGCTTCAGAGAAGTTTGCATCATCTCACAGGTCACCATAGCAGAATTCCTCTGTGGCCGAGATGGCAAAGCCCCCAGGCCCTTTGATTCTGCCTTGCCAAAGTAAAGGATGGGCCCAAAGGCAGAGTCTAGGAGACATTCTAAAAGGACCTATTTGAAGAAAAGAGCGAAAAAAAATTAATACCAATAAAAAAACAAACTAAAAACCAAAACACACGCACACACAAAATAACTCAAATCAACAAACCCCAACAAAGAACACTCAGTGAATTTAAGGGGCCCACAAAGTTAGACAAAGTGCCAGCATCTTTCTTGAAGTTCATACTTGGCTGAGATAGTTGTGCTTGGTGTTGGTATGAGACAGGTCTTGCTCAGGGGAAATCAGTCTCTCTCTTGTAATGATCATATTGGTGCTTCAGTAGCAAGCTGTCCATTTCCTTTTTTTCTTTCTTTCTTTCTTGTAAGAGGAAACCCTTCTTTTTTCCCCCCTTATTTTCTGTGCCCTCCCCATGGTTCTCAGCACTATTGATCAAGGAAGTTTTCCTTGGGTGTTCTCACTCTCTCTCACCTCCCGGTGTGAATTGTGCCTCATCAGCTGCTGCTCTTTCACTGCTGTTTGAGCCCTTATTCCTCTTCTCTCTGCCTTTCAAACACGTTCCATCATTATCACGGCTCCGTTTTCCTCTGCCAGTGCTCCCTGTAAGCCTGGTGGTGTCCCTCCTGTGTGGACCACATTCAACTCTCCCATCTCCTTCAGCCCACCCTTTCATCTCTTGTTTGTCTGCCTGGACTCTACCACTTCTCTCCTTCACTCTCCTTCCTGCTTCTGAAGCCTTCCTGAAGGGAAATGTGTGTGCCTGGGTGAAAATCTTCCCCCGTGTGTGGAGGCAGCATGGACTGTTTTGCAGGATACTCATCGCAGAATCCAAGGCATCGAAATTTTGCTCTTGTTTATGCTTTCTGGGCAAATGACTTGTTTCTCCGTGTCTCTGTTTTTCAAGGTGTAAAAATAAAGAAGGGGACACTGATGTCCCCCTTTTAAAAATTATTCATATTTTGAGATCTGTAAGTGAAGACTGGCAGATGAGTAGCACTGGTCAATATGCTTCTTCTAGCACCGGCTTTTACTGAGTTTTCACATTTATATTAGTCACGATTTCCTTATTGATATCTGTGTCGGGTTCCTGCTCCAGCATCCCAGCCACACACAGAAGCTGCTTTTGCCACATCCACTCCTTTGTTAAAATCCATCATCATTGACTTGTTGCACTCCGACCTATTCACAATTATCCCTTATGTGATTCTTCCCAAAGCCACACTGGGCACAGCACCAGCAGCCATGAATACTGCAATTTTAGGGAAGGCTGATTAGTACTGTGGAGAGGTAATTCCCCAGTAAGGTGCCCAGATCTAAGCTGCTTTTCTGGTTTTCCTGAGCCCTCTGTGAATACAGAGGTGCGTGATCACATCGGTTCCAGTCAGCGACTCCCACAGCTGCTGCTTCTTCCCTCCGTTCCTCCTGTGGCTGGCACGCTCGATCCCAGGCACCTTCTCCAGGTTGTTCCTTCCTGCTCCATGCTGTAGTGCCACTGCTTCCCTGCTCTGTCGCTGGTCCTTCTGGTTCCTCTGAGCCATCCCCACTGCTTCCCCCCGCTCCCCATCCGCCGTCGGAAGCGCCTTGAATGTGCTGTGTGTGCAGCTCGTGTCGAGCTGTCCCTCCTCCTTCAGCCTGCCCCCTGTGCCAGGGACACCGCTCACAAAGGGATTGCTCCGTGCCGCTTTCTCCCAGGTGCCAAAAGGCGCCTTTTGGCCGCTTCAATGTCGCTTTCCCTGCACCGCTGGATGGTGCTCTTGGACACGGCAATTCTTCACTCTGCTGCAAGGAGTGCCAGTGCAGCGAGGGTCTCCAAAACCGGCCACTAGCTCTGAGGAGCGTGGTTATTCCAGAGCTCAGTTCTAATCTAATCCCTACCCTTTTTTTTTTTTTTTTTTTTTTTTCAATGTAGGAAGCAGCAGCCTAATTTTTTGCCTGTTTGTCTGAAAGCCCGCTTGCTTCTTTTCCTGCTCTCTATTCCTTGTACTTTTGACTGGATTATTTCTTCCCTATTTGGTCAAACTCTTTTCTTCCAATTCCTATATTCCTATATTCTCTTTTTCTTTTTCCCCTTTTGTTTCACCTCTCAGGTTCTATTTCCTTCGTGTTGCGCTCACCTATCCTTTTCCCCCAGTGCCTTTCCCACATCTCCCAAATGTATTTCCCTGCTTCTGCTTCTATTAGCTTTCATCTGCTTTTCCTTCCTCCCCTTTTCTCCTGTGGTGCTCTCCCTAGAGTTCACAATCTTAGGTGTAAAGTCCCAGTAAGTCATAACAGACCCTCGATATAATTTTCTTCTTCTTGCCTCTGAAATTCCCAGATCTTGCCTCTCTCTGCTTCTGTCACCTTGCATTAAAGAAATCGAAACAACTCCAAACTCATCCTCTTTTCTGCATCCTTCCTTATCCCATTGCTGACTTACTAGTGGTGCTGTTGGGAGCAGAAGCATGCCCTGCAAATTAACAGAGAAGACTCAGAGAGAGAGAGAGAGCACCTCAGGAAATTTCCCTGTGTATGTGCCAGAGAAATAGAGAAACGTTTGAACTGATGTGAAGAAATTCTCCCAAGGAGGCTTGCAGCAATTCAAGTGCAAAGTTCATGTTGTTGGGTATACGCTCTCAGAAGCAGAGTACTGGGTGGCTTTGGCCACTGCTTTAGGGCTTGAGAATCACCAGTGCCATTGAAGCTTGAACTAAGTTCCATTTTTCATTCTAGAGTAATGGTTAAAGTCTCTTATGAAATGATAGCAGGCTTCCGTCCAAGCCAGAGATCATACAAGCACACTTCAGCCACTCAGGAAAGACAACTTCATTGGGCTCTGAAGAAATTGGGATGGTGTGTATGCGTGTGAGAATGTAACTTCAACACAAGTATGGAGAAAGAAGGGAGCTGAAGCAGTCTGTTCAAGCAGCTGGTAGCCTGACCCTAAGGAAAAGCCTGGATTTGATGCTGTAAGCAAAGAAACTCTCTGGTTTGTTTGATTTTTCCTGCATGGGAGAAAATATTAGTCCATGTATTCTTTGCAAATAAATAAGATATAATAAAAGACTTCTTTCCCGTTCCTGATTCCCCTGCAACAATTCACAGCTCCCTGAATTTTGGTTAGTGGTATGGAGGGCAGAAAGGAAAATGATGCTATGAATTTTTAAACAAAGCATGGGAGCTCTAGAAACCGTGTTTTATCTGTGAATCTCAAAGCAATGTGTAAAGCAAGATTGCTTTCTTCTCCCCATTTTACGGAGATGAATACTGAGGTCATCCACCAAGGTGAAAATTTTGACAAGGGACTTCCCATAACTCTCAGAAATCAAATTCTTAACCCCCCTATCCCACCTGCAGCTATGTTCCATGTTGCCTAATGCATTGCCATCAGTCCAAAACTACAGAGAGGGAAAGGTTATCTGCTGGTCAAAGGTGAGGATACAGCTTTCACTCAGAAAGTTTCAATCAGTTTTACTGATACCACTGTGCACTCTTGAACGAGTTGTTTAAGTTTTCTTGTCATTCACAGTTGCATAAAGAGCAAGTTCTGTTTTGAGGTGCAAGCCCCTGGGTCCAAGCCCCTGGTGCAAGCCCCCAATCCCACTTCTGAAATAACCCCAGGACTACACCTGGAATTACTAAAATTCTCTTGTGGGACAGGAACTCTGCTGTAAAGTATCATGAACAGAACATGTGGTGAGCTGGTGGGCCAGACTTGCCATCTATGTGAGGCACCATTACAGTCCTCTAATCTGGTCCTTTGTGGTCAAAGCTCATTATTTTCTGTAGTAGATATTTCTAACCCACAATGCTCCCATAGCCCTGAAATGCAAGAAACAACCCTCTGGCTGGGATAGGATGTCGTGATTGGATCCATGTGGGTGAGATCAAAAGCAGTCTCAGCACTTGTGAAACTATTATGATAATATTGACTTAGTGGGGCATTGTGACAACTACTGAAGGACTGTAATATATTTTGAAACCTGCAGATGACAGTGGGAGAACATAATGATAATTTTCCTCCTTCAGTTCTTCTGCATGTGGATCTCAAAGTACCCCATTAGCATTATTAAACTCCAGAGTTCCGTGTGAGGATGTTAAGTAATTCAATGCATCCATGGTCATAGGAATAATTTTTGATGGTCCCTCCACTGTACATCATGTTGACTTCCCTCTTCATTGCAGCACCAGCGATAAATCTCAGGTCCTCTGGTTCCAAAAGAGCAGGCACTTGCCTCTTAAAAATCCCAGAGCACCTCCATCAATTGTGATCAGCGCGGGGACCATGCATTCCATTCAGCAAAGTGTGAGCCCAAACAAAAGGCAGGGATGTGACAGCTTCAGTTGAAGCCAGAGTGTCTTAGTCACCTCCAGTGTCCACCAGCATCATCTCCACTGCAGCTCTATGAGAGAACTGGACTTGCATAACCTTGGAGGCAGCCCCGTGTGGGGGAGAGGCGAGACTTCTTGTTCCCTGGAATATGATCAAGGCCTCATTAAGTTTGGCTGCTCTTAAAGAAGAAAAGCAAAGATACCTCTATGTCTTTACAACATGAACGCTCGGGTTGTGGCTGTTATAAGTGAATTACAAAGCTTTTATGCAATTGTCTCTGGAATCCTGAGCTCCCTTTTGTGAGCACCTGCTTTTCCCCTACAACAAAATGGAGCAAGTAGACTCCGGGTTTTGGTGCTCTGAATCACATCTATGGTGGAAATTCTATTAAGACTGCATGACTACCTCCCTGATGTTCTACTTGACAACACATACCTTAGTCAGAGACTCCCCCTACCCCAACCTGCTGCTTTCCCTCAGCTTAGATCCAGTTTCTCCAGAGCTCTTCTGCTAGAGCTGCCTGGCTTCTACAGTGGGACTCTCTTCAAAAGGACACCATCCAATTGTATCAACCCCCACATTGCGAGCACAGCGTAGGCTCTGCTGTCTGTCCCTGCCAGCCTAAATATAGTCAAAACCCTTGAAAGCTATGAGGAGAACAATGGAATAAAGGTAAATTGAGGGGATGTTCCTTCCATTCCCTTTTCCCCATGAACGCACACATCTGTGTTCGAGTGCAACCAGAGAAAACTCTCTGAACTGCTTGGATCTGAGCTAGCAACCATCACTTCTGTACAGCTGGGGCACCAAGCATGAGGTAATATGTTTTAACATGCCTGGAGTACTGCTGGCTCCTGCTAGGGCTTTCTCAGAAGGCAGGGGGAATATGTGGGCTTCAATGTTGCTGATCTTACTGCAGTTTACAGTGCTGATATTTAAATAACCGTGAAAGGGAACTAAGTGGAAGACCTTGCTAGGGTGACAGTAGTAATTTTCTCTTCTCAGGGCTTCTCTGTACTGTTTTCTGGAGAGTCACATAAGCATTTATTTATGCATTGTTATGCACGTGTGTGTGTGGATGTGGAAAACCAGCACACACAGATTAAACAGACAGGTGTGACTCTGGGGTGAGAAAGAGATTCTGTACAGGTGCACAGCGAATGCCAGGAGCTTCCACTACAGCTACAGTTTCCAGTCTGGGACTCAAATTCTTTTCTTGATTTGAGAGAAATTCATATCCTTCTGTAGCACAGCAGTTGCACTGTGCAGTGCTAGAGTATTGGGGAGGAAGGAGGAGGTTTTTCTCCCATTTTTGCTTTATACCTTTGCAAATTATGACTAGTAGCCTAGGAATAGGGCTGTTGGAGCTAGGAGGTCTTGTCTGGGCCGCTGAGATTTCTCTTTACATGCTCAGAACCGCTCTGAATGAACAGGCAGGGTCGGTGCTTGTTTTGCTGTGATCACTGCCTGGCTCAGCACACCCCTCACATCCCCCAGGGCTCCTGGCAGCTCAGGGCTGGGGGGACTGCAGCTGAAGAGGCAAGGAAGATAAAAATCAGTGGGACATCTAAACCATCAAGACAGCTTATATCTAATCCCAGCTCTTCCCTCCCCTCCACCGGTGAGCTGTGCAGGCCCAAGCAAATAACTTCCTTTTGCTATGCCTCAGTTTCCCTGCTAATTAAACGGAGATAATAATACACCTCTCCCAGGAGAAACGTGGTGAGAGATCAGTCAGTATCTTTAAAGTGCAGTCAGATCCACAGATAAAAGGTGCTGCAGAAGAGCATTGTTAAAAGTCCACAGTGAAACCCCACAAAACCTCCTGAACTGAGCCCTCTTGTCAACCTGGATACTTTCACTGCACCTTTGAAGATGAAACTCTGCCGCTTACACTACTTTGCTTCAATTCAGTAGGTTTTAAGAGGCCACAGGGGGACCTGTTAGAGTTAAAATGGATTGAAATTGTCTTTGAGCCTCTAGAATAATGAGTATTTCCTTTTCTTTACATTTTTGGATCCAGATGAGATGCTGCTCTGTTGCTGTCATTCTGCCAATGTATGCCTTTCCATTGCATTGAAACCTGCACTCCTAGGGTCAGGCGTTCGCAAGCAGATGAACGTTTTTTTGGAAGTACATTAAGCAAAAGAAACTTAGGTAGGAAATTTTAATTACTTTTAAACTCTAAGCTACATCTTGTTCTCCCCATTATACACCATTTTGATTCTGCGTCACACAGATGCTGGCTGTTTCTATTATCTGAATTAAGGTGATGATCTTCTTAGTATCTGGGCACATTTCATGATTATTATTATTTTATATCTCAGCAGTGCCAAAAGGAGAGGAGAGAACATTAAGATGCTTGAATAAGGCCTGATTCCCAGGCCTGGCACGGACTTTCTGTGTGAACTTTGGCATGCTGCTATGCTGCTTGTCTTTCTGCTTCATTTTCTCATCTCTGAAATGACACTTCTTTGCTTTACAGGGTCAGTGCATTCATTGCTGCAGGTTGGGGCTTACAAATATGATACAAAGGGAAAGGCTCTGATTCCTGCCCAGTTGTGTTAGATGCTGTACAGGCCTCCATGAGGCTGTGCCCCTGCCTTGCAGGGCTTGCAGATGAATGCAATGGTAACCTGACGAAGATTTATGAAAAGAAGGAAAGATGCCATTCTTTTGTACCATGGGAAGTAAGACTAAGTTAAAACATGGAGAAGCATCATGATAAGAAGGAGGATGAAGCCCTTTAAAAGGCTACTTGGAGGTATGATGGGGCTTCTCTCCACAGGGCTTTAAGGTCAATTTTTATCTAAACTGCCTTGGTTCTAAGAGATTGTGCTCCTGGGTGGAGGGAGAGACTCAACATCATCTGCATGCCTTTTGAATTTTTTAAATTCCTGATTACTATCAGACTTTCCTCTAGAAGTAAAGCTAAGAAGTAAACGGTATTTCAATCTCTCTTTTGATTTGTGGAATACCGAAATATTTTAGGGGGTGGTGTGGGATCTTTTAGGAACCATGTGTTTGGCAGGCTTCTCTGCAGCATAAGTGAGCCCTTTGAATAAAGGTGACCTTCAGAAACAGCCTGTGATCTCTCCTTGCTGCTGTACTGGCACCTAGCCTAAGCTCACCCTACCTTGAGCAGCCTGTTGGATCAAATGACCTGCGATGGTCTTGTCCATCCCAAGTTATCCTGTGAGCCTTTGATACACTTTGCTGCTGGGAATTCCGAGGGATGATCCTGATCATCATGATCAGCTGTACCTCTCATACAAAGAACCAAACTGAGGAGGGTATATCTGCACTACAAAAATCACAGAAAATCTGACTGGAAGGGCTCCCTGGAGATCACAAAATCCAGCTTCTCTGGGACCATCACCAACATGAAATCAGATCGTCCTGATTTGATTTTCTCGAGCTGAGTCTTGAAAGTGTTCAGGAAGAGAGCTCTCCCAATCTGATCTGCTCTGCAATTTGATAGCTGAAAGAAAACTTGTCAAAAGTCACTAGGCATGCTCTCTGTAACATTTAACATGAACAAAGTTCACTACTGGGACCCTGCTCTTAGCCAAAAGCCCTCCTTCCTGCCACTTCCTCATGACTTCCCAGTCCAAATCTAAGATTAGCCTTGGCAATCCATGCTGGTGATGTCACGAAAAGTCCATTTAAGACTGACTGGCTCTTGTTCCCCTTGGGCTTGGAAAAGCCTGGCCAAAATGACAAAACCCATGTGCTGCAGTCTTTTGCGATGATCTTGACTTTTTCATACTTGTTCCAATGTCTACTTTCCGTATGAGCAAGCTGGTGTTTGTTGCCTCTGGACAATGCAGCCGCTGATATTTTCTGCCAGCCAAGTCTTCCCACTGCAGTCTCATGAAACATGCCCTCGTTGGCAGCAGGTTACAGGCTTCCACCTGTGAGCCAAGGGCTCATGGCAGATGGGTCTGAATGCAAAGTTTGGTTTTGGATTCAGTTCTGGAACTGAACAGTTTGAAATGGAGTCGAATGCAGGGCTTTTTTTTTTGGATCTTTCTTTTTCTCTTCTGCTACACTTGCAACTGAAGTTGGGCTAATTCAGAGCTGAGCTCCCTGTTGGCCAGATCTCTGGCTGAAATTTCACAGGAAGCAACACAAATCTGGGGAAGAATTATTTCCAAACCAAGTCAAAGTTGGATGTAACTGAGTAGCTGCCAGGTGAAGGTGCTGAGAGGCTAGAGGAGAGTCAGTTCAGCCATACATGAACAGGTGAAATACTAAGCTTACCTTCCTCATGTTAATAACTTGAGTCGGTGCCTAAACTTATGAGTGACTGAGAAATCTCATTGTATTGAAGGCTCAAGGCTTTTGCATGCATCTTTACACTGTGAAATATGCCATAGTTTGTTCAGCTCCTCTCCGGTCTTTCCAGTATCTAAGCACGTATGCCTTTCCCTCTGTGCCCCATCCCTCCCCTTTTTCCAAAGCATGGGAGAAAACAACATAGGCAAATTTTGCAAAAGCTATTTCAAGTCAGTAATTTGCTAAGTGCTCGGAACTTGTCGCTTTTTTCCCCCTATGTTAAGTAATTTATAAATAAAAATAAATTCACACTCACTCTAATATTTGCTTGTTCTTGAGTTCTATTGGCGAGATGTGTGAAAATTGCCTGATGGTTGCGATCACTTGCAAAAGCAAAGTTACAGGGAGTAATTATGGATGGTATTATAGAACAGAAGGATAATTTCATCTAAAAATTCGATCTAAAGCTCTCGTGCGGGGACATATTTCTCTGGGAGAGGAGTTTGTAAAGCAAAAGAGAAGAAAAAAACAGCACGGATGTGAGCTGTGGAAAAGCAATTATTCTCTCGTAATATGGGAACACAGTGTGCTTGGCTCAGGAGAGGTATGAAATACAGGAGAAAGAAGGGACTGTAAGGAGGAACCTTTATGCATCCCAGCAGGGTTACTCAGGAAGGTTATTCAGAATGTGTGGGGAAGACACAAACTCCTGAGCCCAGCAGGGCAAAATGGATGTGAGAGGAAGGATACACAGCACTGTGTGGGAGGAAGGTGTGTTGACCTTTTAATCGGGAATATGAAGAAGGTCTAGGATGCAGGTCTAGGATCTGCCTGAGGTCTCTGCCCTATCCACAACAGAGATCAGATGAGGCAAGAAGTTCTCAGGTATGTGAGGCAAGGGCCAGGAGCATCTGACTTTTGGCAAGCCTCAAAGCTCCCTGAAAGCCTTTAAGACAAAAGAAAGGGAGCAGAATTTTCTAGCTTTGGTCTTCTAAGCATTTCTCTGGGATGCAGAAACACTGTCAGAGAATACCCCTTTCTGTTTAGGATCACCCTTATCCTTTTGAAATTTACCAAGGATTGGTGAAGGCTCATGTTTTTGCCCCACACAATGGCTTCACTTCCCTCCCTTTTCTGTGTGTAGCCCCATAGTCACAGTGAGGCTGGCCTGTGGTCTCTGGAGAAAGCATCTCCCATCACCTGCCTTTGTCTCACACTTAAAAATGGGCACCTTTCGGTAGGCCTTGCCCCATGGAATGGGACAGATGTGTACAAGGCATTGCAAAGCGTACACTGCGAGTGATTTTTATTATCAGCAAATGTGTACCACTCTCCTGCCTGACCTCCAACACTGAGGTCCCAGAGGGCAGCAGCTGCCTTGATGCACATCCATGTTTTAAACACCCAGAGAAGTGCCAGTTCCCCACAGGCACTCACCAGGTTAATGGCAACATACAGCTCTGCTCACAGCTAACAAGATTTATACACAGGCTAATGACTGCATGTTTTCACTTTAATCAACACACAAATCGCCCTTTTATTATTATGGTCGGGGTTTTTTTAACTCCAATTTAATTTATAATTTAATTATGCTCCAGATTGTAATTGTTGATATAATCCACATCTTTAATTCCATGTTCGCTTTATGCTTCACCCTAACCCAAGGAGTGCAATGAGAGAGTCAGGGCACAGGGCTGGAATCAGCTCTTGATCTGAGCACAAAGAAACTCATTTGATGGCCTCAGGCTGATCTGCCTGGGGAGCCCTGTGTCGTTTCCACAGGCTCATTTCCCCATGCCCCACACTAGAAATCACATGCTGGGAAGGGAGAAGATCACAGATTCATTTAAGTTGGAAAAGACTTTTAAGATCAGGAGCTTTCAAGAATCCAATTTGGTAGCTGAACATGTTAACCATCTTCTCCCTCCTGCCTTAATTTTGTTCCCCTCATTAAATGTCACCACTCTGACAGCTGAGCTTTGGCAGGAGGTTGTGTGAGCTCTCCTGACCCTATTCAGGGCAAAAGAAATTAGCTAAGCTTAAATTACTTTTCAGCATAGAGGACAATAGTGCAGAAATGAGTAGACTTAGCCATGCTCTGAAGTTCAGATTGCTCAGAAGCCTGCGGGTGTATACCGTGAAGTCCACAGAGGTTGAACTTTGGTTGTAACTAACACAATGTCCAAGACAATGTTCCTTTTCACACACATACGGGCAGTGATATTTCTGAATGTGCCATTTTTGTCAAGGCACCTTAGTGTTAGCCATGAGTAGCTAAAGTGTTGAAATATCTTTTTTTCTATGAGGCGTTTAGTGACACTTGAACATCACATTAGTGGAAATGTGTTAAGTAATGAGGCTTTGAGGGTATTTTTTGCCAGTGAAGCCATACCTGAGCCCAGCTATCAGTGTGGCAGTGATGTGGCTTCTTAGCAAGAAACTCAGAGCTGGTGTGAGGAGCCCTGGGCTGGGAGAGCAGGGGGCTGCAAGACAGGGTCATTGGCAGGGCTGCTTTTGGGAAAACCAGGTCCTGGGTAATGAAATATGCATGTCTTGAAGGTTCAGCTTTCCCAAGGCCTTATTTGTCTTGAACCATGTGCAAATTTTACTTGGATGTTGTCAAGGACCTGAGTGCCATTCTTGGGAAGGCCCCAGATTTCTTACTGTGCTTGGGCCTATCCTTTCTCATCAGTGGGGACAACAGGCAGCGGCTCCCTGGCACAGCTGAGGTTGGCACATAAATTGCTGCTGTGTATACCTTCATATAATTGTCTAGCACATCGTGGTAAAAAAAAAACAAAAAAAAAAACACAAAAAAAAAAACAACCCAAAAAAAAAAACAAAAACAAAAAAACAAAAACAACAACAAAAAAAAAAAAAAAAAAAAAAAAAAAAAAAACAAAAAAACCAAACAAAAAAACCCACCAGCTGAGGAGTATTTATAGCATATTTCTGTTCTTTAGGTAAAACTATGAAATGTGAATACTGTTTAACTCTCTTAGGCTGTAAATTCACACAAAGAAAAATATAAAGCAGAATCAAAGAGAATGACAGATTCCCTGGGAAGTCTCCTAGCCAGGAGATCACTTCCCTTGCTCCCTGCGAACGATTGCTTTATGGGGTGCATTGAAGTCTGATCAAGAGCTCTTGACTGACACAAACTGATGTTGGCTACAAATGCTGTACTAATGTGTGACAAGAGAAGTGAACAGAGAGTGCCCTAAGTACAGCCCCTGGCTGTATATGTGTGATGTTGGCTGCTGGATCCTTTGGGGTATCTGCAAAGGTAGAAAGCCCTACCTTCATTGAGCTGGCTGGTCAGCTGCCCAGAGGGATCTGAGATATACTCTCATGCAAGATTAGAAGAGATGATAGCTTCAGCAGGGTACATTTCCTGGTGGCATGTCCTCATTCCCAAAACAGGACAGCTTCCTCTTTCATCAAGGTCTCACAACTAGTTTCAAGACCCAGACCATGAGGATCAGTGGGCCTGGAAAATCTTCCTACCACAGGAAAATGTGAAGGGTTCTTCCCCTAGAGTTGTCCCAGCTTGGACCTGCCTGAACCTCCCTGGGGATGCCACTGTGGGAGTAGTTGGTGGAGGATTTTTGCTTCTCTACCCACTTCCCTATGCTCCTTTATGAATGCTCCTAGTGTACATTAATGCACAATAGTTTATTCCACTTTCAAACCTGCCTCACCTAAAGGCACTTGTGTTTTCTGGCAGGGTATCCATTAGGGAATGAATGAAGGGTAGTTAGTGTGCTATAAAAAAATCACACACTTGCTTATTGCACACTAACTTCACTTTATACATGGAATATTCCAGAATGAAGAGTGTTTTCACTTTAATCAATGCACAAACTGCCATTTTATTATTATGGTTTATTTTTTTCTGATGTAATTTATGATTGAATTATGCTCCAGACTGGAGCATAAAAAATACTTTTATTCCGGTATAACTACTCCCCTTTGGAAGCAGAGTCATTATAATGGAATAAAGTCCATTTTATTCCAGAACAATGTAGTGCTCTCTACTGCCAGCAAAGGCCTGAATGTTGTAATTTATAAAGAGGGGAAAAGTAAGGGTAAGAACAGGGGGAAAATTAAAGGAAGGATAGTTAACTGATAAAGGTCTTGAGAATATCATACATGTGAGGACTGAATATAGCCCATAGTGAGGAACACTAAACATCCACAAACTAAATAAAAATAATAAAAATGCCTCCTGCCTTCCCCTCATACATCTTATGAGGTGGTAGAAGGGGTTGTGGAGAGAGGATTGATGTCTCTTGCTGGGAAGTGAATTATTCAAACTCCTGGCTGCAGGGAGCTCCTACAGTTATGAATCCCGTTTGTCTTTGTGGTGTTGCCAAGGCAAAGGTAGCCTCTGGTTCTCCACGGGAAAAGGGCACCCTCCATGCTGTGTTGCCCCTTGGTGCTGAAGGCCAGCTCCCTGTCTGCCGACTCCTTGTCCCCCAGGTATCAATGCCACCCCAGCCAAGAGCAGCAGAGGGTCCCTGAGGCCGAGAACCAGCTCAGGGCCGGGCAGTACAGACATACAGGGTGTGTATCCCTCAAGCATCCATGTGCAAGGATTCCACTGCGCTCCTCTCTGCAGGATCTGCTTTGGTCTACGTGTATAATATTTCTAATGGCAACTCGAAACCCCTCCTCCAGGACTATGAAGGGGCAACCAGGTCCAAGCAGGCTGTAAAGTCAGGACCAAACTCCAAATCCCAAGTGTAACAAGACCTAAACACATGCTTTTTACCCCTTAAAGCAGTGAAGCATTATTTTAACCAGAGGGCAGCTAAACTTTGCTAAATTCAGCTACAAAAGGAAATGTAATAATCTTTAATGATGAGGGCCAAACTGTCATGTATCACACCACTGCTGTGTGTTTGTGCTTCTTGGATAAGGACTTGGTGAGCCTTCAGGATGCAGCCATAGGAAAATTATATTCTTTTTCCTCTCCTATCAGTAATTCCCTATGTGGCAATCAATTCGATCTTGCTGAGGGCCAGGACTTATCTTTCAGAGATTTTAAGCTGTGATGGAGTGAAAAGAAGTTTTTTGCTTCATATCCCATACCCGTTACCCATACCTGCTCCAACTCCAGGCACACAGCTCTGCTGCGCTGCTGGACTTGTCTGGAAAGAGGACAGAGAATTACTGGATGGGAATGTGGCAGAAATATAGCCTGCATTTCTGCTGTCCCATTTTGAAACAGAGATGGCTCTGGGTTGGGCTGGGGTGAGAGAGCAGGTGGAGAGTCTGGGTTGTGCATGATACTGATATCACGATGCTGTGCAAAGAGAGTACTTGACATTTTTGGTGTATGTTTCAAGTGGATGTGCTGTTGGGAGCATATTTCCTGCCCCTACATATACAGCTTGAAGAACAGCCCAGGCAGGCTGCAGTGCCAAGACATCCCATCTCACTGCCCCAGGCTGACCACATCTCCCTCTCTGACCCCACATATCTTCGAGAGATGTGCATAAGTCTGTCAAGAGCGTGTATATCCTATCCTGCTTGGTACCATTAACACTGACACCTGGACAGTAAGATCATCTGACAACAACCTGACTCGTTTCAGCTCAGCTTTTATTTCTGGGCCTGGGCATCCTGCTCAGGCAGCATATGTGCAGAGTGATAAGGGCCTTTAGAGGAGCCTCAGAGAGATATGGACTAGTGTTCACTCCACAGTGGCTGTATAACTAGAGGTGGGCACCAGGGTGACAAAGGGAATTTATGATATGTCAGCTAGATACAATATCCTTCAAAATATATTGTCTGTTTCTTGAGCAGGGGTTAGTGTGTCTCATAAAACTTTTGGCTACACATAAGGAAAGTAAGTATTAAGAGATTTAGGTATAAATTCTGTCAAGATCAAATAAATCCATCTGCTTCTGACAGGTAGACTCTGCTGTGTTTGGGAAAGAGAAATCTGTGGGATGCAGCCTTAGCAGACCTTTCTCTCCACTGTGAGGATATTAACAGCAGTAATTCCTGCAGTGACCTGCTCCTCATCCTGGAGAAGGCTGACCTCCTGTCCACCAGCGCTGCTCCACCCCTAGAGTTGGCAGCATTTGGCAAAGCTGTTTAGAAGCCTCCTGGAGATCCATCCTGTGACCATGTGGGCAGGGCAGACAGTGTCATTCTCAGATCAAGTCTCCTTGCCGGGAATGTGACAGTTTTGGAAAGCCAGCAAAGCTGCTGCCTGGCTTCAGGCATCGCTGCAACTATTTAAGTCCAAGTGGAAAAGACCCTGCCAGTTTTGAATGCTTTTGAGCGTTCCCCTTTGGCTATTGTTGTTCATATTTTCTTTACAAATCTATTAGCTTTACCAGACACATTAAATAGCTATTAGACTGTCTGTTAGCAGATGCTCTGGATGGCTTCACACAGAGGTCTCAGCATGGACTCCTTGTTTGTAAAAGGCAAGGAGAGAAAGAGGTGAGGTCGGGAAGTGGGACCTGGGCTACAGCATGGAGGAAAAGGGAGAAGAAGAAAGGCCACTGCCACTACCAACTGCTCTTCACACAAGAGTGAGAGGGTTCTTGGAGGGTATGTGAGTGGGGCAAGGTAGGCTGAAATAGGGCTCAACTAAACCAGTAAATCACAGGCCAGGACACAGCAGTGGAAGCACCAGAGTCTCTCCATGTGGAGATGCCATCAGGTTCTCAACCTTGCTTTGACACCAGGATAGCTTCAGAAATGCAGAAAGAAGTGAACCAGGATAACTGTTTGTGGCATAGGAAGCTCCTGGACAAACCAGGAGAAGCATCTAAAATCTGGTACTCCAGATCCTACTACACAGGCTCTGCCCACCTGCCAGGCAACTGGCTTGGCAGCTGAAGGGCTGTGCTGGACTCTTTGTAGCTCTGGGATGAGTCCAAGCACGTGTGTCCCGGGCTGGCATCAGCACAGCTTTCATCATCAGCACAAATCATGCAATTATCCCAGCCTCTGTCTGCTCTGCACTGCTACCTCTTTGCATTTCAGATCTCCTGGAATCGGCTGAATGCTGCCTGCGGGTGCCCCGGGAAGAAGAGGAAATCTCCTTCCTTACAGCCCAGTTGCAAAGGAAGGCCCTCCATTTCTTACAGGGTGGAGATGCAGGCTTGGATGGGCATGAGAGGGGACACCAGAAGAGTCTACAAGGGTGAACAAACAAATTTCAAAAAGTGGTGGAAATAAGGTGAAAGCTGGCCATATTGTAAAAGCAATAGTCCTGCCCAGATGATCACGTTTGACTGGGAAAATGCCAAGTGGATTTATATTGTAAAGCTCTGCCAATGCCCCTGATCCTAACCTGCAGCATCCTGCCCAATTCCAGTTCTTTTTATCTTGCCCTAATATGCATATGTGCACACACAGACACACAGAGTTTTGCCAAAGCACCCTCTGTCCTGACCCTCTTCTCTGGCAGCTGTAGTGGTTCTGGGTATCCCTGAAGTCTGAGCAGTCAGGCAATCATGCTGAATTGTGTTTAGTGGAGCCAGGTTATTGTGATGCTGAAAAATGAGGACAAGATTGAGGCCATCAAGCTCATTTTTATTGTTCGTTGGAACTCCAGATGTGAAAGCTAATGGATTTGGATTGGTTGCTAGCAGCAAAGCCTCATCAAAGATCTTTTTTTCCTCAGGGCGTTCAGTGCAATTCACTGATTGATTAGAGGCTTCAGACGGTTTGAATGTGGATCTGTGTTTGGGCTGGATCCGGTGCTCCTGAGGAAACCCAGCCTGCAGCCTTCAGGCTGGTGCAGGAACACTGCAGCCTCAGCTCCAGCAGGCTGGGAAGCTCTCAGGGAAGAGACTGAGTTTTGCAGAGACATGCTTTGTTATCTCATTGGGTTTAGGAATGGAGGGAGGGAAGAGAAAGACAGACTAATCTCAGGACTATACAAAAAGACTTCCCCAACAGAAGTTTTTCTTATAGGACAAAGGTACAAAAATGCAGATGGACGGCGTAGGCTTTGAGGAGTACAGAAAGATACAGAGAATTATCCCCTCCTTGGAAGGTGGAGGTGTCTCTAAGGAGGAGATACTGATGTGACTGGAAGGTGCTGAGGGCTCTGCAGAGGAAGCATAAATGTTTAGGTAGGTCAGATCCACCAGGGATCAAGATGGATTCTCTTTGTGAGATGATAAGAGTTTTTGGGAGTCTCAAAGGACTATGACTCAGGCAAAACATATGCTCTCAGAGTTTCTGATTATAGTTTTATAACTTTTACTAAAAATCCTTCGCTCTCCGTCAGGAAGCCAGATGAGTTACAGATCTGCGTGTGCCTGTCAGGTGCCTGCTGCCATGCCAGCTTGTCTTCTGTTGGCATTCATTTGGGTAGTTTGCTTCTTTGTCTGCAACACAAGTAGTTAATCACATGGAGAACCTAATTAGGTGGTAACGAACCTAGGTGTCTTACTTCTCTCAGTGTAATAGGACATCTGCCACTGCTCTAAGAGCACTTTACAATGACTGACTAACAATGGCTGTAATGTATGGTCTTGAAGAGACAACAGCTTCCTTTAGCGCCTCAGCTAGGATATGGCTTGTTGGGAAAGCCTGAATTCCCACTCTGCTCACCCCTTGCCAAAACTCATGAGTGCCTGACTACCAGTCAAGGGGAGCCCAGTCCTGAATGGTGTGGGTGAGAGATGCAAGCAGGCTGGGAAGCACAGGCTCTCTTGTGGGACAGGCCTGGTGAGCGTGGGCTGAGTGCAACTTACCTTGGCAAAATGCTTTGGACAAATTTGTCCTAAGAGAGTGAGCTTATACCAGCTCAGCAGTGGCCTCACATGGTTGCAAAGCTTTTGATCCAGTCCTAATGCCCCAGGATCAGATTTACTGCATAGTCCAACCATTCCCTATGACTCCCACAAGCACAAAATAATCTTTTTTTTTTTTGCTTTTTTTTTGCCTGGCGCCCAGCCGGGCTGGTGTGGCTGTCATCACATTCCACGATGCTAGATGTACAGGATTGCTGGATGCTGGCTGTTTCCATGTTGTGACCAAATCTTGCTATATGTGCTATGTTCTCAGTAAGATTAAGAAAATCGTTCACCGCTCATAATCTGGCAGATGCATTTCACTTTTCCCTCTGTCTGAGGAAGGAAATTATAATTTTCTCAAAGCAGTGCCTTCAGCCTTTATCTGCAAATGCATTAGTTCTCCAGCCTGCTGTTTAAATCAAGCTGTGTTGTGGCTGGGTGACAGTCACATTAGGTTGCCTTTGCTCTCACCCTCCGTCTCCCCTCCCCTTCAACTATAGGAGGCTAAGTCTGGCTTCCAGGAGGAGTGTTTACAGGAAGAAAATCAACAGTCTCTCCATCCATTAAGGTAGCCTTTGTATTAAGGGCAGTTCCTGGAGCAGAACCCTGTGTGGTCACAAGATGCCCTATGTCTTACCCTATCAAAAAGCCAAATCTGGCAGGCAATGTGTCATGGTTTAATCCCAGCTGGCAACTAAGCCCCACAGAGCTGCTTGTCCATTCTGTTCTGGTGGGATGAGAAGAGAACTGAAAAGGTAAAAGTGAGAAAAACTGTGAGTTGAAGTAAAGACAGTTTAACAGGTAGAGCAAAAGCTGCATGAACAAGGAAAGCTAAACAAGGAATTAATTCACCACTTCCCAAGGGCAGGCAAGTGTTCAGCCACCCCCAGGAGAGCAGGGCTCCATCGTGTGTAATGGCTCCTTAAAAAGCCAAACACCATCACTCTGAAAGTCCCTCCCTCCTTTCTCCTTCTTCCCCCAGCTTTATATGCCAAACACGATGTCTTATGGTATGGAATGTCCCTGTGGTCAGTACGTCTTATGGTATGGAGTATCCTTGGGGTCAACTGTCCCAACTTCTTGTGCACACCCAGGTGTGAGAAGCAGAAAAGTCATGGATGCCCTACATGACATGGCTGGAAATAAAATTGTCTCTGGGTTATTAATATTGTTTTCAGCACAAATCCAAAATACACTCCCATAGCCACTATGAAGAAAATTAACTCTATCCCAGCCAGAAGTGGAACAGAAGGAGACATCAATTCTAATTGCATTATGCCATGACAAGGTGTGGGATGTTTCTTCCTGACCCAAGCTGCTGATCGGCAAAAGCCCTGAAGCATAAGGATTAATAAGTCTACCAACATTTATCTTAACTAGCATAATTGAGAAAGCTGTCTCTATTCATACTTCTGTCTACTTCCATCTTTTTTTGGGATGTGCTGAACCATATCACTCTAACTGAACAGGATAGAAATCCATTTAGCAAATCCATAGCTCCTTTCCGAAACACTTGGAAATTCTCTCTTCTTATCTTGCTGACAAAAGTGCTGTGGAAGGAGAAGTACAATGGGGCATACTCAGCGTGTGTACCTCCCTCAGGCAAAGAAGGAATTTTGCAACATGCTTCAATGAGATGTCTGAAATCCCTCTTGTTTAAATTGTCCCAAATTTGTTGGTGCTTAATCAAAGTTAAGCCACATCCTGGGCTTTTCTCCTTGCTTTTCAGCAGCTAAGGGAATTTCATGCTCATGAAGCTCAGTGACTAATAGCAGTTAATAGTGCAGCAGCAGATGGCATACGAGCTCTGCTCGCTTCTACGCTGGCTGCGCCAGTGCCCCCCACAAAGCAGCCCTGCTGTTCCCATCCAGCGCTCCGCTCCCAGCTCTTCCAGTGCCCACGCCTCTCTGCAGCCCCCCGGCATCTCCCAGCACAGGGATCTTCATCCCGATGCTGCCACTGCTCCCAGTGGTCCCCCAGGCCAGGGCTCCCCTGCCATGCCCTGCCAGTGCCCCCTCCTGCCCTCCAGCACCCCTTGCTAATCTCCCTTTGTTTTCCTTAGCTCACTTACTACTTGCCAAGACACCTCTGTTGTGTACACTGTGATTATACTGAAGATACCAGCAAAGGCCCCTCATCAGCTATTCTGGCTTTGTGACTACAGAAACAGTAAATGATAAGGTCTCTCCTATTTCATAAACATAAATGTCACAGGTCTTACTCTGCAGCGCTTCTGAACTCCGCACTCACTTTGAAACCAATGGGAGCTCTGTGCACAAAGCAACCCACGAATAATCACAGTCTGTCAGCTCTATAATGTCACAAAATATTCCATGTGTGCAAATATTTGGATTATTATTTATTGGGTGTCCACAAAGTGCAAATATCAACCTGCCCCAGAGATACATTATAACTTTCCAGGGTAGGAGGATGGGGGAGAGCACTGCCTGCTCATAAAATAGCCGTGCGCCTGATAGCAGTGCTGAGCGCTTGTGATAATAACCACTGCTTTTCAAGTCCTTTCCATCAAAGGATTTAAAAAACGTCCATGAATTAAGGCTGACATTTTCATTTAGAGGTGACAGATGGGTGGAGGCAGTGCATCTCTAATTTGAGCCACTCTAGATCTGACTTCCAGAAAAGTTTCTCTCCGTAGTTTCCATTTTAAATTGGAGGCCTTGGGCAAAATTAAGAAGATAACTCACAGAGCTACTTCCTTAGGACCTGCAGGGACTCATGCTTTAACCAGTTTGCTGCTCCTCCCATCTCTTTTGTTTCATTTAACCACACCTTTCCAGAGGGCTGGAAAAGGCCACTGGGGGTTTCACTGTGCATTGCCTGATGGTGTCGGATGCTGAAGCCAGCTGAAGTTTTTTGTACTATTTCTGACAACTTGCGTTTGAACTTGCTAAGCACTGTTGGCTCTGTCTAAGATTTTGAAAACTCACGACTTTTCTAGGGAAGGTGATTTACAAGTAAATGACAGATGCAGTTGGGCAATCCAATTGTCTTGGCTCACAGACTTGGACTCTCATTCCAGAACCTTCTTTCATGGCAGGTGACGCTTTTTGATCCGTGAGACTAGTTTTTCACTTCTTATTCTTGATGTGAGGCAATGAGATGTGAATAGGAAAGTAAATATTGGCTATGCTGAGAAAAACTTGGCCTTTCTATTCTTATCAGTTGCAAGTTGATTCCGAGATTGCTCTCTTTCTCTCTTTTTAAAAAACTTCTGGCACTTTCAGTATCCTGAAGGAAATATTTTATTAGAAAGATCAGTGTCTTGGATGCCTTGTGGCACCTGCTGACCAGCAACAAAGCATACAACAAATTAAAAACGGAGAGGACCCCCTCAGGGGGGAAAGAGATGGAGCCACTGGGATGTTTTTTAACTGCTTTGGGGTCAGCATGCTTTTTCAGTGTCTGGACTGTTAGTGATTCTTATAGCTCTATGTCTTCAGGCCCTGCTGTCTGTCATATGTAATGAACATCTTACACTGTTGGTAAGCCGACAGCTTCTGTTAATATAGGGAGCTCCCACAGACTTTTCCTGCTAAACCCATAGCACCAAGGCTCAGGACTGCTCAGCTGAAAGTCCAGCTGTTTCATAGGTGAGAGGGGATCTCTGCTGTGCCTGCCTTGGGAGGTTGGAGATATAAGAGTTCTCAGCTGCTATTCAGTTTGTGCAGCAGAGCTCCTGTGCACTCCTTATCTGTTCCAGTGCAAAGTCAGGCAGCTTAAACAAAGCCTTTGCTGTGCAGGATTTGGACAGGGCAAACACCAGTGAGCAGTTCCCGTGTCCCAGCTAGGGACCGTATCCCCTGCTAACAAAAAAACAGAGCTAAACCTGATAACTTTAGCCACTCTACTGGATTTCATAGTGGCTATTTGCACCTTCCCTATTTCCACATTCTCTCCCACCTTATGTCCTCTTCACATTTGGCCAAAACTAAATCCACCACTGTAAACTTCATGGTGCAGGGTAACAGAGGAGTGGAATTAATGGAGGGAAAAACTGAAGGCTTGCCACAGCCTTCTGTATTTCCTTCAGCTTCATGGCTCAGTGAATAAAGAGTTGGAAAATCATTCAATGCAGTTCAGAGTTTGCCCAGCCAAACAGACAGAAGACCCAACAGGATAGATAATTGCACTGGGAAATATCAAAGGAAGAGATTTCCATAACAGGCTCTACTGCCCCTCTTGAATCATGAGTCACTGTAAATTTTCCCCTATCCCATCTTGTCTTATGGACATGGGAAAAGGATTTTCACTGCACGACAAGTTTTGGATTTCAGTGGTGAATGAAAGGCGATGCTATTACAAGCAGTCATAATAATAATAATTAGTATTTTTATTCTAAATGAAGAATAATTTTTTCTCAGCAGGGGGCAAGTCAGCCAGGCTAAATTCAATTTCTCCTGAGGGATTCCAGGAAATTACCACAAATTCCTTTACTCTTGCTTCCATTTTTGTACTGTACACTGCTTAGGAAGTACACATACAAAATTGCACCCATGACTGTATTTTTAACACTCAGACTAAGAGGATGGCACACCATCTCTAGATATTAAAGCAGTCTTTCCCTTTACATATTATTTTGCTGCTTGCTGTCCCTCTGGGTGTGCTCTCTAGCTTCTCCATCCCTTTCTTTACGGCTCCTATGCACACACCACTCTGTTCTGCCTGCTTCATGGCCTCCCTCCTTCCATCCAAGCCTTTATGGTGAATTTTTTAATGGTTGAAGCACTGTAGCACTGCCAGTCCATCAATTAGTAAAATGCTCCCATGGCTCTGCCTATAAGCTCTGTTAGTAATGTTTTGCTTATTGCAAATCTGCTCCCTGCTGTTGTAGGCACCTGGCTGCCTTTTCCTGGTGGCGACAATTGGGATGCATTGGAGATCTTGAGCAAATCTTCACTCCACTTTCACTACAGCCAGGCTCTAACCCGAGGGTGAAGAGGACATGAGGGGAAATGAGAGATGTGGCTTAGGCAAGAGTTTATGTGAATGTGTACAATGCTCTTTGGAAGCTGGCACCAAGTCTACAAACTTTAAAGCTGTTTTCACTGGGGAACATCACTGGGAATGTTGCTGTGACTTGATCCAGGTATTTGAGAAAGGAGAGTAATGCTATTATTTTTGAGCCACAACTAATCTATCAATAAAACAGAGATTGGTGAGGAAACTTGAGGGAAGAACAACTATCATTCATTAAGGCACAACTAAGAGTCTGAAATGGAGCAACTTGAAACATGTCATCTTAAAATAAAATACCTTAAAACAGAAAAAACCTGACATATAAATAAGCCTCTTACCAGTACCAAGATTTTCCAGGAAGTGTATGAAACATGGGTAAGTATAGAGAAATTACTTTTTTGGGATGTGCTTCTAGTCTCTAGAGATTTACAATTTATGGACTACCTGCATCAGGCATTGCTCAGCCCCATGAAGAGATACTCTATATTGTTTAGCTGCACTTGAAGAGTTTGTCTAATGCCTTTTATGGTGGCTTTTCTGCCCAACATAGAATAAGATCCTCCCTCTGTAACATTGCACTTCTCAATTTATTTGCTGTGGCTAGTTGACAAATTCTGGGTGTCTCAGCAGCCTTGGGGAATAGACAAAATCAGAAAGGATTGTTTTTCCTTTGGCAAAATATAAGCCTGATTAGCATTCTGAGAAGCCAGGTCAGGGTTTTTGTTGTTGGGTGGTGTTTGTTTTTTGTTTTTTTTTTTTTTTTTTTTTTTTTTTGTATTATCCTCAGCCTCTCTGTTACATGTACCAGATACCTCTGGGGATGTTGTTGGACAAGGCCCTATTCTTTCCCTGGGCTATTGACTACATGCCAAATAAGATTTCTCTCCAATCAAACACTTCTGAAGATTTAGGCACTGTCTCTATCACAGCTGGTGGTGCCTAGTAAAACGACTCAGTTCATTTTCTACACCTTGCCTGGGTCACTGAGGAAGTTAGCTGTGTGGGAGTATTAACACCCCATAAAGATACTTTTTTAGCCTTAAAGCACACAGCTCTGAAACGTCAGCAGCACCGCGGTGATGGGCTGCCTAAAGGCTGCTGTTGTGAGCATGGCATGCTGCTGACCCCGTGCAAAACTAAACAAAGACACTGTGCCTGGAAAGCTGCAGGGCAGGGCTGCAAATCTCTTGTGCAGGCATGAGGAGCACAGATCCTACAGCCTAGGCAAACCACAGGCACACTTGCTACACCTGCATCTGCCAAGAACAGCATGCTAAGCTCATCACCTCCTAAATCTGATGTCCTGATCCGTCAAGTTTTATGTCAGCAAAGATGATTATTTTGATATTAATGTGACCTATAGACATGGACTAATTCTCTGACTACTGTGGGATGATACTCTTCCATCTTATTTTCCAATAAATATCTGGTTTTGGTTCTCCAGCACAGAGTGGAGGTTTGTGGGTTTGTTCTGTGAGTAACATAAAGTGATTGAGTGCAGTGGAGCTTGTCTGAATTAAGCAATGTGGACATTGGTTCCAAGACCACGAGAACTGAAAGTTAGAGGGTCATTGTGTCTCCAAAGAGATCTGACAAATGCTTGCTTAACTCTGCACATAACCAAACTGTCCTTATATCAAAAGCCATGGTAGAACATAAGCTTCAGACTGGATTGGATATTAGGAAAAATTTCTTCACAGAGAAGACAGTCCATTATTGAAACAGGTTGTCTGGGAAAGTGGAAAGTTCACCATCCTAAGAGGTATTTAAAAGTCATGTAGATGTGACACTTATGGACATGGTTTTTGTGGCAGCCTATGCAGTGCTGGGTTAGTGGTTGGACTTTATAATATCAGAGGTCTTTTGCAAACTGAATGATTCTGTGATCATACTGATCACTAAACCAATTAAGTTTTGGTCAAGCATGTAAAGTTCACAGAGGTGAGAACTGTCACTGCTGTGTTCAGCCTAATAGAGAGAGTCAGTCATGAAGATGGGGGCTATGTTCCCTCAATTCCTTCTAAACACATACATTGAAACGGTATGTTTCTGAGGGTGACAAGAAGCCTCCATTCATGCAGTTTGGAAGTCATTCACTCTGTATTGGACACTTTTTCTGGTCTCTAGAAGGTGCTTCTTCTGTGGACACTAATGTTGGCTGGAGAGGGTTCCTTTTTCATTCCTTTATGACTAGAAGACTGCTGGCCAAGAGCCTTCACCTAAGTTGTGTTAGCAGCAGCAGAATAATGGACCTCAAAAAACATAGGAAGCAGAGGAAAGAGAGCACAGGAGTTATAGGTACCCACTTTTTTTTCTTAGTCTAACAAAAATAATACATTAATGTGTGTTCCTGTGTCAAACATTTGCTGTCAGTTGCTCTTATACAAAAAATTATGAGTCAGTCCTGTCTGTGCTACAGTTAAAAATCTTTTCCTTTAATTCCTTTCCTTCCTGCCAATGAGCACCAGTGAAAATAGGCCCCAAAATGGAAATAGAGGTTGCAAAACCAAAGGCGACCATCTCATTGTTGTCCTGTTTGTAAGGACAAAAATTATCAGACTTTAATTATGAGAGAGATTTACTGGGATAGATTCTCCACTGGTGAGAGCAGACTCCCTGGAGCTGATCATGTAGGGAGGGAGAAGATTCCACCACCATAGGAGCATGGTCTGACAAATATGGTGAAATGGTAATGACCAGAAGGAAAGGAAAGGACTATGAAAGAAAGGACTATGGTTCTCGTGATGTTCCCTATAGCCTCATTATACATAGCACTACACAGTGCTTCACTGCATTTCTTTCTTTATTCCTAGTTCTTTTGTCTTCCTTTCCTTCTACTGCTTCCTTGCTGTTCAGTCTGAGTCTGGCCAGCTCTGAAAATGGAGTTATTTCCTGGGCTGAAGCCATGTTAGCAGCAAACTGTCCTTGTAATAGGAGAGAGCCAGTGGGAAGGAGCAGGAGCGAGGAAGCCAGATGTTGTCTCAAGCCAGTGACACGAGCCAATATCCACTGGCTAAGAGTGTGATCTGTCCATGTGTCCTGCCTGCAGCATCAGGCAGAAGCTTCTGTTGTCTTCCGCCCCCGTGGGTGTGCTTGCCACAGTTGTCACAAATCCAGTGCAAATCTTAACACACACCACGGCAGAGTGGCTGTGCCAGACCAAGCTGCCTCTTCTGTGCCTCCCCCAGGGGCTGATTTGGGGGTGTAGATCCTCAGCTCCACTCTATACCAGCTGTGGGCTTGTCCCTCAAGGACAGATACCAATAAATATGGAAGTCTGGTTCTTTTCCTGCCGCGGGAGATGAAAAAGGACTCAGTGCATGGAAACCATCTGGGATGAGAGCAGAATTGGCCCAAACAGCTCTGGTTTAAAGGAGCCAGCAACATGGAGAGAAAGTGCTGGGAGGGAGCAGAGGAGGGGAGAAGAACTGGAGAGGGGAGATAGTTGTGTAAATAGAAGAGTGAGGAATAAGCATCAGCTCAATCTCCTTTTTCTGACTGATTTTGACAACAAGGTGCCATGGCCTTCACTGACCTCAGCTCTTATCAGCCTGGTGTTGATGCGACCTTATTGCTTTCCTGGTTTAAAACGGTTTTTTATTCTATCAGTGGCCCATTCCTTCTCCCTACCCCCATCTCATTTTTCCTTTTACAGCCTGTTAATGAGCAAAGTGCTTATGCAAATGAGAGGCAGAAACAATCACTTTGAATAAAGAAGGAAATTGTCAGGGTAGAGACAGAATCCAACTTCCCTCTAATGAGTGCCTCTCTACCTTGGCTCTCTTGTCCACCCTCCTGCTTTTCACTACACCTGAAACTACAATGTTATTTTTTAACTTTTGTGCCATAATATAAACACTGATATCTGTCTTTTTGGTAGCACCATTTCACATGCCCATAGAATTGTAGAAGCATTAGGACCAATTTTCATTTTCTTGCTGTACAAAAATGAGCCAAAGGGGACGAGGGTTTCATCTCTCCCTAGCTTGCTATCTCTATGCAAATTTTGTGTCCATTTTTAATTGTTCATTTAGAAAAGTGATTTTATGTTGTTTTATCAGCCACCCTTAGTGTGGATGTGGTCACACTAACGTAAAAGTGCTGGAAAGCTATGTTGCTTAGTCAAACCGGACTATTACTTGTATGCAAATACAAGTGAGTGTGCCTTAAGGGACTGTTCTGGCTTTTTTTCCAGCATTAAAGCAATGTATATTCTAGTGTGAACAAATATTTAGAAATGTCAGAGCTGCTCTGGAAAGTATTGTGTTATTTCAGTAAGAGAAAAGCCTCAAGGATATTTCTTGTAAGCATTGCAGGATATGGATGTGAATCCTTTAAGGAAGCTTTTTCTTTTACCAAGATGTTAACTAGCTCTTGAACTTAAATGTGATTTTTGTCAATACTTGAATATTGACAAAAAAGGGCAGGTAGAAATAGTAAGATGTTTGTATGAAGCTGAGAAGAGCTAGCAGAACACAGGGTGCTGTTTAGGTAAATCAAGGCCTATTTGTTTTCATTTGATGCCAGGAGTTAGCCAGAGAGCTCACAGTGTGGGAACAGGGACTTCCCTTTTCCTTTTCCTTTTCCTTTTCCTTTTCTTTTTCCTTTTCCTTTTCCTTTTCCTTTTCCTTTTCCTTTTCCTTTTCCTTTCCCTTTCCCTTTTCCTTTTCCGTTTCCTTTCCCTTTCCCTTTCCCTTTCCCTTTCCCTTTCCTTCCTGTCTCTCAGGCACCTCCTGGCTGTTCAGAGGACAGAAACTGAAGCTGGAAGAGAAAAGCAGGCTTTACTTCACATCAAGAGAAAAGTCTATGTCATGAAGGTTGTAATCCAGAGACCAAACTTGAGGCAACTTCTTCGGCACTTTCCCATCCAGTGTCTCAACAGCAAAATCTGGGATAACCCAGTGCACCTTTTGTATGATGGCTCGTGAAAGAAAATTTAATGGCTGCCATGTAGTTCCCATCTTTCCTGTCCTCTAGCATCCAACATAGAACTGTACCTATAGATGAGTATAAAGGGCAGAAGTAATGACTTGGGGTTTATTCAGAGGCTCACACTTGCCCAAAAATTCTTATTTCACTTGAATTTTTTTTTTCATCTAAAAATGTTAATCATCTACTTCCAGGATGGATGAGGCCTGAAAGGTGTGTGAAACTAAACTTCTACCTGTCTGGCTTTTTCCACAAAACAGTTCAGAGCTTAATAATATGTTTCAGACTTGTGCTCCTCTGCCAAACTGGGTTGAAACTGGCAAACTGACTCAATGGCCATTAGAAGAGACTTACAGAGAGAGAGTGTGATCACGTAATCCAAAGAAATCGGGATAAATTAAAGAGATGTAGGTGCTGTTTGCAGGTGAACAGGATAATTTTTCATCAGTCACCTCTTCTGGTGTGGAATCCCTTGGGATCTTTGGGATGGCAGTGAAGACAGAGGTTGTGCTGGTAGGACACACAAGAGTCTGGAGTGTCCACTGAGGGTCCACCTCAAAGTCTTCATTGCCCAGGAGAGCATGGCCTCACAATGGTGAGTGTTCACCACTGGGTGATGCAGATCTGCAAGTTAGGATTTGTTTAATTAATTAATATATGGGAGCAGTAGTTTTAGGGCTAAGCTGTTTCATCCTGATGCTCCCTACCAGGCTACATACATTTGGTGTTTGGAGCCTGTTCACCCCTGTGTTGTCCAGCTGATTTTACACGTCTCTACTGGTGGCTAGGATTCTAAACATTTTCCTTTGGCCAACTTAATGAGGCTGTTGAAAAGGGTTGGTTAAACTTCTGATAAGCCTCTTGATTTTTATTTTAGTTTTCCAAGCCTTATGTGAATCAGCCCTTTTGAATTCAGCCACCAGCACCTGGAAAGGGGCCACCAGCACTTGGGGGCTGACAACATTATTAATGCAAGTCATTATTTGTGGGAAAACGCTCCTGGCTCACATGAAGTGTGTGGGTTCCTACTGTTTCAAAGGAGATGGAAATACCTGCTATGTGCAGATAACCCAGCCCCCTCTGCCTGTTCCAAACCATCAATGCCCACCACTCAAACCTGGCTCTCTCCAGCAGCCCTCTTGATGAGTAATGTCTGTTTGCTGAAGGGTCCCTTTGTGAAACTCCTGAGGTTTGCAGCAGCAGGCCAACAATGTGTAGTATAATTTAGAGACAAATGGGAAGTTACTCATCTGAGCTGAATGATAATAGGAATTTCTTGGATTTGAGAAGATGACGAGGAGAGGTGAAACAATAGCCAAAAAAAGGAAAGATTGAAAAAAAAAACCCCAAACAAAGAGAAAAACACCCTGATCCATCTGTTTTTTGGTTTGCTTTCAGTTATTTGGTGTTTTTTTAATTGTTCTCTCTCTTGACAATGTGCAGATGTCTTTTTCTGTGTAGACCCATTCTAAAAACAACAAAGTTTTGAAGATAAAAATAATTACAGACAGGGAGGCAAGTAGGCTGAATACAGTCCAGGTTTGTGAAAGTGGAACCATTATAAACTATCGAGATACTTTCCTTGAGAAGGAGAACCTGCTTTCTAGAGATAAAAAAAACCTGTGTCAAATCTAATTTATTTTGGACTTTAGGAAGGTGAAAAACTGAAAGGTAGTACCCTACATGGGAAATTACTGCCTAAATCTGGAGAAGACAGGGATTAAGAATAAACTTGTAAGAAAGGAGTGTGCTGATGTAGTTAGCTGATGAAACAAAACCGAGACACTCTAAAGGAAAAGGTGAGATTGTGAAGGAAGCATTGGGAGACCTTGAAGGTAATAGAAACAGGATGAAATTGTATACTACAGAGTAAAAGGTTACATTCTTGGGATTAACATGAGAATTTCTTCTATGCGCCAGAATAAATAAATCCATAAATTCCATAAATTGCAAATGACAGTAGGGAGAAAGGACCAAGATGTTATTCATCCTGTGATCAGCTAGTACAACTGTGAGCCACCTCCGGGATGCAGGTGAGAAACAAGCAAATGCAATCTTACGATGAGTGTTTCTGAGACAGACAGGGAATTTTTAATGTCATTGTTTGAAGCTTTGCCGAGGTATTATCTGGAACATCATCTTGAGCACAAGTCAGTCACGTGTCTGGCTGAGCTGCAGCAGGGGCAGAACAAGAAGGCTGCTAAAGAGGGCCATGGGGCTATCCTGGAGAACTGGAGAACCTGTCATGTGTGAGGAGACTACAAAGTGTTCTACTTGTCGAACAAAACAAAGGCTGAGGAGTGATGCGATTATTCTCTATGAACATCTTAAGGGGATAAACGTCAAGGAGGAAGAAGAGCTGTTTAAGCTAAAAGACAATGTTGGCACAAAAGCAAATGGGTAAAAGCTGGCCACGAACAAAAATAGGCAGAAAATTGGAGGAGAATGACTCCACCACCAGCAGAACAATGCTCTAGAGCAGCCTAGACAACTGGTGTGGGTGAAGCACACAGTTACAGAGGTAGAGGGAGGCATGAACAGTGTATATGCCCCCCATCAGTGATGGGTAAGCACTCCTACAGCTTAAGGCTGTGCTTGAGACTTCTTCCTCTTTCTCTCTGCCCCTGCTCCATTATGACTGACTCCTCTTGCTGCTGTGGAGGCAAATGCTGTATCTGTGTTTAGGGTGTCATTTGACCTGGAGAAAAAGGTGTTTATCTATCATAGTGTGGGCAGTGAGAGACAATTGGCTTCTGTACCTCTGTACTATGATGTTCAAATAGGATGGGAACAAATATTTCTCTCTTAGTTCTACAAGAGGAACAAATATTGGGATGGGAACAAATATTTCTCTCTTAGTTCTACATTACCACTTGATTAAAACAAATTGAAGGTGCATGATAAAAGTAACTATATTTTGGAGGGATGTATTTACTTCTATGACTCCTCCTTTACCCCCTGTTTAACCTCTGAGCTTGATTTAATTTTTTTATTTTTTTATTATTTTTTTTTACAATGGAAAGATCAACTCTGCCATTTAATAGATTTCTTGAGACAGTTGTAGCTTTTTCACAGGCAAAGAAGGATTAGGGGACAAGGGATGGTAAGTGAATTGTTCCTTCTCATTTCCTGCTGACTCACTGGTCTCTGCATTATGCTTACAACATGGCTGAATCACCAGGGGAATCTAGGCAAGACTCCTCTAATCCCATTTAGGATAATTTGAATTATTAGGAAGAGAAGGAGAAAGATGAAAGGAAGACAAAGAGGAATTTAACTGTCATGGCAGATTCTAGGTGCATTTGTTGTGGTAGATAGTCCCAGGTAAGGCGAGTCAAGTGGATCAGAGAGGCATAGAACATACATCTTCATTTCAGTTTGAGAGACAGAGATCAAGATATTGCATGCTCATAAGCAGAGTATTGCTGAACTCTTGAGAATTGCTTTGACTAGTTCAAGCTCTATCTATCACATTTGACATTCACTAACACATAGGATTTTTTCAGCTTTCATGTCTCTCAGTCTCCAGTCCCAACACTGCCTCCACTACTGGCTGTGAGGTAAGACCCTGTTTGTAAACACATCTGTTGTCTTTGTGGTAGCAAAGGAACAGTAGAGGAAGAGAAGGAGCAGGAAAACTGTTTGAGCTTCAAGCTTTGAGTATGAGGATTGTGCTTATCAGGAGCACAGAGTGGTGAAATCAGCCCCTAATGTTTAGACTCAGCCTAAGTTGTATTGCTTATATGATTGTGGATGTATCCCAGTGCCCAAAGAAGATTTGAAAAGCAGTCTAATATGATTATATTTAAGTGCAAATGCAGAAAAGAGAGCAGATAAACAGTCCCAGTGTGCTGCTATTCTGTTTTATACTGTGACTGTAGTATATTTAGAATACAGCTCCAAGATTCAGTTTCCCTACTAGTCTGTACGAGCCCATCCAGGCCTTAGCAAGTCTTCTGATGAGTTATTATATTTCCTCTGAAGGCTTGAAGTAATCACTTGCCAGCCCAGGCTGCATCTTTCCTTGGACAGTGTGGGGTACAGTCATTAATAATGTAGAAAAATCTTTGAAAAGTGCTGACAAACCTGATAATGGTGGTGCTGCTGGCTTGAAGAAGGGCTGGGGAAATAGCTATCTGAAGCATATGTGAGTTGGCTGCAGCCTACCTAATGTAGGGTAGGCTAATCTAATTTTAATCGAGATAAGGCTGTAGCTCCTACAGCTGTACCTGAATTAGGCATGCATTTGCCAGCTCACACATTCCTGTCCCGTGGCTGCTGCAGCACAGAGGTCGGCCAGGCTGCAAAACCTACCCATGAAACTGCTCAGCTCTGCTCTGCCGTGCTCTGCTGCAGGGAGTGGACAGAATTCAATCCACTGGGCAGGCTGTAATCTGTGCTGGGCTGATGCTGGCTGGATGCCAGGCACCCTCAAAAGCTGCTCACTCCCCTCTGCAGCTGGACAGCGGAGAGAAAATTTAACAAAGGGTTAAAACAAAATTTAACAAAGGGTTCATGGCCTGAGATAAGGAACAAGGAGAGGTCCCTCATTAAATACCATCATGGGCAAAACAGGCTCAGCTTAGAGATATGAAGTGAATTATTAATAACAAAATCAGAGTAGGATAATGAGAAGTAAAATAGAACCTTCAAAACACCTTCTGCCCCTCACCCCCCACTCCCTTCCTCCCCGCTCTGCCTCCTCCCCCAGTGGCACAAGGAGACTGGAAATGGGAGTTGTGGTCAGTTCATCACTGTGGCTTCTCCTGCTGCTCAGGGAGAGGAGTCCTTCCCCTGCTGCACTGTGGGGGTCCCTCCCATGGAAGGCAGTTCTCCCATGTGGCTTCATCTCACGAGCAGCAGCTCTCTGTGACCTGCTGCAATGTGAGTCCATCCCACAGGCAGCCATCCTCCCAAAATTGCTGTGGCATGGGCTGGCTCTTCCACTGGGTGGCAGTCCTTCCAGGACAGACTGCTCCAGCCTGTGAGCGGGGCTCCTCTCTCCATGGGTCTCCCTGGGACACAGCCTCCTCCAGGCATCCTCCCCCTCCGGTTTGGGTTTCTCCATGGGCTGCAGGGGCACAGCTGCCTCACCACGGTCTGCACCTGGACTGCAGGGGAATCCCAGCCCCAGTGCCTGGAGCACCTCCTACCCCTCCTTGCACTGACCTTGGTGTCTGCAGAGCTGGTCTTCTCACATATTCTCACTCTACTCTTCCCTGACTGCAATTACAACTTTTGGTTTTCTTTCCTCTTAAATCTGTTATCACAGGGCGTTATCACCATTTCTGGTTGGCCCAGCCTTGGCCAGTGGCACACCCATCTCTGGAGCCACCAGGGAGTGGCTTTGCTGGACATGAAAGAAGCTTCCAGCAGCTTCTCACAAAAGTCACCCCTCCAGCTACCAAAACCAGGCCGTGCAAGACCAATGCATTATCAAATACCCAAGGGAATTGTGCATACAAGAGGTTTTGGCATTGCTGTCATCTAGTCAGCCAGAGGAGTTTGGGGGATTTTTTTGCTGAAAAACCAACTGCTTATGTCTTGCCCACACATTTCTATCCACAGCATCACTGAATCAGGGCCAGAATGGACAATTTTTTTCCATCCCAAGTAGCCATAGACCATGTTCAGTAGTAGGCAGCCTTAAGTCTCATCACCTCTCCCCTCAATTATTTAAATTGGTGCAGCTCCTGAAAATCACCAGTCTCAAGACCTGATAGCCACAGATGCAGAGTCTGCTATACTTCTAAGCAATTTATTAGTATACTACATGCAAGGGTTTGGCTTTGGGCTTTTCTTTTCTTAGAATGCCTTTTTTTTTAATCATGCACTCCTTCAAGGCTTTCCTACCGTTCTGCAGAAACCTGCAAACAGAATATATTATGCAGAAGCTGGGTAATCAGGAATGAGAGTAGAGGAAGAGCTTAATAAAACTAGGAGGCCTGGAACAATTAAATTCAACCAATTGACAGAGCAGGGGAGATGAGTTGACAGTAGAAAGATAACCTGTTTGTAAATGCAGTCCTATTTATCTTCCCACCATTAAATTAGGTTCTCTTTGGCCTTCAAGAAAAAAAAAAAAAAAAAAAACCACCAACCCAAACCAAACTAAATAAACACTGTTATGCTGCATACATCTTAATATTTCTAATCTTCTGACTAGCAGAGCAAAAAATTAATATCTTCCTGCCTTGGTTAAAGGGAAAACAGATGCCATGGGGAGGAGGAAATGGGAGAGGATGAGCAGCTCTAAGTTTAAGTTTGTGTGCCTACACAACGCATGCACACACACAGGGAGTCAAAAATAGCTTTGCAAAAGGAGTTTTAAAACCTCATTGTAATAATGGCCTGTGAGTATGCCAAGAGGAAAGCAATGAAAATACAGCACTTTCACTGTCATTTCAGTGACCCCAGGCAAAAAGCATCAGTCTAGCTCCAATGGCTTTGGTCCATGGCAAAACAAGAGGGCTCTGCCTTTGCTGTGCTAAGGATAAGCACAGACATTGCAGTCCTGAGGAGAAGCTCTATCTGCCTTTCTCCCTAAAGATGTGGAACCAATGAGTTGAGAGCTATGCCCTTTTATAGCACTGCTGCCTACAGCCTGAGGCAGCCTGAAGGAAAACCCTGAACAGTTCCAGCAGTGCTGGCAGAGATGACCAGTGCAACTCTGCACACTCACGGTCTGCAACCCAGCCCCCACTGACACATCAGGGAAGAGCCCTTGGGGTAACCTGGGCACAAGGCGAGGGAGGAAAGATGCTCCAGGAGTTCCAAAGCAGAAGAATGATGCTTTTAATCCTTCAAATAAAGGATGCTCTCCAAGTTTGGGCTTTTCCCAGTCACCCCAATTTTGTCACCTTCCACAAGAGACAGTCTGCAGTGGTGGTTGTGCTGCTGCCAGCATGGCCCCAACATCCCCCACAGAGAGAAGGAAGCTGACTGATATTGCATGATCAGAGCGAGGGGACACAGGCATAATCATGCCCATCAGCAAAAGGTCTCTTTGGCCCTTTTCACCCTCTTTTTATCCTACCACAGCACATCCCAATGCTCTGCACTGCTGACCACAGACTCACCAAGGTGCTTGGGTGTCCCTTAAGGGGAATTCAGGAAATGCTCCCTGCTTTTCCCCACTCCCATTCCTGGGCTTAGAATTCCAGTGAGTGAGACGAGGAGTGTGTGCAGCTCATCCCCTTTGCCTCAGAGGTGCCCTATTCCAGTGCAGAGCTTGTACCACAAGGACATGTTGTTCAAACAAGCACTGGGGCTGTGGCTTGACTCGGTTGCTGCTGCAGACACAGAGCCCCTGCTAACACAAAACAGCCTCTCAGGATGGTAGGGCTGGTCTCTGCTGCCTCAGGCTCCTGTGGACACAGCATCAGGGGCTTTTCCTTGTCCTGCATCCATGCTGATGGCAAGTGCAACTCTCTGTCACACCACAGTCCCCAGTCCCCAGGCAGCTTAATGAGAGCTTACAGGGAGAAAAACCATCTCCTCAGGAATGCTTTTGTGCAAGCAAAGCCATGGGGGACTGGAGCAGGAATACACTGCAACCAAACTGTGTTCCTTCTTCTCAGGCACAAGCATGTAAGCTGCTTTATCCTGTCCCTTACCTCTCCTCCACCATGCCAGGCACAGAAACGCAGCAATTAAATCTTAGTACTCGGGTACCAGTCTATCCACTCAAGTCTGACAGGACCAAATGTCCTGCTCATTACTGGAAGCAAAAAAAAAACAACTGTGGACCTGGGATTAATTCAGGCTGTTGGACACACCATTTCCCTTTTCCACACCAGCTTGCTCAGACATACAATAAGGAATTTGCTATCATTCATAATATTCCTTTATTTTGTGCTGCTGAGCATTGTATCTCCTCTGGAAGCAGTCAAACAGTTTAAAGCAACTCAGAGGCTCCTGCACACTACAATGGCTTGTTTTGTGATTCAGAATTGTAACTAGAGATAATAAATGTTGTGTCACTCCTTTAGATGCAACTGTCAAACTGGACAGAACTGTATTTGTTCCATTTCCTTATGTGAAAAAAAGCTAGCTTAGAAATTTATGTGAGCAATCTGCCTTGATTCAGGCTAAAGTCTTCTGATTTCATTTTATCCTGTTATTCTCAACTAGTCTGTTTTGGATCAGACTGTTGTTATTTTAGCTTTTTATGTGGAGATGTTTTCTGTAGTTCTGAAAAAAAAAAAAACCAAAAAAACTTCTTCATTTCTTTTTCTTCAATTCTTCAAAATTCTTCAATTTTATGTAAAATTCTGATATTATTTTCTTCTTGAAGTGCATTTTCAATATAGACCTGAACCATCAATGTTAGTTTTATGTCCCAAATTCCTAAGCATCTCAGTGTGTTTGGTGCATGCATGCACACAGGCACAAACCATCAGAAGAGGAAAATTATGTGTGGGAAGGTGAAGCACTCTAGATCAGCTTTATTTTCTTTTCATTGCCATTGATGATAAAATGCCACTTCTTGACTTCAGGGGGAAACAGAACTGAGTTAATGTGAAGGTGTTTTGAAAATACCACTCACTCTGCAAAAAATCTGTAGTAGTAGATCCCCAAGGTGAAGATTTTATTCACACAAGACAAGCAGTTCAGACACAAAATGAACTATTGAAATAAAAAAAGGTATCTCAGATAACTAAATCTAGAAAGTTGTGGGGTTTTTTAAACCAAATTCCCACTGTTCTTATCTGTCATTTGTTTATTTGCTGCATCTCCTCTTTCAAACAATATAACTAAACTAGTGATTTTTTGACTTTTCCATGCCCTCTCAATCTAAAATGTTTCTGTTTTACATTGAAATAGAGGGGGAAAAAACCAAACCATAAAAATATCTTGGCTGAAGAAATCAAAACGTGTCTTCTGTGACATGGACATGGCTCTGCCTCACAAAATGACTGTGGTCTGTGGGCAGAGAGATGCCTTGAAAACCCAGAGCATACCACGAACAAGAAAATTTTCTAAGCTGGCTGTCTAAGCAAGCACCCTCTCCTATTTTAATTCTTGCATCTAGCTGAGCTGGCTGTGAAGACCATTGACAGGAATGAATCACAGTGTGGTAAGCTGCACCAAGCATTTACTGTGCTCTAAATGCTCTGTAGCAGCTCTTTTTTGTGCCTCCACTTATCTCATTGAAGGTCCCGAAACTGAGGTGAGAATGTGCATTTGTGTGGCCACCACAGATTAGCTACTGCAGAATTAATCCGCTCCAGGTAGACAGACCCATTGGGTGGGGAGGGGTCAGAAGCAAAGCAAATATTTTAGGCATGAAGGCAGTATTTACAGGCTGAGATCTTATTCTGCTTCTACTTTCTTTGCCTTCCTCGAGCTTTGTGTTATCTCAGGCTTTTTCTATTTCAGTTGGGTCTTTTATTGGCATGGGACTTTTCTTCTGTTCCGATGAGCTTCTAAAGTTTTAATCCTTCACTCAAGTACTGTTTTGGTAAGCCTGAGTCTCAGTGAAAGCATCCAAAGTCCCATGCAGGAACTTCCTCCCTTTCTGTGCACACCTTTGACCCTGGAGCTGCAGAGGCTCAGAGGGACTGCAGAAATTTGCCTGTGTGGCTGTGATAGTGGAGTTACTTCCCAAATTCTTGATGTGCCTTGTGAATGGTTTCCTGACGCATTTTGCTTCGTGCTTGTGTCTATGTATGCACACATACACTGCAGTAAGTTCTTTTTGAAATGTGATCACAAATTGTTCTGTTTACACAGGAACCTAAAAATGCTGCACATACATGCATATAAGATTATAGGAAGCATTTGCATTGTTTGACAAGTAGTATGTTTTATTGTTCAGCACTGTGTGAGCAGGCAATAAAGAAGTTTGCCTTTTGTGTGATTCAGGCCTTTCACTTCCCTCCGCACACATTAATCTATTTATTTTTCTAGAAGAGGGCATAACATTTAACATTATTCTTACCCAGTAATGGTACTGGAGAGTATTTTTCAGATGCTGAGTCCTCTATTTCTATTCTGAAATGGATTTATTTTATTTAGGAAATAATGATATTTAGGGGACTAATTTTGGAACAAATAAAATGGATAAATGTGGAGCAGGTACTGACTATTTAATCAGGGAGGAGAGACTGCAAGGTGAGGATTTTCTCTGCCTACCCCATAGGAGGTATTAGCCTTATCTGAAGATTGGTGTCCTTAGTTCTGTCCAATTGCTGTTCAAGTAAGAGTCCAAAAGCATTCTCCTGCAAGCAGGTGGGACTTTTTTTTTTTTTTTTTTATGAACTGTTAAACACTAAGATCAGGATGTAGCTGGTAAAGTGGAAAGAGACTCCTCAGGGAAGTACGTTCTGGATGCTCTGGTGCTTCTTTCCTTTGCTCCTTGGGGCTCTTAATTGCTTTAGAGATGTGATTATGCTGGGACCATGGTGTCCTTTACTGCTGCTAGAAAAGCAAGCCTCTCACCCTTCTCACAAACAGCACTGCAATGATTTCCCTTCTGAGTGCTGTGGGTAAGTGAATTACATGGAATGAGATTTCCCCTTGTCTCTAGATAACACTGGGTGACCGAGTGTAAAATTGAGAGAATTTTGCTTTCCCCTCTATCACTGCCCTCCCCTAGTCCTCTCTGTTGCTTACCTGTGGGGCCTGAGTCACTGGAGTTTACAATGGTGTGAAGTCAGTGTAACAGAGAGGCTGCTGCCTCCTGAGTGTGAATTGTCTGTCCCTGTGAGATGGCAGTAGCTTGCTAAAGCTGTGGCCCAAGGGGCTGCAGGTTTCCCACCCTTGTTGTTCTTTCTCTTTCACTGGTGCAACAAGTCTCATAATGCTTTCTGTAAGAGCCTGTGATGCACAGGGGAAAGCTGGGAAGTGTCTGGCTCCTTCTGCAAGGTCCACGAGCTCTCTGTACCCACAGCACAGCTGTGTTCAGGCTTCATGTCAGTAAACAGCCCTCTCTGGTTAAAGTAGCTAATCTTCTGATGCTGTAAGCTTCTCTAAGACCTGATCCTACCTGCTTCTAAGGGCATCCTTCTCCTAAGAGAAGGACAATTGTTGGGTTGTACATCACATTAGCAGCTAAGAATAAAAGCTGGTTATCTCTCACCCAGTTACTCTAGAGGTCGTTGAACCAGCATTAGAAATGGATGAGCTAAAGCCTATAAGGAAAGAGCCTGTGATTGCTGTGTGGCTGAAGAGAGGAGTAAATACAAGGAGCTTTGGGCTCTGGTGCAGTGTGCTAGCTCACTAAACTAAGCCTCTGCTTCCTTTGTAGGTAAGTGAAGGTTTGTAACAAGTTTCTATGTTATAGAGGCTTCAGCGGTAAACCCAACCTAATCATGGGGGTCAGAAAAATGACCTCTTCCCAATCCAGGACTGCAATATGATCTTTAGTTTGTTCGTGAAAGCTCTCCTGAAAACTCACCCTCACCCCAGGGTTCAGTTTTCCAGCACACTGTGAGAGCCCTTAAAACTGTCATGACAGGGGGCAGCAGCTTGTCACCTTTCCCAGATGAAAGGAAGAAAAGTTTGGGACAAGCACAAGCTTCCAAAAACATCTTTCCTGTCTGTCTGCACAGCATTTGTATGTGCAGGCTTTAGGATTCTCCTGCAGCTGTCTCTTCTGAGCTCACGTGACAGAAATGCTAAAACTGAAACCTGAAGTCGATGGCCAAACCTCCTCTGTGCCTAGAGTTAGCTGATTGCAAAAACCTCACTGAGAAACAATGATTTCTTTCTAAAAAGATCATTAGAAGTGGCTTTACATGTGCTCCCCTTGGAAAAGGCCGGGAGGGTGGATAACTTGGCTGTTGGCCTGTAGTCATCACCTGGGAGCCTGAAACACTTTAACTGCAACTTCCCTGCCTCGATGTTCTTTAGAAGCCCCATCCTCTGCCTAATGCTGCTGGTGGTCTGATCTCAGCAGCCATGGGACTGCAGTAGCTGCTGCTCCCCTTCCTACGTGCTAATTGACCTAAAGGTAAATGTTTCCTTGAGCTGAAAGACCTCCTGCCACTGCCTGGTGTGACATGACACATGACTTGTTAGATTTAGACTGTGAGATCGAAAGGAGAGGTGGCAGCTTCTGGAACTGAAGCAAAGCTTCAAGCCTCTATCAAAGTGTTTTTTCATCTTTCCTGCTTTTTAAGCTAGAGAAAATTATAACCTCTTCCTTGCTCGTTAACAACCTCAAATGCTAAGAATCCATTGTGGATGGCTGGATGGCAGAGTTTGGCAGTGCTGGCTGGAATGGTTTGTGTTGATTTGCCATCCTCTGAGCTTTGGGATGGAGATCATATCCCAAGGTGATCACGGTGGCTGGCACAGGAGCTGTGTGGGCTAGTTTGTAGGTGCCCATTGCATCTTCCCAGAGCACTTGGATCAAAGGAGACACAAATCAAACCCAACCCCTAAGGTATGGAGAAAATAGGTGGTAAGGGTCTCTGTGATGATCTGGCTCTTAACCTTTTGGCTGAATGTGTTGCTTGGTCCCAGTTTAGCTCCAGGCTCATTTACATTGAATGAAAGCCTATAAAACATGGAAGATGGCTTGCTGTGTCTTTTTTTGAACGTGTGAATGTTATTATATAATGTTTCCTGGACACTGGGACTCCTGAAATCCAAAAAATAAAATAAAATAAATAAAAGGTGGGTCTCAGCGCTGTTAAGTACCTCACTGTTTCTGAAGATAAGACGTAACTCAATAGCCCCAGATGATGGCATAGAAAGCACTGTGATCACTGGGAGCCAAAAGAGCTATGTGGTACCCCTTCCCTGGAGGAATGGAATTGATAGCAGCAATAAAAAGTGTTTGCAGCTCCCTGATCAGCAAATACTTGTAGTGAGTAATTCTAGCTTTTCCTTGTGCTGCCCTGTTCTGGAGAGCGAATTGCTGCTTCCTCCTCTGAGAAGTGGAGATCAGCGTGGTGGCAGCGTGACTGACTATCTTCAGGTGATTCTTGGTGTGTGAAGACAGGTACTGCCTCATAGAAAGCTGCCAACTCCTAAATTGAAGAGATGCTTTGATGGCTCCTGCAAGGGGAAAGTTCTGATGGAGAAAGGTACCTCCTTAGTGTTTAAATGGAGGGGTGGGGACACCTAGGCTTTCTTTACCCTGTGCCATGTCAACTAGAACATCTGTAACAGATACAAATTGCAAACGGCGTGAGGGACTAATTAATATCAACAACAAGCCTTCAATTATTCCTAAAAGGCATGTCTTCTATTGAAAAAAACCCTCAGTTTCATATGTTTTTTCCCTTTCTGCCTAAGCAGGCTTGCAGCTCGGATTTGAAATCAGAGCCTCCTTTCCTGGTGAATTTCATGTTGATTCAGGAAGTACCGGTTCCATATCCTCCTGGACGAGAGGCATATAAACATCAGTATCTAGTGATTTGAACTGTGCAAGGAAGAACTCTGCTATTCCACTCCAATGAGAGGAGTAATTTCAAGTCTCTAAATTGGAAAAGTAATAGAAAAACTGTTGATTTTCAGAAAAATCTCAACAAACAAAAGCTGCACTTAAGTCACCTGCAGGCTGTGGCCATGTCAGGAAGATCAGATACAGCTGAGGTTTCCTTTCCTGTTGACTCTGGAATGAAGCAGTCCGGGCAGGAGACCTCTGGCTGCCTTTGCCATAGGCAATGCTGATGTCATTGAGTGAGACCGCTCCCTGATCTCACCTCACCATTGACTCCTGGCTTGGCAGCACCTGCGGACTTCAGGGATGACGAGCAAGAGGCTGCTTTATCAGACTTGGCAGACTCTGAGTGTTTGGTGGCTATATCTGCTGGTTTAACTCCCATCCTGTGCTGATCATCTGATAGGACCCAAGATCTGCCCCGAAGCTGCAGTGATGACCCTCCTTCTCTTGGAGCCTACTGTGGGAATGGAGCCTGATTACTTGCTGACCAGTAGTAGTAGAAACACTTAGCTGTCTGCAGAAAAGGGGCATTTTGTGTAAAGCAGGTCCTTGAGAAAGAGGAAGGTCAGAGCTGTCTCTGCTGTCTTTCTTCTCTGACCAAAGGAAGTATGAGGAGGGGACAGATGACAGCTCTCAAACTGTAACTTACAAGGACTGCCTGCTGTCCTTCTATAACCAACCCAGAGTAGCCCTGATGCCACTTCTCTGTGGCCTCTGCAGGGATGATGAATGCCACTAACCTGGACTTTTTTCATCTGACCAGGAGGCATTGTGAGAACTGCTGACCAACCAACAAACAGGATGCCTTTGCTCAGTAACAATTCCCACTCTCCTCCTAACCATATTCTATAGGAAGGGATTGATGAAGGTTTTTCCATAAAATCTATTTCTTATATTCAAGGTAATCTAGGATTGGGGTGAATGTATAAAATATGACAGTCTCCCTTGAGAAAGGCCTAAAAGATAGCTTCATGCCTTTTCTGGATTTTAGAATAAAGAAATCAAATGATAAAGGAATGCTGTAGAACCTGCAGCTGTATCTTTTTTAGCTCTACTCTCAACTTAAATGGAATGAAATATTTCCTTATGTTGCCTTAGTCTTCTCTAGTGAGATTGTCATAAAGTATCCCCTTCTCTTTGTTCCACAGCCTCCCCGTGTCCCACAAGCGGGATGGATGCTCATGAGGGCGTTTGAATTTCTTTCTGAAGCCATGCCTTTCTGGCACTCCTGCAATGCTTTGCTTCTCTTTTCTCCTGACAGGAGGCTGTAAGCACAGGATATGAGGATCAGCTGGTGGCAGATAGCGTGTGAGAAGCCAAAAGACTGGGACTATTGCACAGTGTACATTGTTAGAATTTATTGGAAAGCTTACAGGAGAGGTATTACTGATAGATGACCCTGTCCTTTTGGGGATGAAAATACAATTGACTCGACCCTTTTCTCTTGCAAGTTTCTTCCGAAAAGTGTTTAATTGCAAGCACTTTTGCTTTGGTGGATCTACCTTGCAGCAGGCTCTTAATGGCCTGGTAACTTCACCTAGTTGAAGCTCCTCTACCACCAGCAGTCCAGCTGCTCTGGTTATAAAACAGAAACTGATAGTGTTTGGTAGAATCAATCTGATATTCTGTAGCAACACTTCTGGCTTTTTATTTTTTTTGAGGAGAAGAGGTTATTGGCAGTGTTGTAGGCTTAAGCTGCTTTTGTCACTTTTATGATATATCATCGATACCACAAACTCCTCTGCAGAAATTCTGTGGAGCTCTGGGTTGAAAAACAGCCTCAGGTGGACCTGATTTTAAAATTGGTTCGTAAGGCTATCACTTAATTTCTCTCTATTGATCCAGACTTTGCTGTTTTCATGTCATTGTTTTAAAAGGCAAAAAACCACCCCAGCTATCCCACATTTTAGTTCCTCCTGAGTTATCTGCTAAAGGTTTAGGGCTTATCTGAACTTTGGCAAATGATGAAATATGCTCTATTTAAGTGTTAATGTGGGGCTAATAGCCCATGTGGATTCAGTCAGTTTCCTTCTGCTTCTTTCCTCCTAGGTTTTACTTTCACTGTAGTGCATCAGCCTGTGTCACAGATGCTATGAATCCTGCATACCTCACTGACTTCCGGAGGGAAAAGCTTGACTCTTTTTTTTTTTTTTTTTTTTTTTTTTTTTTTTTTATTTTTTTTTTTTTTTTTTTTTTTTTTTTTTTTGTTTTCATTAGTCACAAATAGGAGACACCAAGGCTGTTTGGCTGTAGTGGAAGTCTGATTTCAAATGCCTTGTGCCTTGAAGTTTAGACTGTGCAGGGTTTTTTAAAGTCACAAGGTGTCAAAAGCTGAAGGTTATCTATGATCATCGGTGTGTTTGTACTAGCCATCCAAAAGTATCTCTGATTTTTCTGGAGCCTTTAGGGTTAACACAAGCGCAAGGGTTGCACTGATTCTAGACAAATTTCTATTGTTTGAGAGTGAAAGGGCATTAAAGATTATTCAGTCTAAAAGAGAGATGGCATGGAAACGCGAGATGAACATTTGCAAAGGTCCGCTGTATAAATATGAGAGCTTAACTAATCTGTGATTAGTCGGTTCTTTTTGAGATAGTTGTTCCCAACCAACTGCCTGAAAGGGAAGGAAAGGCTGAGCCCATCTGTGTTCTGTCTCCGATTTCCATCAGGATCTATCTTGTAGATACTCTGGCCTATCCTAACACTCACACAGGATCCCTAATGCTGCCTTCAAATTCTGTTTCCTCCGGTGTACTACAGCCATATGGAGTTTGGAAAGCATCATAGCTGGGATTAACTTCCAAGTTCCTTGGGTAAGTCCACATGGGCTGTTGTTACACACTCTCCTTTGGAGTCAAGTATGTAAAGAAACCAGAGTCCTCTTTGTGGTTTAGGGATCGTACTCCAGTTCAGTTGTCCCCACTGAAACTCTCTCCAAACCACACGCTGCTTTGCTTGCTTCCCCCTTCGTCCTCATCCTTTCTGTTCCGAGGGGTGGAGTTGAGAACTGGAGGCACCAAAAGTTGAAGCTCACGGGTTGAGATAAGAACAATTTACTGGAAACAGCAGAGATATACGAAGATGATACATACAAAGAAACAATTATAACAAAGAGATGAGAGGGGGATTCACATGCAAAAATTCTCACTAGGGACCCAACATATGAACAATGGAGGAAAATGCCTTTCCAGCAGAAACCATGCCATTTTTCGGAAACCAGAGAATTCCTTCCTTACCTGGAAACCCCAGCAAGTCTGGGTGATACAGAATAACATGTGGGACCCACCCAGAACTAGACACCTCCCATGGTACAAGTTGTGGCCCTTAGTACTGACTTGACAGTGAAAAATTTGGCGCAGGTTTGACCTTGAAAGAGAGAACCGTGTTTTTAACAGCAGTGCCATCCGTAGGAGGAAAGAATGATCCTCTGTCCCTCTTGTTGCAGTTCTGGCTTCACACAGAAGGCTTCTCTTCCACCTCTTGGCACCTGGATCCCCATCTCTGAATTACTAAAGCTCTGACAATCTTTGAATTGCTCTTGCTACCTGAATATTGATCGTTTGTAAAGTGCTTTAGACATTTTTAGAGGTCATGATGATTCAGTAAACAAGTATGTTCATCTGATCTGTACGAATATAAAAAAGAAAGTGTTTTTCTCTTCCTGCCTCTCCTGTATCCAGATTTTTTGGCACTAATTCGTAGCCTTGCTCCCTCTTCCCCCATGTTTCCAAACTCTCCTCTCATACATATTTAAGTGCATTTCATCTACAGAGACTCTAACCCTCATCTGCTCTGACAGCCTAGATCCTTGGCTGCTCTATTAATTTAATATTTCATGAATTTAAGCAGAAAAGGCTCCAGTCTCTTACCACCAACCTGTTCTTTGGTCAGGACAAGGAGAAAAGCTTGGCTGGGATCATAAGTATTTCTTCTGCTGTTAAGTGACCACAACTGTCTTCAGGGGCATAATATCATTTAAGCTTGTGTCTGAAGAATTTAAGACTCGCATGAGCTATTGCACACTTTGAATATGACCCTTGCTTATAGACAGGACACATTTTTTATGAAGTGGTTTTTTTCTTTTTTTTTTTTTTTTTTTTTTTTTTGAGAATTAACCTTTTTTTAATTTCACCTTTACTAACCTGTTCCAAGCCTGTTCTTGGAGATTAGCTCAAATGTAGCTAATTGTGGAACAGCACTGAAAAGGGGAAAAGTGTCCAGGGTACTAACATGGACCTTGAAGTCAAAGGCAGAGTGGTAGGCAGTGTTGATCTTGTAGATAGTGTTATTTCCTCATGCTTAAGTCAAAGTACTTATAGGTGGCAGTTGGTTTTAACTGTTCCCTTTGTTCATAATATGAATATACTACGACACTTAAAGAAATGTGATGGAGAAAAAGGCAGGTCTCAGAACTGCGAAGGGAGTTGGAAAATACGAGATCTCACAGCCCTGAGTAGGAGAGCGCGCGGGGAAAGAAAGAGCAATGCTATTTTGTTTTTGTTTTTTTTTGCTATCTGTTCTTTGAAGGCAGCTGAGCAGCACTTTTTTATAGCAGGTGACATGTCTGGGTGTGTATACAGAGCCTCTACAATGTTGCAGCTTCTGTTGCATGGTGTTTGCCTCAGTTTGGAAAAGTCCAAATCCTGTTTTCTCAACACAATGCCAACCTCAATTTGAAAGCAAAGAACACTAATATTCAGAAGCTCTGCTATAATAGCGTAAAACCGTAAACTATGCATGTGCTAGCAGTCAGGCATGACTCTTCTTGTCCAAAGTCAAGCCAAATGTGTCTAGTTATGGTGACTGTGTGTGATCATGCTGCAGCCAAGGACCCTAGTTCCCTGCAGTACACCCTTCTCTATTCCTTCCGGCTGGTTTTGGGCTCTAGCACTGCTTTGGCTAGCTAAGACTGACTGCAAAGGCTAGGAAAGATTGATTTGGAATTCAAAGGATTTTGATCAAGAGGAACCGTCCAAAAGAACCAGATGGAATTCAAGACAAGTGTATGAGATTTGCCCTTAGGAATGAGAAATCAATGCATGAATACAAATGGGTATCTCAGCAGCAGTTCTAAGGAAGACCTGTGGATTAAATGTCTGCAAAAGGCAAGAGTTATTCTGTCTCCAAAGGAGAAGAAATGGGGGAGGGAAAAATAGTCTTTGTACGAGGGAAAGAGGGGAGTACTTCTAAGAGAGACTCTAGTGGGAGCATCTTGCTCAACCTTGGTAACATCTTTGGAGAAAAGGGCTGTTAGGGAAAAGGGGCATTATGCTCCTCTGAAGGCTATCCTCACTGAAAAACAGAGAAATGAAAAAAATAGAGATCTTTACTGAGGACGTGGTGGAGGGGCAATGTTAATAACTTACCTTCTTGTGGGTGAAGAGAGTAGGAAGTAGGGGCAGACCATTTCTCTAATAGATGCCTCAAGAAGGCATTAGAATAATTCTTACTTTTTAAGTAATTGGATAAGGATCTTCAGAATATCCAAGGTTGGGCTGTCTTCATTTCCTTAGGAAATTAGATGGCTTTCTGGCCCTACTTCTGACGATCTATCAATGATTAATCAGGATTTTATGACTACTTCATTTGACCTCAGAGAAGATAAGCTTAATTTCTAAATCAAAACTGCCATTCACGAAAATGAGTAGTGGCTTTGGGACCTTCCTGCACCAAGCTCCTCATTTATTCCTTTCCCGTGCACGTTGTGCTCACCGGTGTGGGAGCATCAGAGTGGCTGCGGCGCCAAGACTGTCCTCTGGGGTGCCACTACTGGAACATGACCGAATTTACAGCCTCTGCCACCTTTCTGCTTGCCTCCAGGATCAGTTACATCAAACTTACTTGTAAGTCTCCCACTCAGGTCAGGATCAGAAGCCATCTACGTTCTGAACTCTACCCTCTGTTATTTTGGTTTTTATTTGGAAGAGTTGTTAGGAAGGCAGTAGTGCACTGCAGGTACCAGCTGACAAACTCTAAGCTAGTAAAACACTGACCTGAGAGACATCTAGCAACTGAGGGGCGGGGATATGAAAGTAGAAAAATCGTTTAAACTACAGTTGTAAAGCACTGCAGATGAAATGTCCTTCTTCATTCCTGCACAATTCCTGGGGACTTTTGAAAAGGTAGCTTACAGATTGTCACTCTTGTGTACAGTTGCAGTTAAGAAAGACAGGTCTTAATAATTCTTTATACTGAAGTATGCTTTCCTACTCTCTAACCTCTGCTGCCACTGGCTTGCTTCATTATCTTTCCAAAAGGGTTGTTGTACGTTTGAAGAATCTGAAGATTATGTTTCCTGCCTTCCTCGCTCCTTAAATGTTGTCAATCTTCACCTCTGAGAATGCACAAAGTCTGTTTTCCCAGAGAAACTGGCAGTAGCCGAAAGGCCACAGTATTCACATAGAAATGATTGCCTGCACAGAGTTGGTTTGGAGCAATGCTTCAGAAATTGTCTGCTTAGAAGGAAAGGCATGGCCCAGGCAGTAGAGGCTGCTAAATTTGCTTGCCTATATGGTTTTTGGGGTCTGGGAGCATGGTACATATCACGATACACTCTGCTCCAGGGAATATGATTAGGGTGTTGGCACCTTTGCCCGATAACAGGGTGGAGGTATTACTGGGACAACAAAAAATCTGCAGGACACAGAGGTGTCAGTCCTCCTTTGCAAAATGATCTCTGGGAGTATCCTGGCTAACCTTTATCTGCAGCATCAAATACTGATTCTGGCTTTTCTTGAGGGATCTCCAACTCCTGCTGTGGCAAAGGAAGTCTCATGGGACCCATGCTTTGGCGATCCTTCCTACAGCAATCATCTCAGATCTTAAATAGGTTACAGGATCATCTTGCCATGCTGAACAGGGAGCAGATCTGCTTTACTGGATCACTAACTCGGAATTCTAGTGTGAAGTGCTCTTATAGTGCATAATAAGTTTTTTCCAGATACCTCCGATATCTGTTTTAATATTGTGCTAATTGTGCAGCCGTGTACTGTGAAATTGCTCGAGATGCTCAGAAAAACATCTACTGGCTCTTTTAAACTTGTGCTCGTGAGAGTGGTCTAAGTCTATTGCCCTACTACCCAGCGATTATCATAAAATCTGGACTGTAGCTGCCCAAGGTGGGTATGGAGAAAGGAGGATGGGGGTAGGGGACAAGCTGTGTGGTTACAGTCTGGTGGTTCTGTCTAGGTGGCAGCTACAGCCAATACGGTGGCCACGGGGGACTGTGGCAAAAGGTTTGTACAGTTGCTCCCTAAATGTACATTTGAATATACAGTTGTGATATGACTGCCTGAGGATCTTGGCACTTTCTAATGTAACATTCACCTCCTCCACGTACATCTTACTGCATTCTAACTCACAATGCTCCAGTTGCAGAGACTACAGTGGAAAAGTATCATCTGCTGTTAATGTGAGTAGCTTCAGTGTGAGATGTGTAGACAGGCTGCAGTCTTCTGTGCTTTATTTCCCATTGCAGGCCTTAACTTCACGTGATGGGGATGCCACAAATTTCTCCTCCCATCTGAGGAAATACTGCTGGGAAATGTGCAGTGTATGTTATATAGAACACTTCCCCTGCTTCCGATCGTCTCCCCAGTTTTTCAACATGTGGAGCTTTTTTTTATTAATGTGAACAGCGATTTACCCCTTCTGGTGCAGGGAGAAATGAGATACAGCCTTGATATACTAAGTGACTGAGCTCTGAGGTCTGCATTTGCCTCTGATTTCACGTTTGGCCCACTAGTCAAGGCCCTTCTTTCCTGCACTCAGTGTTTTCTTAAAATTCGATCGTAAATTCATTGTGAAATTTCCAGAATAGTTTTGCCAGTGTTGGGGACTAACCACAGTTCGATGACACTCTCTGACATAATGAAAAGTGTACCATATCGCAAGAAATGAGGAAACCAGGCATCTGACTGATCAGTGAGGGTTTGCCATCAGCGCCTTCCAGCCAGCTTTTGGTTGCAGATCCCTGTTTGTGGATCTGATTTGCCTGGAACCTTAATGGTCCACTGCTTGTGTAATTTGGGATGGTTACACATCTAAATGAATGTCTTAGAAGACATTTTAGAACTTAAATATGGGCTGTTTTCATTTGAAAATACTTTGATCAGAAGCCAAAAGAAAGATCTCTGTCCTGTCCGAATACTAAATTCAAAACAGTATTTTCTCCCAAACTCTTGGGGCTCGAGTGAGGCTTTTGATACTGTATTATTTGAATGAAAACTTAAACGGCTGCTAATCTTTCCAAGTCAAATGTAGCAAATTGTACGTACAACTTACCATTTTTGAGATGCAAGTGCATAAGGGGAGAGCCTTATAACTACAACTGATTTAATGAAACCCTTTAATCTCATTAGTCATTGACGCAACCTATGAGAGACCCCTTCTGTCAAACCTGTGCTCAGACATGCTGTGGCCTCAGGCTATGGTTTGTGATTGAAATTTTAGCTTTCTGCATCCCAACCTGATCAGCAATTTAGTGTAGTCATTAGAGTGGCAATTTTGAGGCTCTTTCCTTTTGTGGGCACTGTGGATATGTTCATGCCGGGAAGTGTGTATAGATTCTGATGGGGTGCATTGGGCACCACTGGTAAACGCAACATCATTCTTAAAAATCACCTATTTCAGATTTTCCCCTGAACAGTTTATACCATAGCTCCAAGGTGAGCTGAAATACTGTTAACCATAGGCAGAGGTAATATGGTATTTTCACTCTTGTGTTCCCATCAGGGTGTTAAAGCTCTGCCACAAAAGATCCATTGGCAGTGTGTGGATTGGCTTGATGTTTATACATCCCCTAGTGCCAGGCTTATCTCTTTAAGAGGAAATGCAGCTTCCTGTTTTATTTACCTGTCCCAACCCAGCTTCAGTGCCAAATTTTTAGCTCGTCTCTTCATAGGGAGCAGGTCTTAAATCTAGCTACAGAGCCATGTGTGTTAATGCTCTGTGTCCATACTGGCTGCTGGTCCAAGAGCAGAACCTCATGGCTGAACTCACAGCATGCCCATCCAGCTACTTCAGTGGCAGGGCACAGCTCACATTTGGGATCCACAGGCTTGCTTTGCTGGCCCTCTCTGAAGGAAAATAGCCTATGTAGCACTTCTGCTCTGGTGTTTGTAAGTAAACAGAAGCATGGTGTGAAAATGCCTTGACGTGTTGCAGATTTTTAATAGTAGGAGAGAGACCCTTAGATTGGTTTTCTTGGTTTCTTGCTACCCAAGGAACTGGTTCCTCAGTGCTTCTGGGAAATTCCCAGTCTATCCATTAATATGGCACTTGCCTGTTAATGTCCTCACTGTGCACTTCCCTGGTGTTTTGAGGGAATTCAGGGAGATTGAAAAGAAGGAGGTTAATAATGTGCATTTCTTACATTAGAAGGGTGCTAAATAAATAAAGGTGCATTAAGGTAGCATAACTGAGATGGATGAAAGAGATTAATATATGTGCCCCAACTGGTATAAATAAAGAAGTATGGGAAGGACCTGAAAGACCAGGAGAAGGTGCAATTATATCCTGGAGGTTCTTGCTTGGGTTTACCACAGACATACAGATCATTCAATAATTCAACTGTTTTTGAAGTTTTACATGATATCTTGCCCGTCACTTCTCTTTTGTTGAATGAGCCCCACCCTTGATCTTTATTCATTGTTATATTTTCTCCAGTCATGCCTGTTTCTCCACTGAAATAGTTTTAATTAACGGGTGTCTTAAGACAGGATGTCACCAAACTAGATGTGGTACCTTAAACAACAATTTGAGAGCACTGAATATGGTGGAAAAGTTAGTATGAACTCACTAATGAGGAGCTAAATCTTAGAGAAAACAAAAACTAGAGAGTGACATTTAAGGAGTAATATGAGTCATTGTAATTGATTAAGGCTGAATACAGGAACAGGTCTGCAAAAAGGTCCATGTTTTTCCCTTTAAAAAAAGATTAGTCTTCTGAGAGAAATGGACAAAAATGGCAGTGATTTTAGGGGGATCACACTCTTTCATTCTTTGTGAAATTATTTGATTTGCATTAAAGCTCTGAGAAAATTGTTAGAATTCCAAGAACATTTGTTTCAAAGTATGTTATTCTGCTTTAGTACATCAAAGTGACATGGGAGAAATTTGAAAGTGCTTTTATCTGGTACACTTGGGTGAGCTGGACATGAGTTCAGGAAATGTCCTGCTCCAAGTGACTGTCTTTCAAAGGTAGGAGGAATATATGTACGTACACATGCATAGGTGTATGGAACAGGTTTATATATGTAACTTTACTTATCCCATCCAAAATAAGCATTTATTTTGGCCAAGGTAAAGAAAAGCAGCAGCTGGTGAGAGATGTATGCTATGGCAGCTGCTAAACAAAGGATAAATCCAGATTTTTTCCTCCGTAAGAATGCAGGTGTGAAAGTATCATGGCATGGAGTGGGAGGAAAATCCTCTTCACACAGCCCCAATGCAACCACTTTAAAATACAACATTGCAGTTTGGACACCTGAACTTCTAAAATATGTGGAGGTTGCATGGACTGCCGAGCAAGAATGTAATCAAAGGTTGCAGTGACTTTATACAAGGAAAGATTTAAATATGCATAGCTTGGTTACGTATGAGGAAAGGATATATGCACTAATAGTCTAGATATTTGGAGAGCTGGAGACAGGCCTGGTTAAGTCATCTTAATAACCACTTAAGCTAAAATTTCAGAAAAAAACCAACTGGTTTCCTTGATTAGGCAGAGGGCATCCTGTGGGTGGGGCGTTTGCAATGTACCTGAAAAAGAAGCAGCAAGTGTAGACATCCCTCCCTGTGGAAACTCTCCTTCACTGGCCAAGGGTTCCACAGGAGCCAACATTTCTTCTTCCAGATATGTGTCCTGGGTTGTAGTTTATGATATTCTATCACCATCTTCAGTTAATGGCCCATCAATGCCTTTTGCAATACTCAGAGATAATCCCTCTGGGAGTTTCTCTCTCTAATGGGCCATTAAGGCTCTCTCCATGACTCATCATCCCATTGTGAGATGCTCCACCCATGGGGAGCCAAGCATTCTCACCTGGATATAAGCTGGGATTTGGGACAGTAGAAGCACGCCTTCACCCACTGGATTCCCAGAGGACCGAGAGCTACCAGACCTTTCTATGAGATCACTGCTTCAGGAAGACCACCTCGTCTGGAGTGCTTCCATCACCCTGAGCAGGTTGTATTCTGACTCTGTCAGTGGTTTTTCTTTTTGTATTTATTTTATTATTTTCCTTTTCTTCTCATTAAATTTTATTTCTGATTTAGAGCCTCTCACTTGGTTTGTTTTCAAAACCACAACAAGATGGTGCATAATGGCAGAACATAAGCAGAGCAAGCTGAGTTATTTATCTGCTACAAAATGTTCAAAGGCAAACTGTGGTTAAGGCATGAGTTTTGATGATTTATTCTACTTGGAATCATTCTGAATTTGTTGAGACACCCATTTTTAGGTTATGAACATCTCTGGATTCCTGGTTCTTGTCAGACTGTTCTGAAATACATCTAAAATGGGCTCAGTGACCAGAGAATCTCCAGTCACACAACTGTTAGGGCTGGAAGGAGATGTCGAGGCTAATTCCTCTACTGAACGTAAGATCAAATAGAGCACATTGCTTATGACTGTGTCCAGATGGAATTGGAATAGTTCCCAGGCTAGAGAGCCCACACCTCTCTGGGGAACTTGTTCTAGTGTTTGACCACCTTCACTGGAAAAAAACCCACCCTTTGTTTTCCTTATTTTTGAAGGGAATTTCCTATGTTTCATTTTGCACCCTGTGCTTCTTGCTCTTTCACTGATACCACTAACTAGAATCTGACTGTGTCTTTGCTGCCTGCCATCATGTATTTGTATTGGTGAGAGTCACCCTAGGCCATTTTGATTGAGGCTAGACAATCCCAAATCTGTCAGCCTCTCATGTATCATAGCTCCAAGTCCTTGATAATCTTAGTTACTCACTGCTGGACTCCCTCCAGCATGTCCACGTCACTATTGCATTGGGAGCCCAAACAGGACACAGCACCCGAACTCTGTGCTTTCAGTCTGGAGAGGAGGGAAGGATGACCTCCCTTGGCCTCCTGTCAGTGTTTTTCTTCACCAGAAGCCGCTGACTGCCACACACACTGATGGCTCCTTGTCATTATTGGTGCCATAGAATTCTAAGAGCCTCTTTTGTGGAGTGGCTTTCCAACCAGTTGAACCTCAACACGCAATGAATGGTTCATGAAGTCTTCTTTCCTAGGTGCAGGATTTTGTGCTTCCCTTCGAACCTCCTGAGATTCCTGTCATCCCAATTCTTTAGCCTGGCATAGTCCTGCTGAGTGGCAGCACAGCCTTCTGGTGCACCAGCCCTTCCTCCAGTACTGTACTTTCTGCAAGTTTGCTGAGTGCTCTCTTCACCACTGCCAGGTCATTCTTGAATCACAGAATCATCAAGTCCCTTCCCTCCTTTTCTAAGGTGGTCATCATTGTGAAGCATTGTGGGAAATGGATTTGTAGAGAATTCTCAGAGCCTGACAGAAGGCTCACATAGTATACATCTGTATGCAAACTTCGAGATAGAAAATGCTGACTTAGGAATGCCATGGAACAGGACAGACATTGTTGAAGAGAAATGGAACTAGAGACAAGTTTCAAATAATGATGTTGCAAATAGACTAGATACTTTGGAGAAATAAAACTATGAAAGAGCATAGGAGATGCATAGTAGGACCCACGAGGGGTAGTTTTTAGATGACTGGCTTTAAGGCATTTACAGCATTGTGGGGCAAAAGCTGATAGGCCAACAAATGCTTATAATGTAATTAGGAAATAGTTTGGCTTCTGATTGTGATGGCGTGAATTAACATCTGTATTGTCTCACCCTTCACATGAGACTGGAAACAGAATAAAAGCTTTTAAAATGCCTCTCAGTTGCCCCATCTCTGGGTCAGAAAAGGGTATAATCGGACAAAGGGTGAGAGGTTGGCCAGGCATGCTGTCTGTTTCATAAATCCATGCTGACTGCTCCCAATTACTCTCTTTTCTATCCTTAATATATTTGGAAATGGTTTCCAGAAGCATCCATCACTTTCCCAGAAATCAAGAAAAGGTTGATGGGTTTGTAATTGCCCAAATTTTCTTTTGAAGATGGGAATGAGTGGTGTTTGCTGATTTGGAAATTATCAGTGGAAATCAAGTGCACTAATCCACTTCCATTTTTATAACTTGGTTTGGGAAAATTTGTGTTTTACCTGGAAAAAAATATTAGCGAGTCTTTAAGCTGTTTTTTTTTGGCTGGAAGAAATACTTAAATAGCGAAGCTTGGGCAAGTGTAAGGAAGTCAGGGAGTGGAGTCAGATCCTGCAAGTTGTAGCTGGAAGTGGATGAAACTTGCACTGGAATTCAATGTTACTGAACTAAGTGTGGAACTACCTCTTCCCTTGGAAGAGGATTTCACTTCTCTTTCTCATCCCAAGGGCAATTCTCATTGAGTAGCTGGACACCACATCTGTCCCGGGCATCTGTCCCGGAGTAACACCGAAGGGTCCCTGTCCCATGCCGCCGGGCGGGAGGGCACTGCAGAGCGGCCTCCCCGCTCCTTGCTCTCCCTGCTGCTTTTGTTCCCTGCCTTAATTCCCTTTTGAAGGTCTGATATTTTATTCAGCAGCCCCTGCTGTGCTGGAGCCCGTGACAGAAGTTTCTCTAAAGCACTCCGTTGACAAAATGCTAACAGCTGGTCTTTGAAACTGGGGCGCTAGTTGGAGAGGTGAGGGTGGCAGGGAGCAAGGCAGAGCAGGGAGCAGAGAGAGAGGGGAGGGCGGCAGAAAATGCGCTGTTTGCTACGAATAATGAGGTAAAATATGACAGAGGTTTTTATAGCAAATAATAGACAGTGAACTTCAAACAACAAGCAGAGAATCATTAAAAAACCCACAGCAACAGAGTTAAATAAATGCATAATTAGCCAGCGCCATGAAGGTGGAATTTACTGCACTGAGATTCTTAAGGGAGAGTCAATAAATTCACAGTGCTTTGGGTTTTTTTACTATTATTATTCTTTTCCCCCAGGAACAGACGAAAATGTGAATGAGCCCAGGGCTGTTCTCAAGGTTTTGGCGTGATTTCTCTTCTTGTTGGCACAAACTGCAGTCTCTGTCTCAGTGGAGACAGGGCTGCCAGATCCACTCTCCAAGGGAAACGGGATGATTCGTGAGTGGCAGGACTGAACGCTATGTGTGTTTGGGATTAAACCAATGAGTAAGCATGTCTGGTCCGAAGGAAATTTGAGAAAACACAGGGAAAGGTGTTGCAAGTCCTGCATGCACCTGCATGCACCTTAGTTAGCATGGGTGAGTGTAAGACTGTGTAGGGAATATTCGGCTAAAGAGAGTGTTACTCCTGCTCTTGACTTCGACATCAGAATCCCTGAGGCTCCAGTGTGTGGGTTTGTGAGCTCTGACTGACTTGCACACAGAAGCAGGGAGCTGCCAGTGGAGCCCTGCATGAGAGATGTGTGGGTCCACTGTGCCATGCCTGGGCACAGAGTAGGGCTGCTTTTGAAAGGTAACAAAGCACGTGTGTCACTGCAGCAACAGCAAGATGGTATAATGGTGTATCTGCTCCGGATACCCCTCCTGTTCCTCTTCTCTCAGTGCCATGCATACCAGACCCGTGTGAAAATACCTCACAAATGCCTTTTTTCCCCCAGGGTAAAATGCAGATTTGCTCTGAACAGATTTCTGCCCGTGTTTTCACAGGGTGCACCACTTTCTCAGGCTGCCTTTCCAACACCCCCATTTCTGCTCTGCACTAGGCACAAATGAAGTAAACCCAAAACCTGTACACCCAAAAGGCAATGTGTCAGGATGTAAAATCCCTCTGGGCCCCATCCACACAGGCCCAGGGATGCTCAAAGAGGTGAGGGTTGAATTAAAACCTTCAGAGGAGCTAAAATACATAATCCACAGTCATGGGGCAGAAATGCAAGTTTAGTTTTAAATCAGTAGAGAATCTTTTAAGTGCCTTAAACAATAAGAGCCTGTATTAGTTAGTAAGAGAAGCCCTAAAGCCAAGTTTAAAGTTCAGTAGCATTGCCTTTTGCAAAGTTAACTAAGCTCTAGACATATGAAAACAATGTAGCCTTGCCAGCATTCCTAGATAGAACAGATGGGGTCATACAGGCAGAATTGTTTAAGAAATTACGATTACTTTCTGCACATCAATTTTAGGTTAGGATAGGTCCAACAAGGCAGGAGTAAGACCATATTTTACCCTGATGGTTAAAAAAGAATAAAAATGCACTGCTTGGAGAATGTGGGGATCCTTCACCAGCACTACGAATGGAACACAGATCCTGCTGCATGGGACTTGGGAACTTCACTAGAAGGCTTTCTGTGCACTGCACGGACTGTAACAACTTTGCTGTTAGGAGGCTGATTTAACCATGCAATGAAGGACTTTACTTTTACAACTACCCAGCTTTTGGTCTCCCTTGAAGATGCCCCAAAAACTTGACAGCAATGGTGATGCAATGAGTTTTGTCTGGTCAGCTTGAAGCAGGCCCTGTGTGAGTCCTGTGCCCCACTGTGTCCCTGGAGCCATCATCAGGCCAGGAGGCAATTCCTGTAAGTAGCTGTGGTAGGGGGACACTTGGTTCATTGTAATAATTTCGAAGGCAGTATTTCATGCTGCTTCTGTAAAACTAAATACTTCGATTTTGAGATTATCCAAAAGCTTTGTTTCGATCAAAAATGTCAACATTCTGAATTGGAATTTCCATTCCATGGGGAAGAACAAAAGTTTCAATTTTCATCACCAGCTTACAATGAAAAAAAATCTTCAGGTTTCACAGCAGATAAAAAAAATCTTAATCTCACCGTTTTTCTCTGCATGACAAGGTGACACCTGTAAAATTAGCTATGAACAGAGTTGTTTTCTTTCCCCACTTCTCACCAACACACAGAAAAAGCTGCGGTACTTCGGGGCACTTGATTTGAGACAGTCAGCTTTGTGCTCTTCAAGCACTGGAGGTTCAAAACCGAAATCTGAGTGAAAGCAGTGAAATCTGAGTGAAAGCAGTGTTGTCTTCTGTAAAGCTCAGCGTGCTCCCTTAACCACGCTGCTGATGGAGCAGACACCCACTGTTGGGACTGAGGGCACCTGCAGCTGCCAACATCAAACCTTCCATGTGAAGGCAGATTTAATACAACAGGCAGTTAGAGAGCCTGAACTAAGGAATTTGACCCCCTCTATTGATTCTCTTACTCCCCAAATTCTTATGCCAAGTGTGATTGGGTTTTTTGGTTTGTTTGGGGTTTTTTTTTGGCTACACATGGAAAGATACAGACCAGAATTTAGAGCTGGACAGCCAGTGCTGAAGTACAGTAGTATAAGAAAGAAGAATTACTCTCTTAAATGACAGGGGAGACTGGAACTGGGAGACACTTCCTACTCCTGTGGCGAAAAGACAAATGATTTCAAGAAGCAGCTTTCTCTCAGATTATCTGCCACGATAAACACTTTCAGCAAAAAGGTAATGAGAAAAAGCTGTGCCTAACCCCAGAGGAAAGGAGAGAGACAACAGAGATCACATCATGCTATCGGTATGCCACCACACCGGCAATTGATGCTAACGACGAACTGGACACGGAGATAAATCAGAGTCACGCATTGAAGCCTTCCTCTGAAATGCCTGTGCCTGCTCCTGATGGAGACCCAGGCTCTGCTTTCTCTTTGCACCACAACAACGAAAGTGCAGCTTATGTCTCCCAGCAAACGCCTGAGCAAACTGTGGGTGAGTGTGTGCACAGGTCTGAGCGCTGCAGAAGGTTTGTGTGCTGGCCTGTGTGGGCATGAGCGCCCCGGGAGCTTCCCCCTGCCTGTGAGAGGCACAGGACTGGAGGTAGCAACCCCTTTGCACCTGCAGCTAGGAGCTAATAGGATTATCCTCAGGTTTTAAAGGAGCTGCTGTTAAAGGCTTTTGGTTAGCTGAACATGTGGTTGCTCCACAGCACCTTGCTCTGCATTCTGGGGGGTTGGTGGAGGCAAACAGAGTGACCACATGCACTGAGGAGCTGCTAGAGGGTATTATCTTGCCACAGATGGTATCATTCCCACAAACAAATCAACCAAGGGGAACGGTAACTGGATGTTGAGGTCACAGAAGAAACAACACGAGGCACCACTTACATGCTGGGAGCAAATATTAAGGGATATTAAGGTTTGACTCATGAGGGTATAAAGTAGTCATCTGACACCAGCACACATCACCTGTGCCTGGCAGGGACAGAGAGAGGGAGGGTTGTGGGAATGAGGGACAATAACAGGCACATTCTGCCTGTTGTCTCGTTAGTCCAAGTTTTGGGAATGATGGGAATGATGGATCACCTGTGTGGATGTTGCACAGGGGCCGAGAAGGGCTGGGCAGTGTGAGTGTAAGGACAACATGCTCACTGGGACAGCCACTGCTGCCCCATATGCTCTGTGCAGGACACCTCACACTGCAGCCTGGGTATCCTGAGGAGAGCTTCTTACGTGGGAGAGCTCCTCATGGTTAGCAGTGTGTGAGGGATGAGCTGTGTTGGAAGGGAAGGCAGCACAGCACAGCAGCCTTTCTCCTCCAAGTGTGCAGCACGAGGTCTTGGAGAGTGGAATAAAGAAGGCAGATATGACAGGGGGAGGTGTAATAGGGAAAAAGTAAAAACCAGCCGTGAAAATAACTCACAGTGTTTAATGTGTGGGAGAAAGGATATGGATGTTTTTGGGTGCTCTGGACACTGGGTCCAACCTTTCAAATAGCAGGAGAGTGCAGTGGTTGGCATGGGTGGGCAAACCAGCCTCCAAGAAGTGCTTGTGTACTCTACAGAGCTCTAGTCCTGCTTTAGCTGCCTTGGAGTGTCTCTGCTGTCTGCACAGGCCAGGTCTAGGTCCAGCCATGCAGTCTGCACAGCTCATCTCCCAGGGCACACTGAGGGGGGGCAGGTTACTGCAAAGGTGAGGCTTCTGCACCCTGAAGCCATGCATGCCTAACAAATGGTTTTTGCTGTGACAGGTCCACCCAGCCTGCCCTGACCTAGCCCCCCGAGCAGGTACATACTGCTTGTTTGTATCCTGCACGGATGGAGAGAGAGTGAATCTGCTTCTGCTGGCTAACAAATGTCTCTTTGGGGGATTGTTGCAGAGTGCACCAACAGAGAGAAAAAAAGAGAAAAAATAAAACAAGCCTGATGTTCAGACCACTTTCTGGTGCAGGAAAAGTTCAGGGGGGTTCAAAACAACCTTCTCCTTGCAGAAATCCTGACTCTCCCCAACTGAGCTAGCACTGGTGAGATATAAAGCCATAAATCAAGCGCTGGCTCCTTCTGAAAGAATTGCAGGTTTCTCTCTTTTTTCCATCCCCAAATTTCTATTTATGATGGAATCCAGGAGGATTTTGCACAGCAAGCCTGCATAATGCTGTAGAAAGTCAGTATACACACAAGAGCAAGCTCCAGAAGAATGCCCCTGAGATATTCCAGGTCAGCAGACCAGAACCAGCTCAAGGTTTGTTCACTGCTTAGGAGATGTGGAGTGGTTTGGGGAACAGGCTGACCCTGGAGTAGCCATGGTCTGTTTCCCCCACCCTTGGCTTCTGCCTCACTGGCTCCATTTGACCTCTGCTCAGGCTGTGAGCTGTCCCTATTGCATTTTGATGTTGCACCCCTGTTGTCCTCACAGTGAGGCACCTGTAGGCATAGGCAAAAGAGGAAAACAGAGTTGTGTCTTCCCAGGGCTGTTTGGCTGTCCTTACGTACAGAAAAGGCACGAGGGTTTTAAAGTATTCTCACCCTTCAAGCTGCCATTTCTGCACCCCTGGAGCAGCAGTTATGGGATCATGTGGAGAGGAATAGGGGGTAGATTGAAGTTAAACTATACAGTTCATTCTGTTAGGCAGTGGAAGCAAACAGCTTGGGAATCGTTTATTTTTTAAGCTAGAAAGGAACAGCTGAAACCTTGAGTTTAAGTGGCTGCTTACAGCCATCCCTGTGATGATGCTCTGTCAAAGCCCAGCTCTTCCTAGAGCTCACCAGGATCCCCTTACCCTTATCCACCACATTTGTCTGTGTTACCCATCAGTACAATTTCACAGGCTTACTGAGGATTGCTTCAGATGATCTCACTGCTCCAAAATGCACCCGTGCCATGAAACTCAGCATTTACACAGCAAGCTTGTTTTCAGTCTGCTCCAAACATCACATTTCTGCAAAGATCTAGAGTTTTGTGGCACACACTGTTGTAAATTTGCAGAGCATGGTGGCTTTTGCTTGATGAAGAGAAGTAAAAAAACAGACACGTGTGAAAATAGAGATATATGTGTATGAACATGTGGTTCCTAGCCACAAAAAAAAGTTTTTGAAGTGGCTGCACTGACCCAGCTGGTGTAGGTTTGGATCTATAATTACAGTGGTTCTCATGACACTTCCTCTTTCCAAAAGCCTTTTTGGCAGAGACAATGTAGCTGGCAGGAATGACAGTGTGAAATGAAGATAAATGAAGAATATGGGCACATGGATCCCTAGAAGGAGGCTGGGTTGATGTTGATGCAGATGCAAATTTTCAGGTGCTGTTTTTCCTTCTCTGTAACTAGAATAGCAACATCACAAGGAGAAAATGAAGTAAGCAGTAGAAGAAAAAAAGCAGTCCTGCATTTAGTACATCAGCTTGGGGCTTAAGAGATCCTGGGCCTGCTTCTCCTGTAAACTGGGTTTAGCTGCCTTGAAAAAGAAGAGACACCCTGCCCTTCCTCTTCAGAATCCCAATTTAAGCATATTTTGCCATGTAGTTAAAAGCACACGTGCCATTCTGGCCAGTACTAAAACAGAGGCTATGGCCTGGGGTCTCCTGTCTAAGAGTACAGATGGCACTAGCACAAGGTACGGCTTCTAGTGGTCCTCCTGCTTCTGAAAGACAGGGATCAGTGCATGTCCAGAGCTGCTCTGAAGGGACTTTTTGCCTTGGAGGATGGCCGGTATGAAGCTGTGGAAACTTGCCTCAGTAACTGAAAAATAGATAATTCTATAAACAATAGATGGGTGTTAGGAGACAAATCTCTGTTAGATGCCCATGGTCATTTGGCAGTCATTTTGTGACATGGTAGATGGTCAGGGATGCTCACCATGTGAAATCCTCCATCCAGTGGAATATGCAGAAGGTGAAGTCCCTATACAGCTGAATTCCCCTTGTCAGATTTTATGCCATCCAGATGTACTTGTTTGAATCATTTCAGGAAAACATCTGCACAGCAGGGAGCTTCCCTCAACTCTCCTCTGTCCTCCCATGAATTGTATGCAGAAATGCAAAACCCCTTTTTGAAGGGACAGTGGTTCTGCCGTAAGTATTTTAATATGATTATGGGTCAGTCAGTACCTAATTGACTTTAATTAGCAGCTTTCTTTAATTAGCAACTTACATATACGAGATGTCAAATTCTTTCCTTTTATTCAAAAGTATTAAAATAAGTTGCCTACAATCTGATCCAGCTAATGATTGTTTCATCAACAGGACAAAGACATCTATCCCCACACAGAGGCTGTTTTTTTGGTGGGGAAGCATGTTTGATCTTTTGAGTCAAGTGATCCCTTCAAGGGAAGATCAGTAATATAGAATTCCATGGTATTATCAAGCTGGAGTCGCAGCAAGAGAAGAGACAAGTATAGGTGAGTTGCAGGTCACTGATTCCTTTTTCTCTTGAATGAAGTTCTCCCAATGTATTAGAAATTGCTGAGGTTCTCCAACTTTCCACAAGGTCCATCTTGTTACTTAATTTTCCTTTAATTTTTTGTTGTTTGCTCTGTGGCAGGTACTAGTAAGAATAGTTCTTCATGTGATAGGTACAGATGTGCAAAGTAATCCTTAAGCCTACTAATTTCCCTCAGATTAGTGCAAAATAGGGACTTTTTTTTTTTAAGTCAGTGTCAGCAGGCACAGTTCAGTTTTCTGTGGATGAAAACTAACCATTTAGTCTAATTCAAGATAGTTTGTTTCATCTATTATGACTTTAAACATCTGTCTAGGTCTCACCCTAAACCACTCTGTGAAGCACTGCTGCAGCTGTCCTTGTCAAAGAACTGTTCTCTTCTGTCAGGTGGCAGGATCTAGAGGGCCTTCCATTCTTGTGTCCTTCTCTTTCAGAGAGGTGTAAACTCCATCAGCCATGCACAGAAAAAAGTCTTTCTGCAGAGGGCTGTGGAGCCAGCAGGTAAATAGGTGAACAGAACAAATGATTACCCCTCCTTCCCTCTGAAAAATATGATACACATTTGAATAGCTCTTAGATGTTTATGTGTGGGTGGGATTTTTCCATATCAGGCTATTTTTGTCACAATTGTTTAAGAGAAAAGACTTTAACTTGTTGAGAGACTTCAAGAAGAAATGTACTTTGAAACTGGATTTGAAGAAAGAGAGTTCCCAGGAGATAAGTTTCTACAATGCTAAAAGGGGTGTGAAGGTGGATGGACTGCTTATATGGCCCTCCTGGTTGTTGAAAACATGCTTTCTGATAAATTTTGGTGCTGAAATAGAGGGCTCTGTCCATTTCTAGTCCTCCTGCTCGCAGCGGAAGGGAAATCTAAACCCATGTAAATCACATCTGAGTGGTTTCCACCTGCATTTGGAGAGAGCCCAAAACACCTCTGAAGGGTTATATAGAGGCATTCTTCATTTTACTCGACTTTTTTTTCATTTTTCTCTGAAACCTACCTTTGAATGCTTTTGGTAGAACCAGTTCCCCAGCAGGTTTATTTCTCTCCTTCTCTGCCCACTATAAATAACTCTTTTCCCTTGCCTTGAGATAGAACAACTATATCTTTACTTCTCCTGGTGTAAACTGTCTTTGGGAGGTTTTTGGTTTTGCTTTTGTTTTTCAACATGCAGATTTTCTTTTCTTTCAGCACACTGAATTTCAGGCTGGATTGATGGTCCTGCGGAGCAATGTTTTTCCATGTGATAAAAAAGCAGAAGGAGTCTCTGTACTGATCAAATGAATTTGGGATTTCCAAGGTGACAGAGTCCATAGAAATCTTGAAGGGTTTAGGGTTAGCAAACTCTGAAAAAAGTTATGAGTATTGGAATTGCAGCAAACCAAAGGGACTTGGCTGACTGTTTGCTTCCTCCTCTGAGGCTGGGGTGGATGTGGCTCAGTGGCAGTGTCCTGCACTGGATGTTGTCTCCTTTCTTTGTCAAACAGAACATCTTTGCTTCATTCAAAGAAAGTTTTGCCAACCTGGTTTAGTGGAAGGTGTCCCTACCCAGGATAGGGACATGGAAGTTAAAGGTCTTTAAGGTCCTTTCCAGTCCAAGCCGTTCTATGGCTTGGAGAAAGCCACTGATGATCCCAACAGTGACTGGTTGATGTTTGTCATTGCTCACGCTTGCTTTGGTGGATGTTAGTTGTTACCCTCCACAGCTCAATTTCAGGTGACTGCATGTATGCAAATTGGCAGGGTGTTTAATGCTGTTCACCTCTGACTTCTGACCCTGCTCTACCCCTGAAAATCATTATGATTTGGTGGCTGATTAGTTGCCCATCAGATGGGTAGATGAGATATAGCAGAGCCCTTCATCCTCCTGGAAGAAAATTTGGTATAAATAGCCTTCCTGTTGGGCAGTAAGCAGAGAGGGCTGGGACAGAATGGGACACAGAGATTGCAGTTTTACTTCCTTCTGTGAGTCCTTTCTCAGTTTAATTGCTGAGGTTATTTTAGGGTAGGAAGGAGTGTGGGAAAGGGAGATAGGATAATGGATAGAGTAGCTGGTGCTGATATTGCTTGCAGATCTAACACATAGGATCCTTTTAATCTTGCAGTTTGTCAGTCTGGTACCTTATGCCACCACAAAATTAACTTAAAGCCTCCACAAACCTTGGGAGAGAAAACATAGTCAAAGCACAGTAGAGCAGACAACAGCAAAAACTGTAAGGTATAACTAATCAGATACCCTGAGATCCCAGTGTTGCTCAATCGTCTTTGCAGAAATTAAGCTGATGACTTTGACCTTTTTAGGGCCTTAATTTTACAGATGTAATGCCAGCACTTAATACTTTCCATGTGCAAAACTCAAAGCAGCTTAAAAATGAGGGTAGCTGCAGCAATCCTTTATTACAGACAGACTCGCTGAGAGAAATGATTTAACAAAGCCATTAACAGTCACAAGGCTTGCCATTCTGTGCATGCACAAAGTTAACATATCCTCCAGACTTGGCTTACCTCATCCAAAGTTATCAAGAAGCTCAGAGAAAGTGCTTCGTTAATAATGTTCTCCCCTCCAGCTTGCTGATGCTGTACTCCCTGCCTGAAATCCCATGATATACTGGTTTTTCCCAGTCTCATAAAGGCATGCCAGGTTATTATGCACTCTGTATTTATCTGATGGCCTTGTCTATAGTGTGTGAGTTACCCTTAGCAAACTGCTGGTCTTAAAAAAGGAAATGCACCAAGTAGCATGTTGATACAGGTATTTGGTTCATTGTTAGGCCATTAGGGACAGAAGTTGCAAAGTTCAGTTATGAGGGTGCATCAAGTATCATAAGGGCTGACTCTGGAGTCTCAAGGTCAGATCTGAGCCAAGGGTGATTTTTTAGTAAAGACAGTGTTGCTGAGCATGACCTAAAGCCCCTTGAGGAACATGGCTGTTAGCTTCTGCAAGAAACTGCTGGGTACAATCAGGCATTGCAGCTTCATTAATGCTTGTGTTTTGCAACCTGATGAGTCCTGACAGAGCAGAGCAGTTAGTGATGAACCACAAGACCACTTTAGAGATGTAGGGACCTGAGTGCATTGGTCAGATGCTCATTACAGTGACTTTCTGTAGTGGTGCTTGGTAGGAGGAGCCCTGATAGATTTATCCCATTAACAGACCTCACTTCCTAGTTTCCCTTCCTTGCATTCTATATTTGGAAGTGTTGGACAAAGTATATGCCCAGAATAATTTAGTCTGCAAAGAGCTCCAAGATCATGAAGTCAAATCTTTTACCAGTTACAACCTTGTCAGCCAGACCATGGCACTAGATGCCACATCCAGTCATTTCTTGAACACTTTCTCTCATCTCATGTCACTGGTGGCCTGAGGGAAGAGGCCAGCTGAACCCTCACCACAGCCTCCTTTCTGGGAGTTGCAGGGAGCAATAAGGTCTCCCTTGAGCCTCCTTTTTTCCAGGCTGAACACCCCCAGCTCCCTCAGCTGCTCCTCATCAGACTTATGCTCCAGACCCTTCACCAGCTCCATTGCCCTTCTCTGGACGTGCTCCAGCATCTCAGTGCTCCTCTTGCAGTGAGGGGCCCAGAACTGGACACAGGACTCGAGGTGTGGCCTCAGCAGTGCTGAGCAAAGGGGCAGTCCCTGCCCTGCTCCTGCTGGACACACTACTTTTGATACAAACCAGGATGCCATTATTATGACATACAGAGGCACCCAAAGAAGTGGCTCGTGTGAAGTTTGAACAAGCAAAGACCAGAGCTGCTTTTCAAAGTCTCTTCAGATTCCTGGTTGCTGCTTCTTTCATCTCCTCTGGACCTTTCTCTTGCCTGAAATGCTGGAATAAAGCATTCTCTGAAACGGATTGCACGCTCTGTTTCCCCCAGTGACGCCTAGTAGAAGAAATCTTGTCTCTTAGATATCAAATTTGAAGGCAAAAATGAGAGAGAAAATAACAGTTTGCCTTAAATAATGAACAAAAGTACCAGGAGATTTATTTCCTCCACCTCTCCCCTCCCTCATGCAGATATTCTCTTTAAAACAGTTTTCCAAAGTGAATTTCATGCTGGATCGACAGCCCTGCAAAGCAGCATCGTCTGTTCACGTACTAAATGGGAATAACTAATTCGTGGGAGTTCAGACTTGCACTCAGCAGGAGAAGCATGCCTTGAACTTAATATAAGTAGGAGGCTGCATATATGTGAAAGTCTGGGGTTATCTGCCTAGTCCATTCAGTGACTAAATCCTGTGCTCTTCTGAACAGCAAGGGTGAGAGCAGATGTGGGAATTTATTCATTTCCAGGGAGGTGATAATGATCAATTAATGAATTCGCTATAGCTATTAAAAAGGGTTTATGTGAGAAACTCGAGCTGTGGCTGGCCTGAACCAGGTGTCCTCCAGGTGAAAACTGTGGATGTTGCTACAATCTTCTTGAATCTGTTTTACCTTTGAATCTGCCCATTTTTACTTTGAAATGGGCAGATTGGAATTGATTGCAACCTTGTCATTGTTCAACTCATATTCTGTGTTTAGAAAAGTGGAATGCTGCTGCTTCACTACTCTCCCCCTCCCTTCATTTTTCCTCCTGCATAGCTCTTTCTATTTTCACTCAATCTGTTATTGTGATTGGTCATTTAACACATAATACTTAAGGGAAACTAGCAGGTAGTAGTTCCTGCTGTAAATACTCGCCTATAGAAATCTAAAGTTAATTGCTGGAAGTTTTTGTGCCAGTAAAAAATAATTTAAAAATTAAAATTAATATTTAAGCCACAAAAGTGGGAGTGAGGCCACTTGATCTGCAAACATTTTATCAACTCAAGCAATTGTTTCCTAGCATTTTCTTCCTGTCATTTTTTCAGATGTCTTATAACTGAGAAAATATACCAACAGATATTTTTAGGATGAACAAGGTTAATCAGCTACAATGCAAATCAAATTTGAACTTTCTCCAAATCTCAAGCTGAACAGCTTTTGAGGCTCTGAAAGTTTCAATTAATTCCGTTTTTTCTTTTTCATTATCACTGCACTTCCAAATGTCCAGGTGTCTGCAGATACCAGATTCAGGGAGAAGTGATATGTTCTGATAGGGTCTGTTCTCATGTTATTTCTAAGATAACCAGGAGCAGGATGAATTTGAAGTCATCTTTTGAAGAAAAGTTTGCACTGATGAAATTCTGTTCCTGTTTTCTAAAAGTCTGGATATCTGAAATCAGGCCAAGAGTGGTTCAAGCACCTTGATTGGAAACAGTATGAGCAAAGTTCATAGCCATTTTCTTAAAAGCTGTACTTGTATCTATCATTTTTTGCCGTGTTTGTGGGGCTTTTTTAGTTGGTTGGTTGAGGGGGTTTTGCTGCCTATCAGCTAAACTTATAATATTATTGCCAAAGAGATAAAGAGTCTAAGTTTTATCCTGAACTCACACATCCTCAAGCTTAGGAATCTTGTCTACAGTTTTTCCCTGTTGAGGGAGGGAAAAACAAAGGTGGTATGCAGAAGATGTTAAGTGACAAGGAAATTCCAATATTGCCAGGAAAGTTTTGACAGCCTAGACTTGCTGTGTTGAAGGTTCAGCCAAGGATGTGACACAGAGACAGCCCTAATAGTATTGATGGATAGAGGAGATAAGACTGAGCCAAAGATCAATTATTTTCCCAAGCTTATTACAGGACTTACCTGTTTGTCAGAACCTGCTTGCAGTAACTGAAAACAAGAAATAATAAACCCAAATACAACAAAGCCACAGTTTTAGAAAACAAAGCTGTTGAAAGCTGAGAGAAATGAGAAGGAGACCCAACAGAAGCCTGTTGTGGAATCTTAATTACAGTATGGTGGACTGAGATGGATGGATGCCTTAAACAGAAGAGTGTGTGGACAGAAAGCATGAAAGTTGCATGGTGCCCTCACTGGAATGCTTTCAGAAAGTCAAACATCTTTACTATTCTTTACTGGGGGTGGGAAAAGGCAGGACTGTTTATTTTAGCAGTCTGGGATGTACTTCCTTGCTAATGTGTATGATTTGGAGTTCTATTTTCTAGGTGGGTTTTGCACTTGAAAATGAAAAAAAAAAAAAAAAAAAAAAAAAAAGTGACGTTTGAAGTCAGGAGGGTAACTGTTATAAGTACTGGGGAATTAATTCGTTCTTTTTAGCTAGATGTCCTGTGTAAAATATATACTGTATCAAATGCCTCCTCCTCCTTGAAATAAAAGTGTGGTGCAACTACTTGTCCAGAATAGGAGACCCACCCATTCATCTGCAAAACAAAAGAAGGAAGTTCTCCACAGGAGATGAGCCTTCTCCAGAGATGGGATTGCCAATGACTCGGTGATCATCACCTGATTGGGATCTTATCCACATCGGACCAGTGGGCGTGTGTATGCCAAGGTCCTGAAATCTAATCGGAGCCTCAGCACTGCCCGGAAAGCCACTCACCAGACAGGCAGAGGGAAAGAAAAGAAATATGAATTTGAAACACCAACAGAGTGGACAATGAGGTGAGCCAACTTTTGCCTCGAGCAAGAAAAACTTTATAAAATTCGACTGTTCACGGGCAGAATTTGTGAACCAGGGAGGACACTGCACGCTGTCGCATCTGAGGTTAACCCAACATCGATCCCGGGGTCCATGCTGTTCGATTGATTTTGGCTTTTTCCATAAAATTCTATTTCGCAAAATTTTATCAATAAATTTGCGTTCTTTTATGAAATGGACTCGTTATTTATAACAGTAACTGTACCAGAAATGGCCTCCGCCTCCCTTAGGTTCATGGGTGCATCAGAATGAGTGGGATTTGGATAGGATTTACAATCGGAATACCAAAGGACAAGTTGATCACCTTTCCTGAACAGGCACGAAGGATGTGTTGGAAAACCGGAATGTCCACATCCACCTTCCCGAGGAGGCAGTCCCTTGTGTGGATTCCCTTCCCCTCACGTTGGCTCCAGCAGTCTGGACACTTGTCAAATCCCCAGCATGCAGCTGCCTGCATCTCGCACTCCATTATTATTGCTGATGCTAATCTCTGACCGCTGAACACGGGTCAGAACCAGGAGATAATTGCAGCTCCGATCTGCCAGGCACGGTCCTTTGTGAGTAGTTAATGAGTGTTCAGGAAAATAAAGCAGACAGAAGAAAAGGGGGATTGTGGTTTGCATACAGTGAGATAGGGAATGAATAGGAGATGGAAAGAGGGGACAATTCACTGATAGGGGAAAAAGAAAGAATTTGGGAAAAAAGAAATCATTTGCACTAAAGCTCCTACTGCCTCATTCCTGTTTAGCCAAGTGGATGGGATCTGGCAAGAAGGGGACTAAGAAGGCAGGACGCAGTCACACCCTGGGCCTGTCAGCAATGCTTTGGTTCTGGGTGCCGTGAATGCAGAGACGGGGGTCATCCTTTTCCCTGCCACTTAGAGGGTTACACCCACAAGACCAATGTCCTTGCGTTCTTTGCTCTGAGGTATTTGCTGTCCTTTACTCTGCATCTCACACTTGCCTGTGCATTTGAAGGTGCCCTCTAGAGATTGGCTATCTGCTCCTAAAATTGGCTTGAGCTCTCTCTTAGCTTGAGTGGCACTGACCTGTATCTCTATCTGAATCACCCAACTTTATTCCCAGCTCTATCTTTATATCACATACAGAGAGATCGTTTTCGGTATCTGAGGGAAAAAGGTGACTTTTATCAAATCTTTGACAGGCCCTTACTCCAAACAAAAAGTGGCTGCATCTAGTGATCCACATGACACTGTTGTCCCTAGCACAGGGCTCTTTAACCCTGTGAGCAAGAAGCCAGTCCACACACAGAGTAGAGATATTTGATTTTATTTCATGTCTGTGCAGAGATGGGTGATAGGTGTTAATCCACAAAGCTAGCACCCCTTCAGTATGCCAGGTGCTCATTTTTATACTCTTTGAACAATAAAAAACCTGCCGTTTCCTGTACGCCTAACAACCTAAAGCTATAGTAATTGGCTTTTCATTCTCTCCTCTTGGTTTAAAGATACAGTGCACGTTTATTTTACTGTGCATGCTCTAAGAGGAAGGGGCTTTTATGAGTAAGGGGTGATCATAGCTTATGTATGGGCACTTTACTATGCTAATGATCACAAAGTTCAAGCTAAATGGTTCTTGTGCTTTGTAGTGTGATTCATGGCATACCACTGTTGTTCCTTCTCAGGTCGTGGCTTTTGGTTCCTACAGGTTTTGTTATTCTCTCATTCTTCATAAATTCTTTTGTTTTTCCTGTACTATACTCCAGTGATTCAGTGAATTTATAACTTTTAACCTTCTCCTTTGTATTTAATTTTAACAACATGACAACTCATGAAGATTCCAGAGAGCATGAGTGTTCTTCTCCTCAGAAGGCTCCACCTGCTCCGGTGACATCTGTCATAGGGATTAAATGATGCACTATGGGGACACAACAATTTGGTAGTCTGGGCATGTCTGGGTTTCTGGAAACCAGAAACCACCTCGAAGGAGAGGAAGGAAAACTGCTTCCTGCTAATGAATTAGAGTCACTCAGGATGGAGTCTAAGGGGGAAATAAATGATTGTGGTGCGTGTTTGTGTCCATATGAGTCCCCTCTTCCTAACGACCATGTTAATGTGCTCATAAAAAGATATGGTGCAGGGGGGACGTGACTGTTCAGGCTGATTAGCATTTTATGGCAGAACTAAGCTCTATGACAAACTGCTGGAAGGGTGGGCTGTTTTTACAACCCAGAAAACTCTAAGATGCTGAAAGTATTAGTTTCTTTTCCTTATTTCGAGTGCTATTATATTAACAATAATATTAGTTACTATCGACGTTTGAGGAGTCTTGTAACTCTCATGAAAACACAAGATGGTGAGGGAGTTTGGGTGACTCAGGTGAGTCCTAACCAGAAGTGCTCTGTACTGGCACAACAGGACAGGGCACTAGGCTCCCAGAAATACCTGCAATCAGCTGCAAAGCATGACTGAGATCCTGCTTTGCATTGACCCTGGGGCCTCTTGGACCTACTAACCAGAAAAATAGATATTGAGTCCTGGTGTCTTGGCCATACCCAGTCTGCCTCTGCAGAGTGCTCTTTGCTTTCAGTGAAGTATTAACTCTGCTTTGCTTTTGGTCCAAGCTCATGTGTACCATGGTTCTGGTATTGCTTTGCATTCTGGAGGTATTTTTTGATAGTGCTCAATGACATACATCCTCATTGCTTGGAAGGAGATTAGGGTTTCCTCAGGGTAAGATACACCATGGATACATTTCAAGGTGTGGAACAAACTGTGAGGTGCTGTTCCAGTCCCAAAAGTTGCTGCACCAGATTTATGTCAAGCATTAATGCTGAGATAGGAAGTATGAATTGGTAAAATGGGGTAGCAGAGAAAAAAGAGGGTTTGAATCTGTTTGCAAATATAACCTAGAGAGCACCAGCCTTTCTGGCACAGGGGCTACTGCAGATATTCATGTAGAGAGTCTGTTTCTCTGAGCTGCAGAGCAGGTTCAAACAGCAGGGCTTTGTGAGCAAGGAGCAGCTCCTTACATGAGGCAGCAAGCAGAGGGACCCTCTGACGGCGAGCATTTATCCCACGTGCTCTGTGTTGCCTCTAGTGATGGAAGGGCTCCATCTGGTTAGAAGTCTCAGTATATAACTGCTTATCATATAATGTCACTCGGAAGTCAATTTTTTTTTTTGAAGGGGGGAAGTGACAGGTATTGAATAGCCTAATGTCAAGAGAATAACAGGTTTTACGCCAAGAGATTTAGAAATGTGAGAGAAGTGGTTTTCAGGGCAGATCAATTCTGTGAGTGAATGTGGCACGTTGTGCTGGAGAAGGGATGCAAGCCCAGCTGCAGTGAAAACTGGTGGGGTAATGTGCAGTGGAGCAGGTAAGTTGAGCCATGCAGCCTGCTTATATGTCTGTGCCTACACACACATAATTAGCAGTGAAGACCTCAATCAGCATCCTGCCTTTATTCAGCCATGTGTGTAAGCCTGGGTTTCTTTATGTATGTGCTAAAAACCGTTAGACTAGGTCTCTCTGGAAAAGCTGGAATAGCCTTCTGGGCATTGGGAATAATTAATTCTAAGCACATACTCGAATGCATACTGAATGGGTGACCGGAGCCATATGAGATACTTGCAAGGAAACCTGAAAGTATGTAAGAGACTCTGCACTTCTTATCTTGCTGCTGGCTCCATCCTGGAGCTTGGCAAACCATTAAGAAAAAAAAATGTAATTTCACAATTGTGTAAATTTCTCATAATGCCTTTACTGAGTGTGGGGCTCCCTTCCCTTCCTCCACACCCTGTTCTTCCCAGTGTGCTGTACCGGAGCACAGGGGCTCTAAGGTATTACTGATATATAGAACTGAATTGCTAACTCACTTAACTTGAGGACTTTGACAAGGAGTTTGAAATCAAGAGAATTTAGTTGAAAACCCCACAAGTAGGTTTTCACACTGGAAATGCTTATCAGCAGGATAATGGATAAGCAGAAAGTTACAAAGTGTGGCCAACTGGGACTAAGCATTGCAGCTCACAAACTGAATATCTGGAGTCACTTTACCACCAAAATATGTGACAAAATATATATTTCTCATATGAGAGTGCATAAATTCTAATAGCTTATAGATATAAGGAAATTGCCATTTGCACAGGAATCTTTCACAAGCTGGAAAGAGGGAAGAAAAAGGCTCATACTTCATGGAGCAAAATATTTGTTATTACAATTTACTCTGTTTGCCTTCATTTGTCAAAGGGACCCCCTTTTATTATTTCGTGGTCCCCACCTTGCTTATGATCTCCTTTCAACCTCGTGTGAATGTTGCAGGCAGGATAGAACCAAAAGGTATAAAAATGGGAATGTTTTATCACGCCTCGCCAACAAGCCGAAAACACCACTCTGAAGTGCCAAGATGAGGTCCTCCTCTCAATAAGGTGTTTTGCTTTCTCCTTCTAGAAGCCAGCAGTGAAGCAGTTAATGGAGCAGCCTTTCCACTGCCAGGGAGACACAGGAGCCCTTGAGAGGTGCAGGAGGGTTCACTTCTCTGAGCTGTAGTTTTGAGGTTTACTTTTGCCACACGTTTCAGCTGAGAAGCTTAAAATCTCACTCATTCAGATTGTGACAGCTCCACAGCCCTGTATACTATGCTTCCCTGAACCTCTGAAACAATTGCCCAGAGATCACCCAGGAATGTTCTTGCACGCTGTAATGGGCACCGAAGCCTTGGTACAGCTGAAGCCAGCCTTCAACCCCTGCCTTGCAAATGACTGGCGTTCCATCATCTTTGCTGATGGGCTGTCGGAGGGTGTTAGCAAACACACAGGAGCCCAGACTGAAATTCAAGACACTGGGAGATGTCCTTGCATAGGCCTGTTTGCCATGAGCTACCAGGCCTGCTCCTGATTGCAGATCCCAGCGTTGCAGAGCAGTGCACACAAAATGAGCTGGCAGCCTGCCCAGGCTGCATATGGTGGCTGGAGATGGGGTACATTTGGTGAGAAATTGGGAAGATGTGATGATAGGGAATAATAGCAGCTATTTCTGCTATGAGATCATTATGTTCTGAACAAGGATGTGCTTTTGATGAGAGTGGGATGAGTGGTAGGATGTTTTGGCTTGTCATACCTACAGCTTTGTTCATCTTTTTTGAATGAGAGTGTGAAGTGCTAAGAGTGCATCAATGGCTTTCTTCTGGGAAAGGATGACTTTAGTTCCACAGCAGAAGCAATGAAGGATGTGCCTGAAAAAGAAGTCCTATCAAGAAGCCACAGCAGTGACATCCCTCTTGGCAGGGATATGATGAAAGCCAGTGACTGAGATTTGGATCTTTCCTTCCAGGCAAAATGAAGCTGTCCTTTCTTGGAGATGAAGAAAAGGCTACTGCTTAAGGCATGAGGCAAAAATTACGAGGGCCAAGAGGTTTCCAGGATAATAGCAGCAAAAGCATGGATGAAATGAAGTGAGGGAAGCAGTAGAAAATGTGTCACTGAAAGCAAGCAGGTAGATAAGATGTGTGGGACACAGGACTAACTGGAGAAGTAGACCTGAAAATAATGAGGGAGAAAACTGCTGTTCATTATGGTTTCTGCTACATTCAAGGAAATAGAGCTTGACACTGGACTTCTTTTGAAATAATCAGGATTATGCCAGTGAACTGACCCAGCTCAATTCCAGGACTGGAGTTCTCCATCTGCGAATACTGCTTAATTGCTCAATGCAAAGGAATAGCAGTGCCAAGGCCATCACTAAGGTCCCAGTCTCAGTTCTACTGTCTTGATCTCTGGTCTCCTGACAGAGACTCCTGGTATTGAAACAGCTTTGCTTGAGTTTTCTGTATAAACCATAGTCTGATCATTGCAGACTTGTTGAATAGTGTGTTTGGTACCCAGAATGGCAGGCATGATGGAAGAAATCTCTGCAAACCAGATTTTATTTTTTCACTATTCTTCTCTCTCAGGAAAAATCTTACTTTTTTATTCCATAGTGGCATGAGTTATGCCATACTGTGATCTTTTGAGACTACAGGGCATACTGCAGAGGAATCTGGAGAATAAAACTTATGATTTAAAGCAGTGTACTGCAAACTTCTTATACGGGGAGAGAGACATGAGCTTTAGGGCTTCCCCTGTGTTTCTCTGAGGTCTCCAAGAATTTTTCACAGCAGCCTCTGGTGAAAGAAAGTCCAAATCTTTTTACTGAAGAAGGACCTCACTGCTTCTTTTATAGTGTGGACTAGTCAAGGAGAGCTGTCACACCAATCTTCCCATCTGTTGAGCCTTTCTCACCAGTGCTGCCAGCACTCAGTTTAGCACTAAACCAGGAGACCCCTGCCCATGTAAACCAGAACACATCTTTAGACCTCTGTACAGAGGTGGGGCATGAGGAACCAATGTCTGTGACACTCCCTAAGGGGTCTGTAAAGGCACAGCCATGAATCTAGACAAGAACTGGGACAAAATGTTTAGTGTTGCTTTGAGCCATGCAGGAAATAATACAATCAGGGTCGGAACAGCTTCAAGGCAAGGAGCAAAATCACATCCTCACTCCACAGTGCGATTTGCCCAGCCCTCAATTTCATCTCTGTGGCCTCTTGCCTGTTCCTGGTGGCCAAGAAGCCTCAGTGGAACCACACAAGATGTGCACCTTGCATGTAATCTGCAGTGTATGGAATTTTTTTGTGCTAGCATTAGTGCTGAAAGTTGACCTTCCTAACAAGAAATCACCAGCCATACAAACTCTTTACAGCATGGCTAGGAAGCCAAAGCTGGGGATGATGCCCAAATGTTGTAATATACAGATTTGGGTCCAAGGTCTCAGCCCAACCCTCTCTATTTCCAGTGCAGAACATTGGGATCTGGTAGCAGGATTCCTATGCTGCACACGAGCTGGAGCACTGTAGCAGAAACCAGAAGTAAAAGGTTTATTACAGAGCAACCAATCGGTGTCTTAAACTCACTAACACCAGCCTGGCCTGAACTACTTCCTTTACTAACTTAAATAATTGCATCCTGCTAGCCTTTGATGCCAGAAAGAAGGAGGCTGCATCTTTAAATAGAGGAGAAAATGATAGGGGTGAGGTGATCTGATTAGTCTGTAAGATGAGCGGAAATTAGTTATTTTCATCCTTAATCACCCACAGGATGGGCCAATTATCGAGCTGTTAGAGACCTATTAGATGGTTGGGAACTCACCCTTCCTCACCTTCCTCCCCTAACCCAGCATGAAATTATTGAAGTCACTCTATTTCACTCTCATTGAAACCCACGAAGAGAGATCTCACCGCCGAGCATGGGGTGGTTTCAGAGGCCTTTTCTAATGACGGGCGGCACTCCCGCTTCCAGAGGTTGGTTTATCGATTTTACCCAAGCCACCTCCCTGAAAATGCAACCTGCACTTTTGCAGGAACAATTTTATCTATATGTTTGTCTGTCAGCCTATCTACTTGTCTATCTATCCTCTTGTTTGACTAATCTGAGAGAGACAAACAAACTTTTAACAGCTGCCTGTCTAATCAATGCAGCATGTTTATCCACTCCTGAACAAACCTTCATTTTGCATGTGTATTTGCCAATGTATTCGGTGACTGCTGCTTATGAACAGTTGCATCCTGTGGATTCCCTGCTAATTGGATTTCTTAAGTGTGTCTGTCGCTTGTTATTGCTGTGGTAAAAGGTGATGGGTCAGATCCATTCACATAGCATTGGTCTCCTCCTTCCCTACCTCTGGCTGGGAAAGAGTAATTAACAAAATGAAGAAGGCACACGGAAACCATTGTGCTTCGGAAGAGGGAATCAATAATTTGAGGAAGGAGGAAGAGTGAAATTAGGGTTAGTTATTTTGAGTTAAATTTGAGGCCCCACTCGAAGGAAAAAAAAATTACATGGTGGGGTGAGAGTTGAAATAATTTTTTCCCATCACACTCACAGAAAGTTCCATGCCCCATCCCTGGAAGTGTTCAAGCGCAAGTTGGATGGGGGCCTGAGCAACTCAGTCTAGTGAAAGGTGGCAGAGGGGTTGGAACTAGATAATCTTTAAGGTCCCTTCCAACACAAACCATTCTATGAATTTATGACAGAGCTGATTGTGGAGTACATTTTAGCACCCTTAGCAGAGTGGTGTGCAGCATGAGAGGCGGAGGATGTGGTTCTATGCTTCTGTGCCTTATGCTTGACTGCATTTGTGCCATGCCTCTGTCTGGGGATTGTAAACTCTGCTTCTGCTTGGAGCTCTGTGTTGCTGCATGGTGTAAGAAAGAGGCTGGAATTTTAGAAGTCACCAGAGGTGACAGGATGCTTTAATTTTCCTTGGTGCAGTTTTGAGTAAAAGTTGGAATCCTGCATGCTGGCTATCTAAGTACTTTTGAAAATACCCAAATGTGTCTAGCTGCATCTTTTACCTTTTCAGATGCAAGCCCACACTGTTTCACATAACAAATGTGTTTATTGGATATGGCCTGCAAACTTTTGCCACTGGCTGGCTCTTGCCAGAGTAGTTGTCAGAAAAAAAAAAACTTTCTCAATTGCTGACCTAGTAGCTCAGTTCAGTTGTGTAAATTTAGCTGCCTTTTCCTGTGCTCAAGATGCACATGGGTATCTGGAACTGCTGCAGATTACCAAAGACCAGCAGGACACCTGTGCCCTTCCAGAGTGGTAGCTTTAGTCATGTGGGAATTGTCCCATGGCTCTAGGTGACTGTGTTTAAGCAACTGAATTGAGCCTCCTAAACTCCAGGGAAAGAAAGAGTGAAAGAAAGAGTGAAAGAAAGACTTCTGTGCTGTCAGCACTGTGGCAGACAATCTGGTGGCTTCTCTTGCAAGCCTCCCCCTTCACTGCAAGAGTGCATAAGCATTCTTCTGAAAACTGGCAGCAGTGTGCCCTGGGAGATAGAAAAGTAGCTTGAAAGATTTAAGGGATTATGCCAAAAGGAAGCTTCCGACTCTTTTTGGAAATAAGATGATTAGCCCTAGTCTGATTCAGAGTGCATATCTCTTTCTGGATCCAGCTGGAGCAATGGAAGAGGTTGCCTACCCTTTTACAGCCAGCTATGCCACACAGATGTTAGTGTGAGCAGTTTGCCAATGCAGAGCCCATCAAAATGACCCCACTCAGCTCTAGTCTGCTTTATTTTCACTTCTGTGGGTTAGGAAATGATACATAAGCAATTTCCCTGGCAGGTCTGAGAGGGTGGCACCTTCCCCTGTGATTTGGTAACAGGCAGCTCTGCAGGCCCTGCAGACAGTAGCCCCAGCAGACATCTGGTCTGTCTTACACCTTCAGTCACCAGATGATAGCTCAGTGAGTCATGAAGAATGCAGCCTCTGTCTTTTGTAGACCTTGGGAGAAATGCTCATGTTATATGCAATGAAAACGAAATCAAGAGGAGTGTGTGGGATTTGCCATTTTTAGTTCAATGGGCAAAAAAGACCTTGGGCATTCTCGCAATATATCTTGTTAGCTTAATACCCAGTGTTACAGCTACTGATTAAGGGAAGATTTAACACAAGAATCTGGGTGTTCCTGGACCCTCTACCTGAGACCATGGTCCTGCTGTTGCTGCAAGTATTTTTTGAGGTTTGGGATATTTAAGGAATAGAAGTTAATTTCACCTTTAGCAGCCTTCGGGCAGGTTTTGGCCCTAATCGTACCAATGCCCTCTGAAGGACTGTGGACTGTCTTCAGAGTTGTGCCTGTGCAATTGAGATGAGAATTATCTCCTTTCTGCCTCCTCCATCTTATCTGTGGAGGGGAGAGGGACAGATCACTCTTGACTGCTTCTACTACATTTGCTTACTCTTAAATTTAAATCTTCTGTACATTTACAAAACATATCCCACTATGGATTTGTAAGAGGTTTCATGGACACATGCAGAAGCATCACAGCAGGTATTTACCGACACAAAAGGGGAGATTAGGCTTATTTAAACCAGTCTTCTGTTTTGGAGTGTTTTCTAGCCGTTTTATACAGCTCTGCCTCTTCTTTAGGTAACTAATACAGTGGGGTAGCTAACATGCTGCAGATCATGCATTGGGTAAGGCAAGCACAGGGCTAATTTTAATGATATGCTACCATCTGTAGAAATCATTTAGGTACTATGGCTTTGGGTAGCCTGTAAGGACCTGAGAAATGCTGCTGCTGTATGCTGGAAGTTATTTGATTGAACTGGCTGTTGCTGTTGCTGTCAGCTCCTCAGCTGTTAGTTAATCTTTCTTCTTGTGCCATAGACCTACTTGGCAGGAGCTTCCTACCCCTCCTCACTCCTGTCCTCTGGGCAGGGTCCGTGAGCCTCCATCTCCATGATTACTTCGGCTGGCAGGTCCTCCACACCCTCCCACCTGATCCCAACTGGACTAGACCCACAGGCATAAAAAAATCGTTCTCTTCTAGCTCCCTACTTCTACTTTTTAGACTCCACCAGCCTCGGTTCCCTTTCTTAGATTTGCCCCAGTTGAAGGGCAGCATATCCTTGACCCAGACAAAACAGATGGCATCTCCCTATGTAACATTCAGGCACGAATTTCTCGCACAGGCTGAAGGAGAGGGCTCAGACAGGTCTGTTCCCCCTCATTAGCTTTGTCTGACATCATGCTCCAAGTCATGGGGCCCAGGAATGGTTGTGTGGCTGTGCAGAACCATGCCCCTATCCATTTCTCTCCTGGACGTGGCTCTGGCAACACTCATGTCTGCCTTTGTCTGCCCTTATATACGGATCCCATGAGGCTGGGCCTCCTCAGATCCACAATTTAATCACAGAAAGCTGACATGATGCTGAAAGTGATTTGTTGTGGCCATGCTGGCAGTTAAGTCATTGCCAGCAATTGCATCCAAACTCCATAAATTGCTAGCATGGACTGGTGATGGGAAAGTATCATGGCTGTCATTTCAGCACCCGCACGGTTTTCCACCCCAGCCAAGATTTTGTGCTGGGGATCTAATGGGCTTCAAATCCTGTACAACCAAATTCTCCACTGCTATCCCTACATTGGGCTGCACAATGGAAAATTGTGCCTCCTGTTCTTAATGAGAACGTAGCCTTAAAAGACAGAGTCCTATGGGGGGGAAAAGTGGAATTGTTATTTGAAGTAAAAAACCAAGACGGGTGTCATTCAAAACAATTCAGTGTTATAGAAAAGAAGAGCTGGAACAAAGGAGGATACCTTCCTGTGCCCCAGTCCTGAAAAGTCTGAGAAGGAAAGCATTCATAACCTCAGAGCTTGTATTTGTTTTAGAGTAATCTGGGATTTACCTAACTTATTACAGCTTTAGTGCACAGCAGCAGTTTCACCAGCAAGGGCATGAAAAACATTAGATCCAGGCAAACAGAATGTGTCAATCTGGAGTGGTAAGAATCATCAAACTTATCTATTTTTAAAATTTTTTTTAAGAAATACTGGGGAAAAAAATACATGTTTTTGGTAAACCCTTGCCCCCTCCCCAGTAAACCACGGCTTTGGACAGCACATGTCACAGAAACTTTGACAAACAGAAATCTGGGTACAAGCTCATTTCCATGTAATGGGAGTATTTTGACATTGCTTTCAAACTCATCTCATTCTGTGATCCTGGACGGTCAGACCTTGCTCTTAAGTCCACTACAGAGGACCTTGCAATTTATATCCATGAGAAATGGAAAGGGCCAGGGTATGTGATCAGGTATTTGTACTCTACTACACCAGGGATTTTACTTGAGAAAAATTTGCACCATCAGAGCTGTTCCCTCTAGAATAATTAGGAGGAAAATGTTCTCCATGAAGAAAATTTATCTCTGACTGTCATGGGAGATGTTCTCTTAAGAAAGCTGGAGGAAGATAGATGCTTGGCTGGACATCACTGAGATTTTTCAGGCGTGCACGGTTTCAGGTGAATTTAGTGTTGTGAAAAAGGCCAAATGGAGGAATGTGAAGACTGATGGTCTGATATTACCTCCTTCTAAATTTTATATGAGCAAACTTTCCTTTATCCAGATCTAGCCCTACCAAGAGACTTTTTCCTTCCCATCTTGGTTTTTGTGCTCAGGAGGACCTTCTGTCCTTCCAACTCCTTCTCAGTCCTGCAAAACGTGTGATAGTGTAACAACATTGACTTCAGCAGGGCTGCTCATGTCTGCACTTGGCTTTAGTGAGGGATGATGTAGATCTCCTGAGCAGAGCAGGAGATCAAAGGTCAACAGACTTGGGCTGGATCCCTGATTTCATCACTCAACTGCAACATGATCTTGGATGAAGACTGTGTTTTCTCCATTTACTTGCTACATCTGTATTTAATGGCCCTTACCCATGGTCAAAGAGCCCTTGCAGTGTGTCCACCACCAGTGTACTCAATCTTGTTTATTGAACACGAAGTGATACCTTACCCCATGGAGGTGTTTTATTAGCTGTGGATGAATTTGTTCACCCGTGGTGTTCATCACAGTGATTCCTGTGTGCAGCTCCGTGTCCAAGCAATCTACTTCCATTCTGGTGGCCAGAAAGAAGAAGCCCACAACCCTCTCTGTCTCATCCCTGAGCATGACAACCCACTGCTGTCATAGAGAGTGTCTCTGACTGCTATTCCAGCTGGTCATTTCCCCATCCCAAAGGATGATCATGTCTGTCTTCCCCCAAATCTCTCATCAGTTTTTAGTATTCTCTCATTCTCTCAGCTTTTCTGCCCCTAGTTTTGTAGAGCTTCCTTTCCTTAACACAGCATTAAAAGGAAGGATAAAAAAATAGAAGCAAAAAATGTGTGAGAGCAGAAACATGTGTGTCCTCTCCCTTCCCTGTGCCCTGAGAAGTTGATTTCTTGACATCCAGTCCCTTTGGGTGACCCATGGGACCCTGCCTAGAGACCTGTACCCTGTGATTTGAGTCTCTTCTCCATTATCTTGGTCCCCTGGTCAATGGAACAGAAAGAGAGGGTTGGTGTTGCTGGGTCTATTCAAGATCCAGGCACGTGAGGACATCTCACACTAAATCTGTGGGGAACCAGCCCTGGAAAAGCAACTAAATAGCAGGGCAGGAAAAGCAGTCTGGGTCAAGTGCCTTGTAGCCCAGACAAACCTATTTTGAGGTTGCAGGTCATCACAGGAAGGAAGACCCTTCCTATCAGTGTGTAAGACAGAGCTTTGCTGGCCCTGTTTAGCTGCCTGATTTCATTCTTTAAAAAACATCCAAACACCCTACAGACAACCTAAAGCCTCCTGCTTGTTTCTTAATCGGTGTTCTGTACTTCAGCCTGTTACTGTAATTTGTGTTCTCTCTGCCATCCCTCCTCCTCCCCTCACCTTCTCAGAGTAAAGCCTTAATCCACCTACATTTTCACCTTCCTGGAAAGCCCTCCCACCTCAAAACTCATTACCAATAACCTCCTTAAACTTCTTTTTAAGCTTCCTTACCTAATCCTCCAAGTTAGGTGTTCCTCTTAAAAGGCTCACACACAGAGATGCCATCTTCTACCATGGGGAGGCAAAACCCTTTCCAATTCCTTCTGCCACCTGTTCCTAGAGGATTTATTTATTTTGCAAAAGCCACGTTTCTGATGCTGGAAGTTTGAGGTCCTAATCCCTGGTGTCTACAGACATTGCAGTTTAGTCACTGGCTTTCAAACAGTACTACAGCATAATGTTGTTCTCAATACACTTGAGAACCTAGGAAATGGGCCTAAAAGTTAAACCACATGTTTAGGCCATTATAGTTTCCATTGGGAACTTGGATCCTTAGCTTTATGTGGATATCAATAGAAGCAAGGCTAATAATTTTTCTGTATAGGTATCAGGGATAGGTGTGTGTGAGAAAGGCAGGGGAATGGGCTGAACAAAGGTTAAAAAAATAATTAGCTTTTTTTCCCTCCCTTGCTAGAGGTGCCAACCCTCTCTATCACCGCTCAGCCACATGAAAGTTGATTTCTCACCACAATGACAGAGGTGGAAGCAAATAGCAGGCTGGGGACAAAAAAGTGTAGATGAGGGCAGAGTGAGGCAGCAACACGGTTTTAAAGCTGGCCCAAGGTTCCGTTCTACAAGCAGCTCATCTGCTTTGGGAGATTCTTTCCCCCTTTCCTTTCTTCCAGCTTCCCCTTTCTGCACCTCTGCTTTTACCAGTCTATCTTTGCCATACATTTATTGGACAGCTCCAATATGTGTAACCAAGAGAGTAGAAATCTCTGGTGCAGTAGGGGGCACCTTTCAAAATGCAAATAGAAAGCTTTTAAGTGGTTCCCATCTAACAGCTCTAATTAGCAAGGCTCCTTCTCGATTTAGCAAAGCTGGGATCTCGCTGCATCTCGCCCTGCACACCAATGTAGATGAGGACTGGAAGTTATTTTCTGTCTAGGGATTGCTGCCTTGCACTATGCCCTGTCACATGGGTGATCTCTCCAGACTGCCAGGGACTGTGCAGAACAGTGACTTGCTGCTCTGTGTCTTTCCCAGCTCAGGCTTCTCTCCTGCTGAGCTGCTGCGTACGATGCGCTCAGCAGCCGAAGATTCAGCACAGAGCCTTTTGAAGAGTCTCCGTGCAATTAGTACGGCAAATTGGAGCATCCCAGGAGGATACACAGCATCACGCTCACCAGCAACAAGATCTCAGCTCCACCGTACAAAAGGAACCTCATTTAATGTATTAAATATTTAATTAATGAACTGAAGCTTTAATGAGGTGGTGATGAAGATGCCAAACAAGATACTGGGACAGGAATATCCTACCCTGGAGATAACAAAAAGCTAGCTACTATTCTCTCAGTAGTATTTTTTTCATTGGCAACAAAACTGCCTGGGGAAGCTTGCAGTACCTTTAGGTCCAATTCTGCCTAGGTGAAGGGAATTACACAGGTGGGACGCATCCCAGATGTGGGATGGAAAGTTTCTTTATTGCCTCTTATATTGAGCTGGTATGGAAGCTTTGGCTGGGAATAGCAGGAGTGCTGCAGCCTCTCTGCTGCAGACAGCAGCATAGGAATTGCTAACATGGAGATAAACAGAGGTGTGTAGCCCTGGTTCCATGCCTGAGGTTTTTTGGTTTTCCGAAATTCTTTTCCCAGGGAATTTTCTGTAAACAGGAGAGATGTTTTTGTAACTGTAACTTTGTTATTCATTCCTTTTCCTAGGAGGGACTTCTTCTTGATGTCTCTCTGGTCTGACCAACATGATTGAAGAGATTTGTCTTTGTTTCACCAATCAAATTGGTCTGTGTAAAATAATATAAAAGGAAGACAAATCCCAAAAATAATGGAGTTATTTTCAGCCTTCTGAATCTCGGAGTCTGTGTCGTTGTGGTGTAAAACAGCATCAGAGGTGGAGTGGAAAATCATGTCAGTAGGTATGCCACTGCTAGAGCCATAAAAGGTCAGATTTCTCAGACAAGGCAAGTCCAGGGTTTCAGGTTAAAAAGGGTCCTGTTTTGCCCTTGCGTTGGATGTACTTGATGCCGCTGATGCTACATTACAAACACCAAAATGTTGCTGGTCTGAGCCAGGTGCTTTCCCAGAAGTGTTGGGAGTTAACCTCTTACATTTGGGATTATTCACTATGAGAATGTTCATTTTTCTTCCTTCAGATGGGATATTGCTACGGTTTTACCTGCTCACTGTCCTTACTGGGGTCAGGTTCTCCTGTCTGGAGTGATGAGGGCCAAGGGGCTGAGGCACTGAGGGCACCAGGGTCTTCTCCAGGCAGGAGGCACTCAAAGAAAAGGCCATAGGGAATTCTGGTGACGTGACTGAAGGATGCAAGAGCCAAAATAATTCTCACTGTTTCGTCTCTGTGTGAGAATTGCTTTAGCTGATCATCCCCTGTTATGGGAACCCTGGGATTTGGAAAGGAATAATAAAAGATTAATCGAGAAACTCCTGAATGAATTCAATAAAAATGACATATGGAGTGTGCACCGTGATATTTTTATGATTAGGCTGGCAGATAATTGGAATGAGCAGATTCTGCCCCACGCTTGATCAGGCCTGGTGTCTCAGAGATCCTTCTGGTTTCAGGGTTTCTTTACAACGGAAAAATTAGAGAGGAAAAAGGAATGAACAGAAAAGGAGGCAGACCAAATGCTTTTCTGCTCACTTTAGGAGGAAGCTCTGAAAAAGTTGCTGTTTAAAATGCATTTCAGATTCCAGAATACAATCACCTATGCTACAGGTTTTTGCTTGATTCATACAACATTAAAACCCAGGGCTGCGATTAGGGTTCCTCTGAATTTTCAGCCTTTCTCTCTTTGCTTCCAACTGGCAACCGCAAGTAGTCAGGCCCAGCATAATGGTTAAAGGGCAAAATTTAACAACCCCCCAACATCCTCTCCAAACTCTACAGCAGCAGGTTGTTTCTCAAGAGCAGCATTTCCAAGGCAGGGCCTCAGCTCGGAGCTGAGCCCTCTCCTACACTGGGTGTTCCAGCACATTTTGCTTGGACCTTAGGAAGGCTTTGCAGGACACTGTGGCAAAGTGTACCCTCTGCTGCTCTGCTTTGACAACCCTCTGTCCAGCTTTCCTTATCCCCTCTCTAACACAATGAGCTGGCTTTGATTCAGGGCCCGTGATGGCCTCCCTGCTCAGCTGTGGTGGGTCAGCTCTGTATCCCGACCAATTCCTCTCTGGTGCAAGTCACACATTTGTCAGGTTTGCAGAAGAGCACCTTCCTGCCTTCTTCCCTGCTAGTATCTGCAAAAGCACTGTGGTTCTGTGCTCAAATCCTGACCATGGCAGTAAGATGTGGAATGAAATGATCTCTAAGGTCCCTTCCAACCCAAACCATTCTGTGATTTTATGCTTCTGTGAAAGAGCTCATTAACTCCTTCTTCCCCATCTGCCTCTGGCCAGCCACTCTCTCGCCTTACATTAAGATTTTTCTTTAGACAAAGACTGTATTGCTGTTCCCTGCTTGTTCAGCACCAGGTGGAATGGGACCTTGATCCATACTTGATGGATCAGAGAGTGATGCAGCTTCTGTGATAATAAGTGATAATAAAAATTATTGACTGGTTCACAGCATGAGGCTGTGATGAAATGATGGAAGGTTATATTGTACCTTTAATCTTAGAAACACAAAAAGAGAGCGGGAGATAGGCAAGGACATGTGGATTTAGTTTATCTTTGTTTTTTTTTAATTCAGAGGCAGGTAGAGTTCATCAGGTGTGTTGTGGAGCCCTGAGAATACACACACTCTTTTTACCCTGTATAATATCCTGCTACCTTTCCTTTAAGGTCATGTGTGAGGTAATACTTCCCAGGAAAAGTGCTTTGGAAGATCTCATTTCACCCATTTGGGATATTCCTAGGTACTGTGCCTTGCTTTTTGTTAGATACAGAGCCAGCCCCTGGATGTTCATGTTGGAGCCAGGGGCTGTATTCAGGCTGAACAAAAATAAGTACCTTCTCTGAATTAAAGCTGTGGTGAATTTCATGAACACTAAAGTGTGGGCCCACACTTTATTTACACAGCTTCTCAGATGAACTTATACAGGTCTGTTTTAACTTTATTTCTACCCATAGCAGCAGCATGTGAGGTCCAGCTACCTCAATGAGTATGTCCATGCTTCCTGCAATTTACCCTGCAGTAAAATTGCAGGGAAGATGTTGCCCATTTGAAAGACCAGAGGAGACTTTACTAAGGCTTTTCTCTTCCAGATCTTCCCTGGGCATGAGTTTCCCCATGGAAATGAATCTCTGAGGGAAAACACCGCTTTCTTTACTATCGTAAATAAAATACAGCAACTTTTGACAGCTTTAAAATGTTAGACTCTGAACAGAATGTTTTGACTTGGATTGGTTCAAACATTTGCACTTGCTGAAATGAATCAAAGCATTTTGCTGTACATTTATTTGAAATCAGGTGGTGCCTGCCCACGGGGCTGCAGTGCCTCATGGGAGTCGTAGTTTGGGTGCATTGTACCTGCAGCCCTCATGGAATTATCTGCTTGTCTTGAGGCACATTTCCAATAATATCCTGCAGATCTGCACTGACTGGGCTGGATAGTGCACGGTGAAAGTCAAAGAGCAGCCAGGTATTGTGACAGATCAGTTCCAGCACAGATAGAAACAAGGCTGTGAAACATTCAGTGTAACATCCCCAGATGAGATGTCTGGTTTCAAGGAATGCCAAAAGACATTTTTTGGATTGGAGAAGTGGAAAAATGACTGCATTTCCAGTTGTGGGTTTGATCTGTTTGTTTATTTATTTGGTTGGATTTTGTTTATTTGCTTTAAAAATATTCCTTTGGAAATGTATGCATTAATTAAGCTTTTCATTCTGACAAATTATGATGTTTTTCATGGGCTGGACCACCCAGCTCTATTTTTACCTAACATAAGAGTTCAGTCTCGCAGCAGGTGTAATGGGATTGATTCAGTCTCAGCCACTCCAGGAGTGGAGTTAACCCAATGATTACTGACACAATTAATGAATTTTACCCTTGTTGCACAAAAATATGTGTTTCTTTGTAATTTTATTTGTATTAGGCATTTTTTCATTCTGAGAAATAATTTTTTCAGTGGAATTTGAAAATCCTTCATGATGGATGGAGAAAAGACCTACTTGCTTTATAAGAAGTGTAACCTCAGGCTTCTTGTATAGTCCATATTAAAAAAAATAAGAAAAAAAAAAGTGCCTTTTACTTTGAATAAAATATTTTAGGAGGAGAAACCCCACTCTCCCCTTGCCTTTTGTCTTCAGTGCTGCCATCTCAAGATCACTTCACCAACTGTTTAGTAACAAAGCACAGCACACAGAATGCTGGTAAGAGCAATGAAAACTTGTGTCCTGCAGGAGAGGCTTCAAGAGAGGTGAATGTGGAATTTGCCTGGACTGTGTAGGCCAAAATCTAGAGAGGGAAAGCAAGCCAGGACATCATAAATGACGGCAGATGAATCATGTTTTTCATCTGGAGGGAGATTCTTTTCCCGGGATCCCTTAGACACGGCTGCACACGGGGCAGCTCTGTGCATACTGAGTGGGGCTGCTCTGAGCCTGTGATTAGAATGCACCTCTCTAATCCTCTGAAGCTGCTGGATTAGGGTACGGGCACTCTGATTTATTTTGTCTGTTTGGGCTGTGCACACACTGTGTAAAGGAATTTGGATCTAATCTTTGCCATCATTATAATTAATTATATGCTATTCTCCAGCATGTAATGGTGGCGATAGAACTCTTACATGGATCTGTGTGTTCCTTGCACATTCTGCTGCAAGAATAGATCTGCTGGGGAGATATGTCTTAATTAATTGTTTAGTTCATCAAAACACCATGCTGGGCCAAGTTCAGCCCTGGCTTTATACTGTTGATTTTAGCTGATTGGCACCCAATGAAGGATTTAGCCCTGAAGTTTTTCTCCTTTTCATTTACCTTCTAATTTTTTTTTTTTTATTGTGCTGCAACTGGCAGCTAAATATGCATTTGGCCAAGTGGCAAGCATAAAAGGGAGGCCATCAGACAGCTATGTGTTAGGCTATTAGTTCAGCTGTGTTATTCTTCTTTGAACAGAGCTTCAGAGGGAAACAGGGATGGAGGAATGGAAAGAGCTTTTGCAGACAAAGAACACCAAGTGGTTGAAGAAGCTGAACCTCAAAGAGAAGGGGTGAGTTCCAAAGAGCCAGGCAGACCTTGCCCTGCGAGGTTTGTGACTCCTAGTAGCAGTCTGGTAAGCAGGTATTCCTATACCTACAACTGATTTGCATCCGTCTGGGCAACTGTCCCGTTTCTCTGTGCCTTCATGGGTTGGGGCCAGGAATACCTGTGAGTGTAGATAAATTGTTCAATGATGTGGATGTTTATTCCTGAGTCTGTGTGGAAACCTATTTGGAACAGGTTTACATTTGTGCTGCTGTATGAATCAGTCACTATACATAAATTTGTTGGGATTTCGAACATGTGCATGCTCCTGAGAGCATGAGATGGTGTATGAAGTCTTGTCACTCAGAATGTGAGTACCTTGTATCGTGTGTCTGGCTGCACACATGCATGCCTGGAATTGTCTGGGCCTGTGCAAGTGACTGCATGCTCACAGGAGTTTTTATTCACACTTGAGTGTCTGATAACAGCTGTCTGTGCAAATCTGAGCTTTGATTGCCTCCATTTAGGGTGTCCTTCGAGTGTTTCCAGTCCCCTGTTTGCCTGTGAAAGCCTTTTGTGCAGGGGTGCCACAGAGAGTACCTCTGTTGTACACAAGTCATGGGCGTGTTGTGCTCCACACTCCTGTGACCACACAATGTGGTCTGTGTCTGGATGTGTGGAAGAGATATACCCTTTCTCTGTGACAGTTTTGGTGGGGGTTTTTTTCTGCTAAGGTTGGGATTAATAGACAGGAGTGGCCATTTGTGTTTGGATTTGGATGTTAATTATCTTTTAACTATTTACAGACTCATGAGCAGTGAGCTTTAACTAGCAAGTTAGAGAACGAAGGTAAAATGGAGTACCTCTAACTCTTTCTAAGGTCAGAGGTGCTAATTACCCAATAACAAGGTGACACTTATATTATTTACATTTTTGACTTAATAATGACTACCCAAGGCCTACAATGTGGACCTATTCCATTTATTACAGAAAACCATCCAAACCCATGAAGATGAAGGAAGAAGGAGGTGAAGAAGAAGGACTTAGACAATGCCTCAAATTCTCCCTATTGCTTCACACACATTACTATATACTAAAATCTTAAAATCTAAGTTTCTAGAATTCTAACATTTCTCTCCATAGAAAGCAAACTCTTGAAATTCCTTTTGCCTTCGCATTCTCTTCCTGCTTTCTGTTGTTCACATACTAGGAGCTTGTAGTTACATTTCTAAAGCTAGTTGCAGCTATAGGGAATTCCTTCCAAGCATTTTCTTTGAAACACGTAAACCTTTGTGGTAGACTGATGGAGGAGCACGATGTACGTCAGCAGGTGGATTGGGTTCATCTCTGAGTGGAGCATCAGTGGACACAAGGCACCAGCTCCCAGAGGAACCAAAATGGGCACTGTATACCCCTTAATGCTGGCGTAGCTGTGAGGCATTCGAACAGAGGTGGTATCCTGTGCCAGCAATTGTTCACCTTCATTAGGGCAGTTGACTTAGACATCAGTGGATTTAGGCTAAGACTTCAACAGACTTAGGCTAGAGTTGACCCAGCAGCTGTATCTTTTCTGCCTCTGCCCCAGAGCATACAGTAAAGGCAGGATTTTTAATGATGAGTCCCACTCAGCTGTGTTCTCCATGCAAATTTTCCATCGGGCCAAGGGCAGCAGTACTGGCATTTTTATTATGAAGCTCTAGCTGAGGGAGAACTGCATCTTCCAAGAAAGGGCAGCACAATTACCTGTTTCTACAAAGAAAGCTGAGAGGGGGAAAAAAGTAAAGAAAAGAAAGAAGAAAAAATAAAGGAAAAGACACAGAAGTCTCATTCCTTTATGCTCTGGGTTCTTTGTAGTTTTCTTTGTAAAGGTCATAGTTATCTCAAGAAATGGGAAATTCTCAGAATCCTTTAAACTCTAGTCCTTTTACTTCTTAAAGTGGCCTAATTCCAGAGAGCTTAAGGTCTAACAAGGGATTTGATCCTACCTCTCTCTCTCTCTTTCTCTCTCACAGCAGGTTTGATGGCACTCAGATTGCTCATTTGTATTTTCTTTTGTGAGGCAAAGTGCTTTGGTTTCTCTTCCATCTGTCATATGTGTGTTCTTTCCTCTGCCTGTCAGGAAGGCAACATTCCTAGGTAACTGGCAGAAGAAATATTTTCACTTTAGTTATAAGAATAGAGGCCAGAAAAAGGCACTGACTTAACCTTTGTTCGAACACACCTGAGATGTGAAGGATGCTGACCAATGTCTCTTACTGCACGAGATGCTGCTGCTCTCCTCCCCGTTATAGCCACAGCTTTCTTGGTAGGGCTTTATTGTGCTTCAGCAGGGGCTGATAGTTTCATTTTGCCCAAATGGCTTACACATTCCTCCAGTAAAGATGCACAGCTTAGTAGGACTCAGCTTTGCTTTTCCATTGATCATTCACTTACATATAGCTGACTTGTTTGTTTGCTCACGGTCACAGCAAAGGTCGGGAGGTGCTAGATGGCACAGAGATGTTTGAGTTTCTTGGATCTTTCATAAATACTGGGAAAGAGAGAGAAAAACATTTTTATTCTTATTTTTTCACTGGGTCAGTCCCCAGTGCCATGAGAAAGTTCAACCTGACAAGTGGAGCTAACTCCTTAACAAACACTAAAAGGCGTGTGGCAGGGTCTGAGGTGGGAGAAAAAGAAAAAGCCAAAATTGTGCATACGCTTAGTCCAAGTCTAGCAAAGAGTTATAGCAAAAAATCCAAACAACCAAACCTCCCAAAAACCCGGAGGGAAAAGAGTTAAGAATTATTGTAAATGTCAAACCATCTTGGATTTGATTGAAGTATTTAATTTTTGAAACACTCAAATATTTAATTTTGACATTCTTTTCACATAAATATCTTTGTCTTTTGAAATGGCATTAACACTGATCTACATTAAAAACAAAAAGATTAGGCAGCAGTTTAAATAACCCAGAGAAGAAAAAAACATTGTGTTTGAATTGACCAAGTTTGGGTTTGGCCAAAGATGCAATGGTTGTGGTTTACTTTTATTTTGCTGAAAACCTTTACAAAGTTTTCTTTCTGTGTGAATCCAACCAATTATTTTTTCTTACTGCGTTTTTCATTGAGACACTGCAAACGCCAAGCAAAAATTCTTCTTTGGTGCATTTAACCCCTGGCTACTGCAGCTGCTCCTCATTTGAGCAGGAAGAGATGGGCAAACCTGAGTATCCTAAAGGTGTCAGACTTGAGCGATACTAGCTCCCAGGTCCAAATCCCCTTGGCTCACTCCTGATGTATGTATGTCCCTGATGATGTAGGGCCTATTAAGAAAAGACCATATCCTCAAGACATTCTTTCCTTAAGTGACACACTCTCTCCAGCATTTTTATAGGACAGCACTAATTTTTCATAACGAGACACGGTAGGCTACAGCCCTTTAATAGGCTTGTCAAGTCTCATGTAGTCAGGATGAAATGAGCTCATTTGGTATCTGTCTCTCACACTCCTGTTGTGGTGTAGCTGAGATGCAGATGTGCACTGCCCTGACCCTCTGCTGCTCCAGAAGGACGTTCCCAAACATTGCCAGAGGGGCTGGTGCTGCCAGGAAGCCAAGGAGCACACAAGGATATAATCCCCCAGATAACATGGTCTGAGCAGTGGCTGCTGCAGGATCCAACATCCCTTCTCCACGTCACCGATTGCCCCTTGCCATATCACCTGCTGTGTGCATGTTTGTGAGAGCTCTGTCCACTGGCTCAGAACATGGATAGGAGGGGATAGCTTCACACTGGAGGGTCCTTAGCCTGGGAATTTGTTCTGCTTTTTCTGTTGATAGAGAGGCTCCATTGCCATTCCTTTGTCTTAAGGATGGTCTGTCGAGATGGTCTGTTCCCATCACCTCTCTTTCTTGAGGCACAACCTGCTGGGGCAGCCTCAGCTCAGGATTTACAACAAGAACTTTTGAGTGGGGCTCTCCTCTGATGGGGAGGACTTGCCAACAAGGGCTCAATGGCAGCTCATCTGAAGACTAGAATCTAACAACTTCCTGGTGCTTCTCCATTACCACTCTACTTTACTTGGAGTAAAATTTCAAGGCCAATGCTGGGAATGAGAATTGAAGGCTGGGAATGGAAGCTTTGCAGGCTTGGGTGTGCACAAAGCAGCTGAGGGTGGCAACTCTGTGGCTGCGAAACTGGCTGCTCCTCTGATGCTGAGAGGCTTTGTTGTGACAAAATCCCACAGCTTTTCGAAGAAATAATACTGAAAGAAAAGAGATTTCTAGTACGTCACCAACTTCCTGCAGACTGTCCTGAGAGTGGCAGTCCTCAGCAGAGCCCGTGACACCTACCATTTGTAATTCACAGCAGCAATAATCCTGAGAGACTCAAGCCCGTGCAGGCAAGACGTGGGCAAGGTAAGCTTGTCCTTCCCAGCTCTGCTGGGATTTTTGGTGCATGACTTTAGATCACTTCATCTCTGGCAGGAATAGTGAGAGATACTCATCTAACACCATAGTGTATTCTGAGGAAGAAGGAAGGGACTGAGAGAAGAGAAGTCAAAAATGGCTTTGGTTAGGGTTTGAGCCTGCTAAGTGGTGCTCGTTTTTGGCTTTCCCTTGTGCGCTGGTAAGCAGTCTTCTGTCACCTATCCCTGCTTCCTTTCAGCTCATCACGCGTGCCGTGTGTGCGGTGACAGATACGTGTGCAGCGTCGTCTGTGCTGTCGGCACCCCTGCAGCTGGCCCGGTGTGAATGCCAGGCAAAAAAAGTCCCTCTCCAACAGCTGGCACTGCCAAAGAGCTTGCCCGCCTTATTAACAGTCCACTTATCCGGAATCCGCTCGCTGAGCAGAAACCGCTCCATAAATCCTCCTGCAATTTGCATTCCTCATCGCTGCCGCTCATTACCGCTGACCTCACTTCTGCTGCTGGAGCTGATCAGCCTCCCACCGCCGTGCCTGCGAGGCGCTTCTCCATTACCACAACCTATTAGCGGCGGCAGCGCCCGGGCGAGCGCGGCACCGCTGCTGAGTCAGGAAACATTCCCAACTCCTCATCCCGCTCCCTCCCAGGCCCGGCGGGGAGGCCGTGACAGCCGGCGCAGCCCAGCAGCTCTCCCCGGCGTGTTTCAAGGCCGAGCCGCTCCCGGGAAACTCAGCGGGGTCATTCCTGGACTCCTGCGTGCTCGGGTGGGAAATGAGCTCTGAAACCGCGAGCGCTTGCTCATCAGCGGCGGGGTTTCTCCGGCAGCACCTCACCCATCGGTGCATGTGGATGCAGGTTTCCGGTTTAATACCCGGCTCCTCACGCTGTGGGAACCGCGTCCCTGCTGCTTCCTTCCTCAGGAGCCGAGAAGCAAAAGCTCTCGGACATCTCGCCACAGTCCTAAGCGCAGGGAGTGCCTGAGGAGGCCGGAGCAGGCGGTGCACACCCAGTGTGAGCCCCGTGCTCTTTGTGCCGGCGCTTGTAGGGGTAGGTCAGGGACAAAGCAACCAAGGATTCCTGTTTATGCTCTCCTTCCCGAGTGCCAGGGCAGCTGGAAGTGTGAGGGCTCACGCCACCTTCTCCTTCTTTTTGCAAAGCAGACGCTGAGTGTTCAGCTTCCAGGCAGGGGAGGCAAAGTCAGCGACGTGCTCCAGTCCTGCTCTGTGCTGCAGTGAAGGGTGAAAAAAGAGACTTACGCTGTATTTTGAACCTGTTACCTTTCTGTATCGTGTTGGGGGTCCCGAACACCACACCAGATGTTTCCCAGAGCCTCAAAATAGTCACACAATACTCTTGTAAGTAGTCCTGTTATGCTGCCATGTAAGACTCTTGTTTTTCAGTTTTCCAGGGTTGAAATCATAAATGGCAGAGAGAGTCACTGGTAGAATATGGAGGTATGCTCTGACTTGAGTGCTTCAGTTCAGAGCAGGCTGGAGGAAAAGACCTGGCTGTTTCGTTTAAATGATTCTTGGATTTAGGTAAGTTTTAGAAACTGGAACATGATTTTCAGGTGAGTTGTCTGGTCTCTGATTTGCTGTAGAGGTTCAAATGCCTTGTGAGCAATATTGAAATAGCTCATATTGCTGTAAGTTGGTGAATGAGCATTCATTCTGTAATGTGAGGAAAGGTTTTATTTTAGTGGGAATGGAGGAAGGGGTGTGGGCAGAGAAAAAGCCTCCTAGTATTCCCTAAGCTCTTTTCCCTTCGTCCCAGGCAAGCAAAGCCTTTCTTTGCAGGGGGAGAAACATGTTTACTTAGTATAGCAGAGGGACTAAGATGCAGCCTCATTAAAGTACAGCTCACGTATAGCCGGGGGTTTCATATATAGCCTTTTTTTTTTTTTTTAACCTTCTCTGTCTTGATGGAAACAAAAGGAGGAGAAGAGGAAAAAAAAATAGAGAGAGAAAGAAAAGGAAGGAAGTGAATTGCTTAATGGAGGTGCTCTGCCTGCATATTTAATACCCTGGTTTTATTGAATAGAAGGTGAAAAAGTGCACCTTGTTTGTTGCTTGCCTGTCAACCCATGGCAAGAAGGCATCCTTTCCCCTGGCTGGTGCCTTTTATTAGTCAATGGTTTCCAGAGTGTAATTATACCGTAGATCTGAGATGCATTATACACACAATTACAATTCCCCAGCCGAGCCCGGTATTTATTAAGCAGGGAGATATTTGTTCAATTGTTTTGGAGGGCGAAGGTTTTCTTTTGTTTCTTTCTTTTTTTTCCTGACCCCTTTAAACTGTAACACAGATCCTTGGGAAAGGTCTGTGCTTTGTGTCTCAGTGAGGGTAGGGTGCATGTCCCATTCTGTTAGCGCACCTTGTCACCTAAAAGCCTTGGCAAGAGAAGCTGCAGTTTGCAACTGAATTTGCAGGGGCAGAGCAAAAGGCACTGAAAGATCTTATGGAAATTTTTCTTTGCTGGGTTCCTGGTTTGCTTTTATACAAGGGAGACGACCTCTGGGCTTTGCAGAGGCCCTGTTGGGGGGACTGCTTGTGGTAAAAACCTAGCACAGCTTTGCCAAAATCTCTTCCCTCCTGTGCATTTGTGTAGGTCAAAATCCACTGTTTATGTTCAAGTCAGCTTTGCCACAGCAGAATATACACCCAAAGCCTCTTTTGACTTCTTGTTCCTTGGGACTACTTCAGAGCATCCCTTATTAAAACAGAAACTACAGCTTGTACAGCTTGGCCTAACCCTTGAAAACTGGATTCTAGGAGTCCTTCAGGGCAAACAGCATTTCATTCTAGATTTTGTGTGCCACTCTGACCACTAAGAAAATACAGCCTATGTAACTTATCTTGGCAAGAGCACAAAAGACAAAGGAGAATGACCAAAAAAAAAAAAAAAAACACCACCAAAAAAACCCACCAAAAAAGGTAAAGACATGGTTGCTGGTTAACCAAGCTGGTTTAACCAAGCATTTTAGGACCACAAACCATAACATTATTTGCCACAAGTTGTTCAGATCAAGTGCCCACCTTGCATTGTCTTGTCCTTTCTCTGAATGAAGCTGGTAGCAGCAGAGAAGGCAAGGATAAAAGCTTTGCAGCCACTTTCCCTTCAGAAATATGTTTCCTGAAATGTAGTGAGCTCTGTTAAAAATGCATCCCATCCATCTATCATCCTAGGTGCAGTCCTGCTGGGATTTTTCCATTTCCACAATATCCTCACTTTAATAAGGTGACCAGAACAGGGCGAGAATCATTTCCTTGTTATTAATTATTACCATGACTGCTGTACGGCAGTGTGCTCAAGGGTGTAGAGCTATAATCCCCAAGAACCTCCTCCTGAAGGGCATTTTATCTTCCCTAACACTCCTAAACACTGGTATGTCAGACCTGCCCCCACAGCTTTCCTCTCAAGCTGTGCTTCAGCCCTTCTCCCCTTGACCCTGCATAACCAGCAGGTCCTCCCGGCATGTGCCTTATCCCTTAGACTCTGCCTGAGTGGGAACGTCCTTCCAATAGGACTGCAGAGTACATTTAAACTGATAAGGTTTACAGGTGTAATCCTTGTGCAGGGTGCAATGTTTTGGCTATTAAACAAGCCTATCTCATCAGGTTAGCTGATGTTATTTGGGGAAATGTTTGCAGTACCCTAGCCCTCTGCCCCTAAGACCCCTTTTCTCATGTGGGGATGATGGTGTTCATGCTGGGATTCGTTCTGCTAGACTCTGTATCTGCATCCCCACTGATGTGACTGCTGGAGCTCTCCCTTGAAAGCAAGGCCTCGGGTGACACTTTGGGCTTTTATTTCGATGTGGGCAGCAAAATGTTCCTGGCAGCTCTGGTGTTCCGTGATTGGCAGCTTTACTGCTACTACAGCCACCCCCTGGTGCCTACCCCACTCTTTTGTTGGGTGCATCTCAGTCTGGAACCAAAAAACAGACACGTGGTCTATTTGCTGTCCAGCCACTGCAGATGACAGCCCAAAACAACCAATAGAAGCTGCTGGTAAGTGTGGCTTTGGGCTGCTGCTCAGTATGGCAACAGCTAAAGACCAGGGAAGTTCTTGTGCCAGCAGCTAGGGCAAGCAGATGACTTGGGAGCAGGCAGCCAGGCAGAGGTGACTCCTGAGACCGGCACAGCTGTTTGCCTGTGTGCACCTGAGCCAGGTTCCCACAGCACTTTCTGCTCTTATCCTACACACATCCCAGCAGTATTTTCTCCTGGCAAGGAAAGACAACAGCTAACCTGAAAGAAAAGCTTAGGAGAACCAAAGCAGCTGTTGTTTTGAGATGAGTAAGGAGCTGGGATCGTCTTAGTCTGCACTTTCTGCAAGTGGCTCTGTCTTTACAAGCCTTTTACAACTATGAAGTTACAATGAATTAAGAGCCAAACTTTATTTTTTTTTTTTCCTAACAAAGACATGGTCCACTTGGGGTTGGGATTTGCTTGTTTCCATTTACACTGAAAATATTCTTGAAAGGGAAGCACGAGGACACCCTGCTACTTGGAAACAGCATCTGTATTTTACTCCCTTTCATTAAATGAAATGCAACGTCCATAAACTACATTGTGCACAAAGGTCTCTTCCTCACCTTGATGCATAGCAGAGCATGGTGTTGATGACAGCCCTCACCTCTATTGGTTTCCTCTGCCAGGCTAAATCCAGTAGCAAAAAATGACAGAAATAACTTTTAAAGGTCTTCGTTTCAAGTCCCAATTCCCGCCCTATGTCTGAAAGATTGTAAAGATGAGATACTGGGTGAAATGTGATGTGTGCACAGCATATGTGATTTAAGATAGTGAAACCCAAAGAAATATAAGAAAAAACAGGTCTGAATTTCAACGGGCATCTTTAAATGTCTACTTTCTAAGAGTTTCTAAATCTTCAACTGAAGCCATTATTTAACAAATCCATTTTTCCATGATGCCAAATTTCAAAATTGCATTCAGTAATTATACATCAGCCAGTGCAAATCTCCAAACCTAACCTTATCTGTGGAGTAATTCTGATGCCTGTATACGAGATCCCACAAAACCTTAGGACTGGAATTAAGATTTAGGACTAAAATTAAGACTGCTAGAAAGTACATTCCCCTAGACATAAAGAAGGAGGAAAGAACTGATTAAATTAGTAAATATTTAGGTTTTCATTTTGTTTTGTCAGTCTCTGTCACTTTCTGTCTGTCACCTGCAGCAGATGCAGCTCATATCTCAGCTGAACACACAAATAGTGCTTGTTCATTTTGGAAATGTTTATTTGTTAGGCATCCATTTGTTTGCATGAGTTATATGGCTTCCATCAATTACACTGTACGTGGTTCATTATGTGAGATCATTTTGCAGTAGCATAAGAGCATGAACTATAGTGTGATTCCTAATAGTGGCTGGGGATATGTTGCTGCTACTGTTCAGAGAAAATAATGGCAGCGGGGAAACCTGCACCATTATTGTTTTTGTAATTGTTGGTTTACATGATAACAGTTCGAGTGTAGAAATTACAAAAAATAATAGGATATTTTAAGGCTGGGGCCTCAGTTTTAGATCAGAGTCTGCATTTCTCAGGATGTAATGCAGAGTTTTCCAAGGACGGGGACTATGGTTTTTGTGGAAGACATTTTGCTTCCATTACAAAAATGCTGCTGCTCATTTTCTTTTGGAGTCTTGCTTTTACAATGACTCCCTGAACAGCAATTACAGGAGAGCTGCAAAAGTTTATAATTTTTGATTCAATGCTACCACTTCACTAATATTAAACTTACTTATAGAAATGCCACTACATACTGCACATAAAACCATTAATTTGGCCATGACCAAATCAGCAACAGTGTTCTTAGGCACATATATCTTATAAAAAGAGGAAGGTGATGACTAATTAGCATTAGAAATATGATCAAGGGTTTATATCTTGTAGTGTCTTAGATCAAAGATGATGTGGGCTTGGTGTTCTCAGCCTGGATCCCTATGGGCATGTGTCTGTGTAGGAAGCCACATTAAAAATCTGGCATAATTCAATATGATTAGCTGATTCTGTTTAAGCAAAAGCTGGTTTAATAGGCAAGGGTCTCAGAAAAGAGAAAGAGAGAGAGGCTTCAAATTCAAGATAAGAGGCAGAATTTTGAGGGGAGTTCAGGACTAGAATAACAAGTAAAAAGTGAGGCAAACAGGTGGGGGTGTTAATGGGGACCCCCAGCTATGGGGTACCAGGAGTACTTGTGGCTGCAGGGACACAGGTCTACAAAGGTGTTGGGGAGAAGGGGGGCTGCAAATCAGAGGAGAGCTGACTGCACTCTAATTAATAGCATGAGTTTTAAAGAGCGTGAAGTCACCTCAACAGCAGCTCATGAGATGTATGGGATTAGTTTGTATAGTAATGGAAGAGTAATAACCAGAATTTAATTGTTATGGCTGGTGAACTAGCTGACCCCTCAGCCCAGTGGGCATTTAGATAATTTCCAGCACTGCAGTGAGCCTAGCTAGCTCTTCATATGGGGAGGGGGAGGGGTTGGGATGGGGGGGGGGGACCCTGGCAAGAAATATTTAAAGAAAAGCAAACTAGTAATTGCAATGCTGCCTTCTCATGTTTCCCCTGACATCCTAAACCTGGGATGTCTGCCAGCACTGTCTTTGTGCATCACACCAGCAGTGTGTCCAGCTTGGCATCCTGGCTTGTCACAATCCAGTGTCAGAGGCCCAAGGAAGTACAAGAAACCTCATAGAAACACAGGTCCAGCTGCCTGAATTCGGACTTTCTCTATGAGCTGCCTAAAGACACCCACAGACAGGTGAGCAGTGGTATAGTCACTCCAGCTGTCTCTCCAGAAGGGCAGGACTTTACTGTGGATTTTTTTTTTTTGTCTCATCCACCTGTCCTCTACAGACAATTTAGCCATCTTTGGACACCTCAGATAATACTACAGTCTGGTGTTTATACACTTGAATCCTTCCACAGGTGTTTGCAGGATTCACTACAGTTCTTCCAGGTCCAGAAAAATATCAGGTCCAGAAAAATGCCTAGTCCCTCTAGCCCCCTGTTTAGTTCCTGGCTGCTCTTTGACAAATTTAGGTCCTCAAGGCTTTCTAGTATTGGAATGATAGGGAACAAATGTCCCAAGTGTCTTGTCTTCCCAAGCCTTCTCCCTGGCTGATAGTTTTCCTTCAGTACAGTGTCTCCTTGTGATTCCTGATTCGTTGTCACAGTGCACCCATGAGGGTGGCACTACTCAGGCACCAATTCCCACCTGTCTTTGTGGTCCTGAAGGAGGACCTGTCCATGGAGATCTCCAAGGTCCCAACTAACTTCTTAATCTCTTAGACAAAATCTGTTGGAATCAGTAGGAATGTGCTTATGGACTGACTAAAAAAGGAAGAATGGATCCTACAGTTCAGAAGTTTTACTTGACTTGCAAGAGGTGGGATCTGACACTGGGAAGGTGTTTTTTTTCTTCAGTCCTTCATGTTTGTGGCATTACCTTGGTATGGCTGGTTGAGATCAGCTGCAGTAGCAAACTAAGAGAGCCTTTGAATGCTATTGTGGACATAAAAACTCAGTGCCTCCATCCTGCTTGGGACTGACATTGGAACAGTGCCTTCAGTTAGCTGTTTTCTTTTAAAACCTACTTATTGGTTAACTGTTACCTTTCTTAGTAGCACTTTCCAGCTTGCCCCATGGAGTTCAGTGGTGCTATGTACAGCAAAGTCTTATTCATGAGCTGCAATTTTTGGGGGCAGCTGAGTGGAACTGGAAGAGTAATTGTAATGACGTTTGGCCGAAAGGCAAAGGCTGAAGATCCTAAGTCACTCAAGTTCCTTTGAAATTCACACAAGGGCAAGGGTAGTAGGACTGGTCCCTGTGCAAGAGTGCCAAGTTTTCTGGATGTTGCTACAACAGCATTCAAGTTCCACGCTCAACATTTTCGCATTTACCTGCAAACATTTCTCTGTGCATTTGCATATGCATACAAACACAGAGCAAATAAATTCACCAATAAAATATTAACATGAGAAACAATAATCTCAATGATTGTAGGACTAGATGGCTCCTGTTGTAGCAGATGTAATCTAGCAGTGGCTACAGTGGTTCTCTGTTGTTGGCAGTACCATTTATGAAGTCTGTGGGATTACTTGTCTGGCTTCAGGAGCAAACCTTAGCTTGTTTCTGAGTAGGAAGAGATCAGTAAAGCTGTCAAGAAACAGCTTCTTGTTGAAGAATGCTGATGTTTCCCTCCACTGAAACCTGGATGCTCTGTGGGAAGACAGCAGATTCTGTACGTTTCCAAAGGAAGTCTCCACTGGAAATGGTCTATAGCATGTGCATTCATTGTGCTTGGGCCCTTGGTGTCTTCAGCACAGTTGGCATCCCTTAGGCAGCAGTCAGGGACTTAAGCCACAAGAGATCTGCTGCGAAGAATGAAGAGATTTGTGGATGACCCATGCTGTGCAGAGGGTCTGGCTGGCTGAGAGGGAGCTGCTGTTCAAAGAGATTTATTTGACAGGGGAACAGGCAGTCAGAACTCCTGTTGTGCTGGAGAAGGCAGTAGGGAGCTGCAGAGATGACAAAAGACACTGAACTTTCTCTACAGAGTGTGCTGAAGGCCACAGGCTGCCACAAGTGGCAACTGCAACTCCTGAGCACCTCTTCCAGGCTGGACTTTTTATTGCCTCACCATCATCTGCACAGAGGAAGAGAAAAGGCCAGTGTTCCTTGTTGGAAAGTGATTGCTACAGCATCTTTTGATTGAGCGTTGCATTATGTTGAATTGAGAACATTATTATTCATGAAAAGGCATCCTAGAAAGCTTCAAAGAAGGGTGGAAAAAAAACTTCAGGTTTTAATACTAATTAGAGGAGCCTGTCTCCCAGGTGTGAGGTGTTTATCTGTGAAAAGCAGGAGATAGTGTAGCAAAGGAGAAATGTACACTGGAGAATAGAAGTTTCAATAAATGGTTGAATGGATTTAAAAAAAAAAAAAAAAAAAAAAAAAAAAAAAAAAAAAAGATGAGGAAGAAGAAAGAAGACCAACAACAAAAAGGCAGATAATAAAATAAGATGTTTGCACTGAATATGAAGGGTTTGCAAAACAGCTGAGAGTTTATTTCCAAACCTGCAAGAAAACAACCCTGAAAATAATACAGCAATGTGTCTCAATGAGGAGAAGGTTCTTTTTATTTCTTCCTCCTATTAGCAGTGTTTGTCAACTCAATTTCTTTTTCACACCAACAAAGCACATGTATCATGAGAGCTCAGAGCTGGCTCCAAGTGTAGCCAAAACAGGCTGTTTCTGGAGCTGGTGCACTACCTCAGCCAAGCATTGATCTTATTCATGCTGCTTATTTTGGCTGAGAGTTTTCCTGCAGGATGTGGGGCTCACCTCTCTCATTTTGCAGTACCCAACAGAAGTGGGTGCTGTGGTGGCAGTCTGTCCTGCCACGTGTGCTGGTGCCACCCCTCCTGTGGCAGCATCAGGAACATTGCCCTAGCCTCAACACCTCCCCAACTCCAACTTCTCCTTTTGGCCCAAATGGCTGGACTCACCCTTCTGCTGACCACAGGTGAAATTTAGTGAGGGCAAGGGAGAAGGAGGACCTGGGATGACGGAGGCCATGTTTCTGTGTGGTGCCTTTGCTGGTTTGTGTTCTCAGGTGTGCAATGCAGTGTCTGACAGGTTGTTCTATGCATGTACCTTACAGTTTTCCTACTGCTTCCACCCTGCTCTCTTGTGAGTTAAGGAATCACTGCAGGTGTGGAATGCTTGAGAGAGCGGATGTGCTTTCATAGCCGAGTGAGTGACAGCTGGCCAGCTTTAATTGCCCTTTGGTGTGCTCCTAGAAGGTAGTTTAAGTGAAGAGATTTTTTTTTTCCCTGTCTCTGTGGACATGAAATATGGACATCTTTGCTTCTGTGTTTCAGCTGATGAACAGTAACTGGTTAAGCATCAGAAACTCGATCACTTGTGATTGCCTACCCATAACCTCTGCTCATGACAAGATCTCATGAGGGAGCAGAAGGGAGATAAATACAGGGATTTGACTTTCTACTGCAGGCTTTGTGCTAGTCCTTTCACCCAGGCAATCCTTCCTCTCTGAACATCACTTCAGAGAAGACTTTAACAGAGAAAAAAACCAGCAAGTTTTTTCAGTGTTTTTTTCCTTGTGGAGCATTCCCTTAGATGACTACAGAGAGATGCATTCAAACAGAACTTTAAAGTTAAACGAGGTGACACAAGGCTATATTTAAAAATAACAGAAAGTGTTTCAAGTTCTGCTTTAATAGGAGTTGGGCAGCTATATAACCCTACCAGCTCGCCACCCTAATGACAATCCCCAACAAGAATCACAGCCTGATAACATGCAGTAAAGACAGAAGATGGGAGCTGTATTCACAGGCATGAGGAACTGCAGGAGATAGCTGTTGTACAAAGATGCTTATTCAGAGCAGTTAGAAACCCCCATCTTTCCTTGAACCTTGCATAACTAGATGCATAGAATAAATATCTACAGCGTAGGACAGAAATTAACATTAAAGATGTAATACCATTATAGAGTTACTGATAAACCCTCACCTTTCATACTTAGCTAATTTCTCATAAGCTTATTTTTTATAGGAAAAAAAATATAGCAGAACTTGTAGATAGGCAGTGAAAATGGTCTGGAGGCTCGGAAGGATTTTTCAGATAAGGAAAAACTGAAAAAGATGAAGGAAGATACTGTTCGGAGAAGAGATGAATAAGAAGGGGTATGTCAGAAGTATATAAATTATAATATTTAAAAAGGTTCTCAGTGCTGGTACAAAAGGGTATCCTTTGAATCAAAAAGCAATGCAGATCTGGAAGTGTTGAGAGGTTTTTTTTTTTTAATTGTACCCTATTAAACTGAACTCCCTGCTGCAGGGTGTCACCCACTGGGCTCATGGCCCTAGTGAAAAAAAAATAAAAAAAATAGAGAAACAAAGCTATTTTTGTGGACAGTGAGAACATTCACAGTTACATTAGAGAAAATAAAAAATTTATAAGAAATATCAGCCCTTGAGATTCAGGGCATAAATCCAACCGCTAACTGCCTGGGGTTATAAAGAAACTTCCCCAATGGACATATTAGTTAGTTATTTCCCATTTTAAGTGTTTTACAGCTATCCTTGATGCTAGCCGCTGCCTAAGAAAAGGTGTTACCAGAGCTGGACAGTTGGTTTGATTTGCTATGAAGGTTTCTATATCCTTGAAAAACATGGCAGCTCTCCCCTTCCTCACCATCTCTGAACCACCTTGACTTGGCCTGCACCAGACAGCTGACAAAAAGACAGGGCTTCTCCTCTGCTTTTGGGGTACTCTGATGTGTGGGTAACCCCAGGCTGTCCCTTTGTGGACATGAGAGACCAGCAGAGCTGTAGAGCAGGCTCCCCACTGCCATCCTGGCTGCAGCAGGCTGGTACCAAACTGCCCTGGCAGAGACCTGGCTGACACAACACTGCTGCTGCAAGAGCTGTCCCACCTTTCTGACCCTAAGGAGAAGACACACAGCTCCCCATCTGCATCTTTGGCTTTGTTTGTCTTCTCCATGCAGCACTGGGATTTCTCTGATCCTCAACAGTACGGCAGCACTTAGCAAACAAGCAGGAGATGCAGCCCAGAGAGGCAAAGCAAGGCAGAATACCTGTCTTGCATCCCCTTCCCCCTGCATGCTTAAATTTGTTCTTTGTCTAATCTCCTCTGCCAGGTGATTTGAGATAATCAGTGTGACTTTTCTGCTATTGTTCATCTATCCCAATCTTTCTCGTTTTCTTTTGCAAACGGTGCCCCTTCTCATTTGCCTCATTTCTCTTCCTCTGATACCTCAAATGAAGAAAGCTCTCTTGCTCCAAGGCAGAGGAGTGCAAACTGGTTCTAACCACTCTGTCAACGTTCATGACCTTGTGCTAGAGAAACTGAGCTGCTGTCAGCAATTAAAGCTCCTTAGAAGTTACCTGATCAATCACTTGGGGAAGTAATTGCCGTTTCTCAGTTGGAAAGGAAGGTGCTCTGTTGTCTCTGACCTCAGGGATTCAGGTATACTAAGAATCACAGAATCACAGAATAGTATGAATTGGAACAGACCCACAAGGATCATAGAGCACAACTCTTAAGTGAATGGTGAAATCCTCATGAGAATGGCTCAGTGTGTCTTCTGCAATGGGTCAATTGCAGCTGCTCTGGGAACCAGACTCACTTCTTGGCCGTCTCTTCCCCTGGATTCAGAGACCAGCATGTGCCAGCTGCATTGCTGCACAGGACACTGAATTGCCACCCATGTGGCCTCAGCAGCTGTGGTGATGAGCCTAGGAGGAGAAATGCTAAGTAAAATACACTGTTCCTTCCTATATGTAGAAACACTGGACGAGGTTAAAGGAAGAGATCACTGTGAGGTTAGAAAATAGGATTTTTTTTTTCCCTACAGGTGAATTAGGTTACATCCCTTTAATTACTTGATTTCACAGTCTCATGGGAGGACTGTTTTCCTACACACACTTTCTCATGCAGATACCCTCCCCCAGAAGGACTGATCAAAGGGGAATGGCTTTAAACCGAAAAAGAGTGACTTTAGGCCAGAAATTAGGGGGAAGTTCTTTACTGTGAGGGTGGTGAGCAGTGGAACAGGTTGCTCAGAGAGGTTGTGGATGCCCCTTCCCTGGAAGTGTTGGAGGACAGATTGTGTGGGAGTCTGAGCAACCTGGTCTAGTAGAAGATGTCCCTACCCATGATAGGGGTTTGGAACTGGATGAGCTTTAAGTTTCTTCTGATCCAAACCATTCTACGAATTTGTGATCCTACAGGAGGCTAGTGGGTTACTCTGGTGAGTGAATTTCCTCTTCAGACCTCTTTAATGAAAAACTCTTAGTTCTTGACTAATTTCTTTACTATCACAGTATGATAGTGGTCATTGCTGGGAAGGGCTGGAGGGCTGCACAGGCCCGCCAACCTCCACCACAATGATCTCCACATCAGATTCTGCTTTGGTCTTCCTGTATAACATTCAGAGTGGGGTGAAAAAGAGTGGAGGATTTTTTTTGGTTTTAAGCTGTGCATTTATTCCCAGGTTCTCATCTCAGTTTGGCCTGGTCTCTTGGCTTTGCACATTCATTTGTGCATTCAGTTCATTCTTCTCACTGAATGAAACCTTCCTGACCTTGAACATAACCCAGCCATGTTACAGCCTCACTCAGATAAACTCCTAGACCTAGACTGAAGACCTGAGCAATCTGGCAAACCAAGACTGGCACCTAGATTCCCCCACAGCTTTTACCCTGCATGACCAACAGCAGCCAGACTGGACCAAACATTATCTGTCTCTGTGTGGGCACCTTCCACTGTGCCTGACTGCATCCTCACAGGGAAGGACCTACGCAGACCTTGTCTTCCTTCTCTTGTCTTCTCAGTCAAACTAGTGTCTGAACACTATGCAAATGTTATCTTCCTGCTTCTTCTGAAGTGGTTTATTGGCATTATTGCTCTCTCTTATGGATAAGGATATAAAGATTTAGAACGAGGTGTACTGATGGTACGCCCAAGTCATTCATAAAAACAGTGCCAGCTCTAAAAATAAATCCCAGCTCTCCAGCTTCTCTGCGTAGTGTTTTGATGCAAGACTGGGTTTGCCTTAGAATTTCTCATTACCTGCCCTGCTGTACTTGGATGTATGAACTTAAGTTCTCTGTTTAGCTCCTTACATGCTATTGCCCTCTTTCATAGCATTTTTCTGTTGGCATCACTGTGGTGGAAGGTGTTCCTAAAGCACATCCCTTTGAATTGAACTAGCTGTTGCACTCCAAATCTTTCAGGGTTTCCTTAGATTGGGTTTTATTTTTGAAGTTCATAAACAGGGCTGGGGCTGTTTTCCAAAGGTGTGAATCCTTTTGGAAGACAGTTTGTCTGGCAGTCAGGCTTACATGATGAATTAGAATGAACCTCAGCTCTTCAGTTTGGTTTCATTTTTGATGGATCCCCCATAAAAAAGGTGTTTGGATGATGGGGCTATTATTCATTATACTGCAGAGGCAGGAGCATGGTGTGATGCTATGATCTGAATGGGAACTTTGTCTCAGGCTGCTCTCAGTCTCAGTTCTGTCCTAGCCATTATCAGAAAATCTTAGTACTGAGCCTCAGCCCCTCTCTCTGTCCCACACTTTACTTTTCCCATACTGCAGAAGAGTTCACCTCGGTACAAAGAAGGAAGACTGTGCAAAGGAGCAAGCTTCCAAGCAGGGCAGAAGAAATCAGCTTTGGCAGAGTGCCTTTGCTTGGCACTGGTCAAAACAAGCATATGGAAAAGGGAAGTGAATGAGGCATGCTCTGTCTGGGAAGGTTGGAACATGGTGTGGAGTCCTGCAAGACGGGCTTTTAGACAGGAGTTCACTGCTGTTTGACATGCCCTGTGAAAACCTGAGTGCTCCCACACTTCTGAATTTTTCTCTGGGCAGCATTTATCAAGAGGGCACGCAGGGAACATACATCCTCTCTTCCAATCTTCCTCTCCTCTCCCATTTTCTTGCTCTCTGTTTTACACTCGGGTGAGCAGAATCTGCAGTGAATGGCAAATTTAGCTACTTTGCCTTGTTTTGCCCCCACCTCCTGGCTGGCTCCTGTGTTCTTCAGCTCTCTGTGCTCAGCAGAGGTTGTTTTACACGGTGGGGTTGCTCTGACTGACCTGCAGCCTCTTTTTATGCGTGTTTTGGTGTGGGAGCTCCTGCAAACCCTCTGCTGTGAGCAGTCAATATTCAAGATTCGATATTTGGGTGGTGTGATTGGTCAATGAGGTGACAGAGCCATGCCTTTGTTCCCTGATTAGATGACTGAACCTTTGTTAATTACTTCTGCCAGAAATGAAGTCTGTTGTGTGATTAAGTGGTTCTAAGCTACAGGCTTGAGATTTACTCCCTGTGAACTCTTGTTCCAATGGGACTTTGCACGTGTGAGGGCTGTCTAAAGCATGTATAAACAGAGTATAAAAATGGCCAGAGTCATACTCTATCTCTAATCTATTAAAAATGGTTGACCTGCATGTCTTTGCACTGCATTTGGCTCTAGTAAGGAGAGCCTGCCCTTGCAGAACACAAACCCTCTTTTGGCACACGTCCTCCCGGGATGTCTGCAGTCCCAGAGCCACATCACATACCACAGCATGGAACAGACTGGTTAAAATCCCTGTACCAATGCAATAGCAGCACATAATCTTGCACTGACAAGCATATGGAGTGAGCTGGGAAGAAAACAGCATCTTGACTCTGAGGCCATGTGCCCTGCTACATCAGCTCCTGTTACAATTAGTTCTGGATTAGGTGTGGGCAAAAATGTACCTGTTGATTGAATAAGCAAACCAGAAGCTACAGAGGGATTTTTTTTTTAATGCTTTATGCCACATAGTGGAGGACAGATGGTATGTTATACCAAATAGAGTCCTTTAGAGCAAAGTTAAATCACTAAATTATTCTGGTAAAATTTTCAACCAGCTGAATGAATTAATACTCTGTTGTCTCCTTGTGTCACATAGCCACAACATTGTCAACCCATTGGTAAAATAATGGATGCTATGTATTATTAACTTCATGCTCAGAGCCCCAGTATCATAGCAGAGAGTTAAATGGAAACTTAATTATTTGGGTGAGATTTAATTATCAGTCATGTCAGTTGCTTCTACTTTCTTTACTATGTGAGAAAGCACAGATATGCTGTTCTCCCTAACAAAAAAAATACTACAACTCCCACTGTTACTCTAGGCCTGATGGAACAAGAAGCAATGATTTCAGCACTTCTTTTGGCTTTTGTGAATGTAATTCTCACCCCAGTGTATCAGAATATACCTCTGGGAAAAAGACCTTTTCATCCAGCCCGTGGAAAACCTGAGCGATGGGTGTTTATAAATTCCTTGGAAATGCAGGCAGAAAGAAAGCTACATTTTATTTAGCTCCCCTGCTCAACCTTTTTAATGATCTAATGGAAAAAAGGCCAGAGTTAAGATTCAGAGCAACCATATGTACAAGAACTGCCTTAATTTAAATGTCCTGTCGAATACAATATGATCTTAAAATGATGCATGATGGAAATTCTTTTCAGACTGGTGCAATGCATTAGCATTAGTCATTGCAGTAGGACTGGGTGGAGCACGTTAGAAGTCGTCACTGTGATGGATGCGTGGCACACATTAAAGTGAAAATCATTGCAATGGACCAAGCAGAAAACACAGGAATTAAAGTTTCTGTGATGGATTCTGTGAAACACATCAGAATTTGAGTGACTGTGAGTCATAAAAGGCATAAGGGCCTGAATGTCCCTCATCCTGAATGGGTACTTTCTAAAGGATGAATGACATGGCTGCCTGTTATATCAATTACTTTCAGTGCTGCGGAAAGCCTCATGGGTGGAATAACTGATGAGTCAGGATTTCTTGGTTCTGCTGTCAGCTCTGCTGCTGACTCATTTTGTACCCTTGAGTGATGAACTTCCCTCTCTCTTCCCCATCATGTGCATGACAGTGTGTTTACCCTTCCTTATAAAGCACCAAGACCTGTTTCTGCCACAACTCTCATGTATGTCTAATATTATGCATTGGAAATGGTCCCAGTGCCCTTCTGAATGAGTCTTTGGAGGGTGGAAGCTGTAGAATATGCAGATGAAATGTGCTAAATATAGTCACATACCATCAGATTTGTGTGATTCTTATTTTTGCTGTTTGATGGTGTTTCTCATTTTCAGCAATTGTTTGGAAGTTTTTTTTGAGAAGTCCACGTGAGACTGACCAGACATTAAGGAACTCTTTCTGTTCCTTTCTGATGGACTCTAGATTGGGTCTTAAAGATGAAAGATCCATTTTATGACTTTATCCACCTATCCACAGTATGTTCCTGAGCTAGTTAAAATTAAACTTAGCTATCAAAATGCTAAACTTGATAGCTCATTTATCTTTCTGTCTCCCAACTCTACATTACAATACAGCAGTGATTGATCTTGCGTCTTCAAGGTACTATATAGTATAAAAACTAAGAGAAGATTAATTAAAAGCCGTCGCATCCAGACAGGTTTTTAAATAAGTTTTAGATTTAGACAATATATCAGCTGAAGCAAAAAGATTCCTAGACCATAAGCCTGTAACTTCAAGTAAGTTTCGTTTTCCTTCGGGACACAGAAAGCCCCATTTCACCACAGACTAACATCAAAGTCTAATTTGGTCAGGCAGGCCCGTGGCAGGAGGCAGGAAGCTGTCACATTTGGGGCTCTCCAGCAGTGGTGAACGTGATGTCCTTGAGGACTTGTGCATGCTCAAGGGAGAATGGCAGGCTCATGGCTGGATGGTGAGTTGGAGATGGTACCGAGGCAATTTCTTTAAAGTAGTCCCCAGCTCCTCCAGGCATGGAGAAACTTGTCTGGGCAGCATGTCTAAATGACTTAAATTGAACCCAAAATCAGAGACAGCTGCATTTGAGCTGTCAGTGTTGGACTGTGGGAGCTGCAGAACAACACTAAACAATCCAGTTTTATGGTATTTTTTGGCTAAAGAAGGACACGTGATTGCTGGTCAGTGACAGCTTTCTGGCGCCACTGTTTATCCAAACAATTCTAAAGCTATGCAGGATCCTCAGAAGCCGTGAGCACTTGCAGTTCTTGTGTGCTCAACTTAGGGAGTATCCAAAAACTTGGCTTTTCCCTGCCAGGGCCTGTCAGGGGCTGAATCCTTTGGAACGACCCTTATAGTGGATGCTGAACTCCTGAATATCTGGCCTGTAGATCACTGAGTGTTTGATGATCACTTTGCTCTTAAAATTTGCTCTTTCCCACCTTTAGTCTGTGTCAGCAAACTTATCTTGAGAAAAACAAAATGGTGAGGCTCTTACATTTTCATGGGTTTGTTTAAAGGGAGACATTTAATCCACTTGACAGCTAAAATATGTTTAGTGGGATGTGGGATGTTTGCCATGAGAGTGTTCAAGAACTCCCAATTTTGCTTGTACAATGGCAAAACGCTTTGATCACATCCAGCTGATTCCAGGATTTTTGCCTTGGGGGAGGACAAGGGAGGGAAAAACAAAATGAATGGCACTTTACAGAGTCAACAAAAATCCCTGCAGCATGAGTTTGGTCCAGCTATGTCCCCTGTTATACACTGGTGTAATTATTGGCAGAGCAGGGTTCATTGTCTCTAATTTACAGCATTCCATCCATTGTCAGGAATTAAAATGTATATTTTTTTGGTGTCTTTCTCTCCCACTCTTTGTTTTCCTTCCACTTCAGTTAATTTCAATAAGTAGACAATTTCTGTGCTGTTTGGTCTACTCCCTTGAAGTGCCAATTAACTTTGTATGAAATGAGAGAACTCTTTTGAATTTGCAATAGTTACATGTTTGTGTCTTTGAACACTAGTTGTCAGGATGCATCATGCTCTGAGTTTTTTCCCCTGTGTTTTGTAAACAGGATGTGTTTTACTTTCACTGCTGAAAAGCAGTTTGAGTCAGGACGGATACTGAAGACACGTCTCCTTTCAGTCTTTCAGAATTTGATTGTGTGTGGTTTTTATCAATCCCAAATTCATTTAATTTCCCTTAACTGAGCCGATTGTACCATGTACTTCCTCTTGAAGAAAATTCTGCTACTGGGAAGATGGCAGCCAAAGAGCTAATCTCTGGGGATATGGCAAACTTCTCATGCCTCAGATCAAGCTGTTGCATGCATCAGATATGCACACATTTTAATTCAGATCTTTCCCAGTCCACACTCTCCTTAGGAAAGAGTAAAGCAGAGAGACTGGTGAGAAAGAAAAAAAAAACAGCTATTGAAAAAAAATGAGGTGAAATGGCAGTTGGAAATAGGCTAGAATGAATGTGAAGTATGGGACAGAAATGGGAAGAGGGAAAATAAAAAGGAAAAATAGACAGTGTATCAACAGATTAAAGACAATATATCTACAGAAGGTTAGGGACCTATGGCAACCTAACCATAAGAAAAGGCTTTGTTAGTTGCCCATGGATATGCTTCTTACTCTTCTATAATATGAGGAGTCAGGGTCTTAGTCTGAGAACCATCTGAGTGCCTCCTGAGTTCTATGCTGAGTTTCCTTTGGGATTTACCATTGAGTAATGCTCTCAGTCTTTTCAACTCTCAGCCTGGAACTGTCTGCAGTTCGTGTGCTTTGGTCTTTGTGGCTGATCTTTTATCCAGTATAATCTTCTGGAGAGTTTGAAGGTTGTTGATGCTGGAGGAGCAAAAACACAGTAGAAGGACATGAGACTGAAGAACACATTCTCTGGGGCCACCCATAATGGCCACTTGTCACAGGCTTTGCCCTGAGTGTAGCAGCTTTGTAAGTGATTTAGGTCCAGCCTTTCACTCTTCTGTCCCTATCTGCTTCTTCTTGCTCTAGGAGATTTGAAAAACTTGTTGCTGTATGGTAGTGTGCCCCAACTCTTTTGAGGTGTGTTTCTAGCCTTCATTTTGCTTGCCAGTTTTCTTCCCTTCTACCTTGTCTTCTCCTTTCACCTCTTCTTTCTGCCTTTGTTCTTTCTTCTGCCCTTCATTAAGATGCTAACACAAGTAGTCCTACTAAAGCCTTGCTTGTTTTACTTTAGTATGACTTTAGTCCTCACTGCTAAAAGGAGTAAAAACATGGGTGAGAGAGAGAAAAACACAGAGAGTGGGAACCCGGAGGAATGCCTGCAGGTAAGTGACATACCCGCAGTAAAAAACCTCATAGAATCATAAAACCATAGAATATACTGAGTTGGAAGGAGCCCATACAGGTCACTGAGTCCAGCTTCTGGCCCTACACAGGACATACCAAGAGTCACACCATGTACCCGAGGATGCTTCTTGAACTCTGTCAGGCTTGGTGCTGAGACCACTTCTCTGTGGAGCCTGTTCCTGTGCTCAGTCACAGTCTAGGTGAAAAACTTCTTCATGGTATCCAGTCTAAACCTGTCCTGACTCAGCTTTGTGCCACTTCCTCTCACTGGTTACAAGAATTAAGAGATCTCTGCCTGCCCCTCTGTTTCCTCTGGTGAGGATGTTGAAGACAATGAGGTCAACTCTGTGTTACCCCTAAGACCTTGGGAATGGAAAGGACCTGCCTTCTCACTGGTTTGCTTATTCCACTCACCATCACTGTTAAACTTTCTTGTATAACCTATACCAATTCCTTTCAAGCTGCTCTGTGTAGATCTGTGTTGCTGTATGTTGTAGACACAGCTATGGTATAAATCTCTCATTTGTGTAAAATCCTGAGTGTGGAAGTGATTTGTGTCCTCTGAAAATCAAGAACAGAGAAAACTGAGCAGTATTGTAAGCAGACATGTGCTCTTTATGTAGTATTTCAGTTTCTGGCAAAACTGAAAATGCAGTAGGAACTGGTGAGCTTTCCCTTGGGACTGCCACGCTGGGGAGAAATGAGGCAGAGATGAAACACCTTCAGCAAGGCTGGATCTCATCTCCCATGGCAAGAGCTGCTTGTGGAACCCAGTTCATCTGGGGCCATCATCCAGACCACACCTGCTCCTAATGACATGCAGAAAATAGTAAAACAGCTGTCTTCTTATGGTCAAATGCTTCTGAAATAGAAATTGAAATTGGCAGTGCCAGCCTGGCTATTTTATGCTTGCCAGTGGTTCAGACAAGAACATGAGCTGTTGATGTCACTGATACAAGACCGAAGCACAGAGAGATTCCCAAAGAACAAAGAGAGTAAAGAAAGAGAGCACATTTTACTTGATCGCTAAAGGTTTACACCTTAATAGCAGGTTGTGATTCAATTCTGTGCACAGGTGAACATGAGACAAGTACTGTGAAAAATATGTCATTTCCAGGGGACAAGTACTCTGAAAAATATGTCATTGTGTACAGCCTCCAACATGCTTTTATGAAATATAGACAAGATATCTACATAAAAATAATAAATTATTTTGGATTTTCAAAGTCATTGGAAGGTTATGCACACGTGCAAACACGTGCACACAGAGGAATAGTAAGTATCACAGGTGGAAGGATGAACAGAAGAAGCACTTTGCCTGCTCAGCTATGCCAGGTTCTCATCACAGGCAGCAATTTTAGTTTGAGAGCATCTGAATACTTGTTTCCAGATAAAACTTTTCCACACTACCATATTTGGTTCTGGCTGGAAGCAAAGAGAAGATTGAAAAAGGTGAAAGACGTTTTCTGCTCTCAGACTTCCAAAGCTTACTAAAATTATTTCAGGTGGAGGAGTCTTAGACAAAGGTTTTAATCTTATTTAATATGAGAATTTCATTGTGGTTCTAAAATCAGTTTAATTTGGCCTTATGTCACTCCTGACATGTTTGAAGACATGCTGTTCATTTCAAGCTAAGACAGCTCTCTGCAAAATCCAGATTTAGTTATAAACTTCCCCAGGGTACTTATGTCTAAGGGCAGGTACATCTGATAGCCTTGATGGATTATAAGAACATCTCCTGCTCATAAGCAGGAGCATGGGAGAAGTGCCACCAGCAAGGGAAGAAGCTGAGCAATGAAGGGCACCAAGATGTGGCTGTCAGTCACGGTGGCCACCAAAACTCATACACATCCAGATTAGGCTGGTTCCAAATTGCTCTCAGTCTGCCCTAAGTTCAGAACCAGAGCTGGGTCCAAGCTGGAGTGCGTTGTGGTGGACACACTATCCTGGGTAAAATGTTTTTGGTGTGCAGTGTTGCCCTTAGCATTGTCTTCTTGTAGGAGACATCCAGTGAAGGTGCTGTTGAACAGATATTACAGTGATGTGGAAACTGCATTTGGAAATTTACTTTCCCTGCTGCCTTCCATGGACTCAGAGACCAGCGTGTCTGCCTCCAGAGTTCTTGGAAATGCGCCTGGCACCTGTATTTTTCTTTCCTGAGCAAGAAAAGAGAACCCAGAACTACACACCCCCACCCAGCATGCGAAGCTGACAGCGTGTGAGAATGGCTGCCGGAAAAAAAAGCCACAGTCACAGGAAATTACCTTAATAGAGTGAAAATTAAGAAAGGACCGACAATGTAGTCTGTCTCCAGGATACAAGCAGTATTTTCACGCCTTGCCAATTATTCTGTTTGCATCAATTTTGGTTTATTTTTATTAAGTTTCATGTTTCTTTTTTATTTTAAGAGGAGGTATAATGAAGAGAAAAAAAGGATGAAAGCTCAGAAAATATTTAATTTTTGTTTTAATAAGGAAATAATTATACTTCTAATTCCATGAACAGGAAAGGAACCAACCAATTGGGTTTTCCATCTTTTTCATGTTATTTTATGCCTGTAAAAAAGGTTGAGAACTCTATTTAAGTGGATTATCTTGCCACTGAAAGGAAAGTGGGAAATGAGTTAGAGAGGTAGGGTTAATTTCTTCCATGACTATCTAAATGTGTGCATACATATATTTGCTCTGTGCTATTTGAAAAATGCACTTATTTAGCTTTGCAAGGTCACCCTAACCTTAAGAATTAATGGAACAGACCATTAGCTACAACAGGATATAGAAGCAAATTTCCCAACAAATTGTGCACAGATAATGCAAGCCTGTTCCTCACTGCCTACCAGGGCCCCATTTATAGCTTGGAAAGGGATGCAGGGGAGGACTTGTCTCACTTAGGGATGGGTATCTATGTCCTAGGTTTACCCCTGCTAGGCATCTGCATGCCATTACTGTTAATGGATACTGAGGAGAGTGCCTCAGCAGATAAAACATAGGTGTTTGTTTTAGGATGAGATGAACTGCACCCTAAACAGCATTAGTTATATTGATTAGAGCTTTACTGACTTACAGGGGAAGCTTAGAATGGCTTCCCCAGATGAAAATTTCTACAGCTCATGTCCCTGTATTTACTTGGGCAAATCCCAGTGTCCATACTGTAATTAATCCTTCTGCTAGTCCAAAATGGTCAGTGCAAGTGTAAGATGTAGTGATTTCTCTGTTGGTCCATTCATTAGTTCCTAGATAGTGACCAATTTTTTGCTCTACTCACTCTTCACTGATACTGGACCACTTCTGACCTGAAGTGAACATCTCTCTTTGAAGATAAGGGGTGTGACTTTGCTGCCACTGAATGAATGAAGAACGGTCTCCATTACAAAAGCAGGGGATTATATCCCTAGAGAACATTTACTGGATTGTACATGATCTGTTGAGCAGGGAGGATAGATCTGATGAGTGAACATCCCAAAACCAGGTGATAACTATCCAATATAACTGCTGTATTTCAAAGTCCTTCATCTGCTGCATTACAGCAGCAAGGATTTGTAGTTTGGTCTTCTGAACCTGCAGATTTCCTGATTTTGGGGTTTGATAGGCAGAGAGCTGCATTTATTATCATGTTTATCACTTTCCAGAAATACAGGCAAGAGAAATTGCACAACAGAGAAGAGTAATTTCAGAAATACAAGGGAAGAATAACATCAGTTGTGCAGTGGAGATGACCTGGGAAAGCCGAAGAGAGAAATTGCCTCAGATCTGTGCTGCTGGAGAGAGAAGACACCGTCTTTCAAAAGAAGATGAAGTTATCATCTCCCTTCTTCAGAAAGCTTTCCTCTTCCTCAGAGGAGATTTTCCCTGGGGCTGTTGTACATTTTCCTCTGCCGCCGTGGCAGGCCAAGTCTCAGTGCAGTGACTCTTCATCTGCTGCTGCCCTGCAAGGCAGACAAGTGTCAAGAACAGACATTCTTTTAAAAATCAGAAACAACCAAACATTTCCAGCAGAAATTTCACCTCACATGGCAAGTTTCAAGCCTAGCAAAAGGCACTGTTCTTCATGGGTGATTTACACAGGCTGTGGACCTGCAGCAGTCTGCAGGTCACCAGTGTGAAACCACACAAATTTGAGTGTGTTCTCTTGAGAGTCTGACCAGAGAACTGCTGAGATTGTTACCACTCATTCCTTGAAAGCTGTTTAGTGATACAAGTGACAATGATTGTACTTCCAGCAATGAAGGTAAGAAACTCAAAAGGAGATGTATTTGGCTTTTTTTTTTTTTTTTTTTTTTTTTTTTTTTTTTTTTTTTTGGTATAAGGATTTTCCATTTGTAAGGGCTGATTTTATGAAAGCTTCAGGGTCTGTAGAAATGTGTCCCATTTGATGAAATTTCACTCAGAAAACATATCAACACTTCCAGGAGGTTGAAATGTTTCATTTAGGCTTTTTTATAACATCTCTTGCTTGGATTCCTATTTTCTCTTTGGAACTACAGTATAATGAAACATTAAAGTTAAGATACATATAAAACATTCTGATTGATCTAAAATGATCAATTTTTCACTTAGACTTTCTAGGTTTATTTTATTTTGATTTATTTTTCCTTAGCAAAGAAAAATATGAAATTGCAGATTGTCCTTTGGCATAGAGATTCCAAATTTTGCTCATGTTTATTAAATGATTAGATTAGACATGCACAGATAATATTTTTATATTCCTACCTTCCATACAAAAACTGCGAAGTCCAAGTGGCAGAGATTCACAATTGCCTTGTGAAATGGAAAAGATCGTGGGAGATACAAGAATGTAGGAAGTAAATTCTGTGTAATTTCCCATTGGGTATGGTATTTGGAAATCTCCCTTTGAGGTAGTATAATTGACTTCTGTGTCTGCTGTACCTTGGAGACTCAGAGATTCTAAATATAATTTTTTAACAGCATGTCTCTGGGGCCCTATCTTCCTCTGTTATTTCTTCTACTCTCTCTGTTCTTCTTCTTTTTTTTTTAAATGGATATAATGTTCCAGGTGCAATAGGTTAAACTACATTTCAAAGATCTCATGTCATTTTTCTTTGACTTGTAATAATATTTTCTTCTAATAATCTAAGACTAGAAATTTTGAGGAAGAAAGTTCTCTTTTAATTTTCTCTCAAGAATATAACTGCACTATGTCCTAAATACCCAGGCTTTTGGAGAAACTCTTCAGATAACTCCATACTTTGCTCTCCACATTATCACAGTCCTCTCCAGGCCAGTTTCCTTGCTGCCACTAGGTTTCTCTTCTATTCAGTGAAGTTTTCTCCACAAGGGTTAGATGTGATTATATGGCAGTGTTCCACATCTATGATCCCGGTTGAATGGAAGGAAAGGGGGAGAAAAAATAAGGACATACTTGGGGATACAGATGAAAGATAAGGATCATTCACAGAGGAAAATGAGAGCAAACAGGAAGACCCCCAGCAGGCAAATCAGCAGATGAGAACAGTCCACTGCCATGAGTCCCAAAGGCTTGGTTTGTTTTTCAAGTGCTGTCTGAATCAGCATGAATTTCTCAGTCCACGCGCCTCTCAGAGCAGGCTACAGGGAGAGAACAGCAAAGCATCCATAGCCTAGAGCCTCTCATACATCTGAGACACTCCAGGCCCTCACCCTCCTCCTGCCTTGCTCTGTACTCTCTAGAATGCCTCTCTCTCCTTCCCCTTCATCTGAGCTACAGTTTGCTGCATGACAGTGAGGATCACAAGTGGCTGAGTCATTGCCCTGAACACTTCCCTGCAACTCCTGTGCCTTCCTGTCCAGGCTGTTTCAGCAAGGCCTCCTCCTGGGCTGTGGCACAGATTGTGCCTTACATTTGAAAATTTGGACATTTACATGGTGTTGTGTGTGCTTCTACAGCCACAGCCCAGGACTCACTGGCCTTGTTTTGTCCTAGCAAGAATATTGTTTCCTTTTACATCCAGTGGTGAATTCCACAATGAAGATCTGTGAACCTGAACACCATCCTGTGAAAAGATCTGGTGGCTGTCCTTCATGGGGGTACAAGTGTTACTGCCAATATTTTACCAGGGAAGGTTAAAAATGCCTGTGCCATGCTAAGGAATGTGCTCAGATCAGTGAGGGAAGCTCAGGTGAGCTACAGTGGGATTTCTTGTGTGCACAGAGGCAGTAAGAATCACAGGGCTGATATAACTGGGAGGGTTTTCAGAAAGCCTAACCACTGAGAGGCATTCCCAAAAGGAGAACCATCCTCCAGGGGGAGATGATTCCTCTGTGCCTGAGAAATTGATTTCTGGCATTAAGGCAGCACAATTAATAATGAGATTTTAGTCTAGGAAAGAGAGTGAAAGTTCAGGGAAATCTTGTACAATATTTGTCCTTGTGGGATTTTTTTTTTTTTTTTTGGTTTGTTTGTTTGTTTGTTTGTTTAAAACACAGAAAGAGCAACATGGGTAAAAAAAGGAGTAATAGCAAAAGATGGATGCATGGCAAGGAATGAAACAAAAAGGCAAAAAAAATGAGAGCACAAATGTTGACTGGAACAGCAGTGAAACTAGTGATAGTGTTTGGGGAACACTTGTACACAGTTTATCTGGGAAAATGGGCAAGATTAGACTGAAACAGCCAAGGTGCATCAACATTAATCCAAGGAACGTGAGAAACAGCAGAAGACTTGTGTTACTAACTGGTTATTTCAAGAACATGTTAGAGTCACAGCCATGACTGGGACATAGGTATTGAAGTGTATATAGTTTTCAGGAAAGAGAGAAACAAGGATAAACTTAGGTAGGATTTATGCCCGTTAAGGGTGTGATGGGCAGATGAGTTGTAGCAAATTAAAGGCTTGGGTTAAAATCATATTGGGAAGGAACTGAAAAACTGTTACTCCTGGATGTCTCTAGCCCATGGGATCACGAAGCACTTCAACACGTAAGTAAGAGGAATATAACTGGGAGTTGAGTCAGTTTAGAAGGCTATATTTTCCAAGATGTAGATTGTAAAATAAGTGCTATTAATAAAAGTAGGGCCCAGTTATTCCTGAATGTGATAGCTAAAAGACTTCATCACCAAATAATCACTGAGCCTCATCGCAAGCGCTGCTATTGTAGCCTTCATTTCAGTTAGCAGAGAGAATTTTACAGGAGAGCTTTATGTGGGACCTAACAATAGATTGATCATGAGTTGGATAGCAACATGGTAAATAACAGGCAATTTGATTTTGGCAGGAACAAATTGTATAAAGCCAACCTGATTTCCTACTCTGACAGGTAACAAGCCTTGTAGATAACGACAAAGCACCTTGACTTGTTAGGTTTTGACACTGTCTCATGTGAGACTTCCATTAGCAGGCTAGAGCAATGCAGCCTGGATAAAATTACTATGATATGGATCCCAAACTGTTTGGAAAACTGTACTTGTAAAACAGTTATCAGTGACTCACTGGCTGACTAGAAGGATGCATCAAGGTGAGCACCAAGGTCTCTAATGACTTAGGTTATGGAATAGGGCATGCCCTTAACAAATGACAGAATAAATACTCTGTTGAAAATCATATACATTGTAGAGGGAACAGGATTAAAATTCAAAATTACCTAGAGAGATTGGAGAAATAATCTGGGGAAAAAAAAAAAAAAAAAGAAAAGAAAAGAGATAGAAATCAATGGAGATGAGTACAAGGTGGTGAGGAGCAATCAATAGTACCAGCACAGCATGGGAACAGCAGGGTATAGTTCTGCTGAGAAGGATATAGAGGGTTACAGTGGATCACACACTTCCTGTGAATCAATAATAGTAAATCACCTGTTGCAAAGAAAGCAAACACATACTAGGATATATAAACAAGAGCATCATGTGTAAGATACGTGAAGTAATCCTTCAGACTCAACTGCATCAAGTTTTGGATGTTACATTTTAAGAAAGATACAGGTTTCCTGGGCTTTGTCCAGAAAACAAAACAAAGAATTCTGAGAGATTTAAAAAACACAAATAGTGAGGAAAGACTGAATGAGTTAGGAGCTGCCTAGCCTGAGAAGAGAGGTCTCAAAGAGTTTATGAGGAAGGAGGAAGCTGCCGTGAAGACAATAACCTTTTCGTTGCATCCATGGCAGAGAGGACAAGCAATAATGGCCTTAAATTGCAGGAAAAGAGATTCAGATGAGACATTGGGGAACACTTTTTGAGGTGAGGGGAAAGCAATACAAGGAACAGATTGCTTGGGGAGGTTATGGAGTCTGCCAGTGGCAGTTTTAAAAAAGCAGGTTAAACACATGTCTGTCAAGAGTGATGGAGGTCTGGACAGCTGATCACTGCTTGGGGCAGAGATGGACTGTATGAGCTCTCAAGGTCCCTTCAAGTCCTACAGCTATATCACAGAATCACAGATAGGTTTAGTAAAAACTGAGTGGTCAGATAAATAAAAATGAATCATGAATGAGAGTTCCCTTTTATTTCCAAAGGGCAATTTTTTTTTCTTGCAAGCAAAGAAATCAGTAAGTCAGCTGGACTTGGGAAATTATAGACTTTCAAGGAAGAAGAGCAGCATAATACATTTAAATAATACATTTAAGCGAGTACTGCAAAATTATTTGTAATTTGCATCCTAGGAAAAGAGAGTAAACCTGGACAAGATGAATGAGCAACTGTTTTTAAAACCTTAACTTTAAAAAAAAGTCTCAGCCACAAGCAGAGAACCTAGAAGGAACAGAGGAGGGCAGAAGCAGCACGTTGTCTACAGTATTAACAAATTTCTGAATGCTGCCATCCCTAAATACAAAGATCAGATAAATCATTTGTGGTGGCACTGCGGAGCAGATGTGAGGTGAGCGAAGACAAGAGGAGCTGTGAGGCTGCAAAAGAGTTGTGAGTATTTAAAGGCAACTGTAGTTAGAGAAAGGAGCCTTCCTCTCCCTCTGAAACATGTCAATCACTCAACCTCCATCATCTCGAAATGCAGATCTGGGTCTGCTCCCCTCCACCTCCAAAGGAGCTACAAAAGTGCCCTGTATCTACTCTGCACACAAAGCAGACAGCCCTCTGTGCCTTTCAGGGCGCTGCGTGGCAAGGGCCAGAGGGGGATTCCTGCTTTTGGGAGGAGAAAGAAAGAATCAGGATTAGGAGTGAGGTCTGAGAGAAAGGTCTGTGTTTCTTCTCTGACTGACATCCAGAGGAGCAGAGGGTAGGAGCAGCGTTTCCCAGTGTTTAAGGGACACACTCCTGCAGCAGTGGCAGCTGCCCTGCCCCTGGATGTGTTTGCAATCACAGCAAGGCCAGCTCTGCAGGGCTTGGCATAAGCCACGAGAGCCATAGGTCTATGGACCTTTTACTACCCCCGGCAGTCTGCTGCACTCGATAACCACCCAGGCCAGGTGCACATCAAGGCTGCCTCGAGAAGGGGATTAAGTAACAAAGAAAGGTATGTCTTGGGAGGTCAGAAAGTGCAGGGATGAAGTGAGAATTGCTAGAAGTCAAACTGAGTCAGTTCCTGCAAAGGGAATGAAACAACAGAAGGATCCTTAAGACAAAAAAAAAAAAAAAAAAAAAAAAAAAAAAAAAAAAACCAAAAAAAAAAAAAAACAAAAAAAAAACAAAACAAAACAAAAAAAAAAAAAAAAAACAAAAAAAACCAAACCAAAACAAAAAAAAAACCTGGAACCTCTGCATTTGGTGGGAAAAACTTGCACAGTTCTAAACTAGAGGGCTACTTTGCCCCCAAGAGCAGGGATATAGAGTGTGGGGGCAAGGTCATAGGGGCTAATGGGAATAAGTGTAATGAAAGGGCAATGACTGCATGCAAGATGGAAGCAATTCAGAGAGCTTACTGTGCTCAAACAAGGGAGGTCAGGAAACCACCCTCCTCAGACGCTAAAAAACTAGGCCCATGAAATTGCAGGTCTGGTAGATGGGGTTTTTTAATAAATCTGTCCAATCACTGGGGGTTCCTCTGCCTGGATAATAGCAAATGTGGTACCCATATTTAAGAAGGTGAGGAAGAGCAATCTAGGCAGCCATGGACTTGTTATTTTGGCCTCAAGGGCATAGATGGATTCAGAGCAAATTATGTCAGAAAGAATAATTGAAGACATGGAATAGAAAATGGGATATAGTGCAATATGCCATTATCAAAAAGAGATTGTGCCAGACTAACTCGATATCTGTCTTTGATAAGGTAACTGATGTTCTAGACAAGGGAAAAGTAGTAGATCTTCTCTATCTGTACTTCATTAAAATTTGGTTTGGTGCCACCTGGGAAATTATTAGTTAAATGAGAGAAGATAAGGATTAGTACAAGGGTTGTGAGTTGAGTAAGGAATTGGTGTAATAGGGGAAGGAGGCAGCTCTGCTGGAAAGAGGTTGCTAGGCAAGTTCTTAAGACTTGGTCTTGGAAAAATTGCTTTTAATGATAACTTTTTGGCCTAAAATCAGGAATGAATTAACAGGCAGCATCAACAATTCTTAGGACCGCCAAAATATCACGCAAGGTTTAGTGGAGATGATGTTAACAGGAATGTGAGGAAATGCAGCAGCACGAACTGCAAGGCCATGGATTTGGGCACTGTGAGCAAGTGTTTCACCTGCACACTGAGAGCTTATCAGTTTGAAACAAGAAAATGGAAGACACACTGGCTTGTAGCAGTCAATCACAGCTCAACTATGAGCTCACAAGTTGAGTGTGAGGATGTTTTCCACGGGAGGAGCTCATGCTTTCATTCCCTTTCAGGAAAGGGAATGAAATCTTGAAGTCAGAGAAGAAAGTCTAACAAATGCTCTGGAAATGAGATTTGATCAAATGAAATGCAATTGAAAAAAATGAGAAGATTTGGAAATGGAATGATTACAACCAAATGGACTGAGATGAAATGAGGGGCACTGAAAAGGAGAAAACTTGCCAAAATTACTCCAATTAGGTCCTGAAATCAGGGAATCACTTGTTTTCTGTATTTTTCCTTTCTTTTTGTTTTTACATTTAATTTTTTTTCTCTTGTCTCTTTATTTACATTTCTTCCCTGATTTCCTTTCAGGAAAGGGAATGAAATCTTGCAATTTCAATGAGGATTACCTGAGCAAGCTTTGGTCCATTTCCCTGTACTTGTTGTCCTGCTCATTTTTATTATTTTCACCTCATTTGGGAATTTTTCCTTTTTTTATCTTTAAGATTTCATTTCTATTGTTTCTTCCTCTCTCTCTTTATTTACATTTCTTCCCTGATTTCAGGATTTGAATTGGAGTAATTTTTGTCAAGTTTTGGTTCAGACACTGTGGAGTACCATGGTGGTTGTGTAAGGAGATATCACCTGGAACAGTCCGAGTTATTCTTGTCAATTTTTTGCAAGAGAAAATCAAAAAAGTAGCAAATGCCAGTATGGAAAACCTGTGTGATCAGAGAAGGGCAAGCCCAGCATTCCAGAGGAAAGGAGCCTGCCCTATTCAGTCTAGACAAATGGAGACTGGGGAGGGGGGGCACAATTACTCTCTGCAAACACTTAATTGGGTCATACACAAGGGAAGGAGAAAAGGTACTTTAACTGACGCTCGTGTTTCTCACAAAAGTGGCCGCCAGGTAAACTTGTCCTGGGAATTGGATGGTTTTGGTTCATCGGAACAGAGTGGACTGGCCATGGCTGTTCGAGGGTTGCAGTAGGGACAGGCTGTGTGGGGTGCTGTGAGCACGATGTGCTGAGGGATGAGCCCACAGGACATGCCAAATCCAAGAGGCAGAGCCCCGGAAGGTCACTTTCTCCTATCACACCCTAGATAGGCTGGCAAGCAATTTCAGGGTATGTGTAAGTAATGCCTGGGTCCCAAGGAGCTGGATCACTGCCAGTGATATCTACCAGCATATCTAGAGGTGTCAAATCCGTGTCTGCTCTCCTGGGGCTGTGGCTCTGTCCCCTTGCCTGCAAGTACAGTAAAGATTTGCAAGGACAGAGGGGTGAGGCAGTGCCAGCAGGGTGGGAAAAAAAAAAAAACAAACAAAAAAACAAAAAAAAAGAGACCACAGACTAACTCAAGGACCCTTCTTATTATACCAAGAGAAAGAGGCAGCTCCTGGTATCTGTGATCATTAAGAGATACCTATAACACCTCTTTCTTATCCTAGTTGTGAAAGGAATTCCTTCCTAATGGGAGTGGACGAAAGGGTGAGGTTGCAGCCCTTCCAGCTGGTCCAATAAATCATCGTAAAATCGGACTGGTTCCCTGGGATGTGCTGTGGTAGGGGTGGTGCACACTTATGATGGCACGACAGGCTGCTTAGGGCCTGGGGTGGTGTAAGCAGGCCAGATTTCTAACAGCACCAGAAACAGAGATTCTCTCACAAAATCAGGCTCTGTGTGTGTGAAACAGCCATGGTGACAAGAGAGCTGTTGATGGAAAGAGAACTACTATCCCTTGTGGGAATAGCAGGAGAAATATCCAGCCCATTGCCTTGTGCACTCAGAGGGAAATCCCACCTGCCACTACCAATAGTGACTGATGGCTCTCCTGTACTGGTTGGTGGCTCTTTGCTAAAGCTAGTGTAAACAGCACAGGTGCCATCACTGAGAACAGCCACTCCTTCTATCCTTCATTCCCCAGGGATTTGCTCCTGTCATCCCCTTTTTTTAAGCTGGTGAAGAGAGTATCACAACCGCTCTTAGTCAAAAGAGGAGGGGGTGGAGGCCCTCTGGGCCCTTGGTTTGATTTCATATTTATGAAACAGCTTAAATGTCAGCTTGAGTGAAAAACGACACCTTCCCAGCTTCTCATATTAATGCCTGTGGCTGCCACTGGTTTCTTTAGGAAGGCAGCTTGTGGTTTTTCCTCTTGCTCTGCCCCAAAGGCTGCAGGGAAAGATGAATTGGACTGATAGATGAGACTGCAACTGCCGATAAACTGCTTTGCTGACAGGAGAGGGAGAGGGAGGTGGGGCAGGTCGCTGATGCTGAGGAAGGAGGGAAGGAGGGAGAGAGGAAAGAAGGAGGGAAGGAAGGGAGATGGAGTGAAGGAGGAAAAAGAGGGAGGGGAGGGTTGTAGAGAGGTGGGAAAGTGGTCTAAACTGAAGGGGGAGAAAGATGGCGAGAGAGGATAGTTCCCTGTAAGGAGAAAAATAAGAAATAAGCTGGCACATGCTAAGGTAAGAGATGCTCAGTTGCAATGGGAAAAATAAGTCACGGGCAAGGTCAAAATACACTGTGAGAGCATTAATTATGCACAACAATGTATATATGCATAAAGGATAAATAAAAATACACCCACCATCAGCAGAGGAACCTCCTCCCAAGGTCTGTGCTAAGCCTTGTGCCAGGTTGCTGGAGACTGTAAATCATTTGAGACCCTCATATGCCAGTGTGTTTGTGTGACACACCAATGAATCCTGAAGAGACACCCAAGGCAGAGCTGAGCCAGGCAGTTCTGGAGGCTGACAGGTCTCCTGGGCACTGTGTTACAAGCATGGTTAGCTAGCCAGGGCCAGCTTCCTAAAAGTGCTTCTCTACATGGCTGCACCCTGATACAGAAACCTGAGCTTGCTTGGGCATAACTTGGGTATCTTCACATTTCATGGTGCACATCTGGCAGAGATGGTTTGTCCTCCTGCCCAGCTGCCTGAAGGGACTGAAGCAGAAGATGCCCTTATCAGACCAGGTTAAAAGGCTGAAGCCAGCTGTACAAGCAGGTTATATGGGCTGGTAAAAGGTGAGGCTGAACCTTAAGTGGAGAATAAGAAAAGGGTTTAAAGTTCCATGGAAAAAGAAAACTAATTCTCTCTGGGAGGAGTCTGATACAGTTTTTTTTGTTTGTTTGTTTGTTTTTAAATTGCAAACCTAGAACCTGTTGGGTTGAGTCCTGAACGATATTGTTGGAAATGAAGATACTGTACAGAGAAGCAGGAGAGGAGGGTACAGGAAAGCAGAGGAGAGCATAACACTTTATCGTAACACTGATGTGAGGGGTCAGGAAGTGAAAGGGATTTTTTGGGTCCTTCTTGGTTAGTCATTCAAGGACAGAATTTGTCCCAGACAAGAATAAAGAAGGTGAGGGCTCACTGTGACTATGCTGGGGTAAGGACAGACTCTGCTGCGTTTGTATTCCAGGGTGGAGGTTCACCTTCCTTTTCACCGACAGTCTCCGAAGTTGCCTGTGGAGTCTGGTGCTCTCAGCACAAACATTTGCTCCCTTTTCTGCTGCTCCTGGCTTTGGTGAGCTTGTTGGTTGTTTTTTCACTTTAACTGAGAGATGTCTCTGAAGTCTTACTCTGTCTGGGTTCACGATGCTCAGTACCTCTATCAGCTGTTACAGTGTTTTGAGCATTATTCTTGGCAATAGCATATCACTCACTTTTCAGCGTCTCAGTCAGTTCTTGTCACTTTTTTCTCCCTGAGCTACTAAAAAAGTCTGCTTCCATTTCATCTTTATCCCCCATGATCAACTCTGTTTACAGTCTCACTTCTTGATTTTTTTTCTTGGTAAAGCTTGTTCCTGTGGTCTTTTTCTCCAGTGCTGCTGAGGATGTGAGTCCCTCTGTGCGGATTCTTCTGTGGCATTTCTCACCTCTGTTTCATTTCCCTGTTTAATCATTCTCCTTCTTGCCATGGGTCATACTGGATTGGTTCCTGACATCACATTTGTACACTATCTGCTGACTAATAACATGCAGGGCTTGCTTTCCACTATCAACAAGCCAGTATAGTTTAAGATTATTTTTTAATGATAGTGAACCTTGCTTCTCAGAAATGGGCATGCGAGCCCAGACCTGAATTCTTCCCTTGTCACCTCTGTTCTTGCTGGCCTAGGCTCTACAACACCCACTTTCTAACAGCACAGGAGACTTTTCTCTAAGCTAAGATTCTTTGTTCTGCTGCTAGTTGGACTTGATCTGGTTATTCCCTTCCTGCTTGAAAGGTTTTATCCAAGTCCAGGAGAGGGTCCCATACCTTTATGAGGCTCAGCCCAACTGAGGAGAACCTGCCTCAGAAGATTTTCATTCTCTCCTTTGAGTGGTTCTGAGCAGATTTTTGGTGAAAAAAACCCTACTTTTGTACCAGGGGATTAGATATGTTTCCAGAAACATTCCCTGATATTGATACTGCTTGGCCTGCAGTATTCTGCTTCCATGCAACAAAGTTCTCTTTCCCTCCAGCCCAAGGCAGCTGTGTACAAACTGCCTATGGAAAGGATCCCTGGCCTGTGTTTAAATCATAGACTGTGCCCAGGAGTCCTTTGGGATGCTGCTGGCTGGCCTGGGCCAACACCATGCCAGGGGCCACAGCAGCAATTTGGCAATGTAGACAGCTGAGTTCCAGTTACTAGGAGCATCCCTGTGCCTTTATAAGTCACTAGTCAGAAAAAAAGAAGATCCATTTGTTTCATAGGACCCAGAACCCTGGGGCGTTTACCAGTTTACACTCAGTCCTGGCACTGAGTTATCATGCCAAGCCCCAAACTTCTGTCCAGATCAGGATTTCAAAAGCCACCAAAGACAAGGAGGGGTGAGTCGTTCCCAGGAGCTACTCCTTGCCTCCTTTCTGTCCTCCTGCACCACTGACCTCAGCAGCATTCTTGGGAAAGCGGTCAGCTGCAAGGTGATGCAAATTAGAGAGAGGGGTTTGAAAAGGAGCCTCAAAGCAAAGAGGTTTCTCAGAAAAGCCTCTCCCATGACTGCAGGGAAGGATGAGATCCTCTGCTTGGAGACAGCATCACTTTGGCTCCTAGCAGGATGCAGCCTGCTGGAAAGGCTCACTGCGCAAGGGGATGGCTGCCTAATCCCGGCGGTGGGTAAGGGCATGAGGCTGCACTTGGTCCGGATTCAGATGTAACTCACAAGCACCAGCCCTGCCCAAGAATGATGGCCAGGGAGTGGCTGGAGGCTTGACCCAAGCTTTCCCTCCATCCCTGCTGCAGGCCTGCAATTACTGCTCGCACACATGGGAGCAGGGAATTGGAGGCGCTGAGTGCTGGAAGGAAGGGAAGTGCTAAGGCTGCAGATTGGAGCGAGTGAGCAGCTCATTCTGGATGAG